>NC_046290.1:39066412-40316412 GCF_004115265.2 Rhinolophus ferrumequinum | reverse complement strand
TAAATATTTGCAAAGCGTGTCACTGTCAAATGATCAAGCAGTACTGTGGTGGCAGGTGCTAGGTTGGCTTGACATACTTCCACAAATTCAGCGAGTAAGGCGTCCAAAATGGATTTAGACAGTTTATTACTTTCAGCAATAGTAGCTTTGTGCCACTCATCTCAAGCCCCAGTTTCGACCTGATGATGTGACGAGGGCCAGGTATTGCCTGCTCACACAGTGGGATGCATGACAGGAGAGGAGGCCTGGGATGAGGAGTCTCTGATCTATCAGGGCTATTGGAAAATCTCCTCTGGAGAGCAGTGTCATCCTTATTACCCTGGAATATAAGCAAATCTCTGCAAAAAGGAGGAAGGAATGCTGGGATTATAAATAATAAATTTGCTCCAGAAAGAGTCCCTGGTTCCATCATTCCAAGGCCATCCGCTTATACAAACATTTCTGAAAAGACAGGTTTCAAGCACTTGCCCAACAATGCCTACACATGTAGAAATGTGAGATTTATGGAGAACTGTTTCCCAACAGTCATTTATGACATATAATAATTATTTATATTTTAAAATAAAATTGTTATATACCTCTTTTAAATGTATCTAATATAATCAAAAAGTGTCATAATTTGATACCCATTGTCATTTATTTAAAAATTATATGAATACATTTTTGTATCCGATTTTATTTGTTCATTTTTCTCCATGAATTTACATTTTCATTCCACTTCCAATACAAAATTTAACCATTAAAGCTTTATACCTGAAAATATTTTATCAATGATTCTATCATGCTTATTTATAATTGAAATTTATTTTATGTTCTGTGATCATAAAATTCTAAGAGTTAAAAATATTCTGGAATTATCATTACAATTACACTACTATACGATTATAGTAAAACTTTTAATAAATATTAATACATGTGAGATTAAAATTGTATTGAAGATACATTTTTGATGAGATGAATGAGGCTTTAAAAATTAGTTCATGTATTCATTGGTGAGTATCATCCATTTCCAGATGAAACAGGTTCCAGATCAGGTCTGGTTTTTCATATTTATATTTAAGACCTGAAAAACTTCATTATGTAAAAATTAAAATGAATAGAAAGTTTTATGCTGGAAATTATGTACTCGCCCATCACTCAAAACAGTGTTAATCATCAATCAGCTCAAATTATTTAAAAGAATAAAATTGGAAACCATATGACTTGCAAAATGATTTGTTATATGGTCATTAAAGTATTTAGTTTTTAATTTATAAGAAGTATAACGGTGTAACAAAGGTTTAACTCAGCAAGTCTAGGTTGTCTACACTCTTAACACTCCAAAGAAAAGTTTTTCCTTTGCCCAAATCCTGGAAGGTAATCTCTATACCCTTGGAATATCCTGCCTGGTAACAGTGTCTTTGTTTACATGGGAGTCTCGGGCCACTACAGGTGCACTGTACTAACAATATGACTTATGTTGGGGGCCGTGAGCTGTGCAGCACTAGCTTGAGGCTGGATATTAAGGCAGGTAGTCAACCTTACCTATGTGACTGGTACTCAATAAAAACCCTGGACACCAAGTCTTGGTGAACCTCTCTGGGTGGCAGTGCTCCATGAATGGTATCACGCATCATTGCTAGAAAAGTTAAATGCTGTCCCCATGACTTCACTGGGAGAGGACACGTCAAAGCTTGTTTTAGGTGCCTCCTGGACGTTGCCATGTGTCCCTTTCTCTGTCGATGATTTTAATCAGCATGCTATCACTATAATAAATTATAACCATAAATATAAAAGCTTTCCTAAGGTTCTATGAATCCCTCTGGCAAATTATTGAATGGTCTTAGAGTTTATCAAGTAGAATACTAAGATGGTTTTACAAGACTTAACAAATAACTGTTAATTATGCCTACTACTCCTTCACTTTGAGGCATTATATTTGTGAGGACTAAAATTAGACAAAATTGTATTTTAAAACACCCATGTAAAGCAAAAACTTACACATTGGATTTTTCTTAAATTTAAATGAAGAAAAATACATTTGTATCAAATTGTAATTTTCTAGAGTCCTAAAACTATGACAGATAAACAGAGAAATAGATTGTCGAGTATTATATGTGGTTAGTAATTTTTATGGTTTAAATATAACAACATTTATAAATGTGCATCTCACAGACCTAGAACAGCATATTGACATCAAAGAGAAAGAAAGAAATTAAACATAATTAAATGAATTTTATAGAGTCAAGGCATTCTAGATTTTAGAAATATTTTTGTCTTACATATCTATGTAAGTCGATGTGTTTTTAAATCATGCACTACATTACGAAAAGGACAAGAAGATAATAAACTACTATGAAGTAGAGTTTATACAAGTTGTAATAGTGATTAGTGTTAAGTATAATGTATTGTTCACAACAGACTATACACTACATGCCCACAAACAACTTGGTTAATTTAAATTATTTACATGATGGAAAGATAAATGAGTATTTAAGAAATAAACAAGAGAAGTGTTTGACAAGTGAGGTGAGCAGAAGATTTGTGCACAGATACTACAAAATGACTATGCATTTACATTATCAAATAATTTTCTGGAAAAATTTAATGAAACTATTTCTCCTGTGAATTTAAATAACTGATCATGAAACTATGACACTAACTGAGCTCTGACACAAGTTCCTTTTTAGCACTGATCTGTTGCAGGTAAATCTGTTCCCAATTGAATTCATGCCAACTATGTAACTAAGGTGGAGACCAAGACGTGGGAGTATAAAATTGTTCACCAAACTCTTTCTCATTCCTAAGAATGATGAAAGTAACAAAAGTGCACTGCATTGCAGAATTTACTTCCCAACATTTTCCAAATCTTAAAATCCTATTGCTGAATTAGGTAGATAGGTACATACATAAGATGTGTAGCCTTGTCATGAGTTTGTCACCTAGGTGAAATAAAATGCTGCTACTGTCATTATTTCTCTCTTGGGCTCTCTTTGTTCTGTCCTCATGATGCATTTCCTCATGGTGTATGTATTCTTTGACAGTAGATCATGGGGTACAGATAGCAATGTTTAAAAAAATTATTCCTGTTGCCCAATACTATTATACACTGTATCTGAATTTAAATTAACTCAATATAGATCAAAATATCCTCTGCTCACTCCATATTTGTCCTTAACAAAATATATGTTAGATTGGAAAAGACATAAAACACTACCACAAGTTCATGGTGACTTGGCTATAAAGAGCTTCACAGGACTTCTAGTTCTGCCAAGATATGCCCAGTTTTTTCCTCTTAACAAATCATGGACATAACACAACAAAGATGCAGAGGAAGATGCTTAAAAAAGGAGGCAGACTGCCTAAGGACCTCAGGATTTAAGGAAAAACATGGCAGTGAGTTGCCTGGGTTTCCTGAGCACCTCCTCATTTACCCCAGGTCCTGAACCTCCAACTCAGGATCACCAACAGGCACAGATTTTTAAACAGCTCAAAGAAAAAAACACTGCTATGTATTCTAGAGGAGACGTATCTGTGTGTTCATGTTTGATGAACTGCTAACACTCAGAAGACATCAGCAAGAACACAGAAGTCAGCTATTCACCTCCCATTTGAAAAACAATTATAAGCTATGTTTTCATCAAGATCGGTGGTTCCCAAACTCTAGTTTTAAGCAAAATCTCCCAGAGGACTGGTTAAAGTAGATTGCTATTACTCACCCCCAAAGTTTCTCACTCAGTAGATGATCTGGGATGAGGTCCAAGAATATACATTTCTAAAAAGTTAGTACCAATGTAAATATTAAAGTTAATACAGTAATACTGGTCTGAGGACCACTCTTGGAATTACTGGTCTCAACCAAGCAATATTCAACCTAACTGTCAAGCTGATGCTCTCCCATAGATAGTATAATATAATTTAAGCCAGAAATCCCAGATATAAATGTATTGACAATAGAGAATAGTGTTGTTGCAGGAAACAAAGACAAGATCCTCTGAGTTGATAATGTGGTTTACCTGGAAGGTTGAGAATACTTCCACTATCATTTTCAGAAAAGATACATTTTGGAGTAGAAAATGGGCATATGGAAGGCAAATCTTAGAATATGAAGCATGGTGAGGCAACAGGACATTTCTTCCCATCCCTTAGCTGCCATGGCTATTGGAGGCTAAATATAAGAAGTATAGAGATGAACCCCAAAAGTCATGGAAGTTAGTCTCTGTAGAAAACTGAGTGAGTAGCACCACAGTCTAGGGAAAAGAGGTAATAGCAGAAATTCTGGAATTAGAAAGTTGATGCCTACGTAAGAAAAGAAGACAGTGATTTTGGATCTTTGAATGACAGAAATACATAACTGATCCTGTCTCAGCACTTCTGGGTCTACCCGGAATCTTGGAAGTAGCTTATAAGGGAACTGAACTATATTGATGCTGGAAATCAGATAACTTGGAGAGTTTTGGGTACTCTTAGTCAAGCATAGCACTAAGGGATTATCCACTCTCAAAGAACCACAGTAGCATGCCTCTGCAGGAATCTGGATCATCTAGGCCTAATGAGATCAGTAATTCCAAACTAATTCCCTGACAGCAGGACTAAACTCAAAAGTCACATCTACCATGTGGCAATAGATGTCATGGCAGTAGACTGGTAAGACCCCAGGATTCATTCTTGGTTGCAAAAATATGAACTTTGGGTCCATGTGAGATTCTGAAGTTCTTGGGCAAATTAAGGGTAATGGAAAGCCCCAAGAAGGAGATCTTAGGGTTCCTGATAAATAAGGGAGTTGGGCACTGAAGTGATTAATTGAAAAACTTAAGGAGATGTGACCAAATTGGTTTTCTGAATTAATGGAGTATTTTATACGAATGATATGGTTGTTGTAAAATTCCCAGTGGCTGGTTGGCTCATTGGATAAATCATGATCCTAAGAAAGAGTGGGGAGGAAATATAATTTTGCACTTGAAGAGGGTGGTTTTGCTCATTTTTGCTGGATTCTCCCCTAACACTAGCCAAGCATTTTACAAAAGGATGATGATAATCCAAAATAGAAACATGGATTCAAAATCAAGACTGATGAGTATAAATTTATTTCCATGGCTGGGCTAAGCGGCTCAAAAATGTGCCTGATGTGCCAGGGGGCAGTCATATCATCTTGGTATTCTAATTACAGCACTATTCTAGGGAGAAAAAAAAAAACAAACAGTGCTCCAAACTGACTGAGAAATACCATATTTACTCTTACAGAGATCCTTGGAATTCATTCAACAAATGTATTATGTACTAGATTCTACTATCCTTCACTGTATTCTCCGTCTAATCTTTCTAATAACCATATGAGATAAGTATTATCTTCCAATTACAGATGTAAGAAACATGGTTTGGAGAGATTATACAATTTAATTTGACTGCAATTTGAAACTTTAAAGAAAAGTATTCTGAGTTATTAGGATGGTGCTATCAAAACAAGTTTTATCTATTTAATAAGAATCTCAGTGCGTTCACTCAGTACAAAAGGCGTGAAATAACCAAGGGCAGAATTTTGTCAATCTGAGTTGCACCAGTTTTGGTAAACACTGCCAGTCTTACAAAGTGATTGTACTGATTTATCCTCCCATCAATAGTGTAGGAGAATTCTAATACTAATTATTCTGTGAATAATTACAGTTTTGCTTTCTTGCCAATGCTTGTAACTTCTATTTATTGACTTTTATTTTTCTTGCCCTATTTCACTGTCTAAGGCTTCAAAGAACAGTGCTGAATAGAACAGGTCACAAGGATGGTGAGCTTCCTTCTTATGTCCCTGAACTCAGGGAGAATGTGCTGAATATTTTATCACTAAGCATAATGTTTACAATAGTTTTCTTTGTAGATATCCTTTATCATGTTAAGAAAGTTACTTTTCATAGTTTTTGAGAGTTTACTTTCAATAGAAACTGAGCAGAGATTTTAAAGAAAATACTTCAGGAATAAGTAAAATGAGTCCAAAAGAAAAGTCTGAAACACAAGAAGAATAACAAGTACAGAAATTGATAAGTTGGTAAATATATGGGTAAATTTAAACAACTATTTAATTCAAATTTAAAATAATGTCTGATTTGAGCTTTTCAATAAACAACATAGAAATATGGCAGGAGCTTAATTTTGAATCTTTCTGTTTTTACTCCAGGAAAACAAAACACAAAATAATTTCTCTCTCTCTCTCTCTCTCTCTCTCTCTCTCTCTCTCTCTCTCTCTCTCTCTCTCTCTCATTTTCAAAGTGACAAGGTTCAGAAAAATCGACAATCTCTAAAATCCATGATACCACAATCCAAGTCAGACCACAAGAGGTTGTGATGGTGCAACAGGGAAGGATAGGCTGTTTGAGGGGTTTCTAGAATATTCAGCAAATATCCATTTTCTGAAAGAGAAGATCTGGTAACAAAACGGATGTGAGAAGAATGGAGATGCAACAGAACTCTTACTTTTCAGGAAGTGGAGAAAGAAGTTGCAGAAAGTTCCCAGGGGAAACTCAATGGGTGGCTCTCAGAAAATACTGCTCTAAAAGTGAGTCATCACTCTGGCAGGGAGAGGTCCCTTGGGGATGGTTGTCTCTGAGCCAGCCTGTGAGCCTTGGCAGCCCCAGGAGTGTCACTAGAAGTCCTCCTGAACTAGGTTATATTCTGACGTAAGAGGCAGCCCCCCTATACAGAAGCACCATAGTCTACGGAAATAGGCAGTATGTACAGCAAGAACATCTGAGCTGAGAGCTTTGGAAAACTACCCAGGCCTTTCCCTCCACACCTCCTACAGGACCTTCCAGCTAATAATCTAAGACAATTCAACTCAATCACCTTGGAGTAACAATAAAAATAGATTCAATGAGATATTATCAGAAAAAGGGGGGCATGAACAGCCTAACCATTTTACAGGTGATTTAAATTCACCTGGAAACTGTAGCTTCAAAAGAAATAACATGTATAAATCAGACTTCTGATTTCAGCTCCAACATGTAAAGAGTCTGGAAAACATTACTTTCATCTCTAGAACAAGAAAAAAACTGAATAAACTGGAAAGTCCAGGACTTTTATTGAAACTATCAGAGAACTAAGGTTGCAGGGCGCATCACCAGGCTGAAATCTGAAAAGTCAGGTGCGTCCAGAAAGATACAGCTCCTGAGATATGCTTACCCAGAGCAGAAGCTGTTCATAAACTAGTATGAACATTTAATAATTTTGACAAAATGCTAGAGATTGGGCATGGACAAGTTTGAGAGTGATAAGTGTCTGGGGCCAAGAAACACAGGTGAACCACACATGTTTCACAGGAGTTTTTCTAAAACCTGCAGTTCAGAGGGCCCCTCAACATCAGATAATCCAAGATGCCCAAGGATTTAAAAAAAAAAAAAAGTACTTCAGTGATGACAGGGATCTTAGTGATTAAAATTGATAATTATTATATAAATATTAAAATAAAAATATCATAGAGTACAAAGTTCATTTGGGGACTAAATATTACTTTTAGAACTTTTAGCATAATAACACGTAGTAACAAATAGTTTAAATAAAATAGTCCACGTGAAATTAAAAAAATAATTTTATCTCACCTTAACAGAGTTATGAAAAACCAGGTTTTCAAATAACCATTGATGCTAAAAGCAGCTAATTTTAATGAGAATAAGAGAAATTAATACTATTATAGCAATACTACTGTACTACTATTATCCTAAGACAGATAGATATTAAAAGATATTAAGAGGTTCATTAGAAAAGCTTTATTTATGTCTGATTAGTTTACATGACTACTTTTGAAATAAGTTTAATCTTTAAATGAAAACTGGTAAAAAGTTTAATTTGTTAGTAAATGTTATAAAAATTTTAAGAGAATTTTATTTTTTTAAAAAAATACTTTGATAAAAATCTAACAAAATGTGTACAAGATCTGTCTGTGAAAAACTGTAACACAGCAATGAGAGAAATCAAAGATCTAAATAAATGGAGAGATAAATAGTCCATATTCATGAATTAGAAGATTTCATATCGTTAAAACATCAATTCTTCCCAATGGACCTATAGATGCAATTTAATCACAATCAAAATTCCAGCAAGATCATTTTGTGAATATTAACAAATGGATTGTAAAATCTATATGGACAGGCAAAAGTACTAGAATAGCCAACACAATTCTGAAAAAAAAAAAAAAAAACAAAGTTGGAAGATTCATATTATCCAATGTCAAGATTTAATCTAAAGTTACATTAATTAAGACAGCATGGTATCAGTGAAAACATAAATATGCATATCAATAAAACAGAACAGGGAGCCCAGAATAGACCCATACTAATATAGTCAACTGAATTTGACAAAGGTGCAAAGGCAATTTAATAGAGAAAGGATGTCTTTTTTCAGCCAATGGTGCTTCCATTCACTGGATATCCACATTAAAAAAAAGAAGAAAAAAAAAGAACCTCAACACAGATATCACACCTTACATAAAAATTAACTCAAAATGAATCATAAATTTTAAATAAAAAATGCAAAACTAGGGGTGGCTAGTTAGCTCAGTTGGTTAGAGTGCACTACTCTTAACAACGTTGTTGGTTCGATCCCCACATAGGCCACTGTGAGCTGCGCCCTCCATAAATAGATTGAAACAACTACTTGACTTGGAGCTGATGGGTCCTGGAAAAACATACTTAAAATAAATTTAAAAAGAAAAGTTTTTAAAAAATATTGAATGAATCAATTTTTTTTAAATGCAAAACTATAAAACATCCAGGAGAAAATATGAATGACCTTCAGTTTGGTGATGAGTAGTCAGAAATAACATACCAAAAACACAATCCATGAAAGAAAAAAGTTAATCAGACTTTATTAAAATTAAAAACTTGTACACTACAAAAGACACTTAAATGACTTAGAAGATAAGCCTCACGCTAGAGAAAAATATTTGTAAAGCACACATCTAATAAAGAATTTGTATCCAGATGGACAAAGAACCCTGAAAACTCAACAATAAGAAACAATCTCCCCAAAAGGACAAAAGATCTAAACAGAAACTTCACCAAAGAAGACATACAGATGGCAAATAAGCATATGAAAAAATACTCTCCATCATTTGTCATTAGAGAATGCAAATTAAAAAAAAAAACAACAGTGAAATACCAGTACATACCTATTAGAATGGGTAAAATCCAAAACACTGACAACACCAAATGCTGACAGGGACTCAGAGCAACAGGAACGCTCACTTATTGCTGGCAAGAAGGCAAAATGGTGCAACCACTGTACAAAACAGTTTGACAGTTCTTATAAAACTTATCATACTTAAATATGATCCCGTCATCATGCTCTAAGGTATTTACCCAATTGATTTGAGGACTTCTTTCTATACAAAAACCATCATGCGAATGTTAATAGAAGTTTTATTCATAATTTCCAAGAACCGTTACCAATCTAGATGTACTTCAATAGGTGAATGTCTAAACAAACGTTGGTACATTGATACTATGGAATACTACTTAGAAATCAAAATAAATGACCTATTAATCCGCACACGGGATGGATAAATCTTAATGTGTACTGCAACACATGTGAAAGAAGCCAGTCTGAAAAGGCTACATACTGCATGATTCCAATTATACAATGTAGGACAATTAAGTTCGCGAACTCAACCTAGAAAAAGTGCTACATATCTCATTGCTGAATATCACTGTGGTCATCTTTAAAGTACTCCCCCTGGGAAGCTATGCACCGATGCCATTGCCTAGTTCACCCTTCAAAGCAATTTTGGAACTCTTTTTCTGGAATGGCCATCAGAGCTGTCGTCCTATTACCCTTGATATCCTGAATGTCATCAAAATGTCTTCCTTTCAATATTTCCTTTATCTTCAGATAAAGAAAGAAATCATTGGGGGCCAGATCAGGTGAGTAGGGAGGGTGTTCCAATACAGTTATTTGTTAACTGGCTAAAAACTCCTTCACAGACAGTGCGATGTGAGCTGGTGCATTGTTGTGATGCAAGAGCCAGAAATTGTTGGCAAGAAGTTCAGGTCATTTTCATCTAATCTTTTCACGCAGCCTTTTCAGCACTTCCAAATAGTAAACTTAGTTAACTGTTTGTCCAGCTGGTACAAATTCATAATGAATAATCCCTCAGATATCAAAATAGTTTAGCAACATAGTTGCAACAAGTTCGCTAATTTATTTCTTAGATCTCGTATGACATTTTGGAAAAGCCAAAAGTATAGCAGTAGTAAAAAGATCAGTGTTTGCCAGAGACTCAGAGGCAGAGGAGGATAGCATGAATAAAGCACAGATTTTTTTAGCATGGTAAATCTATTCTGTATGATATAATTGTAGATATATGACATTATGGAAAGAATTTACCATCTAGATGCCATTAAAGAACATTCGTGAGAAGAGGTCAAAATATCAACATTAATCAGAGTTTAGAAGACATTGATTCCAACCTTTATGAATGACTTTGAGGGGTTCAAGACTTCAGTGGAGGAAGTAACTGCAGATGTGGTGGAAATAGCAAAAGAACTAGAATTAGAAGTGGAACCTGAAAATGTAACTGAATTGCTGCAATTTCACGATAGAACTTCAATGGATGCAGCATTGCTTCTTATGGATGAGCAAAGAAAGTGGTTTCTTGAGATGGAATCTATCCCTGGTGAAGATGCTATGAAGATTGTTGAAATGACAACAAAGAATTTAGAATATTATGTAAACTTAGCTGATAAAGCGGTGGCAGGGTTTGAGAGGATTGACTCCAATTTTGAAAAAAAAATTCTATTGTGGGTAAAATACTAACAGCATTGCATGCTACAGAGAAATTGTTCATGAAAGGAAGAGCCAACTGATGTGGCAAACTTTATTGTTGTTTTATTTTAAGAAATTGCCACAGGCATCCCAACCTTTAACAACCACCATCCTGATCAGTCAGCAGGCGTCAACATGGAGGCAAGACCCTCCAACAACAAAAAGATTATGACTCACTGAGGTCTCAGATAATGGCTAGCATTTTTTAGCCATAAAGTATGTCTGAACTAAGGTATGCACTTTATTTTCTGGATGAAATGCTATTGCACATCTAATAGGTTACAGTATAGTATAAACATACGCCCTAGGAAATCAAAAAAAATTGTGTGACTTGCTTTACGGTGACATTTGTTTTTGCAGGGTCTGAAACTGAACCCACAAATCTCTGAGGTATGCCAATCACTAACAGTCTGCAATTTAGTGATTCGACTGTGATGTGTAATTGAAATAAAATGGAATTGGTAAGTTTGGAAAGGAAGGGAGCAATATATGCATAAGAGATACTAAAGTAAAACAAAGTAAAAGACATGTAAAATATTGCCCATGAAGAGAGGAGGAGCAGAAATAGCTAAGATGTTTAGCTTCATGGGGTGGACATTGGGAAGATATGGTAGATCTCACTACATGGAGATGGAACAGGCACAAAGAATATACCCTTTAGGCACCTGTGTGTCCAAGTGTAAAGCTCAGCAGGACTGTAAGTGGTGATGGTGAGTGCAGTGCCTGAAGCCACTGATTTAGATGACGTCATCCAAAGAGGAAGTACAGAGGTATGTTTAAAAGAAAAAAGAGAGGGAGAGACAGAGGAGCACAAAGGAACTAGACGTGAACAGCCAAAGAAATCAGAGGAGTACTAGAGAAAACTTTTTCCAGTAAAAGTTTTAAGGAAAGGAAACTGTTCAACAATGTGAAATACTACAAAGCTTTAATTCCCTTTTTTGGCCTCCTTTTCAACCAATCATAAATAATCAAATTACACAAAATTTTTGCAAAGACTATTAATGTATATAGGTGAGCCAGCACTATCAGACCTGAGTTAAGAAAAAATTAGATGTTTATTCCCACTTCTAACCTTGTCTTAATAGAAAGCCAGTTAGCTTTGTCTGCCCCTCAGCAGAGTAAAATAGCTGTCATTAGGAGACATTGGTTAAGACAAAGTTTCTAACTAAAACCATGCCTAAGAATATAACAGCACATTAGAAAATGTTTCTCAGAGAAAATGAGATGAATAACACAAATATAATTCTGAATGGACTTGTAATTACTAAGCTTAATAAAAAAAAAAATAGAACCCAATGGCATTTTAACAGCTTTAATGAGTTACAATTGACATGCTATAAACTGCATGTATTTAAAGTATACACTCTGCTAAATTTTGATACATTTATACGCCCATGAAACCATCACCACAATCAAGATAATGAACATATCCATCACCCCCAAAGTTTCCTCATGTCCCTTTGCAAACTTTTCCTCTTTCCTCCCGTTTCCAACATACCACCCCCCAACCCCCACCATATTTCCAGCCAGGCACTGATCTAATCTCTGTCACTACAGATCAGTTTGTATTTTCTATTACTTTATATAAATGGAACCTTATATTGTATTAGTTTCCTAAGATTGCCATAACAAATTACTACAGGCCAAGTGACTTAACCTAATAGAAATTTATTCTCTAATAGTCCTAAGACTGGAAGTCTGAAATCAAAGTGTCGACAAAGCCATGCTCCCTACGAAAGCTCTAAAGAACATTCCCTCCTTGCCTCCTGTAGCTTCTAATGGTCACTGGTAATCCTTGGCATTTCTTGGCTTGTGGCAGCATTACTCCTTTATTTGCTTCTGTCTTCACCTGCCTTCTTCCCTGGGCCTCCTCTATGTCTCTGTGTGTCCCCAAATCACTCTCTCCTTATGAGGACAGAGGTAATTGGATAATCCAGCAAACACTTCATTTCCAAATAAGGTCACATTCACAAGTACCAGGGGTGAGGACTTCAATATATCTTTTGGGGGTCACAGTTCATTCCACAGGAGTCCACCCTCTGGTTCCCCCTAATTCATGTCATGCCCAAGTACAAAATATATTCGCCACGTTCCATCCTCCTCAAATGTCGTAACCCATTCCAGCATCCACTTGAAGTCCCAAATTTCATCTAATGCATCTTGAACAGATTCCTTAACTTTTCTGTCTCTTTGGGTTATGAAGCCTTGTTTCAGTATGTTAGAGTCTAAAATATGATAAAATTTGGTACAGCTTACTTCAAATCTTTTCTAAATGTGTTTCAAAGCTTTTCTTTTTTCCTCTCTCCGAGCTGACAAGGCCCTACCTATGGCTAACGTTGCTTTGTTTTTAGAAGGTTGTAGTAGGATCTCTTTTCCCATTCTTTCTCTCTTCAGATTTCCATCCTCTCCCTCTTCGCTTGGTATTCTAGAACTTCATGGTTTTTCAGCCCCATCCACCACCATCAAGGGCAAGAGGACCGACAGGAGCTTTTTCTCACATGATGGACATTGTGCCAATGACTTCCACTGGTCACGTCCAGGCAGAGCATCAGCAACAGTGTCACCCTCTCAAGACTAGAGAACAGAGATGTGGTGGACGTACCCCCATCCTCCCGCCTTCCCCACCATGGTGCTGTCCAGCCCTTGTCGCAAACACCTTGCATCTTCACAAATCTAGCATTGGTCTCTAAGCTTACATCTACATACAAACTTCAGGGAATACATATTCAGTAACTTTTTTTTTTTTTTTTACAATGTGACAAGTTCTTAGAGCCTCCAAAGGCTCTCGCTCTCAACACACTCTCCTCTGACAATTCCATAAAATTGAACTTATAGGTTCTGTAATGCAGCAAGCATACAGCCAGGGGAAAATGTGCCCATTCTATCTCCCCTTCTTGCAGACACACCCATTCTTTAAAGTGATACTTTCAGATCCCTGCTTGCCGCTTCTGGGATGAGAAAGTACATCATTCCCCAATCCTACAGTAGAGAAGAAAATAAATCCTACTTGTAGACCATAAAATCAATTTTATTCTCTCTCTCTACTAATCTTCTTTCAGGATTTCCAGTGAGGAAAGAAGAATGGGACAGGTTGATAAACATATTATAATAAAGGGGAGGAGGCCTTATCTGATTATTGGAGGCTAGAATGTGAGGTATTCTTTTTATTGCACTAAATGGGAAAGACTGGAAATTCAGGTGTATTCTTAAGGACCTCACTCTTGGGGATTGTTGTCAGGAGGCCTCTGCTTACACTCTGACCTCACTGGGGGATCACTATGATTATATATATTGACCAGCACCTGAGTTCATTCTGAGCTGAGGCTTCCCAGCCTGGTAGGTCTCTGGGTACATAATTTAAATAAGTTTAGTTCTGGTTTTTTCAGTTAGTATGTTCCAAAGATGTTCGCAACATCTCCCTTCTCCCGTGCTTACCTACAATACAGCCTTCACATTTTTTCTGATCAAGAAATGAAGTCTATCACCCAGTTTTGAATCTTATGACTGATAGAGTGTGGCAGAAGTGACTCATGTGACTTCTGAGACTTGGTGATAAAAGGTGACACAGCTTCTACCTTGTTCGCTGGGGTACTTGCCCTGTAAGAAGTCTGACTACCCTGATGTCACCTAGTTGTGAGGAAGTCATGCCACATGGCCACGTGGTGGCATTCTGGTCAGAGGCCCCAGGGAGGTCTCCTAGTCAGCAGGCCTCCCACCAAACATGTGAATAAATGAGCCTTCGGTTATTTCATCCCCCCAGATGTGGAGTCACACCAGCCCCCACCCTCCCCCCCATCTTTTCAGTATCCCAGCTGAGGATCCAGACATCATGGCGCCCAGACGAGCCATCCTTACCTACTATGCCCTTTCTGAATCCTGACCTACAGAATCCGGGAGCATAGTAAAGTGTTCTTTTGTGCCTCTAGGTCTAAGATGGCTTATTATGCAGCAATAATAACTGACACATCTGGGGTCTTGAAAATGAGCCTACCTTCTCAGTCATCTATGTTATTATACATTTAAGGCAAAAATGACTTTCTCTGAACCTGATTAGTTTAATGTGTCTTGGAATGTAGAGCAGATCACAGAATTAAAGAGCTTCCAGATCCTGTTATTTATACCTCTAGGGAGACATAGAGTCACACTGATGGGCAGAAAAGGTAGACCAACTTTATCTGTATAATTCAGGTATTAAGATTTCTATCTGGCAACCATCAGTTTGTTCTCTGTACCTATGGATCTGTTTCTGTTTTGTTTGGCGGGAAAGGGGTGCTGGGTGAAAATGTGAGGGGATTTATAAGTACAAATTGGTAGTTACAAAATAGTCATGGGGATGTAAAGTATAGAGAATATAGTCAATAATATCGTAATAACTATGTATAGTGCCAGGTGGGTACTAGATTAATTGGGGGATCACTTCATAAATTATATAAATGTCTAACCACTATGCTCTTCACCTAAGACTAATATGAAATATTAATATAATGTTGAATGTCAACTGTAATGAAAAATAAAAATAATAAAAAATTAAAATTAAAAAAATAGATCTCTAAATGTTCATACTGCCTAAGGCAATATACATATTCAACACAATTCCTATCAAACTACCAACGACGTTTTTTACAGAAATAGAACATATAATCCTAAAATTTATATGGGACCATAAAAGACCCTGAATAGCCTCAGCAATCTTGAGAAATAAGAACAAAGTGGGAGGTATAACAATACCTGACTTCAAATTATACTACAAGGCTACAGTAATCAAAACAGCATGGTACTGGCATAAAAACAGACACATAGATCAATGCAACAGAATAGAGAGTCCAGAAATAAATCCATGCCTATATGGCCATTTAATCTACGACAATGGAAGCAAGAATGTACAATGGGGTAAAGACAGTCTATTCAATAAATGGTGCTGGGAAACATGGACAGACACATGCAAAAAAATGAAGCTGGACCACCTCCTTACACCATATACAAAAATAAATTCAAAATGGCTTAAAGACTTAAATGTAAGATCTGAAACCTTAAAATACCTAGAAGAAAATGTAGAAAGAAACTTCACAGACATTACCCGGAGTAAGATTTTTACTGATATATCCCCTCGCGCGAGGGAAGTAAGAGAAAAAATAAACATGTGGGATTACATCAAACTAAAAAGTTTTTTCACAGCAAAGGAAACCATCAATAAAACAAAAATGGATCCTACTGAATGGGAAAAGATATTTGCCAATGATATATCTGATAAGGGATTAATATCACAAATCTATAAAAAACTCACTCAACTCAACTCCAAAAAAACAAATGACCCAATTAAAAAATGGGCAGAGGACTTGAAGAGACATTTTTCTATAAAGGACATACAGATGGCAAACAGACATATGAAGAAATGCTCAACCTCACTAATCATCAGAGAAATGCAAATAGAAACCACAATGAGATACCACCTCACCCCAGTCAAAATGGCTATCATCAATAAATCAACAAACAACAAGTGTTGGCGCGATGTGGAGAAAAGGGAACGCTTGTGCACTGTTGGTGGGATTGCAGATTGGTGCAGCCACTGTGGAAAACAGTATGGAGGTATCTCAAAAATCTGAAAATGGAACTACCCTATGATCCAGTAATTCCACTCCTAGGTATCTATCTGGAGAAATCCAAAACTCCAATTCAAAAATCTTTATGCACTCCTCTGTTTATTGCAGCACTATACACAATAGCTAAAACATGGAAACAACCAAAATGCCCATCGGTAGATGACTGGATTAAGAAACTGTGGTACATTTATACAATGGAGTATTACGCAGCCATAAAGAAGAAAGAAATCTTACCATTTGCAACAACATGGATGGACCTAGAGAACATTATGTTAAGTGAAATAAGTCAGACAGAGAAAGATAAGTACCATATGATCTCACTTATATGCGGAATCTAAAGAAAAGAATAAGTGAATGAACTAATCAGAAACAGTTTTGGAGACAAAGAGGAAAAACTGAGGGTTGCTAGATGGGCGGGGGGGTGGGGGTAAAGGGGAAGGTGAGGGGATTAGAAAACAATCAGTAACCACAAGATGGCCATGGGGTTTTGAAAATTAATCTGGGGAATGTAATCAATAATGTTGTAAACATTTTGTAGGGTATCCGATAGACAGGTGTCCCATTTGGGAGACCACCTCAGGGAAGATGTAGATGCCTGATCTACACCTGATACTGTACACCTGAAGCTGAACAATAATAAATGCCAACTATAATATTATATATATATTATATATATATATATGTATATATAGGTATGTATACATTTACAAGAGGCAGAGTACAGTATTGGGAGTGGAGATAGTGGAAATGGGATGGTTCGGTGCGATGTCAGAGAGATAGTGGATGGGGGGAGGGGGGTCCACAGTGTGACGGATATAAATGATAAACGTCTAAGAAAAAAAAAAACCTCATAGACAAGACAGACAATAGTTTAGTGGTTACCAGAGGGTAAGGGGGGTGGGGGGTGGGAGATGAGGGTATGGGGGATCAAATATATGGTGATGGAAGGAGAACTGACTCGGGGTGGTGAACACACAATGTAATTTATAGATGATGTGATACAGAATTGTACACCTGAAATCTATGTAATTTTACTAACAATTGTCACCCCAATAAATTAAAAAAATAAATTTAAAAAAAATGTGAAAATAAAATAGATTTCTACCTACTTATTTTTGGTATAACTCTTTAGTCATAAATGAGCTTCCTGCTTATACCTAGGTATAATTATGTAGTAAGAAAACTATGCCCTATTAGGATGGCATATTACTAGGACAAATTATATGCCTTAATTTTAACTACCAAGAAACCCAGGAGACATTACAGAGGCATTCTTTAACTTACTCCATCTTATTCGTCATGGAAATGCAGGCTGAGGCCATGTTAACCATGGCTATATGTTTCTCTAAATCTTTCTAAATTTTTCCTGGGCTTCCAAGCTATTTATTCATGTCAAACTGCATCAATGTATTTATTTGCATACCCTGTATAGGACCTTTCTTAACCTCTCATTTCCTAGGGCACGATTAGTGTCTTTACTCTGAATGGTTCTCATAGGGATAAGAGAGAAGCAAAAGTAAGCATTATGTAGGCCCACACTGACCTTCCAGGGATTAAAAAGTTGAAGTTAGACACTGGGGTGATAGCCAATGCTCATACTCCCCCTCTCAGTACACTGATATATGATTACTGTATATTTATCAGTTTTTAATAATTACAGCAATTCCACTTTTATAAAAGAGAGGAAACAATTAGCATATAAATTATACCCTCTGACCATCTTGAGGCACCAATGCAGGGTTCAACTAGAGTCCTTAGAGAGAATATGTCAGAGTCTTCCAATGCCCCAATTTTTATAGATGCAAATGTTGTCATCATTTTAGGGTGACATTCTGCTCCAACAAGCTGTTCTACATGTCTGGGACAGTACTTTATCTTCAAAGCAATCATCCAAAATACATGCATCAGATTATCTTTAATTTGAATAATATGGTGTTATGCCCAAAAAAAGGAAACAAAAAAGGTCGCCTTTTTGATTCTCTATACTGATGAGTACTCATATACCAATTAGATTTATATAAGCACTCAAAGTACCTATATAATTGCATCAAATTCATATGTTTAAAAAGACAATGACGGGAAAGTAATTACTGCCAGATCTAGCAATTAGGGATGGTAAAACAGTAGTAACTGGTGCCAAGATGCAATAAGTTGAAAAATTACAAATAAATTAAACTAATTAGTATAGAATGTTCTTTAAGAATTTTTGAGAAAGGAAGATGAGAAACTATATAGGAGCTAAAATTAGATGTTCTGATAAAGAAGCCAAGAAAGAAAAATTGAAACTATTCAATATGGGAGGCTGAGCAAGGCTGAAGATGATGGATGACAGTGTGCCAGCTCAAGGTAGTGAATTGGGGCTCAAAGAACGTGCACATAAGTTAGCTGATATTATCAAAGAAATTACTTGTTCAGTTTTGTAAAGGAAGTTCTAAAAATAGTCAGTTAACTGATCCAGGTAAAATTTGAATTTCCACTTTGGAGGTCCTGTAGTTAGCTTATTGATGACACTGACCTTTTTTTAAAGTCATCACAGACTGAACGTAAAGCTTTTTAACTAATATATTTCATAACATGTTCTTTTAACGAGCTATTAGAAAACGTATTGTAGTTGAAGCTAGTAATCATTTTATAACACTGAATTAAACATTTTTAAAAGAATATTAATTTCTATGTTACCAATCAGGCCTTAACATTTTTATGCATAAATGCAGATATCAAAAACATGGGAGTCTTCTAAAAATTACCTGAAAGGTGTTAGAAGATGAGGTCTCATTTACTTTTATTTTTTCACATAGCAGATATCTTCAAAGTTAACCTTATTTGGACATAATTTATAGCAAAATAATAAAGCAGACTTTCAAAAAGAGTTTAACTTTTTGCATTTCTAGAAGATTACAATCATCCCTATGTCCTCTGAGGCTTGTAATTTGATTGCATGCCACTCGATACATAGATAGCCCAGTTCTGCAATTCTAATATAATCCTATCACATCTTATTATTAGATGATCATTAACACTTAAACCCAATGATTTACCTTTGCCCTCTGTAAATATATACTGTCATCCCTTGTAAAAAATATTAAAGGAAACAGAGAATGTGTTCTCCCTGGAGAGACAGATGCAATTTGCAATGAACTGGCAAATAAGACTCATGAATAGCTACTACACTGTGTCCCCATTTTGATCCAAACCTTTAACCTAAGAGAAAAAAATAAAAATAAAATATTTATATATTTTATTTAAAAATAAAATATATATATATTTCTGGGACATACTGAGTCCAAGCATGAACCATGCAGAAGGAGAATCCAGTGAGATGATGTCCTTATTCAGATGACTGAAGTACCACATCTAGATTTCTATACCTAACTCACTTTAAATTTGGGGAGACTGTGGAATAGTCCGTTTAGACAAATATTGAACAGGATGCTAAATATCGCACAAGAAAAGGGTACATGGGAACAATTTAACGATTGCTGTTTTAGCTCCTTCTGTGTCGGGATTCGATGCTCCACTTATGGAGCTTTCACAGCTGCTCACACTCTGGACTCATAGACCTAGCATTCACTTCATCATGTTACCTCAAAGCTAAAAGCATTCACATAAAATGGAACCAGCAAAAATAAAGTGAAAGACCAAGTCTGTTTGCATCAGCGGGAGTGGTTAATAAGGGGTACAAAAAAGTCAGCTAGCTTGAAGGCGGGCAGTAGAGCACTGCGGGAGAAATCTTCTTAAATTCTTTTTCTTTCTCAGTGTCCCTCCAAGATGTAATAACTACCCTAAAAAGTCAGGTCTCCAACAACAGAGAACAATGGCCTCGTGCATTCTGTTCAGCCGCTTCAATATTTGGTTAAGTGCAATTTCCCCTAATGGGTGAAACCAGACAGGATTCATGGTATTCGTGGTTCTTGGCTGTGGAGGCTGTATTACATTTTGAATCAAATAGACTCCTCATCCTCTAAAGCAAGCGGGAATAAAAAAATAATATGCAGCCATCAGAATACTCAAGAGGAAACATAATAGTACAAGAAACCACAATAAGAAGGAACAGGGAAATAAATAAGACATTAACTTTTTAAAGGCTCCTTCTGGTGCAATTAATAAAGTCTCTGCACTTAAAATAGACCCAAAGCAAAATTACCGTGTTTCCCCAAAAATAAGACTTAGCTGGGCAATCAGTTCTAATGTGTCTTTTGGAGCAAAAATTAATATAAAACCTGATCTTATTTTACTATAATATAAGACCGTATAATATAATATAATATAATATAATATAATATAATATAATATAATATAATATAATATAAAATACTGGGTCTTATATTAATTTTTGCTCCAAAAGACGCATTAGAGCTGATTGTGCAGCTAGGTCTTATTTTCGGGGAAACAGTAGAATCTTCATTATAATTAAAAAGAGTGCCACTGTGAATAAGTGACCATCTTGACACCAAAAGGATGGAATAGAACCAGGTAGAATACTTGCAAGCGAATTAATGTAATAAATCTAAAAATCTGAAGGAGATCAAGAGAGGAGACAATTCTCTTAGCCAGGTAAGGTTTCCACTATTCCGTTAGAAAGAAGGAATTAAAATGCTAACCTCAAAACTCCAGCCTATAATAGAATTTTGTTGTTACATCTGTAGTGTAACTAAATTCTATAAGTTCTAAGTCTATATAACTTGTGTTAAGTCATTTGCAACAAACCTTTTCCTTGTTCTCATGAAGGCCCTCTGGGAATAAGGTTAATAATGACGTCGCCTGTGTGGGCGCTGTTGGATTTGGCTGGTGCCCAGAATGGGGAGATCGTGCAAGTAGCCCCACCTTACAGAATAGTTCCTCAACTTTTATTCCTGAGTAACAGAACTATAACACCTGATTTTATTTATTCTTTGAAAAACATTCATTGAGCACCTACAATGAATGAGCACTACCTTCTAAGAAATACAAAAATGACAATTCACAGATGGGTAAGGAGAGGGTTGCTAAATCATACAGATGAATGCCAAGTAAATATATATCAAAATCACCTGATTCCTTCAGAAGCTGTTCTGTAATAGCACTTGGACACACATCTCTTACAAACATTTCTACTCTATTGTGATAAGTTACTAGGTAGAAGAGACTGACATATTCAAGCTTGTATTCTCAGGGTATTACAAATATAGTGAGTGTTTTGGAGTATGGTTTTCGAATGAACTAATGAATTCTGAGGACAGAGATTAACTTTCAGTTCGTGTGATCTGGAAAGACTTCAAGAAGAAGAAAGCAACTCAATAGACCTTAAAGAACAAATAGATTACGACAGAAAAAAAATAGTGGTGGGGGTAATTTAGAGGAAAATGCCTCTAGTCTGGATAACATTACCGGCAGTTTTGCATACCGCCTCCTACTTCAGGGTTCTCTTCCCGTGTGATCTCCTCCAAGATCAGCCTTCAATATGTAGCCATATTTCTATAATAAGGCAATGACCTCTAATGGAAGCTCCATAAAATTACAGAGATCCCAACCCAGAGGTCTCAAAGCTTAGGGAGGGGGAAAAAAATAGAACAGGTTTAAATGCTAAGAAGCAGCCAGAGGAATTTCTAAGGGAGGATACTGTTACACTCAACCAATAAATAATCTAAATTGAAAGGAAGTGTAGAATAGAAGTAGGAAAACTTTCCAATCATGTGTTGCTGTTGCTATAGAGGACAAGGTGGGCAAGAGGGTGGATCATACCCACTCAGGGGTGTTTCCACGTCCATGTCCTCTGAAGGATTTCTAGCCGCTTACTACTCAGAGTGTGCTCTGGGGACCGTAGCAGAGGCCCCAACCCCAGAGTTGTTGAAAAAGAATCTAAACTTTAAATAGGTTTCCCAAGTGATCTTTAATAAACACATTAAATTTTGAGAAGCACTGCAGTTTTTTCTCATTCAGAAAGGTGACATTGTAGTGCCATCTTTAATCCTCTAGTAACTCCAGGTAGGAAAACGCAAATCAACCTAAAGAAGGCACCGCATATGAAAGCTCTAGAGTCTAAGTTTCTAAGCCCTTTTTTTTTAACGTAAGTGCATATTATGCAACTACTCATAAAGTATACAGGTTGAATTAACAAATACTCAGTCCTTTTTTATTTCTTTTAAATTCTTAAAACTCAACTAATGACACTTTGGAACTCTTCGATTTCCAGGGTTTTCCATGAAAATACATATCCTTCTAGCCATCTTCTTAATCATGTTGCTGTCAGGGAAGCAGCGAGTTTGAATTTTAATTGTTCTTAATGAATGTATTTCACATACCAAAATCACATCAGCAATTTGCTCGGCAGCTTTAGAAGCCATTACTAAATTGCAGTTCAAAATTCATTTCATCTGTTTCCTAAATTGTATCTATAGTTCACCTTCATAAAACTATTCTAAAATAGCTATTTTTGTTCATCAGGAAAGATGGTTTTTCTTATAAATGACCCCCAAATCAGAGCATATTACTAGCTTATTTCCTATGCTGTTTTGGTGAATATTTAATAACCTACTCTCAAACCTCCCCCAAAACAAACAAACAAACAAACAAAATATGAAGCCCTGATGTGCAGCATTTGCCAATTGCTGTAATGTAAATTCTTCCACCTTGAGCAATTTCAAAATACCAACATAATCATGAGTTGGGAAATGATGTGTACAATTGTCTAATGGCAGTGCAAGCAAACCCCAGAACACCATTGATTTCCAAAATACTACCAAACACCCCACATTCCCCAAACTACTTTCGGTATTAGCTTCAAAATACATGTCAGTGTACAATATAATGCTGTACAATTGTACAGTCTTAATATTTACCAATAAAAAAATTACCAGATTTGAAATAAAGTACTAGTTTTATTTATGATGTGATTAATGCTTCCATTACAATAAGATGGTTATGTATCATAAGAACTTAATGCTACTCTCTTTGATTTATTAGAACCTATCAGGAACATAGATACAAAACAAATGCTAACTCCAAAACTTACTCTCATCACCTTACACTTCCCGTACTTATATGTAGGCGCAGTCTTCAATAACCATGAAGAAGGCTAAGTTTGTATTTGGTGTCCTTGCAACTATTATACTTTATTGCAGTCGTCCTAGTTATGGCAAACTTTTCCATGGTCTTTCATTACCAATTACTTTTTGTTGGCAGTTAATTTACAAGGCCTTTCAATTTGGGTTAGTTATGCCCCTGGCAATTCCTTGCTCCATCTTTAATCTCTCCATCTCACATCAAAAAAATATGTCTATATTTTTATTGATTTCAGAAGGACCATGACCCACCTCATAAACAAATTCATGAGTTTTTCACCATCAGTGCCATAATACAATGGAATATCACTGTTACCTGTTTAATTGTATCCTTCCTACACATGTTCAAGTCCTAACCACCAATATCGGTGAATGTGACCTTATCTGGAAATAAGGTCTTTGCAGATGATCAGGATAAGATGAGGTCATCAGGATGAGTTCTAATACAATATGACTGATGTCCTTATAAAATGGGGAAATTTGGACACCAAGTCAGACATGCCTAGAGGGAAGAGAATGTGAAGAGAAGATACAGGAAGAAGATGGTCACTGACAAGCCAAGGAAAGAAACCTGGAACAGAGATCTTTCCCTTGGTTTTCTGAGAACGAACCCTGCCAACAGCTTGATTTCGGACTTCTGGCCACCATAACTATAAGACAATAAATTTCTTTCCTTTTCATTTCTTTTCTTTTCTTTTCTTTTTTTCTTTTTTTTTAAGCAGGGCACAGCTCACAGTGGCCTATGCGGGGATCAAACCAGCCACCTTGGTGTTATTAGCACCATGCTCTAACTGACTGAGCTAACCGGCCACCCCTAAATTTCTGTTCTTTAAGCTACCCAATGTATGTTACTTCGTTATGGTAGTCCCAGCAAGCTAATAGTCACAATCAGAAGAGATATGACCCTATGTAATTTTTTTTACTCATATCAAATTTAGAGAATTAATTATAGTTTTATTCTTATAAAACTTGAGAAGATTCTAGGTTAGTCTAATAATATTACTCTCACTATTTGTATTCTGAGTATTTTCATAGTAGGAAGCAAAAGAGTTAGAGCTGGACGTCATACACAACCTGACTATATCAATGAGAGGGAGAAGCATATGTGAACATCATTATTCACAGGTGTCATAACAGAAAAAGTAGCTGAGAAATGCTAAAATATATGATACAAAACTATTCACCTGCTAATGTGCTTCCTAATCCTCACTAAAGGGGACTTAAACGTGTTACTGAAGAGACCTCACCTTCACCCACTCCTCTAATGAAGAAATTTCTGAAAGTAAAAGCAAGCAGGTGTGGATGATGGTCTGGGTAAGAAAGTCCTCCTTGGAGTCCTTAGAATGGACTCCGTAGTCAGCCACAAACTCCTCCTACGTTAATGGTGAGCTCTGAAAGTGAGTTTCTAAAGCCAAAGATACAAAAACAGAAACATAACTGCTGAAACTATGGTCAAAAACTCCCATTTATTGAATCAACATTTTACAGCCTGGAGGAATCTGGGAGGCTTATATTTTATAAGAAAGATGTGAAACCTAGAGGTACTTCTCCAAAGTTGCAATTAGTGGGAAAACTCAACCTTGTTTCTTAGTTTCTTACATTCTCTCCCAGCAAGCAGAAAAAAGTTTATGACCTTGGTCACGCCTCCTAGTCACTTCAAGAGCTTTTATGAAAATGCAAGTTTCTGGGACCCAACCTTAAAAATTCTGATTTAAATCCCAGGTTTGGCTCATGCATCTATAGTTAAATTCTTTGGGGATCTGGCCATGTAATGAGGTTTGGAACCACTGTTGGAAAATATTCTTCCCTGAGACTTATTACCTTTGGTTTGTTTTTAATTCCACTTAGGCCCAGCCCTGTGTAATAATTATCACATCTTCTCTCATCCTGAGAAAGAAGCTAAGGGTCCCGTGGACCTGCCTATGACGCCTAGCATATCCACGCTAAAACGTGTACTACCATAGAAGCTGCGTCCTCTGACTCCTAGGCAAGTTCTAAGCACACAAAATGTTTCAGAGCAGAAGAGGAAAAAACAAACCTGAAATTTCTTAAAAATCAACTTTTTGAATGCTCTCATTTCATACTCATTGGTTTCTGTTCCTTAATGTGCCCGAGTACATTCAATTTGCAGCCTCACAAATAGCCATTTACCCATTCACCAAGGGCAAGATGATATATGCCAGATGAGTTGTAATAAGCACAGTTTTCAATTATTTTCTATCATTGCTATTATCTCCTAGGAAGAGGAGAGTAGATTTTAAAACAACACAAATTAAATCTAAACAGAATATTAATAAAACTATGGCCTAGTGAATCACAATTATTTATAAAATTTGATAGCACAAAGTGGGACACAGGATTTCCTAGGGGATGTGGAGACTGAGGAGAACCCAGGAGAGAGCTGAGAAGGAGAGATTTGGAGCTGTAAATAACTTTGTGCTGACGGTAGGGGTGTGACTAGCTAGGTGACTAGAATGAGGTTGAGTCTATCCTCTGGACATCTTTCCTGAGCTTTTTCACTCTCACACTTGTAGATCTCATGCAACACCACAAAGGGAGACAGTCACTCTAAAATTTAAGAGACATAGTTGTGCTGAGAGTTCACCCTTGAGACATTCCTCAAATAATCTTTCTCTTCTTCATCCCCACTATAATTCCTTAGATGAGGCCCTCAGCCACTCTCTCCTGAACTACTTCAGGAGCCCCTGACTGCTTTCCTTGCCACCATACTCTTCCATACTCATGCCCTTTCAGCAATAATTTCTTCCTGTGCAAGGTCTTCCCTCTCAGAATCTCCAGCCCCCACTCCCCACCCCGCAGTGATCATGAGGATTCTGAGAAATGGGAACTGATTTCCTCTGGGCACCTGTTTGGAGATTTCTTCTCTAGAATTCAGGGTCAGCTGAACTCCTGTAGCTTATATAGCCTGCAATAGTGCCAAGATTTCTATGCCAAACTGGAGAACTGGGAGAAGATGGGAACAGCCATACTTTGAAATCCTACTAGTTGGGCTGTTTCTCCTGTGGAACCCTATTTATTTGCAAGGGGCAGAAAAGTGTCTTTCATAATTTGTCTTAGAAGATCACAGAAAGTTCCTAGACACCTACAATTAGGGAAACTCTTCTTCACGACTGGCCTAAGGAAGCCAGCACTAGCCAGGCAAGAACTGAGGTTGTCCAGCTGCCTTGGAGCCACAATGACTATTCTGAAAGTACACATTCCCTCACTTCCTTGGCTTTCAAAGACCTTCAGAAAGGAAGAAGGAATAATTAGAGAATTCCCCCTTCACTGACTTTTCCTATCATCGATGCCCAGTTTCTCGTATGTGGACAAATACACACAACATAGTACTGCCCCTAAATAGGAACTTAGGAACCATAGAGCCTAAGTCTCCATGATGTCACTGAGAAATCAGTCCGATAACTGCTCATCTTTAGAGTACAAACTATTTAAAAATACATACAAGGTACACAGTGTAGCTATAAAGTCCAGTATTGATTTGATTCTGCAGCTTTTGTCTTCATCTTTAACTGTCACCTTTTCCTGGACCTAATGTCTTCTATATGGTCATTAATCCACTGATGTCGTAGCTATGTCTGAAGCTTCCAGTCTATGCAAGCTTGTCTGAGAAATTTGCTCTATTAACCCTACCTACTTTTCATCTGCATCTTCGCTAGTATGATCCTCTCTGTGATCCAACTTGCTGGCACTGAGAAGCCTGTCACCTGTTCAAAGAGATAATGTGTATAAAAGTACCTGGTGCACTTATGTAGGTACCTAAATATTAGTTCCCTTCTCTTAGGGCCACCAGGGAGGACTCCCCATTCAAGCCCACCTCTCGGAGACACCCCAAGGAAAGAGTTCATCTTCACTCTCTACCATCAAACATCTTCTACAATTCTAATCTAGATCCGAACACCTGCTTCCATTGTGAACCCTCTTTAACTTAAACCAGCTCTTTGCTTCTGTTGTTATTTTCCCCCTCCAGTTTCTCCCTTAGAATGACTTCCTCATCTAAATGAACTTAATTTACAAAAGCTATAAATAAAATTCCATCAATGGGAGTGGAGATGATATCTGACCACAGGCATCTTAGTGAGAATTGGTGTCCTGACCTTCACTGGCTTCTTCAAATACCGCAAAGGTGGCTAATTGCCTTTGGCAGATTCGCCAAGGGCCTATGTCTTGAGAGCAAGAAATCAAGTGTTTCTGAGTTATTCCAACTGAAAAGGGAGAAGCATATAACAAGTAATAAAACTAAATGTATGCATTCTTAAGGGGAAGGGAAACTTTAATCATTCTCCCTATGCTTTGGAAAACTCATGAATAAATAAATATGTAAATTCAAATAGCTCCCACCTCAGAGATGGGTTTGTAAGAGGATGTCATTTCCTTAAACTAAACGGCATTTTAAAGCAATTCTTTCACCTGACAGTGTATCTGGCAGAATTTGTGAGTGGGAGTGACCTTTACTCAGTCTGTAATCTGTATGTATAATTGATGACAGTCTCCAAAAGATACAAACATTTGACCTGGTACTGTTACGTTTTCTAGGTAATTTGTGTCATATGACTCATTTAAAAACATGTACAAGTAAGCGTATGTGGCCTTGAATGTAATCACTTTTTCATGTTCTCAGGATGTAAAAAAAGAGAAATAGGCTTTTACAAATCAATACACAAGCCTAAACCTAATGGATTGTTCATTGGACCCTGCTCTGCTGAAACACAGATTCACTCACAGTCCCAACACGGTGCTCAGCAGAGCTGGGTTAAAATGGAAGAATCTGCCCAACCCCATTCCAAGGAATGCTGCAAAGCAGTCCCTGTGAACAAGAAATTAGAGTCCAAGACAGCTTTAGGATGAGCCAAGTTCTACATTAGAGCAGAAAGAAACATGTCTTTAAACACCAGACCTGGTTCATTTTCCTACACTCTTTATGTGTATTATTCATAATAGTCTGGAGTTTAGGAGAATTCTAAGAGCCTGACTGTCTTGGTAGAGTAGCAACAGGAGACCTGACTGACTGAGAGGAGTAATGGAGCTCACCAAGCAGGAGATAAGGGATCTTTTTGAATGGAATGTGTCCTGGCTGGTAAGGCAAGGGAACCAGGGGGTTATTTTGATTCGACAAATTCCCCTAGGAACAGTACTTCTTAGATGTCTGTTCCTTAGCATCTTCCTCTGTGCAATGAGTGCAGAGAGGAAGGTTTGATGGTGAAAGGGATGCCTTTCCCTCCAATGGTATGATGAACTGATGAAAGATAGGACCAGGTTTCTGTATCAGAGGCACTCACACGGCCTGGACTAGGCCCACTGACTGAGGTGACAACAGGACACATCCAGCTTCCAGTCACACCTGGACCTGCAGGACTGGCATCACCTCAGTCCTGGGATTCCTCTGTGTCTCCAGCCATACAACAGGGGTGGGACTCAAGGGTGGCACAGGATTTTCAAAAGTGAAAAAGGCAAATTTGATTCACTTTTAAACATTCACACCAGGCATATAACAATTTAGGGGTTTGTAGGAATTTTTAAAAAGGAAGGTGGGCAATGGAGACGGAGAAAGCTGAATGTGTGGAATAATCAAATATTGAATACTTCCATATTAAATAAGTTAACTCAAATGTCAACATTTCACAGCCATTCAATCGGTTGCAATGTTGTGTTTATGACATCTTTGTTTATTTTGCTATTAGAGATTGATTTTTATAAGCCTGCCCTCTACATTTTCCAAATTCTATAATCTGGCTTCTGTCATTATAAACCAGAAGCTCACACATTCAAACATCATTTAATCATTAATGACTTGCATGGGTATAGTTCAAAACACATAAACACTATTTAACTTTGCTTTCAGTACACAACGGAGCTAGAGTAACTTTTCAAAGTATTTATATTTACAAAAGTAAAATTCCATGTCTACATTAATAATATCTATCTAATAAATTAAATTGGAGCAATAAATACAATTGCAGCACCTTGTAGTTAAGAGAAAAGTAGAATTGTGTGTAAATATGATTTGCTGTCATGACTCATCATTTCCCCAATCCTCTTTATAATAATGGAAATAAGTACCTAACTGAAATGTTAACTCAAAGCTCATACCAAAATCTTGCTAAGCAAAAATTCAAAGTCTTGTTTTTTGGTGAGTAGGAAAAGTGAAACATTGACATCATTTATAACTAGGGTAATAGGTACAACTTTTCCCTAATCTATACCTCAGTGCCAGGAATCTGAGGTCCAGGTGACAGCTGTTACACACTTGAGCCTCCATCTGGAATTTCTAGACGATAATGAGCATAAAGTTACTTAGCACAGAACCCACTGGGAGCTTCACAACTATTAGTTTGTCTTCCCAACCTCCCTTCAATATTGCTAACTCACCTGGTCGTAATTAAGTCTTGTTCCCTTAAGACTTCAGAGCTTGAAATAAAATACGAACATGCTCCACTGTATCAAAGTATGCAGAAACAATAAGAGCCAACTCTTCCCACCCTCTCCTCAGTGCCCTGTGCCTATGAAAACCATTTTCCTTAGTTCCACACTCACCTACCTATGAGTGACCAAGGTGGTCTTCTGTATCTTCTCTGCACAGCATTACATCCCCCTCACCAAGATCCCCCACGTCAGTCTTTCAGGGATCCAGAAGGGATTGTTAGGGATCCAAGTATCACCATTCAGAAGGGAAACATTTACTCCCAGGTACAATTAAGTACCATGCCAGGAAGTGAGTAGTGTACTACCGCAGGATGAATATCTGAGTCACTAATTTTAATGTAACTTGGTTATAATAACACAAGGAAGAGAGCAAAGGTGTGCCTTACAACCTTGACCTCCTAGACTTATTATCCTGTTTATCGTTAATATTTTGCCTCTCCTTTAACATGGATAATTGATTAAAAACCTATGTATACATTCTGCTTTACACACATTGACTTATTTATCTCTAATGCTCTGATACACGGTTTCGCAATTTTCTTTAATAAAAACACTCAAAAATTAATATGTCACTATTCTGCCTAAAAGAAATATCCCCACTCAGTCATCTAGTGGCCTTTATTATGTTTCATACCTCTCATATAAAATATCTCATTCATTTATTCATTCAACAAAAATTTATCAAATGTCTACGTTGAATGACTGCATTCAGTCCCCATCAGGTACCGAAGCTACAAGAGTGACTCAGACAGATACGATCCCTGATGTCATGGAAATTACATTCTAGTAAGGAAGTCTAAAACTAAGTAAATGAAAACTCTTCTTAAAATATTTAAAAAGATAAACTTGGTGTTGTGATAGAAATTAATGGTGCAACTGGAAGAAGAGGTCCCAAGAGGAGCAGTCAGGAAAGGCTGTTTTGAGTTTTGAGGAGGTAACCTGTGAGCTAACACTTGAAGGACAAGAAGAAGCAACAGTGCAAAGGGCTGGAGGGAGAACATCTCAGGCCGTGAGAATGGCTAGTGTGTTCTGCCTCAGGAATCGCTGTGGGCCTTAACTCTTGTCTCGAGGATGGAAGACTATATGGTTTAGATGTGATGACGTTTCTGGTTCCCGGAGGTCCTCTTCCGTCAGCCCCGATAGACCATCCAGACCTGCACCTTGACTCAGGTACGTTCTCACACTGCCTGAGGATGCCCTGCAATGGTGTGTCCACCAAGTTGTCCCTCTAGTTTTTAAAAACTCACACAGGGAAAGTATTCATCAGTGGGTGACAACCAAAATTTGTCTTTTTGACTTTGCTTTCTGAAACAAAATCAGAATGCATGGCTCCCACAGAGATTTTCAAGCTGTGCTCTGCAAAGACAGAGGTTCACTCAGAGACCACCTTCATATGAGGCCAAGAAATCTGGGCTCTGCGTCACTATGACCACTTTCATCTATATAATGTTTTAGAATCAGTTTAAGATTTCATTTAGTGAAAGAGTTTTATGCGTAAGAGAGATTTGAAAACAATGGCTTTTAGATTGGTCTAGAACTGTTAAATAAACCCAACTCTCCCAAATATGGGAGATGTTAGTACATGATCCTGGATTCCTCCAGGCTACCTCCTATTTCTCCATTCACTAAACTTAAATCTTTTCTTTCCTGGTTCCCCAACTCACATCCCATTTTGGTTTTATTCCTTTTATCCAGTTCTCAGCTTAGTCTGTAATTCATTGGATAAACCAAATTCTTCCTTCATGCTTTGGGACAAAAACAAAACAAAACCCCTTACAGTTAAAATGCAGAGATCATTGATGTATAAAAGTTCGCTCAATCCAAAGCCAAACATTTTCAACACTAATTGTAAGTAACTTACTAATTTTGGGTGGGGAAAAAAATTAAACATATAATTAAAAGTTTAGCTTGCCAACTTTTCAAAATAAATATGTGAAAACATGCAACGTAATCTGCACATGAAATAAATCAAAATACATAGGATCGACTCTTATTATGATCCTCTCTTTTAAGAAGGGTCTTCCCTTCCTACACATTCCTTCCACCATCTCTTTTCTCTGGAAGGAAAAAAAAAGGAAAAAAATCAGGGTTGAAAGAAGATATAAACAATAACGATAATAAGGTCTGAAGAAAGCAGAAAGAGAACAGGACTTTTGCAGATAGGTATTTAAAAAAAGGTCATCTTTCAAACTTCCAAAACACTATTACCTCTAAAATTATTAATCAGACTTCCCACATATATTTCTGCATAGTGGTTTTGTATCAATATTCCATAGAATGAGGATCCTATAGAAGGTATCTGTCGCTAATTTTTATGCAGATTTTGTCAGTGGACTCATTGTATTCCAAGCCCAGATGGATGGGTCGCTGCTGATATGCAGTGCAGCACTACTCAGCTTTCTGGACTTCCCTTTCATAGCTAGCTAAAAGTCACAAAAGAACAAAGGGATGCATTTTCATTCCTCACGGATGCTCATGCACCCCAGAGAAGTCACATTGCTTTAGACATGTTGGAGGTGCCCCCTTAATGTCCTGGTCAGACTCATTTACCTGTTGTGATAAATTCATTTCCACAAGCAATTTCCAATCAGAAGCATTAAATTAAATTCTAGCTTACAATGTGGTGCAACAAATGAGTAGAATTCAAGTCAGCCAAGTCACCACCTCTTAGAAAATCAGTGAAAACCTCAGGTTCACAAATCAACAGGATTTATATATGCAGTAAAGCATAAGAAAAGTATCTGTTATTTAATTCTAAAATAAACGCATTTGAACACTAATACCCAAACTATTCCTTACTTGCGTTATATAGAGTTTAGGAAGCCAATATATATGCTCAAAAACCAGAAGCAAGAATAATTTACTGCCTATTTGCATATTAGCAGCCCATGGAAGGCTTTTCGTAACCACCATACATCTGTTCCTGCAACCTGTCCAAACTCAGTTGATTAATTGAATTTCCTCAGCCTACTAATATAGAAGATAAATTTATAAATGTATATACAAGATGTTCCCCGGAATTTCTTTGGAAAAAAAACTTATATCGAAACAAAACCATAAACACAAGAGGAGAACTATCAGTTTTCAATTATACTTCAGAGCAGATACAATGTTCACTTAACATTTTAGAACCTAATGATAAACAAAATAAACTCAGTGATCTCCAGTCATTTCTTGAAATTAAAACCTGGGGCTCTAACGATGTGAGTAGTGAGTCCTTCTGGAAACAGTGGAAAACAGGCTTCCAGTAGAATAAGGAAACAATCACACCTCTGAAGAAATCTGGAAGGACACCACTTTTGCAGGCCAGAACACACACAATTGTTAAGAGGCAAAATAAACTCTTCCAGTCTCCCTCAGGTGTGGCAACCATTCCTACCTGTACCAGATAGCCCAACAGTGGTTTAGGATGAGGCAAGAGTTGGAGGTGCTCACACATCTTTACCCAGGCCCTCCTCCCCTGACTAGTGAGATCACGGTGTCTTCCAGCACAATATTTTTGTCTTTGTAAGACCATATGTCCTGAGTTGTCCCTCATGTCACTTCACCAAAAAAGCAAGCCCACATTATTTACTTAGTCTATAAATAATGGTTCTAATTAGAATCCCATCTGCATTCATTCTCTTGTAAAATTGCACAGAAATGAGCGTGTTTGTTTTTGTTGTAACCATACGTTTTCAGATGCACAAGGCATTTGAGAAATATTTAGAAGAAAAATGAAATAAACCCTTGTTCTTAAGAATTATTAAAATACAGATCATAGTGTATAAGTAAATGAGGTCCCTGAAATAAACACAAGTATATAACCTTCACATCAATTCATAAATATTTTACTTGAGAAGTCATATAAAGTGACCTTAAAATATTAATAACATTTTTAATTTATCCCTATCAATTCTAGGATTAAAAGCTAAACTCACCAATCATTTCCACTAAATAAGGTGTTTCTAATAGATTTAATTATAGTTAACATGTCATTATAATCAATATACACGTGTATAGTACTTTGTATGTCTTTCCACCCACCATAAATACTTTAAAGACAACATTACACACCATACTTTAATGCTTTATCTTAACTACAAATAAAAGTGCTTAGTGAGCTTTCACGGCTTTATCTTTGATACCCTACGATTATCTATAAATTCTTCACCTTAATACATTAAAAGTCAATTATATTAACTAGTCTGACCAATAGGAAAATTAAATACTTAATAACCCATGAATTTTCTTTAAAGACAACAAAAACAATTTATTATTTTTTCCAGGAGATGACTGACTTAATCACATTTGCATTCATTCCTCTTTTTCAAACACAGCACATCCATCAATCTTGTAGGTGTCCTCAGGCCATCACGCCAGTCACTTTCCCCAAAATCCACCTTGATTCCCATGTATGCTCTATCCATGCATTCCCACTCTAAATTTCTAAAGGGATCCCAGTATGCCTTATGCCTAGATTATACAGATTAGCTAATAATTAACTGCTATTACAGAAACTAAAGGCTAAGCTCTGAGGGAGAAAGTCCTAGAAGGTAAGTCTGAAGTCAGGGGTGGCTTTGCAGATAAAAGACAGAGGTTTAGAATATGAGATATACCTTAAAAAGGACAAATCATGGCTGGACATCAATGGCACCACTAACCCTCTCCTCTGACTCTTGATAACTACCGTTTCTTAGGTAGGAAAAGGATTCCCTACTACAGTCAAGTTTGCAGTGGGTACAACTTTACCATTTTCCCTGCAGTTGGCCCTTATCATTAGCCCTTTGACCATAGAACTTCTTGGGTAAGTTGCTAATTTATAATATACTACTGAATGCACCTTAGCTTGGAAGTTTATTACAAAGTTACCTCTCCTAAAGAAACATGGATCAGGAATTACATGGATTATGCAGACAAAATTCAACCTAAATGCCGAATGAGAAGCTTTTTCATAGAAGCATAAGCTCAACTGCTCAGGATGTTCTCTTCAGGGGCAGACTATGTCACAGGCAGAAATAAATCTCTAAACACGACTGAAGCCTCTAGAGAAGGTACTGTGGCATGTTCCTATCAACTAAAGTCAAAATTTTGCACGAAAATATTCCCAGTTCATACAACTGATGGTTTTTTCTAGACTGACTGGCTAGTTACTGCCTCTGCCTCTTTTGTGATGCATTAGTGATTCATTAAGTCAATCACTAAATTAGCATTAATATTAGAAAGTGTTTTAAAGCTCAATTTGATAGGGATGTTAGCTGTCTAATTCCTCTTAATCACTTCAAAATCCATGTTAAAATATTTGGCAGATACATTTCCAAGTCAGACCCAAGACCTAGACCTGATAACCTGATAACTTCGGTATATATCAAACCATTAAAAACTTTATTTTTTAATATGGAAAACACCGTGGGCAGACACAACAAGTATATCTCCATTGTCATTGCCGTTGTCATTGGTGAGCCAATGAAAGTGACCATAGGAAAACCAATTTGAGACAAAAGGCAATGAATAAAAAGAGCAACAGTATGAAAGGCAAAAGAAAAAAAAAGTTGAAAAATATATGTTATTCTCTTGAATTATTTTTTAAAAAGTAATTGAAAGAGGTGATCCACCCATTTCACTGGAGATACCATCAGTAGTGGAACCAGTGACTATAGTAGGTCACACATACTTTAGGAAAGGGATTCAGGATTTGAACTCAAGTCTGCCTGAGTCCTAATACAGTTCTTTACTATACATTTCTACCTCTAGCTCTGGCTACCTATTTTGAAGCTAGGATGGCATGTTTTCATTATTCAAAATCTCCACCTGGGAAGATTGTCCTGAGTCAGATTAATATTATCCTATTTCATTATTCACATTCATTCAACACACATTGTTTGGCGAACCTGTTATATGTAGAAGTCACTCTCTAGTCAACCAGCACATCAAAGACATTCAAAAAAATTTGTCAAAAGGATGAATGTATTTTTAGCTTCTTCATAGGGCCTTAGATACCTTCCATCTCTTTCATACACCCTGCCTTAGACTTTACAATTTTTCTGTATTAAACCAGTAATCTCTTAAGACTCTTGGGCACTGTTTACTCACCATTCTAATTGGCTCTCTGGCAAATCTTTTAATGTATATACATCTTATTCTGACATGCTTCATTTTCCACTTTTTTACATTTTCTCATTTCAATTTCTGATTTCCTACCTGCACTGCTGCCTAAGGGACACTGAAGAAACACTTTAATATTCAAGAGTTATCCTTAACTAACTGTACCATTACAGTTAGTTACCATTATCTCTATAGAAAATTCCAGTAGCATTGTATTTTTATACTAATGGCAGTACGCCTCTCTCTTCGGGAGAACCTTTATAAAATAAATTTCTAGTTGACCACTGGAGCAGTATTATGCAAATTATTTTGGTTACCCGTCTTTCACTATATGAATTCAAGTTTTTTAAAAATGGTGAGGACCAAAGTATGAAACCACTATATCCCCAACTAGGTAGAGGTGATGACAGGTCTCATCTTAATTTAAATATATGTTTAATTTAAGAAGCCTCTGAATCAGTGGCAGATATTACTAATCATTAAATAGTAGATTGAATTTATGTTTCATGTTTCTTCACTAAATATTTGATTATTAATGAACAAAAAGTTTAATTTCACATACTTTCTAAAATAGCACTAAAATCAAGCTTACTAATCTAACAATTTAATTATATAACAATTACTAAAACAAACAATAATTAGTTTTGGTTTTCCTGTGGATTATTTTCAAGAAGGAAATACCATGACTTAATGACGATACCTCATCTTGGTATATCAACATTTCATTTATTATAAAGTATTAGGTTTAAACCATATGGAATTATTGAATTTTAGGTATTTTGACCCACAAAAACAGCACTTCCATAAAGTTCAAATTACACCACAAGGATATGCTTATATTCAACCATTTAACAACCTATAAAACATCAACTTTATATAGTTCAACCTAATACTTAAAAAAAAGTCAACTGTCATTAAGCATTTACGAAGTACCATTTCCTGTGCTAAGCACTTTCCATGAATTATTACATTTAATCCTCACAACAATCCCAAAATGTAAATATTATCATCCTCATTCTATAGATAAGGAAATTGACTTTGGAGAATCATAGAAATATGGATGTTAAAGGTGCTTCTGGTAAGATCTTAGAAAGAAATACCGAACATGTTATTGGACTTGAGAGGAAGGGTGATTCTTGTTATAAAGTCACAGAAAACTTGGCTGACTTGTGTTCTACTGTTGGGTGGAAAGGAGGTAGACTGTTGTGGGTTGAACGGTGTATCTGTAAAGCATATGTTCAAATAGTAACAAGTGTTGGAGACGCTGTGGAAAAAAAGGAACCCTCATACACTGTTGGTGGGAATGCAGACTGGTGCAGCCATCATGGAAGGCAGTGTGGAGGTTCCTCAAAAAATTAAGAATAGAATTACCATATGATCCAGCAATCCCTCTCCTGGGTATCTACCCAAAAAATCTGAAAACATTTATCCATAAAGACATATGTGCTCCAATGTTCATTGCAGCTTTATTTACAGTGGCCAAGACACGGAAACAACCAAAGTGTCCTTTGATAGATGAATGGATAAAGAAGAGATGGCATATATACACAATGGAATACTATTCAGCCATAAAAAAGATAAAATAGTACCATTTGCGACAACATGGGTGGATCTTGAGATTATAATGCTAAGCGAAATAAGCCAGACAGAAAAAGCAGAGAACCACATGATTTCACTGATATGTGGTATATAAAACTGAAAAGAACAAAAGAACAAGACAAACAAATGAAGAAACAAAAACTCATAGACATAGACATTAGTTTAGTGGTTACCAGAGGGTAAGTGGGGAGAGGGGTTCTAGAAGAGGATAAACGGGGTCAAATATATGGTGATGGAAGGAGAACAGAATCTGGGTGGTGAACACACAATGTGAGATATAGATGATGTATTACAGAATAGTACACCTGAAATTTATGTAACTCTACTAACAATTGTCACCCCAATAAACTTAAAAACAAACAAACAAACAAAACATATGTTGAAGCCCTAACCCCCAGTATCTGTGGATGTGACTTTATTTGAGAAGAGAATCTTTGCAGATGTAATTAGTTAAGATGAAGTCATATTGAATTAGAGTGGGCCTTTGATACAACTTGTGCCCTTCTGAGAAGAGGAGAGGACGTCGAGAGACAGACACACACAGAGGAGATACAGCGAAGAATACCACGTGAAAATGGAATTATGCTGCTACAAGCCAAAGAAACTAAGGATCACTGGCAAACACCAGAAGCCAGGAAAGAGACATGCAAGAGATTCTCCCTCAGAGCCCCCAGAAAGAATCAACCCTGCTGACACCTTGATTTTAGACTTCTGGCCTCCAGAAAAATGAGACAATAATTTTCTGCTGTTTTAAGCCATCCAATTTATGGTAATTTGTTGTGGCAGCACTAGGAAATTAATTCAGTGTGACAACCATAAGGTCAGCCATTTAATAAGTGGTAAAGAAAGGATTCAACTCAAGGAGACAGATTCAAGAGCTAATGCCATAAATCACACTGAAGTACAGCTCCAGAATCACATCCATTATCTCATTTTATTTTTATCACATTCTATTAGATAAGCATTAAGAGTTATATTTTATAGATGGGAAACTGAACCTCAGAAAATGAGGCAGCTTGCTAGACCAGGATTTGAGAGCACATACTAGAGTAATTTCAGTGCACTTTCCACCAAAACCCAACCTATATTTGGTAATAATCCCCCATACAGTTTTATTTAGAACAAGGGTATTTTGGTTGAGTGTTGATTTCTGCAGTAGCTTCTGAATTCATAAGCATGTATTGCATTCTCTGGGGAAGATTTTAGAACTTAGTCAAAGATTTAGCCATAATCTACCACTTTTGTAAATTCTACTTAGTAGCCTAGATTTATGAGACCTCTTCTAGTATTCTTTCATGGGGATGCATCCCAAGGGCCGTATTCTGCAGAAGTATTACCACTGCAACCACTGCCACATTAAAAGTCTACTCTTGGCCTTTCAGAACTCCTTAGATATCTATAGTAGTTGATGGCCCCAAAGAACTGAGGGGACTTTGCAATTTTCATTTGCACCTATGGAAAGACTGCCCCTTTAAATAATTCCAGAGAGCAGGACTAAGATAAAATGAGAAGAGGTTTGGATAAATTTTGAGAATAGAAATGTTTAAGATTATATTATTGTTCAGTAAATAGATACACAGACAGAACTTCTAAAGAAGGATGACACATTCCCACCCTACTGATGCTGAGCTTAGCCATGTGACTTGCTTTGGCCAATGGGATGTTTATTGGACATGTCACAAGCAGAGGCTTGGAATGGGCTCAGCTGGGACTTTCCACCTTGTGTCTCTGCTATTTCCAAGGAAAGAACATGCCTTGAGTAGCCCACTGGTTCCAGAATGAGCAACAAGTGAAGCTCAGCCATGCCTAGCCTAGATCATTTGAGCCCCAGCCAACCTGCAGATACCTAAGGGAGAAATAAATGTTTATTATTGTATACCAGTGATATTTTTGTGGTTGATAATTACATAGCATGCTTGTGGTAATAGCTTGCAGATTGTAGTAATATATTGTAGTAATAGTTGCTTGGTAAAATACAGAACTTTTTCAATATTATTATTCTTTAGGGAACGGTATCCTAATAAAAAAATATTTCCTACTCTTCTAAAACTGTTCTTTTTCTTCTGTCTCTGAATAACCTTGGGCAACTGAGCCTGCCTTCCCTGTTCTGTATGCTGTTTTACTTTATGTGGTCTGAAAGGCAGCATAACAATAGATACAATCCACTGGGAAGAAGAAAAATTCTGTTCAAAAACAGCTGCAAAATCCTAGAATAAAAACAAGCCCCACTGAGGTAAGGTCCATGACCTGGATGTATTCACGGAGGTAACAGTCTTTTTGCATGGACTTTCCATGAAGCACTATTCTCTTAATTGGTCATTATTAAATTTGTGAAAAATATTATTATGCAACTTTATATGCTTCAGGATTATTTTTCACTTCTAAAATAAATAGTTACAGAAAAATACAATTAGTTATCTTAGATAATCTAAAATATTCCTACCGCATGTAGGCGAACTTCTGATATTAATGAATTCCACCTGTGTGCTTAACAGTTAGCTAAGCAGACTTTGCTTATACTGTGAAATTGTCTCTATCCAGATGTTTCACTTGAAATAAAGAAAGGCTAAAAATTTTACAAGACTCAGGAGTCTGTCTCTTGTAGAATACTAAATTTTTATAAAAATAGTTATTCTTTTTGTTTGTTTTGTTTTGTTTTTTAATTTTTATTGGGGAATATTGGGGAACAGTGTGTTTTTCCAGGACCCATCAGCTCCATGTCAAGTCGTTGTTGTCAATCTAGTTGTGAGAGGGGGCAGCTCACTGGCCAATGTGGGAATTGAACCGGCGACCTTGGTGTTAAGAGCACTGCGCCCTAACCACTGAGCCAACCGGTCACCCCCAAAATAGTTATTCTTATGCAGGAAATTTTAAGTTCTCCTGTCTTTGTTTTTTTGTTGTTGTTGTTTGTTTGCTTGTTTGTTTGTTTTTCCAATTTACCAACAGTGAGTAAACAATTGTCACTGACAGTTTTCGTGACAAAGCTCAATGATTAAAACATACACTCACACGATATTTGTACAAAACAAACAGATTAAGTACCAAGAACAAAGAGCACTCGTTCTAAAAACACTTAACAAATTACTTAGGGGAAATGTTTTTTTCAGTCTACATATTTATTCAAAGGAATGGGGAGGGTGCCGTATTTGAAGTATTATTAATATAACAAGAACTATGAACAAAAGCTACTTTACCTGACCCCACATCAGAAGACCCGGGCAAAATAAATTATGTGCAAGTATACTTGAAAAATACAGTGCTTTTGAAACTATTTCTATAAAATTAATGTTATGCGTGCAACCAAAGACAGTTCCTTTGCCCCAACAATTTGAGAGTTAAAGAGCAGAAATGTGTTTTATGTAAAGAAGTGGAAGAATTTAACTCTGTCCTTTGACAACGTACACTATGTTACTTTATATTTCCCCCTGGAAATTTAGGATCAGTAGGCTACTTCTCTAATCAGTAAAACAACCTCATAAACAGGAAAAGCATGACACAGCCGAAGGAGTGGGGAGAGCTTAGCGACGGGACACCAAGACCTCGGTTCTGATCCTGGCTCTGGCCCTGGTCGGCTGTTTGTGTTTGGGGAAACTCATTCGACATCTGAAGAGGGCTGGGGAAATGTTTTCCCTACAGATTGCATTAGCAGACAACATATGGCAGTTCTCCCTCATCAGGCACAGATCTAGCTTAAAGAACGTACCAAAAGGAGGAACATGACTTCTTGATATATCTAATATTCCTGTGGTCTACGGTACTGTGTTTCCCTCAAGCACTGCAAGGAAGAACTGGACAAAATAAATATTCAGGACACGGAGTCCAACATCAGTGTTCTTTTAAATTGATTTGTTGTCCCCTCTCCTACCCCACCATCCAAAAAAAGCCTGAAGCAGGGATGTTCAAACTTTGGTACGCATCATTCCTGCTTCACTTATCAAAAATGCTTGCCCCAAACCCCATATTCCAGGAATTATGATTTAATAGGATTTGGGGAGGACTTAAGATATTGTTTTTTTTTTTTTTTTTTTTTAAATCTCTCCAAATAATTTGGAGACAGAATTACCCTTCACACTCCCAATTCCATATGTCACCCTCCAGCTTGGAGGGATAAATAATTTAAAAATTGAAAGAGTTATCATTATCACAGATAATTTTTCTTACCTGTATTTTCTATACTGCAATCAAATCATCAATTACAAAGGATTTTGTAAGGAAAAAATTTGTTTTAAAATCATATGTAAGATCACATCCTGTTTAGAGAACACATTTGTATGCAATACTGTGGCAGAAATTGGCTTTTTTCTCATATAATTCAGAACAATGCAATTAAGTCCTGGTCTTAAAGAGATGAGGAAAAACTTATTTAGCAATTAAAATAGAGACTACCAAGTAAAAGAGGAAGGGGAAACAGCAGAGGAAGATTAGGAAAAAAGAGAAAGTGGCATTACTATTGTCATTAAATGAATTTCATTTTCTCTCCAGTTTCACTTTTTCTTTAAGAAGCCCTTTCTTCATTCTTCATTCCCTCACTGTTTTTTCTTTTATTATTTGTTGTCCTCCTAGGATACCAGTAAGCAGTTTCTAGAACCTGAATCTAAAGAGAAAAATTATAGCTTCCAGTCACTTAAAAAGCGAACTCTAGTTTTGTTCCACTACTCTCACCCCAGCTCTCCCAGAGCAGCTACTTTTTAACAGTGCAACCGACCATTTGTCTCCTGAGGAAAAAATTGTACTACATTTACTTATCCTCCAGGCCAGCACAAAAACTGGTCCAGAATAGTTCTTTGTAGTGTTCTTTTCTCCTTCACTGCTATGGACTATGTGACATACCTTAGCAGGAATAAGAGTGATCAGGCATTATACAGAAAGGGGACCACTTACCTTCTTGGGTACCAGTTTCATGATCTCCGTTGTCACTTCAGGCTCATCAGTTCAGCTATTTAACCTTAACAAAACATGGAAAGCTTCTTTTAACTGCATCTTTAAAAAAGAGAAAGAGAAAAAGAAAAAGCAACTAAGGAGAAATAAAGCAGTACTTTGGGATGAATTATGCATGTTTCATCAAATAATTAAATTTAAATATAAATATGCACATAGCAAAAAATAACGTGCAGCTGGTGAGTCTGACACCCTCTGTTGCCCATACCCCATCATGAGAATGTTGGTAAAGCCTATATATCTATAGGTAGCTTTTTAAAAAGCTTCTGAGTCCTCTGTGTCTGTTACCATTCAAGTTGGGTGCCATCCACTGATCATCTTCTGTGTTCAAATTCCGTCCCCATACAAATCCACATCAGTCCATGCCAGACTAGTCTCTGCCTTAGATCAAGACTAATAAATATATACACTGTAACAATTTCAGCCTCTGTCCACAGTTATTCAAAGATCAGACTTCAAACACAGAGCTTTTATCAATTCGAAAAAGCGCAACTTCACATAGAATCTGTAGGTGTAACTCTTCCTCATTTTTACAAACAGGTTTGCTGTATCCACCTGTGAATAGCCTGGGTTTCATGTCTACAAAATTTTTTCTCCTCTGCTCTTGAAGGATTTTTATAGATTGCCATGACTTTTGTTAGAAAAGAGTAACTAACTCTTAGGCTGAATGTTGCTTGAAAAATGATTGTCTTGTACTCTGAAGTAATTTAGCATGCTGTACTTTAAAATTTTCTGCATCTTCACTGCAGTGACTGTTTCTGGGGTGGGGGAATGATTATTAATTCTTCTGACATTTTGCTATTCGTCTTAGCTTGTGTTCCAAAAGGAAGCAGAGCCTGAGACTCTAGCTTGCAAGCAGTGAGTTTATTTTAAGAAATGATCCCAAGGAATAGCAGTTGAGACTGGGAATTGGGAAGGAAGGAAAGTCAATCCAAAGATGGCATTTCAACTAGTCACTGCTATGGGTAATGGGGACTCTACCTCACTGAAGACACTCTAAAGAGCCATGGAAAATGAGCTTTGGAACTTTCCAGTCAAGGGGCAAAAGGGGAGAGCATTTATCGGCTAGTGTTTAGGAAAAACAGTGTTAAGTCAACAACTAATAATGAAATTAGCCTAGAATTGAAATGAAAGTTGCTCTGGATAGACCAAGAATGATGTCTTCTGAGGAAGACTATAGGAATTAAAATTGTCTTTTGTTCAGAAATGAAACTTAATCTCTTAATTAAAATAATATGATTGCAGGAAGCACTATAATAATGATTGGACATTTTAGAAATCTTAGACCACGCTGAGCGTGACACTTAATATTCTAAACAGAAACAACCATCATATTGATTCTGAGAGGGATATAAATCATAGAGATAATTTCAAAAATTATAAAGCTAAGATAAATTATCAACCATATCTCTTCATAAGGAATTTTTAAAAGGTACACATACATAGGCATGTTTAAGAAGCTTGGGATTGCAAAACTAGGTTTCTGCTCTAGCATTTACCATGGTTAGCAGTAGAGTCTTGCAGTGCAGGATTGAATAAGTACGTTTAATAAAAGTCTCCAAGTGATTTCTGTGGAACTCAATAAATCCTGCATTTCAGACATCGCTATGCTGGATTTATAGTATGGCTTAGCAAAAATATTCTCATCTCTAGTCACACAATAAAAAAAATAATAAGGGAAAAGGAAGGTATAAAGAGAGGGAAGCTTCTAATCAGACCTGTTTCAACTATTTAATGGATTGAATTGGTGGAAATAGGAGATTCTCCAAAGTTAACAAATTAACTGCCATAATCAAAGATGAAAAGGAGGTTTGATTTAAAACATTATTAGACTAGAGAACTCATAAATGTCTACATTATCGTCGGGGTGGGGGGTGAGGAAGGTGGCATTCTGAGAGAGCCTATGAGAGAGAGAGAAATATCTTGTGCTCCAGTCACACAGACGGAAAAGAAGGGAGGGAAGAAACTAAACTGACGGACTTTTTCTCCAGATTTCATTTGACAGCCTAAATTCCTAAGGCAGCACACATTTCTTTCAGGTCTCTGACCTCATTTTGAGGCTTTCCAGAAAGCATCTTCTTTATATAAGAACTTTAAGCAGAAACATTTTCATTAGCAGAAGACTGAATGAAAGGGGATTGCAATTTCATCATCGGATCACATTATCAGGGTCTGCTCTTGACCTTTCGAGGTGACTATAACAAAAAAAGAAAAATTCAATCTCACCCATTTTTTTAAATGTTGAGTGGCCTGATGTTAGTGCACTGATTACAAAAGTAATACATTTCACTTGTCAAAAGAATACCTGGACATAAATGGACATAAAAGTTGCTAAAACAAGAGCCCTAAGCTTACCCAAATTTTACCTCAGCTTTGTCCAAATACAATGTTCAAATTAGCCAAGCCTATGACTTTGTTTAGCAGAGCAGAAAGTAACCAAAAGTAATCAAAAATAATTTAAATTGTGTCACCAGAACCCTTGTGCCAAATACCACCCCTCAATACTCATTGTAACACTTGAAATTCTACCAACTGGTGTCATTCCTCAAGGTAAAGGCATTTTTTTTTCTATAGACTCACATTAGAATAAATATAATGTCTGGGAAGGATAAAAATTTACACCTTAATTTTGTATTCTGTTGTAATAGTGTTTCCCATACTGAATTCATCACAAAAATTTATTTCTAAAAAAATTCACCAAGTCTTCAATATGCTAATGAGCATTATGAATCTACATAGAAGAGGTTGGTATAGTATGCAGGATTTTTGCAAACTTATTTTGCCAAGGAAATTTTTTCATCCCCCCACGTTGCATCTACTAAAATCTAGCAGTACAGCTTAAGACAGTGTGGGTCATCAAATGATCTCTCATCTAACAGAAAACAGGACCCTGGGATGAGGAGACCAAGGGCATTTAAGTCTACATGGGAATTAGGCAGAAAGGAAAGGGCTAGAGAGAGCACGGATGCAGCCAGGAGCAGACCCAGCAGGGGGCTGGGTGTGAGTTCTTGGGGAGCCAGAGGACTGCAGTGAGTACCAAGGAAATAGGAAGTGTGGGAAGGGTCTGGGCACAGTGACAGGAGGCAGGGGGTAGTGAGAAAAACCCAAGATGAACTTTGTCTACTGCACAATCTTACCGAAGCAGGCACTCTTCTTCCAGGAAACAAACCTCACCATGAACAAATACAGTTTAGTGGCCTTATTAGCTCAGTGCTCTTAATCAACTAAGCCAAACAAAGAATCAGTCTGACCACACTTGCTGTATCAAGGAACCCAAGTCATATGAAAGGTATGTGTTTTCTATCTCGTAATTTGCTTGCAGGATATTAAGGCTGTCTTTGTTAGATAACAAATCAAGCAGGAGTATTGTTGGCCTGTCTGCAGAAAGATTGGGAAACAGGCCCCTCTTCACATTTCCTGTTATCACACTAGGAATGCTATTCCCCTGCCTCTTTACACATCCAGAATCCTGAGTCCTGCTTCCCCCCATTCATTCTACCCGTTACTGCCTTTTCTTATGAATATAACTGTTGAATTTATGTACATTATGAGTTAAAATCCTACTATGGCTTAAAATTTTACCCCTCCCCAGGGAGCTGCCCTTTATGATTTATACATGTACTCAGAAACAGATGTCTTGTCCTGACATTCCATCATAACAAGGAGGTGATTTTCCTCCTAAGACAGCCAGCTAGGATTCTTCTTCAGTTTATATCATTGACTTTAGGGAACAAAATCCCATTTTTCTTTTTCCATAATTGTTTAACCTTTCTTATTATTTACCAAAATTTTATTTTCATTTATCATGTCACCCAATTGACAATATTTACGTCTAATACTGAAGTGGTTCATTTGGGCTCTAGTAATCTAAGACTGAATTAAATTAGCACTTCTGAAATGGCATGATTCCATCACAGTAATGAGTCAACTTTTTTAAAAAAATAACTAGCTTTCCACAAAGTGTTTGATTTTTACAGTAACAAACAAGTTAACCAAGGGTGAAAGAGGAAATCATTCTAGGGAAAGAAACAAGAAAGGATTACCAGAGTCATTTTAAATTTAGAGTTGTTTCGATGTGTTGACTTAAATTATTTGATGAATGACAGATAATATCAAATAATATCAGTTTTCAGTCAAGAAAACTGAAAAGGAATAAAGAATTAAAGAAGCTTTTCACCTTGGAATTATAATACAGAATTCCAAACTGACCTCAGGAACCTCAGTTTCTTAGCATGAAGTGATAATCCCTATAATGTAAAAAAATAAAATTAAATTAAAATAAAAAGCAAGTTTATTAACATCATTTCCAGTGTAATCATCAGGACATTTGGAACACTAAAGAAAGGGCTCTAGCCCATGTCTATCTCTACCACTCATGATTTATCTCCACCACTCACTCACTGTGTGAACTTGAGCAAATTAAACAGGAAAACTTAACCTTAGTTTCCTCATATGAAATATGGGAACAACAATGGCTTCTGCACAGATTGTTTGAGAGGAGAAGATGAGATCTGATATACATAAGAGCTCTTTGTATACTGTAAAGCACAATTCAAGTGCTAGTTATGGTAAGAATTTCTAATAAATAGAACTCACATTTCCACCAAGCTCCTTTGCTTCCAGAAATCTTAATGAACCTGATCTACAACCCATTTCCACCTCAAAAGCTGTCTCCAAATTTGCAATTGTCCTTCTTCAAACCTCTCTTTGACTCTACTCAGCATCCACGTGGGTCATTTTCATTAGGCATCCTATCTGCTGTACAGAATTCTCAGCCCTTTCTCCAGTATTCTCAGGGAATCCAATAACAGTCCATATATTGTGAAGTGAGTAGTTATACTGAAGACTTAAGGGTATCACTGGAGAGTACCTGTTCACTTCTGCCCCCTCTCTATCCGGGTACTGATATATGACCCTCTTTGTTGAGAGCAGCCCATGGCAAGTGTTGCCCATTCTCCCACTACAATTGCTTTTCTCCTGGGAAGTAGATTCCAGAAGAATATAAGTTCGAGAACATTTAGGTTCCAGAGAATATAATTATCATCAGCTTATCCTATGCATGTAATATTTGTAAAAATGAAGATAGGACATGATTGAAAATTATGGTAGCAAGACTGACCTGTGGTCATATGCCCCCCTTGCAAATTATCAAAACTGTGATCCTTTTAAGTTCTGCACTTGGGAAAATGAAGCAACCCTGAGGCACATATGTGAAGGTGGGAGCCCTGTCCACAACCAAGAGGCAGCTATGGCTCTTTTACCTGTTGGACCTATTCTACCCTCTGAGGAAGGGGGAGGGGAGGAGAAGGACTATTCCCCATGGAGATGACCTTGGCCTTGTTCACTAGACAGCACAAGTGCCAGCGTCCCTGCATTCCATCTTCAAATGATAGACGTTATGTAGCAACTGCTCAGCCTTAGAGACCTGGAGACCTGTAGGCAACTTCTACTGATTTGATTGAACAAATAATATTTGGGGAAAGAAGTTTTCATGGATACTAAAGCATGCAAAAAATTGGCCATCTTTTCCAAAACCATAGATGAAATGTATTTGACTCTCTTGGGATTCTGAACTGCTGCATTACAACGTTCTGACTTGTGCTGAATAAGGGAAGAAAGATAAGAGGGCTTACATAATTTGAGAAGAGATATTTGCATGCAAAGAAATATATTTGATCTGCATTCTTTCCTAAAAATGTTTTTCCTTTTTACTCCTAAAAATGTGAGGTTTTAGAGCTGATTTTTCCATCATTTTCAACTCACAGAGATTATTCAAATGACTGTCACTATAATAATAATTATTTTATTTATGTTAGCTCTTCATTGTCCACAATCATCCTTATTTGATCTTTCCAGAACCCTTGTATGATCGGAAAAGTCTACAGTTAGGATTATTTCAATTTTATAATGTGGAAACCGAGCCCCAAAGCACTTAATAAACTTACCTAAAACCTCTTACCTAATCAATGGCAGTGCCTCAGCTTAAACAGGCCTTCTGATTTTTCATCCCATAATCCCATGCTTCAGTGAAACAAGTTGGATGAACTATATGTAGCAAATCAATGCAAAAGCAAAATCTTAAATATGACATTTTGAAGGCTAGATGATCACTTCACATTATCTAAAATATTTTTCTTATAAGCATCTTAGTTTTAATCGAACACCACTAGAGTGAAGATATACCCATGGGTCACAGAGAAATATTGTAACCACTCATATTTCAGACTTTCAGATTTTTCTAAGAACTGTCTTTACAAAGCACACTGATGTCTATAGTTTTTCCTCTTCAAATATGCCTTCAAATTTGAAGAATAGAAGTAATATTGGTTCTGTTGTTGCTTTGACCAGGATGATTTGCTGCAGCCAAAAAACCCTATGTAGCAAGTGTAAGCAGAAAGTTATTTATTAAGAAACAGAGAGAACCACAGAATCTTTGTAAGGGCTGAAGAGGCAGACTCCAGGCGAAGCTTTTGGGGAGGACACCCACAGCCACAGAACTGGCCTGCCCCAGAAATTGCTGCCTCTGCCATCATCAGAAAGTGGCTAAGTCAGGATGCTACTATCACCACTGCAGGTAACAGAGCCTTCCTCAATGCAATGGGCTGCATGTCTGTGGCCCCCAAAAATCCATATGCTGAAATCCTAACCCCTAAGGTGATTTTATTAGGAGGTAGGGCCTTTGCGAGGTGCTTAGGTCGTAAGGATGGGGGTCTCATGAATGAGATTAGTGCCCTCATAAAAGAGGTTCCAGAGAGATCTCTTGCTTTCTTCTGCCATGTGGGGTTACAATGAAAAGTCTGCAACCTGGAAGTGGGCCCTCACGGACCATGATGGTACCATGAGCTCAGATTTTTAGCCTCCAGAACTGTGAGAAGTAAATTTCTGCTGTTTACAAGCTACCCCATCTGTGGCATTTTGTTATAACAACCCAAACAGACTAAGACATTCTCTCTGCCTCAATACATACTGCAAAATGGAAACAGCACCATGCCTCCTACTTCCACGTGACTCAAATATAATGAAGTCTCTCACAGGCACATCTGATGGGTTGAATTCAAGTCATTTATTCTTCTTCAAAAACAAAGGTTTCACGTGTTGCTTTCCTCATTGGGATTGTAAGACTTGAATTTCCTGGTATTATAAAATGCAGAGGCTTTTAAAAATATTTTGTGTGATTAGATATGGCAGATGTCCATTATAGTGTTTTATTGTTTAAATGAGAATAATAAAACCTATCATATGGTATTGTCATATGGATTAAATGAAATGAAATATGTAAAAGGCTTACTACAATTAGTACAAAGAAAGTGATCCATAAATATTGTATATTATAATGTAATGGGATATTGGGTAGAACCTGTCCTGTTGTTCTGAAATTGGCCACTAAGGCCTCTAAACTAAGGACACAGGACTGTACAATGCCCCACTTCCTGAATAAAGGTGCAAGCAATTGGGGAACAAGACAACTCCTCCAAGATTTTGTGAGAGGTGAATATATCCTCCCTCAAGACATTCTCCCATAGACATAAACAGAAGACTGGTGAGGGAGCGAGGGAAGAGAGAGATGATTCACAGAATCATACGTGACTGATTCTGACTGAGATCTAGTCAGGGGTACTGAAGATTTTCCTCATGGAAGGGAAAGGAAGATGACTGCTCATCCACCAAAGTCCAGGATAGGAGCCTCCAAAACAGCCACTTGTAGGACTTCGGGGTATCTACAAGAAAGAGAGACTGTTATCTCATTCCCCAGTATTACCTGCTAATCTGCCCTCAGAGGCTATCTGAACAGACAGGAGAATTGGACACAAATGGCAGATGTGAGGTAAAAGAAGGGAAGCCATGTGGTATGTTGTGATGTTCAGGTGTGAGAGTGATGTGTGATGTGTGAGTTTCACATAGGTCAAGAAAACACTGGAAGGTAACAGAACTTGACCTATGAGCTCATACCCTAATTAAAAGGGCTCTCTGCTTCAAGAAGCAGCAGGAACTTGTGGCCATGTGATACACATGCAATGAAGGAAGATGGAGGTCTAGGGAAGGGTCTGAACTGAAGACAGATCTTCCACGAAAGTAATTATAAAGTGGTTGTCCCACCCATAGGGCCACCGAAGGAGCTTACACCTGTGTCCAAACATCCATTTCTATCTTGCCCCTCTCTTTCCATCTCCCTCCATGCTAGCCCAACACACCAAAGGGGGAAGAGGAAGGGGAAGTCGAATTTCACAGTAAGTTACCCTTCTCCCCCGACCCCCACCCCGCATGCCCCTTCAAGCCACTGATAAACCCTGAGCTGGGAGGAGGGGTAGGTGTGATTGGAGGTTTATACTAGACTGGAATTACTAACTGGAATTTATTTGAAAATGCTGAAGTCTGACCAAGGTGTTAGTAAGATCTAGGAAAATCAGATTCGACAAAATGAGGTCCAAGGCAATGGTTGAAAAGAAATAAGACCCTTGTATGTTTATATCCTACTAGATAAACTTTCAACAAACCAGTTACAGTGAGATTGCTTTTATTATTTCCATTCACTCCCCTATTTTGCTATCAGGACTTGGTTGACATTTTGAAAGATAAGGTAACTGGAACAAGATAACAAGTGGCCTCAGCCAGTTCCATGAAAATGTCTCACCATCTTTTGAGTTTTTTCTCACTCAGTATAGGCCCAAATTTTCACACTCTGTGGCCAAGGCAGATGGAGGACAAAGAATATGTTTTCTCTCCTTTGACATGTTTTTCCCTGCAGACTTATTGCACCCAACCCAGTTAATATCTGGGTTGGGTGCAAATAAGTTAATATCTTATTTATGTCTTCATGCTCTCTGTTAGATTATGATCTGCTTCCCCTCACAGATTATAATATTGGAATGTCATAGAGTAGCATCTGAAACTTTAAAGAGTATATAACCCACCCAGGAGTTGTTGAAGTGTAAATTCTGATTTTATAGATTTAGGGAGGGCTGAGATCCTGAATTTCTCACATTTCCAGGTTTGTGGACCACAACTTGTATAGCAGGGCTCTAGAGTAGAGACCACTCCTCCTTATTAAATGAGAAAACCAAAACAAAAAAAAGAAAAAAAGAAAAACTTTTTCAGCTCCTCTGAAAAGACATCAATAAGAGCAAGCAGGAATTCTATTTATTGTACCATTATAAAATTGCTCAGATTGTACTCTGTGTGTTTTAGCACAAGATTTTCCACACCTATACTGATCTCTTTTCATGGTAAGCTTGTTTCTGTATTTTTCATCCTACGCCTTGCTTAACGCTCATTTCATAGGTCACTTATACACTGAAACTGTCTCTTTCTCATGCTCCTTTGCTAACTGCCCAACACCAACATAACACAATCACTTGGAGATCTGATGCTGACTTGGTTAATATTTGAAAGTCCAAATTATTAAAGATGAAAGGATCTCTGAGATCAGGGAGTCCAGCCACTTTATATTGCTAATAATTACTCTAGATTTCCAGATGAGATTTTACCAATCACGTACATTTCCTAGAAGGGATACTGAATATAGTGTAAAGCAAGTGCTTTGACACAACATGCCAAAGGAATTGTTGTGGAAGAAAGAGGCTGAGCATTGCCAAGTTATCTGTATAAATCTCTATTTTCCTTTTATTGTGGTGCTCTGACCCATGTGCTCTGAAATCCAAATGCAGGGCTCACATGGAGAAAAATCCAGATACTCAGCCTATCCTACAGAGTAAAGAAATAGGCCAAAGGGGCTGGGAGGGAGGGGAGGAAACTTAGCAAGTAATGCAGCATCCCAAGCCTATTTAATGGCCTGTGTCTAGTCTCCAAGCACCAGATCACGCCACTGCTTAAAACTGAACATACAGATGGAAAAAATAGCGTTAAAAAGAGGGGGCAAACTGAATTAAATGGTAGAGACAACATTACCTTCAATTATTAGCCCTTTTTTAGAAGCCTAGATATGACTGGGGAATGTTCTCCTATAGTTAAATTACTTGGCGTATATGAGGTTAAATTTGAGTATTTCATTAAAGTGAAAATTAAAGCCTACTATGAAGTAATAATCCAGGGTTCTAGTGCTGCCCTGATAATAACAATTTTCTGCCTCAGATTTCTCACCTGAAAACCAGGAATAAAGCATTTTCCATATGAAGTTCATTACATTGGCTCAAGGACAACATAATAAACTATGTGTGAAAGAAATTTGGAAAACAAAGACAAAAAAGATTTATCTTTACTGTTATTATTCTACAGTCAAGTAATACGTCCTTTCCCAGCAACTGGGAGGCTTAGCTTTTCCTCATAGGCAAAAGTGGCAGGTACTCTGGGTGACTGTTTTGAGAGGAGAACCATGATATAAGACTTTTAAAGGAATACCTTTTTTTTTTCTTAAGATTTTGGCTTTTGTCATTTTTTTATTTTTTATTTTTTATGTTTTGATTTTTTAAATTAAAGTTTATTGGGGTATCTTTAAAAAAAAAAAAAAAAGCCCAGCTGTAATAGCTGTCAAATTTTGCCCACTACTGACTTGTTCAAGTGATCAAATTCCACACAGGCAGACAGCTTGACTAGAACGCTCAAGTAAGTTTTTCTAACTCAAAAGTTGTTGCTAACACTATAAGTCATGAGCAGCTGTGGTCATTGATCCTTCCTGAAAAGGAAATTGGACAAAAACCTGACCAGGAGAAAGATGACCCCTAATCAGCTCACAAATCTCACCATAGTGAATGCTGAAATAGGCACATTTGGCTTCTTAAATAATATACACACTCTAAGAAAATTTATAAGAAAGCTCAAAAGTATTACTATTAAACAAAGTTCATGAGTGTAAGTGGTTTCTGTTTTCATGTGAGAATTAAACGAGATAGTAAAAGGAACTGCAATCCAGAGATTATACCCACAGATTTAGGAACTGATACTGCTAATTGGCAATAAACGTCTTTGCCATATTGCCAAATGATAGCTGCCTGACTACTGCATACTTTTGATACTCTGTATATTGCTACATATAAGAAAGCATTGATCTAGAATGAAAAATACACTTAACATAAAGGTAATACTTGGTAAAAAAAAAAATCCAACACTGAAAATAATGAAAAATATTTGAAATGTGCTAGTTAAAAGATGACTCTGTGTGTGTGGAATTACCACTGGTTTTTGTAAGCACACCTTGCTTATGCCTTCCTTTGAACTATATTTGTGTTATCATCCCAGTCCAGATTCCCCACAGTAATATAAAAGTCCAAAATGTAATAGGCTTCCTTCAGTTTCCTACCCACAGAGTCATAGAATGTTAAGAGCTAGAGGAGATTTGTGAAATGGCTAATTCTGGAAATCCACATTCCCATCTCTCTACCTGAGCTAATGGCTGTCATCACCAACCCACCATGGTCCCTTCTTTGATGAACAGAGACATAACTTAAGAGATCTTCTCAATAATTGTCCATTAAATATATCAGTCAGGGAGCCAGCAGGAAACAGATGGTACAGGCAAATTAAGATAATTCAGAGAGAGTTTAACAAAGAGACAATTTATCAGGGAAAATCCTCAGTTTGTAAGGTGGGGTGGGACCCTGGGGTCAAGGGCAACAGGAATAGCAGAGAGAGTCAATTACGGAAGGTCTACTTGAGAGTAGTTATGACCTTTGGTTGAGGGAAAAAGTCAACCCAAGGTGACCTCAGAGAAAGAGATCCAAGCTCCCTCTATCCCTCTCTCCAGGCTCCTGCTGGGACTCAACACATAACAAACCCACAGGAAACCAGCAATTTAGGAAGCCTTCTGACATAGTCGTTAAAAGTCAGCCACCTGGGACAGAATGCGGGTTAGAGAAGGATGGAGAAGGCATCCAGAGGGGCAAAATGCAGTTATCTAGCACGTGAAGTGATTTGTCCCAGAGCATGCAGCTAGTAAGTAACAGAAGAGGGATGAAAACACGGGCTTTCTTATTCTTATTCTCAAGCCTTTCCTTTGCATGCCACTGTGTGTGTGTGTGTGTGTGTGTGTGTGTGTGTGTGTGTGTGTGTGTGTGTGTGTTTTCACTCGGGTGCATGCACACAAGTGAGTATACAAGTGTGCACCTTGAAGGTAGAAAGTTATCCACTGAGCAGATTCATCCAGCACCCTGGGAAATGTTGTCTCAAAATGCCTCAGTTGGCCCTTCAGTTCTGTGACTGGTCCAGGCCCTCTAGGTCAATCATTCTGTGTTCTAGATCCAACCAACCTGACCAGAGATGCTGCAGTTTTAACCAGATGACCTTTAGGGCCCTTCCAATGAATGCACTATTGCAATGTAACTCTAGATACTGTTCCCTTTTACTGGGTAAAACTAAACGCTGCTTTCCAGGTTTACGTCAACCCAAATTAGCTTAATTTTCTGACCCATGCCATTACTGAAAATGTCAACGTATCTTCAACTCAATGTTATTTTGTAAAGTCCTGTGTCCATAATTTCCTCAGGATCATGTCCCAATCTCCTGTGGTATTTGCTGAAAGTAAACAAAGAAGATTAATTAAAGAGTGGGCCATTCAAGATTATTGAAAATACCACAAGTATCCCAGTCACCACTGTTAGCTAAAAAGCTTACCTCTTCTTTTGTGTTTTAAGCTTATAGCATGAAAATATATGTTGAAAGTATAGATTTGGGTTGGGACAGCTCTTTGTGTATTAAATCTTACCACAGGACCATACTTCTACACATCCAGTAGGAAAAATGTTTTGTTATGATAGTTATGTAGGATATTTTGTAAAGTACTTCAGTTCCCCACGTCAGTTTCTTACTGCATAGACAGGATATTAAATTTCCATAGGGATTAATACACGTTTACTTTCCTTGGTATGAAGAAATCAAATTACCATTAAAGCAATCAAATAGGATTCACATTCAATTTTTACATTCAGTTCACATCAGCTACTAACTCTACTTGTACCAAGAATGGCGCGATTTTCTGAACAAACTCAGCAACAGATAACACAAATAATTATACCAAAACATCATCCTGATTCAAGCTACTGTCATTAAAAGTATTGGAAATGTCATTAGTAAATGAGAACAATACTGATAAATATTCATGATTTTAAAAATTACATAATTTTGTGAAAGACTTTTCACTAAGAATAGTTTCTAGATCAAAAGCACTAATAAAAATTCTGTTTTTTCAGTAACTACAGGTCACAAGAAGAAAGAACCAATAACATAAATAATCATATCCACATATTCATGTTGGCATAGTGTGCTCACACTTATAAAATCCTTTCATATCCACTTGAACCTCTGGGACAGTTGATGCTCAGTGATCAAAACAGGTGAAAGGCAACGAGGTAAACAAAGGGATTAGAGGGAGGAGAAAAGGAAATACATTAGTAATTACTTCACCATAAGATATCCCACATTTATTTTACCATATTTATTTTTCAGAGAAACAAAGCTCCTTTCCAGGTACCCAACTAGTTGGTGACAGCCAGAAACAAACTGAAGTTTTCCTATTCCTCTAATGCTATTTCCACTACATTTCTCCTGATGATTTTCCTGTATTTGGATTGAATTCGTAGTCCCTACGTCTCTAGGCCTGGTGCTTCAAATAAATGAGGATCTATTTTAGTTACACCAAAATAATCTGTGTTAGAAATCAAAAGCAATTAAAGATCACATACTATTTATCCATCTGAGATAATCTTGCTTCAATAATTATTGGCTTAACTAATAAAGCAATGCTGCCTCTAGGTTCTAATCTCCCAGGTGGCAGCTTATTTTACAGAAATCATTTTTTGAATAGAAATAACTTCTATTTAAAGATCTCAAACTGTGTTCAAAGCTACATTCGAAATACCGTGAAAATGATGATGGACCCTGAAGCCAGCCCAAACAAACACAATCAGTGATGGGCAAATAAAAATGGAATTGAAAATTAACAATGACAACAGACACAACTGGTGTGTTTCTTTTAGGACATTGTTTCCATTTATATGTCGTTTTCTTCCATTCTCACCACCGACATGCTAATTCAGTCTCATGCTGTCTCAGACCTAAAAGGCTATTTCTGATTCTGCCTTATAGCTTTTTCTCCTCCAATCTGACCTCAGTATAAATTAAAAGGAGGGAGTGGGAGATGGTTTCAGTAAATGAACTAACAATTATTAAGCCCAAATTAAGTGCCAAGCTTAGTACAAAGGACTTTACAGATGTATTTTCTCATTTAAATTTATATCCTTCGAGGTGAGTAATGAGCTCCCCATTTTAGATGAAGAAACCAGGGCTCAAAGAGGTTCAGCAACCTCCCCAAGATCATGCAGCTAAAAAATGGTAGAACCTAAAAATGACAATCCAAAATCTTTTACCTATCGAATCTAACGCCATAATCTAATCCATATCTACACTATACTCCATTCCTATATTAGATGGTCACATTTTACTAGCACAGTTGACAAAAGTGACTCCCTTGGGATCTACAGCAAAGCCGATGCCTTTGACGAATGCTGCTTCGGTTAATGATGTCCTCCCTAACTTGCACATGCTGCTTCCTCCACCGGGAAGTGTCTGCCAGGACTGTGAGACTCGCTTTGGTCATGGTTCATCTCTTATCGGAAGCTTTCCTCACTTCACAGCTTGATGTTAGGAAGCAATAGAGGTATGCCCAGGGGGATACCTCTATTACAGCATATATCACACTGTAATCCAGGCTCCCATATGTCTGTGCCCTCAAAAGACAGTGAGCTCCTTGAGAAAACGGGCTGTATTTTGTTCACCATTATCTAGTACCACACTCATTTTCCCACCGTAGGTTTCCAGCCTGAAGCAGGCAGAGAGGTGGCAAGGAAAAGACATAACACTAAATGAAGTTTAGAGATTTAATCATGTGTTCAACTGGAAATTCTGCTGAGTTGTGACTAAGTTTGTGACTTAGCTGAGTGAGAGAATGTCTATTACTCAAGAATGAACAGAACTTCCATAGGACTTGGCAGGTTCTTATCCAGTGGTTGAGAAAGTTTAACGAGCAGAGGGAACAAAAATAAAATTTTTCATTTTAGGTACAGCAGCCTTGTTCAACAAACTGGTCACTTTGGATCCCCAGCCCCTAGGACGCTAAAAACATAAAGAAATTCTTTTCCTTGTCCTAAATATGAATCTTCCCAAGTAATTTCCTAGGAATTTGGGACATCTCTCATCCTTCTAAATAAGCAAATTTGCCAGATGCCAGAGCCCTCATCTTTAGAGATCTAAGAGGTGAGAGGAAGTAACTTTGCCTTGAGAAATTTTGGTCATAGTAGCTAACATTACGCATTTACTGTGTGCTAAGAAGGGATGTGGAATCCTGCTTGTAAAGAACATTGTACAGCATAATATGGAGGTTTACATATATTTTATCATTTGACTCTCACAACAATCATTATTTACCTTCCCATATTATGGACATGGAAACGAAGACAAGAGAAGTTAAGTGAGTTGCCCAAGATCCCACTGTAAGTCAACGGAGCATTCCAACACAGACTGTCTGTCTCCATAACTCATACTCATAACCAGTACCCAAGGTTGTCACCCATTCAGAGGCAGCTTCAAGGAGGAACAGAGGAACTGACAGCACAGGAAACTGCAGGTACAAAGGAGTGGAAGTGCACAGAGCCTGAGATGGGGTGAGGGGGGCGCGTAAGAGTTCCGAGGCCCTGGACTTTAGGAAGAACGAGCAGTTGTCACAAGAGAGATGTGTTGGGACCTGGCCGTGAGGAGCCCTGAATGGTGTGATGAAGAGTTTGAGCAGCACCTGTGGCCTGCAGAGTAGGGGACAGCTGACAGCAGTAATGGCAGATGGAGAACAATTCAGAAGGACTGGACAAGTGCAGACCTGTTAGGCTCTGTTGGTGAAGGTATGAATTAAGACAGTGGGAAGGGAGGTAGAGAGGCTTGCATGCAGAAGACAGCTCTGAAGCCACAGTATTCAGTGAACAACCAAACATTAGGTGTAAATAAAACAGGGGGAAAGAGGGTGATTCTGAGGATTATTTTGGAAGACTGGCTACATGGTGATGGCGATGAGAGCCAGCCTTGTCGGGGGAGATGATGCGTCTAGGTTGGGGTATGCTGAGTTTGAGGGGCTGGCGTATCCATGTGAGATGTATAGAGGCAGCTGAATGAATGGAGTTCAGATGAAGGGTCGTTGGTACATTATCTGCTAAACTTTTGCTAGTTTTTTTCTTCGAGTCCATGTGTATACACTGACATCTAAGCTGAAGCTCTGGAAGTAAATGAAATCACTTGGGAGGTATAGAGCAAATGAAGAGAAAACTGACTTTTTTTCTTTATTTTCAATTTGTGTTCAGGTTCTTTTTATTCAAATGACCTTTTATTATTTTTCCACATATAAATTTGGGCCTGGACAATACACTTTTTTTATTTTATAAGATTACTTTTTAGTCTGTATTTACATTTTGCTTCTATACTCTTCAATGGATTCTTTCCCCCATATCAAATACTAGTTACACACACACACACACACAGACACACACACACAGAGTTTTAATCATGGTTCTCCAGGGAAACAGAACCATTTCTCCAGGGAAATATATATACATATATGTGTGTGTGTGTGTGTGTGTATACATATATATTTATTTAGAGAGAGAGAGAGAGAGAGAGAGATTTATAATAGGAATTGGCTTATGGAGGCTAAGTCCCACAATCTGCTGTTTGTAAGCTGGAGACCCACAAAAGCCAATGGTGTAATTCAGTGCAAGTCTGAAAGCCTGAGAATTGGGAGGCTGATGGTGTAAGTTCTGATCTGAGTCTAAACGCCCAATAACAAGGGGCACCCATGTCAGAAGGCAAGACAAAATGGATGTCTCAGTTCAAGCAGAGTGCGCGTATCTAAGCTTTGTGTTCTATTCGGGCCCTCAATGCAGTGGATGAGGCCCATCCATATTGGGGAGGGCAATCTTCTTTCGGATTCAAATGCCGGTCTCTACGGGGGACATCCTCACAGACACAGCCAGAAATAATTTTTTACCAGCTCTCTGGCCCTCCCTTAGCCAAATCAAGCTGACATAAAATTAACCATCACAAGTCCACCCTTTGTCAACTTGGCACCCACATACATCTCCTCAACAATACATAATCTCCAGATAAAGAGAAAAACAAGATCATAATTCCACCATGATACGCGTATCCTGTGTACAATCAGAAATGCACTAACACTTTCCCCAGAAGAGGAGGTGACATCTTCGAATGATATTTACTCTTTTCCTGATATTCATTCTGTAACTTAAATACTATGATATAAAATCAACAATACTTGAATATTTATATCAAGTCAATATATCTTATGTTACATTATAAGGAAATAAGAGCAGAAAGAAAACAGATATTTACTTAATATATGTATATATACACACAAATGTGTTCATAAAAATAAGGAAGAAATACTCATGACAATTATAATCCTCATTTGTATAAGTAGTCATGTGGTTGTAGCTACCTTCTTCTACTACCTTCTTCTACTACCCTTTCCATATTCCCTTTACCTTCAGCAAGCGTCTCAGCTGGGCATGGTTCTTTACCTGGCAGAGTGACCAGAACCTTCATTCCTGAAGCATCTGGGCCATTAGTAGCGAATAAATTGGGTTTCTGTAGTTTTCCATTGATCTTATTCACAGGACATGATAGCACTAAGAGAAAACCTACGGGATCCCCGTATTCCAGACATACTCTTCCTTACCTCCCTTGTGGCGTAGCAGTGCACTTTCCCTGTAATAACCAGGATCAATCACCCCAACCAGCACAGTAACTCCCTTCTTTGCCTATTGATTCAGAGGCATGAGGAGCCCGAAGTGGCCAGTCCGTGGGATCACTATTGTGCCTCCTGGTAGAAGCATTCTTCCCTCCAGAACTAAGACCTCTAGGCCAACAGAGCATAATGTCCCAGGAACAGGAAGCAAAAAATGTGCTAGTGTGTTACTGCAGATAATAGTGGTGCCACTCCCATTTCCACCCCTTGATTCCTAGACCCCTATTCCTGGCTATAGAAGAAACAGCACCATTTATTATATGGTGATTCAGAGCATATACAGCCCCCTGGAGAACCTTGCCCCATCCCTGCAACATACTGCCACCTACCTGGCACTGTAACTTAGTCTCCGCAAGGCCATTGCACTGTTCTGTCAAGCCTGCTGCTTCAGAATGGTGGGGATCATGGTTAGACCGATAAATTCCATGAGAATGACCCACTGCCACACTTATTTTGCTGTGAGGTGAGTTCCTTGATCAGAAACAGTGTTGTATGCAAATCTGTATGTTGAGTAAGAACAAATCTGTGTGTTCCAAAAAGAACAAAGCACTGCATCTTCCTGATTAAAGTGGTCCAACATAATCAACCTGCTATCAGGAAGCCGGCTGATCACCCCAAGAAACAGTGCCATATTGGGGTCTCAGGGTTGGTCTCTGCTGCTGGCAGAATGGGCATGCATCAGTGGCCACAGCCAGGACGGTGTGGATGAGTGGAAGTCCATGTTAGTGAGCCCATGAATAACCTCCATCCTTGACACAATGGCCACTTTGTTCTGAGCCCACTGGGCAAGGACAGGGATGTCTGGGGATGGTCTGAGTGGGATCCACAGAGTGGACCATCCTTTCCACTTGATTATTAAAATTCTCGTCTGATGAAGTCCCCCTTTGGTGAGCAGTCACATGGAACCACGCACACACATAAATGTCCTTCAATTTTCTTTTTAAAGTATACATCAAATGGCTCCATGATGTCTGGAGATAGGCCTGATCTTAAAAGGCACCAGTTCTCCCCTTACAGGGACTTTCATCTCTTCAGCTCACATCACCATCACCAAACTGTATTTATTAAACACTAGATCACAAACAGCATTTTTGTAAATCCACTTGTAGCAGCTAGATCCCTTTCTGGCAAACTATTTGGTAATGAGCAACTGGAGTTTACTTTGTCTTAGGCAGTGATATTATCTCTGACTGTACTGATCCCCACTGGCTTAGTAAACATAAAAGGAAATGAATTATTTATATTGATCTTCATTAATGATTAATAAAATTACAGGTGCTTCATGTTTCCAGGCTTCCCAGCTCACACCAGTGAAACTGGTACATGATTGCTTTCTCCCAAAAGATCACAGTCAAATGATTGCTGTAGTATGTATATTTTTAATTAATTTGTGCGACCTTCTCATGCTGAAGCTAGAAAATGAGGCAAACTTCTAAGTAGACAAACATGCTACGGTTTATGAACTTTATGTTCTAATGGTGTTGAAATTGCATCAGACTCATTCTTTAGCTTCCTATAGACAGCTAAAGAAATGATTATTACTGAATTATGCTAAAGTTCCAGAAAAGAAAATGAGCAGTAGAAGTGTGTTCTTACAGCAATATCAGATTTGGCTTTCAAATCAATTTTTCTTTTGGTCACTTTGCTTGTTACCCACTCTGACTCTTTCTTTTCACCAACACTACCATCTGCCTCTTACCCTTTTATATAGACACTCTCCCTCTTCACTCAGTCATTAACAGCAAATATTTAATGAGCATAGATTCTACTTTACAAGACAATTAGTCGTCATCATCATTGTCGTCATATTTACAAAGCTCCCTTAGAAACTTTTAAAATGCTTTCACAAATATTATTTCATTTTCATGGTCTATCCTAGTCTTAGTAGGGATATAAAAATGATCGAGATCCTGCATTCAGAGTGCTAAAGTCTAATAGTAAAACTAAAATATCTAGCACAAATGATCCAACTATGAATCAGAAAATCGGAAGCACCTGCTGTTCTCCACACAGAGCTCTTTGAAGTCAGGTCTGTCTTCCTCCTTGCAATTCCCACTATCTAGCTCTGCAGTTGGCACAGTGATTGCAAACTGAAAAGCCCTAAGAAAAGAGTCATTCTTTCTACCCTATGTGTCACTAACTGTGCTACCAGCCCAAGTTAAGGCAGTAAAGACCACAGACCAGGTGCTGGTATTCTCATGGAAGAACCAGCCACTATCATGGAAGCAAAGAAAAAACAAAACTATAGCAAATTTGATAAGTGCCATAAAGGAAGTAACAGAGTGATGGAATAGAGAGTGATGGGAGGGGAGCAGAAGTAGAGGGTGACTTTAGACCAGAAGACCCTCTGACCCGAGAAGGTGGTGTATAAAGGGAAAGCTGCAGAATAAGAAGGAGCCAGCTACAGGAAGAAGCAGGTAGGGAGCATCCAAGGCAGAGGGAATGCCCTAACATAGGAAAAGCATGAAGAAGAAATTGTGGGAAGACAAGAGCCGAGCAGAAAGACCAAGTGGCACCCCAGTAAGAGAGAAAGGTACTTTGGTCTAAAAAGGTGATGCTAGAGATGGAAAGTACAGTCGGTATGAGATGGAACTTGAGACATGGTTTTCTCTGCTCTTGATCTCTTGCAATATAATCTCAGTTGCTTTCTATCTTCTAAGAACTCTTCATGTTTTCTTATTATCATTGCACTTATGGGTTTTTCAAACTATGGGGGATAAAAAGGAAAATAGCAAATCTTTTCAGTCATTTCAAACAACAAGGACTAGAAGGCTGTCACCCCATTGAAGCGCTGAGACTTGAGCGCCCTGTGTGTTCCCACAGTGTCAGTTCCCACAGTGACCCACCCGCTACCCTCCCTTTCCCGCTCCCCTCCTGGCACTGTAGCGTCAGTAGAGAACTCCTGGGACAAGAAGCGAGAGGCCTGAGCTGAAGTGCTGTCATGTTGCATCTGTGTGAAGTTGGTAAGATCCTGCACAGAACTGGTCCCACAGCAGTGACTGGCCTATGAGCAATTGATGCAAAATGATCCGATGAGTTATCTAAAAGGTACTTGACCTTTTCAATTTTCAGAGTCCTCCCTGAAAATCATGAAGTAATTAAAGTTCCAAGTCAGAGTGAGATGAACACATAGCGATTAATATTTTATACAGTGACAGTTTTAAAATATACCCTTCAACTCACTCTTCTTGTCAGTATCCTATGCTCCCCATTGATGCATGTGTGTGTGTGTTTGTGTGTGTGTGCATGTCCTTGTGTCGTGGTTTCTTTCCATTTCCAAGATGACCTTGATGATTTTTGTGTGTAGCATAAAAGGCAGAGCGCAATCTATCTCTTAAGTTTTACAAGAGATGCCTTTTTGAGAACAATTTTAAAAACAGAAAATTGAGTTGTACTTTTTAATTCCTCCAAGTTTGAGCAAAACCAAATTATTTTAAGATACTCTTATGCCCCAAAACATTGCTTCTATAGCAACTGATGAACATTTTAGTACCAAGCTAGTGATGTCTGCAGGCCACAGCTCTCTGGCACCAGAATAACTTAGGCTAACCAGTGTGATTCACTGAGTGTTCAGATGGGGGCAGATGTAGGTTAAAACTTTCATATCCCAGTGACTGCTGTCAATGAGCGCTCTGCAGATCATTAATTCCATGATCACAATGAGCAAGGATGTGTAAAAGGTTGGACAAGTTGAATACGTCCAGGACTCCACTCTACACAACTTGATCACATATCATAGGAATCATTTAAATTCAAGTTTACACACCAACACAGAATCTTTAGAGAATGGCAAAATGTAAACAGGCCTCCACTCCGATATAGGCCATGTAAGAAATTGCTCAGGGTCGGTTGCTGGATTAGGCTCCTGCTCTCAGGCAGAATGCAGGCTTGAGATACAGATGAATTGGAGTTATACATAAAGAAAGTTACGTTTGGCACATCACTTAGTGTCTTTGAGACCACTGTGTCTAATGGCACTTGTCCAGGGAGAAAGTCTATCATTTTTACAGATTTCCCAAAGGGTCCTGGACTAAAACAGGTTAAGAACCTCTATGTTTGTTTAACAGAAACAATGGAAGGGCAAGAAAAAAACAAACTGAGGAGCTCATTTTACAACAACAACTACATTTTACGTTTTATGTGATCCCTGCAGCCTTTGCTCTCTCCTCTGTCTTACCTACCGGATGTTCTCTTCTTCACTCACCAGAATGTCATTCACTTTGCTGTAACTATCATGTAGACTTCTTTTCTTTTCTTTGTATGTTCCCATCTATTTTCCCCTGGTAGTCTTACATGTTTATATTTGCATGATAAATGGTATTTCTTCTATCCCAATTATTTTTCTAAGAATTATTAAGCAATTATTCAACGAATGCTGATTGTGTTTAGCATGTTTCTTTTCAGTCTGTCATCTAGATAGGTCAGTTAAAGTTTGATAAAGCAAAATTTTATATTAACATATATTAGGTTGGTGCAAAAGTAATTGCAGTTTTTGCAATTATTTTTAACTTTTGAAACCGCAATTACTTTTGCACCAACCTAGTACATAGTACATTTATGTCCATTTTAAAGGAGTTTCGAAAGGGAAGCAGTATATCATGGAAAAACAGGAGATTAAGGCAGCCGTAGGTGATCTACATTCTAATCCTAACCCGTCAAGTATTTAGCTGTGTGACCCTGCACATCTCTGGGTAGTATTCCTTCAGAGGTGAAATAGGTTTGTTAAGTGACCATGAGGCAGCCAGGTGGCAGGGCTCTGGGCCAGGTTAATGGGAGAACAAATAGAGACGGACATATTTTTTGATCACTTTCTCTCCATGGTTCACCATCTTGCTTTCATACAGATTTTTCTAATATCTTTATATCATGGTCTTAATAATTTTTATGTCATCATGTGTTTAAAAATGTATTGAAAATACACACATTTTGGAGAATGTGAACTAAGTCCTGTTATTCCTATGCCCACTTACATTTGTTTCTGGACAATATAAAACTTGTGTCAAAACAATATGTCAATTTCCAAGCAATAAATAACACAGATGTCCCCTTTTCCCACTAAGAATGTTCAGTCACATGGAGAGTTAATAGCATGATATACCTAGGGAGGAAGGAGAGGGAGTTTTGAAAAATTCGTTAAAATACAGTAACTTTTACATTTCAACAACTTTTAAAATCTCAAATATGAAGCTCAGCTCATTGAATTTGGAGCTTTTGTGTCTGACTCCCCACAACTCCCGCCATTATACTCTTCTTGTGGGTTGGTGAAGAAACCTGACCTGACAGTCACAATATTTTAGGCTCAAAACTACATGATCACTTTTAAACATTTTTTCTCTGTTATCCCAAATCAGTGATTTGAAAACTATTATTCATCCAAACCTTTTTCCTAATGAATATTACCTGAAACCCAACATACAAGAGAGACAAAAACTGATGCTTCCTGTTTGAATAGGAAAGGGATGGACAACGGTTTTGGCGCCTTGTCTTCCCCTCACTCTCATGCTATAGCTACAGAGACCTCCAGAATCCCCTTTTGTTCAAGAGTGAAAATGAACAGTGTGGTATTTTCAAAGATCTGGATCGATGGATTTATGGCTATTACCAGTCAGTCCACATTCATTTATTCAACATATATTATTGAACATCTATTATGTGTCAGGCACTATTTTAGATGCTGGAGATCCAGCAGTGAATAAAACAAACAAAAATCTCTACCCACCTGGAGCTTACATTATAGGTAGAGATAAACAATAAACAAATAATCATTATATAGTATATAAAACAGTGATTGGTCCTAAAGGGAAAAAATTAAGCAGAGAAGGGGTTAGAAATTGCATATTTGGTCAGGACAGGGGACTGAAATTTTAGACTGGATAGTGAAGGAAGGCCCCTTTGAGAAGGTATTATTTGCATAAAATTCCTGAAGACAGTGAGGATGGGGGTTCATTATCTGAAAGAAGAGCAATCAAGATAGAGAAAACAGAAAGTTCAAAGGTCCTAAGGCAAGAACATTCTGTGTGATGAGGGTGAGGAGGCCAGTGTGTCTGAGTGACGGGAGAGTAATAAGAAATGAGATGGATTAGCTCAGAGGTATGAGTTGGAGCACATGAAATACCCAACTTTCAACAGTTTTTCACTTACCAAACAGCAGTTTTATACAAGCAAGTACTTACAACAATATAAATGGATTATTTACAATGTATGAGGACAGAGACTCAGGATACTTAACAAGCAATTCCTTCCCAACAGTCAATCTAATTTTCAAATCTTTAACACAGAATCTCAATCCACAGTCAATCAAAATATATGATGTGGCTTCAAATAATGCAGGAGACAGAGCACTAGACTAAGTGTCCTGAGTTCTGTCCTGACACATCGCACCACATACTCTGAGCTGAAGTTTATGCCTCTGTAAAGTAGAAATGATCTGTAAGACCTCTTGATCTCATCAAACTTTGTAAAATCACTCAAGATAATGGTCTTATTTAGTCATATCTCTAGGAACATGTGGTTAGAATTCTTCCACCTTAACCAGCAAAGCTAGCACCACTACAGGTTCATAAGCAAGATACATGCAGAGGAGAGGGGAGGCGAAAGCTCATTATTCGGTTGCTAAGTGGATTTACCTCAAGTCTTGTTAAAGTACCGCTCATCCTGATGAACAGGACTGGATGATGTGGAGACACCTTTGGTGTCTCTGGCCCAAAGCCTATACTAAAATCAAGTCCAGCAGCCACCTCTGCCTTCTCCGTAGCCCTCTCCTAAGAGGGTGTGCCATTCCAGAGGCATGGAAAGAGCAAGTCAAGGAGGTCCAGCCAAACAAAGTCAATCCAAAGGATATAACAAGAGCATACTAGTTAGTTGAGGCTCTCATCTGAATACGTTTTGACTAACTTAACTACATTGGCGAGAAATGAAGTACTTTACAGAATCCTTAGGAAGGATGTACATTAGGACAGGTCTGAGGATCTGTGAAGCAGCACCTCCCAGAAAGTCTCTTTAGGTCTCCAGCATTAAAAATGGCTCAGCTCTACGAATTTTCTATCCTGGAATCACTTTTTTCTGGATTATTTTTTAAATCTAATAACATTTCCTAATAAGAGTGTCCATGGTCAATTGAAATTGTGTGTGTCTTAGTGATGCAGGAAAAAGAGCATTGGCCTAAATTCAAATTCCCAGGAGGGATTCCATTGGTCATGCTTAAGTCACTGCCCACTGTTAGAGAGTTGGTATATCTTGAGTGATCGTCTTATCCAGACCATACAGAATGGAGGAAGAGTAACCTACGGGAAAGCAAGATCCTTCTGCAAAAAGAAGAGGAAATAGATGCTGGACTGACAAAGATATCAGATATCTACTATGGCATGCCAGGCAGAAACCCAAATCTTTACCACTTTGCTTAGCCCCTCACCAAAAACCTGTAGCACTTTGGCTCAATAAAGGCCCTTGCTTACAATTTTGACCCATCCATGGAAAAGGTGTGAAAGGGAGTCTTAAGGCTAATAATATATCACAGTTTGTTTTGTTTCCTGTAAACTTCAGTGGGGGTAATTCAAAAAGGTTATGCCTGATTTTCCAAATCTTGACACTGATTCTATGTATCTGCTAGAACCAACGAGACAGGTAGAACCTCTCTTGGTTGAAAAACATGTTTTTGTATTGTCACAGAAACCTATAAGATTAGTCAGAACTGAAAATTAATTATATTGACCCCAAAGCCATATGATATACAGTCTGAGACATGACTTCATCTCATTTCCCAAGCATACCTGAAAGAGTGAAATGATATGAACCAAGGTTGAAGATAACTCAGAAAATACAACCTTAATAATATAAATGCCCAACTCTCATGATATTTGCCAAATGCCTGAAGATTTAATAATAAAAAACTCTATCAATTTAATTTTTTTGTAAAATAAATTCCTCCTCTGTTGACCTACAGAAAATGAAAATCCTCATATATATATGAAAGCGTATCTCTTCCCCAATATCTATTCTTTTTGTACTTCTTACTCTGCTCAGTACCATTGAAGCATTTAACTTGGTAGCTAGCTAGACTCTGGTTCTACCTTCAGCAGGTAAATGCAAGGACACCTTTTGCCAAAAATGATATGTTCCTTTAGCTCCTCCAGATTTGTGATTTTTCTAACCCCAAATCTTCTACGACCCACTTTCTCAAGTTGAAGGCAGTCAACAGAAAACGTAAGTTTATCATAGCATTGGCTCCATTCTTACAAAATGTAACAAACACAAGTAAATCCCTAGAACTAGCCAATGTATAAAGGTGGAAGAAATTTACAATTCAAGAATCAACTATCATATGCAAAATCATTTCTCAAACAACAGTACACATAGCACCTAGTACCACTTTGGAATTTAGAGCCATAAGCCATATCTAAGTAAACATAGGGCTATTTACAAGAAGGTGGCAGAACAAAAAAAATAGAAGTAAAAAGAAAGAAAATGTGCTATGGTTTCAGCTTCATCAGCGTGCAGCCTGAAGTCCAACATATGCTAACTTCAAATTCAGTTGGGAGGAATTTCCTATCAACAAGTTTATTATAACATTATTATTCCCATGTCCTGGAAGAAAAAAAATGCACAATCCATTCAGACTCCTCATTCTCTCAAAAGGTAGTTTCCATCACTTCTCACGTAGATTAGAAGCATACAGCGGTGGGACTTCTAAACTCCAGGTCTTTCCTTAAGACCTCTTTCCTTGAGGATCCATTCCATGTGAAAAACTTCTTGATTTAACTTTCAGTTCCCCAAACTCTTAACACTCTAATTTTAAATTAAGTGCTCCAACATAAGTTCCACACAGAGGCTTTTTCCTTCCTAGGACCAAATTAGGTTTCTCTGATACACAATTTTATGCTTTTCTATACTTTCCTTCATAACATTTGTCACAATTTATAATTCAATATCATGTGATGATGTAAATATGTCTGTCTCCCTCTCTTAAGTTTAGACTCCATGAGGCTATGAGGATAGAGCCTCCACTGATTTGCTCACCATTGTGGGATCAAAAGCAGAGCATAGAGCCTAGAAAGAAGCACTGTAAACATTTGTTGAATAATTAAATCAGCCATTTCAGTCCCCTTCTCTTCAGAATCTGAAAAGAGTGGAGTGAAAGGGGAACCAGGGCGTCCCCTAGAGACCAGGAAATGAGAAAGCACTTGAAGAGAAAATTGATAGAAAAAAAGAATAAAGGCAATAGATCATGTGACCTATTTAGTTCTTAGGGCTGGCATTCTCTCCAATAATGCTTGGTTTTATTATATATGTTCAATCTCTTCAAGTGGAAAAATGTTGGATAGACTCAAATTCAAACTCAGTTTCAAAGTAACTGTAATACATTTGCTCCTTGCCATCTAGATAGCTTAATAAATTCTATGCGTGTTGGTGCAATAAAGAATGCAACAGAAAGATATTAACTACTAGATGGAACTGAATCAAGAAAAATCAATTTGAGGTTCTTTGCCAATACATTTTAGAAAACATGGATTTAGCCTACTTTGAATAAAAATCGTATTCAAAAGATACTGGCTTGACAAAACCCAAAAATGCGTGTTTTTTGTTTTTTTTTTTTAACTGGGAGGCTGAGAGTATGTACACTTTTTTATGCCTTTTATGCCAAAATTTACAACAAGCTAAAACAGAAATTTATTAAATGTGCTTCCAGTTCAACATGAAATGTCTATGTTGCCTTCAGGAAGGATAAGATGTCTCCAAAAGTGAGTGACTCTTAGCAACCCCACCAGTTTTCCTGTTCCCACCACAGTGTCAGCTTACGGAGCTAGCTTTTGTGTATTTTACGTATTATATTTCTCCAGAAAGTTTCTTTGAAGAAAGGATGCCAAGTTATTTTTTTAAGTGCTTGAAAATAACGGGGTTAAATCAACACACCACACTTTTATTTAGCTATTTATGCTTTAAAGAGGAAAATGGCCATTTAAAGTTGGTAAATGGTGTTTTGATTATTAGGACTCAATCTTTGTTATTATTTTCAACCTCCAGCTTTCTTTTCACAGCTGTCTTTCAAATCACCTGAGGAAGAGAATATGGGAGATCTAGAGAAATCCCCCCAAACACAATACCCCTCATCTCTAAATTATTCACATACTTTCTCTAAAGTATCCCCATACTTTAGGGCCTTGTTTTGCCCTAGTGGCATTCTACCTCTGGTCTGTTATGATATTTTAAAGACACACTTCAGCTCAAACATTCACTTTAAACTCCTCTAAGCATGTCACTTTAAAAGGGAATGTTATTTATCAGAGTATTTGCCTTTGAGCTAAAAGTTTGAAGGGTTTTTTAAAACTAACTTATAAAAAGAGCACTAGGGGGTAGGGGGAAAAACTCCATAAAGTTTTCCAGATAATACCATATACTAATACTTGGCTCAGAGCAGCTACCATCTCCGCATTTGTGACTGTGTCATGGATAGGTATTTGAGCCTTAAATGATACTTGTGCTGATTCCCACTACATTTAATCTAATCAGTGTTGGGTTATTTCTTCCTTCACTTATGGTCATCCCTGGAAAGTTTTCACATAGCCTTCTGGTTAAATTACTGCTTTATGAGAATCACTACAATTCTTTTGACAGGAAGTAGATGGTATACATGTGGTTAAGATTGTAGAAAAGGGAACCACAGTCCTTGGATTCAAATACCAGCTCTTTCACTCACTAAGTGTACAAACTCGGGGAAATTAACCTCTCTTTACCTAAGAGTCCCCACTTGTAAAATGGGAGTAAGAGGAGTACCTGCCTACAGGGTTGTTGCAAGGACTAAATTAGTTTATCTAGCCCAGTAACTGCTATAGAAATATTAATCACTGTTATCATTTATAGATGTCAGCAATGGAGCTAGATTTTCAATCTGGCCTCCAGATTTCTCATAACCCAACTAGAAATTAGCTGTTATTCAATTATTTAGAGACCAAGAGTATCATGTTTTGTAAAAGAACTTTTCTCTATTTTCCTCTTCCGTGATAATTCAAAGGAAGGATTTAAAAAGCATAGGAGTTGGTGGTTGAAAATCATGACAAATAATTTCATCTGAATTATCCACACTGAGATATGGAAATAAGAATGTCCTCATTCAGATCCATATTTAATCCATCCAACTCGTATAGTGTTTCCAATCAAAGTTATACAAAAGGTTAGGTCTAGTACTGTTTTTCATGGGAGTCATTTATAATTCTGTGAACCCTAAATAAAAATTCCCCAATCCTTTTTAACTGTGTTTTCATTCCCTACCTACAGCACTTCTTCACATGTCTCAACAGGTTGTCCTCAACTAAGCTAATTAACATTTCTCTGTATTTATATTAAACAATCCTCTCAATATTCTAAAGGAGCTTCTCTTATCCTAAGTATTCAGTACTTTTTTTTAACAAGCCTTTCTTTCTCTTATCTAGGCTCTTTGTGATTTTACTGATACTAATCATTATCAATCATGTTCCTACCCAGTCTATGTTTTCCAAATGTAGGTTTAATATTTGTAATAAATTTTTATATAGGAGCCTCTATTCTCACCCCAGTTCACCAAACTCTTCCTCCCCATGCTTACCCTTCATGCATGTGTGGACACTCACACACACACATTCTCCTCAGCTGTTTTCTTGTTTGTTTGTTTTGTTTTTTCTGGTTTTCTCTAACTCTAATATCTTTTTTGGTTTCCATTCAAGATGGCGGAGTAGGTAAACACTGTGCTTTCTTCCTCTCATGACCACATCAAAATTAAAACTAAACTACAGAACAGCCATCATTAAGAATTACCTGAAGTTTAGCTAAACAAAAGTCCTATAACTAAGGATATACAGAAGAATCCATGTCAAGACTTGTAGGAGGGACAGAGATGCAGAACAGGCTGGTCCAAACCCGACATATGGCAGTTAAAAATAGGGAGGGATAGCTCAGCTGTGGAGGTACCCCCGAGGAGTGAGGGGTCCCAGCCCCATACAAGGCTCCCCAGCTCAGGGCTAGGGTTACTGGAAAGAGAAGTCCCCATAACTTCTGGCTATGAAAACCAGTGGAGATTGTAACTGAGTGAGACACCGGGCTGCTCAAGTCCCAGGAGTCTCTTAAAAGGGACCGCACATGACTCACTCGCTTTGAGCTCCAATGCTAGGGCAGTAGCTCAAAAGGTGCCAAGAACATACAGGGAGGAACTGAATTGTCTGACCTCAGAAAGAGGGCTGGAGAGGCAGCTTTCTCGCAAATACAAGTTCTGGCAGGTGCCACTGTTCTTTGTTGAGTTCTCCTCCATCCAGCATGCAGATGCAGATGGCCACCATATCTGAGTCTCTATCAACCCAGCGAACATTGTTCACTCCACCCCGGTGATTCCCTGACACCCGTCCTCACCCAAACTTTTGCTCCCTCTTCCCAAGCTACTTCCAGAGGTTTTTCCATACAAATGGTCTGTCTTGTCTCATGCTACAGACTGTCCTAAAATCCTTCAAAGGTTTGCAATTCCCAAGCAAGCATCATCTGGCCTCAGTGTGCCCTGTGTTGCTTGCTGAGCAGTCCTGAGCATGCCACTAATGGCAGCCAGTCTCAGTTCCCAGCTTGGTCTCTCTCAGGTACCTCCACAGGCCAGCGCAAGTGGCAACCATCTGAAGATTCTTTTGTAGCTCCTACCAAGTGGCCTTGGACAGGGCACAGACAGTGGATGACCTTGGCCTGCAAGAGAGCCCCTCCTAAAAGGCACCAGAACCAACAACCTGATGGCCAGCTTCAGACCACACTAAAGCACCACCCAACCATCTCCAAAAAGACACACTCAAAGGGCAGACTTGGCAGGCATGAGAGCCCAGCAAAAGCAAATCCTGTTCTGTAGGGCAGCACCTGCATTTCCACTGTAATCATGGGCAGTTGTCACAGACAATCAGACTGAGAGTCAATCCCCCCCTTTGACATGCAAGTAGTAACTAAGGCTCAACTACAACAGGAGAGCACACACAACCCACAGAAAGGACACAGCTGGAGCACTCGGCTCATGTGACCAGGGAGACTGTGCCATTGGGTCTCCAGGACACCTACTACATAAAGCCTACTACACTGTACTAAGATTGTACTACACCTACTACACTGTACTAAGATTGGGAAACATAGTAGCCCTACCCAATACTTAAAAGCAAAAACAGGGAGGTAGTCAAAATGGGAAGACAAAGAAATATGTCGCAAATGAAAGAACAGAACAAAGCTCCAGGAAAAAAACACACAAAAAACAACAAAAAACACTAAACAAAATGGAAACAAGATGCAGACTTCAAAACCCTGATTATAAGGATGCTCAATGATCTCAGGGAGAACTTCAACAAAGTTTACACGGAGATAGAAAACACAAAAAAGAACCAGTCAGAAATGAAGATTTCAATAACTGAAATAAAGAATACATTACAAGAAGTCAACAGTAGTTTAGATGAAACAGAGGATTGAATCAGCAATTTGGAAAATAAGGTAGCAGAAGACACCCAATCAGAGAAGTAAAAAGAAAAAAAAAATGTTTAAAAAAAGAAAATAGTTTAAGGGGCCTCTGGGACAACATCAAGCATATGAACATTTGCATCATAGGAGTACCAGAAGAAGAAGAAAGACAGCAAGGAATTGAAAAACTATTTAAAGAAATAATAACGAAAGACAGTTTGGGAAATATACTCAATAAATGTTGTAAAGATTTTGTAGGATGTCAAAGGAACACATGTCTTATTAGGGAGACCACTTCATGGATGGTGTGGATGCTTGAACACTGTACTGTACACCTGAAGCTGAAATTGAATAATATTTTATGTCAACTATAATTTATAGTTGTATAAATGAGTATATATATACTCATGGGATATGGAGTATAACATAAGGAATAGAGTCAATGGAATTGTAATAGATATATATGATGTCAGAGGGTCAATAGATTGGGGGAGGGAGGTTATCACTTTGTGAGGGGTGAAATGTCAAACTATTGCATTGTTTTGTACATCTGAAACTATAAAAAAGAAAAAAAAAGAAATAATAACAAAAAACAACCTTAACCTGTCAAAGGAAATAGACATACCAGCCCAAGAAGTACAAAGAAATACAAGATGAACCCATCAATATATACACCAAGATACATTATAACTCAAATGCCAAAGGTTAAAGGCAAAGAGAGAATCTTAAAAGCAGCAAGAGAAAAGCAGTTAGTTACCTACAAGGGAACTCCCACAAGACTGTCAGCTCATTTCTCAACAGAAATTTGAGGGCCAGAAGGAATTGGAACAAAATATTCAAAGTGATGAAAAGCAAAGACCTAAAACTAAGATTACCCTGCAAAGCTATCATTTGAAATCGAAGGCAGACAAAGAGCTTCTCAGACAAGAAAAAGTTGAAAGGGTTCATCACCACAAAACCACTATTACAAGAAATATTAAAAGGACTTCTTTAAAAATAAAGAGGGAAACAAATTAAAAATGAATAATAAAATGGCAATAACTACATATCTATCAACAATTACTTTAAATATAAATGGAGTAAATGCTCAATAAAAAGACATAGGGTGTCTGAATGGATAAGAAAACAAGACCCATATATATGCTGCCTACAAGAGATTCACTTCAGATCGAAAGACACACACAGACTGAAAGTAAAGGGATGAAAAAAGATATTTCATAAAAATTGAAACGAAAACAAAAGCTGGGATAGCAATACTTATCCCAGACAAAATAGACTAAAACAAAGGCTATAAACAAGAGACAAAGAAGGACCTAGTAATCCCACTTCTGGGTATTTATCCATAGAGACCCACAACACTGCTTCACAGATATATGGATGAATGGATAAAGAAGATGTGGTACATGTATACAGTGGAATATTAATCAGCCACAAAAAGAATGAAATTTTGCCATCTGCAACAACATGGATGGACTTAGAGTTTATTGTGCTGAGTGAAGTAATTCTGACCAAGAATGACAAACGCCATATGAGTTCACTTATTCATGGAATCTAAAGAACAAGAGAAATGAACAAATAAAACAGAAATAAACTCATAGATACAGAGAACATTTTGAGTGCTTGCCCAGTGAGAGGGGGGTTGGGATGATGGGTGAAGGCAGGAGGGGATGAAGAAGTACAAATTGGTATTTACAAAATAATCAGGGGGATGTAGAGTATAACATGGGGGATATAGTCAGTAACATGGGGGATATATACAGTGTTGTAATAACTAAATATGGTGTCAGATGTGTACTGGGTTTATTGGGATGATCATTTAGTAAGTTATATAAATGTCTAATCACTGTGTTGTACACCTGAAACTAATATAACATTGTAGTCAATTATAATTTCAAAATTAAAAAATATATATTTTTGAGAAGTATAATATAATGCCCCCACACGTACACACACACAAAAACCCACTTTTTTGTTAACTGACAAAAAATGCCCATCCATATTTCCAGTACAAATGTACCATAATTTGTGGGAGAAATAAATATAACATCTTATTTCATCTTGCTCCCTTGAAGATGCCCAATATTTTGTTTCACCTTTCAGTCTCAGCAGAATATTGAATGGATATCCTCAGAGAACATTTTACAATGGTTCCCAAGTCCTTTCTTACCAGAGTGATGCCTTCTAAAATCATCAATGGCTTTACAAACTTACAGGTTTCCAAAAATTGAAGAGAGGGGTCACTGCTGACAATAATGTCAATTTACCACTGAAACACCATTTGCTGAGTTAACGTACACGAATCACAACAGGCAAAATAAAGAGAGAGAGAAAAAAAAACTAGTAATGAAGAAAAACATGTAGTGTAGCCTTGTTTTTCTATTTGGAGTTGTCCATTACAATTTTGGCATTTCAGAAATTTGTTAGATGTAATATCAAATACAAGTTGAGAATATGAGTTGGGAATGGCATAAAAATGAGGTTTATGGGATATAAGTTTGGCATACTCATCATACCTGATGGGTATAAAGACAGCTCAAGCCCCGAACACCCTATTCCACATGTTCAGTTAATTAGGTCTCTGACAGAACCCCTGGGCCTCTATGCCTTTACACCTTAAGAAGTGAGTAAAGAGGGAAATACAAATACTTCACCATTGGAAAGCCAAGAATCACTTCCAAAACCAGTTTTGTCCTTTCCACCTTGGGAGAGCCTGAAGTAAGTTATCCTTATGGCAATTCCAAATGGCGTAAAAGCTATGAAAAAAATACAAATGGGAGGTTTTCTGCCCTTTGAAATACCTACAGTGGGTGGAGGACTATACAAAGGGAGCTGTTCAACCTGGATGCATCAACACCTTATAGTTGAATTCATCTTAATGCACAAGCCATTTACCCTCTTGACTAGAGAAAACCTACCTATGCAGAAGGGGAGAAAAGCAAAGGGTGGCTATTTATTTTTAACTTGCTATTCTCACGTGGGAAAAATAAATAAATAATTTTCAAATGTATTGATTATTCTGAGACGTGAGAATAAATAAAAGGAGGGAACTTTAAAAACATAAAATGAAAGACCTGTCTATAGTTTCTGGAGCAACGTAATAGTATGCTACAGAATATTTCTGATATCCCAGGAAAGATAGTAATTGCTTACATAACTATGGAGCACATAGCCATTGCTCTCTTTTTGGAATCTTCCATTCCCCAAGATCCCTGTATTTATTAAGACAGTGGTTCTCTAATATGGGCAGTTTTTAACACCCAGGGACAGCTAGCAATTGTCTGGGACTTTTGGCAATCTCTGGGGGCTGAGGTTGCTACTGGTCTCTAGAGGGTAGAAATCAGGGATACTGCCTTACATCTCCCAGTGCACAGAGCAACCCTCGACAACAAATAATTATCCAGGCCAACATGTCAATAATGCCAAAGTTAAGAAACCCTGCAATTAGAGATGAGAGAGATTTTGGAAAGGCTGACATGACACCCTGACTGCTGGACCAGTGCCTTTATGGGGAAGCTGGTGAGCCTTTCACTACTTCCTGGTTCCCCCAGAAGTCCTAGGTACCCAAAGAATTGACTAAGGCCAATAAAGTATGGTTTTGTAATACAGAGTAAAAAGCTCTATAGGGCTGGTTTGGAGAATGCCATAAGGAACTGAGGCCAAATCTGGGGTTCCACATCTTTTCCCCTTAATTGGAGCAGCTGGTCACACAGAGCACACCTGACCTGTCTTACCTACCCAGGAGGTGCCCAGGAACTGGCACAGTCACCCACTATGCGTAAGGATCACTTCAATATTGCTCACTCCTGGGAAACAGAACTGAAGAATCCTCCATTCTATGGAAACATGGTGTGTGGTAAGTATTACCCCCAATCACCAAATCCCATAGCCTTGTTTGCACAGTAATAGCACAGCAGTGGGCAGATACAATAGTTCAAGGCAGTTGTTTGTGGTTCACTTAATTCACAACACAACTGTCTCTTTGACCCTATCTCCTACCATCCTCTTTGCCACTCATTCTGCTCCAGCCACACTGGTCTGTCTACTTGCTCCAAAGTGCCAAATGCTCCAGCACAAGCTTTAGCATTAACACATCTTCCGGTAAAATGTTCTTTGCCCAGAAATCCCTTATTTCATTCAGATCTGTTCAATGATACCCTCACTAACCACACATTCCTTCACCTCTCACACCCACAATTCAACAAGCTCGCCCCCTGATTTACTTTTCTTATAGCACTTACCACAACCTACCATTTTACATACATCTCCGCTTATTGTCTCTCTCCCCTCTCCCTACTAGAATACATGCTCCATGAGAACAGAGACCTTGCTAATTGTTCAATGTTGTGTCTCCAGAGCCTGGGATACTGCCAGACACATCATCATCACTCAATAAAAGTTTGTTAAATAAATATACTAAATGGCTTTCTATTTTCTTGTTCTCTCACCATTTTCCTCCCATGAACTTTTCCTAAAACTTTTAAATCCATCGTTTTCTGATTTTTGTTTTATCCATTTTTATATCTTTAAGCTGGTCACTGTTACAAACCACTTTGTTGACCCTTGAAGCTGAAAAGTTTGCTGAACTTTCAATAAATAAATACTGAACGTTTGCTGTGATGGTTCTGGGAGCCACAGGAAACACAAGGAATTGGAGGGAGCCCAGACTTGACCTGTGGGAGAAAAGTAGGAGAGAGAAAGTGTTCATACCAACACTTTAATGTAAGGACACATGAGATCTATACCAGGATGAAGAACGGTGTTACGTGAGGTCACGAGGAGGCCAGATGATTCTGCCTGTGGAGATTACAAAAGGCGTCCTGGAAGAATTGGTTGGAAAAGAAACTAGAAAAACAGGCAAGTATTAAACAGGCCAGATTAGGGAGAAAAGACAGTCCAAGTAGAATTATAAGAAAATAGGCAGAAGATAATTAGACTATCAGGATTTGGTAACAGGGTGCTCGCTTCGGCAGCACATATACTAAAATAGGATTTGGTGACAGGGTAGATAGGAGATGTAATGAATTAACAAGCCAGAATCTCAATAAATCAACCGAAATATGATGAAATGATAACTCCAAAACTTCATGATGGTACGACTATGGTGATAGTGGTAACATTTGATGCCATTAACAAAATCAGGAAGAAGAAATGATTAGTTTGTTTTCTGTCATCCAGAGTTTGAGATTCCACAATAGTCCCCAGAGTGTGGTAGAGCCTGGTTCCTGGGTGTGCGGCTTCATGGCTTTGCTCTGTGGCCCTCCTAGAAATTTTATAAGCTGAATAATATTGTTAATCACACTATTTCCCCTCAAACTAACCAGAGTAGATTCTGTTGTTTACCAGTATGACTTCTGAGCAATGTAAAGGCCATCAAAGCAAAAAATTTCCGTACTTTATTTCTTATGAACCTCAAGTAATTCTATTCGTTGGACCATATGAAATTGCCATTTTTAGGTCAAAATGATTAAATACTGGCAATTATAGAAGAGACCCCATGTGAGGACACAGTGAAAAGACTATGAACCAGGTGTCTGTGAATCAGGAAGTGGGCCCTCACCAGATGTCAAATGTGCTGGTGCCTTGATTTTGGAACTGAAAGAAAGAAACTTCTGTTGTTTATAAGACACTCAGTCTGTGGTATTCTGTTAAAGCAGCCCAAACTAAGATCGATACATTGGTCCCTTCTGGTCACTTTGCTGTTTTCCTCATTCTTTTTAACAAACTTTTATAAGTGTGTAATTTATCATCTCTGATTCTGCTTCCTCAGGGACCACCCCATCTACCACTCTTTGACGTAGAATAATTGACCCACAATTCAACTGAAATGGTCATCTCAAACATTTATTGAACATCTAAATGAACAAATTTAGTGATTTTTTTCTAAATTTTAGTGATCCTTTCAAAAGTCCCTTTTGGTTTCTTCGAATTATTTGAAACTGGCAACCACCTACTCCATCATAAAACCCCTCCAAGATTTCAGTACCTGAAATCCTCTTAGTTAGCTCTCCCATGCCTACATTAGGTTAATCACCAATTCACATTGCTTTTCCTTCTAACTGCCTCTTATGTCTTCTGCCTCATTTTCCCACCACTTTTTCTACTTAAATATTTAAACCAGTCTTTACATGTATCTACAATGTCACCAAAGGAAACACATGCATACATGAATAAGTATATATTTTTTTCAGTTTCCAATTAAATTAGTGAGTGGAAGTTAGAAATGACTAATTCAATTAGCAACAGAGGTTGTTCAGATCAGCTGGGTTGGAGTCCTCAAAAACTAGTTCTATTGAAGGAATTACTGCATTCATTTCAAAGTAGGCACAGCTAACCTATCTGACTCAGGATCCACGGCTGTGAGGCTTTCTCTGGGTATATGCCTAACCAATACAAATTGTAGGGATAGCATAAGGAAGGAGGTGAACTGTTTCAGGAACAAAACTACAAAGGAGATGTGATTAGTTGGCTGCCCCTGCTAAAGCCTTATCAGTGCCATACATAATGCCCTACCTATCTCAGGAGCACATGTTGAAAAATCTATCCCTCAGGACTTGGATAAGCCTGTTAGCGGCCACTGCCTTTTCTTTCTAAGCTCATTCTCACTAAATAATCTCCTCTGAGTTTTACAATATAAGACATGTTTTGCCTCCAGACATGTTTTCCATGAAATCCTTAAACAGGCTTCTTACTAAATAAATTCCTTGTTATCTTGAGTTCAAATTTGGGTCTGTCTTTAGATGTATCTGAAATTGTCACCAAAGGAAAATTGTAACAAATCTGAGTGCATAATTCTTTAAATTCCCCCATTAAGCTCAGTTCTTAAATTCATTTCTGTGTAACTACATTTAAAAAAAAAACACAGCAACACAATTTGCACATGGGTGAGATATTCAAAGCATGTTTTTGAAGGGTTTGTTTCTCTATTCATTAGAGAACACAATGCTCAAGTGTAATTTATTTTCAATGCTTCCATCAGAAATAACCAGGAGGCTTTCATTTTTATTTTCCTTGAACACATCACATAAATGTTATTACTACAAGGTGGCAAGGGTATATCTATTTTAGAATTTGTGGATTGTTTTAATTTGAAGATAATATACTCAGATATTTTGGTGACAATGGTTCTTATTGAAGCATCTTTATTTTTTTTCTCTTCTCTTAATATAACTGATCTCTCTTTATTCTATATTCAAGAGTCTTTCCATCTTTCCTAATATAGCAACAAGAAATCTTTTCTCCAATCTGCAAGACTGAAAGTTTTGTAAAGTACATTTTTTTCCAGTTGAAGTAGAATTTTTCATCTCTTGAAAGAAAATGAAATAAGAACCAACAGAAAATGAGGCTAAAATCACCTTGTCAGGAATGACTGAAGGCTACAGAGAAAATGAATAAAGAAAAAGAGAAACAAACATTCAAATGAATATAAATGGATCCAGTCAGACTGCCAGGAAAAGCAAATCAGTCTCTGGGGAAAACGGCCAGGGAACAAATGTTTAGAAAGTACACAAAAAACCCTCTGCTCAGCTGTTCTTCCTTCACTGCATTTCCTGCCATGTTTTTTGTACACTTATAGTCCTCTCTTACTTATTTTATTCATGTAAACTTCCCTTGATTTCTATAGCCCAAATCAGCCTTTCTAGAAGGCAAATTAAATTGATAAATATTTAGCATTGCTTACTTCAATTGTAAGGGGGCATGAAGAAGGCACTAAGCCATGACTCAGGAGGCTTAGGTTCTCGTCCCAGGTCTACTTCTCAAAAAGTATTCCTTTCTAAAAAATTAAGAAAAGCAATGCGTGGGCATCACATCCCACATGGTGAGATATTATTTGCACTAGCAAATAACAGATGCTAAGAAAATGTCAGCATAGTGAATGGGGTTAAGAGCTCAGGGCAAGAGCTGTCCATAGAAACATTAAACCAAACTCAGGGCCGAGTACACGATAAGTGTTCTGTAAATATTTGATGAATGAGCAAGTGAACAAATGAATGAATGAATGAATGTATCTGTTAGTAGACAAGGCCAGCCTGACCAATGGAATTAAAAAAGAGAAGTTTAAACTGTAACACACACACACACACACACACACACACACACACACACAGTCATGACTCTCATGTAAACATAAAATGAACATGTATAACATATTTTATTTAACTTGATTAATGAGGAATACAGTAAGACATATAAAACCAGTTCAAAGGTGAATCTGAAGAACAAACAGATAGATATGTAGGCAATCAAGAGTGCTGAAATGAATTTGCTAACAGACGCAAAACTAAGGGATATCCACATAATAAGCATTAATTAAGTCTCCACTGAACAAAATTTGTTTGCATCTTTATGGACAAAAATAATTTGTGTTACCATCAATTTTCTATAACTTACAGACTTGTACAGTAGCTCAAAGACAATGAAAGATACAGACTGGTGAATTGAGAAGATCCCCTAGAAGAGTATTCTAGACCACCTTTAAGATTTCGTAGAAAGGACACCTTACTCGTAATCTTTTTGCCCATTCTTTTTTTCCCCCACAAATTTTCTTGTTATAGTAGAGATATGAATTATTTTCTACCTTATTTTTCTTTCATTGAACTCTTCTGGCAAAATCCAATCCCTTCTGGACTCGAGTATCTGCTTTCTCCTTGCCTGCCCCTGAGAAAATCCCATAATGATGTAGCCCATAAATTCATAATGACCATCAGCAGCTGAACCCTTGATACAGCCTCCAAGAAGCCTACTGCATTTCTTGGTCATTTCACTGCCCCACTCTATACAACACCCATGTCAAATATCTTCTCCTCTCTCATGAAATCTTTGATCACAGTAAACTTTAAAATATTTAGCTACCAGTAAAGAATAGACATCCATTGATCAGAAAAGGGGCTGTATGGAGCTTTGGTTCTAGACAAAGCTATGCTCTAGATGTCAAATCATGGGAATGTCTGGGAGTCCTGGATAAGAGGGAGCACACAAATCAGAGCAAACGGGGACTCACAGCATGGTTTTGGATCATTTCCATATTTTAATCCAATTATAGCCATATTTCTCCAATGACACCAGTTCACTTTCTCCCCCTAGTCTCAACAGATGACCTCACTCCTACTCCACAGAGAAAACTAATGCCATCAGAAATCCCTTAGCTTTCAGCTAACAATCCTATCCTCCTACTGCATCTACCCTATCCTCTTCTAATTTCTGGAGGTAGAAAGGAATCTGTAAAACACACAGAGAGTGTATCTGACATCAGGTACAAACAGGATAACAGAAGAAAAGGAAAGGGAAGATTGGACTAAAAATAATGCCGAGATATGGAGGAAAGGAAGGAATCTGAAAGGAACTAATTACCCCTGGTTAGTCTATTTTACATTTCATGAAAACTACAGGACAGTGTGAACAAAACAGATCAAATATACATGGCTTCTGCAAGAGGATCCCTTCAAAGAAAATTTGTTGTGAATCACTTCAAAAGGTTGAGAGACTCACTTCCCAGCATAAGTATATTAGGGAGCCTGATTATAAATTCAATTGAAATGAACCCAAGGGACATTTGCAATATAGCAAATCACTAAAAATAAGAAATTTATGCATGCTTCAGACCAATAGAGGAATTGAATTTGAGGACAGCACCAAAATAAAAAAGGACCAGAAATCACAGGAAAAGTTTTTGTACTTCCATCTCACTGACAAGGTTAAAAATTCTGTGCATTCCTTCATTCTGTGCTAGAAGTGAGTCTAGATGACATTGTGAAAGACACAAACCTGCAAGAAATAATGGACTAGGCACTAGGCATAGCATCCTCTAACAGGAATTCAAGAAATGTAAAATGTGCTATGGGATACTGAAAGTTGCCATTCTTTAAGATAGTTTTTATATTTTGACCAGCAGTTCTTAAACTTGAGCTTACATCAGAATTTTCTAGAGGGCTTGATACAGCAGATGATTGCTGAGCCCCACTCTTAGAGTTCCTAATCCAGTAGGTCTGGGACTCAGCCTGAGAATTTGCCTCTCTGTAAATTCTCAGGTAATACTGATGCACCCAGGCCAGGGACCATGCTTTGAGAATCACTGCTCTAAACTATATCTAAACTAAACCTAAACTATTAAATAAACCAATGGAGAAATACTAGAGTGAATAGAGGGCAAATAGATCAATAGCAAGTTAAAAACAGAATGAAAATCCTCAAGAAATAATTCTTAGAAGCTTTGACCAAATGTAACACTGATGAATTCAGTATATCAGTTGAAGAAAATAAACTGCCCTTCCTCAAAGTCCTTTTGCCATATTTTTCCAAACATCATATCATTTGTTTCATAGTTTGCTCCCCATTTGCTTAGCTTTTATGGCTTTTGCCATTTCCCTGGGATTTCTCTTTCTCTTACACCATTGTCCTTCAATTGATTTCCTAATATTTATCTTAGCCCTCTTTTTCCTCAAGTTTTGGAATGTTTCTTTCAAAAAAAAAATGCAGTTTTTTTAATCTGGGTTTTTTGTGTGTTTTTTTAATTTTATTGGGTAACAGTATGTTTTTCCAGGACCATCAGCTCCAAATCCAGTTGCCGTTTTCAATCTAGTTGAGGAGGGCGCAGCGTACAGTGTCCCATGTGGGAATCAAACCACATCTTTGTTGCTAAGAGCAGGAACTCTAACCAACTGAGCTAACCAGCCGCCCCCGGAATGTTTCTTGTCCGTAGAATATGCTGTTCTGACTGGCATCAGTAAGTCATTGGCTCCCCTAGATTCTTTCTACTATTTTGGTTTCAACGCCCGCTGATTTCAACTTTCTGAAGACCAGACTAACTAAAAGTGAGCATTCTAAATGAGCGTCAGACAACTAAAGTGACCTAGATGGGACACTCTCAGCTCAGAATGTGCCTTGTCTTATTTTGGTGCAGTCAACAAAGCCCACTCCACCGTGTGAAAGGATTATTTACTTGACTGGTTCTGCTGCTGGCCAGAGGCATTGGGGGATGATGGAACCTGTCCAGCCGTCTGCACAGGCAGCAGAAGATAAGGCTGGGAAGTACTCCACAGAAGCCCGTTCAGGGATCTAAACCTGGAGAGAGCGAGCAAGGGAGAGGGAAAGGAGACATTGTAAATGGCCCAATCTTTACGAAGAGAAGTATTAAGAAAAAAAAATGAAGGTAACGGGATTATATTTGTGTTTAAGTGAGTGGGAAAAAGCAGCCCTATAGAGAAGCTTGCACATCCCCAAATGAATGGAAGCCTCTGTCACCTGATTCAGACAGCAGTTAAGTAAATTGTCCTGGAGAAGAGGACAGTGGGAGGAAGAAGGATAGTCAATTAATGCAGAATAAATATATCTGAAATAGCAAACAAAAGTCAACAATTATTTTTAACATTCAAATAGTAAAATTCAAGCATTAGAAAAACTTTTCCAGCCAGTTGAAATTGATTTCTCAAAGGCTGTATTTCTAGACCAAATAACCCCCCTCCCCTAAACAAACAAACAAACAAAACAACAACAACAGCAACAAAACAAACATAGGAACTAGCTTTTAGGAGATTTTAAGTACTGTTTTTTGTGATGGTCAGTTTTATATGTCATCTTAGCTAGGGTACAGTCCCCACTGGTTCAATCAAACACTAATCTAGGTGTTGCTAAAGATCTTTTGTAGATGTGATTAAAGTCTATAATTAGTTGACTTTAAGTAAGGGAGATTATTTTCAGGCTTTAATCAGGATGGCTCCAACTCAATCAGCTGATAGACCTTAAGATTGGAACCCATGCTTCCCGGAAGACGGCGTTCTGCCTGTGAACCATCGCGTTAGCTGGGGCCTGAGAGTTCGGTCTGCCCTTCCTGGGAGCCTGGCCTGTGAACTTCAGACGTGTTTAGCCAGGCCTCACAATGCATACTCCAATGTTATATGATAAATCTCTTAAAACATATCTCCTGCTGGATCTGTTTCTCTGATTGAATCCTGACGGATACATTTTCCTTCCGTAACTGTTCATTATTTCACATGTCTGTCTCCTGCTGATGTCCACAAGCCAGCTTCTTAGATACACTACGTCAGTTCTCTAGCGTCTAATCAATGAGCATTCTAATATTGTCTGATACTCATTTAGAATAATCACGTTTAGTTAGGTATGACCTGGTAACCATTAAGAGTTAGTAGGGAATTTTTGTTTAAAGCAGTAGACATAGCCCAATTACCCAATAAGTGAGAAAATAATTTTTTAATCAAGGAAAATTATGTAAATTATAATTATTATTTTTTTGTAAATTATGCAATCTATGGCATATGTGGAACCACACTGGAGAGGAGACTCCCTTTAGGAATAGAAGTGACTGCCAGAAAAGTGAGTGGACAAGATCCCCAGCAAATTCCCAGCCACCATAAAATCAGAGTAATGATTGTAACTAACATTAGATTGTAACTAATGTCACATAATGTGTAACAGAATGCATCAGGCACTATTCTAACTACTTTATAAATAGTAACTAAAACCTCACAACAACCCAATGCAGTAGATTCTAAAATTATCCCCATTTTCCAGTCATGAAAACTGAGGCAGGAATAATGATGCAATTTGCCCCTAAACCACTCTCACAGGAAGTGAAAGAACCAAAACTCAAACCCAGTCTGGCTCTAGAATCTGCACTCTAATCCCAAATATGACCTCATGAGTCCTGGAAGCAGGAATTGGCAGTGGGGTGATAATAGGGACATTTAAAATTCCCATCAGCTTCCTTAAGTAGAATGCCAGCGTGAGGAGTGACATGAAGCGAGAAGAAACCCATTCTGAGTCTCATTCCCACCTGGGGCAGATGGTGTGCTAAGTGAGATCATTGCTCCTAAGGCAGGTAGTGGGCCAGAACAGAAACAGGTGCCACCAGATAACGCTAGGCTATTGGACAAAGAGGAATGAAATCCTTCTTTCACACCTCTCACATCTATTCCTCTTCATAATGCTGTCTCACCTAAACTTTTAAAATATGCTTACTTCGTTTCATCTCCATTACAACAAGCATGGTCCAAGCCATAATCATGCCTTGCCTGGGTGGCTGCAAGAAAATTCTAAAGTAGCCTCCCTCTATCGCTTGGCTCATGCAATCCGTCCTCCATAATGGGAGCTAGAATGGGCCTTTAAAACACAAATTTAACTATACCATTTACCCACTTTGTATTCATCAATGGCTTTCCATTTGGGGGATTATTCTCAGGGTCCTTAATGTGACGTGTAGGGCCCTGTGTGGTCTGGTCCCTCCTGACACCCTGGACTCTTCACTAGGAACAGCAGTGTCCTATGGGTCCCTCCAATTAATTCACCGGGAACCCAGTAAGTTTTTATAGCCCTTGCCATTACAGGTAATTCAGTAGACTGTTGTGTATTTATTTGATATATGACTTCTCCAGGAGTTTGCAAACTGTACAAAAGCAAGGACTGGGTCTGCTATATTTATCATCAGATCTCCTGTGACCAGCAGTGTCAGACACAGAGCTGGCTTTCAATAAATACTTTGGAACAGATCAAGTCTTTGCTACAATCATGAAGTTTCCAGACACAGACATGCTTCTGTGCCTCTCTCAAAAATGGGCACTATCGAAACATCGAAGAATACAAACCTCCACTTTCCTCTTTACCTGAAACTAATGGAGCAAAAGGAACAATATGACAGAAAACAGCTCAACTTCAAATACTAGACATAAAAGATGCCCGCCTGTGAGGATGACAAATAAAAATTACTAGACAATAGAAACATTTTAGTAGTTTAAAAGAAAGTGAGCAATTTGGAGAATCATAACAAATAACTGCAATGTACTGTGAAAAATACTATAACCCTTGCAAAATGTAATTTATTCATGTTCTCAATTATATTTGCATGTATGGAGAGGGAATGATAGGAGTTAGGAAAGGTTGTCCTCAGATGAAAATCAAGAGATGAATTTTACTGGAGGCAGTAAAGGGAAATTAATTAGATACCAGCAAAACAAGCAAATGAATTAGAAGACATCTTTGACAAATTCTCCTAGAATTCAAAGGAAAATTATGAAAATAAATACACTGAACAAAACTACCAGCATGGGAGGTATCTAGAATACTAGTATAAAGTACTTTAAGAGGAGAGAAGGGCTAGAGGAGAAGCAATAATCAAGTAATACAAGAAAATATCCCTGGTATGAAAGAAAAAAAGAAAGGGAGATACGAGTTTTCAGATAGAAAGAGTCCATTTAGTACCCTTGTAACTTTAATTATAAAAAAATTAAAGAGCCACAACTATACAGATCCTGAATAAAGTTTTAAGTTTTAAAAATATAGAAAAGTGTCTCTTAGGGATGAGAAAAACAGATTAACTATAATGCAATGTCATCAGTAAAATACCAGGTTCTATTTAAGTAGTTGTACCAACATTACTGTAAAATTCAATACAAATATAAACAACACTTAAGAGAAAAAAAATATTTCTTACAAAGGAAACCAACAATGAAAGTCTAGATCTAATACATCATGGTAGTTGAAGCAAATTGTGATGGGAAAAAAGAGAGAAAAATATTTTAAACTAAGAAGCTTAGTAGATTAAAAAAAAAAAAAAAGCCACAGAAGCCTGGGCTCAAATTCTGGCCCTGCCGCTTACTAGCTTTTTGCTCTAAAGCGGGTAACTTAACTTCATAGAACCTATTTTTTTATCAATAGGTGAATATATTAATATCTACAGGGCTGCTGCAAACATAATATGCACTCATCTTGCTAACTGTAACAGTGTAGGCACTCAGGATGTGATAAAATGCTAAATTTTTCACAAAGAAAGAAGAATATGAGTTCAAATAACCACCAGAAGAATAGAAATGTCAAATACAAGCAGCAAACAGCAAAAAAAGAAAAGAGAAAAAACAAACCTAAACAATAGGAAAATAAAATGGAAACAATGAAATATTTAAATAAATCAGAAGGATAAATAAAATAGGAAATAGGAGATATATATATATATATATATATATAGAGAGAGAGAGAGAGAGAGAGAGAGAGAGATAAAAAAATGTATACACATTTTAAGAAAGGAAAAAAGTGTATTAAAATTGTAATACTCGATATATACCGATAACAAAAGATGAATACAAATCACATGTATACATTTTTGAGACCCCCGATTATTTATACACACACACACACACACACACACACACACACACACACATACATGGACGTGCACGCATATACAAATTGTAAAAAAAAACCATGATAAATTATAAATTCATAAAGCTACAATTACAAGATTTTATATACCTCTCCAGTTCTTGATAGAGAAGTTAATATAATAGTAGAATTAATAAGAGGTATACACCAAACTTTGTATCTGCAGGGCACATACATTACTTTTGAATATTCAGAGAATATTCACAAAAAATGATCAAATTCTAGGCTATCAATAAACTCTCAATATTGCCCCAGAAATGTTTAGAACTCACAAGGGCAAAAGGACAACACATGTAGGAAGCTAAATTATGTAGCCCTATGCCCCTGGACTCAGCACAACATAGACGTACACAGTTCACATCTACAAATTTTTTAGGTAAACACAACAATAGTGTTTTGTTCTGTGTTGGTTCTCAGACAGAAGTCTATCTCATATGATGAATCAACTCTTACTCACATGAAAATTAGACCTTCAAGAGGAATATCTGTGCTCGCGATCAATAGGGTGACGTTTCATATATAAAGGCTTATTTTTCGACTTTGAACTGCCCTCCTCTTAAGGCATGTTGGGAGAAAACTCCAGCAGTGCCACCATTTTATTTGTCTATCAAGGAGTCTCTAATAAAAGCAGTGACTTTCCAAGCACTACAAGATTGTCCCACCTTCTAAATGAAAAAATGACCTACATAAAAACCCTTATGAAGGTTGTATGCTTCTAAAAAAGTGTCCATTTCTTCCAGAATGTCTAATTTGTTGGCATATAGTTGCTTATAGTAATTTCTTTAATTTTTTTGGACTTCTGTGGTGTCTGTTGTCACTTCTCCTCTTTCATTTCTGATTTTATTAATTTGGGTCCTTTCTTTTTTTTATGAGTCTGGCTAAAGGTTTGTTGATTTTGTTTATCTTCTCGAAAAACCAGCTCTTAGATTCATTGATCTTTTGTATTTTTGGGGGGGGAGGGTCTCTTTCATTTATTTCTTCTCTGATCTTTATTATATCCTTCCTTGTACTCCCTTTGGGCTTATTTTGCTGTTCTTTTTCCAGATCCCTTAAGTATAAGGATAATCTGTTGATTTGTGATTTTTCTTGTTTCTTTAGGTAGGTCTGCATTGCTATAAATTTCCCTTTTAGGACTGCTTTCACTGCATCCCATAAATTTTTTGGGGGGAACCCTTATGATACCTTTGAAACTATGATAGCTCACCTCTCATATCAAAATAATAGACCTTGCATATAAATTCAAATATATCTAGAAGTAACTTGCCTTTTAAAGACGATGGTTTTTATCAGATGCTCTCTGAGAATTAGTTGGATTTGAAGAAAATTACTGTTCCATATAAAACATATTATACTCATTCTGTTCCCTTCACCTCATCATTCCTTCCTGGGCCTCCTTTTTACACATGAACCTCATTGTCCTTCATGGGCCCTTATTTATTCTATGTAACTTCCTAACATCTCCAACCCACATCAATCTCTCTTACCTTGAACCTTGCCGTTCTCATGAACCACAATGTAACACTTGGTTATTTCTTGTACACCATAAGGACCATGTCTTACTTTCTTAATAAACTTCATAGAAGCCAGAATGATGCTAGATGCAAAACTATGGAGAATTTAGTTGTACCTTAATATTTTCCTGAACTTTAATATTTTCCTGAATCCATATTTGACATGTTTTTTTTTTCATTCTCTGGTTAAGGTTCTTTTCAAGTTACTTTAGATCTCTCATTTACTGAGGTAATTGTATTACTTAGTGTTACCCAATTTCTGCTGTAATAATAATTCATTAATGTTATAAATTTTTACAATGAAAATTTTCAAACTATACTTTATGTGAGCCAGTTTATGCCGATAAAGCAACACATTTTTTTATTTGCAGCTGAAAAACTGAGGATTAGAGAAATTAACTTAAAGATAATCTAATTTTTAGCCTTAGCATCTATATTTAAGGTTTCTGAAAATTATTTCAACAATTAGAAATCCACATATAGCATACGAGTTTAATAAGTATATCTGTTGATTTCATAATTTGTAATGCTTAAAGCAAATGCAATTCCAAAGTCATTGAGATTAGAGTGATTTTGCATCAAATCAGCAGAGCAATAAAAAAGTAAAATGATACTTGCAGGATGTTAAATTAATATAAAATAAAAAAATAAATTTAAAAAACTTGAACAACCCCTCATTTGAAGAACTGCACTAAAATCTATTTAAACAATGTAATTCTTTTCAAGCTGGTTATGAGAAAAAGCTAAAGTAAGAAAAGTAAATCAGCTCGATTGATACAATATTCGATGTCTTATGAGAAAAATTTAAAAACCATTCTTTTTGGCTATATTTTGAGGGGTTTCAGATATTATTAGTTTTTCTTATTCTAGTGCCTTTGCCCCTTTAACTTCCTTATAATGGACGACATCAAAAAGCAAATAAACAATAGCAATACATTTTAAAAACAACCTTAAAACATTAGCATGTTTGGTTTTGCACAGCAGCAAGGTGCAAATTTTCAAAATACCTCAGTAGCACCAGGAACTCCAGGAATTGATAACATGTCTGGATCACAGGGAGGATTCTAGCAGTTTTTTCCTCAACTTCCCACAAATAAGTTCTTCCTTTTGATCTAATGTTTCATACTGTCTTCCAAGAGAAATTGGACTATGTCTTCTCTGCTTAGTAGAACCAAGTACCAAGAAATGGAGGTAACTATATAAAAGGTTTGATTCCTTTGCAGCATCATTTCATGAGTTTCTCTTCCAAGCTCTTCTAAGATGAGGTCAGAAAAATGTGTCCTACAAGAAACTCTTTAAAATTTGTTGAAACATGTTCTATGGCTTAGAACATGTTCATTTTTTAAAAATATTTCATGAGCTAGAAAAAACATATTTTTAAAGCATTTATAAATATACCAGAGGTGCCAAAAAAATGTGCACAAGTGGACACTTTGGTCAACATTGCTCAAGCAGTAGTTCACCGTAATCAGAAGTGTCTGGATGCTGATGGTAACCACTTTGAGCACCTCTTGTAACTGCAGAAGTCAAACATGACTTGTATTAATCTTTTGTTATTGGTATATATTACTACAATTTTAATAGTTTTCCTTTCTTAAAATGTGTATACTTTTTGGCACCTTCTGTGTGCACACACACACACACACACACACAATATATATAATTTCTTCCATTGTTGGGAGCCATCACTGTTCAAACATAACTGATTGGACACATGTCATTATACACTTGTCCAAATCCATATAATGTACATTATCAAGGCTAAACTCCATGTAAATTATAGACTTTGAGTAATTATGATATGTCAATGTAAGCTCATATGTCGTGACAATGGTAAAACTTTAGTGGGAGATATTGACAGTGGGGGAGGTTATGCATGAGTGGTGTGGAGTATGTGGGAAATCTCAGTACTTTGCACTCAGTTTTGCTATGAATCTAGAACTACTCTAAAAAAAATAAAATCTATTTTAAAAAATTACATCAAGATGGTAACTGAGTAACTGAGAGAGGAAATTAAATTCTCCTGTTATGATAGTTGATTTGTCAACTTCTGCTCACATTTGTTTGATTTTTATATTTAGTTCAATGTATATATTTTGAACCTACGCTATTAAGTATTTCTAAGTTAGAGATTATAAATATCTTCCTGAAAATTTGAACCTTTTGTCAACATGTAGTAAACTTCTTTATTTCTAGTTATGCTTTCTACACTGAAGTCCATTTTTTCTAGTTAAAAAAACTACAACAACTTTCGTTTTTGACATATCTTTTCCATTCCCTTATTTTTACTCTTTCTGGGTCCTTATACACAGCACAAGACTTTCTGTCTCTTGTAAACAGCAAATTGTGGGATTTTTTAAAAAAAAATCCAGTCTGAAAACATTTGTGTTTTAACTAGGAAATTACCTCTTTTACATTTATATGATTACTAATATAACTGGACTATTTTCTACTATCTCTTTGCCTCAATATTTTCTATGCTCTTGATTTTTTTTTTTTTCTTCCTCATCTACCTTATTTCTTTAGGATTAGTTGAGGTTTATTTCTTATCTTCCCTCCCCCTTTATCCTATCTTTCCCAATCCTAGGTTGGAAGATATAAATTCTATTTCCACTCTTTGGTGATTACCTTGGAAATTTTAATATGAATATTTAATTGACTAGTCTAAAGTAAACCATCATCTTTATAATCTTTTTAAAAATACACACGTCTTAGAATGTTTTTATTCCCATATACCCTTCCTGATTTACAAATTGCTGTTCAGTGACTTAGTTCTACTTTTATTCTTAATCCACCAAATTAGAAATTATTACTGTGATTCCAGCGTGCATTTAATTTCCCTGTAATATTTTCCATCTCTTTGTTTCTCTGTGCTGCATTCTGAGCAATTTCTTCAGAGATACCTTCCAGTTTACTGACTCATTTAGTTTTCTTCAGTTATGTCTAACCTTCTGTTTAACTTATATGGTGATTCTAATTTGAGTTATTATATTTTTTGTTTCTCAAAGTTCTCTTTCAGTTCTTTTTTAAATATCCCTAATGTGCTCCTTTGTTATACTTTCAATGCCTTCTTTTACTTTCTTAGATTTTATTACAACATGATTATTTTATATGTGGTGTCTAAAGATTCTCAAATCTCTATTTTTGAAAGTTTGATTCTGGTGTTTATTGTTTCAATTGGCTCTTGCTTATGGTGACTTTTTTTTTTTCCATTTGTTTTGTGATTTCAAAACGTATCTGTAGAAATTCTTTGAAGTCTCGGTTTAAAATGCTTTTCTCTACAGATTTGTTTCCTTCTGCCAAGTACCAGGAGGCACAACCAATCCAGTAGTACTTCAGACCAAATTTTCTACAGGTCCCAGGGGGAGTGTGATACCCATCCCCAAACTCATGTGATGGCAGGATTGAAACCGGGGATTTTCTGGAGAGTTGTGTTTTCCCCATTCCACCCAGAGCTAAGCCAAAAACAGACAGTATTCCACCATGCGCCTCTATGAGGTGGGCTGTTTTCTAATGTACTTAGCTTTATTCAAGGGTCTCTGATCTGATCTCTACCCTCAGACCCAACCATTATTTACCCACCCATGCATAAGTGTGACCCACCATGACAAATGCCCCCAGGCAAAGGCCAGCTCCAATATTAATTTACCTTTCTAGATTCATGCTTTCTCATTGTTTCTAACCTACTATAATTTTTTTTACTGCCAGCTTAGCCACTTTTAAATTTATTTTAATAAGCATTTTTTGTATTCTTTGACAGGATATGTTCTCTAGATAATTAGTCCATTACAGAGTTGAAAATCTGCCTCTTTTAATTGTAGTTCTGCAAGAACTTTGAATGGGTCCCTAACTACTACACTGAAAAGTGTGCACCAGTGATTTTGAACACCACCTATCTTAAGAGAAAAATTCTAGAACTCTAGTGTCTGTTCTTTCAAGGATTGACTTGATGAACCACAGGAATCCTTGGGTTGATTTTGCTGCCTTATCTATGAAAAACAATTCCTAGGTGCCTTGTTTTCAAAAACAACTTCCTCATTTTTATCTCACTGTGTCAACAACCAGCCCATGAGCTGTGTAGGGCAGGTACTGCTTGCCCTATTTACAAATATGGATAATGGATATAGAATGCACAGGTCATTGTAAGCAGCTTGATGTGGGATCCATTGTGCAGGCTAAGGACATGGAGTCTGGTCCTTTATTTCACAGTCTTTTGCTCTTCCTATGCAAGCTTTGCAGTCCCAGGCAAACTTGAATTGGTTCATTTTTTTAATAAAAGCTGCCTTCAGAAATATCTTAAGTTCATCACATAGGTAACTAGTAAAAATTGTAGTAGGTGTCCTGGAAAAATATTTTGCATATAAATGTGCAGATGAATGTCCCGTCTTAAAAAGAAAAAAACCAACAAAAAATCAGGGCTTATTAATGCTGATCCATGTAATAAGGTTCAGAAAAATCTGTTCGTTTTTCAAGACTTGCACCAATGCTCTTGAATTATGAGCAACAACACGTCAGCTACTTCAGACCTCTCTGTCTCAAAATTGTCACAGATTCATAATAGTTCTTACTGCACTAGCCTGATAATATCGTCTAAGAGATTTGCCTGTCTTGACTAAAGCACAAATATATTGGTGGTTGGAAAAGGGTACATTTTAATCAAAGTTGAACGCTCACACTCTGAGATAATGGTAGCAACAGGAAAAAGAAAAATTAGTGTAAGTTTCACCTTTGCATCTCAGGAAATTAGCAGACTCTCACAATCATTCTCATATATTTTGTTCCCCAAATGTCCTCAGTCCAGTTCCCTATGACTTCCCTGAGGGCTGCCTTGCAAAAGGTGACAAAACTGGGCAGGAGCGTGTGAGCTCATTCCATGGGCTCTTCAGCAGAGCAGCAGGAAATGCGAGCAGCACGCTCCTGTAACTTTGGCCTCTGGGCCCATGGGTGGGACTCATGTCTTTCTCAGTGTTGCAGCATTTAACCAGGGCACCAAACGTCCAGAAGGGATCGAGGTTCAGCCCCATAACAAAAAGGTCAGACTCTCGCTAGCAGCATAGCTGACACATGGTACAAGTAATAAGATAAAGATTAAAGACACACCTCTACTTTTCCCATTAAGTTACCTCTCGGTTCATACAAAATCAACACCAAGCCAGCCTGAAATCCCTCTCGTCAAGTGGTTGGTCCTAGGGGTTTTGTCCTGACACTGCTTTCATAGTAAGATTGAAAAGATTCCTGGTTCTAGGCCTGCCTGTCCTCTTGGATTTTTCAAAGTGGCATTTATAGAAAACACAAACCTCTCTCGTGCTTAATATAGATCACCTAGCACAACTTTTATGTATTATTATGCCAAAGGGTCCCCCTCCCCAACATAGATAAAGATGTAAAGGATCAAATGGGATGAAGGGAACAAAGAATCTTATTCTCTCATAGCTACTCATCAACCTTGGACCAAATTTTATGTTACAGCTGGACATAACACAATGGCTCCTTAAAGCAAAAGATGTCTCAGGACAATGATCAAATCATACCCACGGGAACAAAATCCTAAGTGATATTTGGACATCGAATCTAAATAAAAAATAAAGTCATGGGTATAAAGACATTGTCAAGTCAAGTCTCACTCATTTACTCACTTGGAAGGTGTAAAATTCTGAGAAATGGAAGCCTAAGATTATCTATTTGAATTCCTTTATGGCATTGGGTTCCCTCCACCCCTGAAGTTATGGGGAATGAGCAGGTGGGTAGGGATTCAGTCAGAGAAGGGAGATAAAGGCTGCAGGAGCCTCCTTGGTTTATACTCTCTTGATTTACCTTACTTGCTTTACCATTCCCCCAAAGGTCAGCTGTGAACCCAGTATCATCCACCTGGGGAGGACTCCAGCTTTTAAAATGAATGAAAATTTCCCAATTGCTCTTGCTCTGCATGCTGGGAGGTAACAAAAACCCACATGGATTTGTATTTATTGCTCTTCACCTTCTGCATGGCTTTGCATCATCCTATCCTTCCACCAGACATTTGAGAGTGGGAAGAACAGCTTGGATATTTGCAAATGCCTAGGCAGATTTGGCAAGACATTGCAATTAAGCATCTGATAATATCTACAGAGAGGGTCTCATGCTGAGCAATCTGAGTCTGCTGAAATGAGCCTCTCTCTAGAAAAGATTCTATGTGACAACAAGGCAAAAAGGATATTCAGCAAAGGAGACTGATAACTGACTATAAAGATAACATTGATAAAGGGAAAAAGAAGGCAGAGGAATAGAAGAAGGGGAGGTGTCTTCTGAAAGGTAGTTTTCCCAGTCAACTTTTTAATTAAAATAAAAAAATGTATGACTACTTTTAGCACATTTGAAAAAAAAGGGAAAACCCAGTCATCCATAACTGCAAAGCTTAACAAAACCTTGCTGAATTATAACTTTTAGAATTTTTCCCTATGGGTCTGGTTTTCTTCTGAGTCACTGTCATCAAGGACACATACTACGTCCAAAACTTCCTGTCATTTCTTTGTCTTCCTATGCATGATCTTAGTTTTTCCTGATTCACTGTCTTCTAAACTTCTTCTCCGGGCTATTTTCTTCAGACACAGTATGCACCTTTGCTACACACTTCATGACCTGGGCTTCCTCTGGACGGAAGTTATCCAATGCAAAGGGCTCCCAACAAACTGAAAAACGCGCTGTTGCCACTCCTGTTATAGGTGCCTCTTCATTCTCCCTGGTATGAGAAAAAACTATTTTTGTCCTGCTACTGTGAAGACCATGTGTTTTCTCATTATCTTCCAGACGTGTCTTTGAAACAACTTTGCCCTCCCTTTCCTGGAAGTTCAAACAGGTGCTCGAGGTTGTCTTCCTGTTTCCCATTTCAAATTCCTTGCAGCAATGGTATAGCAGATCAAGAGAACTTTCTTTCTGCCCTAAGGTTCTCAGTACACCTGTTAGAGACCTCAATTTTGTAATTAGTTAAATATGTCTTACCAAAACATATGGGTTAAACCTGTAATATAGATAGATTTTAAGGAAGTAAGGATTCAATATTTGGGACTTTCCTATAATATTTGATTTAGGTCACAATAAATCAAAGCAATCATGCACACCTGATGTACATATGTCCCAATACCATTGCACAAAACCATTTTACTTTTCTTTAATAAAACTACATCTGATTCTAAGCTCCAGTCATTAGAATGATAAGATCTTTGATCTCAGTTGTTATTGCTGTTTTTTTGTTTATTTGTTTTGGGGTGGGTGGGGTCTCTTTCCCTAGGGCAAACAGAAACTCAAAAGGAACTCTGGGAAAACCAAAAAATGAGGGAAGAGTCTGACCCGTAGGCCACTGTGACGACTGTGTCAATTTCCTACTGCTACTATAATAAAGTACCACAAACTTAGCAGCATGAAACAGCACAGATTTACTAGGTTACAGTTCTGGAGGTCAGAAGTCTGGAATGGGTCTCACGGGGCCAAAATCCAGGTGTTGGCAGGGCTACATTGCTTTAGGAAGGGCTAGAAAAGCATCCATTGCCTTGCCTTTGGCAGCTCCTAAAATTAATGATTCTAGCATCACTCCAACTTTTGCTTCTGTCTTCAGAGCTCCCCGTCTGCCTCACCTGCCTCCCTGTTTCCTTTGTTAGAATCCTGGTGATTATACTGGGCTCACCCAGATAAATCCGAATAATCTCTTTATCTTATCTCAAGATCCTTAACCAAATACATCTGCAAAGCCTCTTTGCCTTGTAAGGTAAAATAGTCACAGGCTTCTGGGATTGGAATGCGTATATCTTTGAGAAGCCATTATTATGCTTATCACAGCCACCACCGTCACCTTCTACTAGATGCCACTGTCAACACACTGCTGTCCTGGGCTCACAGATTCTCTTGACTGAAAACAGGTCTCAGCCACAGACCCTGTCGCTTCAGTGGCCTAGAACCAAGCTGCCCAGTGGGGCCCTGTAGCACATAGGGCCTACGTGTCTACTGCTCATGGAGATCCTCTAAACCCTCGTCTTCTTCCCAGTTGCAGAAAAGCTAACTGCCTCTCCGTTGTGCAGGGCTGTCCTCCTTCTCCACAGCCCTAAACATTAACCTCGTTGCCTTCCTTCTCACAGGCCCTTCACATGTCACAAAACCCCGGGGGTGGGATTATCCTCATATGCTCCGCGACTTCTAATTTTGATAGTAAAACAGGCAACTTTTTAATAAATCCCTAAGAAAAAGAGCATAGACTCAGACCCACTGAGGAGCATCCTCCTCCCTAAGACGTGTAAAAAAAAATTCCTTTTGCCTATAATTTCTACAGAAATGAGAAAAATGACATATGAATATTTTAATAAAACTTCTTGTCCCATCTATAGAGAAAAGATATTCTTAAGGTAAAAATGAACAGGGGCAAAGTGTTAGAAATAGCTGTCACTAAGCAACAAGAGCATGCATAACAGATTTTGGCAGCATTTAATTCAGTCCCATTTCTGGGAAAATACATAGAACCCCGTCATAGCACTGATACGAGCGACAGGTAGAGGCAATACACAATATAAGAGAATTTTCCTTAATGTTTAATTGTAATTCCAGAGTCATATTTTGACCGATAGTAGATTTTAATCTATAGGATTACTTTTTTTTTTTTACATTGGAAACACGACAGACTCTAATTCAGTGAGTAAGGGGTGAGCTGTGACCATATTCTTTTCCTTAAAAGCAATTTAAATGCAAAGCCAAGATTGAGAACATTTGGAAAATATAGGAAAGTAGAAACTAAGTTTAATAACTTAGTGCTTTTCTTCTTGGCTTTTCTATATTCATTTTTTAAGTAGCATTGTATCTAATTTTCATTTATGTATTTTCACTCTTAGCATTAGACCCTAGTGTTAATTAAAATGTCTTTTAAGTATCATTTTACTGCCTGCATTATATTCCATCTTATGGACAAAAGTAGCCTGATTTAACTTAACTGTTCTCTATTATACTTTCCCCCATTTCCTTTTATGAGCAAATACAATATTATTTCTATCTGGGGTAATAAAGAAAACAAAAGTAAATATCCCAGAATACTAAACATTTCATTATTTCTTGCTAAAACATTCTAGAATAGATACCTTTGTTGAATTCATACTCTTCATCATGTGACCTAGTTGATGTCACAATAAATAAAACTCTACTCTTTATCTTTACTTCCTAAAAACCATACCAGTGTAGATACACTTAGTCAAGTAGTCCTTGTTGCTAAATTTAGCAGAAATTCTGATATGATTGAATATTTAAGGAAATACTATAGATAAGTCAGTCATTTGCTACAAGATATTAAAAGGAAAATGTTTCACTAGGATTAATAATATGTATAGAATGTTTCCCCTCACAATTTGTAACAAAATCATGCAAATGTTGTGCTATGAAATCTAGTAGATAGGCTTCTGGGCTGAAATAAACTTATAAATCATGGTATAGTCATATAATATGTAAAATGTTGTAGTGTAGCTATAATGAATGAACTTTTAAGTACAGGCACCAACATAAATAAATATCAAAAATATGATCTGAGGTGATTTAAAGCAAGTTGCAGAAAGATACTTCCTGTTCAATTTATGTAAGGATTTTTAATTCCAGAACAGTGTTATGTATTGTGTAAGAACTAATACATATGAATTCAAGTATAAAGAATGTATAAGAATGATTAAAACTCAATCCAGAAATATTACCTCTTGGGACAGAAGGAGAATGCAAAAGTAAAGGAGTAGAAGGGGAACTTCAACTATATCTGAAATATTTATTCTTTTAAACAAAAAGAAAAATATAACTTAAACTTGTAAAATATTAGGATGAAAAGATGCTGGGTGATTGTTTTATGAGTATTTGTTATGCTAATCTCTGTACTTTGGTATTTTTTTAACATTTTTAAAAATCACTAGACTACTAATTCAGAACATTAAATTCTAATGTTAATTTTAATGTCCCTGTTTGATCTGGAACGCATTGCTTACCTTCTCTGTTCTTAAGATTTTTTTGTCAGTAAAATAAAGATGTTAATATTTGTCCTTCCTCACCTTACACAGATGGTAATTGGCTAAAAGCGACAATAACTATAAAGATGTCAAGTTCCATGTAGAATTAAAACACGTAAATCAGGAAAAAACTTTTTTCCCTCTAGTAAAGAACAGCTAATCTACTGAAGCAGGAAAAAAAAAAAATCAATCGAAGGCCACATAAGTTAAAAGTCATTCAATTTAGCTTTTTATGTTGTTCTCTTTGTTAAACAGAGTGAAACAAACATTCTACTTATTGACTTTTTTAAATTAACAAGAAACATAAAATGGTATCCAATAAATACAGCAAATGAAAACTAGACTTCCATTTTGTATTATTTTTAAGTAAGGGAAACAGAGCAAGAAGAGAGAGAGAGGGACGTGAAGAAAATGAAATAGGAAGGAAGGTGTAAACAGAGCAACAGGGTCAAAGGGACACACATAGAAGAAGAATAGAAAGACTTTGGCCCTGAAAGAGAAACACGCAGAGAGGGATCATCCATACACATACATAGCAGTACCAATAAAAAAATTAGCATGGAGAAAGCAGCAGAATGGCCCTTAGTTATAAGGACAAAAAATACGCAGTATATGCTTAGACTTATTTGCAGCTTCCACATGCCTTACATAAAAATTTCTCCATTCCTGATCCACCAGCCCAACCCTTAATACCCTGCTTGAGTCAGGAGGGCATTAAGCAGTTCTGATGGCTGTGCTTCATTAAATTACCAGCCATGTTGGCTACACCTTTATCTTTCTTCAGTTGAATCCGTTGCGATTCTGCCCTTCCTGGTGGCCCAGTTCGTCTTTTAACAACATTATCCTGCCTTTGACACTTCTGCTTGAGCCCATATTATGTCACCGTGCTTGTTTTTATTGCCAACTGTCACTCATCTGGATTTCCCATTTTTGCATTCTGTTCACCTGTTAATAAGCCTTTATCTTTGTCTCTTATGATGGGTGGTCCTTTTGCCTGGAAAATGTTGTGGCTAAACCATCCGGATGCTAGATTTAGCTTGCCAAACTGATCTTTATATCTGCATCTTCAGCAGGGGTTACTCCCTGAGTTAGTGGGTAGGTCTGATTCTAGGTGCTGGTCTTCCCAGACAAGGACAGATAGGTCATGAGAGAAGAAAGAACATACCCAGATGTTCATAAAGTAGAAACTTGGGATGATCACACTGAGTGACCAGTCATTCTGATTTGTCTGAGACTGTCTCAGAATAATTATGAAGAGTCCTCCCTTTCACTCTTGAAAGTGTCCTGGTTTGGACAATAGATTATATGGTCACCCTTAGGCTGTTGCCACTGAAGACATCTAAATCCATGTTTCATTCTTACAGCTATAGTTAAAAGTGGGATATCCATTTTCAACTGTATTTGAAAAGCAGATTAATCTACCCAAATGCTGAGTGTAACCATTGACTGAGGATTTATTGCCGTAGTTTAAAAACTATATAAGAAAATATAGGCCACTAAAAGAGGACAGAAGCAATACAAATTACTGAAATCAGAGGAAGAACTACTAGAAATAAAAATAAGTAAATGAAAAAGAAACAATAGAACTAAAAGCAAGTTATGAGCCAGATATGGTGTCACAAAGCCCCAATACGCTTATTTCATTGGTTAGTTCTAAATCAAAATCTCACTCTTTTCTATTAACACATGATTCCTAGAACCGAGCAAAATCCCACTCACTTAGGTATTTGGGGGACTTCCCTTTGGTGTCTCATCTGAGCTCAAATTCAGTTCTGTCCACCTTGATCTGCTCCACGCAAAAGCCTTCTTTGGTCCACTGGGAGATAGTCTCCTCACACTTACCAGCCAGGACAATGTTTAATGTCCACAATATTCAACATTCAACAGCTGCTTGACAACATTCATCTTCCCCAAAAAAAATGTTATCTCCCCATAACCCCAAGGCGGCTAAGTACCGACTTTCCAAACTATTGATGTACCCTCCAGAATTCCCAGTGTACCCAAGACACATTTGGAGCAAACAAATTTGGGGAGAATATTCCTTTTGACTATGCTTCATTTTACAAACATTTGTTATCGATGGCACTGTGCTGATCGCTGGAGCTACAGTGGTGTGCAAAGACAGGCACGATGACCGTTTACAAAGAGTTTACAGTTTAGCAAGAAGAAAATTGACATTTATTGATGTTTATAGTATGCCAGGAACTACGTTAAACATTTTAACTGTGTTTTCTCCTTTATCATCACAAGACTAAGAGGTGGACACTTATTTTATCACCAATTTGTAGGATATTGTAGTAGGCTGAATAATGGCCCCTCAAAAATCTCAAGGCTTACTCCCTGGAACATGCAAATGTCTCCTTAGACACTAAGAGTCAGCAGATGTGATTAAGTCAAGGATTTTGACATGAGGAGATTATCCTAGATTATCTAGGTGGGCTCTAAATTGACACATAAGTGTGTCTTCTAAGAGAGTGACAGAGGGAAATGTGAAAAAGAGAGAGAGAGAGAATGAGAGAGATATGCAGAACTTGGAATGATGCAGCCACAAGCCAAGGAACTCTGGAAAATGGCAGCAACCACCACAGCTAAAAGAGGCAAGGAACATATTCTCACCCAGACCCTCCTAAGGGAACATGCCCTACCAATACTTGATTTCAGATTTCTGGTCTCCAGAACTGTGAGACAATATATTTCTATTGTTTTCTGAGTTTGTGATAATTTGCTATGAGAGCTACATAAAACTAATACAGATGGGAAACTGAGTCTTAGTGAAGTAATTTATCTAAGGTCACAAAGATAGAAATTTGCAGAGCTGAGGCTTAAACTCAAGAAAATGTCTCCAGAGCTCTTTCTTAGCTACTAGGCTAAGGCAAAATACTTTCTGGGGACCAAATCCATGATGTCTGTGTCCCAGTATCTCAAAAAATTTTTCCTAAAAAGAGCTTATCCTGGCAGCCCTTTTCTTCTTATAGTTCAGGTAAAAATCCTGGGGCCAGGGCTCATAGAGATCGATCCCTTCAATACTCTCCATGCTTCTTCCCTTCCACAGCCTCTGTACCTTTCTGCTTCTGTCCTTTCTCCTTTCTCCTAAAAAAAATCCTCATGAAAACAAACTCTTGCAAATCAACTTCTAGTGAGCCAACAGTTCCATAATTAGGTAAAAGAATGACTTCGAATAATAATGCCCTAGATTTACATTCTGTAGATCATGTCAAAAAATATCTCTAAGATAATTAATGAACTCCCTAGGTAGACAAATATTAGATAAAGAAGGAAAATGGAAGACAAGTAATGGGAACATTCTCAATGTAAACTAAGGTATTCTCTGTGTTCTTTCCTCAATATTATATTTCATGTGTTTATGTACATCCAAAATATGCAAGATCTCATTTGTAATGCAGTTATTCTGATGCCTCCATCTATACTTCCTAATTTAGTGACCTGACCATTTCTTCAAAGAACATCGCTGAAATATGCATTATGCAGAAATATTCTGAGGGAATTTTGCACAAGTGAGAGTCACTTTTGCTGTTGTTGTTAACATAGAGCTGATATGAAGTGTCTCTTCAGAGTAACAGATTCAATTTTATGAAACATTATGAAAACAAGAAATAGCTCAGTGTTTCAGAATGTGGAGGGAAGGGTTTCATTTTACTTCATCTTGGGCTTTGAGCTCAATAGACCTGTTTGATTGCCTTTGAATGCAATGTTGCATCACACAGAGCTATTTTTTGAAATTATACATCATTTATAACTTCTACAGCAATTATATAAAACCAATACACATTCTTCCAAACCAAAGAAACAATATTCTGATTTTGTTACTCTACTGGTCGTTGGGACTGCTGTTCAAGCATACTCGTAAATAGCTTACATTTCCATAAGTAGTGCTGACAAGTTTTCAAAACACTATCAGGCAATTTTATCTTGACCTGGACTCTCCTCCAATTGCTTCTCTATGTCTTTTCTCCTTTCACTCTATAAATACAGGAAACCTTCAGGTTTAATCCATGATCCCTTCCTTTTTTTATATATACAATTGCTTTTCTTGCAATGATGTGACATCCATGGCCCCAAATATCACCTACACCTATATATATATATATATAATTAAATAATATAATATAATATATATAATTAAAATATATATATACTTAAATGAATGGAAAATAACTCAAGATATCTTTAACATGATACTAGCTAGCATCACTCTTAATAAGAAACAATAGTGGCATTGCCCAATTAAAGTCAAGAACAAGGTAAACACAGTAAATAATTCCACTGATGTTTTTACATTGTTCTGGAGGAACTAACCAATACAATTAGGCAAGACAAAGAAATGAGATGTATAAAAATTGTAAAGAGAAAAGTAAAATTATCTCTCCTTCAGGTGACATGAATCAGAAGGGCCATTATGTTTCACAACTCCAGGGACCATCATTCCTATTGTATTCTGGTTGTGCAATGTGGTGAACTAGCATGATTGTGTACCTGGAAAACGAATAGAATACACTGAAAAACTGTTACAGACAAAAAGACAAAAAGAGAATTTAGTGAGGTGACTGGAAAAAACTGAATATACATAAAACAATAGCTTTCATGTATAAAACAACACTACATTGGAATACATAATGGTAGAAAAGGCCCAGTTTATAATAGCAATAAAAAAAAAGTTCAATACCTAGGAATAAACCTAACATTAAAAAGACAATATGAGACTTCTGGTTTCTAGTCCAGCATGCAAGTTGTCGCTCTGCTCTAAGAAATAAAATGCTAAATAAATGGATAAATCAACAATTCTTCTTCCACCTGTCATAGAAGTGAGGTCAATTCCACTTGTCATAGAAGTGAGGTCGAATTCCTCCTTAAAACATTAGCAAGTCAGATAGGAGAAGACAGAGAATCACAACTTACCAAAGAAGAAAGCCAGAAGGATGAACCTCCCCCCAAACCAGTACCAGGGTAGGAAAACTTAAACTTAATTTTTATTGGAGGCTCAATGTAGAAAAGTCTCAGAGTTAACAATTCTAGGAGGGCCAGTCATATGGAGGACCCCACAATTTTGTGGGTTTTACCTTCAGGTGCCCTACCATGTTCTCACAGTGAAAATCAGAGAAAATATTCCCTCAGAATTGCCAGCCATGGGAAGGGAAAAGTAACCATTTTGAAATACACCAGAGCATTCTGTTTTTCTTAACAAAATCTTCTCTCAAGAGAAACTATTCTACCAGATCCTTACCCATTGGGGTTTTATCAGAGCCTAACTGACCTGGGAGAAGAGAAATGCCCAACTCTAGCCTATTCTAGACATACTGTCCAACTAAGGTGGGGGGACAGGCAGGAATTTGAGAAGCACTGGTGAAGTTCCCAGTTCAGGGACACATGCTCACTAAAAGACTGACACCTAAGCCTAGGACTACAGAATGCTTCCCCTCCCCCACACCTTACCACCACACCACTAAAGGCTTATTTACAGTAGTTCCTTTTACCCAGTACATTATGTCTGGCTTTCAACAATAGCAACAGCAAAATTACAAAGCAAACTAAAAGATAAAAAGCACAGTATGAAGAGAGAGAAAGGGCCAGAATTAGATTCAGATATGGCAAGGACATTGGAATTATCACACCCAGAATACAGAACAACTACAATTAATTTGCTAAGGGCTCTAATAGAAAAAGTAGATGACATGGAAGAACACATGGTTAATATAGGCAGAGAAATAGAAATTTTAAGAAAGAATCAGAAAAAGCTAGAAATCAAGAACACTGTAACAGAAATAAAAAATACTTTTGATGGGCACAGTAGCAAACTGGACACGGCTAAGGAAAAAGTCTCTGACACTGAGAATGTGTAATAGAAACGTGTTAAAATTGAAAAATACAGAGGAAAAAGATGGAAAAAACAGAAGAGAATTTTCTAGAATTGTGGGACAACTACAAAATATGTAACATAAACACAATGAAAATACCAGAAGGAAAAGAAAGAGGAAAAAACCAGAAGAACTATTTGAAGCAATAATGACTGAGAATTTCCCCAAATTAGCACCAGACACTGAACCACAGATCTAGGATCTCAGAGAACACCAAGCAAGACAAATGTGTAATAAAATCTACACCTAGGCATATCATATTCAAACTGTAAAAAAATCAAAGAAAAATTCTTAAAAGAAAGCAGAGGGGAAAAAAACAACTGACTTACAACTGAATTCTCAGAAATCATGAAAGGAAGAGGGGAGTGAAGTGCAATACTTAAAGTATTAAGAGAAAAAAAAAAGAAACATGAACCTACACTCTGTACCCTTCAAAATATTTTTTTCAAAAGGATAAGTAGGAAAAAAAAAAAAAAGAAATAAAGACTTTACCAGACAAACAAAACTAGAGGGGAATTTGTTGCCAGTAGAACTACCTTACAAGAAACATTTAAAAAAAGTTCTTCAAAGAAGGAGGGAATAACTAAGATGATTTTGTTATTATGAGGTACTAGTTTAGTACTACCCATGAAGCAGTACAGTATTATTTGAAAGGGGACTTGGTTTAGTTGTAAATGTACATTGCAAACTCTAGGGCAACCACCAAAAGTAGATGGCATGATAAAAAAGGAGAGAAAATGAAATCATACAAATAGTTAAATTAAAAGGAGAGAAGGTAGAAAAAGAGTGAAAGATAAAAATAGGAAAAAAGAATAAGGCTAACCCTGAAAATAATAAAGGCCCTACGAGGTCTAACAATTAAGTTAGTGAATTTGTTGCAACGATGTTGCTAACCTTTTTTGATATCAGAGAGATTATTCATTATGAATTTGTACCAGCTGGACAAAGAGTTAACCAAGTTTACTATTTGGAAGTGCTGAAAAGGCTGCCTGAAAAAGTTAGACAACCTGAACTTTTGGCCAACAATTCATGGCTCTTGCATCACGACAATGCACCAGCTCACACAGCACTGTCTGTGAGGGAGTTTTTAGCCAGTAAACAAATAACTGTGGCAAATTCCAATGACATTTTTCACAGAAATAGAACAAATAATCCTAAAATTTGAATGAATCACAAAAGACCCATAATAGCTAATACAATCTTGAGAAGAAAGAATAATGCTGGAGGCATCACACTTTCTGATTTCAAACAATATTACAAAGCCATAGTAATCAAAACAGTATAGAATTGGCATAAAAGACACATAGATCAATGAAACAGAATAAAGAGCCCAGAAATAAACCCACAACTACATGATCAATTAATTTACAATGAAAGGGCCAAGAATATACAAGGGGGAAAGAATAGTCTGTTCAATAAATGTTGCTAGAAAAACTCGACAGCCACATGCAAAAGAATGAAACTGGACCATTATCTTACACCATACACAAAAATCAACTCAAAATGGCTAAAAACTTGAATGTAAGACCTGAATCCATAAAAGTCCTAGAAGACAACATAAGTGGTCAGTTTTTGACATTGATCTTGGAGATGAGTTTTGGGATCTGACATCAACATCAAAGGCAACAAAAGCAAAATAAACAAGTGGGACAACATCAAGCTAAAAAACTTCTTCACAGCAAAGGAAACCAACAGGAAAATAAAAAGGTGAACTACTGAATGGGAGAAAATATTTGTAAACCATATATCTGATTAGAGGTTAAAAATCCAAACTATATATAGAACTCATACAACTCAACAGAAAGAAAAAAATCCAATTAAAAAATGGGCAGAAACCCTGAATAGACATTTTTCCAAAGAAGACATATAGATGGCCATAGGTACTGAGAAAGGTGCTCAACATCACTATCATGAGGCAAATGCAAATCAAAACCACAGTGAGATACCACCTCACACCTATTAGGATGGCCGTTATCAAAAAGACATGAGATAACACGTGTTGGACAGGATGTGGAGAAAAGCAACCCTTGTGCACTGTTGGTGGGATTGTAAACGGGTGCAGCCACAAACAATATGGGGCTTCCTCAAAAAATTAAAAATAGAACTACCTTATGACCCAGCAATTCCATGTCTGGGTATATATCCAAAAGAAATGAAAACAGGATCTTGAAGAGATATCTGTACTCCCATGTTCATTGCAGCATTATTTACTATAGCCAAGATATGGAAATAACCTGTATCTGCAAATGGACAAATGGATAAAGATGAGATAGATAGATGATAGATAAATAGATAGATAGATAGATAGATAGATAGATAGATAGATAGATAGATAGATAAAGATACATATATAGAGAGATACACAGATATATATACATATATATGTATCTATATATCTATATATAGACACAGATGTAGATATAGATATATAGAGATAAAACGGAATATTATTGAACCATAAGAAAGAAGGAAATCCTGCCATTTGTGACAACATGGATGGACCTTGAGGGCATTATAGTAAATGGAACAAGTCAAACACAGAAAGACAGGTACTGTATGATATCACTTATATGTGAAATCTAACAAAGCCAAACTCATAGAGACAGAGTAGAAATGTGGTTACCAAGGGTGGGGAGGTAGGGAGAATGGGGAGATGTTGGTCAAAAGGTATAAATATAAGGGACCAGTTATAAGATGAGTAACTTGGGGAAATCTAATGTGCAGCATGGCAATTATAGTTAATAATCCTGTAATACATACATGAAATTGCCGAGAGATCTTAAATGTTCTCACCACACAAAAGCAATGGTAATTGTGTGACGTGGTAGAGATGTTAGCTAATGCTAAAGGTAGTAGTCATTTTGCAATATATAAACGTCTCTAATCAACAAATCGTACGTCTTATACAATATTGTGTGTCATTTATATCTTAATACAGCTGGGGGGTGAGATCCTCTCACAATAGGTAGCTTGCAAAAAATTTGCAGATACAATCTTTTTTTGCTTTCCTCGATTGTCATACTCACAATGAAAAGTTTACATCAAATATTCAAGTCTTATGTCTCAATTACTTCCAAGAATAAGAACATGGGGGTGATGGGGTACAGCAAAAACTTAAGTGCACTTACCCTGACACTGTTGAGTAGATATTCTGGTTTTATATTTGCAGTAGGGGTAAAATTGCTTAATAGCAAATACATAAGAGTAGGTCTAGATAATTAGTGTTTCCAAAGAAAGTATTGAGAATATCTCTAGCTTCTTTGTGGTATCACAATGGTATTATTCTGGTATCACAGAATAATACCATTAGCTAGTTATCTACTGCTGAAGAGACAGATGGCTTTATTTTGTCTGTATAGTTCAGAAAGAGAAAGTCCAGTAGCTGTCAATTTTTTAATATAATATGTGAAACACAAAAACAATTGAAAAAGGGGATTACTACAGGGAAGAAAAAGATCAAACGGTTAATTAAAAATAATTTCATAAGGTGATACCTTTCACAGACACAATGTTAACTTCTGAGTAATTTAATATCCTGTTGAGATCACAATTATTCCCAAGGAGGGAGGGAGGGAGGGAAATTTTGTATCAAAAAGTACCACTAAATTAGGATACCTTTCAAGATTTGAAATGTAATTTATGTTTTCATATCAAATAAATGAATGGTTTTGATCTAATGAGCTAGTATAATAAGATTAAATCTGGAGGTAATGTATAACATCTTTTGCAGTAGATCAGTTGTACTTTCAGAACATTTCTAACTGATTCAACAGTTTAGTTTGCTTCTTTTATTTTAAACGTCTTTTGTAACCTGTGCTCATTAGTAACTTTCCCCATTAAAGGGGATTGGAGGTGGCTGACCTCCCATCTCTGATGAGTTGTAGCAGCAACATCAGCAACACACCATATTTAAAGTTAGAAAAAGTTGCTTCTTAGAGATCACTGATATGGGCTTTACTGAAATGTAGAAGAGGAAAACAATTTTTTTTCCCCTGAATGAGGTGGCTTCATTATATTGTTTATAAACAGAAATACTTTCCTGGAGTCTCCCATCATGAATTAGAATAATTTTACTGGGTGATAATCCTTCTAACTTGAATGAGAAGGAAAGTCAGAGGCTCTTTTCCCACGTGTTACTATTTCTGAAATCAGAATGTGATTTGTAGTGAGGTGCAAATTTAATTGAGTGTGTCTCTCACCCATGATCCCCCCTCTCTCAAAAAGAGCTTCTATCAATTTGATGACGCACCTTAGAATGAACAAGGACTTGAAAATCCAAGAAATACGAGGTCTGACAATTAAGTTCCATGAACTTGTTACAACGATGTCACTAACCTTTTTTGATATCAGAGGGATTATTCATTATGAATGTGTACCAACTGGACAAACAGTTAATCAAGTTGACTATTCAGAAGTGCTGAAAAGGCTGCATGAAAATGTTAGACGACCTGAACTTTTCGCCAACAATTCATGGCTCTGCATCACGACAATGCACCAGCTCACACGGCACTGTCTGTGAGGGAGTTTTTAGCCAGTAAATAAATATCTGTATTGGAACACCCTCCCTACTCACCTGATCTGGCCCCCAATGACTTCTTTCTGTACCCAAAGATAAAGTAAATATTGAGAGGAAGACATTTTGATGACATTCAGGACATCGAGGGTAATACGACGACAGCTCTGGTGGCCATTGAGAAAAACAATTCCAAAATTGCTTTGAAGGGTGGACTAGGCGCTGGCATTGGTGCATAGCTTCCCAAGGGGAGTACTTCGAAGGTGACCGTAGTGATATTCAGCAATGAGGTATACAGCACTTTTTCTAGGATGAGTTTACAAACATAATTGTCCTCATACAGAGGAAACCATTTATAATCTGGATGAGCAAGGGAATTCAATTATTAAGAATAAGCTGACAGAAAACAGTGGGACTATCATTCTTGCCTAAAAGGGAGTTGCACCTCCAGACACTGTCAGCCAGAATGGTTTTATTTCCCCTCCACTTCCTCTTCCTCCTGCACCACCATCATCACCACTATCATCACCATCATCATCATCACTGCCATTAATTGAACAACTACGTGTAGCAGGTGCTGCCCTCTCAACATATTACCTTCACGTGTGTGCTTTACATCAATTCATCCTCAGTCTTCACTGCACCTTAGAACCTTGAGAGCTTTTAATAATGAAGCTGCTCAGCCCCATTCCAAACCAATTGTTCCAGCATTTTTTTTTTAAACATTTTTTTTTATTATTGGGGAAGGGGAATAGGACTTGTGGTTGAGAGCCTGTACTCCAACCAGCTGAGCCATCCGGGAGCTCTGCGGCAGCTCAGCTCAAGGTGCCGTGTTCAATCTTAGTTGCAGGGGGCGCTGCCCACCATCCCTTGCGGGACTCAAGGAGTTGAACTGGCAACCTTGTGGTTGAGAGCCCACTGGCCCGTGTGGGAATCGAACCGGCAGCCTACAGAGTTAGGAGCATGGAGCTCTAACTGCCTGAGCCACCAGGCCGGCGCCTGTTCCAACATTTTTGAGGCTAAAGCCATGACAGTTGTATTTTTTAAGGCTCCCCGAGGGACTCTGATGCACAGTGATCACTGAGTCATGGTTTTTATATACTGTCACCAAACAGCAATAAGCACTTGGAATAGAAGCTACACTGACACATGTAGTATTCTTTTCAATCTAAAGAGATAATACTTCCTGAAATTAATAAAGCACAAGAGAAAATAGCCTAATAAAAGAAACTACTTCCCTAAGATTGTTAAATGAGAAGAAATAACCATAGAGTTAATAGGTTTTGAAATTCATTCTTCTGAGAACCCGCTACTAACATTACCAATGACCGAGACCTCAAGCACTCAGTCTTGGACTTCAACTTTCAATGTATGTGTCATTAGTGTCACATTTCCAGTCACATCTAGCAGATAAAAGTTGTTGCCTGCCTGTAGCTAATTGCCACAGTGAAACGAAGTAAATATTTGGAACTCTGAGGTTCCATGCTCCATAACCCAAAGGTTCCTGGAAATACACCCATCTTCAGTTGTTCTCTTTTATCATGAGACCCACTTTAAAAATAATGCGTCACCTTTTGTTAGTATTCCTGCTCATCAAAAATGCCTCCTTGGCAGCCTATGCCCCATATAGTAACTTTTATGCTTCCTACAGCAATATCCCTTTCCCTGGGGGCAAGCTAATAATTTCACCTGTCCTGACGTCAAATTCTCTTTGGTCTTAGAAACACCAAAAAAATCCCCAGATTCTAAAAGAATGTGTCCAGTTTTCTCCTTTCTCTCAACTTAAAAGATGTTGAGTTACACATAGTTTGTGAGAGACTCTAAGGGACCCCGTTATCAGAATTCTGTTAGAAAATGGAGAGAGAAAACGTATTTTCTTATTCTGATTATTTTCAGAGTAATACAGTTTTAGCAACACGTTCACTAGCAGCACACAGATCCTTTTAGCAGAGGATTTTGCCCCACGTGCAAGTGTGTGATGACACTGTCACGCATTCATTGAAGTTACCCACACAAACCCCATATGCCTGTTAAGCACCGGCAGCGTACTTGATGCCATACACATACGTGAAACAGCTGCTATTTCATTCCTTTTGTTCAACACTTCTAATGTTCTTGTTAGAATAGAATTATAGAAGTGTTCAGAGTGTTTTCTCCTATATATCCAGAGGGGCAGAAGAGGTACTGGTGTTAATACATACCCTGGGCAGCTTCCCTCAGGAGCTGCCTTTCATTTCTAATCAGAACAATAAAGAATTCATTCAATAAAATGTAATGCATAGTTTCTGTTTCCATGATTGACAGAATGCAAACTTTGTTCATTCATGCCTATAATTTTATCCAGGACTTCTAAGAGAAATATTTAGAATGATGGTTCAGAGACAACTGTATTAGAGAAATAAGGCTTAAATAGTCACTTCTAATTACACTTGTGTTTTGGGCAATCAGTCATTAATCAAGAACATATTGAGCGCCCTCTAGGTCAAAACACAGAGCATCAGGGAATCCAAACAGTTCTGTCACTGTCCTCTTCGAGGAACTTACAAAAGAGTAAAAGAGATTTCCTGAAAGTTCTTATTTTCAGAAATGATTTGGAAAGAAGATAAATTAGCAAGCTGAGCACCCAGGGAAATCCTTCATATGTCCTAGCCCTTTCATGGTAGGATTAAAATCATTACAACATCTGTTGGTGACAAATACAATACCTAAAACAAACAAAGAGAATAACTTGTGTTGGTATAATGTCCGTTACCATACTGCTTATGTGGGACCTTAAAAGAGGGAATGCTGTCAGCATAAACGTGTAAGTTTCGTCGATTGACACATGATTTTTTTTTAGCCCATTAATAATTTGTGCCGTCAAATGTTAGCAGATGAACTCACACAGCACTAACACAGCTGAGTCCAGCAAGCCGCTGCACCTTGGCCCCACATCCTCCCTCTTGACCCAGTTAGGTCACGTATTCTGTCGTAGAAGGGCTTCTTACAGGTCCTCCCAGGTCTTTGTACATTTTGTTCTCATTTCCCTAATCCAGCAGCCTCAGTCTTGCCTTATATCAGGGGTGTCCAAACTGTTTTCAACATTTTTCACCAAGGGCCGTATGCGGTAAAAGTGGCCCCACAAACAGCCGGGCCACTCACTGAGGTGAAATACGTATTGCCTCACCTGGTTTATTTAAGTAAACTAAATATATTTTTGGAATTTGCTGCGGGCCAATAGAAAATGGATCGCGGGCTGCAGTTGGCCCGCGGGTCGCAGTTCGGACACCCCTGCCTTATATCTTCCCCCACCCCCTCATCATTAAAGTACTTTTTTTTTTTTTTTAGGTAAAATCCTATATTTACTGTATTATTTCTCTTTTTTTTTAAAGAATGTGAAAGGTCTTTTGAAACTCTACTAAAACTGATACCAGGATGATTCTTCTTTTCCTTAGTGCTTTAGATTACAAAGTAGCATAGGTTTTGAGTGCTCTGCCCCAACTCTGTTTTCCCCATGAGCTCTGATACTTTTAGTGCAGAATACAAGGTTTTTCTGGAACACACATACAGGCCAAATGAGAACTCAAGGAAGACAAATCACTGTGGATGCTGGAAGATTACCAGGGATGGTTACAGCTACAGAGCCTCGCTCAGAGGTTAAAGGAAGAGAGAGACTCAATTAAGCACAGAGGAAGCAAGAAGTGGGAAGAGCAGCCAGAGAAGAGGGACAAGCCATCAGTGTACACCATGAGTACAGAACCATCAGTAAAATGAGATCAAATAAGCTTGCCCACAATATAAAGGCCTAACATCCTAAAGTTTCGTCTGTAAAAAGTGAAAAGCCACTGGAGACTTTAGGGAGGAAGTCTCCCTAAAGAGATTGACGAAGCAATTCAATTCCCTTCTGGTGCAGAAAGGGCTTCTGTAAATGTTCCAGTCTCTCCTCATTTTTTTTGTATTTAAAAACTAAGCTTCAGGTAGGTGACTGACTTGTTCATTCATGGCCTGTGTCTCCTGGTTCCCAGGCAAAACCTCTACGACTATACAAAAATACAAAAAGCATTTTAAAAATAATATGATGACCGCTGCCATGGGCCATGAGCCAACGAGGATCTGGTCTATGCAGACATTGTTAGAAGGAACGGAATTTATTTGTGGCACTTCATGAAGAAAGGATCTGTGTTTAGGCATGACGAATGACGAATGAGTGATGTGTTTCCTGAAGTAGTAACTTTATATATGCCATTCTGTATTTAACAAATTACCAGAGATAATTCACAGCTATCTTTTGTGGTATTACAGAAACTATTAAGGTAGAATTTGGTAATACTTAGCAGGTACTTTCCAAGTTAAAATATAGACAGTATGTGGCTCATCTCTGAAAGTAAGATCAGAAAGAGGCAAAAGGAAAAGTAAAACCATATATAGGATGGTGGAATTATTCCATGAAGCTGGATCAAGACTGAGTTCTACTTTGCTTTTCACAGGAAGGAAGTTGCCAAACAATAAGATCCTCCTCGCTCCATGATCTGACTGGTTAGGAAGGGTCACTTGGCCAGCAAATCATACCCACGTAGCATTTACAGAGCCACCTGGTATGATAGCTGGTCCTTTAGAGAGACTGCACCAGAGCAGCATACCTTTGGTGCAGTCCAGCTTCTAAAGTCTAAAATTATTATTTTGTCAGTACACCCAGAGTTGATCAGTCTCTAAGGGACCATTCTCTCGTGTTAACCAAACTCACATAAGACTGCTGCATCCACCAAAATGCCAAGGAAAAAAATGGACCACAATACCCAGGGTTACTCATAAATAAGTGCATTCTCTTTGAAAATCTATTTTGGAAGTCAAAATATTATCAAAAATTGTGCAGTGTGCATGGAAGTAGAGGAAGGAGAATTATGGGAAAGACCTTAAAGCCCATGATGACAGTTGAGCTTCACATGCAAGTTGATAAAAAATCCACCAAACAGGCAAGAACACGCATGTTCCCCGTTGTTTCTTGAACTGGCTTTAAATAAACATCTTCATGAAATGTCTCATAAAGAGCAACAACCTGCAGTTAGATTTTTGAGCAATTATAAGTAACTATGTAGGGGTTGCAGTTAGAATCTTTACCTGATAGGCAAGATAAAAATAATTCAAAGCAAAATGTTACTGTGCTGAAAGTTCATGCTTGTTAAAACTAGTCTATGAACTCTTTCCAGGTAATTCCAGATTGATAACAGCTTCTAATTAGACTGTTAAGGGAATTAGTAAATTAACTGGTTATTGTGGAATGACAATCTTTCAAAAAATTGGGGTGGGAGGAAGACTTGCTTAAAACTGCTTACTTCAGAAACCATTTAGAGAGTATACTAGTAAAATTGAATGGGAAGTCTGGAGACAGAGAGACAAACAACTTAGTAGAGAAAAAGCAAACTTTTTAATGCTGACTATAAAAGTGACTTACAGAAGAATATTAGATTAAAACAAAAAAGAAACCCAGATGCTTCATCCAATTGGATTTATTTAAAGTGTACCATTAAAATTACTAATGTGCACATTACAAAAATGTGCATCAAATTAAAATCTTACATAGTCTCTGCAAAATCTCGTAATTTTGTTTGACCAATGTTTTCATCATTCCTCCACCCCTGGCTTGGACCTTTCAAATGTTTTCTAATTTTTCATTTTTTTTCATTGAAATAAGCTTCCACTTTATCTAATCTGGTACAATGATAAAAATATCAATATAAGGTAACGAGTTCTTCTGTCTGCTAATGTTGCCAAAATATCTACTCTACCAGATAACTTCGAGTTCTGTGGAGGAATTCTTCTGGAACAAAGGAGGTTGATGATACAGCTCAGCAAAATGCCTAATTTGGCTACTGTTTTCAAGCCGTTTGGATTTTCCTTGTGACTTTGACCTTAAAATACAGCCATCCCTTATAGATCCATCTATTCATCTTCATCGTGACTCTGTGACCGCAGTATACTGTCAGGCTGGCCTTCCTGAGTACAGAAAATATGATTTTACTGCAGGAATAAGTAGACCTGTAGGTACATATTTATAGTCTCTAGCATACAAACACTGTTCTCTACATAGAAAGAGAAAACAGGTCCATGAAATAGTTAAACAAAAATACAGATTATTCAAATAGGTTCTATTCCACCAATAATTACAGAATGCAGAAAGTACTTCTAGAATTCAGAGACTGAGAAGATGGGTGTGTGCAAGGGGGGACTCAGCAGTGTGGAAGACAGCAATGAGAGCCTAATTTGGGGTACCTTCTGACACTGCCAAATTCTCAGTGAAGGGTAGACTACACCACCTCCCATAAAAACAACAACAACAGCAACAACAACAACAACAGCAACAAAAAAAACATTAGGCAGTGTAAAGTGGAGGGTTAGAGCATGAATTCTGAGATCCAGATCACCTTCTGTTTCAAATCCTAGACCTGCTACTCAACAACTACAGGCAAGTAATATAACTTCTCTGTAAATCGGTTTCCTCAGCAGTAGTATAGATTTGTACAAAGTATAAAATAAGTTAATATATGAAAAATATGTAATACTGTGCCTCACAGAGTAAACACTATGTACAAGTTTGTTATTATTATTATTATTATTATTATTATTATTATTATTATTATTTGCTGAGGACGTCAAAGGCTTCTAAAAGCACATATAACTTTCTAGCAATAGTCCTGGCCACAAAGATATGAATTTAATTTTGAATGTACAAGGCATGTCACTCTCTTTTTTTTTTTTTAGTAACCAGATTCAAACAACAGAAATAGTTATTTTGGTGAGGGGAGTTTAAAAATATATTATGAGGGAGGAAGAGAAGAGGAAAAATAGGTGATGGTGATCAGATCAGACAAATAGAAAACTCATAATTATGTATCAGGCAAATATTAACCCAAAAAATGATGTAGCTATACTAACAGCACAAAAGATGGATTTTTTTTCTTTAAAGATTTTATTGGGGAAGGGGAACAGGACTTTATTGAGGAATAGTGTGTATTTCTAGGACTTTTTTCCAAGTCAAGTTGTTGTCCTTTCAATCTTACTTGTGGAGGGTGCCGTTCAGCTTCAAGTTGTTGTCCTTTCAGTCTTAGTTCTGGAGGGCGCAGTTCAGCTCCAGGTCCAGTTGCCGTTGCTAGTTGCAGGGGGCACAGCCCACCATCCCTTGCGGGTGTCAAACCGGCAACCTTGTGGTTGAGAGCCCGTGCTCCAACCAATTGAGCCATCCGGGAGGCAGCTCAGCTCAAGGTGCTGTGTTCAATCTTAGTTGCAGGGGGCGGAGCCCACCATCCCTTGCGGACACTCGAGTTGTTGAACTGGCAACCTTGTGGTTGAGAGCCCACTGGCCCATGTGGGAATCGCACCGGCAGCCTTCAGAGTTAGGAGCACGGAGCTCCAACCGCCTGAGCCACGGGGCCATCCCAAAAGATGGATTTTAAGACAAAATACAAAACCAGAATTAAAGGTGGTGGCTACATAATACTGAAATGTTCCATTTACTCGGGTGTACTTTATAACATGGGCTTACAGAAGATATAACAAAAAGCTAGTAGAAATATTAGGAGAAATCACAGTGGGGGATTTTCACTCACTCCTCTCTTTTTGATCAAACAAGCAAAATATAATCAGAAAAGATACAGTTGATTCCAACAGCACAGCTGACAAGTTTGATGATGATGAACATATATAGAATATTACACACAGCATTTGAAGAATAAACCTTTACTTTTAAAGTACACATATGACATTTCAAAAATTGACCATGTACTTCACCACTGTGTAATTAAGTTAGAAATCAGTAACAAGATGATAACTCGGGGAAAAAAACATAAGAATACTTGCTAAGCAATGAGAAAATGAGAAAAAAATCATAATGGATATTAGAATATGTTTATACTGAATGATAATATAAATACCATGTATCAAAACATGAGAGCTACAACTACAGCAGTAGTTGAGAAGACATGCATACCCTTAAATGATTACATTAGAAAAAAATAAAATCTCATATTTAATGAGAAAAGTATCCTAACGCAGAAAAGTATCTTACCTAACGAGGTAGAAAGGAGCAATTTAACAAAGGTTTTGGAGGCAAGGCTTCCAGCTACAAGGGTATGAAGAATTCAGTGAAATCTACCCTCCAAAAAACAAGTATAAAAAGGCAAAATTGTCTAATTAGCAGGACTCTGGAAATTGACTGAAAGGAAACAAGGAATAGTGAAACACTTATTCACGTAAAGCTGCTAGAAATGGGGGTAAGAACACTGTCAGTCTGAGTCCTCCATGGCTGGGACTGCGCCCATCCTCCCTCTCCCCTGACCCCTCACCTCTCGTAGTGAGAATTTAAAGAATTACCAGGGTGATTCTACCAAAGCCTCACTCTCTGCCCTCAATCCCCTCTACTCTCTCCCCGGCTCCGTCTGCTCCAACATTGACCTCCTTGCTATTCCTCAAAATACACTCCTGCCTCCAGGCCCTCACATTTGCTGTTCCCTTTGCCTAGAACTCTCTTCCCTCAGATATCCCAGGGCTTGCTGCCATACTTCAGTCAGGTCTCTGTTCACACGTCATTTCTCAGGAAGGCCTTCTGGGACCGCCCTAAGATAAGAAGTGCCCTTACATTGCTCTGTTTTTAGCTCATCTCATAAGTGCTTACTTATCTCAACTGGCTGATTAAATCTTCTCCCCATCCCCACCCTCTCTCTCCATTTATTGACCACAGGCTCTTTTTGATTTATTTTTTTTTTTCACTAATGAATCTTTAGTACCTCGAATAGTAGTTGATACATAGAAGGCATTCAAATTATTGTTAAATCAGTGTACAGAATTACTTGATCATGCCGGTCAGAGAATCCCACGCAACTCATCGTCTCCCTCGTCCTTGTCGGCCCCTTACTTGGCCCTTCTCCCTGATGAATCAGGTGAACAATAGCTATCCCACCCTTCTCCTGCCACCAGTGAATCCAGAAAAATCTCAACTTTCTTGCTTCTTAGTGAAAAGAGAGAGGATATTAACTGCATATTAAAATTCACTGGGAGTTAGTTACTTTTGTGTCATTAAATTATCACTAAATATTTTTCAAGATGCCTACTGTTCACTGAGAACAAGGTTTAAATCATCTTCTTAAGGTTTCTTTTTGCAACATTGGTTATTTTATGAAGAGACATCATTTTAGAGCAAAAAAAATAAGAGTGTTTCTTTGATTTCTGTATTCACAGGGTGGGGAAACTATGTCTAGCTGTTTATTTTAGGCATATTCCACAGAATTTAAGAAAGCTCATTTTAGAAAATAGCCTGCAGTGTCATCCCATCATAGGTTCAGAATTAAATTATTTCTGTTTCATTTTATTCTGAAAATAGCTTGTTATAAGCCAATTCTTTGGACCTTGGAACTTACATTTTGCTTGGAGAGAGACTGACTATAAAGCCATATTTGTTAAATCTGAAGTTCTTCAATCAGTAGTTTCTTGGTTTTTCCAGAATTATAGGCAAATGTTAAACTTCAAAATGTCATCTCTTCGCTGCCAAATAGCCAATCCTTTTCTCAGGAAATTGCTGGTTCTGAGATCACTGATTTTATCTTTTCAATTGCACCATATTCCAAATATGAAAGTTCAGTAATTATAACTTGGCCAGAATGAAACAGAAAAAAATCTCAAAGACAGGCTTTTTACAAATAGGAGATGTTTTATATTTTAATAAAAACTAAAGTCTGTCTTCCTTGCCTGAAACACACGATATCTCAAAATCTATTTGTAATTTTAAAAGATACTTTCAACAAATGGAACGTTTAAAAAAAAAAGAGATTGTGCCTTTATTACAAAGAACCTGAAATAGTTCATTGATGTTATAATGCTCATTAATAATGGACAAATTTTAGAACAGTGTCTTTTTGCAGACTACCGTCTCAAATAAATGTTTTCTTTTATTTCATTTGTAGTGTCACAAATTGTGGTTAAAATCACATCCCTTGCCAAAAAGAAAAAAAGTTACTGAGCATGACAATTTAGCTCCTTAAGTTAGAACTACATGAGTAATTAGAAGAAAACATAATGGTGAAGATTCATGTCATTGGACTTGGCAATAATATCTTAAATATGACACAAAAAGCACAGACAGCAAAAGTTAAAACAGACAAACATGGCTACATCAAACTTAAAAAATTTTGTGCATCAAAGGACACAATCAACAGAGTGAAAAGGCAATGTATGGATTAGGAGAAAATATTTGCAAATCATATATCTGATAACCAGAATATGTAAATAACTCTTACAACTCAAAAGCAAAAAAAATCTAATAACCTTACTTCAAAAATGGGCAAAGGATTGCAACAGACATTTCTACAAAAATAATATACACATGGCCAAAATGTGTATTTGAAAAGATATCAAACATGACTAATCATCAGAGAAATGCAAATAAAAACCACAATGAGATATCACCTCACCCCAGTTAGAATGGCTATCATCAACAAGACAAATAGCAACAAGTGTTGGAGAGCCTGTGGAGAAAAAAGAACCCTCATACACTGTTGCTGGGAATGCAGACTGGTGCAGCTGCTATGGAAGGCAGTGTGGAGGTTCCTGAAAAAATTACAAATAGAATTACTGTATGACCCTGCAATCCCTCTCGTGGGTATGTACCCCAAAAATCTGAAAACATTTATCCATAAAGACACGTGTGCTCCAATGTTCATTGCAGCTTTATTTATGGTGGCCAAGACATGGAAACACCAAAATGTCCTCTGACAGATGAATGGATAAAGAAGTTGTGGTATATATACACAATGGAATACTATTCAGTGGTAAGAAAAGATGAAATAGGACCATTTGTGACAACATGGATGGATCTTGAGAATATAATGCTAAGCGAAATAAGTCAGACAGAAAAAGCAGAGAACCATATGATTTCACTGATATGTGGTATATAAACCAAAAACAACAAAAGAACAAGACAAACAAATGAGAAACAAAAACTCATAGACACAGACAATAGTTTAGTGATTACCAGAGGGTAAGGGGGGAGGAGGGTGGTAGATGAGGGTAAAGGGGATCAAATATATGAAATATATGGTGATGGAAAGAGAACTGTCTCTGGGTGGTGAACACACAATGGGATTTATAGATGATGTAATACAGAATTGTACACCTGAAATCTATGTAATTTTACTAACAATTGTCACACCGATAAACTTTAATTAAAAAAAAAAAGAGATGTAAGGGTAACAATACTTAACACTGATGCTTAGCAAGAGAACCAAAACATGTTCATACTTCATCTAATACATGTATATTGTACTTAAAAAAATAAAAAGACACAAAGCTCTAGCATGTAATATTTTCTTCTCATTTATCCTGACAGAATTAAAAAGAAATTATTTGAGAGTGGGCAGATTACAAATCGACACCTTTCTAGGCTGTTTCTCAGCGTTCCTTTTGTTGACAAGGTTAGTAGACAAGCAGCTCCATGGGCTGAGATGACTTCTCAGAGCTCTACCTGACAATATTCCCACCTTCTCTTCCAAGACTAAGCATGGCTCTCAAGACACATCTCCATGAAGACAGACACCTTGCCTGGCTTTGCTTCTCTTGTTGGGAACAATTTGAAAGAAGGAACTAAAGTTTTAATCATTACTAATGAGCCTAGACAGTGTTGGGGGATCAGATTGCTGAACAGATAGAGAGGGTCTCTGCCCTTGAGTGTCAGGTGTGAGGGGTGGGCTGGCACCTAGCTAACCTGGGGCAGGAAGGAATTGTCATACTGTGCTTAATATGTCCTAGAACATAGTATAGATAGCTTTAAAACTACTCATTGATGGATTCAGTTGTTTTGTAATTGAAGACAACTGAAAATGTGCCAGACATAATCCTTTGGAATCATTCCATCCATAAATATTATATGAAGTGCCAGGAAATTCACTCATATGACTTTGATTTCCTCATAAATTTCAAGGTTTCCAAAGAAGCATTTAGGATGCCAAGTTTCATATAAAAGTTGTCAGTTTGCTTCATGATCCAGAACGAATTTTCTCTAATTTAAAATTTAAGTGTGATAACGATATACTATTTTACATATTTACTATATACTATTTTACATATTTACTTGTTTAACTGAGCCAGACAACCAATTTGACTCATATTTTTAGGAATAGAACAAAACAACTGGTCACTTTGGCACTAACTGACAATTTGACTAAATTACCCAATAAGTCAATTTAGTTATAAACCTGGTGAATAATTTTAAGAGGGTGCATGTTTCTCTGCATAGATCCAAAATACCTTTAAGACTAAAGGCTACATTTGGTGGAGTGATGTCTGTTCCACTTGATTGAATAAACACTTACTATAAGCTAATTTTCAGCCCATCCCCTTAAAGGAAAGTGGGAACTATATTATTATGATGGCGGTGGTGGTTACACGATCCAAATTCTACACTTAAAATTGAGAGCTGTCATCAGAAAGCTTTAAAAAAAAAAAAAAGAAAAAAGAAAGTCCACTAAGGTATGCTGGAATGAATACCAACCCTGAACTTCTAAATTTTCAAAAAGCAGTCAGAGATGTCTAGATCTAAATGATTATTTTCAAATCTCATTTTTGGAGACCCCTCCCATCCCTTCAAAAATGCTTCCAAAGATTGAGATTAAGATTATTTTGAATACTGGGAGAAAGAGAAGAAGAAAGGTAAATATTTGTAATCAACTACAAGAAGTTCTCCCTGAAAAGATGTTAAAACAGCCTCCAGGGTGCTGGCTTCTCTTCATTAAAGGAGGAATCTGCTCATTTATTTACTGACGAATCAGAGAAGGAGTTCAAGTGAGGGTTTTGCTGATCAGGGAATTACAGTATGATTACAGTAGTGATATCCAAAATATTGTGGTGAATAACATTACTAAGATGAGTATATTTGACCACCTGAGTTAAAAGTGAAGAGACACATGCACATTTCTATTTCTTGAATTCAAGAAGTCATTTAATTAGTACGTCAAGCTACATCTTGTCAGGCTAAAGCAGTGAACAGATCTGGTATCAGAGTGCCTTAAAGATGGGCTATTATTCTCTGAAGACTTATGCAAAGAACAAAGATGACATTTTTGCAGTAGCAAAGCATATGAATTAAACATATTTTCAGGACCTTTCAACCCAGTTCTGAATTCCATGACATTTGAACCAAGAGTATCTAAAAAGAAAAATTTCAACTTATAAAAAAATCTTGAAGGAAGAACCAGAGCTTCAAGGACCAGCAATGTGTGTATATTTTTAATGGTATGTCAAGTACTCAGGTAAAAGTACGTTAGATAAAAGAAAAAGTTTAAAAATTCATAACGATGTACTTCTGGTAGAAATGCTGTGTAACAAGGATGATATGCATCCAGTAAGGACCAATATGATTAGTTATGGGGAGCCAAAGTACCCAAGATGACAGTTTACTCTAAGCCAGGCTGACTGCTCAAAACCAGAACTGGCATGGGTCTACCATCCCTCTGAAAGAAAGCTGAAATGATATAAACTGAGACTGATGCCTGAGGATGTCTGAACACTCGAGAGATAGAAAAAAGCAAAATCCGCTTCCCAACCAGGACTTTAGTACTAAGTCCATGGTTCAGTGATACTGATTATCAGAGTGAGACAGAAAACTCAACCTAAGACCGGGAGGTATATGACAAATTGCTAGGTAGGAAAGTAAGAATGTAGAGAGAAAGAAAAAAACGCAATTCAAGCTGAGGCTGCAAACAAAAATCCCAATGTACTAGAAAGGACAGCCAAACAAATGAATAATTGGAAAAAATGAATTTATTCCAAGCAAAATGAAAATGGAAAAAAATGGGGCAATATGAACTTAATATTAAGTAGGAATGGAGGGAGTTTATATGTGGTTATTCTGTGGAATAAATACACAGGTCCATGAATGAGAACATTTATTGTAGTATTATTTGCAGTAGGAAAGAGCAGAAAGAAAGTCTGTTAATTTCAAATAAAAAAATAAAATGTGCACAATGGAAAAGTATGCAGTAGTCAGAAATAATATACAGCAACATGGGTAGAGCTCAATATTAATGTTAAATGAAACATAATGAAACTCACATAGCAACAATACTGTAGATAATTGGTAACTTTGTGCATGTTAAAACATGCACAAAAACAAACACTAAATTTTCAAAATCATATACAAACATCTAAATAAATGCAATAGGTTGGAGGCTTGTGGGTAAGAATGAATGCATTTCAGGATAGACTGAGGATAAAATTAATCATTTTAAAAAACAATAAAAGTGAAGAAAAGGATTACATGAATCGAGGCTATTGGTGTGTACCATGACCTAAGAAATATAACCAGCTGGTCTCATGAGGCACTTGAAAAAGAAGGAATATGAATTAGTTGATCATAGTTACTATTACAAAGTATCTCCCCTCCTGTAAAATTTCAACTGAGAATAAATTAAACCCACACTTTTGATAAGACCTTACTTCAAAAAAAAAAATTCTGATTCAACTATTGAACACAGACTACAATGAAGGGAAAAAAAAGTTTCTTCAATGTGTGGGATGAGTACCTCCACATCACTTATTAGTGAATGGGGACACATCACTCAACAAAGATTTTAGAAATTAACTCCAAATGGCTGGAAATCCCAATTAGAGCTGCAAAACTAAAGTTTCAATGTAACAAAACCCGGAAAAGTGTCTTTATTATAGGCACTATCAGTAACTTTTTAGAAAGCTCTTTTCTTATTCAGTAAATGTGAAGGAACTAACCACATTTGTTCTTCAGAGCTTCCCTCTAGGAAAATTGATATTCATCCTGGGTGTGTCAAAAAATACTATTCACTTAAAAAAGTAAAATATGGTATCCCTGAGTAGCTGAGTGCTTTTCATACCAAAATATCTTTCATGATTATTGTGCTCAAAATAAAATGCTTTGTAGAACAGGATCTGTTGCATGTCTCTCCAGCAGACTACAATGTGAGTACCTAAACCCCTCACAAGTGAAATAAACTGAGTATGGTGTTAAAATCTGGCAAGCCCATCACACTGCCTCTCAAAATTTCTGTTTGGAAATAATCTCACAAATCACTGAAGCGCCTTGGTGGGTATGTGTCTGTGCTGCTGCCCAGGAAATTGTGCCTGAATTTTCCAGATGGACTGTGAAGCTCATCCACTGAAAACTGGAAAATATATTATGACAGGGAATGATCTAATGATAATGTGTTTGAACAAGAAAAGTCCTGTCCTGAATTAGGACTCAAAATTGTTTCTACCACTTAGTCTTAATTGAAGAGTTGACTTAATAACATACTACTATTGATGATATTTTCAATTAACAGACAATTATTTTAATGGTGGGAATCATTCATTCCAATGAATCTAATTGACAGGAAGTTTGACTAAATTAATCTGACAGTATAGTCAAACCACTGAACCAGTTAGGCCAATGGATACGAATGTATGTAGTAACCACTTCCACCAGTATTAGTCCCTTTCAAACAAAAGTCTCTCCAACCTGTCAATAAGTTACTCTAGGTCATATTCCAATGTATAATATTCTGTATCCTCTAACATTAAATTATGTTCCTAACTTGTTTTTATTTTAATCCTTTGCTTTTTATGAAAAATAAAATCTTTATTCCTTTACTTGTATAAACTCCATCCTCTTTGTTATATCTTCCGTTGCATTTTATACTATCAAGAGCTTTTGATCAATTGAGAATACCTGAATTTATGTATCATGGTTGGATCTTCATAATCCCAGCCTGCAAACAAATGTCTCCTAATTAGCAAAAGTTATAGCAAGTTGGTGGCTTACAACCAACTCCTCACAACTAAAAAGGTAGCTAAAACTAATGGCTTCAGCAGAATCATTAACAAACCACAGTTACTTTTTTTTTTTTTAATTTATTGGGGTGACAATTGTTAGTAAAATTACATAGATTTCAGGTGTACAATTCTGTATCACATCATCTATAAATTACATTGTGTGTTCACCACCCAGAGTCAGTTCTCCTTCCATCACCATATATTTGATCCCCCTTACCCTTATCTCCCACCCCCCAACCCCCTTACCCTCTGGTAACCACTAATTACGTTCCCCAGATTAATTTTCAAAACCCCGTGGTCATCTTGTGGTTACTGATTGTTTTATAATCCCCTCACCTTCCCCCTTACCCCCACCCCCCCGCCCATCTAGCAACCCTCAGTTTTTCCTCTTTGTCTCCAAAACTGTTTCTGATTAGTTCATTCACTTATTCTTTTCTTTGGATTCTGCATATAAGTGAGATCATATGGAACTTATCTTTGTCTGACTTATTTCACTTAACATAATGTTCTCTAGGTCCATCCATGTTGTTGCAAATGGTAAGATTTCTTTCTTCTTTATGGCTGCGTAATACTCCATTGTATAAATGTACCACAGTTTCTTAATCCAGTCATCTACCGATGGGCATTTCGGTTGTTTCCATGTCTTAGCTATTGTGTATAGTGCTGCAATAAACATAGGAGTGCATAAAGATTTTTGAATTGGAGTTTTGGATTTCTCAGGATAGATACCTAGGAGTGGAATTACTGGATCATAGGGTAGTTCCATTTTCAGATTTTTGAGATACTTCCATACTGTTTTCCATAGTGGCTGCACCAATCTGCAATCCCACCAACAGTGCACAATGGTTCCCTTTTCTCCACATCCACGCCAGCACTTGTTGTTTGTTGATTTATTGATGATAGCCATTTTGACTGGGGTAAGGTGGTATCTCACTGTGGTTTTTATTTGCATTTCTCTGATGATTAGTGAGGTTGAGCATTTCTTCATATGTCTGTTTGCCATCTGTATGTCCTTTTTAGAAAAATGTCTCTTCAAGTCCTTTGCCCATTTTTTAATTGGGTCGTTTGTTTTTTTGGAGTTGAGTTGAGTGAGTTTTTTATAGATTTGTGATATTAATCCCTTATCAGATATATCATTGGCAAATATCTTTTCCCATTCAGTAGGATCCATTTTTGTTTTATTGATGGTTTCCTTTCTGTGAAAAAACTTTTTAGTTTGATGTAATCCCACATGTTTATTTTTTCTGTTACTTCCCTCGCTCGAGGGGATATATCAGTAAAAATCTTACTCCGGGTAATGTCTGTGAAGTTTCTTCCTATGTTTCCTTCTAGGTATTTTATGGTTTCAGATCTTACATTTAAGTCTTTAAGACATTTTGAATTTATTTTTGTATATGGTGTAAGGAGGTGGTCCAGCTTCATTTTTTTGCATGTGTCTGTCCACGTTTCCCAGCACCATTTATTGAATAGACTGTCTTTACCCCATCGTACATTCTTGCTTCCATTGTCATAGATTAAATGGCCATATAGGCATGGATTTATTTCTGGACTCTCTATTCTGTTTCATTGATCTATGTGTCTGTTTTTATGCCAGTACCATGCTGTTTTGATTACTGTAGCCTTGTAGTATAATTTGAAGTCAGGTATTGTTATACCTCCCACTTTGTTCTTATTTCTCAAGATTGTTGAGGCTATACGGGGTCTTTTATGGTCCCATATAAATTTTATATGTTCTATTTCTGTGAAAAACGTTGTTGGTAGTTTGATAGGAATTGCGTTGAATATGTATATTGCCTTAGGCAGTATGGACATTTTAACTATATTAATTCTTCCTATCCATGAACATGATATGTGTTTCCATCTATTTATATCTTCTTTCATTCCTTTCTTCAGTGTCTTATAATTTTCTGAGTACAGATCTTTTACTTCTTTGGTTAAATTTATTCCCAGGTATTTTATAGTCTTTGGAACAATTGTAAATTGAATTGTTTTTTTTTAATTTCTCCTTCTGATGTTTTATTATTGGTATATACAAATGCAACTGATTTCTGAATATTAATTTTGTATCCTGCTACTTTACTAAATTCATCTATCAGCTCTAATAGCTTCTTGGTGGAGTCTTTAGGGTTCTCTATATATAGTATCATATCATCTTCATATAATGATAATTGTACTTCCTCCTTACCAATTTGGATGCCTTTTATTTCTTTTTCTTGTCTGATTGCTGTGGCTAGAACTTCCAGCACTATGTTGAATAGAAGCGGAGATAGTGGGCAACCTTGCCTTGTTCCTGATCTTAGGGGGAATGGTTTTAGCTTTTCCCCATTGAGTATGATGTTAGCTGTGGGTTTCTCATATATGGCCTTTATTATGTTGAGATATGATCCCTCTATTCCCACTTTCTTAAGGGTTTTTATCAAAAATGGCTGTTGGATTTTATCAAATGCTTTTTCTGCATCTATTGATATGATCATGTGATTTTTATTTTTCATTTTGTTAATGTGGTGTATCACATTAATTGATTTGCGGATGTTGAACCACCCTTGCATACCAGGGATGACTCCCACTTGATCATGGTGTATGATCTTTTTAATGTATTGCTGAATTCTGTTCGCTAATATTTTGTTGAGGATTTTTGCATCTATGTTCATTAGAGATAACGACCTGTAGTTTTCTTTTTTTGTGGTGTCTTTGTCTGATTTTGGGATCAGGGTGATAGTGGCCTCATAAAAAGTGTTTGGGAGCCTTCCCTCCTTCTGGATTTTTTGGAAGAGCTTGAGGAGAATAGGTGATAATTCTTTTTTGAACATTTTGTAAAATTCTCCTGTAAAGCATCTGGTCCAGGGCTTTTGTTTGTTGGGAGATTGTTGATTACTGATTCAATTTCCGTGGTGGTAATCAGACTATTCAGGTTTTCAGTTTCTTCTTGAGTTAGCCTTGGAAGGTTTTACACCTCTAGAAAATTGTCCATTTCTTCCAGATTGTCAAATTTGTTGGCATATAGCTGCTCATAGTAATTTCTTAAAACTTTTTGTATTTCTGCGGTGTCTGTTGTCACTTCTCCTCTTTCATTTCTGATTTTATTAATTTGGGTTCTCTCTCTCTTTTTTTTAATGAGTCTGGCTAAAGGTTTGTCAATTTTGTTTATCTTCTCTAAGAACCAACTCTTGGATTCATTGATCTTTTGTATTGTTTTTCTGGTTTCTATTTCATTTATTTCTGCTCTATATGTAGAAATCATAACGAACAACCAGTTAGAACTAAAGAACACAATTACTGAAATTAAGAACTCACTTGAAGGAATTACCAGCAGGTTAGATGAAGCAGAGGATCGAATCAGCGACTTGGAAGACAAGGTAGCAGAGATCACCCAAACGGAACAACAGAAAGAAAAAAGAATAAAAAACAATGAGGATGTCTTAAGAGACCTCTGGGATAACATCAAGCGCAACAACATGCGCATCATAGGAATACCAGAAGGTGAAGAGAGGAAGCAAGGGATTGAGAACATATTTGAAGTAATAATGTCCGAAAACTTCCCCAACCTGATGAAGGATAGATATTTATTATCTCCTTCCTTGTGCTCCCTTTGGGCTTATTTTGCTGTTCTTTTTCCAGATTCCTTAAGTGTGAAGATAAACTGTTGATTAGTGATGTTTCTTGTTCCTTTAGGTAGGCCTGCAAAGCTATGAATTTCCCTCTTAGGACGGCTTTCGCGGCATCCCATAGATTTGGGGTCGTCGTGTTTTCATTTTCGTTTGTCTCAAGATATCTTTTGATTTCTTCCTTGATCTCCTGCTGACCCATTCATTATTTAGTAATAAGTTATTCAGCCTCCATGAATTGGTGTGTCTTCCAGTTTTTTTCCTGTAGTTCATTTCTCATTTCATAGCATTGTGATCAGAGAAGACAATTGGTATGATTTCAATTTTCTTAAATTTATCAAGACTTGTTTTGTGGCCTAACATATGGTCTATCTTGGAAAATGTTCCATGTGCGCTTGAGCAAAACGTGTATTTTGCAGCATTGGGGTGAAATGTTCTGAAAATATCGATTAAATCCAAGTGGTCCAATGTATCATTTAAGGCTGTTGTTTCCATATTGATTTTCTGTCTGGAAGACCTGTCCTTTGTTGTCAGAGGTGTGTTGAAGTCCCCTACTATGATAGTGTTACTGTTGATCTCTGTCTTTATGTCAGTCAGTACCTGTTTTATATATTTAGATGTCCCTATGTTGGGTGCATAGATGTTTACTAGGGTTATGTCCTCTTGTCGGATCGATCCCTTTATTATTATATAGTGCCCATCTTTATCTTTTAATATGTTCTTCATTTTAAAGTCTATTTTGTCAGATAAAAGTATTGCAACTCCAGCTTTTTTCTCATTTCCATTTGCATGAAATATCTTACTCCAACCCTTCACTTTCAGCCTGTGTGTGTCTTTTGTTCTGAGGTGAGTCTCTTGTATAAAGCATATACAAGGGTCTTGCTTTCTTATCCAGTCAGCCACCCTATGTCTCTTGATTGGAGCATTTAATCCATTTACATTTAAAGTGATTATTGATAGGTACATAGTTATTGCCATTTTTTAAATTTGTAGTTAGGTTGTTTTGATCTTTCTTCTATTTAAAGAAGTCCTTTTAGTATTTCTTGCAATGCTGGCTTGGTTGTAATAAATTCCTTTAGCTTATTTTTTTCTGGAAAGCTCTTTATCTCTCCATCAACTTTAAATGATAGCCTTGCTGGATAAAGCAATCTAGGTTGTAGGCCTTTGTTTTCCATCACTTTGAGTATCTCCTGCCACTCCCTCCTGGCCTTCAATGTTTCTGTAGAAAAATCATTTGATAGTCTTATGGGAGTTCCCTTGTATGTAACCCTCCGTCTTTCTCTTGCTGCTTTTAGGATTCTCTCTTTGTCTTTAAGCGTTGCCATTTTAACTATAATGTGTCTTGGTGTGGACCTGTTTGGGTTTATCCTGGTTGGAACTCTCTGCACTTCCTGGGCTTGTATGTTGGTTTCCTTCATCAGGTTGGGGAAGTTTTCGGACATTATTACTTCAAATATGTTCTCAATCCCTTGCTTCCTCTCTTCACCTTCTGGTATTCCTATGATGCGCATGTTGTTGCGCTTGATGTTATCCCAGAGGTCTCTTAAGACATCCTCATTGTTTTTTATTCTTTTTTCTTTCTGTTGTTCCGTTTGGGTGATCTCTGCTACCTTGTCTTCCAAGTCGCTGATTCGATCCTCTGCTTCATCTAACCTGCTGGTAATTCCTTCAAGTGAGTTCTTAATTTCAGTAATTGTGTTCTTTAGTTCTAACTGGTTGTTCGTTATGATTTCTACATCCTTCTTTATGTCTTCTCTAAGCTCCTTAAACATTCTTTTCACCAGTGTTCTGAACTCTGTCTCTGAAAGGTTGGTTACCTCTGCTTCATTTGGTTCCAGTTGTGGAGGTTTCTTCTGTTCTTTGATTTGGGACGTGTATCTTTGTTTCCCCATTCTGGCTGACTCTCTGTGTTTGCTTTGATGTATTAGGTAGATCCTCTAGAGTTCTTAGTTCTTGCTAGGTTATCTTATGTAGTATGTGTCCTTTATATATTTGACTTGCACTACTTCGTTCTTCTCCTCTGTGTGTGCTCCAAAGGTGACTCTTGTGTTGTGTATATTGTCCTGTTCAAGAAGACCTTTAATTGCTTTTTGCTTGTGAGTAGGTGGGGTAAACTCCTAGGCTGACTCGTTGTGAGACTTGGCTCTGCCCACCGCAGGGTGTTCTGCTGCGTGAGGGTTGACCACTTAAATGTGGTTTGGCCTCTATGGGCTCTGCAGAGAATTCTCTCTGGGTGTGTGACTTGTAGGTCAAACCCAGTAGTACTCTGGTTTGGTCTGGAGTTGGCCTCTGGATATGTTGAATCTTGTGCCTCTTAAGCTGGGCCCTGGTAGGGCAGTTTCAGAACAAAGCAAATCACCAAGCACAACAACAACAACAACAACAACAACAACGAAAAAAATCACATACATTCACATGTAAAAATACCCGATAACCCCCACTCGACACAGGCAAAGATATCAAAGATATAAAGATAAAGCAAAACAAAACAAAACAAAGCAAAACAAAAAGCAAACAAAACAAACAAAACAAACAAAACAAAAAGCAGTGCCAGTCTTGGCTTAAGCCCACCAAGTAATGTCCAGGTTGTCCTCTGCTGTACCAAAGAGCCCCCTGCTTATTGTGCAGGCAGAGCCGGTCACCTGGTGCCCAGAGTGACTTTGGGACTGTAGATTTAAATGTGTGGGCCTGAGGGGTCTGGATGATAATTTTTACAAAGTCAGTGCAGTTTCTGCCCTTGCCTGCACATATGCACACTGAGAGTAGCACCACCAGCTCCGTGTCCAGTACTCCTGAGTCTTAGGGCACTTCTTCAGTGTGTGTGTGTATGGGGGTTGCGGGCGGGAGATTTCTGAGCTGCTGAAAGCCCAGAGCTTCGTCTGCCTTACTGCTGATCCCTGGGAGTGTCTCTGCAGTTGCACTTGCCCCGCCCTAGGCAGGCCAGAAAGAGTGGGGGCTGGGGATGGAGGGGTCTTCTCTCTCCCAGCCCAGCCAAAATCACACTCTTCCCAGCCTCTTCCCTGGGTCAGGGCTGCCTGTCAGTCTTCCCAGAGCCTGAGCACTACTATTGCTCCTCTGTAATCTGACACTACTCCTCAGTTCAGGGGCCAGTTTAAGTCTCTGGAAGGGCGGGGGTAGGATTGGAAGAGGGGGGGGGGAGGGGCCCAGGTATGAAGTCTGTGTTCTTTGTCCGCCCCAGGGCCCACTAGCCGCCCTCCCGGCGGGAGAAATCAGCCGTGGGACGCAGGGAAAGAGCCCACCTCCTGGTCTCTGTGCTCTCCGTTCCACCCTGGGATCCCGTGCGTGCCCGGAACTGTGGGTGCCACCGCAGTTTTCGCTGCCACCGCCGCCGCCGTTGCCGCCGGCCAGGACCCCGCTGCGGGCCCGCGCGTTTTCACTCCGCTCCCTTCCTTCCTTCCCCTGCTCGCCCAATTAGCGCACCTTCAAGTAATCCTTCCACGAGTCTCTTAGCTGTTCTGTGTGATGAGCAAAGAGTTCTTTGATGGGTTATGGGGTCCCGTTTGTAATAAGATCCGGAGGAGAACTCAGAAAGTGCGCCCACTGCCGCCATTCCTATCTGCCTTTCCACAGTTACTTTTTTACTTCTGCTTTTATCAACAATTATATACATCAAACATGCCCTGTGCTTTTGGTATATTGTTTGATATTTAGCAAAATGTGTTCATACAATTGCCTTATATGTTCTGAATCACCTCTGAAAATAGATGAAATATATTTATGCGTCCATTTGTTAGATAAGGACGCAGAGAAGAAGATATTCAATAAATACTGAAATCCATGAAGGAACACAGGGACTATGCTAAAGCTCTAGAAATATAAATATGCATCAAATATATTCACACTGCATACAGGTTTATGATAAAGAAAGAGTAAGCATATAAGCATATGAAAAAGAAAACTGCCATTTAGGGAAGACCTTATATGATGTGTCACATGCTATATTAGGTAGCTAACATACAATATCTCCTTTAAATTTCACAACAATCAGCAAGTTCATTTTATAGTTAAGGAAAATTAAAATTTGGAAACGTTACCAATTAACTTTAAGTCTTAAGGCAGAAGATCATATTCAAACCCTCACTTCATGATTCCAAAGCTTGCCTTCAAGAATAATAATTAGTGCAATAATGAACTCTATATGCTCTGATAAAAGAATAGAATACAACAGGAACTTGGGATGTGATGGTAAAGGGAGCAGGGAAAGGTAGAAAAGGAAGTTTTATAGCAAGGAGCTTTTATCAGTGTGGTAGGTAGAATTCTGAATATGACCCTGCCTAAAATTCTATGTCCTGATGCCCAGAACCTATAAATGTAATGAGATATTGCTTCCATGATTAGGTTATGCTATATGGAATAGTTGATCCTGAGATAGGGAGATTATCCAGCTGAGCCAGAGCAAATCATATGCGTCCTTAAAAGCAGGATTCTGGCTGGTGGCAAAAAGGAAATCAGAGATATTCTAAGCATGAGAAGGATGTAATGTATCATTGCTGTCTTAAAGATGGAGGGGGCCACGCGAGAAGAAAGCTGGGCAGCCTCTAAAAGCCACGGGCAGTTCCCACTGGACAGTCAGCAAGAACATGAGGACTTCAGTCCAAAAACCACAAGGAAATAAATTCTGCCAACAACCTGAATGAGGCTGGAATAGATTCTTTCCCAGAGCCTTAGCTAAGAACAAACTGGAAAACCTGATTTCATCCTTGTGATACCCTGAACATATAAAACCAAGCTGAGCCCACCCAGGCTTCTACAAAACTACAGAAATGTGAGCTAATAAATGAGTGAAGTTTCAAGTCACTAAACTCATGGTAATTTGTCATGCAGTGGTAGAAAACTAAGATATCAAAGAAGAAACTCCTCATAGGGTTATGAAAATCAGTGAGTGTTCTTCAGACCAACAGAAATAAGGAAATGAGATTCACAAGTAGAGTAGGTGGACCAGATGCAGTAGGTACCTACCCACACGTCTTGGCCCTTACCACTAGATGACTTCCTACTACCAGGATCTGAGTCTCTTTGCTTGAGAGCTTTCTCAGAAGTCGGGGAAGGCTGCTCTACCTGGGCGTGGCAAATCTGAAGGGCTAAGGGATTAACACAGCCAGGGAACAGCCCTCAACCTATGGCGGACAACAGTTAAGTACAAATGCATCAGCTCCTTTACCTTTGATAACGCCAGACTGTGGCCCCACACAATCAAGCTCCAACTGCCCGTTATGGTGGCCAACTTGATAACGTAAACTTTATTGGCTGCCTCCCCTTCTGTTTTACTCCCTTACTTCCCTACTGTGCCTCCCAATTAAACCACTTGCACTCAAAGCCATGTATAGGGTCTGCGTCTGGAAGAGCCAAACTAAAACAGTGGATAACATAAACAAAGGCAGAGAAGCCTGAGTGACGGGGCTGAGGTATAGTGTTCTGGGAGGAGATTGGGCCAGAATATAGAGAATCTCACATGCTTTCCTAAGGACTCAGGGACCACTTTTGGAGTCAGTCAAGATGGCAGAGAGTGCTTGCCAACTTTCTCCTTAGTAACAGAGCCCTGAGTTATACGCGCGGCTAAAAAATTCAATTTCCCAATCTCCTTTGAAGATAGGGACGGCCTATGGAATAAAAGCAAAAGCTTTTAGGGGAGCTTTTGAGAAACCCCATTTTATAGCCCAGTCCTTCTTCTTTCCTGTTAACTAGAAAGTAATGGCATGCTAGCTGAAGATCCAGCAACCACCTTGAGACCAAAAGGGAAAGAACTAAAAGAACTGCAGAGACTCTAACAAAGAAATTATTGACCACTAATCCAATACTAGCAACTATGTACTTTAGACTTGTTGCTACATGGAAAAAACAAAAAAAAGAAAACGACTTTCAAGTTGCTCAAGTTAGGTCTCTGTTACTAGCTGGGCACAGTTCGTAACCGATAAAGTGACAGATCTGAAAAAGGAAATTGGGTCTAATTGTTTGCTTATTGTTCAGATACATCAAGGACAGAGAGAGTTATCCCAACTTGCCATGCAACCAGAGAAATACCACCATGAAATCTTAGGACATAGTTTAGAAACAGCAGCAAACCTAGCAAGAAATTTCGAGATACATTGCAGAACATCAACAAAGACTTCCACATTTTAATTATGAAATTTCCATGCCAACTTTATATTGCCACTTCACATTTACATACACAGAACCTTTGGTGTTCTCAAAGCCATTTCCAGGAGTGCTAATGAGGCACTAAGGAACAGCATTTTGTGGTCTCTGCATTGTTTGATAATGCCAAGAGTACAAATGTCATTTTAACATCACTGAAAAAGCTCAACCTTACCAAGTTCTAAAATCTCTAATTATACTGAAAAGAAATCCCTCAACAAAAAACAAAGCAATACTATTTTCACTATTGCTCGAAAAGTATAAATATAGTTCACTGGTGCATGGGGAATGTTTCTACCACAGCATCTTACTACCACCACCATCACACAAAAGGGGAGTTGCAACAAGACATGAATTTTGGCACAAGTTGATAGATGATATGTAGATAGATATATAGATAGGTGATAGATAGATAGATAGATAGATAGATAGATAGATAGATAGATAGATAGATAGATAGATGAGATAGGTAGATGATAAACAATGTTTTTATTATGGTATATCATTAATGCAAAAATGCTACTATTTCACTAACACTTGCTCAAGTAATATTTTTGCAGCATTAGTGTCATCGAATTCAATAAATGGCTTCAAGACATAGGTTGCTATTTTCCTTGGTATATTGATGTTTGCGTTTCTGTTATATTAGAGGGATCTGATTAAAAGCAAGAAGGAAAAATGAGCAGAGGGGCCTTGTGCCACCCAGAACAGATATCTGAAGCTCCTTAATATTAAAAGATATTTATCAAACATATTGCCAGTAGGTTTAGAAACGTACCTATGGAAATATGCTATCTGCTGATCTAAAAGCATTTCTCATGTGTACAAGACCATTTGTATAAATGACACTTGGAGTGGCATAAACAAATTTCCTCTCTGCCTCCCATATTTATTCAATTTAGAAATCCCAATAAGCCTTTGTTCTTTTCAACCTTGCCACATTAATACTGATATGAAAAGACATGATGATATTTCTGCTTCATGCTTCAACCCTAACAAATTGTTCCAGAGTTATACAAACTTTCCTTATCTTGTTACTTTTGTGACTTTGAATGGCATCAAATAAAGAATGTGAGGGTCAATTCAACCTTGTAGCTTTTAGAGCACTGTTCTTGCTCCAAACTAAAGAAAAGGCACTATTTAGAAAAGCAGTGCCATTGTCAAAGGCACAAATGAGTGGTAATCAAATAAAAGTGAGAGAAGAAAATAAAAGGGACTCAAGAAGAAGTTTTGTAAATGAAATCAAATCAAAAGGATTACATTTGTTCCAAGAATTTTTCTTTACTACTATGTGCGGTTACACGGTGGAAAGTTTGTGAACTTAATTGTCTGACCAGCGTATTTCTTCAATTCTAAGATAAGAGCGATTTTATGAAGCCATTATCAATACAAACGCCCTTTTTGAAGAGGGGGATAATCACTACACTGAATTGTAAGATGTATCCTGTTTTTTTGTTTGTTTGTTTGTTTTGGGGGGGAGGGGGGCGATGTGAGAAAAAAAAACCTAGAAATAAATATGTTACTTGCAGACTTTTCCCTGGCTGTGCTCAATTCCAGGCAATGATGCGTCCAACCTCGTCACTCAGCTGCTTCCTGGTTTGCTAGTGATAAGGATCCTATATCCTTACCCCAAAGTCTGAGGTGCCTGCTGAGCTATGCCATTCCTTCCTCCCAGATCATGCAGCCGCTCTCTCTAAATGTGGCCTCCAGTTCACTACCTGACACAGAGGCCAGCTTTGAATTCCTGCACAGTGGAATAGAATTCACTGCCATCCTTGCTCTCCTCTTCTCTTCTTTGATCTGAGCTGTTGCCTGAGAAGTTTCCAAGTGTGGTCCAGATCAGCAACATAAGCATAATCCAGAAACGTGTTAGAAATGCAAATTCTCGTGACTCTCCTTCAACCCCACCCCACACCTACTGAATCAGAAATTTGGAACAAGCCTTCCAGATGATTCTGATGCATGATCAAATTTGAAAACCACAGATTAAATCATTTCAGTATTTCCCAAAGTGTTGCTATCAAAGGGAAATTCCCTCTGTAAAATAAAATTAATGGACTGATACAGACTAGCAATAGTTAACACTTCTTTAGGGACTGCTATATGCCAGGTACTGTTTTAAAGTCTTTACACATTTTTTTTAATTAATTTTTTTTTCAATTATAGTTGACATACACTATTATATTACTTTCAGGTGTACAACATAGCGATTAGACATACAACTTAAAAAGTGAACAGCCTGATAAATCTAGCACCCATATGCAATCACATATAGTTATTACAATATTATTGACTATATTCCTTACGCTGTACTTTACATCCCCATGACTATTTTGTAACTACCAATCTGTACTTCTTAATCTCTTTCCCTTTTTCACCCAGTCCCTCAACCTCCCTCCCATCTGGCAACCATCAGTTTGTTCTCTGTATCTATGAGTTTCTTTCTGTTTTGTTTGTTCATTTATTTTGTTATTCAGATTCCACATATAAACAGAATCATATGGCATTTGTCTTTCTCTGTCTGACTTACTCCTCTTAGCACAATACCCTCTAGGTCCAACCATGTTGTTGCAGACAGCAAAATTTCATTCTTTTGGGGGCTAAATAGTAATCCATTGTATATATGTACCACCTCTTCTTTATGCATTAATCCATTGATTAACACAAAGTAACCTCCATATTTTGGCTATTGTAAATAATGTTGCAATGAACATATGGATGCACGTGTCCGTTTGAAGTAGTGTTTTGGGTTTTTTCAGACAAACATTCCGAAGTGGGATTACTGGGTCCTTCTTTGTCTTGTTACAGCCTTTGTTTTCAGTCTGTTTTGTCTGGGATAAGTACTGCTACCCCAGCCTTTTTGTTTGTTTCCATTTTCATAAATTAACTTTTTCCATCCCTTTACTTTCAGACTGTGTGTACCTTTCATTCTGAAGTGAGTCTCTTGTAAGCAGTATAAAAAAAGGGTCTTGTTTTCTTATCCATTCAGCCACTCTATCTTTTGAATCAAGCATTTAATCCATTTACATTTAAAGTAATTATTAACGGACATACAGTTATTGCCATTTTATTTTTCATATTTCTATTCCTTGTAGGACGCGAACTGCTTTGCTCTTACAGTTTTTTAGTTTCTCTCTTTGTCGTTAACATTTGGCATTTTAATTATGATGTAAGTTGGGATGAACCTCATTGAGTTCATCTTGTTCCGGGCTCTCTGTACTTCCTGGCCTTGTGTATCTATTTCCCTTGCCAGGTTAGGGAAGTTTTCCATCATTATTTCTTCAAATGGGCTTTCAATTCTTTGCTCTCTCTTCTCCTTCTGGTACCCCTGTGATGTGAATGTTGGTACACATGATGTTGTCCCAGAGGCCTCTTAATCTCTCCTCATTTTTTCAGATTCTTTTTTCTTTTTGCTCTTCTTTTCTTTTTTTTTAATTTTATTTTTTAAATTTATTGGGGTGACAATTGTTAGTAAAATTACATAGATTTCAGGTGTGCAATTCTGTATCACATCATCCATAAATCACACTGTGTGTTCACCACCCAGAGTCAGCTCCCCTTCCATCACCATACATTTGATCCCCCTCACCCTCATCCCCCACCCCCCAACCCCCTTACCCTCTGGTAACCACCAAATTACGTTCCCCAGATTAATTTTCAAACCCGTGGCCATCCTGTGGCCACCGACTGCCCTCCAATCCCCTCAGCCTCCCCCCCACCCCCCACCCCTCCCGCCCATCTAGCAACCCTCAGTGTTTCCTCTTTGTCTCCAAAACTGTTTCTGATAAGTTCATTCACTTATTCTTTTCTTTAGATTCCACAAATAAGTGAGATCATATGGTACTTATCTTTCTCTGTCTGACTTATTTCACTTAACATAATGTTCTCTTCTGATTGGTTGTCTTCTGCTACCTTATTTTCTAAACCTCTAATTCAATCTTCTGCTTCATCTAATCTACTGTTGATTCTCTGTAATGTATTCTTTATTTCAGTTATTGTATTCTTCATTTCTTTTTTATCTTTTCTGTCTCTTTGTTGAAGTTCTCCCTGAGCTCATTGAGCATCCTTATAACTAGTGTTTTGAACTCTGTGTCTGGTAGATTGCTTGTCTCCATTTTGTTTAGCTCTTCTTCTTGAGCTTTGTTCTGTTCTTTCATTTGGGACATGTTTCTTTGTTTCCCCTTTTTGGCTGCCCACCAATGTTTGTTTGTATTAGGTAGGGCTAAAATGTCTCCCAGTTTTAGTAGAGTGGCCTTAGTAGTAGGTGTCCTGTGGGGTCCAATGGTGTAGTCTCCCTGGTCACCAGAGCCAGGTGCTCTGGGTGTGTCCCTTGTGTGGGTTATGTGTCTTCTCCTGTTGTAGTTGAGTCTTGGTTGCTGTTTGCATGTCAATGAGAGGGATCCACCTTCAGGCTTATTGGTTGTGAGGACTGGAGGTGACTACCATGGAAAAGCTGTTCCACAGGATGGCCACGGGATTTGAAAATTAATCTGGGGAACGTAATTTAGTGGTTACCAGAGGGTAAGGGGGTTGGGGGGTGGGAGATGAGGGTAAGGGGGATCAAATATATGGTGATGGAAGGAGAACTGACTCTGGGTGGTGAACACACAATGTAATTTATAGATGATGTGATACAGAATTGCACACCTGAAATCTCTATTACTTTATTAACAATTGTCACCCCAATAAATTTTTAAAAAATAGAAAAGAAAAAAAAAAAGAAAAAAAGAAAAAGAAAAAAAAGAAAAGCTGTTGTGTGGGGGCTGACTCTACAGAGCAGGATTTGCTTCAGTGGGATTCTGGTGCCTGCCCAGTGTGCCCTTGGGCTATGTCATTCTCAGAAGTGGCCAGGCGGTTCTCTGGCTTGGTCCAAAGCCAGCCACTGGGTTTGCCAGTCCTGAGGCCTCCTGGGAGGGGTCCCAACATAGACCAAGTTCAAACACGGCCTGTGCCCTCTCCAGGACCACTTGGCATGAGCCACAAAGTAATCTGTAGGTGGTCACATCCCATGCTGGGCTCAAGAGGCCAGCTGTTGTCAGTGTCAGGCTTGAGGCTGCTTAGCAAGAGGTATGGGGCATGCTCAAGCTGGATGCTACTTGTTTGGAGTGTGTGAACCTTTGCAAAATTTTAGAAAATTCTGTAGCATGAGTCAAGACAGGCCATTTGTATGGAAAAGCCACTGGAACCTGCTAGGGTGGGCCTGAATATTGGGTATGGTGGGGGTCTCAGGGAATCACCAGGGTAGGATGGCTGGTATTTATTAAATTGATTCAGATCTCAGATATGGCAGCCGACTATGTCTGCACACCAGGAGAGGAGAGGGCTCAACAAAGAAATGGTGGATTCTACCAACACTTTTGTCTGGAAGAAAGACTCCCCTCCAGTCGTCACCCTCAATCCAGACAATTCAGTTCCTCCCTGTATGTCCTTGGCTGCTTTCAAGCTGCTGCCCCAGCACTGGAGCTCAGAGCAAGTGAGTCCATCAGCAAGTAATTACATGTGTGGGCCCTTTAAAAGGAATGCCTGGGACTTGGGCAGCCCTCTGTTTCACTCAGCCACAATCTCTGTTGGTTTTCATAGCCAGAAGTTATACTTCTCACCCTGGCACTGGAACCCTGGGCTGAACAGCCTGGTGTGGGGCTAGGACCCTGTGCCCGTTGGGGGGACCTCCACAGCTGAAATATCATTCCTGATTATTTAACCACCACACATATATGTGGGACCAGCCCATTCTGTGTCTCTGCCCCTCCTACAAGTCTCAAGATGGCTTCTTTATATATCCTTAGTTATAGGACTTCTGTTCAGCTCAATGTCACGTGACTCACAATGGTGGTTGTTCTGTACTTTATTCATTTCAATATGGTCGTGAGAGGAGGCAAGCACAGCATTTATCTACTCTACCTTCTCGACTGGAAATCCAAACTCTACACATTTTTAATTCATTTAGTCCTCATAAGAACCTGATGAAATAGGTACTGTTACAATTATTCATATTTACACTTTGAAAACGGAAGCAAAGTGGTTCTGCCATTCTAAGACACAGAGATACTAAATGGAGAAGGAGGATTCAAGCATAATTATCTGCTCTGAAGATGCTCTCATCTGCTTTGCTGCACAGCCTCTAACCACCTTTGCATCTCAGTTACATCTAAGGTTTCCATTAAGGGGACTGGGCACTGTAACATTCAGGGACCTTAACATAAGCTAATTGAACCCTCAAGACAAAAATTTGAGGTGAGTATTAATAGCCTAATTTCCCAATTGAACAAAAATAAGGGGAAATCTCATTAATCTATACTTTGTTGATTGGACTTAAAAATAATTTTGTTAAATTGTATCTAAAACTTAATGAATGTAAAGTAATATTTTTCCTTATTAATTTTCAGGTTTCTGCTCACAAGCAAAGGAATCTGATTTAAAAATCAATTACATTTTGTAAACCAAGGACCCACAAAATGGACATTTCCTTCTTTGTGCCTTTGGTCCTAAAAGAATAAATAAACCTTGAGTTGTCTCCTTTCGCTCTGTATCAAACACTCTCATTCGAAAGAAGTAATATTAAAAGTGATGATCTGTAGCAAAGAGATCAGGAAACACTGCCTGAGGACTGCTTCCGGTGAACTTGTGTCGGAGACCTAGTGGAAGTGGAGGCCATGGGGGGAGCTGTAGGGCTCAAAGCTGACAGAGCTGTTTCAGTTAAAACTTTATGACATGGGAAGCAAACTCTGATGACATTGGTACCAACATGAAGCGTGCTCCTCATTTCTGCATGGAACTAAGTGTGGCGCTCCAGGAACACAATAATGGGGGTCTATTCGAGGGGGCACTGCAGCACTGAGCAGAAGGAGCAGTGTCACCTGGCAGATGTGATCACACCCTGTGGGAGACAGTCATTCCCAGGGCAAGTGGTTCCTTTGCAGGCTCATGCTGTAATCAACAGCAGACACCTGAACAGCAGGCGGAGAGAATGCCAACAGAGGAAAAGATGAAATGGCAGAAGCCATTTCTGAGCTCACTGGCTGAATTAGTTTCTGAGGGAAAGTGAGCCACCCTAGCAACTCCCAAAAAAGAACTGATGTGGGAAATAACTGCATTAGCAAGAAAAGTTATGACACAGAAAATTTCAAGTTATATGTTTATACTGAACTATTATATTATTTCTGAAGTTATGTCATATCCTTTTCAGAATAATTCAGTTCTTAATTCCAATAGTTATCTTAAGATAATTGTGAATGTCACTTTCAGATTAGTGATTAATTGTTGAACTTTTATTATAACATATGACGTATAGCATTGTCATATATCTTGTCTACTTGACCTGATTTTATATCTGCATTATAAAATTATCTATTTTCTAAAATATTTTAAGCTATATTCCCTAAAAAGGAAAAGGGAAACTGAGATGTTTCACCACGAACTCTTTGCCTTTCCCCATCATACTGAATTATTCATTGAGTGTGCTTCATATACTTCAATATTTTACTCTCCTGAAAAAAAAAAAAACAACTATGAATCATTTAAAACCAAGAAAAGATGTTAATTGGTAATACACTTGACACATAGACTTGTCAAGAAAATTCTAGGAAATTTTAAAAAGCTATTTCATTTGTTTCATAATGTAAAAGAATCAATTTAACAAATGGAAAGAAGAAAATTAAATGGTACAAAATATGTATGTTGTATGTTGTATTATAATTATTATTTTGTGGCAAAGGGCCATGGAAATTAACTCTAAGATGATATTTTTCTTTTAACATCCTATGACCAAGAAAGTTTGAATTTTATGGTGTTTCAAGATATAGTTCAAAAATTGTATTCCCTATGTCATTTACAATTATATAGAAATAATTCCAAAGAATATTACCTAAATAATGCGATTTAGATCACACAGAAGCTCCTGTTCCTCAAGACAGGTGGGATTTTTAAGGTTGTTCTAATTAAATCTACAGATTTGTAATTCAAACTAATAGGGGCTTACGTTTTCTGTTCACGGATGCATTTCCTCAAAGAACACAAATTAATCCTTTGAAGTGCTAAAGCCAGTCATATCCTTCTCCTCCTTGATGATACATAATCTATTCAGTTGTTTTGTTTCATTCCCAAAATTGACCAGTTTCATCTGCATTGAAAATCTCTTGAGGCAGATTTGAAAGGAACTCCTTGACACCTTTGTGGGTACACTAATTAACTCCCATTAGTTTAAAGTGGTGCAGAACAAAATGGGGTTTTAACCTAATAAGCATTATTATACAGAAACCAACTTTCCATAAGCAGCTCTTTCCTGTGCTCAGTTTTAAGTACTTACACAGTCTCAGAGCCCCTAACATTCAGCTGACTGAAGCAACCTGAAATGCCTTCAGAACCAGGCAGCTGAGGTGAAGTAGGCAGCCCCTTCCTGCCCACTCAAATTCAACTGTGTTTTGTTTTGTTTTGTTTTCAATTAAATTGATTGTGGGTAACACTGGTTAATAACATTCTATAAGTTTCAAGTGTACAATTTTGTAAGACGTCATCTGAATATTGCATTGTGTCCTCACTACTCATAGTCTAGTCTCCTTCTGTCACCATGTATTTGACTCCTTTACCCTCTTTATCCTCCCTCATCCCCCTTCCCCTTTGGTAACAATCATACTATTCTATCTATGAGTTTGTTTGTTTTGTTTGTTCACTTGTAACTTTCTGATTTTTCATCCCCCATATGAGTGAAATCATATGGTTCTCGACTTTTTCTGTCTGACTTATTTCATTCAAGATCCATCCACGTTGTCGCAAATGGCAGTGTTTCATCTTTTCTTATGTCCGAGTAATATTCCATTGTATATAGGTATCACATTTTATTTACCCAATCATCCATCGAAGGACACTTCGGTTGTTTCTATGTCTTGGCCACTGTGGATAATGCTGCAATTAACATAGGGGCACATATATCTTTATGAATAAATGTTTTTAAAATTTTCGGGTAGATACCCAGAAAAGGGATTACTGGGTCATATAGTAGCTCGATTCTTAATTTTTTGAGGAAACTCCATAGTGGATATACCAATTAATATTCCCACCAGCAGTGTATGAGTGTTCCTTTTGATCCGCGTCCTCTCCAACATTTGTTATTTCTTGTCTTATTGACAATAGCCATTCTAAAAGATGGAAGGTTTGTTTTCCCCTATACCTGGTGAATTTGACTATCTTTTCACATATCTGTTGGCTATTTGTATGTCCTCTTGGGAAAGGTATCTGTTCAGTTTCACTGCTCATTTTTTAATTGGATTTTTTTGTTGTTGTTGAGTTGTATGAGTTCTTTATATATTTTGGATATTATCCCCTTACCAGAGGTAGCATTTGCAAATGTCTTTTCCCATTCAATTGGTGGCCTTTTTGTTTTGTTGATGGTTTCTTTTGCTATGCAGCTTTTTAGTTAAATATAGTCCATTCATTTATTTTTGGTTTTACTTCCCTTGCCCTGGGACCAAGTTCACAAAAACCTCTCTGAGACCAAGGTCCATAAGTTTAGTACTTATGTTTTCTTCTATGTATTTTATTGTTTCAGTTCTTATATTTAAGTTTTTAACCCATTTTTGAGTTAATTTTTGTACATGGTGTCAGATATCAGTCTGGTTTCACTCTTTTACATGTGCATGTGGGTTTCCAATTTTCCCAATACCATTTATTGAAGAGGCTTTCTTTCTCCTTTATATGTTTTTGGATCCTTTATCAAAAATTAATTGCCTATATTTATGTGCATTTATTTCTGGGCTCTCTCTATTTGTTTTTTAATACTGCCTCTGATTAGTCCTAGCTTCCAATTTTCATTTTCTATATTCTAGCCACCCACAAATACTTAAGGCTGCTTGAGATCTTGCCCTTGTCTGTTTTCAAAAACCACGGCATTTTTTCCATGTTGCTTGAACCAGCCTATAGCCTCCTGACTCACTTCCATAGTTGAAGAATTCATCCCACAGACACCTACACTGTGCATTATTTCTTATCACACTTACATTTTTTAAATTCTCTCTTATTTATTTTCTGTAATAATCCTAACCTTAATATAAGGCCTTTAACGTTCTAACAACTGTTGCACTTTTGGACATGAAGGAATTAATGCTTGAACTCAAAACAAAGTTCAAACAAAGCCAACGATCAGGGTTAAAAAAAAAAAAACATGCAATGACCACAAACAACTAAAATTGCTATTTGTTGATGGCTGGCAGAGCTAATGAGCTTTTACCCTAGTTCATAGCTTTGTTCACATCTATAGATGTTATTAAGTAGAAAATAAAATTATAACAGCTAAGAATTTGCTGAGTTGTTACTACATGACAGGTGCAGTGCCATGGACTCTCCTGCATTCTCTCTTATAAAACTGGCCACAGTCCTGAAAGGCAGGTAGTTTACTGTCAGTATTTTACAGAGTTGGAAACTGAGAGGTAAAACAGTTGTTAGAATGCCTAAGCCACACAGTTAAGGCAAGCATTTAATTTGAATCCAGGTGTCTGAATTTAGTCTGCAGTCTCTAAATCTCTAGAGACTACATCTCAAAGCATACAAGGGTTTTATTTTTATGAAAATAATCACTATTTTATCCTCATTACCAAAGAGAATTCTATATTCTCAAAATATAATTTCAATATTACAAAAGTACTATTCAATCAGTATAGATATTTACATAAAGCATCTCATTTGGTAAATTAAATATATCATGTAAAGTCGATATATCAAGTTTTTAAGTTTTAACTCAAAGGAAATAATTAGAGACTATAACTTGGAATAACCTTCACAATTTTTGATGACATTTACTTTAAAATGAGAATACATTCACCAAAAATATTAGAATAGATCAGAAAACGCATGGATTGGATCTTTACATATTGTATTTTACTAAATAAAGGAGTCAACATAATGAAAGTATGAGAGCTAAATAAACAGATGGAAATCTATTTCAAAAGAAAAATATAATATGTATAACTAAAATATATTTGGTCTTTTATGTATATACAAAAAATTTTATAGGAGAAAGACCATTTTTACAACATTAATGTCAATTGTATCTCAACTAAACTGGGGTAAAAGAGAGAAAGACCATCTTAAGAATCTTTCAAGAGGCAACAATTAAGAATTTAATGAGCAAAATGTATGACAGGACCTACCTGTTTCTCTGACCCAAGCTTCAAACCTATTCAACAAGTGTGTTGTAATCCTGTCCGTATTTGTACCCATGGGCACAGTCAGAGGGAACATTTCTGTCTACAGTCAGAAGTGCTGGTCATCTGTGTCTACTCCTAGTTGCTGTGCAAATCCACTCTAAATATATTCTACATGTGGACAGCAGACCCTTGTGTAAAAACCAGTGACATGAACGCCCCCGTTTTCAAGATAGTTCTTTAGACTCTTCTTAAGGACTATTAAAAGTTCTTCCTTATTTTTAGTTGAAATTTATTTCCCTGAAACATCTACCTATCTGTCCTTGGTCTGCCCTTGGGAGCATCAGAGTTACGCTGCTGGGTAGAAAAGAACCACTGTGTGGTGATGAACTGAAATATAGCCTGATGTGTAAAAATTCCTCTCCAGCAGGGTGGACTTTATACAACATGTGGAGTTCAGCATGGAGACATCATCATTACACGGTTGGCTCTGAATTTCTTTCTCTGGGGGACTGTCCCACACCATGTGACCCAAGCTGGTTAATCAAAATATTCTGGATGCCACGCTAGATGTCAAAATTTTTTTGGGTAGAAATCCCGGGAGGAAGCCTCTCCCATTGTGAGATTGAAAACTGTGTTTGAGAATGACTTAGGCTGAGCCCAAATTTGAACACAGGAACCTGACCCGATTATTTGGAACTCTGGATGACTGCAGCTAGGGCTTCATCCTTTGGACTTTCTTGTTAAATGAACCAATAGGTCTCTTTTAAGTTAGTTTAAGTTAGGAATTTCAGTCACCTTCCACTAAAAGAATTTTGGTGAATACATCTAAAGGGACACAAGTTTTCCTAGCATCGACTCTAACTGGAAGAGAAAGGCTAAGGGAAGTGCTGGTGGGTGGAGTAAGCAAGTATAGAGAAATGAGAAGTTGAGGATCGGAGCAACAGAAAATTGGAAAGATGAGAGATGAAGAAACTGTCCCCTGGACTTACCTTACTTTATGCAGAAACTTTCCTGCATGATAAGATTTCTGGAATGTTATGAGGGTCCATTACCCATCCCCCCCCCCCAGAAAAAAAGAGATCCTGCATTAATAATCCACAATATCTCAAAGTCCCTTTACAAAGAACTGAGGCTTTCATTACAAAACTGAAGATAAGCTGTTAATATCTCTGGCAAAGTCAGGAGGGAGGAGGACAGGACACAACAACATTGGGGGTGGGTCTGTCATCATGATACCTGGGCATTGGAGGATACCCCAGAGACACCTCTGCCCACCTTACAATTTTCCTGAGAACAGAACTGCTGTCATAACCCAACTCTCTGGAGCAGGCGAAGAGGACCCCTGCCTGCAGCTTATCTCTGCAAGAGGATTTTTTCTGGACTAATACCATAGTGTTAATTAACCATGCCCATGAAGATTCCTAGAGAGGTTTTCAGGACAAAAGTCATGTCCCCACATATTTCACTTGCTAGTCCCAGAAAACTGCGCTTTACTATTCAATAAAAATAAATCTATCCATTGACAATAATTACATCTAAACTATAGGTAACTAAAAATATAAAGCAGTGTCTTACCTGGTACTCTATGCCTTATTACATCTTTACTCTTCCCCTAGGGTTCTGCATATTTGGCTGTGTGTGTCTTTCATCAATACAGCTGGAGAGCAGACTACTAAAGGTATGCTGGGAATAAACTATCTTCTCTCAGACCCTTCCATTTTCCTTCTCACCTTCTGTGCTGAAAAGTCACTTCTACAGCTATTCTCCACGAAAGGTAGCAAAGAATTGAAATGACATTTCACTAGCAGTGAATCAGCATCTCTTTTCATTGAAACAGCATACGCTCTTCAGAAAGATGACATAAGTGCTGCCATATATAGGAAAACGTAAAACATTAGGAAATGGTGGTCCAGCGTGTGGGAAACACCAGTGACACCCTACCTTTGCTAACTGATCTGCCACTGACCATGTTAGTGGATTTTCAAATGGAAAAGGTCTTTGGGCAAGTCTGAGTACAATATGAATGTAATATGGCCTTGCTGATACTTAAATAAATAGATAGATAGATAGATAGATAGATAGATAGATAGATAGATAGATAGATAGATAAATAAAATCCTCCTTTGAAATGATTTCCAGAGCCATCAGCCCAATTTCTATCTACCTGAAGATTCTGTATTGAGTCAGTGTGTTTAAAAAAAGAAGAAGAAGAATTGTGGGTGATTATGTTATAAACTTTGAATGAATATAGGGGACGATTAAAACAAATATTGAGGACTACCAGGGTCCAGGCACAAGGCGGACACTGGGGATACTAGGACGAGCAGCCAAGAATAGCTCCTCTCCCCACATAGCATGCATTCTTGCGGAGACAACCTTCAGACATTAAACAATATTTACAGGGTGTTATAGGGAAATACACCTAGTTAAAGGGATCAGGAAGGCTTCTTTGAGCAAGTAATAGTTGAGCTGAACCTAGAACAACTAGGGAATAATTAGTGGAGGAAAAGTAGGGAGGGCATTCCAGACAGAGGGGAAAGTGCGTGTAAAGGCTCTGAAGTGGAAGGAGGCATCCATCTTAAGAAAATGAGAGGAGATCAGCAGGACTAAAGCATGGAGGTATGGACTCTGGGTCAGGATATGGTGAGGTAAACATGTCCCTGAAATTGAAGTTAAAGTTGTTTGGGTTTTTGTTTGTTTGTTTTAATATGCCCAAACTAAACACATCCCTAAATCTCTTCTAGTACCTATGGATTCTTCCATCTCAATAAATGGCAACTCTACCCTTTTAGTTGCTTGACATCATCTGTGACTCCTCCCTTTCTTTCTACATTGAATTCATCAGCAAAATGTATTCATCCTGTCTTCAAAATATATCCTTTACTGGACCACTTCTCATCATTTTCACTATACCATCCTGGTCCATCTCCTCTCTCCTAGATTACTGCAAGATCCATGTAAATTGTCTTTTCTATGTCTACCTTTGCCTCCCAGGAGCAATTCTTTTAAAACATGAGTCAGTTTATGGTCTTCCTAAAGTCTCTAAAGGCCCCCATCTCATTCAGAGTGAAAATCCAAGTCTTTACGATGGCCTACAAGGGCCCTACACAATCTAATCGGCTATTAAGTCTCTGACTTCATCTCCCATTACTGTCATTCTCATTCTGTGTACCCCAGACCCAAGAGCTCGTCTTTCCTGGAAACTCAGACATGCTTCTCTCTCAGGGCCTTCGAACTTGCTGTTTCCTCTGCCCATATTTTCTTCCTTCAAATATCCAAATGGCTCACATCCTCACCTACTTTGTCTTTTTTTTTTCAATTACAGTTGACATTCAATATATTAGTTTCAGGTGTACAGCATAGTGGTTAGACATTTATATGACTTACAAAGTGATCCCCCAATAAGTCTAGTACACACCCACCTGGCACCATAGGTAGTTATACTTTAATTATATTATCACCTATATTCCCTATGCTGTATTTTACTTGTCTATGACTATTTTGTAACTGCCCATTTGTACTTCTTAATGTCTTCCTCTTTTTCACCCAACCTCCAACCCCCTTCCCATCTGGCAATCATCAGTCTGTTCTCTGTATCTATGACTTTGTTTCTCCTTTGTTTATTTTGTTTTTTAGATTCCGCATATAAGTGAAATCATGTGGTGTTTTGCTTTTCTGTCTGACTTATTTCACTTAGTGTAACATGCTCTAGGTCTATCCATGTTGTTGCAAATATTAAGATTCCATTATTTTTTATAGCTGAGTAATATTCCATTGTAAATATATACCACATCTTCTTTATCCAATGGTCTATTGATGGACATTTATGTTGCTTCCATATCTTGGCTGTAGCATTATTGTGAATAATGCTACAATAAACATAGGGATGCATGTATCTTTTCAAATTAGTGTTTTGGATTTCTTCAGTTAAATACTCAGAAGTGAGATTGCTTACTTCAAGTCTTTGCTCAAATGCTGTCCTCTCAGTGAGGCTTTCCCTAACTAGCATACTTAAATTTTCAATCTGCCCTTTCTTCTTCCTTTGCCTGGTTTATTTTTATCCCTAATATATTACAGTACATATTTGTACTTACTTACTTTGTTACACACACATACTGGAATGTTATCCCCATGAAGACAGAAATTTCTGTCAGTCACAGTCACTGTGGAATCCCTGGGTGCTGGATTGCTTGGGAGAGAAAGCACTCAATAAATATTTGTTGAATGAAGGTACTCATCCTATAAACAATAATAAGCCATCAAAAAGCTTTAAACATGAAGAGTCATGATGAGACAAATTTTTAAGTTCTCTTCAGTTGCCCAGGAAAAGAATGTTCTGGGACAAGGGGACTAAGTGTGGTGGACAAAAGCAGACGATTGGGAGAAAACTAGCTGACCTTCATTTCTAAGAAGAGTTAGGACAGTGAACTGAAGAAGAGAGGCTTACTAGATTTGGTGCCTCAGGGTTGTAACCAGCCTCCAAGATGTCCCCCACCCTTTCACGCAATGATCCATGCCACACACTATTCACATCTTGTGTAGTCCCCTCCCACGCTGAATGAGGCGGGGCCTGAAGGATAATGAAATACGACAGTGATGCTACATGACTTCCAAGATCAGGTTATAAACAGCGTTGCAAGTTCCTCCCTGGTGGTTTGAAAAACTTACTCCTAGAATCCTGAGCCACTGTGTAAGTCTGCCTACTTTAAGCCCACCATGCTAGAGAGATCACATAGGGAGATCAAATGGAGAAGTCCTGAGACTACATAAAGAGAAAGATGCCCTACCAGCCCCAGCTGTTCCAGCCTCCAGCCATTTGGCAGAGGCCCTAGACCCTGGGAACAGAGATGGGGTTTCCCACCGTGCCACATCTGAATTCCTGACCCTCAAACCAAAACAAAACTAGTTTAAACCATTAAGTTTGAGAGTAGTGTACTAAGTAACAATAGACAACCAGAACACTCAGTGAAGAGGACTCATTGTCGATGGACTTGCACCAACCAGGCATCAGTTCAGGGTTAAATAACTTGAAGGACAAACTATCTCAAGGTGCTATCTGCATTTATGAGTCTAGTTAGGATGAGCAAAATGGATCACTTTAATAAAAGAAAAATGCAGCTGTTTCCAGTTAGTTTTTAATCTAAACTGTGAAAAATTTACCTACCTGATTTTCCCCCAGGTTTTGATTGCACCTAAGCCCTTCAAAAAACTGACAATTTGCTTGATTAAGTGAGGGAACTGGATTACCATGACACCTTCCTCTTCCAACCCTCTGGAGAAGTTCAGAGCAATATCTCCTCTTAGAGCATAAACTGATGAGCTGTCAAGGACAGTGAGTTAATTGTTTGTTCTGAAGTTCATCAAAAAACCAATTGGAACTGTTATTTCAGGAATATTTGATGCCTGAACTTCTTATGCTTTTCTATATAAATCAAAGACTAAATCGTGATATCAGAGAACTTAAATTATAACTGCAAATAGTAGCAAGTGAAATCCCCTTTTAAAATCATGAACAGAATTACATAATAGATAGCTTAAACTAAATGACCAAAAAACTAGTTTCATTGAAACATGAAGACAGAAAGAACGCAGAGGCATCCTACGAGGACATATTAAGTTCTTGCACAGAATTCAAGCGTAATTATTCTAGAAGCCCTAGTTAAGATGGCATCTTGGAAAACCTACATATCTGCAACAAATCCCACCTGTGATAAGTTTATGCTGGATTGTTGTCCTGCTCCTCACTCTTAGCCTGATGGGAAAAAAAATGTGCCAAAATTCTCAAAAGCCTAAACTGGAGCTACTTCAATACCCCAGAGGAACATTGACACAAATGCACATGTTGTCCATCTCATGCATTGATTACTGTGGTCTCTCCAAAGATCAGCCTTTGACTGCATGAGGGTGCCTGGGCTATTGGTGAAAGCCCATGGCAAAGACAGTGCAATATTAAGAGGTCAACATCCCAAAGCCTCCTCATCCCCTACAGGAATAAAGTCCTATTTTCTTAGTAAGACACACAAAGCCCTCTATGATCTCGCCCTTCCTTACATCTCCAACCACATTTCTTGTTATAACTTCTCTAATCACCACCATACTTGTGTGCAGGTGCACACATGTGCATGCGTGCACACACACACACACACACACACACACACACACAATCCTCCGGCAGTACTAAGCTAGCTACAGTTCCCTGAATGAACTATACTGTATCAGATCTCCCCAACTTTGATTATATCTCTCTCCCTGTCTAGCATGTCCTTTCCCCTTTCAGACTCAGGTTAAACATCACCTCTCCTTTGAAATTCCTCCTGTCTCCTTCCCTCCAGGCAGACTCTGGCCATTCTCTTTGAGCCCTCAGAAGGCCCCATGTAGCATTCTTTTATTTTGTCTCCCTACTGCTACTTGACTGAGTCATTCAGGAGAGCAAATAACTTTATTTGATTATTTCCATATCAGAACTCCCTAAAACACAGACCTGGTCCTGTATATGGAAAGAATGGAAGGAAGAACAATAGCCCCTCAAAATAAAAGGAAAAGATTTAAAAATTTAAGCTTTCAGTGACAATGCTATTGACCTCGTCCTTGTGCAGAATAAATCATTTTCCATTTTCTGTCATCAGCAGCACTTTCTAAATGCAGCCAATCTAAAGTGCTGCCACAAGTTACCCTCAAATCATAACATGATATTTATTAGACATAATTTTGATTAGCAAGTAAATAAAACCATGCTACAGAAGTTTGGGGACCACAGAAATAGCCAACATATTTTACAACAACACTCACAAAATTGTACAAAAGGCCATTCACAAAAGAACAACTGACCACTGTGTATGATTCTCTTCAGCAAGAATTCTATAACACAGAATTCTGCTCCCAGATACTTTGAGAGTATAGGCACATACATAGTATTTTATTGAGGAAATGTCTTTGAATTATTAACATTTTTTAACATGGTCATATATCTGAATGGGATTAGAAACCAAAAATGCCAATCTGATAAGCAAATAAAGAGAGAAGGTCAAAATGCACATTTAGTAAGAAGAAATGAATGACAAAGTTATTCACCTCTATCTCCAGGAACAAAACTGAGGCTAATAATAGAAGCCCAAGAGGGCGAGATAATACTTGCTTAGGACTAGTTTTTAGTCTTCACCCATTTTAGGCAGTGACATTATCCCAGCTCCATGGGGAATCTAAAAATTTGAACATTTATAGAAGATTTGCTCCGGAATTAGAAACGCCTTAAAATGTTGAGTTCCATAGAAATTTTCAAAACATTCTTACCGTCATTCAACCTTCAGCTCAGCCTTTAAATACAGACTATGACAGCCAACATATAAAAATTCTAGTCTATATTTTATCTATTCAGTTATTTCTACAACTGATCTCTTATTGTGATGGACACATAAACTTGAAGAAATGAATGAGACAGAAAATAGATAAAGTTTTAAATTGATAACTAATGGAGACCTTCATCATTTCAGAGAGCCCCAAACCCATAAAGACCATTTTAAACAGATTGAGCAAAAGCAGTGTCAGGAATTATGGACCAGATCTTGGGAAACAGAATTATTTCTGCTTGAGCATTTGGAAAGGGAGATGAGTGACTGCCTTCCCCTTCCACTATTTAATTCTAAATAGTGGGCAATGGTGCCCTGCTGAGGAAGGGAGAATGATCAAAAAAATGATGTTAAACAAAAGTAATAGTCACCGTTTTTTGTGGGTTTTTTTGGTTTGTTTGTTCTGGAACTTCTCAAATATCCCCAAAAGTAGAAAGAACGATCAACCTCCATAGACATCACACAGCTTCAAAAATTAGCAATGTTCTATCTGTTTTGTTTCATGGATCTGCTTTCCAACCTCTTTTTTTGGGAGGGTCTGGAGCAAATATCAGACATTATATCATTCCATCCATAAATACTTCAGAATGTATCTCTAACAGATAAGAACATTTTACAATTAACACAGTACCATTTTCATAACCAACACAATTTATAATCACCCTTAATATCATCTAACCGCCATCCTTACTTAGTTTTCTCTGATTATCTCAAAAACGTCTTTTAGCATGGTTTATTTGAATCAGAATTCCAACAAAATTTATTATATTTAGTTAATATATTTTGTCTATTTTAATCTATAACATCACCCCCTTTTTTTTTCATGACATTTATTTGCTGAAGATTCTAGATTTGGCTGATTGTACCCTCATGGTATTATTTAAGATGATGTTCTATCTCTCGTATTTCCTATAAATTGGCAGTTTATAAACTTGACTAGATTCAGATTCCAATTTTTTGGCAAAAGTATTTCAAAGGTGATGCTGAAAGTCACATCAGGAGGCATGTAATATCTGTCTGTCCCACTTTAGTTGTGTTCATAGTGATCAGTGGTTCGTATGATATCAGCCTGAATAATCCATAATAAAGTACCACCTTCACATTTCATGATTTTAGCATCTAAATTGCCTAGATCCATTATTTCATTAGAGGTTGAAAATGGAATGACCCAAATCTTCATTTCTTCTACTTTTATTTTCTGCTCTTCTTCTATTTAAAAAAGAAAAGCTCTTTCTCACAGAAACAGAAAAGCAGCCCCTAAGTACAGGGAGCTGCCCTGACACTCACAGCTAGACCTCAGTGTTCTCCCGTTGGATATAAACAATCTCATAGAACCTCAAATCACCTTGTGACTTTGAAGAAATGAGATAAGCAAGACTGTTTTGCAATGTTGTTTAATCACAGGCAAAAACAAGGTCGCTGTGCAGACCACAAAAAATCAAACATCCTCCTTTTCCAAATCCTATGAATGACTGCCGCTTCTGTAATAAGGCAGCTTTAGCCTTGCTCTAGCCTGCCCTAGAAGATTTATTAAATACCAAATCTTATCGTTATTTAAAGAAGATTTATTAAAATACCCACTCATAGAACTATCCCCCCTTCCAATCCAGACAGAGCCCCTCTTCCTTGAACCACCCCCGACATCATCTAACCACAGCCCAAATCCTGTAATATGCCCTTTCTAACACCCTCTTACTGAGATGCACCAAATTTCCCCCAGTTCTGTTTCCTTCCCTGCAATAAGTAGTACATTTGACTTGCTGAGTTCTAGGCCTGTTTATGAGGGGTGGGGGATGCAGGGAAGGGACATTTATACCTATTTGGTTATTATGAAATATAGTCTATACAAGAAAGACAGGATACACGCAATTCTTTTACTTTACTTCTCACTGCAGAAAAATGAGTTTGTGCTCTGGCAACCTACACAGGTAATCAACATGGTATACTTTTTCCTTTTCAAAGTATCATTATGAATTCATAGATTTTCATTATTTCTATCTATAGTAGAGTCTCTCTTTTTTTTAAAATGGTGCTGTGAGCTCCTGGACAGTGACATGGTCCAGGATCTTTAAGCTTGTGTCCAGTTTCAGGGCCTGGTTGCAGTGCTGACACACAAAACTCATTTGCAAGGTGGTGCTGGATGTCTCAGACCCCTCCATCTTTTGGGAATCAGAGCCCGTCATCCTGGTCTGGTCTACCAGGGAAAGGCAGGGAGCACCAGAGCTTCTGTTCTGCCCCAGAGCAAAGCCTCCAGAACTATGATCACCAAGTCTACAGCTACTTTACTTCCTGGTGGGTTGCGGAAGACTTCTGCCTGGACCTGACATGAAACCATGACCTACAGCGGTCATTTTTCAATGATCAAATATTCCCCTCTTTGACCTGATATTCCCCTCCTGTGTCCTAATGGTACGACTCAAGAACTCTTTAATGGGTTATGCTTTCAGACACGAATAGATATCCCAAATTTACTTTCTGCCTAAGACAAGTATATTGGTCTGGGTTCTCCAGAGAACAGAATCAATATAATACAGAAAGAAGATAGATAGATAGATAGATAGATAGATAGATAGATAGATAGATAGATAGATAGATAACAGGTAGGTAACAGATATATTATAGGGAATTAGTTCATGTAATTACAGAGGCTGAGAAGTCCAACTGTAGAGCTGGCAAGCTGGGGATCCAGGAGAGCTGATGGTGTAAATTCTAGTCTGAATCTGAGTGGAAAGCAGTGGAATACTGATATCCCAGCTTGAAGACAGGCAGAGAGACAGAATTCTTTCTCTTTCTTTTTCCATGGAAAGCTTATTTTAACTTCAGTGTACTTCAGATATACTAACAAAGGAAAACTATTATTTTTGAAATCTTCTTCTCATAAATGAGAATTTTTTACTCAGCCTTTTAGTCTATCTAGGCCTTCAATTGAGTGGATAAGGCCTACCCATACTGGGGCTAGCAATCTGTTTATTCAAATGTTAATCCCATCCAGAAACACCCTCACAGGCATGCCCAGAATTGATGTTCAAGCTAATGTCTGAGCACCCCTGGCACAGTCAAGTTGACACACAAAATTAACCATCAGAACAAATCAGCCATTTCTCTGTAATATTCACTTTAACCAAAAAAAAAAAAAAAAAACAATGAGAGTGGTGATACTATGTCTAAAGATAAGCTTTATACCGCACCGAGGGGCAGGCAGATCTGTGTAGGAACATCCTGGGTAGATTCAGTCACCACACCTTTACAAGAATGGAGAGGAAAGGCAGAGTTTCAAGAAAGAATCATGAAAAAATGATTAGAGAAATAAAAAATGTGTCCAAAGAAGGAATATTAAGGAACTTGTCTGAAAAGAGAAAACTAAAGAACGATTTTATTACTGTCCTTAAAAGTTTTTCCAAATGGAGTTGCTGGGCAGTCAGTACCATGTTACAAAACACTCTGCTAGAGACAAGAGATTAAAGCAAGATTTATTTGGCTAAACCTAAAGAATGTCAAAATCACCCAATCTTAGATATCTAGAAGTGGCCTATTTAAGCCTGGAGATTAGTTCTAGATGGATTTAGGTATTTACTGAACTGCTAAAACCATATACCACTTTTGGGAATGTAATTCTCTGTTGTTTAATTTAAATAGATCTTCTCTACCTGACACTGTGGAAAGTAGATAAACCTCTCTCTAATCTATCCCAAAAGGCTCCCCTGCAAGCTAGTTTATGGCTGCCTCTAAACAGAGAGGAAGGTGGCAATGCGGGTGGCCTATTGTTCCTACAGAGGGAGGTTCCTACAGAGGGCCAGCAGCTCCAGCCACCACTGTGAGAGTGGAAATGAGCAATGAGCTCCTCCAGGGGCTAAAATGTCCTGAAGGAGTCGCCCATATTCTTCCTCCAGAAAGCTTGGATCCTCCTTCATACAATTTCTAGAGCCCACTCTTATTTCCAGGAGTGAGAAGGAGGGCAAAAGAGGTAGGTTTAGTAATTGTGGATACTGCTAAACTCTACTCTACTGCAGAATAAAAAGGCCCCAGTTTAATTTAACGTCAAATAAAGTAGTCTGGATGCAAACATGAGGACAGTGCTTCTCACAGGGAATAACTCTGGAGTTTTCAGTCATTCCAGAAGAGAAAGTATTAGGACATATAGAATAATTCCTCTCCTCTAAGTTAGTAGGTGGGACTTGGGCGGTGGGCGACTGAAGGAAAAAACACTGACAAGAATCACTATCTTAAAAGAATATTTCCTCAAGAAAGGTTGACTCAAGGATAACTGCATTTCATAAGCTAAGAGAGCAGGATGAGGGAATTTCACAAAGAACACACAATGAGCCAGAGGAAATAACTCTAACAGCCTTAATAAAGCTATGAATACTTTTTTCTTATCCTCTTCTAAGCCCAGAAGCTACTTTCTATTTTTATACCTTTTTTCCCGTTCATGATTGGCAAGAAAGGAAAGCAAGGCAAAAACAGACTGTTTCTCTCTCTCTTTTTCTTTTTTTTTTTTGCTGGATAAAATATTTTGTTTTATTATTTTTTAAATACATTTTTTTTCAATTACAGTTGACATATAATATATTACTTTCAGGTGTACAACATAGGAATTAGACATTTATATAATTTACAAGTGATCAACCTGATAAATCTAGTACTCATCTGACACCATACATAGTTATTACAGTATTATTATTGACTATATTCCTTATGCTAAATTTTACATCCTCATAACTATTTTTATGACTACTAATTTGTATATCTTAACCCTTTCCCCTTTTCACCCAGTCCTCCAAGACCCCTCTCATCTGGCAATCATCAAAGTGTTCTCTGTATCCACGAGTTTGTTTCTGTTGTGTTAGTTCATTTATTTTGTTCTTTAGTTTCCACATATACATGAAATCATATGGCATTTGTCTTTGTCTGACTTACTCCACTAAGCACAATACCCTCTAGGTCCATCCATGTTGTTGCAGAGGGCAAAATTTCATTCTTGGCTGAGTAATATTCCATTGTATATATGTACCAGCTCTTCTTTATATTCACCCATTGATAGACACCCAGGTTGCCACCATAACTTGGCCATTGTAAATAATGCTACAATGAACATAGGGGTGCATGTGTCCCTTTGAATAGTGTTTTGGGATTCTTCAGATAAACACCCGGAAGCGGGATTACTGGGTCCCTCTTTGTTTCTTGTTTATAGCATTTGTTTAAAAGTCTGTTTTGCATGGTATAAATATTGCTATTTCAGCTTTTGTTTTCATCTCCATTTTCATGAAATATCTTTTTCCATCCCTTTTCTTTCATTCTGTGCGTGACTTTCATTCTGAAGTGATTCTCTTGTAGGCAGCATACGTAGGGGTTTTGTTTTCTTACTCATTTAGCCATCCTTTGTCTTTTGATTGGAGCATTTAATGCATTTGCATTTAAAGTAATTGTTGATGGATATTTGGTTTTGCCATTTTACTATTCATATTTTCTATCTTTTTTTTTTTTCCTTCTTTGTAAAGAAGTCTATCTTTTCTTAAAATACTGGTTTGCTGGTGATGAACTCCTTTTGCTTTTTCTTGTCTGGGAGGCTCTTTATCTGTTCTTTGGTTTTAAATGATAGGTCCTTGCTTTTCATCATTTTGAATATTTCATGCCAATCCCTTCTGGCCTGCAAAGTTTCTGTTGAGAAATCAGCTGACAGTCTTATTTATAGGAGCACCCTTATAGGTAATGAAGTATTTTTCTCTTGATTCTCTGTCTTTAACTTTTGGCATTTTAATTATGATGTGTCTTGGTGTGGGCCTCTTTGGGTTCATCCTGCTTGGGACTCTCTGTACTTCCTGGCCTTGCATGTCTATTCCCTTTGCCAAGTTGGGGAAGTTGTCCATCATTATTTCTTCAATTAAGTTTTTAATTCCTTGCTCTCTCTCTTCTCCTTCTGGTACCACTATGATGTAAACGCTGGTACACTTAATGTCCCAGAGGCCTCTTAAGCTATCCTCATTATTTTTTTTTTAATTCTTTTTTCTTTTTGCTGTTCTGGTTGGGTGTTTCCTTCTATCTTCTTTTCCAAATCACTGATTTGATCCAGTGATTCATCTAACCTGTTGCTGATTCCCTCTAATGTATTTTTCAGTGCAGTTACTGTATTCTTTATTTCTGATTTCTTTTATGTTTTCTATCTCCATTTTTATGTTTCCTATCTCTTTTTTGAAGTTCTACCTGAGATCATTGAGCATCCTGATATCCAGTGTTTTGAACTCAGCATCTGGTAGATTGCTTGTCTCCGTTTTGTTTAATTCTTTTTCTGGAGCTTTTGTTTTGTTCTTTCATTTGGTGCATATTTCTTTGTCTCTGTATTTTGGCAGCCTCACTGTTTTTGTTTCTATGTATTAGGTAGAGCTGCTAAGTCTCCCAGTCTTAGTAGAGTGACCTTACGTAGTAGGTGTCCTGTATGGCCCAGTGGCACAATCTCCCTGGTCACCTGATCTGTGTCCCTTGCGTAAGTGTGTATACCCTGAACTTCACACTTAAATATCCAATCACCTACTTGATATCTCCCTATGGCTGTCTAATAATTACCTCACCCTTAATATGGCCGAAAAAAAATTTTTTTTATTTAAAGTTTATTGGGGTGACAATTGTTAGTAAAGTTACATAGATTTCAGGTGTACAATTCTGTATTACATCATTTATAAATCCCATTGTGTGTTCACCACCTAGAGTCAGTTCTCCTTCCATCACCATATATTTGATCCCCCTTCAAAAAATTTTTGATTCCCTAATCCTGGTCTGGAAATTCCACCTTCCTAGTCTGCCTCTTTTCAACAAATGGCACCAACCTCCACTCAGTTACTCAGGTCATCCTCAATTCTTCTCCTTCCAGCATATTCCATATCTAATCCATCGGCAACTCCCATGGGTTCTATTTTAAAAACTTATCCTGATTCTGACCACTTCTCACCCATTCTTCACCACAACTTCATCATCATCTCTCACTAAATTTCTGCAACAGACTTTTAACTATAATCAGTTCTGCAGATAGCAGCAAGATCAGTTACTATATTGCTTATCACTCTTTTATTGATTTCCATTGCATCCACATTAAACAAATTTCTTACCAAAGCCTAAAAAGCCCTGTATGATCTGTTCTCTGTTTGCTCCTTTGAGATTATCTTTCACCTTTCTCCTCAATTCTTGCATTTGAAACACACCAGCCTTAGTTCCTCCCCTCATACATTTCAGGTTCAGTTTTGTTTCAGGGCCTTTGTACTTCTGTTTGTTCTAGTTGGAAGCATCTTCCCCAGATCTTCATATGTGTGACTTCCTCTCATAACACAAATGTCACCGCCTCCAACAGGCCTTTCCTGACTGTCTCAGCCAAGGTAGGATTTCCTGCCTCCTTACCATCTCTCACATTTCCCTATTTTGTTTTCTTCATAGCGTTTATCAGTATATGAAATTATTCTATTAATCTATTTTCATATTTACTGTTTGAATTGTCTCATCGCAATGTCAACTCCTTGAGTCAATGACTTTGAATTTTTCACTGTATATCCCTAAGTACCTGGCTTATAACAGGTACTTAGTAAACATTCGGTGACTTAATAAGTATACAGCACTCTGAGAATCCTTTAATTCCAATCTGCCCTAGGCTTGATGGTACATCATTTCCTGTCCTTGAATATATAACACTAATTGTTACACTCTTTTAACCTCCTTTAATTTGTGCCAACATGATTTTCTCATCTTTGTATAAAATCAAAGAATCTTGACAAAATTGTTGAAATGATGTTGTATCCTGGATTTGGACATTAATCAAAGATCACTGGTAGTAAGGCTAAGAATATGAAGGGCAAAAACAACATGCAGAGCTGGCACCCCCTTCATCTAAGCTGACCCTTCTTTTCTTGATACAGACTTAAAATCTTGACTTCCAAATCCTATTTATTTGAGGAATTAAGAATGATAGCTCCAAAGATTATACCCTGCTTTTTATTGCTATATGCTTCTCCCTGGGATAAGAAATGACACCTTAGAGATATATAACTATTTTCTGACTTGTCAAAGACACTGACCTTAAACCAAGTATAATAATCTATCTAATCATTAAATATAAGGCAGCATGAAAATAACACCAGCTAGGAGACAGAGCCCTGAACCCAATAAAGGTTATTTAGTTCAAATAAACTCTATTTAGTTCAATAACCTCTGCAGGGGACTTACCCTCCGCAAGGCTGCTTTCTCCCCTATAAAATAAGGAAGTTGGACCAGTTGACCACAACACTATGATTCTTACCCAATTTGTGTACCTGTTTCTTTTTTGTTGCTTCTATTTTAAAAGCTGTTTTTCCCTCTCACTTTCCTAAGAGAATTATGGCTCTGGTAAAGCAGCTGGCTAAGTTTCACTTGCAAAGCACTTCTGATCACACAGAAGCACACACTGCCCCCCAGCAGAGAAATGTGTGATGGTTGATTTGCACCTTGCTGACTGAATACAAGCAAAGACAAGTGGGCGTTTTATTGGATTCATGGCACTGAAGGATAATAGGCATGCTCTTCCTTTTAGCTTGGGGGTGTTTTTGTTTGCTTGTTTAGTTTGACAAAAACAAAAAAACACACACACCTTTATTCAGGTGTTCCCTTATGAAGTGAAATGTGTCTCTACATAACTAAATTGTGTGCAGTGACATTCAAACTACAAGCTATAAAACCCCACATATTTAGACTGAGCAAGCCAACTTCTCACCAGAGATTTTTTTAAAGAGGAGGTGAAATGCAGGTGGCAAATGCCAGGCTGTGTATATCTTCAGCAACATATACGTGTTTCAATTGCTCGTACCATGACTACAGGTTAAACTGAAGCCCCCTGCAAATGAATCTCTGAGTACAAAGCCTTACTAGGCAGATATCTAAGCTAGTTTTCATTTTTTTTGACTCCTTCTACAGTTTTCTAGTCTCCCATGAAATGAGGATGGTGGTGGTGGTGAGATAGCTGATAGTAGGCTTTTCTCTATGAACCACTCTAGCAAATTAATCGAACCCAAGGAAGGGGTCATTGGAATCTCCAATCTACAGTGAGATCCTCAGAAGCCCAGGTGACAACCTGGACTTGTGATTGTCATTTGAAGTGGGGGGCGGCAGTTTTGCAGGACTGAACCCTTAGCATTTGAGATAGTGTAGATAATGTCAGAACTGAGTTGAATTTTAGGACACCCAGCTGGGGCCAGAGAATTGCTTGGTGGTGTTGGGGAAAACCTACAAACACAAGTCAGAATTGGGTGAAGAATTGTGTATGCTCAAACATAAAAAAGTCTCAAATCTGATAATATTTTAATGCGACTATTTTCACTACGGCTACAATTCCGAGTCTTACTGGCTAGATTAACCCATAACTAAATAATAATAACATCTGCCATTTACTGAGCCCATGCTATGTTACATGTGTCATCCTAAGAGCTTGACATAGATCAGAACATTAAGTAGCATTTCAGTCCTAGGAAGTAGGTATCATTATATTAATTTTACAGAGGAGGGAAAAGCCTGAAGTCGCACAAGCAGAAAGAGATAATTGTCTGCCTATACTTAATCCTGGGTTTGTTTTTTTCTCAAAATTTGGCTTCCAGAACAACAGTCCAAAATAGATTTCACTGTTAAACAAATGGCAAAGGTAGGAAGGAAAGTAAAAAGCAAAACAATTTTAGCACATGTAATGAGAGTTAACAATTGTTTCAAATCTCCTTTTTCTCTAAATGCAGCATAACTTCTGAAAATTACATCTAAAGATGCTGAGAAAATCCACCAAGAGGGCAAGAATTGTTTTGATTCAGGAGGTTAAGTTCTCTAGCCTGGATTGATTTTATTTAAAGCTTAAAAAAAGTGTAAAACATTAAAAGAAACATTGTTGAAGGAGGGGGAATATGAGAGAAACAGCTTGAGACAGTGTCCAGAGGCCACACAGCAAAAGAAACGCCCAGGACTTTGTATGAATATGAACTGGCGTGTTCCAGGGAAGGCCAGTCCCCAGAGCAGGCCAGAGCAGGCCACCCCTTTAAACAGAGGGGCCCTCTCTGGTCACCGGCAGTGTGCATAACGAACGAGACACCCTTCCACCTGCAACCCATCTTCTGACAATTTGCTGTGGTTGTTCACTGTACTTGCACTCCAGGGGATCTTAGACATTGATAATTCCAATGGCTCTGTCTACCCCAACTGTGCTTGCAGGATGTAGAGGGGAGAGAGAAAATTGCCTAGAATTACTAAGAAGACCAAGAAATGGAACTAGAGCACCCAGCTTTTCTTTCTTTATTGTTCTATGGGGGGTTTTGAGGTTTTTGTTTTAGCAACTAACAGTGAAGATAGCTGAAAATTACTAAGGTTACTGTTTAGTTGACAAAAAAAAAAAATCTTTAACTGCAGATGCCTTTGTAAACCAGGTTATTAGAAAAGCAGTTCTAATTTTTTGAGTGAATCTTTGCTATGCTAATTCAATTAAGCCAATATTTATTTAGTGATTATTCTATGGCAAGCATTGACAGACACAGCAGACATGATAATCTCAGAGTCTCTCTCTCTCTCTCTTTCTCTCTCTCTCTCTCTCTCTCTGTGTGTGTGTGTGTGTGTACATATATAACATCGTGCCTACCTTCCTCTATGCCTGACTCCTCTAAAGTTACTTTGAAATCCAGTCTTTCTTTCCCAGGTACGCAAGCTACTTACTTAAGATGATCTTATTTGCACATTAATGACATGTTCTCTAATCCACCATCCAAATCAAAACATGAAATAGGACGAGGACAGTGTGACCTTATGCAACACCACATACCATCCTAGAGGCATTCAAATCATAGCTACATGCTCTGATTCACAGGGCTCTGATTTTCAACAAATAGTTGTGGAAATTCAAATTGTTTCCACTTTCAGGGAGACTCAACAGAAGCCATGTACTGCTGACCCACATTTCCCTGAGTGCCCACTGAGGCATTTGTACCCTGAGAACCGACAGAGTGGGATCAGAGGTCTAACCGGTGCCTGTGTCACCTAACCTGAGGGGAGCTGCACCAGAGACCTATGCCAAGAGAGAAAGAGCCAAGCTAAGAGAAACAGAGCGAGCACATTTTCACACCTATGAGCACTTACAGACGCATAGGCCTTTTTGTGAGGTACACAGGGATGTGCACTTGACACATGGTTGACCAAGGTCACCAGCTATTTGCCTTCTGAGCCTTTATACTGCCAGCCTCATCACCTGCTTTGAATATGCATTGCCCAGATATGCAAATTAGTACTTGTCTGTTAACCAAGGGCATTAATGAAATCACTCCTTCTGAAAATCTTAATTTTAATTAAAATTAGACCTTACAGCTCTCCGGTATGTTTCTTTAAGCTATGGATGTTATTTTCTATTGGATGCTAACCTAGGGTCTTGGGAAAGCCTAGGAAAACTTCTGTTGGTTTGAAGTGCTTTTGTTTTATTTCACTTTGGTTTGTATTTTCTTCCACAAACCTAGGATGATCGAAAGTGTGTCTTGGGTACTAGCCAAAAAAAAAAAAAAAAAAAAAGCTTTACCATGATATTTTTAAAAACATTATTCAATTCAAAATTAAATAAAGCATTAGAAATGCTATACTGAATCTCTAGTAGAAACAAAATGGAGCAAAATATACTAACGTAATAAGTTTTTGGTGACACTAAAGTCATAAAGGAGAACAAGGACATCCCTCTTCAATGCAAAGACAAGTGGCAATTTTGCCCACAGGGTCAGTAGTTTTATCCTCTTGATAACTGTGGTTAAATGCATGTTTGTTCTGCCCTGAGCACAGAGCTTTGTGGCTGTATGTATCATCTCACCTGTTTTCCCAATCAACCTGTGAAGCAGGTATTACTCCCCCAACTCACAGAAGAGAAAAACTGAAGCTTGGGAGTGGGAGGTAAGCAAATTGCCAAGGTGACATAATTTAAGTAACAGAGCAGAGAAAAGCTCCAGTCTGTCTCATCCAAAGTACACGATAACCACAAAAAACGCACCAGCAGAGGCTCAAGCTTCCATAAGCACTAAGGGTTGAGAATAGGTGGTATAAAAAAAGAAAAACAGCTAACTCATTCCTCTTCTCTTTTTAGGAACTTATAATTTAGGACCAAGATCATCTCAGAATATGTCTCCCAGGCCAGAGCTGAATTTCTAGCTCCCGGTAAAGCCAGAGCAATAGCCACCTTGGACCTTGGACTTGCTACTCTTGCCCTTACAGATGTTTATTTCATTGTTTCACTTTGGCATGGTCGCCTGGTGTGATCGTAAGCGGCCACTTGGTAATACCTATTGCATTTATTATTATTAATAGAACGTGCTGTGGTGTTGAGGTGACGGGTCAGTATTTCACATGGTTCTTCTTAGGAAGACTCAGAGCAAAACATTTTCTCAGGTTTCAAAGCCAGGAAAACTATGTCTTTCTTGAAGAACAGATATGTTTCTGTGGCTATTGAGAGCCTTCTGACTGAACATGTTTCCCTTTTTGTTTTGACAGCTAGGAAACTGAAGACTAGCTAACTACAAAAAGTTGTACAGAGCAACAGCATAGGGAATACAGTCAGTAACATTTTAATAACCATGCATGGTGTCAGATGGGTACTAGAGTTATCACTTTGGTGATCACTTTGTTAAGTTATATAAATGTCTAATCACTATGTTGTCTACCTAAAACAATATAATATTGTATGTCAACTGTAACTGAAAAATTAAAAATTATTAAACAAAATGAAATTTTAGAAAAAGCTATACATAGCATTAGGCATTACCTCATGTACTGATAATTTCCCAGCCTTAATTTCACGGCCCTAACCTGTTTTTCTTCTCTTTTTCCTCCTTACTTAATTTTTTTTTTCTCCTATGGTATTTTATTGCAGGTATTTATGTAATGCTTTTCAACCCTATTCTCAATAAAGGCATTCATCTATTTATCTATTTCTGTGTGTAATAGAATCTCTATTTGCACCTGGAACAGATAAATAGCCCCCATTAGATGGAGAGCTCCTCCAGGACAGGGTGACACTTTATTCATCTCTGTGTCTTGTTCAACCCTGTGTTTAGCATAGCACCAGCACTTACTAAACATTTATTGAATTGAATTTTGAACTATCCCCAGGGACTCTTTGGGAGAGTCTGAAAAACTACTTAGAATTCTGAACTCCTGCCACAGTACTTCAGTCCCCCTTAAATGAGGCAGCGTTTTTGTTTATCTTCTGACCCTTGTCCTAAGTGGAAAGAGAGACAATTCTGTCACACTTGAGTCCATGTCTGAAAATGCCAGTCCCCCTAACAGGGTGTCCCTAACAGGGTGACCCTAACACACCACCTCTATCGGAGCACCCCACATACCACGAGACTTAATAAGTGTTACTACGGAAATGTCAAAAACCGAAGACCTTGTTATCTTTTTTGTGTAGAAGTGAAAACATGCTTTCTTCTGACACCTCTCTTTGATTCCCCTCAATAATCTATGTTGAGTAAATGGAGCTAAATTGCATGAAGCTAAAAACTGAGATGTTGGGCTCAGACAGCCTAGGGTTCAAATCCTGACTATGCTACTAACCAGCTTTACAACTTTACCTCTCCTAAGTAAGCAAATTATCTAACCTCTCTAAGCAAACTTTAAAGGGAGTAATCATAATACTTACTCATGGGGTTATTGTAAGGATTTAATGATACATGTCAGTGCACTTAGCCCAAAACTTTGTACATTGTGAGTATTCAGTAAAAAGCCTACACAACGTAACATCTTACCCATTTTGTTATATTCGTTCCAAAGGCAAATATCTACCTTTAGAAAACTGAATTGTGGGTAGCATGCTTGTGACTGAAACACCCTCTATTTCAATCTCTAACAGCATCTCAAACTCGCTCAGTCTACCCTCCTTCCCCAAATCCAGGGCCCTGTAAGTTTTCACTTTCCTCCCTCCTATGGAGAGCTGTGGGGAGGGCCAAGAGAGGAGCAGGGCTTGTCAATAGAAAACTTCAAAACTCTCTTAACATGCTAGGAATAATTGAACAATGACAATGGCTTCTTGACTATTTCAAAGAGATATTGAGAAATGGGATTTGAATTTAAAACAAGTGTCATTAAAACTGAAATATTTGAGAACCTCATGGCTGACTTCTGAGGATTAGACTTAGGAAAACAAACACTCTTCTAAGTGAAGCATGAACTGAATTTGTAAGTTAGAGATAATTCTTTACTTTGAAAAATAAATCTCCTCAGAGTGATGACAATATAAAAATATGTTTGCATTTAATTTAGTCTTTATAAAAGGCACGATAGACTGACCTGCACAGAACTCAACCTCACAGGCCTATGAGTTGGTGATTAGGATAATCTCCCACTGAAGCCTTGTCCGCAGTCACCACAAACCCATGTGGGCCTTCTGTATGCTCCATCTGTCTGCAGGAGAAACAGAATGACATTAGCATCATGTGTACAGAAAGACCGACTTCGCATTTAAAGAAGGATGAAGAAAGCACTGAATGCACAATTACCCAGTACGCTTGGGCCTCCTGAGTACAGAAGTGTGTGTCCCTGGTGATTTTGACTTCAAGGTCTTGAGCACCATTGTTGGGGTGCTCTGCAGCTACCCAAACTGGGGTACAAAGAACTCATGTGCAGACTCTTCAGGTCCCTCTCATTTTCAAACGGAGTTACTTTATCTGTCTGTTCGTCCACCCCACACCTGCAAATGGAGGCCTGTCCTCTACACTCAGAAACAACACAACCTTTTTTGTTTCCACCCTATAATTATAAGGAAGCAAACAAATGACTCCACCAGCTTCATGTCACCCTGTACCCATGAGGAGCCATAACACAAAATATAAGGTCACCTGGTTGAGATGGCAATCTCTTCCTAGAGTGAGCTTGTGAGTACTAACAGACAGCTTATATTTGAGAATTTACACTTGTGGTTACACTCAGTGCTTAGAGCATGGGCTTGGAGTCTGTCTGCAAGGGTTGGAATCACTGTGTTACCTTGAGCAAGTCACTTTCTTCCTCTTGCTTACTTCAGATGGTTGTTGTGACAATTAAATGAATTAATATGTGTATTAGTCTGCCTGAACTACCATAACAAAATACCATAGACTGGGTGGTTTAAGCAACATAAATTTATTTTCTCACAGTTCTGGAGGCTCTGGTCCTTCTCATGTGCAAAATACATTTATTTCCCACAACAACCCCAAAAGTCTTAACTCGTTCCAGCATCAACTCTAAGTCTAAAGTCCAAAGTGTCATCTAAATCTCATGTAAATCACATACGTGTGAGACTTAAGGTTCAATTCACACTGAGGTAAAATCCTTCTCCAGCTGTGAACCTATGGGACCTAAAAAGGTGTGTGCTTCCAAAACAAAACGGGGGGTCGTAGGGTAGACATTCCCAGTCTAAAAGGGAGAAATAGGAAAGAAGAAAGGAGCGACAGTTCCTAAGTCCAATCTAACGGGGCAAATTCCATTAGACATTAAGGCTTGAGAATCATGCTCTTTAGCCTGACGCTCTGCCTTGTGGACCCACTGGAGTGGAATGTCATCCCCCTACCTTGGCAGCATATTGCTCATCATAGCTCTCTTCCTCTTCCAGGCACCCACCCATGCGGCAGCTTTCTGCAGGGGCCGCATCCCTGAGGTACTGGGCTGGGTTAGGGGGCCATCTTGGTCTGAACTGGAGTGGGGCCCCACCCTTTGAAACCACTCTGCCTCCTGGTCCTTGTTCTATGGGCCTGTGATGGGAGTGGTACACCTGGTGATCTCTGAATCATCTTTGAGGGGGTAGGAGATATCAGGGGGTCACTTTAACCTTATCTTGAAGAATAGCAGCTGGCTTCTGCTGCACTGACTGTTTAGGTCTATGGTTTATATCCACAGTAATAGCCTTATCTAATACCCTTCGTTCCTCTCCTCGGGGACTCCAGTTGCACATATATTGGGCTGCTTTAAGTTGTCCCATGACTCAATGATGCTCTATTTTATTTCAGGTCTTTTTATTCTGTTTTATATTGGATAGCTTCCATTGTTATATCTTCAGGTTTGCTAATGTTTTCCTTCTCCAATATCTAGTCTGTTGTTTATCCCATTCACTGTATTTTTCAGCTTAGATTTTGCATTTTCACCTCCAGAAATTGTATATGGTTCTTTATTTTCCACGTCTCTATTTAACATGTGCAGTATTTCTTCTACATTCTTGAACACATGGAATTCAATTATCCCATATCTTTGCTACTAATTCTATCATCTGTGTCGTTTATGGAAAGATTTCTATTGACTGTTTTTCTCTTTATATGGGTCAGATTTTCCTGTTTCTCTATATGCCTGATAACTGTTTATAGGATGGCAGACATGGTAAATTTTTCTTTGATGAGTGCTGGATATTTTTATATTCCTATATTCTTTTTTTTTTTAATTAACATCAATTGGGGTGACAATTGTTAGTAAAGTTACATAGATTTCAGGTGTACAGTTCTGTAATACATCATCTACATCTCACATTGTATGTTCACCACCCAGAGTCAGTTCTCCTTCCATCACCATATATTTGACCCTGTTTACCCTCATCTACCATCTCCCCTCCCCACCTTACCCTCTGGTAACCACTAAACTATTGTCTGTGTCTATGAGTTTTTGTTTCTTCATTTGTTTGTCTTGTTCCTTTGTTGTTTTCAGTTTTATATAGTCCACATATCAGTGAAATCATGTGGTTCTCTACTTTTTCTGTCTGACTTATTTCAGTTAGCATTACAATCTCAAGATCCATCCATGTTGTCACAAATGGTACTATTTCATCTTTTCTTACTGCTGAATAGTATTCCATTGTGGATATATACCACAACTCCTTTATCCATTTATCTGCCGAAGGACACTTTGGTTGTTTCCATGTTTTGGCCACCGTAAATAAAGCTGCAGTGCACATTGGAGCACATATGTCTTTATGGACAAAACTTTGCTCTGGGATGCAGTTATGTTATTTGGAAACAGTTTGATTTTTTTTTTTTTTGAGGGTTGCTGTTAAGATTTGTGAGGTGGAATTCAGTAGCCTTTGTTTAGGTCTAAATTAATCACACTACTGAGGTGATACCCTTCTGAATACTCTTATTTCTCTAATGTCCTTTGAATGATGACATTTTCTACTCTCACTGAAAGGAGCACTGTTTCCAGCTCTGTGTAAGATCCACAAATATTCCCTTTGCTCCTTTTCAGTGGTTCTTTCCCCAGACTTGGATAGTTTCCCACAAACATGTGCTTATCAGTATCCAGGTGAAGACTTAAGGAGGACCCTCTGAAGAATCTCTAGAGCTTTTCTGTCCAGTTTCCTCTTCACCAGTACTCTGTCCTGTGAATTCAAGCCACTTTGACTTCCCTGGACTCCTAGCTCCATGTCTTCAAATCATGAAGATCACTGGGTTCCCATGGTTCCTATTCCTTACACTGCAACCTGGAACCTCACTGCAGGCACCAAAGAAATCATATGGTTCACCTTATTTGCTCTCCCACTCACAGAGATCAACATGCTGCGTTGCCTGATATACAATGTCTGAAAACCATTGTTTCACATATTTTGTCCAGTTTTCAGATGGGGAGATAAGTCCAGTCTCTATTATTCCTTCTTGCCGAGAAAGACATTTTTTAAGCAAGAAATTGGCTCTTTCCTTTTCATTTTACTTCATCATCACAAATTCAAATTGCTTTTCTCTTACAGAAAATGAAAAATTGAATTAAACTGGGAAATACAGCACTCAGAAAATTAACTCAATTTTTTTCTCATAAATCAGAAACCCTCGTTACACTTGGAAACCATTTTTTATTTTCAGTTTTTTTTTTTTTAGTTATCTTTATTTTCACTAACTTTAATCATCACTGGATGTGTTTAATATTCTAAAATATTTTCAGTGTGTCTATATTGTATTTTTAATATATATTCTCACAGAATTTTCAAACAAATTGAAAAAGTCCTAGCCATCCTGAAGTGAAATCTCTTCTTTCTCTATATGACAAGTAGACCCAGAGAGCTTTTGTGTGTATGTGTGTGCAATACAACAGACTTACCCAGGGGCAGAGTGAGAAACCAGAATCCATTTCTTCTGTCATTAAATCACTGATGTACTAAGCAATCAAGTAGGAACCCAACTGAGTGCCAGGCACTGCTTTAGACAGTTTCTGAAAAACTATTTTCTTCCCTACCCTCGTGATGCTCACAGTTAATAGTGGTGATAGTCATGCAACAGGTAATTAGAATGTGATGTGGAAAATGCAACTGTGGAGGGTGTACAGGATGCAGCGGGGAAAGAATGGGAGTGATTTTGTTGTTGCTGCTGTTTTCAAAGCCCTGGCTGGATTTTTCCCCTTACTATTAGACATCAAGCTCTTTAAAACTTTTTGTTGAAGTGTTGCATACATACAGAAATGTGTGTAAATCATTTTCATAAAATGCACCCTCCCATGTAATCAGCACCAAAATCAAGAACCAGAATAATACCAGCACCTGAGAAGCCCCCTTCTACTCACACCCCTTCCCAGGGATAACAATACGGTGACTGTGCTTGAGGAAGTGGAGCAAATCACCCCCCAGAAGGGGCCGCATAAGCTGATGCCCAGCTCATTGCTCTCTCCACCACACCAAATGTCCCTCTTGTTAAAGCCCTCTAACATCTTCCAAAATGCACAGATTCCACAGGAATCTCTTCTATAAGATTAAATATGGGATATCACTACACTATAAAATATACACCTTTGTATAATTTGGATGACTCAGGTTTAAAGTTTTTTTTTTTAAATACTACCATCAGGGGGTTTTCACTTTAGAACTTTCCCTGAGGCATATATGCACTTTTAGAATCACTCCATGGATTTTTTTTAAACAATAGCACATCCAAGTCTAAAAGTTTCAAGGTATGACAGTGATGACTCTAGTTTGCAGGCATAAACAGTCTTAATCTCATTTGGAGATAAACTATTCAATCTTCCCTTTGTCTTTCAAAATAATTAAAATCAAGATGTTTCATCAATGAGTAAAACAGAAACCTATAATAACGATCAACTCTATAAATTTCTTCCTGTCCCAAACAAAGGAAAATGTTGAAGAAGAGAATGTACTGGGAAAGCCCGGGTGTTCCTTGGAAAAAGTGATTATGACAGTAAATCTATTGAAGGGATTCTGCTTTTAGAGTATTGACAGGGGTTCTCATTTTTCCTAGGTACCTTTATGGTGTCATGCTGTTATATGAACAGCTTTAGTACTGTGGGTTTGGTCTTTTGGTGCTTCGGGAGTAAAGAGGAAAGAGAAATAGGAAGAATACCGAAAGCTATGAAAATGCCTGTGAACAAAATTACCTGGAACATCAGCATCTAAATTTCTACTCTAAGAAATGTATTGCAGGGTTGCTGTTAACACCAATCTTAATTAATTATTAAATTAATTCTTAATGTAGATCAATTTTCATTTAAATTAGCACTGGGAAATGAGCCTGTGAAATGCTAATAGGAGAGGAAAGTTCAAGAAATGAAATATTGCTGAGGAGGACGGAGTTTGACTTCTAGTGCTTGTCCCTTGGTTATATTTCACAAAACCAAATTTGCCTTTCATTAGTTCATTAGATTGTTTTCATTAAAAAGAAATCTGTAATGCTTCACAAATTTTGTAATCCACAACTCAAACAACTACCTAACAAGTAATCAAAACCAGATGCTATTGTATCACATCTCTGTGAAAAATGCTAGTCACTGCCTCATCTTGTATCACTCCAAAGGTTCCAGTCAGTGATGTTGTTACGGCTGAGAATGTTTGTGAGTGTGATAAACATGTGAACCTTGTTAAGTCCTAAGGTAGCTCTAGTTTTACAAAATATCTGTTTTATTAAAAAATTAGCTGTCCAATAATTTTCATTATAATTAGGAGAACTAATTCCTATATCCCCTTTTGCTCCTGCCTCCAAATTGAGAGGGAAACAGTACAAAATGTACAGTAGTACCTCGGTTTTCAAACATCTCCGTTGATGAACATTTCAGTTTATAAATGCAGTAAACCTGGAAGTAAGTGCTTCGGAAGTCAAACATGTCATGTGGTTTACGCTGAGTGCAAGATCCTGAGGCCGAGCTGTCGGCTGTTTTCGAATGTTTCAGAAATCAAATGGTTTTCCAGAACGGATTACGTTCGAAAATCGAGGTACCACTGTATTTTGATGTCATTAGTTATCTCAGAAGGACAATCTGTACTGCTGCTAGCTCTAGAACAACACTGTTCTTTCATCTTTAAATGATGTATCTGCTTTCTTCCAGATGTTGTAGCTCAGGAAAGAATCGTAGGCAATTCTTTCAAGCTATAACTCAAATCAAACTTTTACCTCTAAAAATACCACTTAACCGAAACAAACCTATGAAGTAGAACTATTTGAAAGAGGATAAAACTGATCTTAACAAATTATACCACAGATCTATAGTTGTGGTCTTGCCACATCCTACCACCATCTGACCCAATCTAACAACTTCACCAAATTGTCTATCACCAAAATTTTTCCCCTTCTGAGTATGAAATTAGTGACTCCCAAGTTATCATTTAACATGTATGATTCTTCTTCCTAGGTGTTACGTCAACCTCTTGGCTATATGTTAGCTCCACTGAGCATAAGGACAAGGCCTTCAGAGGTCAAAGCAGAAAGCTGCTTTGTAGGCCGACCCTGCTGGGTGGCTGCTTTCTCTCTCATCTTCCTTGTCTTCTGTGCCAGGGAAGTACCTTCCAAAATCCTTTTTCACTCCTGTTCTCAGGTACAAGCACTTCACTTCCAGATTTTTTAAAAGTCTTGCTGCGTATATAATGGTGAAAAACTCACCTTTGAATTAATCTCCCAGTTGGAAGCCCACAATTTGAAAATGGAGCCATTCAATCAGATCACTCGGTCACTCCCAGCCATCTTATGAATTAGTACATTAGGTACCTTGCTTAGTACGTATGTACTCTTGGCAGGTAGGATTGAGAACAAATAACTCTGCAATAAGTGGCTTAAAATTAATGGCTAAAAAAGTGACTAATTGGACACTAAGGACCTATTGATAGATGAGAGTCTTGTGTAGAATCTGAAAAGTCTTTAGTTCTCTTAAAGTAAAGATCAAACAGTCTGTTATACTGGAGCTTTGGTAGGCATGATTTTTAAATGGGCTGATTAGAGCTGTAGACTCTATATTTTTCATATTTTGCTAAATATATATATATATATATATACATATATATGTATACATACATATATTTATATTTATATATATATGAACATGGCCTCTATGAAGTCCCTCTCACACAGTTATAGTTTTCTGGTTCATTTATGAATTCTCAAATGGGTCAGGATTAGCTCTGTCAAAGCTTATTTTTCTTTCTGAAATGATTACTTGATTCAACCTACAGTCATACTAAGATTGGTCATAATATAATGTACTGTGTTCTGAGCCATCTGCCCAAAAGTTGCATCAACTTTCTCTTTCTAAGGTCTTGCAAATTCTGAGATGCTGGCCAGAAGGAAAAGGGTCTGATTCTGGTAGAGACCATTCTTCTCAAACTGTGACCTCCCTTTCTACTGACTTCCCCGTTTACATACAGCCAATGAAAATGGAGGGTTTCCTCTATGGAGAGGATTCTGTGTCACATTTTATCCAAGTTTCTTGGTGGACTCATTCACTGCCACTCACTTTTCCCCACCTGAAAGGTCAATCGCAGCCAACCAGATGTGGCAGAGAACAAGAAGAGGAGAACAAATTATCCACAATTTTCTATGCAATCTTGCCACTTGCGCCCATTCAGCCTTCCCTCTCACCTATCAGGGACATCTAAGTCACAGTTGAATCACCTACAAATCTGATTAAAACTGTAGATCCCTACTGAAGACCTACTGAATTAGAACCAGGAGAAGAGGTGCCCAGGAAGCCGCATTTGTAACAAGCCCTTTATATCACTCTTAGCACACTGACCTTTCAGCACCTCTAGGTGCCTTAGGGGAGCAGTGAGAACACAAAACAAGTAGTCCAGGTCTCTTGCTGACAACCCATGGCCCAAATAATTGGGTTCCTGAGGCATCACTGACACTAGCCATCAAGTCCTTTCATCTCTGTACCACAGAGGCATCGCTGAAGGCACTGCATGTGTGCCCAACTCTTGGAGAGAAGGCAGGTAAGTGTAACTTCCTTTCATTGTAGCACTCACACCCTAACCAACAGAGCACCCCCAAAACAAAGCCAGCCTCTACCTCAACTCTACCTGTATTGACCCTATCTGACGTGGCCCATTTTCCCTAAATCAAGAACCTCATTTTATGTTTCCTTGAATAATTCAAGCATGAGTTTCTCTCTGATGCTTTTTTCTCAAATAAGAAGACTCACACTGAATTCTCCTTTTCTCTCCTTCCCTTCTGGACCCACTCTTTCCAGCGTCTTGCTCACCTGTTAGCCTTAGAGGAAAAATGTCTAACTGAACTTACCTTAGAACTTTCTCTTAATAAGTAACTGGGTTTTAGCTCAATAACACAGATAGCTCTTACCAAGGCTGCCCTTCACGGAAAAGTGCCCAGAATCAGTTACTTTAAAAGGGATCAAGTACTATAAATGTCTTCTTAGACCACCTCGTTGTGTTATTTATTAAAATAAACTTAGTTCACAGCACAGTGGCAAATAAATAGCATAGTTACATTCCATATGATTATGAGGGCTAGGACCTGCCCTACATACATTATTAAAGGGTGATAACATATATGCAGACAGTAAGTCAGAAATCATCTCCATTGTGGAGATGTCCTTTTCTTCCATAAGTACAATGTCAAAGCTAATGAACTTCACTTTATTTATTTAAAAGATTAACTGACTAGAATCTGGAACATTTTGTTTTATTGTCGATGGTTAAATATTCAAAAGGTTATTCCCCTAAAAATTGCTCATAGAAGTAGATGTACTTTCATAAACGAGCAGCACATTTCCAATTTATTAAAATGTTTGAAACACACTGAACAAATGCTGCATCTCATTCTGAACTAGCAACCACAGTTATCTCCCGTGATTATTTTCAAAAAACACAACAGAATGAATTGACATGTGTTAGGTAAAATGTTATGCAAAGTTTGATATTTTCTCAATAGTACAAATTGAAATGTGGCTTACTGTTGCAATTATCGATTTACAACTGATGTTCTTAGGGAATTTGGCAATCACAGATTACAACACATATTTTAAAATAATTTGTAATTTTGCTTATTACAGAATATAGATAGATACATGAAATAAAAAATAATAAAGATAAATAAGGAAGACTTTTAAAAGTTAAATAGAAGAAACTTAAAATCATATTTTTTATTATCCAACCACTCAATGATAACCACAGTTAATATTTTGGTAACTATTATTATAATCATTTTTGTAACATAGTTTAGTGTATTCTTCCAAAATATTTGGAAACTACTTCCTATCTACCCATTAATCTATTTATGAAGATAAATGGGATCTCCCTTTTCTTTTAACTGGTTTTCACTATGTATAGAAAAGCTGTGGATATTTTATATATTTATTTTGTAACTGAATACTTTGCTGAGCTTTCTTATTAGTTGTAATTTTATCTGTTACTTTTCTTGAGTCCAACTAGACAGTTATACCTTTTGAGAAAAATAACATTTTTCTTTTCCCCTAGTTACATTTATATATTTTCTTATTAAAATGTCTAGAATCCTGTATATCCAATGAGAATAACGAACACCTAAGATATTCTTGGGATATCCTTGTTTCTTTTTTACAAATTTCATAGAAATATATGAAGAGGTTTCTATGAAATTTCTATGAGGTTTCTCTAAGTATGATGTTAGCTATTACTTTCACATAGAGAACCTTAGTCAGTTAGTAAAATACCTTTCTATGTCTACTAAGATATTTTAATATCAGAATTGATATTTACCTAAATTCTTTGGATATATACTAAGATGGCCAAATCTACTTTTCCTTTGATTCTTTGATAAATTGCAAATAAATTTTCTAATATTAAACCATCCTTGGATTCCTATATTATCTTTCATCAACATAATTTAATCTTTTTAATATAGTGCTCATTCACTTGTAATATTTAGCATTACTCGTCTGTTTTAATAATTGCAAGGTTTTTCTAAAAATAACTTCAAAAAATACTTTGTTATTTCTGACTGCAAAAGTACTACTTTAATATCGCAAAATATTAAAATAAAAGCACATAAGAAGAGAAAAAGGGGGATTCTCCCATTACCCTCTAATTTCCCCTCTAAAAATTATCACTATTAATTATTTGGCTTATTTTGAATTTAGTTAGTTCCCTATACTAATGAATGTTTAGATGGCTTCAAGTTTTTTTGCCATTATAAACAATATTGTAATGAATAATCTTATATATAGATATGGATATAGATATATACAGAGGGTGCCAAAAAATATATGCACATTTTAAGAAAGAAAAAAGGTGTATTAAAATTGTAATACTCAATATATACCAATAACAAAAGATGAATACAAGTCATGTGTATACATTTTTTTGGCATCCCTGGTAGATATACTCCTGGTTATATGTGAGGATAGTTCTATAAAATAAATTCTCAGATATTGGATTGCTTTTGTAAATGTTCTATTTTAATAGATATTTCTAAACTGCCACTTCAAACATTGCACCAATAAAAATTGCCACCAGCTAATAATGTGTAAAAGAGGAACTGTTTGTCCATACTTTTGGCACATATTAAGTACGTATTTTAATCATTAACAATAGGACAGTTGAAAAAGGTATCTCATTGTTCAATTTGTATTACTTTAATTACTATTGGGAATGAAGATCTTTGATATGTTCCTTAGTCATTTGTGTTCCTTACTGTGTGAGTTGTATCCTCATGAAATTTTTCTATTGGTCTATTAATTGGTGTGTCTTCTTATAATTTTAAGTATTCATTGTATGTAAGGAACACTGGCCTTTGACTGCCAGTAGGTGTTGCTAACAATTTCCTACTTGCCATTTTTCTTTTGATTTTATACTGACTTTTGCTGTGCACATTTTTTTATGTTGTGTAAGGCAGTGTTGCATGGTATGGTACCTTACCGCACTCTTAGGTCTGAAATCAAATTGGGTTCAGAAGGACAGCTTCACCATTTACTTCCTGTTACTTAACCTCCCTCTGCCTCAGTCTCCAAATCTGTAAGAGATACAGTAATAAAATCTATGTGCCTCATTAGGTTATATGTACTAAATGAGTAAAAAAATTTGAAAGAGCCCAAAACAGTGCCTAGCACTTAGAAAAACCTCAATAAATAGGAGCTCTTATTTTTGTCCATAATTATCCAAATTTCCTTTATGGGTTTTGGATTTCACATCAATCCATAACTAGGAAGACTTGTCCACCAAAGTATAACTTAAAGATAAATAGACAGCCATGCTTCCTTCTTTTGCTTTTATAGTTTGTTTGTTTGTTTGGTTAGTTTTTTTGTTTGTATGTATATGTCTAACTCTGTTGTCTATCCAGAATTTATATCAGTGAATCCAGGTTTATTATTTTCCAAATAACTACACAATATTCCAATAATTTTTTTCTAAATAATCATATTTATTTCATTGATCTGAAGTGCGATCTTCATCTTATAAATTACCATATTTTTAAAAATTTACCTTCAGAGTATCTCAGAATCACATTGTCTAACGCATTTTAATATTTGGCAAGGTAAGCTCTATTAATATTTCCTGTTTTTAAATTTCCTGTTCATTATCACATTTACTTTCTTTCAGATAATCTTTAAAGTCATTTTTTCAATTTTCAAGAAAAGTTTGTAGAATTGCATTGTTTATAGATTGATTTAGAAAGAACTCACATTTTTATAACATTGATTGATTTACCCTACCTAAAGCCAATTTCTCCTAGTTTTTGAAACTTTTATTTAATCTATACTTTTCTAATAAGTTTAATCAGCATGAAATGACACATTTTGAGTCTATTTAAGATAAGGATGTTAGAACACTTATACCTCCACCCTTAATTACACTGTATTACACCTGTTTCTCAGTCTTGTTAATATTTCTGTTTTCTCTTATGATTGTATATAATTGAAAAAATAATGTAATATTAATTTTTAAAAAGTAATTTTATGTTTTATTTATTTAATAACCAGATTTAAATCCATAATTAGTTTCCAAATATGCAGGGTGGAATTTCTTTAACTACCTTTTTGTTATCAAGTTTTTGAAAAAAAGGTGAAGCAATTAAGAAGTACAAATTGGTAGTTACAGAATAGTAACAGGGATATAAAATAAAGCACAGGGAATATAGTCAAAGTATAGAGACAGTAAATAGATCAGTGGTTGCCAGGGATTGGGGGGGAGCGAAGAATGAATAAGTGGAGCCCAGAGGATTTTTAGGGCAGTGGAACTATTCTGTATGATATTATAATGCTGAATGCACGTCATTATATTTGCCAAAACCCAAGGAACACACAATACCAATTGTGAACCTCGATTCAAACTATGGACTTTGAGTGATGTGTCAATGTAGGTTCATTGTAAGAAATGTACCCCTCTGGTGGGGATGTTGACAGTGGGGAGGCTGTGTGTGTGGTGGGGTAGGGGCTATCTGGAGAGTCTCTGTGTCCCCTGATCAATTCTCCTGTGAACCTAAAACTACTCTGAAAAATTGCTTTAAGAAACGGCATAATTTTCTTGCCATTCTTGGCTGTGAGTGTGTGTGTAGAGGCAGGGTAGTGGAAATTCTCTGTACTTTCTGATCAATATTGCTGTGAACCTAAAACTGCTACGCTCCTCCTGAACATTACAAAAACCTTAGACTCCATCTCCCATGTATTTAAATATCTAATATTTGCAGTCAACTTTATTTCTTAAACCCTCCAAATTAGTCACCATTATTAATTTTTAAAGTATTTATTTAGATTACCTACATGTTTAGAAATTTCTTTAGTTACTATTGGTTTTTTTTACAACTGAATATTTTCTTGGTTTATTTTCTTCCCTTCCTGGAGTATATCTTTAAAATTCTTTAAAAAAAAAAAAAGTCTTTAAAAAACTCATAGGTACTAGGAGCTCTGTTTATAGTTCATCATAAATGAAACAGCACAAGTTTAATTAGGGTATATCATTTTTTTTTTTACAGAAAGTGATATGAAAAAAATACCACAAAAGAACTCCACGATATTGATTAATAAAAGACAAACAAAGTCCAAAGAAGGGAATTTATCTTCAGTAGAGATGGTAGTTAAATAAAACTTAAAGAATCAATAGGTTTATGACTAAAGAGGGAAAGAAGAGTAATAGAAATTACTTGGAAGAGGGAATGCACATGCCATATTCAGAAACCAGCCATTTGGATATCACTTAAAGTAATTATAAAAGAATGAGGAGAGGTAAGACTATAAAACAGTGCAACGTATGAGACTAGAAATCCTTAAAGCCAAGCTTAAGATATAGATAATCAACCTGGAAAGTTACGGATAGCTGTTGAAGGTTCTAGAGCAGTAGGGTGGCTCAACTGGCTATTTATTTTGGGAAGACCAATTCGATTCCAGAGATGTGATGAATCAAAAAGAGAGAGAAGGGTGGAGACCACTTAAAAGGTTATCCAAACTGTATGAACAAGAAATAACGAGAGCCTGAACTACAAAATGGCAGATGTGGGATTTAAAAAGGGAGGCCAATTAAAATAGGTATCGCAGCATTGAATTTCTACAAAACTTTTTGTTCCTTCAGTCCTTGTAAGTCTTCTGGCTCCTGCCAATCAATGTGCCAGGACTCTGTGCTTCCTATCTTGTATAATGTCTAATAAGTGTGTTTTTCTGGTTTTTGTCAGTCAGTGTGGTTTCTTGAAACCTATTCTGAAAGAGAAATAGGACTCTTGTTTGCCTACCCATCTCTGACTCACAGCCTAACTCTGGTCCCTGAGAACTTCATACCCATAAATCTGGATTCCCTGAGCCATTCACACTCAACCAGACAATGAATCATAAAAGAATTGAGGAGATTAAAAATAAGCCAAAAGGGAAAAATGAGAGGAAAATAGGTGGGAATGATAAGAATCAGAAAACAAAATATTTTGGAGGTTTATGCATCTTGTAGTCATCTAGGTACTCCTTCCATTAACCTACACATGGTAAATATGTATCAATTTGACCTTTACTAAAAGACTCTGGGTATCTGATTGATCCAACTTCCTGTGCCCATAATAGTCAGGAGCCTTCTTTTAGGCAGGGTTCACATGCTGGAAAAGCCCATAAGCTTCGGAGATTGGATGCTGTCTGTGATCACAGCAAGTTATTTTTTAGTCATTCACACCCAACCACTGAGTGCTACTCAGAACGTCCCACTCATCCTCTCCCAAGGTAAGCAGTAGGATGCTAGAATAATTTTAAAACCAATTAGGATCTTTCTGCTTGGAGTTTTATAAATGCTAATTAAGGAAGCCCTCATTTCATATAAGCCTTGTGGAAAGTTTTCTGAAAAAAATTTTCATTGTGATAAACCATCCAAAAGAAATCCATTCCTATTGATGGCAATGGCTCACAGAGTTTATTTCCTTGAAATTTAACATTACTTCTACAGTAAAACATTTTACCTAAATCACATGGATCCATTAAAAATACAGATATAAGACTTAATCCACTCAAGTACATTTAGACTGTGCATTTCATAGGTAACAGAACAAATATTCAGAACACACATACATTAAGTTTTGCTCATAAGGTGGTTTTTACTCCATAGGGGGAAACCATGCTTCCTACTCTTAGGCATATTTAGTTTGATCAGTCTCAATACTGATTATATATATATAATATATATATATATATATATATATATATATATATGTATATATATATATATATATATATACACACATGCCTTTAACCTATAGTTATACTTATGTTTCCTTAGATACTATAATAAATCTCTACAGAGTTCTTCCTCCACACACCAAACCTGGTAAATATTTCTAGGAGGAAAGGTAGATTCCACATCTAAAGAAAGATATGAACACCTAATTGACAATTCAAAATACAGGCATGGAATAAAATAAATCATTAAAAGAGGACCTCCAAATCATTTCTAAAAACTAGTGTAATTCTAACCTGAAGAAAAAGCTAGGGGATATAAGGCTGAAAGCACGGGCAAATAAAGAAAATATTGACAACTGGACTTCATCATTTTTTTTGTGCACCAAAGTATACCATAAGCAGAGTGAAAAGGCAACCCACAGAATGGGGTATGCATAGAGCTTACAGAAATGCCAAATGTTTGACCATGTAACACTTTTTTTCCCTCACAATAACTTTCTCCTACATCAAAATTTTCCCAATTGCAATTTAAGTATAATACAATTAGCCTGCAGTTTACAAATCACTATTGGTTATAATGTAATTAAAACATATCAGAGAATAGAAGAGCTATGGTGCTTGCGACCCAGATTGCAATTCATAGTTATCTTAAGTTTAATTTAAGTAATGAATGATAAAGGTGATTTTTAAAAGAATGGACAATATTAGTGCCAGTTAGGGTAGGAAAACAAAGGTCAACATTATCGAGCAAAAGCTAAATGTATACTCTAGATAAGCTCAGTGATGCCCAGCTTTTATAACTGTACGTTCACTTTTCTTAAATACCAACAAGAAATATAACCTTGTTACTATGAGTCTCTAGCACCTAACCCACCTTTTCCCACTGAAACTATTATTTATGTCAGACACTAGTTTTCTTATATAAAGCTCAACTTCTTCATGGTCCATTCTTAGTATGGTCTTGCATTCAAGGAAAGAAGAATAGTCCTGACAGTTAAAAAATAATCAAAAAACCAACAGTGACTTTATTGAAATCACCAAAGGAGTATTCCATTTATAACATACAACAATTCCTAAAATTCCCTTTTACCATCTCTTCTCTCAGTTTTGCTGATTCACAGCAGGTATTTTTTTTCCCCATTTCTATAAACTCCCAAATAGCCCCCAAGCCCCAGCCCCAGTAGAACCTTTCCTTTCATTTTCCCTATCTTTTCTATTGTCTTCTGCCAGTAAGACTATTCTTTCCAATGTAGATCTAGCTAAACTTTCAGGCCTCACCAGTATTTTTTCTCCTAGCCCATTACTTCCATTAAACAATTACCAGTCCACTACTGAATGAGCCTGAGTAACAAAGGTTCTTTTCTCTTGGAAGAGTAGTAAAAGAGAACAGCTAGTATCTATTTTTGTTTAGTACTATCACTAGTATGTTTCTCATACCAGATCAGATTGTCCCTATATAATATTCTTGAAAAGATAACATTATTGAAATGGATACCTGATTAGTGGTTGTCGGGGCTTAAGGAAGGGGTGAGGGTGAGAGGAAAGGGGTGTGGCTATAAAAGGGCAAAACGAATGTACATTAAAAGTTTAAGTATTAAAATGCTACCAAATTTTTAGCTGCCTATAAATAATATTTCCAACTAAATATTTGAGACAGTTATGAAAAGAAAATGGATGGGCTACAGAGTATCTTTGTTTTAGGTCTTGGGTTCATGTAGAACATTAGGAGTAGAATGGCACTCACGTTTAGTACATGTGTATGATTGTGTTTCTACTGTAAATGTGCCTGGCGTTCTACAGAATCCATTTAGACCTCACAAAAAGCTGAGAGACGACTATTTTAACCTTATTTTACCAATAAGAAAACTTGGGCAAAAATGTTATGTAATCTGCTCACGGCCCCATGTCACAGACAATATCTGAACTCTGGTCCCTCAGACAACAACTCTTGGCCACTCATTACCACACTGCCTCAGAGACCTCACCGTGACCAAGATAATGAGAAGGTGGCTGAAGGGATCATAGTGTTCAGATTCTCCTCCAATGCACTAAACTCCTCCAAAAAGATACCCTTGCTAAGTCCCCTCAGCCGAAAAGAACAGAGATTATTTAACTCTGCAGGAGTTTTGGGGACAGAGTCAGGTGAAATCACAAACTGCAGTGGCTGAAGAGGCAGCAGCTCTCTCAGGGAACTGTTGGACCAACCATAACCCCAGCCCTCTCCTGGCTCCGCAGACCCACTGTGAGATCTGGAGACCACCCCTCACTACCTGATCAGCCACTCCCTGATCTGTTCCCTTGTTGTCCCAGAAACTACCTGGGACTAAGCACGCTGCCCCCTCGCCCCCAACATTGCTCTGCTAGGACATCATGGCATCTGTTCTTGAGATGACCTGAAGTTGGAAAACTAGTGGCTCAGAGGCAGAGCTTTGGAGTCAAACAGACATGACACAGTCAGTTTCCCATTGGCAAGCGTGCTCCTATTTTAATCATCACTAAGCATCAGTTTTCTTATTGGAAAAATGAGAAGGATAGGACAGATTTCACAGGCTGGTCGCAAGGAGGAACTGGAGGAGTGCAGCGTGCCTAGCAGGTGCCTGGCACGTGGTTACTGCTGGGTAAATGAAGGCCGTTATGGTAAGCATTGCTGTATACCCAGGGCTGTCCAGTAAGACCTCCTGTGAAGGTGGAAATGCCCTGTATCTGTGCTACCCTAGATGGTAGTCACCAGCCACATGTCGCTAGTGAGCACTTGAAATGTGGCTAATGTGACTGAGGAACTGAATTTTTGAATTTCATCTGAATTTAAATAGCTACATGTAGCTTGTGGCTATCATATGGGACCCTCAGTTAATAATCAGGCCATTGACCCAGATTAAGTAGGACAAAAATTGCAACTATCAACCTAAATGGTTAGAATAGCATCATAAATGAAGCAAGCAAAATATCATCTTCCTAATGAAGGTTTAATTCTAGAGTAATAAATAGGAAGCACTATTTCATATAGAGTTAGGCTTAGAGCTAGATTTAGAACTGGAAATATATTTTTTTAAAAGCTTTAAGAGGGCAAATATTCACTCCTTGCCCTTCCCATTTCCACAGAGGGAGCATGCTGCTCTGCCCTGATGTTATTAGATTTTGTCATGTGATTTGCTTTGGCCAATGGAATGGGGGCAGAGACCTTCAGAGGTGCTGCATTTATCTGCTCATCCCTCTAAGTTCCTGAATGAAGACTATGTCCCAGTTAGTTCCTGCACTTCATCCTGATCCCAGAATAAGGTCACACAGCACAAACAGGAACTTGACCCACAACCTGAAGCAGAGACACGCACAGACACGTGAGTGAAAAATGGTTATTTTTGTCTGCCACTGTGATTTTGTAGGTATTTGCTAAACAGACTTATTTCAGTAAAAATCTGGCCAATACAAGAACTAATAATGGTTGGGTACCTCCATGCCAATGTACTCTGGAATAGTAACTTGTGTTTTAAAAGATGAAATAATTGTTTCAAGATCACAGTGGAATAGGGGTTCCATATGAGCTCTATTTACATCCCCATGTTCAGTTAAATTCATGAATAAAGTATCCATGGTGGGTTATTAAAGGAATGAGGTTATTGGGAAACCAAGCCCTCAACTGCTAAAGTAGACACATCAAGACAGACATGATATTCTCATGACTGACTCTCAAGGTCAGTGTCAAAGGTGAAGGGTTACCCAAGCTGGATCACCAGCCTCATCTTTATTCTACCTGCATCATACATTCTCATCCTATCTGCCAAGTTTTTCCTTTAGAATACTCATGTGGATTTTTCAATGTATCTTACCACATTTTGTAACCATTCTTAAAATATCCCATTGGAAAAACTTGTATATAAGGTATAATTTTTAGAAATATAGTCTGTATTAGACACTCATCTCTTCCACTGAAAAGTACTATTCCACTTTTCATAAGCACTGAATTTGCCTTAATAAAACTTCTATTCACTTCATAAATGTTTCTGCCTACTTTGCAGCACCTAACAATATATCATGAGAGGTGTATGTCTATGATGATACGCTTCCTTGGGAATATTGTTATTGGAAGGCATGCCAGATCAAGGTAATAGGTACGCATTTATTTGGGGGGTAGGAAGGGATGATAATAATACATAGCTCAAACTATTTAGAGTGTAAATTTAAGAGGGAAAATAAGAAATACCCTATGAAGCTCAATTAGAGGAGACTGAATAAGTAGAGGTCATTTTGGTTCCTTTGAACAAACAGTCACCTTCTATCACTTTCTGGAGCATTCATGGTCTTCACTCTCCTGCTAACTATCCTCTCCTCTCGCCATTGCCCAAGCCAAAGGAGTTTCAGATCACAAAACCAGTCATGCTTCCCTGGGGGCCTTTTCATGCCCCCACAACCACCTTTCCTCCACACCCCATACTGCTATCTCAGTGACTGTGGAATGTGTGGGAGTGCTGAGGTCCCTCTAGCTCTACGTTTTCCTCATCTCCTTTCTCCTCCAGTGCCTCACTGGGAAGCCAATGCCCGTGCTGGCCCCTCTGGGGCTATGAGGAGACTGACAAAAATGCAGAGGCTGCTGCAGGGAAGCCTGCGGTGTGACCAGGACCCACTGAGCTCCTCACTGAAGCAGAAAGGGGTTTTCTTCCCCGCTTGTGTATTTACGTTCTGCCACATCTGTCCCCACACCGTGTTTCTTCATGACCCTCACATTGTATAACAATTTCTCCCGAGCAGGGTTTTCAGATTTCACTCCCACCCTGTTTTTGCTTAGACCCAGGGAAGACAAAATGAATCATGCTCAGCATTGCCCAGCCTCCCTGATGCTTGACCCACATTTGAACTCTGCTCTCTTGCCTTCAGATGGACATTCCTGAAAATAGATCATTGACAAATTTATCCTCCAAGTATCACATCGAACATGTCCAAAACATGTCTGAACCCCAGCATGAATACAATCTAGGCCCTCACACTAGTAGGGACCCCAGCTACCTTGGCACTTTAAGAAAATTATAGAAAATAAACCCCAAGGTGTGGTTTTGATTATTTATTAAAAACTATGTACAGATTATGAGAACAAAAGATCAAATTATCAGAGCCCATTTCCATTAATGAGTGCCTCGGTGAAGAAGGCAGCTGACGGGGGCTTCCAGTCCAGGTGAAAGACTGAGTCCTCCTAGAAAAAACACACAGACATGTTTGCCTATAAGAACATCACTTAAAATATATATAGTCGGGCTTGAAAGCAAAGAACAATCATCTCCAGGTATGCCCAAAATAAGAAAGGAACTCGGGGCTAAAAGAATTGGGAGTTGAGATTTAGAATAATGGGAAAAGCTGCTGGCCAAGGATAAAGCTGAGAGCCAATAAAGAATTGCCCCATCACCAGTTAGGGATGGAGAAAACCAGTATGACTGGCAGGGAAACAGTGTGAAAGCACTTCGCCTGTTCTGCTCTGTGGCTGCACAAGTCACCCCCAGAGAATCACCACTCACAGTCTGTCTCTACAATTAGGCAGGTTGAATTCACACTTCCTCGTTGTGAGCTGGGGACAACTCACTACTTTCCAGATTCTTAATCTGTGTCTGAATTTTACCCACCCCCGTTGTGAACAATATCAGATTCTTTTGTATTGAAAATAACAAAGTTAGCCTACAGTTTAATATTACTTACGTCTTCTCACTCCACTTTATTCTGAGTTTTGTCGAATGAATTTAACTTGTAGATAGACATTGACTTTCACATCTGCCTTCCCTTAGCTTCCTTTCAAAAAAGGATTCTGTCTTATTTGCTTTTGTACCTCCTAGCACTTAGCACAGAACAAATGTTTGTTAAACTACTTAATGAAATAGAAAGGTAAGGAAGACAAGGTTTTTCCTAGAATCAGGCTTGGAGAGGCACAATCATTTGAAGTAGAAAACTTATATTTAGAGTCCACTCCTGCTCTATTTTAGAAAGTCCATTTATCAAAAATATTTGGGGAGATTTCCATTCATATATTCACCTATATTCAAACTTATACTGTGTTTCCCCGAAAATAAGACAGGGTCTTATATTAATTTTTGCTCCAAAAGATACATTAGGGCTTATGTTCAGGGGATGTCAGGCTGAAAAATCATGTGAGGGCTTATTTTCCGGTTAGGTCTTATTTTCGGGGAAACATGGTATATGACTAACAGTCATTGAATCCGTGTAGGATTACATTATACTAATAAACTGTTTTAATGTGTTTTTAACATTCCTTTGATTCTAAGGGCCCTGTAGGATCTTGTTAGGCCTCGAGGTAATATATTATGAACATTACTTAAATGCTATGGGGAGAAAATAAACATTTAAGGGGTTTGTTTTTTGTTTTTTGGGGTTTCTGGGGTTTTTTGTTTTGTTTTTTGGGTTTTTTGTTTTGTTTTGTTTCGTTTTGGTGTGTAGGGAGGTATTGTTTGTTTTTGTTTGGTATGGATCCTGGATAAAAAAGCACTCACTATGGCTTTATAGCCTAGATTCTATCTCATTGCCATAAAAGGAAGTCACCTCATGACAAAAGGTGACCTAGCACAGAAGGTCACTTGCAATGTTTCCAGTACACAAACCTAAGTCCTGCCCCCCACCCCACTTCCATGAAGGCTGCCCAGGGGCCCAGCCATAGCCTTTCTTTATTCTCCCAGAGCACCGCATTTGTTTCTTCTTCAGACACCCACCATGTCTAGAGCTCTCTGTGTATATGTTCCACTGGAAACTCCTGAGGCCAGAATCATCTAACCTCTGCAATTCTTGCAGCCCTCAGCACACCTATCTCAATAAATATCTCCCTGGTTACTAAGAAGATGAAGAAACACCTTACTGATAAGGCTGTAACTTATCCTCAAGCATTATAGACCTACGTTGCTATTCACAGGTTTAAATTTCTTTAAGACTTTCGTAAATAGAGTAGAAAGCAAGGGTCTTATATGAAAAGAAATATAGATAAGATGAGGGAAATAGACAGGGACAGGAGAATAGAATGCTAGACAGAGAGTCAACCAGACAATAATTTTCTACAATCTTAAAGGTCCCAGAAGAACATCACGCAACTGGTTCTGTTCTTTCCTCCAAGCCTTGACCTTCACCTATTTCCCATAAAATCATGGTTCAAATGGGGGAAAGGGAAGTGCTAAGCAATTCCATGCAAATGTGGTCAGGGTCTCCACAACTTCATCCATCTCTCCTCCTTGACATTTACAAACCCTCTTAATAAAGTCTTCATAAAGCACAGAAGCCCTCAGAATCAGAGATTCCTCTCCCACCACCGCTGCCTTCCTCTCTTCCTTCTCTTGCATCAGCATCACCCGTCAGGACCTGAGGCCCCAGCAAGTGTCAGCACTGTTTCTAGCCCTTGGGAAGGACACAGGAGTTAAAACTCCCTCTTCTGCTTTCTCCGAGCTGTTTTTCCTATTGATTACAAAATTAACAGTTAAACAGATATTTCCCAAGGACTTTTTTCCAACTGGCTGTTTCCATATCATGCTCCAGATGACACATGTCAGCCCTGAGGGAAATCTGGCCAAGCAGCTCCTCGAAGGTGCAGATGTCCAAACTCAGCCAACTCATCCAGACTCCCAGAGCTCATTTTTCTGAAAGTGTTCCACCCTCTCTAGACACTCTGCCTACCTTCCATCTTTACGTGGATGCCTTCCAAGCTGCCATTATGAGACACCTGCTCCAATGAAGAAAATTAGCTTCTGTTTTAAACATTTGGGAAACTTGAGAGCATATTTTTTTAAATGGTGTTCTGATGTGGAATGCATGATCAGTATGAAACAGGGCACGGGAACCAGAGAGATGTCACAGAGTGGGTTACCGCAACACTCGCCTACATTTTGGTTACCGTGTGACACCACTTATTGGTGAATCAGCCTAAGTGGGAACCTTGTCTGTTAATTATACAGAAATCATTTTCGACTTCCAAATGGCATACCACTCTCTTTACTGAGTCATAGAAAAACGCTGGTTACCAATTATGTCTTGAGGTTTATCATAAACAGGCATGTTTCTTTTCTGGGCAACTCAAGGGGTCAAAATTTTAAACATGATCAGAACAAGTTTGTCTGGTATCCATTCTGAATCGCAACATAGCCTTCACTTGTATTTTTTATTTCATTATGGTGACAACAAGTGATGACAGCATCTAAAGTATTGGTAGCTGTAGCAGGACAGTGTTTGGCACATAAAAAATATGTATGTATGAAATGGTTTGCCTGAGAGAATTAGAATCAATGGCATAAAGTGATTGCTTTTTGATAAAAATTAAACTACTCATAAACATTTGTCTATAAAATAAAATAAATAAAATAAATTTAAGAGCAACTTCAATATAAATATTTCACCATAACATGCTAAAATTTATTAAAACATTTTACAACATTATCAAATTTGCTAAAATAACATTTTTTATAACTTTTTAACAAAAATAACCTTTTTTATTTTTTAAAAGTACTATTGGTCTTCCCTGACTTTTACGACGTGAAAGTGTTCTTCAGAATCTATCGTACTGATTTGCAAGTTCTCTTAATATAAAAGTATTAACCCTCTGTTATACGCGCTGAAAAGATCTCTCCCAGTTTATCTTTTTATTTGCCTTATAATGCTTTTGGTTTAGAGAGTTTAAGTTTTTAATCATCTAAATTGGTATTCTTTTCCTTTTGTGTTTTTCATTTAGATTTAGAAAGTTCTTCCCTATCCTGAGATCAGATTTTCACATAATAATTTGATAAATGTATAGAAATTATTTCAATAACTGTAAGGACTAGCCTCATTGTTTTCTGAAGAGTTTACCATTTATACCAAAATCAGAATTGTTTTGATCCTGTTGTTCCTTATACTCTGTCAGTTAACTTTCCCCTCTCCATTTCTCTGGTGTGTCAGAAGGTTACTCGCACTTAGGCTTTTCCTTAATCAAATAAAGAATCGTTTATCTCAATCAGGCAAAATAGAGCCTCCTTTTCACTTAGTAATTCACTAATTTAATAGATATTACTTCTCAGTTTTATCACTTTCACAAATCTTTTTAATTACTGTCATTCAACACCTTCCTTGGATCCACAGAAATGAAAAGGTGTTTTGTCTTTACCTATTTTCACATAATACATAAATGACTACATAGCATGTTAACTGGTGGCTAAACTTGTCTATCCCTCACTCTCTCGTTCAGCTCTTGGGGTTCCCTGGTATATTTTCCAAAGCTACAGATATAAATTTACTTGAATAAGCAGGTACCAGATACTGAGCTAAGAATAGGTGAAAAAGGAAGTACAAAGATAGCTATTTTTTTACCCACAAAGAGATTTCAATGAAGTTTATAGATAAACATATAAACAACTATATTATTTGTCTATTGCAATATAACAAATTAATCCAAAACTTAGAAGTTTAAAACAACATTAGATATTTTTGTACCTCACAGTTTCTATGGATTAGGAATTCAAGAAAAGCTGGACTGGATGTTTCTAGCTTAGGGTGCCTTATAACACTGCAGTCAGGTACTGGCTGGGCCTGGGGTCATCTGAAAGCTTTCCTGGAAATAGAGGATCTGTCTCTGAAGAGGCTGACGTTGCTATCGAGTTCATGCTGGCTGTTGGTGGGAGGCCTCAGTTCCTCAACACATGGTCCTCTCCACAGAGTTGCTCGAGTGTCTTCACAGTCGGGCAACTGGTTTTCCCCACAGTAAGCGATCCAAGAGAACAAGATAAACACTGCAATTCTCTTTATTGTATAACCTAATCTCAGAAGTCACACTATCACCTCTGTTATATTATATTGGCCACACAGACCAGCCCTGATTCTATGTGGGAGGATAGTATCCAAGGCGGTAAACACCAGCAGACAAAAATCCATCTTAGAGAATGGCTATCACACAACTAATACAAGTTAGGATAAAATAAGCACTAAATGGAGACCTAAGTAATTTTCCCCCTCTCTTAAAGTTATCAATCCCATTCTTTTCTCTCACACTCTCCTAAGTTAACTCTTCTTCTTAAGCTTTTGAGACGGATGTCATTTATTTTAAGCTCTGCCCTCTTAATTTATCTTCATCTAAAAATTACTACTTTAGTCAAACTTTATTCCCCTCTGTCCTACTATCAATGGTTATTCCATCTACTGGTCTCATGGCATGAGTCCCAAACAAACACTATAAAATCTGCTGCGTTAATCATCCTTCTCTTTCCTGCATCTTCAAGGTCTATGGCTCTATTAGATTCTACCATTTTGTCTACAAACATGCTCCAGTTTCCCTTATAATGAAACTAGAAATCTCTAGGCCAGAACCTTCTAACATACAGTTCTAGGCACATCACTTTCCTGCTTAGTAATATGCATTGGTTCCTTATTATCAGCCAAACAGCCAAGAGTCCTAGGTCTGGCAAGTACAGCTTATATAATATTTTCTAACTTATTATTTTCTTCTGACTTTCCAGTACTCTACCCTCTAGCCAAACAGAACTATTCTCTAGACATGATGTACATGAAAAAACATTTAACTCAAAAACTGAAAAACCTAACTAAGACTGACCTACATATGCAAAAAATATTTGTTTTTGTAATAAGACATCTAGAGGTGAGTGGTTCTGAGCTTTGTTTGGCAATTCAATGATATAAATGTCCTAGAATCTTTCTGTACTTCTGCTCCACTCATCTTCAGTATATTGGTATTTTGTTCTCATGCTTGTTGCCTTGTGGTCAAAAAAAAAAAAAAAAAAAAAAAAAAAAAAAAAAAAAAAAAAAAGATGCTACAGCTCCAGACATCAATCCTCATGCCAGCATGCTAAACAGGACCGGTACTGTTAGAAAAGAGGCTTTCCTTTCATCTCTCTAAACCTCCATTTCCTCACCTCTAAAGTGAAGATAATCATATTTACTTCATAGGATTTCCTTGAGATTGATGAACATAATGCACCTGAAATGCTATCATAGCATCTAGCACAGAGTGAGAAGCAAATAATAGCCAGCATTGTATTTGTTTGTTTAATTACAATTAATGTTTTTAGTCATCACTCCAATATCCTAAAAGGGATCATTCAATGAAGAATCAATCCTCTGAACACAATAGTAAGTAGCAATAGTTCTGCCAAAAGTAAATAAATATGTGATATTTTATGTAAATAAACATATTACATATATAAATGCACACACACTCACACACACACACACACACACACACACCCCACACCCTTGGTGAAACCACTATTGCTATAACATAAGCTTAATGAAATCTGTTAAAAAGAGTAAGTGGCCTTAAGTAAACAAGAGACATTATTGGAAGGCTAACAGAATATCCAACAAATCCCAAGGACAGAAAGTAAAATGAAGCTTCAAGAAAACTGGTATGAGGAACCAGGAAGTCAGAAACCAACGCCTCTATGTCTTAGGAAACACATTTCAACTCTGCCTCTTCTCTCTCCCTATCTCCCCATCCCCCCACTACGCTTCCTCATTTTCTTCATTCAGTTATCCAACAGAGACCTGAATTTCTGAGTCCAATTCCAAATTTCCAAGAAGAAGAATCTGATGGATCCATTTTGTCCAACCCTGACCCAATTTTCTCTGATGGGAGAGGGAGGAGAACAATCATGTGATCTACGGCTCACTCATCAGGGCATGAGGGAGAAGACTGATTTTTAAGAAGGATATCTAGGAACTAAGATGAAGTAATTGCTGGAAGAAACGGTTGGCCTCTCTGGTACAACTCTGGGCAAAAAAACCCATTACCATTTTGGTTCAAGTCAGTGAAATGAACCACATATCCAACTCAGAGTCAAAGAGCATTAATTGAAATTGGTACCTTTTTCAAAGAAATAAAAATACATCTGTTTATTGTGTGGACATACAACTAGAAGCTTTGTTTAGATAGTCACTTTGAATAGACGTAGGGCAACAAATATCTATACACACATACACACACAAATAATTGTGAATAATGCTGGCTAATGACCAAATCAGGAAAGAAAATTACCAACAAGCTAATTGCTTTGATGTTTACATTTTTACTCTGAAGATAAGTTGTTTGAGTAATTAAGCTGTCTTTGTAATTACAAAAGCCCTGCATTTCATAGGAGGGAGAGCTAATTTCAATACATATTTTCATACAGACGCATAATAAGCACTCAGCACTTTATAGTTGACAGGATCCTTCTAGTAAATGAATCTGCTCTCAACCATCTTACTGTCAACTGAAAAGAATACTAGAAAATAAGCTCTTGCTTTCAGAATTGTTAAAAACCTGTTCTGAGAAGTGGGTCGTATTCCTTGTCAAACTACTTATGCTAGTTGTTTCTAAGGCACAATCTCTTCAATCTCTTAATAAAATACTGTCATTTCTTTGGTCTTTGAATCAAATCATGTGATTTTCTGTGTTATAAAAGGAGGGTGAGCAGAAACAAGTTTTCATCAGATAAAATTCCAATGCTAAAATGACATGGTGGAGGAACCACATCCCAGCTTTTTTCTTTTAAAGTTGTTTTTAACAATTTAGTGTATAACGTTTGTATAAAATTGTGTTGTAGGCTGAATTGTGTCCCTCCAAAATTCGTGTGTTCAAGTTCTAATCGCCATTACCTTAGAATGTGACTATGTTTGGAGAGAGACCTTTAAAGAGGTGATTACATTAAAATGAGATTATTAGGGTGGGCTGTAATCCAGTCTGATTAGTGTCCCAATAAGAAGAGGAAATTTGGACACACCCACACAAAGGAAAGAACTTGTGAGGACATAACAAGAAGGCAGCCATCTGCAAGCCAAAGAGAGAGGTCTCAGAGAATTCCAATCCAACACCTTGATCTTGGACTTCTAATCTCCAGGACTGTGAAAAAACTAAACTTCTATTTTTAATATACCCAGTCTGTGGTGTTTTGTTATGGCAGTTCTGGCAAACTTATATAAAGTGGATGTATGTTTTGTTAATCAAACAAATAGAAATCTATTAACACAATTTAACAACTGTTTATTATCTGCCTCAAATATTCTGTGGAATGAGGCAAGGAGTCAATCGATAAATTATTGAGATCCTACTACAAGTCCAGCGCTCTGGCAGATAACCGGAACACAGAGGTGAGTGAGGAGTCATCATACCCATTGGGGGGCTTAATGCCTAGAAAGGAAGCCAAATTTATGGCTTCAGTGCCAAATAGAAGCATGTGCAAGGAGCTCGGTAACTCCTTTGAGAAGATGAGGGCGTGTTCCTGCTGGGCTAGAAAAGCAATAGGGATGAGGGAACAGGAGGCAACAATAAGTCACAGGTCAGGAGAGAAAAGCAATCTTCTTTTAATTTGTGATATTTTAAGATTATTTCTGAGAGTAGTCTTAAATAGGAGATAAATCCATAATGCACTTCTTGGAAAGAGGAGCTCAACATCACCTATACTAAATGAAATGGGATAGCCATTGGCTAACAATTGAATTGGAAATACTAAACATCCACACTGACTAGATTCACTGAAGACCCCTTTTATATCGAAATTTATCCTGTTGACTCTTTATGATACAATCCTCTCTTAAAGTACATATTTTTTAAGGGTCATATAGTCAAGGAACTTTCAAGAGACATCTTAGTGATGAAACTAGTCACTTTATAATATTGGCATTTTTATCATTTTTATTTCTAAACTTCATGCTTCACATTAGATGAAGCATAATTCCACTTTTAGTCATATATTTGCCCAATTCTATGAGCCAATCCGTGAATTTAAGAGCATGAACACATCTAAGAAAAACATTGCTACTGTTTTTAGCCGTCCTTAAGCCCTCCAAAGACCATATCTAGAGAAATGGAGCAGCCCTGGTCTGGACCAGAATTCAAGTCAGGCTCCAAAACTCCCACAGGAGTCTGTGATTTTGTCTGCCTTAGGTGTAGCACCTGAAGAGTAAGACACTTGCTTTAACCAAAAGAATAGAATACCTGCACAAGTACTTGTTTCAGAATCCAGTCATGAATTGACTATTACCCTGCACCTTGTCAAAAGCTTATTAAGTCAAATTGTATTTGAAGGAGATTCTATTGAACATATTAATTATTTAAACTCTAAATCTGAACTCATTGAAAGTTACTAGAAAAAAAAAAATCCCCCAACTATCTCACTCTCCCTTGCAGAAATGATCCAATGTCACAGTCTAACATTTTGCTTTGGTGCAAGAAATCACAGTTTATAATACGCATCTTGCCCAAAATGCTATTTAGGATATGTTGTCTCTTGTGGTACTCAATAGCCATTATACAAGGAGCTTTATGATACACACGCACACACACTCCTCATTTCATATTGTGCAAAACAATATGAAAGAAGAGGAAAGAAAGACTATTTGTCTTTTTCATTCCTCTCTTCTGCTCATTCTGTTAAAATGGCAGTTTTCCTTGGTCAGGTCCTGTCTCTCTTCTCTCATTACACCTTCACCACCTCAATCACTTCATCAGTTAACAATTTCAGCCATAATCTCTAAGTCAATGACCCCAAACTTCAACCCCAAACTAACAGCCCCAACTCTAGGATTAGTAATATCCAATAGAACTTTCTGTGATGATGGAAATGTTCTAATCTGTGCTGTCCAATAAAGTAATTACTAGTTGCATGGGACGATTAAGCACAGCATTTAAATTTAAATATGATGGCTAGTGGCTGCCATACTGGATAGCACAGCTCTAGCCTCCCATTTGCAGCTGCTTGCCAAAATTCCTGATCACATCCCGACCAGCACTCCAAAAATAATACGCCCAACTGAAGATGTTCAGTTTCTGACCCAAAAAACCTCCTCCCCTTCATTTGCTTACTCCTACTAATTATACCGTCATCCTCTTATCATCCAAACTGCTGATAGTAAAGCTATTTTTTGATGCCCAAATTTTCTCCACATCCAGTTTGTTTACTAATACTTCCTACACAGTCACCCCTCTAGTCAAGGAGGAAAATCCATTTGAGAAACTAATTAATATTTCAGAATAAATGTGCACAGCAAATTAATATGTTTTGTTGGTATTTTAATTATGCTATTCCCTTCTAGAAACATTAGCCAATGTCATTATTGCATCCACTATAAAATGAATTTCATAGTCTGTATTGATGACAGAGGAGATTTCAAAGGAGAAATCTATGATACACAGGAAGGGGGAAAGCTGTCAAGATTAGGCAGTAGAGATAACATGAGTTAAATTATTTAAGTCGAGAGAACCTACAGGTCAGTAGATGATGTGAGGAGCAGAGGGAGAAGAATGAGAAGGAGGAAAGAGAGGAGAGAAAAGAGAAGCAGCAGATAGAATTATTTTGACTGGTAAGATGAGTGAAGATTGAAACTATGCAAAGCCACTCTGGGTAGTGATTTGCATCTTACAGCAACTACTTTATAATGAAGGAAAAATAGATAAAAGTTAATTAGAGTAGTACTACCTAATAGAAACATAACGTAAGCCATTCACGTAGTTTTACATTTTCTGGTAGACTCATTTTAAAAGTTAAAAAAAGGAGAGAAAGTTATTTTTTAATATCTTCTATATAATCCAGTATATCTAAACTATTATCATTTCAACGTGAAATCTGTACTTTTAAAGTTTTCTATGAGATAATTTATCTTTTTGTAGTTAGGCTTTGAAATCTGGTCTGTTTTACACTTACAACGCATCTCAATTTGGACATTCAATTTTCATGGGAAATACTTGATATATATTTAGATTTCATAAAATTAGCAGTTGAAAAAATAGATTCACATAGATACCATGTTGTTTGAAACATTAATAAAATAATCCCAAACCTGAATTATCAGTTCCAAATTAATTAAAACTAAGTAAAATTTCAAATTTCACTCCTTGGTCACACTAAACACATTTCACGTATCCCACTAGTGGCTATGATACTGGGCAGAACAAGCCTAGAGCTTGCACTACTTTAACAAAAAGCCTAGGAGAATTTTGTCAGAAAATTGTACTATAGACAAAGCTGTGTGATGAAAGAATTGTAGTCACGTACAAAACAGGAGTCAATTGGAGCATGCACACCAGACAGACTTTTGGGTATTGCAAACCTACTTCTTCTCACCTCTAACTCTTTCCAGGCCGGCAGAATTGATAAATCGTGTGGTTACAGACTCACGTTGTCTCACTGCCCTCTACTCACTGGCCTCACTGAAAGGAACATTAATGGAGAAACAGAAGCAGCTCCCCTCTTGCAAACTGCTCCACCCTATGGTGGAGTAATGGGAATAGAGCAAGGAGACAAGAAAATAAGGGAGGTGCACATCCTTGGGCTGTGAGTCCAAAAACTTGTTGGTATTGGTTTTTTTTGCATTTAACCATCATATTGCTATCCAATTAGAAGAAATCTATTAGAAGAAACGTCATATCAATCTCAATAATCTTCACAAATTTAAAGATCAATGCTAACTGAAAATAATAGCCTGTCAGCTACCAAAGGACAGGAATTTTTGTCTGTTTTACTCACTGCTACATCTCCTGAACGTATAACCTAGGCCCATAGCAGGAGAGTAACAATTATTCGTTCAGCAAACAACGTAATAAACAGCTCAATAGCTTCCCGCATAATAACCACACAATAGCCAAATACCAGAGCTGTGTTCTGAATCTGCTGTTCATTCATTTTTCTCAAAACATTTTTAAGTATTTACAATGTCAATCACTCTGTTAGATGCTGTGTATATAGAAATAATAAACACATAAAGGACTGAAGGAAAACAAACAAAAAAATCTTTATGAAACACTATTTCACAACAATAAAAAATACCATCTTCACATCTTTTGAAAGATCCACTTGACTCATAGTGGTTTTACTTGCCTCAATATCGTATTAAACTGCAATGTAATCAGAGGCCACTGGATCCCAATTAACTCGTAAAACTTTACAGGAGGTCCATCAGTGAAGACAAACATTATCCCCCCCAAAAAAAAAGTTCTATGGTTTTATTTATTGTGCCCTAATTAGGCATCTCATTTAAATTCTCTTTCCAGGTTCATATGGGAGTTTTCCTATCATTCCTTGCTTAGCCAAAGATTTTCTTCCTCTATTTTAAGGCTTTTCAGACCATGCTAGTCCTGGGCATACTTCCAAAATGTATAAGAATCAGAGAAAGGAGCTGATTGCTCACTTCTTGCCTGTGACTTGGAGCTTGCATTAATTAGCCGTAGCCAGAGTCCTCGACTTGCTCCCCAGAGCCCTGTGATCCACTGATTGGTAATGACAAGGCCATCTGGCCTTCCAGCAGCACATTGGAGAAAGGGGTCCTTAGGCACAAAAATCAGGGACGTCTGTCATTTAAAATGAGTCAAGCGCGCCGGCACTTTGGAAAGAGATAGCGTCTGAGGGCACACCAGTGCCAGGTTCTTAAACACCAGCCTGACTCTCCTGATCTGCACGGTCTTTTCGTACCTACCTTCAGCGGATTTCACTTTTCAATGCTCCCCTTCTGATTGTGTCTCTTCCTCCAGAGATTACTGCACTGCAGTGAACAAACCTCTATTTGAGGCTCGTATGTAGTTTTGGGTTGATTTTTAAATGGCTATTCATATTAAGGGGGTGCCAAATTGGAGACAGTAAAGGAGTTGGAACAATCAAAGGGAGATGGCTGAGGAGCCAGGATTTGGCATGTGGAGGAACCCAAGGGGAGCAGGGCTAGCTGTGTCCCGCTTGCTCCTCACCCATGCAGCTGAGCCCAGGAACTGAAGAAGGGGAGTGCAAGTCGTTCCATAGGAGAGACTAGTTGGGTGGCCCCTGGTTATCCTGAGGCAGTCAGCAGCACACACTCATTGAAATATTGAAGACAACCAGCACTCTTTGTCTTTCCAGGTCAGTGATTTCCAACCAGTGTTTCCAGGGTAGGTTTATTCTAGGAAAGCCAACTAACAATATATAGACCTCAGTCATTAGGGCATGTTTCCAGTTTGGGGATTCGAATAAATGGTCCACTATAATGTTGCCTGAGGATCTCTGGATCCCAGACCATTGTCCTTATAAACCCCACTTATTACCTGGACTAAGGACTGATGACAGTAAAGGACAAGCGAAAACTGGACTCCCCTGGAGAAAAATCCATTTGATGGTGAAGCATCACAGATTAAACCTTTGTGACCTCATGGATGAGATTTTCAGAGCAGGCAGGCAAAACACTGAAACAGCTGAATGGGTAAGCATCTTATGCTTGGTTCGTCTCATATCCACATTGGGAAATATACCACATTAGTTGTATTTGCAACAAGTCTTCCTTTGGATGTCAGGGTATTGCCTTTCATGTAGTATATTCACTGTCAGGCTCACAAGTCTGACATTCCCAGTGAGTTATGCAGGCTTTATATTGTATAAATTTAAAGTTTGCTTTCTTAGATTGTCCAAACAGAGGGCTTCTCTATGCTGAGGTATTTTGGTTGAGTGCTTCTATGAAGTTAGCATTTTAATCTGGATGAATACTTTTCCTTGTAGCTTTCTTGATAAGTCTAACGAGACTGCAGATACCCACAGATTCTTCCTTTTCTGGTTCTTTGTGAACTGAACGGTCTCAGATGACCCAAAGTAGGCACGCGATAGTTGCGTGGGTGAGAAGAGACACAAAGGCACAAAAATCCCTTATTCTGATGGGAGGAACTCTGCATTTTATGTTACAAGCCACAAGCTGGAAGAATTACAGTCTTCCAAGGAACCAGGATTAAAATTCACCTTGGCAGCCACACTAACCATTCTTGATTATAAAAAGTGCAACAGGTTTAGCTGCCATGAATCTAACAAGGTTCTAGGCAAATTCAAATATTCTCCCAGTGCTGTACATGTCATTTGTGATTTTCTATATTCAGTTTAGCAAGTTTCTATTCTCTGCAGAAATTCCTCTAGGTGTGCCACTATCCACTCTGCGTATTATGTTTCTTCCTCAAGTCTTAGGGCTCTAAATAAGAAAATAAACAGATGATTATATAGTTATTTTATAGCTTCTCTCTTACAAGGAACCCAAGTCTCTGAATAAATATGTCTCCTGAATGAAAAAAAAAAAAGGAGTAAAGTGCTCTTTAGAGAGAAACATTAATTCGTTTCAACTTTCTTCTGTGTCACTTAACAAATTATCCATTTCAAGGCACTAAATGGTTCTTTAGCAGCCAACCTGGATTAACAGCCTTGTAAGCAGCAACCTTTTATTCATAATGTACTACCGACATTCGTTATATCATCTTTCCAACCCTTCATAACTGTGAGAAAGACACACAGACAAAGCCAACCCTACAAAGAGGCAAACTAAAAGACCCCCACCCATTGGTCTCGGCAGCCAACCCACAGAGATTCACCCCACCTACCTGAAATAAAATCCCATATGATCATTCAACAAATATGTATTTACTATGTGCCAGGTCTATCTTTCCTAAGGGTCACTGGGCAATACATACATAACCTAAGAGGGTGGGATGAGTTTTAGCTTTCTTCTTTTCATATACTAATTAACAGGAGAGCTTGACCCTAAAGAATGGATTATGGTGTAAGGAGAAAGGAGCAAATATTACTAAATGCCCCCACTTTTTATGTATAATCTTATTTATTACAACAATCAAATGAGAAATAGATCATATATTTATATAAATCATATATATATGTATATATATATATATAAAATTTTATAATTAACAAAACTTAGACTCTGAGAGGTTAAATATAACTGTCCTAAAGAGACACAGCTAATACATGTCACAATCTGAATTTCACTTACCTCTGTCTCACTTTTGAGCAAGGTTGAGCCTTATTTGCTTACAAGCTACATATGAATTAATAATAGATTACAGATGCTAAATAAAATAATGCGATGTTTGGCTTCAGTGATTAAAAGCTTTGTGTTCAGACGGAGGAAGTATAGTGCTCAGATCACAGGACATTTCAGTCCTTTCATCCTGAGACCCAGCAGAGCGTATCCAGAATACATATCGAGTACTAAGCATCAAATTTTTAAAGGATTTTGACACTCAAAAGTGTGCAGGAAATGGCAACAAAGATTTAAGGGAGGTGGAAAGCATGTCATAGACAAACTATTGAGAGAACTTGAACTGCCATGGGTTTTTTGTTTTTTTTTGGTTTTTTTTTTTTTTGGTTTTGGTTTGTTTGTTTTTTTAAAGGCACAGGTTTGTTCTTTGTGGCTCAAGAAGACAAACTGGAAAACAGAATGACCTTCCTTACAATCCCCATCTTTGAAAGGCTGGAAGACTGCAAATAAATGTGTTAGGTTGCAATTTAGGTATGAATTGTTGAGGGCCTACACAGATCATCATTGTGAGCCCAGGAAAGAACAGGTGAATACATTTAAAAGAGGCACCACCAAGAATTGTTGACTGAGCAGAGGAGAGGCAGTCACTGAGGATCCCAATGTTTTGAGTCCAAGAGTGACAGCTGGAGGTAGAGTCACCAGCCACACCAACGGGTCCACAGGCAACTGTACTCTGCAGGGACCATCTGGTTGTGTCCCTGACAGGAGTTAAAGCAGAGCTACGTTCCAAATGCAGTGGCACAAACACCGGGGGCTTAATACTGATTTCTGTGAACTGCCCGCCCAACCCAGCACTTTGCCCTTGGCTGTTCCCAAGCCTGGGATGCTCTTGCCCTTGACATTTGCATGGCTCACAGCTCTACTGCATTCACGCCTTTGCTTTCATTTTGTCCATTCACGGGCACCTGCCTTGACCACTTTCTCCAATGTACGAGTATGCTCTCTGTTTATTACATGCTTCACTTTTATAGCACATTTAATTCACTGTCTGACATTATATAAATGCTTTTCCTGTCTCCCTCCCTGGGATGCCAGTTTCATGAGGCAGCAACATGATCTTGTTCACTGGTATATCCCTCATGCCTAGAACAATACCTGCCATATGGTAGACCCTCAAGGAATAAACAAATGTAACATGGATGAATTTTCTCCGGGTGTAGCTTATATCTCTTCATGGCAAATATTTCCATAACAGTGCCTCTTTATGCAAAAATTATTGAGATAAGTTACCATTTCTGTAACAGATCCACATTTTAATGCAGCAACCCAGCCTTGAAAATGAAAGGATCCACTGACCCAGGGTGCCACATCTAAAATGTGGGTTTTCAGTGCTATACCAAGGGACCATCATTAATTATTCAATTTTCAATAACAATCAACACATAAGTACATTATGTCATAATGCTGTAGGCTGAACAAAATGCAGCCCGTATTTCCATTTTCCCGTTATATGAGATAAAACAAGCAATTTTGAATTTAAAATTCAAATTCTGAAACTTGAATATTTAAACAGAAGTTTAAAAAAAAATCATTGTTTATTGAACTACTTAAACTTGGGGAACAATAGATTAGCTCAGAAGATGCCATTTGCCCATTCAAAATTAAATAAATTAAAAAGTATTATATTTACTTCCATACATTCCCTCAAACTTAAAAGAATAGATGACTGCTGCCTGCCCAATGTGCTATACACCTGAAGAGCTGAAGTAGAATAATATTGAATGTCAACTGTAACTAAATATATAGGTATATATAGTCACGGGATGTGGAGTTCAGCATAGGGAAGGTAGTCAATGGTATTATAACAGATATATGGGCTGTCAGAGGGGTAATAGCTTGGGGGGTGGGTTATCACTGTATGAGGGGTTTAAATGTCTAACTATTACATTGCTTTGTACACCTGAAACTAATAAAAAATAAATTAAAAAGTAAAGAAAAAAATAAGAAACATAGAATTTGATCCGAAGACATGTAGTCACATCCTAACTTTACCACTTGGAAACTGTACCTACCTGCCCTTATTCCCTGTTTCCTTGAATGTGAAGCAGGATGTTCAGTGTATTGATTAAGGCACATGCCAAGAGAGTGTCAGGCATGGAGCTGACTCTCAGTGGAGGGGAGTCATATTGTGATGTGCCACCCAAATCAGCTCACAAACGACAGAAAGGGGCTGTGTTTTCTGAGCCTTCAACTTGTAATTAATTTTGAAATTAAAAATAAAAAAAATTTATCATGGAAATTTTCCAAAACAAAAAAAGAATAGATGACTGTTTTCCTCTGGATACCCTTTCTTCCCCAAGGGTTCATCAACAGTTTTACCTCTGAAAGGTCAGAGAGTTGCCAGCAGTTTATTTAATAAAAGGAACACAGAAGTAGGCTTAACTTTTGGGCATGTCTCTCCAAGCCTCCCCAAAGAGTTACTCTGATTCCATTTCCTGGAGCTAGTCACAACTGCAGTCCATAAATATTTACCCGAAGATGCTTTCCTACTCCTTTCCTATTTCACCAATTTGGAGATAAAATGTGCACTAAGCCTAGTTATAACAGAGATGCAGAAACCTTCAGAACACATCCGGAGTCTGACCACATCTCAACCCCTCCCATCACCCTGTCTGAGCTGCCGTATCTCTACTGGATTGCTACTGTAGCCCCCTGACTGGTTTCCCTGCCTCCATCCTTGCCACTTTTGTTCTAAAACAGAAGTCAGATAATGTCACAATGCTGCTCAAAACTGTACAACAACTCCCCAAGTACTCAGAGTAAAAGCCTAGGTCTTCACAATGGCCTGTGGCCACTTCCCTTACTTCGCAGACTTCATCTCCTACCACTCTGCCTCACGCACTCGGTTCCAGTCAAATGGGCCTCCTTGCTGCTCCTTGAACACGTGCCTGACTTAGGACACTGCAATGGCTGTTCCCATGGCTTGGAACTCTCGTCCTCCAAATATTAGCTTGCCCAACTCCCTCATCTTCTTCATGTCTTTTATCACGTGTCATCTTCTCAATAAGACCCTTCACAGCTGTCCTATGGATTTTGAAACCTGTTCCCCCATGCCCATCCCAGCAACCACCTACCCCATCTTCCTTAGCATGTGCTACTATTTTTCTAATTTTTCCATATACTCACCATTTTCTATTATACTATATATTTTATTTACTTTTTCTGTTTATACGAGGTCGGACAATTAAGTTCGCAAACTTCTTGCAACAAAGTTGCTAACCTTTTTTGATATCAGAGGGGATTATTCATTATGAATTTGTACCAACTGGACAAACAGTTAACCAAGTTTACTATTTGGAAGTGGTGAAAAGGCTGCATGAAAAAGTTAGATGACCTGAACTTTTGGCCAACAATTCATGGCTCTTGCATCACGACAATGCACCAGCTCACACAGCACTGCCTGTGAAGGAGTTTTTAGCCAGTAAACAAATAACTGTATTGGAATACTCTCCCTGCTCACCAGATCTGGCCCCCAATAACTTCTTTCTTTACCTGAAGACAAAGGAAATATTGAAAGGAAGACAGTTTGATGCCATTCAGGACATCAAGGGTAATGCAACGACAGCTTTGATGGCCATTCCAGAAAAAGAATTCCAAAATTGCTTTGCAAGGTAGACTAGGCACTGGTGTCAGCGCAAAGCTTCCCAAGAGAAGTACTTCAGAGATGAACCATAGTGATATTCAGCAATGAGTTATGTGGCACTTTCTCTAGGATGAGTTCACAAACTTAATTGTCTGAACTTGTATATTGTCTGTCTCTGTGAGGACAACAATCTTTGTTTTATTCACGATATATCCAGGGAGCCTAAAATAATACCTGGTACACAATAGGAGTTCAAGTAGGAGCTCAATAAATATTTGTTTAACTAGCAATTCTAATAATACAGCATACGCTATTAATCAACCAATCAATAAGCATGTTTTGAATGCTCAGTACCTGTTTTATGTGTCCTAGGTACTATGGAGGATTTTTTTTTTTTTTTTTTTTAGCATCAAGTATCTGTCCTCTGAAAGTTTACAGTCTATTTGGAGAGGCCACAAGTAGTCAGCTATGTCAAAGAGATTAAGGACTAAGAGTATTGGTAAAGACCACTGGCTATAGTAGTAATAAGTGTGTGTCTTCCTGCTTTGATGCAACAATTACTCATTGATCACTTGCAGTGCTAGCCTGGAGATATTGCAGTAAACACACAAACATGGTTCCTGCCTTCTTGGGACTTACATTCTAATGAGGCAAACAGACAATGAACCAATAAATACACAAAATAAGCATGAAAATACCCTGAGGAAACAAACAAGACCCATCATGGTGAACAACAGTGGGCACACCACTACAATCACCAGATAAATACAGGCGGGGAGGGAGCCAGGAAAATGGACAGTCAGACCCCACTCCCCTCCCACCCGCCAACCTCTTACTGCTGCCTGCCGTTGGCCCAACAGGAAGCCAGAGTGAAAGAGAGCAGGGTGGAGAAGATCTGGAGGGCAAGTGGAAGATAGCCAACATGAAATTGTTGTGTTTGTGTATATATATATATAAAACATGCCCAAATATGCCCGCAAGGGTCCCAGGGACTCCTCCATCTTTCCTGGTAGCCTCATCCACTGTCGCATCCATTGCTTCCTTATCTCTCTCCAGTGGGTTAATCTGACTCTATTTTCCCATGTACATTTTCTCTAATAAACTTCATAGTTTTGAAAATCACGATAGTCATCCCTTAAACTTTCATTATCTAGGTTCACGAATCTCAGCATCTTTACCTTTTCTTTATAGACAAAATTTTTATCTCTTTTAGAGTCTTAGTCTTCTAATGATCCCGTTCAATTTCTCCCCATGTTTTTAATATGTAAAATAAAATATTATATACAATTTTTACACCACTTATTAGTAAATTGATAGTTTATTTGCATTGAAAATTAACCTTTTCAAATTTGACTGGCATGTTAGGACCAGCCTGACTTGATTTTTAAAGACGTTTTTAAATCTGATCGGCTCATGAAGGCAGGTGCTTCAAAGCACCCATATTAATACACATGGCAGAGAATTTCACTTTTAAATTCTCAGAAATTGTGTACAAAGCTAAAACACACCTCAGACTCAATAATAATAATACCTAATATTTATCAAGCACTTACTATACGTCCAAAATTATGCTAATTACTTTACAACATACTATTTAATCTTCATAACTTGGTAAACTGGTACTATCAGTATCCCCATTTTACAATTAAAACACACGGAGGTGCAGGAGGGTTAGTTGACTTCCTCAAGGTCACACAGATGTTATGTGCTGAGAACTGGTTTCAGACATTGCTTCATCGCAGCTGCACCCGCTCTACCAGGAAGCAAGAGCACAGCACTGTCCAGAGGTCTGTAGAGTCCTACACACCCCTTAGCCATCTTTCCCCAACTAGGTAGTCTGAAGGACATAGAACGCTGAGTAATTTATTGGCCATCCCACCATAATAACAGAAAATAGAACAATTCCACTCCTGGGAATTTATCCAAAGAAGTCCAAAACACTAATTCAAAAAGATATATGCACCCCTATGTTTACCGCAGTGCTATTCACAATAGCCAACATATGGAAACAACTGAAATGCCCATCAACAGACAATTTGATAAAGAAACTATACTACATTTATACAATGGAGCATTGCTCAGCCATAAAAAAGAATGAAATCTTACCATTTGCAACAACATGGATGAACCTAGAGAGTATCATGCTAAGTGAAATAAGTCCGACCGAGAAAGACAAATACAATATGATCTCACTTATATGTGGAATCTAAAGAACAGAATAAATGAGCAAATAAAACAGAAATAGACTCAGAGATACAGAGAACAGTTGCTAGATGGGAGGGGGATTGAAGGATGGAGGAGAAGGTGAAGGGATTAGAAAGTACAAATTTGTAGTCACAAAAATAGTCACAGGGATGTGAAATACAGTATGGGGAATACAATCACTAATGTTGTATAGATTATTAGGGTGCCAGATGGGCACTGGACTTATCGGGGGGATCCCATCACAGATTGTATAGATGCCTGACCACTGCACTGTACACCTGAAGTTGATGCAGAATAATATTGAATGTCAACTATAATTAAATATATATATATATATATATACACACATATATATATATGAATATATATGTGTGTGTGTGTATATATATATATATATATATATAGTCACAAGATGCAAAGTATGGCATAGGGAATATAGTCAATGGTATAGTAACGGCTATAGACGATGTCAGAGGGGTAGTAGACTTGGGGGGGTTATCACTTTGTGAGGGGTATAAGTGTCTAATCATTATGTTGTTCTGTACACCTGAAACTAATAAAAAAACTAAAAAAATAATAATAGAAAATATGTTAAAGCAGTATTGTTAAGTAAAAAGAAAGCAAGTCAAAGGACTTTTTTTTATCTCATTTGTGAAAACACAAAGACAGATGTTTATAAGATAAATATGTTTATAGTTACATATAATACATATATGGCACATACATACCAGTGTGACTATTAATAGATATTTCTATAGTCATAGACAAAATCTGGAAAGGTAAAAGAAAAATTTGGAAAGATAAAAGAAGCTATATCCTGAATCTAATTTTTAATTTTTACAAAAGTGGTCTCTGTTGGAGGCAGGTACCCTCAAAGACCTACATCTCTGAAGAAGGAAACATCACAAGCCACAGGGTTAAGGTCACCAAGGATCCACTGATTGGGATGCTGAGGAAAAAATGCAGCAGAGATTTAACTGTACAACCATTTAATTAGTACTGTTGCTTTTGTTTGTTTACTGGCTATAGAGTTAAACATAGTTTTTAAGTGGTCTGCTCCAACACTTTTTTTCCCCATGAGCCCTGTTTTTTTCATAAGTTATTTTGCAGAATGCAGGGTTTTTCAGAGAATGCATTTATCACCTAGCAGCAGAAAGTTTCTATATATCCGAACCAAAAAAGGGAGGTAGAGGTATGCCAGAACTGAAAGGTTTTAGTTCAAGTGGTAGCTGGTGAGCTGATGTTGCCCATGTGGGAATAGGAGACATCGCATTGGCCCTGCATCGAGAAACTGCAACTGAGACCCTTTCATAAAGTCACAACGTTAGAAGGGTCATCTCTACTGTGAAGAAAGAACTAAAAGGAAGTGACAAGCAAGCTTCTGAGTTGCCTCAGAAGAGTGCTCAAAGGGAGTGAGGAAGTCTTTACTTTCTACTACACTCTTCTGTACCATTTGAATTATTTGCCACAAACTTAAATGTTATCACATTAATTATACTAATACCTCATAAGGAAGCAAAAGCTGAAATGATAATAATTCCGATAACTTCATCACAAAAGTGTATTGCTGATGATCCCCAATGTACCCCATCTAGAATTTCTTCCAAAGTTACTAGTTTTAAACTCTGTTTCCTTTATTTTGCTAGCTACTTATATTAATAACTGTTAGCAATAAAAAAATAAATAAAAAATTAGCTTCCATAAAATATTGACTTCAACTTGGCTTCATTAATGTCTTTTGAAAATTAAATACATCCAATTAAGAAAATATACACAAATTGTCCCACCATAGGCTTTAAAATCTGTGAGCATTTTAACAGCCAACAGATAGCAAACACTTAACAAGTGAAGGCTGATAAAGCTATAATTTAATGACTGACTCAAAAGGGAGAAGTATTAAGATAATAGCTTGATTCTGCTCTTTTTTGCCAGTTACATTAATTCCAGCAGGCTGCTTACATGATTAGATGCAAACAACTTTAGCATCAGGCCAGGCATAAATTTGTGTAGAAACACAAACAGGACCTGGAATAGTTTCAACTACAGATCTTGGCTCCTACCTTGTTAACCAGCCATGTACTAAGATGGACCATCGTAGAAGAAGACCCTGATTGCCAAGAGGAGGTACTTGGATTCAGTTTTTTACAAATGCAATGTACTGTGACCGATTTGAGACCAAACTCTAGAATCTAAATGGAGGTCTGTAGATGGTGAAGTTCAATTCAAAATGATTAGTTATGGCAACAACTTGTTGAAGAACAAAATATAGATAATGAAATCTCAGTAAGTACCTGTGAATAGTGAACTGGTAAAATAAATTAAGGAGTATTCGTATATTTAAACACAAAGCAGGCATTGAATTCACAGAAAACATGACATAAATCAATATTCCACCTTATCACAAAATTTGACATTGTTTCCTCCAATGGCCACTCAACATCAATGTCATACCTTGCTGAAGGCATGATGTTCTCATGTATTATACACACATTACTAGTCAAGCAAAAGGAGTTTGCTGCCCTTGCTAGCATGTCCAAAACCTATTTCTCCACCAGGAAGCGTGTGGTATTCATTGCCTTGCTAACTATGACAAGTGTGCCCCTGCTTCATTGAATATCTTATATCGTCTTAATTGTACAGAATAATCTTCATGTCTCACTTTGACTACCGTGTTTCCCCAAAAATAAGAGCTAGCCGGACAATCAGCTCTAATGCGTCTTTTGGAGTAAAAAATTAACATAAGACCCGGTATTATATTATATTATATTATATTATATTATATTATATTATATTATATACCTGGTGTTATGTTATGTTATGTTACATTATATTATATTACATAAGACCCGGTCTTATATTATAGTAAAATAAGACCGGGTCTTATATTAATTTTTGCTTCAAAAGATGCATTAGAGCTGATTGTCTGGCTCGGTCTTATTTTAGGGTAAACACGGTAGTTCTGTTTTATTGTTATTCTGTTGCATGGCTCCTAAAGCAGTGGATATAACCCTGTCTTCGAGGAAAATGTTATTACATGATGGCACTTGAGGATCAAATAAACATGAGTTTGAATCCAAGTCCCACCACTTACTAGCCATAGGATCTTGGGCAAAGTATTGAACCTTTCTGAGTCTCAGTTTTCTCATCTTTAAAGTGGGACTGACCTTACATATGGTTTAATGGATTAAATGAGATAATGACCATAGAGTGCTTAGCATAGTGCATGGCGAAAAGTAAGCGGTCAGAATAGTTTTTAATTCTAGAGTTTCTGAACCTATTCCATAGCGTGCTTTTTCCACGTTTCCATCACACCTCCAATGATCAAGAGTGTTTAAACAATTACACTGATACTTTAAAAGAATCTCTTGGCCACAGAGCATGTTAATCTAACTAGAGGGAATTTTATTTGACACACACAAGAAGTCTGAATTTTACAATAGAGAAAAATCTCCAAATGGTGCTTCCTTTTGCAGGGGGCATATAATAGTGGCATAGTCACCTTGCACCATATTTGGTTAAAATTCAAAACCTTTATAATTAAACTAACATGAAATACACAGGAGATGGCATCTGGGAAAATTCAATCAAATTAGTTTTTAATTTTCTTTGTTTGCAGGGACAGGAAACTTAATAAATAAAATCCATAGATCACACAAACAAAAAGAAATATAGTTTAAAAACAACTCTGCCCTCTTCTAAAGCCTTTTGCCTGGGAAGTTTGCAAGCGGTACTGATCTCAGTTTCATCAGCAGCTGAAAGTGAAATTACCCAAGGAGAGGCAAGGCATGAAGAGCAGAAAAGATATTACACAAGGCACACAGCCAAGTATTAGAGTGCGGGCAAAGCTACAGAGCAGGTGCTCAGTGGTCAGCCTCTAATTTTAAGGAAGCCTCCCTTCATTTCAGAAAGTTCTGAAATTAGAGAGCAGTCCAAAATAGCCCACACTACAGTAGCCTGGAAACCCACAGTGGAGCTCCCCAGCCTTGTTCAGAATTCCTGGCTTCATGAAAAGTAAACATCCATAGTCTGAGTAAGCAATGCTGACTTTCCCTCATTTGTTCACTCCTGTGTGTGTGTGTGTGTGTGTGTGTGTGTGCGCGCGTGTGTGTGTGTGTATACACATATCCATTTCATGTCATAAACTGGCAGTCATGGGCTGAATCCACTTGATAGATGTGTTTTGTTTGGCTTACAGAGTTTAAAAGAAAAACAATTTTTAAAATTTGCCAGCACTTCACATAAAATCTAGATCTCTGGCTCCTCTTTAAAATTTCAGAGATTTGGCAATGCCAGGTCAGCATGCCCAATGGAGACAAATATGGGCACTCTCTCTTAAATGGGGTGTATGCTCTCAAATTTGCCACAGTCCCACCACTTCCTGTTCTGACACCCAGCCCACCACTCATTTACATGAGCCACCTGGCACTGGTAGATTGAGTGCCCAGGGACTCCTGGGAGGCCATCAAGAACATCAAGCCAGATGGGACAATCAAATGTAAGTAGCAACCAATATGCCTATTAACCAAAACTGAAATCATAGCAACAGCGAACCAAATTATTTAGTGCAAAAACCCTAGATCGGCTGTTTAAATGTATGGGTTTCCCTCCAAGGGAAACTACTGTGCGCAATTAGGCCAGTTACTATCTTTTCAAAATTTCAATGTCCTCAATAAATAGTGAAAAGGATAATACCAGTGTCATAGTATATGTTATAGAACATAATTTGTTAATTTAAAGTCCTATGTAAAGAATAATAAGGTAAACATAGAATATAATAATGAATTACTCTAAGCAATAGTTGACACAAGAATAAATGGAAAAGTTATGCTATAGATGTTTTTGGTGTTCTCACAAAAAATATTTTGATATATCAACCTGCTGATAATTTCACATTACTCGCCACACTTTGCCATTTCAAAATGCACACATTTAAGTGCGGTAGCCACAGTTTAGAATTCTTTGCTAGTAAGAGAAAGAAAAATTAAGGAAAAGGGAATATGTGTTTATTTTTCTTTATACTTAGATTAATTATAGTTTGGGTCATATTAGATTCTTAGTGTTCTAAAAGCTAATGAAATCAGAGAATCTTAACAGAGGTTTTTGGATAAGGTGTGGATCAGTCACTGTATATCCTGCCTAGAATGTCATTAAGCAGTGTCTGCATCTGATTGCACCCATAAAATTTCTGTGCCCAAATGAATTTCAAATAAAGCTTCCTAGTGGGACCAGAGCCTATTAAACCTCTTCTTCCCAAAACCACAGGCAGAATTTGGGAGATGACACTAAGCTCCTCATATCAGGCTCCCTTAATAAATCAGATAATTTCAAACCCTGAGAGACAGATAACATTAGCAGAGGCAAGAGGACGGCCAGACGAGGAACCTAAAGTTCTGAAGCAAGCAAAATTTCCCACCATTTTCCCTCATCAGGCCAACAATCCCAGTGCTAAACACAGGGAATCATTTCAACAAATGATGCATTAACCATGTCAATCTTGGTGCCTGCTTCATAACAGCCATTGTTGTTGATTTAACCCCTAAGAAACCCTGATATCATAGGATGCTGCCCGCCCACAAATGACAGGCCTGTGACCTAGGACATGGTCTGCCCACACCTCTCTCAAAAAAAAAAAAAAATGGAAAAAAGGGATTTTTCTTCTTTGAGAATATAAACTAGGAAATATGAAGATAAAGGGTATTATTTTATCTCGCTCACAGCACTTTATACATCCCACAGAAAAAGTGGTTAGTGTACATGTCTGTGTTTTCTAGCTAGACTAGAGGGCCCAGTGCCTGGTATACAATGAGTGCCTAATACATGCTCCTTAAGTTGAACTAAACTATTATCCTTTTCTATCTTAGCAGCACAAAAGATCTGGAAAGCTCAAGTCACTTTATCTATCTAGGACCATCTCTATTTTGACCTTGGAGTGCATTCAGGTAATATGCCCACCACAACTGGGCAAAAGGATAAATCAATTTGAAATATAAGCCTTAAGTCAAACTGCACAGCGGAATCCCCTAGATTCTGCAAAGGTACACTGATAATGCAGTTATAGTATACCACCACTGAGAGCGCTCCGCCCTCCAAATTCAGTCTCTAAGTGGGAGGGGTGAGTTTCTCCAGCTCCTCTCTTTATCCTGCGCTCCCATCTCTTCACCTCTAGGGGGCAGCCTAGTTGGCGTTCCCACAGGATTGGAGGGGAAACAGCACACACTGGATAGCTCAACAGAGGGGAGCTGTCAGTCGCTGCTTCTGGCACTCCCTGGCTAGACAAATAACTTAAAGTCCCTGTGTCTTCGTTTTCTCATCTGTAAAATGGGATAATCGTTTTTACTTTATAAGATCTTGTGAAGATTAAATGAAGTAATATATGTAAAGGGCTTGGCACAGTTTCTGGCACACAATAATTGTGTAATACACGTACCCACCATAGAATACAGGGAGAACAATACACGTGCAAGTGACCCAGAGTGAGACTGAGGAAGATGATGGTGCGATTATGTTCAAAGTCGGCTTCCAGCCTCCTCCGGTGTTATCCTCCTGCTCTGCTAGTCCAGGTCAGTGCTTCTCAAGCTATTTTATTGAAATAACTCCTACCTGTAAAGAGAAGTAAGTGTGCGCCCTGAGGCCTGTTGGAAGCTTCAAAATTTATTCTTATGTTTTGTGTTAAAAATTCACGTTTCTTCGATTTATTCTCAAGCAAATTTGCTTTTAATATAAAAATAATATTGCTTCCTCCTATATCTCTGAGAAAATTAAATCTCTAAGAAGATGTGCCATGATTATATTGTGACTTTGCCTACCTCTTGGCACCTTCCCCAGACACTTAAGAATAAATGTGTCTCAATTTGCTACCCATGTGGAGTTTTCTTTCCATTAGCACAAACAATACGGTGAGTCCAACTTGGGGTATTGCAGCATCTCATCATTAACACAGAAATCTCTGAGGCCCAGAGAAGCTGAAGGACCTTCTTTAAATCACAGTATGGGAGGGGATGGACTGAGCCGGGGACCAGACCTTTGGGCTCAGCCACCTTCCTCATAAACATCATCAAATAGAGAACAATGCATTTGGGCACAAAGAACAGCCAGAATTCTAAAATGGTCTTAAAGGAATTGCAAGTGTTGTAAGCATCCTAAGGGAAAGCATCTCTTAATGTCATAACATTTAAGAGAAGAACCTGCCATTTCCCAAATAGAGGTAAATAAATAGGGTAATTCTACTATTGCTCTCAGTTTGGGGAAGGAAGATAAGGAGTTTGCATCTGAATAATTCATAAAAGTCACATTTACCAGATTCATGTTTAAATAAAACACAGTATTTACAGATTGGCTATCTGCACTGACTGTACGTGACTGTTTCTTATTCCAAAAAAGATGCAGATTCTGACTGGTTCATAGTCCTTAAGAAGTAGCTATTGCATAAACACTGCCATTATAAAATAACATTGTAAATTCAGACAAGCACTAATCTTAAAGGATAACTACTCGTTGCTTTTCAAATAAATTATTAGAGTGATTCGTAAATGGAACTTCAAATAATATCCATGATATGCAAACCTAAAATAAAAATTTATTTTCAAGTTTCTTGCCTTAGTAGTGGGGACCAGATACTTACCTCTAGGGGGAGCTCAAGACTTTCTCACTATTCAATTTCATCTTTTCAAGTCTGCACTGACTCAGTCCTTGGGCCTCTCCACTTAGGAAAGAAGCTCCATCCTATTCCATCCCACTGCCAGAAAAGACAGCAAAAATGCGGTGGGCGTCAGGAGAAAGACAGGCTCTGGGCAAACCAAAGGGCCGGTCTCTAATCCAACAGCCCTATCCAGTGCCCTAGAGGGCTATTCTTCTCTTTGGGGATAAAGAGGAATTATGATCAAAGCCAGTGCTTGCCTAACAGGTCTCCTTGGCAGGTCCTTCAGGCCAGCAGCAGCAGCAGCATGTGACTATGGACTATTCATGACCTAGCCATCACCAGCTCCTCCTCCGACACATGACTATTGATGAGGATTTTCAACTCTAATATTTGTGGTTGTAAAACCATATATATTTACATATTTACACTAGCATTTCCCAAAGTGCATTTCAAAGAACACAAGTTTTATACTACATTAACAAATGTTATGTAGATAAGGCACTCTCTGTTTAAAAATTTAGGAAACACAGTGTTAAACTACGTCCAAAAGTGTTCTTTACTGCAGGATTTCTCATAGTCTTTAGTGCATAGTGACTCTCCAAAAGAAGGGAACAGTAAGAAGTGTTTCCCAAATTTATTTGACTACAGAACCTTTTTTCAAGGCTTCCTCTTGAGACTGTTTAGAACATTCTCTCAGAAATATTGCTCAGGTTGCTGAGATTGTGGTCAAGAAAAGAAGCACAGATTTTTTTGTTTGTTTTTTAACAATTCATCTCATTATATTTTAAACAAAGATGGGGAACTTGGTCTGAGTTGTCTGAATTATCTGGATATTTGCTTCTATCAGCCATTCTAACTGACATACGTAAAGAAAGCTACTGAGCCTCTGGTGATCAGCTCCCTGCCATCACCTGACATTTCCTATGCTAGAGGCCCTCATTAGTCCAACGGCATATACCCCAAAAAAGCAAATGACAATTTACATCACAAAATGAGATTCCCCATAAAACCCTTTAAATCATAGATTCTCCAGCACATTTACAAATTATTTCACTTACAAAATAAAACAAGTTTACTTATTTACAACTTTTCAAGAAAACTCATATGGCACTGCACAGAGAGACCGTTGCTTTGAGCTACACAGAAGTGATGTGTATAAAATTCATATGAATTTTGTTTTCAATATGACACCAAATATTTGTTTTATTATTCTGCCTCACTGTTTTGCTATCACATTGATCCATGTACAGTTTGCATGAAAAAACAAAAACAAAAGCTGCAAGTCATGCCATTGTGTTACCTGGGTAAGGAATTTTGAGGCCATGTTGTTACTACCAATCACTATTTTCAGACATGGTGGCTGGGTGGCAAGCATAGTGGTTCAGGGGAAATAGCATGAGGATGACCAAGAGGCCTTTATCAAATCACGGTTCTCAGGCATCTCCTCTCAGATTCTCCTCTCAGGTGAGAGTCACTGCTCCACAGTGTTAACATAACAGAAATGAGATCTGTCCTGACGAAATAGTAGAGCACAAAAATTATTAAGAATCAGTAGTATAAGACTGTGGTTTCCCAGGTAAGGTTATATAACCCCATAGAATGTGTTTTAAAATAAAAGGATTTCTGTTCATATTTTACCTCAAAATTAGAAATTAGACTTTCTTGATATTTAATACACAGAATGACAATAGCATATGCATACAATTGGAAAAAAAGAATATGCACACACATTTTATAGAGACATTTTCAAAAATAGTTTGCTTATGGGAGGCACAATTTACAAGTTGGAGACTATTGGTATAGAGAAAATAACACTTCAGAAAGCATATGTCAGAGTAATTAGAAGATAATTTAGACAGATGTTAACCTGCAGTCCAATAATGGTCTCCCGTTGTCAAATAAATGCCAAAATGAAACTAAACTTATTTCTGAAGGGGTTCCACACTATTATAGGGACAAAACTTTACATTCTGCTAAAACTGTCATTTGAGTCGCAAATAACAAACATTGGAGGTTAGATAGCCGCTAAGAAAAAAAGAAATAAAATTAAAAATAAGCTTTAAAAACTATTAGGATCAACTATGGGTTCTCTGTTCAAAAATATAAGCAACTCATGAGATTTTGGTAGTATTTTTCAATCAAAACAATATTAATCAAGAATAGTCTAAACATATTCACTTTTTACATTTAAAAGGTAGGATGAATCTGTTATTTTTGAGTAAGAATGAAGCTTGTGAACCTTATGAGGGTGTCTAACTAGATTCCTTATCAATTAAAAACTGCAAAGAAACAGTTTGGGTAAAAAGTGAGATTCTTTTTCTAAAACTATAGGGTCAGTGTCTATGCAGAGTGCTAAATTTACTCAAACAGGGGACAACTTGTCTTGAGAAATGTTTTTCCATAAGATAAATTATATTTTAAGAGTGACAGACAAAAGAAAAGTTCACCCTTCCAAGGTTAATTATATACAAGTAAAATATAAATGTGTTTAAATAATCATGTGCTTTTCAGATAGAAAGACACATACTCACGCTCATATAAAAGGCTGATACAATTTCTGCATACAAAATATTTTTTGCCTCAATGGCAAAAAATGCTCATCCACTGTTCACATTCATAGTATACTTTTTGGGATAAACTGAAATCCTGGAGATTTGTGAAGATCATCACAGTCCATAGCATATTCTAAATTTAGGAAAATCAGTGACGAAGTCCTAATGAAAGCAAGTATGTATGATTGCTTAACATAGAATTCCACTCCCTTTGACTCCAAAATTGTTAGTTATTATAATAAATTAATCAGAGCCATTTAATCATATCATCTAAAGGGTATTTGCTTTTTCCTCATATTTACCTAAAAGCATCTGCCATAAATTCAAGTTCAGGAACTGAATCTTCTAGAAGAAACGCTGAAAAATTCTCAGTAAAGCAATGTACCACGTACCCTGGAGTAGTGATGCTAAAGGGATGTAAATAGGTACTACTGATATCAGCACAAAAAGTCAACTGTGAGTGAATGATGACTTCTGGGGGTTTTTAGTCCCCAAATTGAAGACCACATGAAGTAGATGGCTTCCATCCAATACCTTCCAAATCCCACCTCTCCAGAGGCAGAAACCACTGATTGCCATGTACAGCTTTGCATGGTTTTCTTCCTTATCCTCTTGGCTATTTTCTTGCCTGTCTGCTGGCTCAAGGTTATAACTTCTTAATAAACAACTCCATTCTCAATCATGGTAATTTCAATAACCTTAGCCCTAACAAATCGTCAGGGGGAGAACGCATTATTCAGATGTTGACAAAGCTACACAGTCCATATCCAACTAAAGGGACTATTCAAACATTATGGAACATATGGGAAGGCTTCAAACTATTAATAATAAATCTCGTCTTAGTTTTGCCTTGTTTGGTGCCAAGTATATGGTCTCCAGGGTCTTAAATGCAGCCTTGCAATCTTTGCCACATCAGATGACTCAACAGCTCGTCTGGCAACTAAAGAAGCTTGAGGGACTCAGTGCAGTTCATCTATAGACAACAGTCTCTGAACAGGCTTCTGACCAGCAGGCTCAGGATAACAGCGCCGATCTGGGTTGATCAGGTCCCAGAGATCACGGCCTCTCCTTCAGCTTAGGCTGAAGACAGACCAGAAGAGGGTAACTGAGAATTGAAACAGAACTCAGAGCTTGCAATATTGTGCCATGACTCACAAAAGAGATAAACTGAACCAAACTGTGACCTGCAAGACGAACAATCTAAGCTTTAATGCTTTAACAGCAGCTCATTCAGACCATATATTCCAAGATAAAGCCACAGACACCTGGTTTACAAATTCTGAGCAATCGCCACAAAGACTCCCCCGCCTCCACGGCTAACTCTAGTCCCCCAAACCCTATAAGTATCCCTAACACCCCTTTTGAGACACCTAGTGTCACCCATGGTGTGCATAATTCTCTACTGAAACTACTAAATTCAACTTTTTTTTTTTTTTTAAATAGGTATGTTTCTGATAGTTTTTAGTCAGTGGATCTTAACAAAGGTCATAAAGTTACCTGGCCCTATGCTGAGTCTTGATAAAGAGGGTTTGTGGGTAAGGAGTATTTTTTTAAGCAAATGAAAGAACCAAAAATAAAAAATAAAAAATAAAAAAACAAAAGAAAATGTGGCTGCTTCTTTGACAATATTGAATTTTTCGGTCATGGGACCCCTTACCTGTGCTGCTTCCAGTGATTAGAGAAACCATATTAAGGTTCTTTGTGAAATGATTTGATGCCTAGATAGCCTATGCCCTTCGCCATGGACCTTAGAATGTTATAAGCATTTAGCAGGTACTATAGAAATATCAAAGAAAATAACAATAGTAGTACCTTTTCATAAATGTATAGGAGCTTATAAGTTTACTTTTATGGCAATGTTTTAATTGAGATAATTAATGACCCTGGCAATTCTCTCATTTTAGAGATACCAAAGTCTCAAAAGATCTAGGTACCTAAATCAACGTCAAGCAGCTTAAAAATTGGAACCATTATGCAATGTCAGTTACTAACCTCCATGGTGAATCCCTTTCCTTTTTTTTTTTCAGAGACTTTATAAAGTAAGAACCTATGTCATTTTGTGCATAATGGTATAAAAAACTAGGAGGTAAGTCATTGTTCTCTTGTATAGAAAACTAGAATTGCATTGGAGTTGCCTTTTTTAAAAATGTCGTGGATAAAAACAACCTTTTAATCATCATTTTCATCAGCCTTTATGCAGTCAGAAGTAGTTTTCACTAGACACTGACCAAAGCCAAAAGTTTAGAGTTAACAAACACTCTCAGTAATAATAACAAAGTTTTAACCTCACTCTACCATGAGGTCAAACACAATCAAATGCTTTAAAATGACCTAGCCATACTATCTATCATCTTACCAAAATAATCACCTTTTAGATGGTGGGAGATATTTAAAATGTGTGCAAGGCCTCCGGTAAAAGCAATGGCTCATGGAGAAACTTGGAGCATTTTGTTATACAAGACTATTAAGCACATTCATAGTTCATAAAATTTAATGGTCAGTCTGTAATGGTTTATTTTTAAGTCAGCCAGAGGCTTTTAGGGAGCCAAAACATGACCAAATGGCATCAGCTACCCTGTAAAGTTTAATGTTAGCATTTAAAATGTTACCACAAACTTAAAAATTAACTGCCTTACCCCAGCATGAACTGAAAGTCTCCCCTTAAATAAATTAAAATGCTTCCTGACCTACCAGGGATTTCACTGAGCTGAAAGGATATATTCTTTCCAGGGGTGCTAGGTCAAAAATGTTCTGAAGAAATCAGAATCATTAACATTATTCATACAAAGGACTCTGTACAAAATGAAGAACAGACACAAGATGGCATCCCTGAAAATCAGGAGAGTCATTTTTACTGGTGGGGAAAAAGAGATGTGAAAAAAAAAAAGGGAATATTAATAGGAACTACCTCTCTACTACAGAGACTAAGTGTAAGGGTCTAAATCTGATGACTGCTAACCAAAACAAGGGCACATTCAGCCCTGTCATCATATGTTTTAGCATTTCCATGTAAACTACCAGCTAAGGGGAAAGAGCCACTCAAACTGCTAGCTATCTGTTAATCGATAAATCATCTAATGCACACATACATATTCTTTCCCCAAATGAGCAGCTAACCTGTCAGAGGGCTCACTGTAATTTCTCTGCAAGATGCTCATTCAATCAGTATGTGTCTAAATTGATGACTCTTAATTTTATGTCTGCATCCTTTCACATTCCCACACACTTCTAGAAAATGAACAAATAAGAAATAAAATGATCAAAAGGATAATAAAGCAGAATAGAAATGAAGCCCTCAATTAACCACAAACTGAGACACATTCCTAGATAAAATCACTGTAAAGCATATTATCTCTGTTCCTGATATTACATCTGATATAGCATTTAAAGCAGGACTAAACATAGAATAGTTACTCCAGAAACATAATTGATGAATAAATGAAGAAAAGAAAAATATAAGCATGGAGAACGAATAAAAGAATAAATGAATGGCTACTTTTTGCAAAGGGCTACATCTGCTTTATTGGGAAACATTTCTTTCCTCTGAACTCAAGAAATGCTAACGTTGAATTAAACAATTCTAATTAAAAACTGTTTCCTTATTTGAATGTCTTTGACACAAAACTTTTAATTTATCTGTTTTGATATCTTGTGTCTATTTCTAATTTTTCACCCTTGACTTTTTATCTCTTATCTCTGAATTTTAGTTTTATTTCCCTTCTGATTATAAAAGTAATACATGCTCACGGCAAAAAAAAAAAAATCAGAAAATACGAAATATTTTAAAGGGTAAATGAAGGTCAACACTAATCTCACAACCCAGAATTAACCAGACACACTACATGCATTATTTAATAGCTTTTGGGGGTTTTCTGTTCTTCAGAAACATGTTTGACTTAGTATTATGAAATAAGTCTATGGCTCCCAACTGATCGCTGTGGTTAAAACACTTCAGCACAGGTGGGAGAATGATTTTATTTTAGTTTGTAAGTATATCTTATTCATCCACCAAGGTATCTATATAAGTTTTACTGTCACATTGTTTATATTAGTCAAAAACTGGAACTATTAATGTGTGTCTGGTTAAATAAATTATAAACCTCCAGACAATGGAATCATAGACAGCAATTTAAAAAGACTAGCTATCCTCATATCATTCTGAGTATTTGACAAAACTTTGATCTTTTGTTAAGTTTGGCTTAGAAAGAGCTCAAACTTACTGTGAGTGATTTTCACCTTTAAAGAAATTTGTTCTTCATGGACCCATGACACAGCAAGTTACAGAATAGTATTTTTAAAAACAGGTCTTGGTAAGAATTTTTATGTTTCATGTTTATACCCCCTCACTGTTTATTACTTTAAATTTTTAAAAAGCACTGATAAAAATAAGTCAGGAAAATTTTACTTAGGAAAAGAATAAATAAAGGGTCTGACATTTTATACAACAAGCTAACAAGTTACCATAGCAACAGTTTCATAAATATTGACAGAAGACACAAGACTGCTGGGTCAGAGATAAAGGAGTAATACTCACAGAAATGGAAATAGGCAGTGTCACCATTTTCTTACACCCATTCCCTAACCCCAATTCCCACAGGGCATTGCAAAGAAGGCTAATGATACCCATACACACCCTGAGTCATAATTACAAGAAAATAAGCCTAAGCTTTAAGAATCCAAATCTTTTATACCAGGCAGCAAGCGTACCTGTTCTTTGCCCTGGAAGAAGACATCTCTACTTTCCAAGGCTGTTACACAAACATGCTTGGAAAGACAGTCTGGAACAGCAGTCATTTCCTCTCCTCTCAAAACATGCAGAAATGCAAGAGACTCATGGAGAATCAGTTTCCAGCAAAATATATAACACTTTTTCAGTGGATGCATATTTAATTGTATCAGTGTTCTATGACATACTTAACCATCTTAAAAGAACTTTTAGTTGTTTCTAATGCCACCATTAACATTCTTGAAGTTGTCCTATTATTTCTTTGTGATTAATCTAGAAATAGGATTGCTGAGTCCCACTATTATATTCTTTTTGAAAGATTTTCTTATGTGTCCTTACATTGCTCTCTAGGAAACTTATAAGGATTGTCACACCCTGCTCATGTAATAAATGTTTGGTTCCCTTTGCTTTCACTAATATTTCACTAACATGGAATATTATTCATCGGTTTGCTCTCTTCAAATCTAAACGGCAAAGTGACATATTACATTGTTTTCATTTTTATCTGTTGACTTCCTAATAAAATTGAATATTTATCTTTATATTGATTAACCATGTATCTTCTTTTATAACTAGTAATATCCATCAATCTATCATTTTTTAATGGAGCACTTATCTCTGCCTTGTTGATTGGTAAGAATTCTTAATGTACATATTCAGACTATTAATTCCTTGTGTGTAATAAACTACCTCTTCTCATGGTGCATTCCATTAAAATTAAGAATTTTTGTACAACAGAATAAATGTAGTTCAATACCCACCCATGGACATTTATCCTATTCTTAAGAACAGCCTTGTAGCCTCCAGATTACTTTATCTCTCGGGGGGAAAGCTAGAATAATTCCATAGCTATAGCATGTCTATAAATCCCTTTATTTTTTCATTTGGGCATCTCTGCCTTAATATAGCATCAAAGGTCTTTGTTAAATAGCTTAAAAATCATCCAGTTGCAAATATGAATTTTTACATAAATCCGTCTTTCTTTTCCTCATCAAATTTTATAGAATTAAATCTGAAACTAATTATAAAAGCAACGTGAAACACTGAGAAACAATACTAAAAGGCTCTAATAGAAGAGTTTGATCCCAGCCTGTTGTAAACAAGTCTCATCTCTCTCAACATTACAATGAAAGACATTATCCATTAACATCCTAATTTCCCAGTCCAAGTAATATAAAAGGTTGTTAAATCTGCACATGAAACACGTGCAGTTTTTCTGTAAATACTATAAAACGTGAAGTGTTATAATGTATTAATCTTGCTAGTGGTCTGTTTGGGGACTACCTTTGATTATTAATATCTTTCAAAATCTTGTTCCACCAGAAAACAAATCATTTTTTGCAAATCACAGCAGAAAGTAGAAGAATATAATAGGGAAAGTATATTCAAATTTAAAGTACTTTTTAAAAAAGGATTGCAACATATTAAGTCCTTCAACTCTGCACAAAGCATCTTTTTCTCAAAGAAAAAAACAAAAAGTTGTTAAGCAGCTGAAGTCAAACAATTTATGAAAGCAAAATTTGACAGAGGCTTTTCTGTGCAATGAAAGGGAATGTGTTAAATCAGAACTCGGTTGTGAATGTCAAATCTCAAATTTCTCAAGGAAACCTTTCCACTGATTTCTGGTAGCTGATGTGCATGAGGTAATAGATATTGAAATATAATTTTAAAAAATAATTTCAAGGTCAGAATAAAAACTGAAATAACATAAGAGATCCAGGTTCTTCCAGGCTTGGGTTGGTTTGGGGAAATTAGAGTTGAACCAAAATCCCTTACGGTTTTAGAAACCAGTAGCCTCTGAATGCTCCAAGCTCATGAGGTACAAAGAGCATCTTCAGAGCACAATTAGAGATGTTCATGAACCCAAATCTACATTGTGCCCAAAGAACCCAGCTCTTTGGGTGGCACCAGAAAAGGAAGGGTACTTTTACAACCAGATACTGTCAATATTTTCTACTTTCGAAGTCATAGAGAAAAGACTCCAAGTAACCAGTATTTGCATGGTTTTTCTTCCTGACATTATGTATTTATTTAGGGCCATTTAATGATAACTACATATATATGTACACACACACACACACACACACACACACACACATACATAACTTTAATCCAATACTCCCACAAATTTTCCTCGTAATTTTTCTATCTTGCTCACGCCTATACTGGAAATTAAAAAATAAAAACATGAACTTGGACTAATATCTCCTCACCCCCCTCCCTTTTATTTATTTATTTCTCACAACAACCCCCTTTATAACCTGAGCTTTGGGCATGGGGGGGGCAGGTTAAGTGATTTATTTTATATCTCACACCTAGGGAATAATCAGGGGACTTTCACTCTCAGAATCTTCCAAAATTTGCTTCTTTTTTGCTCTCTTGGCACCTGAGTTTAACTACCTTCTGGAGCACATAGAGGGACTGTTTGGCTTTCTTATCCTTCCCAAGGTGATCAGAGGCCCAGCATAGCAGACAGTACCTTCTGCCTTTAAGAAAGAGATAAAATAGTCTTTTATTTGTTCACTCGATGCCAGGTACAGCTAAAATCCTGAGCCAGGAGGCCCCAGAAGTGGGTGAGGTTTTCTATAATTCTCAACAACTGAACATGTAGATTGGAACCAAGAGGCTTGCATAGCACCTTGGATTCATAGAATCATGGAATCCTGGACCTGGATAGTAACAGAAAGCTCACTTGATCCAAAAGAAAAATCATTTTCTGATTAGCTAAGATAGAAAACCCTATAAATGTTCTCTGTTCAGTAATGCACCTCTCTGTGTATTGATACACATGGGAAAAGCATGGCAGGGTCCTCTTTGTTGGTACTTAGGTTAAAATCAACCATGTATCTCTGTCCCATCCTTTGAGACAAAAACAGAACTATAAGGTCAAGAACAGTGAAGGTAAGTATAGTAGGTAAAGTGGTATATGTTAGAATGGAGGCCGGATATTGTTTGGGAAGAAAGATCTAAGGGCCAGTGTAAGATTTGGTGAAGTTATTAATTAAAGCCACTTTGGTATTCACTCTTCCCTTAAGTTTCCTTACAATCAAAACTGTCAGTCATCTCATTTGAAAGTTAAGATGGAAAGTATGAACTTAATGTTTGCCAATTAGAGGAACAGATTTTAATAAGAAAATGTGTCCTTTGGGTCAATGTTGTTATAATCCCCTGACTATTGCTAGCTCTCCAGAGAAGTGGATGAATTAATTTGATCTGTAAACATTCACCCTTCACAGACACAAGAAAATGGTTGGCAAAAGCAGATCTGCTCTGAGGCTAATGAATCTGCAGTTTCAGCCTCCTCACTTGCTTTGGCCCCTTACATGGTCCTGGTTGGTGTCCTGGAAATGTCCCATGATTATATGTTTTCGTAAAATTTGCAAAAGTGAGATTCTAACTGCAATTGGTTGATGAGGACTACTATTCCTTTCTGCTTTCCACTCCAATGTCTTTTTCATACAGATGTTGGAGTGGAAAGAGACACCTTGGTGTTCACGTACCAATTGCAGTAGGAGTGGAGGCAGTTATTTGGGATCCAGCTAAGAGAGGAAATTGAATTGGCAACACATTTAGTTTAAATTTAATGGGATGTAGTTATGTGGTTCTCAGGCTCTTCCACCTGTAGTTAAATTACTGCTAACTGGCCCAGTGTAGGAAAAGCTTCAGGAAGAATACTACTGCCACCGTGCACCAGAGCACATCACTATAGCAATGGCCGTATCACTACATAAATGGGTCCTATAGCACCCAGTGCTAGAGGTATGTGGGTAATGGAGAAGAAATAAGAACAATAAGAAAATGAAAGTTAGTTCAAGGAAAATTCTTCCAATCATGAGTTCTATAGTGTTATAAACAGAAGTTTATGTTCTCATTGATACTTAGCCAAAAGGAATTTTTCTCATCTTAGAAATATAATCAATAATGCAGCCCATAAAATGATCACACCCCTTTTTACATTTTCTGTTGGGAAACTATATACAATCTATACAATTCCTGTGTTTGTAGGGTATGAACCTATAGCAACACATTAAATAGTAAATACACTTCTAACAGCTTATACATGAAACTTGATAGTTTCCCTACATTTGACAAAAATCCTAAAAATGTATACTAACAGTAATGAGTTTTGAAGGTAAAAATAAATTTCCTAAATCATCAATAACAGAAAAACTTGTAAGCAGCATGCTAGAAAAAAAGACAGAATTGTTTTTGTATTCTCTCTATAGAAATGATATCACAAAGTTAGTGTCATATAAAGAAGGAAACAAGGGTATGCAGCCTTGACATCCAAGATGGTGGAGTAGGTATATGCTGAGCTCACCTCCTCCCGTGAACACATTAAAATTACAACTTAATTATAGAACAATCAACCTGGAGAACCATGTGAAGACTACCAGAAGAGAAGGTTTATAACTAAGGATATAAAGAAGAAGACACGTCACATCTGGTAGGAGGGGCGGAGATGCAGAATGGGCCAGTGTGACACTTCCTATGGTGGCTGAGAATTGGGAGGTATATCTCCCTTCCCCCACTCCCCACCACAGAGGAACAAGGGACACAGCCCCAAACCGGATTCTCCAGCCTGGAGTATTGATGCCGGAAAGAAGAGACCCCACAATATCTGGCTGTGAAAAACAGTGGGGATTCCAACTGTCCAGGTGAGACAGAAGGAAGTGGGAAATTCAGACGTCCTCTTAAAGGGCCCACACACAGACTATCTCACAGGTACTCATCCTGGGCTCCAGCAGAGGGACAGTGACTCAGGGAGCATCAGAGACATATGGGAGAGACTGAGTTGTGTGGCTTCTGGACAAGGAATGGAAGGACAGTTGCCATTTTCCCTGTGTGGAGCCCTCCTCCCATGCAGCCAGCAGGCAGGTGCCATCTTTCCTGTGTTGAGCCCTTCCCCCACACCCATGGCTAAAATCTGAATCAAAATTAGTCTGGTGAGCTCCCTGAGACTCCACCTCAACCAGCTCACTTACCACACGAGGCTTTAGCAGTGGTTGAACTTTATGGGAGCTGGAAGGTGGCAACAGGCCTCAGAGTGTCCTGGCTTTTTGTGGAACTACCCCAGACCCAGTACTGGTGGCAGCCATCCTCAGTTTGCAGTGTGGCTTCTCCCACGACATGCCTCCAGGTTTAGCCCAGGCAGGGACCAACCATGGATCACTTTGTAGCTCCTACTAGATAGTCCATGGCCAGTCACAGGCAGTGGGTGACCTGGGCCTGCCAGAACAAACATATTGGAGGTTGGCTTCACACCACAGCAGAGCATTACCCAATTATCCCCACAAATGGCACACAGAGTATCAACAGGTACCAGAGCCCACTGGGGCAAATCCCATTCCATGAGGTAAGCCCCCTGCATAATAGTCCATAAGTTGTGTTTGTGGTCAAACCCCACAGCCAGTCAGCCTGGGGGTCAATCCCACTCACTGATGTGCCAATAGCAATCAAAGCTCAACGATAACAGGATAGCACACACAATCCACACAAGGGACACTCCTGGAAAACCTGGAACAGGTGACCAGAGAGACTGTGCCACTGGGCCCCACAGGGCACCTACTATATAAGGCCACCCAGCCAATACTGGGGGATGGAGCAGATCTAACTGATACATGAACATAAATGCAGAGTCAACAAAAATTAGGAAACAAAGAAATTCATCCCAAATGAAAGAACAGAGAAAACTATAGAAAAATAACTAAATAAAATAGAGACAAGCAACAAATCAGATACAGAGTTCAAAACAAAGGTTATAAGGATGCTCAAGGAACTTAGTAAGAACTTCAACAAAGAAATAGCAAGCATAAAAAAAGGACATAGAAACCATAAAAAAGAACAGTCAGAAGTGAAAAATACAATAACAGAAATGAAGAAAGCAGTAGATGGACTGACTAGCAGACTAGATGAAGCAGAGGATCGAATCAGCCATTTGGAAGACAAGATAGTATAAAACACCCAATAGGAACAACAAAAAGAAAAAATAATAATAAGTTTTAAAATGAGGATAGTTTAGGAGACTTCTGGGACAACATCAAGTATAACAACATTTGCATCACAGGAGTACCAGTAAGAGAAGAGAGGGAGCAAGGAATTGAAAGCAATTTGAAGAAATAATGACTGAAAACTTTTCTAACCTGGCAAAGGAAGTAGACATACAAGCCCAGGAAGTGCAGAGAGTCCCAAACAAGATGAACTCAAAGAGGCCCACACCAAGACACTTTATAATTAAAATGATAAAGGCTAAAGACAAACAGAGAATCCTAAAAGCAGCAACAGAAAGGCAACTAGTTGCTTATAAGGGAGAGCCCATAAGACTGTCAGGTGATTTGTCAACAGAAACTTTGCAAGCCAGAAGGGATTCGCACAAAATATTCAAAGTGGTGAAAGGCAAGGACCTACAACCAAGGGTACTCTACCCAGCAAGGCCATCATTTAAAATGAAAGGACGGATAAAGAGCTTCCCAGATGGAAAAAAAAAAAAAGCTAAAGTAGTTATTCACCACCAAACTAGTATTACAAAAAACGTTAGACGGACTTCTTTAAGTCAGGAAAAAAAAAATAAAAAAGATAAAAAATATAAATAATAAAATGGTAATAACTACATATCTATGAACAATTACTTTAAATATAAATGGATTAAATGCTCCAATCAAAAATATAGGGTGTCTGAATGAATAAGAAAATAAAACCTTTACATATGCTGCCTAAAAGACACACACTTAAGATTGAAAGATACACACAGACTGAAAGTAAAGGAATAGAAAAAGTTATTTCATGAAAACGGAAAAAATCAAAAAGCTAGAAGCAATACTTATTCCAGACAAAATAGACTTTAAAACAAAGGCTATAATAAGAGACAAAGGAAGACCCAGTAATTCTACTTCTGTGTATTTATCCAAAGAAACTCAAAACTCTACTTTGAGGGGACGTGTGCATCCATATGTTCACTGCAGAATTGTTTACAATGACCAAGACGTGGAGGCAGCCTGGGCGTCCATTGATGGATGAAAGGATAAAGAGGTGGTGGTACATATATACACTAGAATATTGCTCAGCCATGGAAGGGAAAGGGCTCGGGTCATCTGCAGTGGCATGGATGGACCTGGAGGGTATTGTCCTGAGTGGAGTATGTCAGACAGAGAAAGACAGATGCAATGTGATTTTGTTTATATGTGGAATTTACAGAACAAAATACACAAAAAAGCAAAACAGAAATAAAATCATAGATACAGAGAACATTTTTATGGTTCCCCAATAGGAGGACGTTTAGGGGTGAGTGAAAAAGAGAAAGGGATTAAGAAGTATAAATTCGTTGTTACACAGTAGTCCTGGGGATGTGGGGTATAGCATAAGGAATATAGTCAATAATATTGTAGCAACTTTGTATGGTGTCAGATGGGTACTAGATTTATCAGGGTGACACATAGGGGGGGTTAGGGGCAAGGTGAAAAAGGGGAAGGGATTAAGAAGTACATATTGGTAGTTACAAAATAGTCATGGGGATATAAAGTAAAGCATAGGGAATATAGTCAATAGTATGGCAATAACTACTGCATAGTGCCAGGTGAGTACTAGGCTAGTCAAAGGGATCACTTCTTAAATTATATAAATGTCTAACCACTATGCTGTACACCTGAAATTAATATAAAACAATATTGAATGTCAACCATAATTAAAAAAGTAAAAAAGGGGAGAAAGAAGGTGAAGGGGAATAAGAGGTCCAAATTTCCAGGTATAAAACAAATAAATCATGGGATGTAATGTACAGCATACAAAATGTAGTCAGTAATATTTTGGTAGCATGGTACAGTGTCAGATTGTCTTTGGACTTATTACAGTGATCACTTCTTTAGGTATATAATGTTGAATAACTACGGTGTACTCCTGAAATTAATATAATATTGTATGTTAGCTACATTTTTTAAATAAAATCTTAACAAAAACACCAAGGGTATGCAGCTTCAAGCTGTTGAAAATAACATTAACATAAATGTTTTTATATTAACAGGTAATTAATTTTTAAAACTTATATTTTTCTGATGTCATAGCTCTATACTATTTATCAGTTAATATAATACTTCGTTGTAATTTGTTTTTATGTTCTAAGTAAAAATTGACTTTCATAGTTCATTTTATATTTGTAAGTTTGAATTCCTTTTTCTTAAACAGTGTTCCCCAAGTGACAAAGCCTTGTGCCTCATAAAATCTGAATCCTCCCTTAAAATTTCCTCCCTAGAAAAATCAAGACTTTTGAAGAGGCATGAGGCCTGAAGAAAGGAGAAATGTCAATAGGCCACATCGCATGTCCCATACAAGCTAAAGGATGCTTTTTGAGTCTGGTAATCTTTTTGTTCTGTGCATTTCAACAGTGGATCTCACCTCAGAGTGAAGGGAAAAACCTATCAGAAGTAAAGGGACAGAAGCCAAGAGCAAAGAAGGAATCAGGCACAATGCAAATTTTCTCTAAAATCATAGAGGGAGAAATAAACATTCAGAGAACCAAGTGCTCAGGGGAGGAGGCCAGGTGGTTGTTCAGTTCACAGCTAAGATAATACCAACTAGCCCTCTGCTCTCAGGAATATGACAGATCTGACGGTTTTGGTACTAGGGGTGAGGGGTGTTTACAACAGCCACGGTTTGGGGTGTCCACGCTGTGTAAAATCATTTTTCTCCAAGAAATACCTTTATGAACTGTCAAATACCACTGTACTCTGTTAATAAATTCCTGTTTTTGGATGAAAGTCTTACTCTCAGACTCTCACAAGCAGGTACCCTACTCCTGCCCTCATACGTGCTTAGTGCCTCCCAGTTTGGAACCTTTTTGGTTCAGACTCTTCATTTAGTAAACAGTTAGTCTTCTTGTGTTAGTCTCCTAGGGCTGTTATAAAAATCATCATAAAACAACAGAAATTTATTCCCACATAGCTGTGGAGACCAGAAGGCCAAAACTGAGGTGTCAGCAGGGCTTCCTTGTCTCATTTAGCTTCTGGCGTTTCTCAGCTCATGACTCTCTAACACCAACTTCCACCTCCATCTTCACATGGCCTTCTCCTCTCCTCTCTTATAAGGACACTCGTCATTGGATTTAGGGTCTACCCAATATCTAGGATGACCTGATCTCATGATCCTTAACTTAATTACATCTGCAAAGACCTTTTTTCCATTGAGATCATATTCACAGGTTCTGGGAATTAGGATGTGGACATATCTTTTGGGGAGCCGCCATTAACCCACTCTACTCATGTAGGCACTTCACAGAGCAGAGCAACCTAAAACATAACTCAGTTCCTGCTCATCCATCTTTAAAACAGCACTGTCCAATAGAACTTACTGCCGTGATGAAAATGTTCTATATCTGTGCTTTCCAATATGGCAGCCACATGTAACTATTGAGCACTTGAAATGTAACTAATAAAACTGAAAAGCAACATTTTAAAAATTGTATTTAAATTAATTAAAATCTAGTCACATGTATTTGGTGGCTGCTATATTGGATAACCACAGTTCTAAAAATTTTTTTGTAGAACTTGCTATTTATTTTCCCTGCTTTATCAAGTCATAATTGACAAATACAAATTGTATATATTTAAGGTCTACAATGTGATGATTTGACATATTTATATATTTTCACATCCTTACCACAATCTAGTTAATGAATACATCCATCACCTCACGTAACTATGTGTGTGTGCTTGTGTGTGTGTGGTGTGACACTTAAGGTATACTTTCTTAACAAATTTCAAGTATACCATACAGTATTAATTATAGTCATCACACTGCACGCTGGATCCCCAGAACTTATTCATCTTATAACAGAAAGTTTGTACCCTTTGACCAGCATTCCCCCACCCCTTCACCCCACTCCCAGCCCTAGCCCCTGGCAACCACCATTCTACTCTCTGGTTCCATGAGTTTGAATTGTTTAGATTCTACATGTGAACAAGATCATACAGTATTTGTCATTCTCTGTCTAGCTTATTTCAATTAGCATAATGTCCTCAAAGTTCATATATGTTGTCACAAATGGCAGGATTTCCTTCTTTTTATGGCTGAATAACATCCCGTTGTGTATATATAAATACATACACAACATTTCTTTATCCATTTATCCATTCATGGACACTTAGGTTGTTTCCATGTCTTGGCAGTGCTAAAATTTTAACAATGCCTACCTACTGTCATCTCCTTTACTGTTCTTTGCCCTTATGAGTTTATATTTATTTCTTTATTGTCCTCAGGAAATTACGTGCCGCAGTAAAGATAAATACATTTGTCCAGTCTGCCCTATAAATTATTATGGAACCAGCTCATATTATCTCACTGTGATGAATACTATGATGGTGGCTGGGGGTGGTTATTAGCAAATCCAGTATTTGGATGGCTTTTTCTGAGTCATTTTGGCTAAGGTCTCAATCTTAGGACAGAAGAGAAATGCAATAATGACATCTTGGGGTTGCAAAAGTCAGGACCCCCTGTCCCATATTCATGAATCTTTTGGAAACCTATACTATGCTAAAAGAATATGGAAGTCATCAGGCAGGTAGAATGTTAGATGATGTTATCAGCCTTGTTATATCTACCAACACCACGTGAATCAGGCATAAGTACAAAGTCAAGTCTGACTCAAGCAATGAAGAGTTCACAGAGATTTTACGAATTTCAAAATTACAATTATTATTCCAAATCTCTTCCCAATTTGGATTCCTTCAAATTCTGGTCCCTTTTGTCACCATGGAAGAAAAGCTAGCAAAGGAAAGATTTCTCTTGACACAGCGACTAACAGTTTTATCCAGAGTTCATCAAAATAGGCCATGACCAGCCTTCAAGGTAAGGTCAAACTTCAAAATTCTAAGTTATCAATCCTCTGTGTGCCAAGAAGGATATAGTTCATCCTGTTCACACTGGGCTATAAGCAAACAGGTCCACAAATCTTAATATATGACAAAGCATGCAAAAAAGAAACAAAAAAGCTACTTGCTTACAAAGAAGTTGCAAAGGAACCAAACTTCAAGAGAACTGACTCATAAATAAAAAACATAAGTACATTAACTTTTTTAATTGCCAAGTTTACTGGGTTTACATTTAATCTGTTCATGGAGGAAAAAAAACACAGCAGTTTTCTTACAACTAACATCTGCATATGTCAATTTACTATGGGTGCCAAAAAAATGTATACATGTGACTTGTATTCATCTCTTGTTATGGGTATACACTGAGTATTACAATTTTAATACAGTCTTTTCCTTTCATAAAATGTATATATTTTTTGGTACCCTCTGTATTTTTAGACATCGGTTTTGTAAAAGTCAAAGATAGAGTTGTTTTGTTAGGCAGTCAGTATCTTTCAGGAAATGCTGAAGGTTTTGTCTGTCTTGGAGACCAAAACTAGGCAGAACAAACTTATTTTTAGTTTGTTTCAAGGTGCAGTGTGGGTTTTCTTTTATCCTGAGTGTGGGACATGATGGGCACACTTACTCATGATAGCAAGGCCATGACAATTTTACTTCCACAACAGATACTTTAACTCAATGAGCTGCAAAAAAATTAGACGAAGAATGCCATTATATGGATGACTAAAGCCAACAAGCCGTTCAATGTCAGTTAATATGGATGTTCCAGACCTTTGTATACTCAAGGACGGACCTCCGTATTATCATTAAAATCATATCCCAACAACTTAGTTTATCAGGATAACATCAACGATGACTAAATGGACACAAAATGGCCTACAATAGAGGTTGGTAAACTACGGCTTGTAGGCCAAACTCAGACCACCACATGGTCTTATTAATAAAGTTTTATTGGAACATAGCTAAGCCCATTCATTTACATATTTCCTGTCTTTCACACTACACTGACAGAGTTGAGTTGTTACAGAAAACATACAGCCCACAAAACCAAAAATATTTACTATCTGACCCTTTACTGAAAACATTTGACAAGCCTTAATCTATTACTTTGTTTTCAACTGAAATTCAAAGTCATCATTATTTTACTATATCCCATGACTAACTAGATGTCCAGCCTTATAGTATTAGCTTATGGACATTAAGGTCATATAAATGTTGAATATATATTAATGCTCCCTTGTACAAATCATTTCTATCTTAAATGAACACAATGTGCCTTTGGAAAATAGCTGAAGTGTTGTCCTCAAATTATGTCCCTGGAAATAAAGGCCATAGAAAACATATGTGCTGGTGGGGTGACTTGAGGAAAGTTGATTACTCTAAGTTTCAGTTTCCTCATCTAGCAAATGAGGACTATCCATGCCTCATAGAATAAATGATTTATTGAGAGGATTAAGTTCAATCAGATGAGTAAAACATTTAGCCTACTTCCTGGCACTCAATATACATGTTTGCTACTGGTACTAATACCATCATTTCTAAAGTTAATTAAAAATTGGAAACATGATTAGGTGGTAATCGTAGACTTCTGGTAGAGAAAAGAGTATTTAAAATCCCACATCTGTGTATACAAAGTGACATCTGATGATGAATTCTTTTTCAAAAAGTTAAAATGCAACTAAAGATATTGTCACATAGACAAATCTCAGTGTAAAAGCTTCCTACAACAATAATGTACATGCCAGAGCATTTACTAGAAAAGAAACAGCTGGCTTAAAAAACATTAATTGGCTAATAGCACCTAGTAAGAGACATGTCTGGCAAGACTTCAAGACATACTTATTCCTGCATGACGACTGTCAACTGGTCTTAAATCTGAACTATTATTCCAGTTGGGAAGACAACTTTTAATGACACCAAATAATTATAGTTGAGTTACTGAGACATGTTATGCTTCTTGATTTAAAGAAAACAACTCATACTCCGTCTAAAAGATCCTTAACATCTCCTCTGCCAAAAAAGGGGGGGGAGAGTTTTTTTGTATTGTATTTAAGCTCTGTTTATTGGATTTTAAATCATCTGGCATAAAAACCTTCTCCCTCAAATACTCCCCTGGACAAGGGGATGTATCCATTTTCAACAAATTATACTGGGCCCTTTACACTGAGCTCAATAAAAATATATGGGGACCCTCGCAAGAAAACAATATGACATCACCTTACATTAGTATTCCTTAAGCATTGTTCACTTTTTGTTTAATGGGGAAAGAATTTTCCATTAAAATTTTCTATTCCTTACAGTCAAAACATGAGATTTATTATATGTATGAATATTAATTTCTGCTCCCCCCTCAGTGTCTTCTACTACATCTTTCTGTGATACATTAAATATGGTCACAAATTCTTTGCAACAAGCAGTCTGTTTTCCAACTGCTTGAATCTAAGTTGGTCTTCTGGTTTGCTTTATCCATTCGAGTGAGGCAGAAATGACCTGTGTGACTTCTAAGCTGCAGCTCACTTGCAGCTTCTCTACTCACTCTCTGAAAACTGCCATCTTATGAGAAATCCCAGCCCACCTCCAGAAGGATGATAGCCTTCCTGGAAAGAGCGATCACAGGGGAAGAGACGCGCAGGTACCCCATGCATGCCAGCTCTTTCAGCTGAGACCCCAGACATGTGAATTAGGGCATCCAGGACCCATGTATCCGCCTGAGAATATCCTGCCTTGTCTATTTTGTGTAGTCATCATAAAGCAGCATAATTTTGCAATTAAAGAAATGGTATGTTGATAAATGATAACTGTTGGCATTTTTCCATCAGTCACAGCACAGCCATCGTGGTTATGAGGCACACATACATGTACACATGGCTTTTAAAAACATTCCTGATTCAAAAAGAGGCAGATTGGGGAAGGAGAAGAGCTATTGAGTCAAGGAGTATTGATCTCCTGTTGAATAAATGAAGACGAGGGATTTTATCTGAAGTAAAGCTGGTAGTGAGAAAAAGTAATCTCACCCAGAGTGAAGTCAAGGACCAACTGCTGATAAAGCAGAGCCAAGCAAAGAGTAAATATTTGTCAAAGGACTGAACAAACAGAAAAGATAGGGGGAAGGCTAGTCATAGAATCCTGTATTAAAAAAAAAAGCTGAAAGTCTGGAATAATTTCAGGAGTCCAGTACATTGCTGAGTACTGATGGTAGATACCTGGAGACAGAGTATGAAGGCACCAACAGGTATGTAGCGCTTTTTCTAGGATGAGTTCACGAACGTAATTGACAGGCCTTGTAGTCATTAATGTTGTAAACACTATGTATGATGTCAGATGGGGACTAGATTTTTGGGGGGAATCACTTCATAAATCATATAAATGCCTAACCACTGTGCTATACACCTGAAACTATTGGTGGTGCCAAAGTTGGTGCCAAAGTAATTGCAGTTTGAAAGGTTAAAAATATTGCAAAAACCGCAATTACTTTTGCACCAACCTAATAATATAAAATAATATTGAATGTCAACTGTAATTTTAAAAATATGTATATAGTCATGGGATATAAAGTGCAGCATAGGGAATATAGTCAGTGGTATTGTAATAGCTATGAATAACGCCAGATGGGTAGTAGACTGGTCGGGTCTATCACTTTGTGAGGTATGTAAATGTCTAATCATTATGTTGTGTTGTACACCTGGAACTAATAATTTTAAAAAAAGAATGCTATGTTTGGAAAGTAAGTAGATTGCCAAGAGTGATGGGTGAAAGATGCGTATTTCATGTGGATTGGACAGACAGACAGAGACAGAGAAAGTGGGGAAATGGAGGAGAACAGACGACATGAAGTTATCTCAGATCCTGCTCAAAATGTGGTCCTACGAGGTGAGGAACCCTCAGCAGAAAGAGGCTGAAGATGAACAGTCAGATAGATGCCCAAGAAAGAAACCCTAAAAGAACCATAAGCAACCAGTCAGGGCAGGGACATTCACCCACCTCAAGAGAATTGTGAGAGATCTCCAAAAATAATAGGGGAAGTCTCTGAAGTACCCTAAAATTATTGCCCTGAAAGACAGTCAGCTTTGACCCCTTTCTGAGCCCTGAAAGTGCCAGTGACAGTTCACATAGCACTACCAGTCAAGTAAGACCTGCCTGTTCCCTTACCTTCATCTCACACCCAACTTCAAACACTAACTGAAAGGACAGCTAGTGTCGTGGAGCTGGGGGAGGAGGTCAAGAAGCTCAAGTAGAAAAGTACAGTATAATTAGCCATCCCACTTTCCCCATTACTGAACTGCAAAGCGAAAATTTAATTACAATATGGATCAAACATACTAATCACTGAACTGCATCTGAGTGCTAAGGCCAGAGTGAGCAAAAAAGATATGGAATCTACTAAAAATTCTATTCAAGAGGGCAAAAATAATAGCTTTACAGAATGCTAATGCAGAAGCGATTTTGACAAAATAATGTTGATTGTATGATTTTACCTTAAGAATTTATCTTTTTCAACCTCAAGTTTACTAGACATACAGAGGTATTTGTACCTTTGGAAGCACATAAAGAATAGATCCCATTTTTCTCCCAGATGCTTCATATTCATTCAGCCACATAGTCATTCACTCAAAGTTTCTGAATGTAAATTATATGCCTGGTACTGTATGTACTAGGTGCCACTGGGATACAAAAGTTAAAAAGTTAAGTGCTTGCTTTAGCACAGATCTGACACTGTGGCACTTTGAAAGCCAATACAAGTTGTCCTTTGCCTGTTTTAACATACCCTAGAGCTCCATGGTAAAAAATAAATAAAACAATATAGCCAACAGGCTGCCTAGATTGCTACCATGTTTTCCCGGAAAATAAAACCAGGACTTATATTAATTTTTGCTCCAAAATGTGCATTAGGGCTTATGTCCAGGGGATGTCATCCTGAAAATCACGCTAGGGCTTGTTTTCTGGTTAGGTCTTATTTTCAGGGAAACACGATACAAACATAAGCCAACTTCCACAGAGCACCCGTTGTAGTCACTGTTCCTTCCGTGACACAGCAGGACCTGCATACAGATATGCAGCCACATGATTTATCCCTGCTGTGACATGCGCAGACTCAGGGGAAGGGGCAGCAGGGCAGCCATCCTCAGCAGCCCGCCTGTGTGTGCTGAACGAAAGTGAACCCTCTAACACACAACCCCGGTCCCCTTCCCTCCATGTCCACCTTCTTCATCTGTGCTCCAAACCCCTCCAACCCTTCCCCTCAGATCATTTTCCAAGGTGAACCTGGCTAGATTACAGACAGCACCATGTCTGATTACTTTGGATTGCCTTTTCGTGTAGGTTTTTCACTCAATGTAATTCCATTAGTATAACATACGAGGACCATTTCTAGCCCAACAGAAGTAAGGGACATTCAGCTATATGACCTGCTCTATGTGGGCAAGCTACACTCTTACTCACCTCATTGTTGTGGTTAAGAGAATGAAAACCATTACATCTACTTTCTCTCCTTGCTTATTTTTTCTCTAGATAAGATCATGGTTCTTATACCAATATCCGTAAATCCATTGATTTTACACTTTCTATATCTACTAGTTAGCCCTGATATCTTCCCTCCCTTCTTCCAATATAACAGCTTTTCTTTCTCATCAATACTATCTACTTAAAAGAGAAAGATATGTGAATCTCAGAATATTTATTCTCTTATTTAACACCTAAAATGCACGTTTTTCTAATGATTTCACACATATTTTCTAGGTATGGTTGATGCCTGATTAGGCAAGCTAACATGGTAACAGGAATATGAGTAATCATGAAAGGTTGTTTTTGCCTGATTTAGTGAGCATTGTGCAATCTTTGTTCTGATACAGTATCAATTTACTTTACTAACTCAGTTTTTCTTAAACTAATGTTAAAATGAGTTTGCAAACCACAGCACATACTAAATGGGCTTGTGCATTTGGAGGTAAAGTGATGTAAGTATCATATAAATGTGAAAAGTAATATGCCCTGAAGTAATCCACAAGGTAAAGTACCAGTATTTGCTGAGCTTGTGAGACACTTAAGCTATTGAACGCTATGCATTGTTCACATACCTATGCAGCATCCACAGGGATTATCAGTCCATTTATAACTGGTACCAATGACACCACAGTGCAAGAAATGTCACATTTCTTTACTTTCCTAAATCACATTAAATGCCATTCAATTTCCACCTGGTCAAAGTTGACAAGAAGAACAAGCTCAATCAGATGCCAGTCAACACTGCCTTATAAGAAGGGACTCAAAACCAAACCAAACCCAAAACAAACAAACAAAAACCAAAACACTGGAGCTTACACAGTCCAGAAAACTGAGAAGGCCTCAGCTTTGCGTGGTCCATTCAAAGGCTGTCAGTTTCTAGGATCTGTGGGTAACCCATGTACCACCCCAATGAAAGTTCTGCCTCCTCGGTGGGAGGTGGGCAGAGGGGCTGCATTCTGGTGAAATAAGATCTCCTCAACTTCCTAAACTACCACCCATTTCTATGCCAATCTCAGGGATCTAACTGCATGCTTCCAGAAAATGAACCACTGCTCCCCAACCTTTAAACATAAAATCTCCTATCAACAAACCCTCTTAAACAACTTACTCAGATCATCATGGTATTTCTCCACCTTTGATATACAAAGGTTTCTCTCAGAATTGTGCAGAAGGGGAGAAAAATCATAATGGAAATAATGTTTCAAACTACATTTTTCTGGGTAACTCTACTTAATTTGAGAAATATCATCCCAGATATGTGTGATTTAACATAATACAAAAAAGTATAAATGGATAAAGAAATTTTGGTACACACACACACACACACACACACACACACAAATATTATTCAGCCATAAAAAGAATAAATTCTTGCCATTTGTAACAATATGAATGGATCTTGTGGGCATTGCTAAGTGAAGTAAGTCAGACAGAGAAAGACAAATGCCATTTGATCTCTCTTGTATGTGGAATCTAAAACAAACAAATAAACAAGCTTATGGATACAGAGAACAGATTGGTGGTTGCCAGAGGTGGGGCGTGGGAGAAATGGGTGAAGGGGCCAAAAGGTAACAAAAAAAAGAGAGAGAAAATAAATTTAATTTTGTTAACAAATGATTTATCAAACATTAAAATTTGTCACTGTCTTTTGGGGGCCTGGAACAGATATTACCATTTATTTTGAAGAGGAAACAAATACATACAAACAACATGTAATGCTATTCCAAAGGTTGCAAAAAATTAAGGAGGGTTTACAGATTGGTTCTCTAGTATAAGAACAAAAGGGGTTTAAACAAATTACATTAAATGTATAATGTGTAAATTTTATTATATACATGAAACACAAAAGTATAAAATCATGGTTTCTAAATATGTACTTCAGTAATAAGCAAAACACACAAATTACAAAAGATCATGGGCTTACACAGCAAGTGCAAATGGTTTTCTCAACACACACACACACACACACACACACACACACACACACACACGGTGCCAAAAAATGTAAATGTGTTTTAAGAAAGGAAAACTGTATTAAAATTGTAATACTCAATATATATTAATAACAAAAGATGAATGCAAGTCACGTTTGACTTCTGCAATTACAAGAGGTGCTCAAAGTGGTTACCATCAGCGTCCAGACACTCCTGATTACAGCGAGCTACTGTTTGAGCAACACTGACCAAAGTGTCCACTTGTATACATATATATACAATATATATATATATACACAATATATATATAAAATCAATCATATATATGCATATATGTGTATATATGTACACATATATACATAGATATACACATACATATACATACACATACATATATAATTAGTCATCTTTGCTACCAAATCATAAATAATACAAAATTAAAATGTATCTTCTCAGTCACTCTTCTTATCTCTGAATAAGAATATTCAAATGACAAAATTGAGAACAGGGTAAAGAGGAGAAAATAAACTAGATCATGATTCTCCTGAATAATGTAGAATAATGGACAAAAGGACAAGTCAGAAATCCATAGAGCAATCAAGCTGTGAAGAAGCATAAGTAAAGGTTGACTGGTTCATGTCCCTATTTTACAACAAAGAAATTAGAGCCCAATAAGGTTAAGTTAGTTTCCCTAAATCACAAAATTCATTAATGGAAGAAATTCAAAAAAAGAAAAAGAGAACTCAGATCCCTTATCAGGTGCTTTTTCCACTAAAATTCCATTTCACCAGTTTGTTTTGTTTTTACCAAAAGACATAGACCTAACTCCAGTTATAACCATAAGGCTCCAGATTGCCCCATGGGAGGAAAGACGGAGAGGAAGGGAATTTCACATTCTAACCAAAAGATGCTGTTCACATCTATATATACCTACAATCAGGGTACAACTTCACATTCCCACGTCACGCGTTACCGGCAAGTCCTCTTCTTTTCACGCTTACAAAAGAGTACCTTTAAATGGTCAAAATGTTCCCACCTTGAACCACATACATTTAATTTTTTCAAGTAATTTGTTTCCTTTTTGGCAGTATTCATTCCAAAAACCGTAAATTTATTGCCAACAGGAACTGCATTTAAAGTCACTGGTGATTCATGGTAAAAAATCAAAATTTCTGTTTAGGGATGATTCTGCTTCAGTATTGAATCATGTTTTTTCATAGTGACTTTCATGCATTTGGAGGAGTATGCTTGATCCCCCTTAGCTGACTGGATTCTGTTATTTATTCTTTACCTAAAGTCATCATCTCAGTTTCTGATGTTAAAATTTATTGCTATGGAAACAATTATTGTTGTGTCAAAAGACCAAAGGATAATGATAGCCTAAGTAGCGGGAACTGATGAAAATCTCAGAAACAAAAATACTATTTTCATACTAAAGTTGTTAGTAAAATGTGTTAGAAAAAGGGGAGATGGGGATGAGAGGAAATAAAATGTCACTTGAATGTGTCTGTGGTTTCTTGAAGAAAACATTTGTTAATCTTAGTTGAAAAAGTAGAACTGTGTTACGAGCTCACGATCCCTCCAGAGTGTTCAGTAATTGCTAGAGATACAATTTCACAGAATTTACCTAACTCTCAGAGTCTCTTGGCCTACATAGTGAAAGGCAACCTGCTGCCCTTTCTGTGTACTTTCTCTTCAAAGAAGGAGATTCTAAGACAGCAAGAGAGCCAGGGAACCTTAGAAAAATGGCAGCAAAATAGAATGTTAAATGGCATTTTCCTACTGATTGTGAATTTCAAATAAGGTCACAAAGCAGAAAGCAAAAGGTACTTAATACATCCCGCATTCCAAAGAAAGCCACCAAGGATCCACCAGCCACATCCCCATGGTACTCACTAGCGAGTGGTGCGACCATCACCCCTCCATTTCCACCAGTCTCTATCAGTGTTCCTCAAACTGGCTGCACATTAGACTAAGCTGGAGAATTTTCCAAAAATACCCAGGCCTGAGCCCAACCAATTAAATCAGAGTCTCTGTGGTTGGGCGCAGACAGGCATACAATTGTAAAGCCTTCCCAGGTGATGCTAACATGCAGCCAGCATGGGGAACCACTGGTCCAGAAGAACAGAAGACTAACAGTTTTGGAGTTGTACAATATTGGCTTGCGCTGAGTACTCTGGCTTCCCCCCTCCATTTCCGGGCCCCAGGTCAGGGAACTCTGCATTGAAGGTGCTTCTGGTTATACTTCCCAAAGGACCCACTCATATACCCCAAAGAGAACCAGCACTTGGATACCAACCACACAGTGGTAATGAAAAGCCAGACGAGGACCACAACAGCAGCAGTGAAGTCAAAAGACTTGGTCTTTTCTGAGATCTCTCTCATCTGCTCTATCCCGGGAGGAGCTAAAAGCAGAAAAGGAAGGAAGGAAAGACAGATGGTGCCCTACCAAGACAAATTATCCTCACCACCAATTCCTCAAGTGGAAGCCTGTCTGGCTGTGAGTCAGAGAGGAGGTTAGCCCTAAATTAAATGTGAGACTGAAGTTTCGACATAGACCAGTTAAGTCTGGCCTTTTCAATATCTGAAAGTGACTGATGACGTACAGTATGTGCCCAAGATGCTGTTAACAAATACAAAAAGAAAAGGTGAGTCAAAAGAATATGTTTGAAGGAAATGATAAAAAAAAAAAAACACTTCATATTTAAGTCCCACTTAGTTGAGATGTTCAATAAACCACTTGTATCCATGGCTATACTTCCTACACTGCTTCACAACTTGAGCACATAAGAAAGGAATGAATTATATCATCTCCTATAGTCCCTGCTTTAGTGATTCTATCATAGGTAAGAAACCAAAGAATTCAAAAGGAAAAAGGGGAACTTTCCAGAAAAGGAGGATATTTCGAAAGAGAAGATTCACTTTATTTTCTAGATCTAACCAAAAAGAGTTCTGTGGCAAGTGTGTAGAGAGCTAGGGTGGCCCCGCTGGGATCTTCTTACTCTTCTTTTGTAATATACTGATTAGAAGTAGCATCTGGAAGCCACCCACTCCCTGGAGACTTATCTACTGCAACTGCTAGAACGACTGGTGGCATAGTCACCAGACTGGAAGCTAGACCTGCAACTCAGCCTCTAAAACCTGAAGTTAATAGAGAGCTACAGTCCATTGACAATGGATCACTCCATGGTGGTAGATTGCTGGGGCTTCCTGTTAACCAGCCAGGCTTTACTATCATCGTAATTGACTCTCTTTCTTATTCACCTCCTAGTCGTGCTTTACACACAAGTGAAAAAAAATGAAGGAAAAGTCATGGGGACCTACACCCAACCAGAAAGAGCAGGCCATCATTCAGCTCCCTGGGAAAAGGTGCTGATTCTAAGTAGTTCACTGAGCTGTCCCAAGGAAGGCCATTTGGGCAAGTACAAAACTGATGGCTTAATTCAGGGACTAAACTCACATTTCTTTGCACAATATTTCAGACAATAAAAGAAGAAGAAAAGCCTCTCTCCACAGTCAAGTCCAAAGACCACAGGATGTTGACTGAGAGGTATCCCATCAGCCTGCTATTTGTATTCTTTTCAATTAATCAATGGAATGCCTTGCATAATCATTAGCAGATAAAACCCCAAAAGGGGGGACATCATCTCTAGAAGACCTAAAATAAAGTGTATATATTTGTTAAGATTGATTGCATTTCCTTAGCATAGTATGTGCTAAATGAGTCTACATATTGGGAAGATGATGGATTGATGAGTGAATGAGTGACATGAAGAACAAACAAACAGAGAACATCCATGTTCCCGTCAAGGCAAGACTATGGCGATGGTATGTTGGGGGTGGGGCCAAAGCGCAGTGAGAAAAGGAAAGAGACACAATAGGGGAAAGAGATCTAGAAACAAAATTTATATCATAACTTTGCCCAGAGCTATGTTATTAATGATTGAAGCAACAGTTAAGTGTCTTCTCCTAAAAATGAGTAAACTTCAAATCTCTTTGCTTAATGACCCAAGTTGAAATTGCCCTGGTTTGGCCTTGAAAGGTGACCTCGCTTTGGTCTTCCTGCTTAAAAATGTTAGGCAATTTTTCCTCAATCCACAGCTGGCAAATTGCAGAGTTTTAATATTTGAGCCAGACATGAACAACTTTGTACATAACAAAATTTCAGCTAAGCAAGTTCTCTGAACTCAAAGATTTGTCGCAAATTAGGCATATCCTACAAATCCACTCTTGATAAAGTTAATGGTGAGTCGTCTTAGACAGTCAAGCTTGCTCATTTGAGGGTTTTGACGATGCTGAATGCTGAATTTGTGACTTTAAACACAAGTTATGGTTATTTTAAGCTATTCATGTCTTCTTGATGGCACTGTAATGAAAGGAGCTCAGAGAGTTTTTATTCTCTCGTGTTTCTAGCACACAAAAAACCCCAAAATTATGCATTTTATTTGTACAAATTTTCCATTACTTGATAAATGTATCTATCCCCCCAAAATGATCAGTTAATGAAAGTGTTCATCAATATATATAGTGGAAGCCAACTACCCACCTTAAATCCTCATTAATCAAAAATTACTTAATTTTTCCAATTTTTGGTCAAGATAGTACAGTAGGTAAATGCTGTGCTTACTTTCTCTCATGACCCCACCAAAATTACAACTAAACTAAAAAACAACTATCATTGAGAATAACCTAAAATCTTACTGAACCAAAGCCCTGCAACTAAGGACATGCAGAAGAAGCCACCTTGAGACTAGTAAGAGGGGCAGAAACACAGAACAGGCTGATCCCATACGTTAAAAACTGGGAGGAATATCTCGACTATGGAGGTCCCCCCGGAGGAGGAAAGAGTCCCAGGCCTTCCCCAGCCCAGGGTTCCAGTGCCAGGGAAATCAGCAGAGATTGTGACTGAGTGAGACGGAGGGTGGCTGCACTCCCAGGCACTGCTCTTAAAGGAATTGCATAAGGACTTACTCACCGATGGAATCACTGGCGCTGAGCTCCAGCATTGGGATACAAGTTGGAGAGGCAGAAGGGACATATGGTGGGGAACTGAGTTGTCTGGCTTCAGAACTGGGGCTGGAGGGGCAGCTTTCTCCTGCAGGCAGGAGCTGGCAGAGGCCATTGTTTCTTTACTGAGCCCTCCCCCTTTCCAGTGTGCAGACTCAGGGGGCTGCCATATCTGAGTCTCCATCAAGCTTGCTAATGCCATTCACTCGCCATACCCTGGTGATTTGAGACCCCACCTCATACAATTTTCATGCACACCCAAGCTGCTTCCAGTGTTGTTGTTTTTTTTGTAAAAACTGCCTGCCTTGGCTCAAGCTACAGAATTTCTTAGGGTCTCTGAAAGGTTCGTGGAACCCACACAAGCAGAATCTGGCTTGCACATGTCCTGTACCTCTGGCTGAGCAGCCCTAACTCCAGCACTAGTGGCAGCCAGCCTTGGTTTGCAGCTTGGCCTCTCAAGGCACTTCCAAGCATGGAACAGACAGAACTCCATCTGTGGATTTCTTTATGGCTCCTGCCAGATGGCCCCAGGTGGGGCACTGGCTGCAGCTGAACTTAACCTGAAACAGGTTCCCCTCCCAGGTGGCCCTGGGGCTGGCACCCTGAAGCATCACCCAGCTGCCTCCAAGGATGACACACCCAAGGGGCTGATTAGGCAGACACCAGAATCATGTTGAGGCAGATCCTGCTCTGTAGGGTCAGCCCCTGAACCACAACTCCTCGACTGTAGTCATGGCCAGTCCTCACAACCAATGAGCCTGAAGGTCAATCCCTCCCACTGATGTGCAAATAGCAACCAAGGCTCAACTACAAGAGGAGGACACTCACAAACCACACAAGGGACACACCTGGAGTATGCAGCTCAAGTGACGAGGAAGACTGCACTGCTGAGCCCCACCACACATCTACTATATAAGACCACTCTATGAAGACATGGAGACATAACAGCCCTACCTAATATGTAGACACAACACAGGGAGGCAGCCAAAATAGGGAGACAAAGAAACATGTCCCAAATAAAAAAAAAAAAAAAAAAAAAGCTCCAGAAAAAGAACTAAACAAAATGGAGACAAGTAATCTACCAGACATAGAGTTCCAAACACTGGAAGAACTTCAACAAAGAGATTGGAAACATAAAAATCGATATAGAAAACATAAAAAAAGAACCAGTCAGAAATGAAGACTACAATACAATAACTGATATAAAAAATACATTATAGGGAATCAACAGATTAGATGAAGCAGAGGTTCATCAAACTAGCAATTTAGAAGATAAGGTAGTAGAAAACACCCAACAAGAACAGCAAAAAGAAAAACATCAAGAAGAGTTTAAGGGGTCTCTGGGACAACCTCAAGAGTACCAACATTCACATTATAGGGGTACCAGAAGGAGAAGAGAGATAACAAGGAATTGAAAATCTATTTGAAGAAATAATGATGGAAAACTTCCCTAACCTGGCGAAGGAAATAGATATACAAGCAAGCCCAGGAAACACAGAGAAGCCCAAACAAGATGAACCCAATGAGGTTAACACCAAGATAAATCATAATTAAAATGCCAAAGGTTAAAGACAAAGAGAGAATCTTAAAAGAAGCAAGGGAAAAGCAGTTAGTTGTCTGCACGGGAACTCCCATCAGACTATCAGCTGATTTCTCAACAGAAAATTTCGCAGGCCAGAAGGGACTGGCGCAAAATATCCAATGTGATGAAAAACAAGGACCTACAACCAAGATTACTCTACTGAGCAAAACTGTCATTTAGAATCAAAAAACAGATAAAGACCTTCCCAGACAAGAAAATGCTAAAGTAGTTCATCAGCACCAAACCAGTATTACAAGGAATCTTAGAGGCGCTTCTTTAAAATGAAAAAATAAAAAATATGAGTAATAAAATGGCGATAACTACATACCTATCAACAATTACTTTCAGGACAACCAAGATGGTGCATTTGGTAAACGCTGTGTTTACCTTTTCTCACAACCACATCAAAATTACAACTAATCTACAAAACAATTATTATTGAGAATCACCTAAAATCAAGCTGAACTGAAGCCTTTCAACTAAAGACTTTCAGAAGAAGCCTCCTCCAGACAGGTAGGAAGATCAGAGACACAGAACGGGCTGGTCCCACACCTGCAGGTGACCATTAAAGATAGGGAGGGCTATTTCGGCTCTGAGGGTTCTGCCCATCCCCTAAAAGAGCAAAAGATCCCAGCCATACCCCAGTCCAGTGTTCCAGTGCTGGGGAGAGAAGTCCCCATAATTTTTGGTTGTAAAAACTAGTGGACATTATGACTCAGTGAGACAGGGTGGCTGCACTCACAGGCAATCTTCTTAAAGGGACTGCACACGGATTTACCCACCAATGAAATAACTTGCTCTAGGCTCCAGCACTGGGGCAGCAGCTGGAAAGGCGGCAAGGACATATAGGGAAGAACTGAGTTCTCTAGCTTGGGACGCGAGCTGGAGAGGCAGCTTTTTTCTGGATGGGGGAGCTGGTGGAGGCCACTGTTTATTTGTTGAGCTCTCCCCCTTCCCCGCATAGGGATGCAGGCCACTGCCATTTCTGAGTCTCCTCCTTTAGTTGGCCATGCCCTGGCGATTAGAGATCTGGCCCCGCCCAACTTTCAGGCACACTCAGGGTGCTTTCAGTGGCTTTTTCATGCAGACCACCTTCCTTGGCTCAAGCTACAGAATTTCCTAGGGTCTCTCAAATGTTTGCAGAACACAGACAAGCAACATCTAGCTTCAGCATGTCCTGTACCTCTGGCTGAGCAGCCCTAAGCTGGCACTAGTGGCAGCCAGCCTTGGTTCATGGCTTGGCCTCTGAAGGTGCTTCCAAGCATAGCATGGGAGGCAGCCATCTGCAGATTTCTTTCTGGCTCCCTCTGGGTGGCCACCAGTGGAGGACGGGTTGTGGCTGAAGTAGACCTACAGCGGATCCCCTTGAAGGTGGACCTGGGGCTGGTGCCCCCATTGGCCAGCTTCAAAATGAGCTGGAGCATCACCCAGCTGCTTGCAAGTACAACACATCCAAGGGGTGGATTGGGCAGGCACCAGATCCCTGCTGAGGCAGATCCTGTCCCGTAGGATTAGCCCCTGAACAACAACTCTTCCACTGTAGTCAAGACCAGTCCTCACAACCAGTGAGCCCAAGTGTGTCCCTCCCATTGATGTGCAATGATCAACCAAGGCTCAACTACAAAAGGAGGGCACATACAACCCACACAAGGGACACACCTGGAGCACGTGGCTCAGGTGACCAGAAAGACTGCACCACTGAACCCCGCAGCACACCTACTACATAAGGCCACTCTACTAAGACCAGAAGACATAGCAGCCCTACTTAACACATAGAAACAAACACAGGGAGGCAGCCAAAATGGGGAGACAAAGAAACATGTCCCAAATAAAAGAAGAGAACAAAGCTCTAGAAAAAGAACCAAGCAAAATGGAGATAAGCAATCTATCAGACCCAGAGCTCCAAACACTGGTTATAAGGATGCTCAATAATCTCAGGGAAAACTTCAACAGAGAGATAGGAAACATAAAAATGGAGATGGAAATCATAAAAAAGAACCAGTCAGAAATAAAGGATACAATAATGGAAACAAAGAATATATTACAGGGAATCAACGGTAGACTAAATGAAGCAGAGGATCCAACCAGTGATGTAGAAGATAAAGTAGCAGAAAACACCTAACTGGAACAGCAAAAAGAAAAAAAGGGTCCAAAAAATTGAGGCTAGTTTAAGGGGCCTCCAGCACAATATCAAGCGTACCAACACACACATTATAGGGGTACCAGAAGTAGAAGAGAGAAAGCCAGGAATTGAAAACCTATTTGAAGAAATAATGACAGAAAATTTCCCTAACCTGCTGAAAGAAACGGACATACAAACTCAGGAAGCACAGAGAGTCCCAAACAAGATAAACCCAAAGAGGCCAACACCAAGACACATCATAATTAAAATGCCAAAGGATAAATATAAAGAGAGAATCTTAAAAGCAGCAAGAAAAAAACAGTTAGTTACCTACAACGGAGATCCCAAAAGACTGTCAGCTGATTTATCAACAGAAACTTTGCAGGCAAGAAGTGAGTGGCAGGAAATATTCCAAGTGATGCAAAGCAATGACATACAACCCAGATTGCTGTACCCAGCAAGGCTGTCGTTTAGAATTGAAAGACAGATACGGAGCTTTCCAGACAAGAAAAAGCTGAAGGAGTTCATCACTACCAACCCAGTATTACAAGGAATCATAGAGGCACTTCTTTAAAATGGGAGGGGTGTTAAGGATGGGTGAAAGAGGAAGGGATTAAGAAGTACAAAATGGATGTTTTACAGAAGTCATGGGAATGCAGGGTATAGCATAAGGAATATAGTCAATAATATTATAATAACTAGGTGTGGTGCCAGATAGGTACTAGATCTATCAGGGAATGGGACTGGGGACAGGGTGAAAAAGGTGACGGCATTAAGGAATACAAATTGATAGTTAATACAGTATGGGAAATAAAATCAACAATGTTGTAAAGATCATGCAAGGTGCCAGATGGTCACTAGACTTATCAGGGGGATCATGTCATAAACTGTGTAGATGTCTGACCAATGTGCTATACACCTGAAGAGTTGAAGTAGAACAATATTGAATGTTAACTATAACTAAACATATAGGTATATATAGTCACAGGATGTGGAGTACAACATAGGGAAGATAGTCGATGGTATTATAACAGATGTCAGAGGGGTAGTAACTTGGGGGGTGGGTTATCACTTTATGAGGGGTTTAAATGTCTAAATATCACATTGCTTTGTATACCTGAAACTAATAAAAAAGTAAAAAAACAATTACTTTCAATGGAAATGGATTAAATGCTCCAAAAGATATGGGAGCTGAATAGATAAGAAAGCAAGACCCTTGCTGCCTACAAGAGACTCACTTCAGATCGAAAGACACACACAGACTGAAAGTAAAGGGATGAAAAAAGTTAGTTTGAAGATGGAAACAAACAAAAGCTGGGGCTTATACCAAAAAGTCTTTAAAACAAAGGCTATAACAAGAGACAAAGAAGGACCTACTAATCCCACTTCTGGGTATTTATCCAAACAAACCCAAAATGCTACTTCGAGGAGACGTGCTCATCCATATGTTCACTGCAGCATTATTTACAATATACAAGACATGGAGGCAACCTGGGTGTCTATCAATGAATGAATGGAAAGAAGAGCTGGTAAAATGTTCCATATGTACAATGGAACATTACTCAACAATAAAAAAAAATGAAATCTTGCCATCTGTGACAATACCTAGAGGGTATTGTGCTGAGTGTAGTAAATCAGACAGCGAAAGACAAATGTCATATGATTTCACTCATAAATGGAATCTAAAGGACAAAATAAACAAAATTGATGCAATAACAAACTCATAAATACAGAGAATATTTTGATCGCTGCCAGATGGGAGGGGGAGATGGAGTAGGTGAAAAAGAGAAGGGATCAAGAAGTACACATTGGTTGCTAAAAAGTAGTGATGGGAAAGTAGGGTACAGCATAAGGAATATAGTCAATAATATTGTAATAACTATGTATGGTGTCAAATGGGTACTAGATCAACCAGGGTGGTAAGAGGGGGATTGGGAGCAGGGTGATAAAGGTGAAAAGATTAAGAAATACAAATTTGTAGTTAACAAAATAGTCACAAGGATGAAAAGTTTAGCGAATATAATCAATAGTATGGTAATAAGCATGCAGAGTGCCAGGTGGGTACTAGTCAGGGGGATCACTTCCTAAATTATATAAATGTCCAACCAGTATGCTGCACACCTGAAACTAATATAAAATATACCGAATATCAACTCTAATTGAAAAATTAAAAGAGAGAAGATAAAGAAGAATAAGAGGTTCAAAGTTCCAGATATAAAAAAAAAATAAGCCTTGGGGATGTACTATACAGCACAGGAAATACAGTCAATAATACTGTAATAGCGTGGTACAGTGTCAAGTGGTTGCTGAACTTATCATGGTGATCACTTCTTTAGCGTAGGGAATATAATCAAAATGTGGTAATAACTCTGTATAGTGCTAAGTGGGTACTGTTGAATAACGATGATGTACATCTGAAACTAAGATAACATTGTACATTAGCTATATATTTTTTTTAATCTTTAAAAAATTACTTAGTTTTTCCAATATCCTGAGAAATTAACATATAATCATCTGTTGACAGATGTGCAGCCGCAGACGATTCAACATACTCATGAATCTCTGATCAGGTAAGGGGGTCATCAGCTTCCGGTGAGATTCAGCAAATGGGAAAGGCCATTCTAACTGGGTGCCTCCAGGCACTGGAGACCTGTTTGAATGACTTAAGAAGTTCCCCAAAGCCAAGATTCAAAACATGTATTCTGATAGTCTGAAACGCTACGTTTGAGCCATTCTTTTAGATTAAGAAAGGGCTTTGGAAGCAGATAGAATTGGAATCTACATAGTTGAGGAATATTTTTCCCACAATCCTCATAAGAAGGAATCCTGCTAGAATGATACACCTACTTCACCTCATTCTGACTCACTCTTCCTAGTGGGAGAGTGGGGAAGAAGGAACCAGCCTTGTCACACTCTCCCTTCCTTCTCCACTTGTATTTCAGCAATAAACCCTCTGAAAGATAGTAACAGAACTCGTGAACCCTAATAATGTTTTACATTGTTTCAGTAAACTTTTTTATTGGAATATGAGATACATAAAGAGGAGTACACAAGCATACAGTTCAATGAATTTGTACTGAGTAAACATACTCATGAAACCACCAGCTGGATCAAGAAATTAAATATTACTAACACTCAAGAATCCTTTGTGTTCTTTCTCAGTCACTTCCCAAAAGTGACTTTAAACACGAGAGATTAGTTTTGCCTGTTCTTGAGATTTATAGAAATGGAATCTCACATTATTACACTCTTTTAGTGTTTGGTTTCCTTTTGTTGCACATTATGTCTGTGAGAGGATACACGTTGTTGCTTGGGGTTTTAATGTGTTCAATCTCTGCTGTGTAACATGCCATTGCATGAGTATACCACCACTCATCCATCAGACGGTTGAGGGAAATAGACATTTTGAGTTTAGGTCTATCAAAAAAAAAAAAAAATGATACCAAGAACGTACTTGTACATGGTTTGGGGCACCTATGCACTAGTTTCTGTTGGCAATATACCTAACTAATTGCATTTTGACTACTGATAAAGATGAATCAATGGAGGTTCCCACCAGGGGACCATTTATTTGTTTAGCTCATATCTACTTAATGATACACAGCAGCAACTTTTGTTCTCATTGATTGGTTCCAGAATGGAATGAGGAAACATTACTGCCTACATGAACTTGATCATAACTGTTCTCAGCTGGAAAAAGAATGATATGGCCAGCCCAGTGGGCTCATTTAGCTAAGATGGGATTTTGTGAAAGAGAACAGCACTTATTATGGATACAAATGAGCTGTACGATGAGGTTAGCTTTGATGGAAGGGACCAGACTTTCTGAGGGACACCTAGAGCATGAAATGAAAGCCTGTGCCCCACCTGCTATCTGCACAGCGCTAAACAAAGAGCCTAGGGAGTAGTGTGAAAGGCCAGAGGCTTATATAAAACAGAAACACTGGACACACTCTGTTTGTGTTCTTTGGGTTGTGCTGTTTTACTATCCAAATTTTTGCTTCAACAAGCCAGTGGGGAAAGGAGAAACTACCTTGAGATATGCCAAGGGACACAGAGCCACCCTCAGCCAGAGCGGCCCGTGGCGCAGTCAAGAGGGCTGTCCCATTCAACAAGCTAGTTTGAGGACAGATCATCACAGCAGAAGCTTCTGTGGTGAGTGTCAATGAGAGATCACAGAAACACAGGAAACTTGAGGAAAGATAACAGTTGGGGTCCTCTCTCCCACCAAATATTCTTCCATGGGATAGTCTGCTTCATCATGCCACTATTTTTGACAAAAAGGAATGCACTAGTTCTCCCTTACGTTCACAGGTCCCCATGCGGGACTTTGACCCACTTCCTCTGAGCTGACTCAGCTCCTGCTGCAAACATCAAACTCACCATTGTAGCTGGCCATGAACTTTTCTAAGGATTATTCTGTGAATAATTTAAACAACAAAATAATTTTTAAGTTTTTATGAATATTATTTTCAAGGTTAAAAAAAGAACTGCCATTTATTGATAAGTTAAGAGAATGCACACACACCACCTCTATCATCACAAATGGGGTCCAGTACCCTCTCACAATTTGAGAAACCAGGAATTCCTGGGTCTGCACAGAAGAGACCTAAACTCCAGATTTTTTCATTAAACAAAGATGCATTCTAAAATATTTATGGGGCACCTAATATTTGCCCACCAATTAGGAGATTACCAGCAACAGAGAAGCACCTTCTCCAGTTAGAGATCTCTCCTTTAAGTAACTTTGTACAGAACCTTACTTCTCAGATGGTATTCCATAGCTCACTTACCCTTCAAGATACTCCGCTGCAAAATGGTTCTGAGGTCAAGTAAGTTTTAGAAACCCCACCTATCATGTCACTTCTTGGAGATTCACAACTTGTATTAGTATATTAAAATAAAGGCTCTGAGAAGTTCTGCAGTAAGTTTAATTTTCTTTAACCTAACATTTGCCAAACTTACTTGATTTTGGATGCTTTTTCATATAACACCGTATTCCTGGACCACAAATTGTGAAATTATGTTACTAATTATTAATTCAGGCAAGGTGTCCCAGGTAACTCTCTGACAGGCTGAACATGGATCAGTCAGGGAAGCCATGAGATCTCCTTCACAGGAGAATTTTTAGAACAGCATAAACTCCTTTGAAATCATTTAGCAAATCTCCTTGGAAGACCAGGAATATCCAGAAAAACATCAACGCTTTCTCAGGCCCCTTCCATGTGTGTTGACACAAGGTGAGAAACATAGTTTGTAGGACTGAGCGTTTATGTGGCAGAGTCACCATTATGTAATAGCTGTATCTCAAGCTCTCCAGTTGGCCAGCTTCGTGTTTGCTTCCTGTTTCTTTTCGCCACGTGGATTTATTACAGGAAGTTTCCCAAGATACAGAAGCTCAATGTTCCTTTTACCCCCCTCAAGTTCCACTTGTATGTGGTTTCATGAATCACTTTAATATATACTAAAGGGTTGCAAAATAAAAATCAATGTATGCCAATTTCTAGAGCTTTAGAAAGAATCCCTGTCATTCACCTTTGTTTGACTACAAAAGGAAATTCACTTGTGGTCTAAAAATGTACTGAGTAGAAAGACTGATAATGTAGATGCAAAGCTGTGATTGAACCAAAGTCATGGCAAACTCGTCTTATCTCACAGCAGAGCGAGCCAAGTATCTTCCCGGTACTCTGTGTCTTCTAATTCTACATAATTAAGTGCAAGAGAAGAGGGCAGACAGCTGGCCCAGCACCCAAAGATGTTCATGGCTGGAAGACATTTGGAACTCAGATCACATGGCCCTTGTCCATTCCATCTATCTTATTCCTATTCTGGGCTATCGCAGTGGGCATTTGGAGCTGAAGGAGCAGCTTGGAAGGGGGTCTCCATGTTGTTCTGATTTGAGGGGCACAGCTAACAGGTGGCCTGACCAGAAACATCCTCCCCTGACTCCGACCACCACAGAGATGGAAACCCCCTATTTTGAGCCCCTTACTGAGACAAGTCCTAGAAGACTTGTTTTTGAGATCAGGAAGTGGGTTGAATATGTTATATGCTATGAGCAGAGTTGACAGTTAGCGTGGCCACATATGTCAGATTACCTGGCTCAATATCTAAGAGCATTTGGCAAAAGAAGGATAAAGGTTGAGTTGGGGAGGGGAGCATGGAAGTTAAGGGCCATCAAGCTCCAAAGCAAACGGAGCTCACCTTAGAGCACAGATGCACTCATCTGTGGGGCGTGACGATCCAAAATTAAGCCAGCTTTGCAAATTTGTGAAAAATTGACAAGACATAGCGGTTTCATGCCTTGGAGGAACTGGAAGAAGGTCTTACCTGTGTGAGGTGGGCAATGAAGTCCCACCACACACAGGACAGGACCTTGGAGCCTGTGGAAGGGGTGGGCCAGGAGGTCTTCCCAGCGGAGAAGTGGGCAAGCCCTTTTAAGAACAGGGATTTTTAATATTCACTTTCAGATTATTTGTTGTTTGCTTTGCCACATTATGAACCCCTCTGAACTCCTGCAACCTTAGGCTGCATATGCTAACGATTTGGATAGGTGGCATTTTGGTTTTAATTTGGTTTTATTGTTGGCAATGTCAAAGTTGCTGGGGAATTCCAGGGAAAACAACTAATTTCCAAGAGAATAGCCATGAGAGGGGGGCCCATAAGAGGTGCAGAGTCTCCAGGAAACGACTTGGAGGGCTGGTAGTAACCTTGGGAATACAGCCCGGCCCCCGCCCCCAGAGGACAGGCTCTGTGGGAGAGGGGACCTGAATTAATGTGTCTGAAATATTAAAGGACCAGATAATGTCTTCTGGCATGGGAATCACACCGCAAATAAAATAAAGCCAGAATATTAACGTATTCTCCAGACCAAACTCCCATGTCCCTGATTTCCCCTCACTTGTGGCCCACCTGTAGCTCTGGGCTAATGATTACAAGTCTGTATGGCTTAGTGTTTCTCTTGTGTACAAAAAAAAGGGGCCACATACTAAACCTGACAAGTTCAGGAGAGGCTGCATGTGGGCCTTACAAACTCAGAGACCGAAATTAACCATATGGGATGGTCTGAACATAAAAATTCCCAGCTAAAAGCAGGTCATGGCAGGTAGTCATATCCTGGGACTGTAGCTTCCTTGACAAAGATCAATCTTTACCTTCCCTGAGTCTGTCTATTGACTTTTTGCATCTAAGATAACATACCCTTAGAATGTCAGAGTAATTCTTTTTCCAGACCCCTCAGGGTACAACGCACCACACCAGAGCATGAGATCACAGAACCCCTTATTGGTATCTTGTTCCCCCAATACCATCTCTATGTGCTGTAAATGTTAATTATTAACTATCCTGTACCCACTAACGTTAAAGAAGTATGCGTCTGTCTATTCTACCTTTTATCCAATCCCAGAGATTACCCCGCTTTGCTTTCTCCTGCCCGCTTAATCTATCTCCAATAGATTTCATGTAACGCTCCTTATGTCTCCTCCTTTGATTCTAATGTATAAAATAAGCCTGCAAAACTGCCATTCTCTGGAACATTTTCTTAAACCATGGAAATTTTGTTTCCCAGCAATTGTCGGCAGTTTGGCTTAAATAAATGCATTAACATTCTCTCCAGGTTTGGACGCTTCTTACATTAACACTTTTTTTTGTTAGTACTATGGAACATATGGGGGAATATAAAGGGACTGTTTTAGATGCCAGAGTAGATGACTGCTGTCCTGTGAGCCTGCAAGCTGAAGCAGGGCATGGCCACAGCCAGAGATGGCCAGGGGCTGACAGGCAACTCACCGGGCCTCCATCCGCAGCCACTTGAAGGAACCTGAGGAAGAAACCCACGGCCACTGAGGAACTTCCGCAGTTCAAAGATCTATCCCTCCTTCAGGGAGACTCTCGTCTGGTGGGGAAGTTAGTTTTCTTTTCCACTCAGATAAAATTATTATCTAATTCTCAATATAAATTGCACTTTTCTCCTCTTAAGAGCTGTGGTTGCAAAGCTATCATTCATTTACAGAAGCAAGCTTTCTGAAATGTATAAGCCATTTCTCAGCAGAGGCGGGCAAAGAATGTGGATGTGCTACAACTGGAAGTGAGGTGTTTTGCAAGGAACTTACCTATTAAGTACAGACACCAACGATTTCCTCACAGTCTCCACCGTCCCAGCTTTTCTCAATAGCTTCATCTTTGAGCAGTCCCACGGCATTCTTAACCATGGCCCCTGTGCCCAGAGAAACGGAAGGAGAGGGGCAGCCACGACCACCTGGGCTCTGGCTCCCGCTCTGGAATTCCTTGGACACTTGGACTGCTTGCTGTGTGCCCACAGCTGCTCCGGCTAGAGAACCACCCTCATATTCCTGAATTGAAAGTGAGCTTGGTGCTTCCACAACTTGCGCCCCAGCGTCTCATGAACACCCACTGACTCCCAACTTCCCTTTCTTAGCTTCTGATTCTTTCCCGTTGTGGGACCTAGCCGCATCAGGCGGCAGAAATAACAGCCCTCTCTGCCTGTCTCTGTCTGCAGCCAGGAGGTCTATTTTCCTCTCTCTTCCCCATGCAGGCCCAGATGAGCTTTAAGGTTTTTGAACCAGCTCCTTCCTTTGAGCCTGTTTTTCCTTTACCCTGCATCAAGCCATCACTGTCTGTTGACTCATGGCGATTTCATTTCTTTTCTCTTTCCTTCAGGATTTTGTCTGCTAGGGCTACCATAACAAAGTACTGCAAAGTGAAGGGCTTAACAACAAACTTATCGTGTCAGGTCTGGCAGCCTGAAGCCTGACATCTAGGTGTCATCAGGGCCATGCTCGCTGTGCAGGCTCGAGGGAAGGATCTCTTCCAGGCTCTTCCAGGATCTCTCTGGGCTGCCGGTAGTTCCTTGGCTTGCGGCGGCACACCTCCAAACTTCGTGTGGTTTGTCATGGGTTGGATTTTGTTCTCCCAGAATTCATATGTTGAAGTCCAAATGCCCAATACTTCAGAATGTGACCTTATTTGGAAATAGAGTCACTGCAGATGTCATTAGTTAGGACACTGGTCACCAATATGACCAGTGTCTTCTTAAGGAGAAATTTGGACAGAGAGACATACAAGAGAACATCACCTTCCTTCCCTAAGTGCCAATTACTAAGATAAGTTTTCCACTCCAATACTGTTCAAATCTGGTTTAAACTGGTTTGTTAGTTTTGTGGGTTTGTTTTTTTTTTAATTATGCCCATTTTTTCCTTCTTTTTAAAAACCAATTAGTGTGATTTATTCCATTTTTTAGTTTACTGATGCATTTGGGTCAAGTTTCTACTTATAAATAAACCTATTCTGAGTCACCTACTCTATGCATTTTTGCTTTATATCATGTTTTGACAAATTCTGACAAAGTTATAAAGCAACACAAAGCAACCAACTGCTTCCACTTCAAATTTATCTTAAAGAAGAATAAAATTTATACTTGCTAATAACAACGCAGGAAAAATTAGTAAATTTTGTTTTTCTAAGTACGAAAAAATTTTTTTTCATTCCCATTCAGAAGAAATTATACAAACAGAGAATTGAGTTATTAAATACTAGCAAATTAATTTTCTTCCAATCCAGGAATAATCTCAGAACCTATAAGTGATTTCACGCATACTTGAATACATACCCCTCCTCACTCCAGTACGCTTAAATTCATTTCATGCTATTCAAATTTTTTAAAAGCAAGGGAAGGGAAAGGAAGCATGTTTTGCTAATGGTGGACAGATTGGAAACACTGTTGCATCCTGGGAATTCTGAATTTTGTTTCTAACTCTTCCCTACTCCCTCCCATCTTCCTCAGAGGAGACCAGGAGTTCCTGTACTGTGTATACTCTAATCATCTCCTTAAAGAGTGAATTCTATAATATCTGAGTGGAGGTAATAGATTTACTGAAAAGAATATGGATATTTGAATTCTGGCTCTGACATTTCTAGCCGTATAACTTTGTGTAAGCTATTTTGCCTCTGTGATACCCAGTTTTCAGTTTCCCCATTCATAGCTTGGAGTTATCAGAAAATGTATCCAAAATTTCAAAATAGGCAAAAGGGATTAGCAGGAATTCTTTCAGTGTAGTACAATGTTTGCCCATTGCCTTGGATTTTTTTCTTTTTTTTTTCACTCTGCAGGGGCAGAGTTTAACTTGCAAACTTTTGTACAGCTGGGATTGAAGGGGTTCAGGACCTGCTACCCCAAAATATGGCATCTTGGCATATTGAATATCTTAAGCTGAAGAAATCTGAGAAAAACAGTAAAGCAGAAGGTCACTCTGACCTCCTGCCTCTCCTTCCCTGAAACAGGTCGTGCAACTCCCCTGTGAAGGATCACCTCCGTGTACTAGGACACATTCTGATCACCAGAGATGGGGAATTGGGGGCCAAGAAATCTACACACACAAACCTTGTTAAACTCACTCATCTTCCTACTTACTTCCTCACCCTTTACTACCCCTAGCCCAAACCCCTATGACTTAGCAATTCTTCACAAATTTATTGTTTCTTTGTCTAAAAGGTATAAAGTTTTCCTGTTCTGGTCACTTCTTCGGGTCTTCATTCTCTTGTGAAGGCTCCCACGTACATGTAAAAATTCAACAAAATTTGTATGCTTTTCTCCTGCTAATCTGCCTTTGTCAGTTTAATTTTCAGATCCAGTCAGGGACACTACAGGGTCAAGAAAAACTTCTTCCTCCCCCACAGATGCCAATAATTTCTATCCAGTGGAAGGCATAACCACAAAGATTATAGTTTTTGGCCTTGTTGGACATTACTCAATTTTGAGCAATCTTATCTTAACATTGCCTACTGAATACCTAGTTTCTCAAATGCTCATTGAGTTAGTTTTAATATCTTAATGGCTCTTTATTAGTTAATGAGCTAAATGTTTGATATGTATTCATTTTATATCTGCATAAGACTCATGATTTTAATTTTATGAAATTATGCCTTAACAGAGGGAATCACTTCAATCTCTTCAGGTTGTGAGAGTATTCTATGAAGTGAAACAAGTAATAATAATGAGTTTATATTTTATTAATCACTTACTCTGTGCCAGCACTGTTTCTACACGTGCACTTTATATGTACTAACCCATTTATCCTCACCACTTTGTAAGGTAAGCATAATCCCCGTTTTATAGACAAAACTGTGGCATAAAATGGTTGAGAAAGTTACTCAAGGTCACAGGATTAGTAAGTGTCAAGAACTACAACACTTGTACAAAGCCATTAGGGACACAAGGGACCTAAGAGCCTATTCTTGGTAGAAATCTTTCTCTTCCTTTTCTATGACCTCAGAAGCACTAGGCCACAGCTGTCCTTAACACATGGTCTATGAAGAGAACGTGGTAGTTAACGAATCATTGCCAGCCGAGCTTTTACTGATAAGTCAGCAAATTATGTGAGTGAGGCCACCTTCCCTCCAGCCCATCTCCCAGCCAGACGCTCCCCTCCATCCTGCCTACATCATGTTTAGCTCCAGATCACCTCCTCCAGGTATCGCTCCAGCCTCCAGGAAATGCTCCCTCCTCTAAATTCTGACACTAGCCTTTAAGAAACCATATAGATGGGTGCACACTGTTAATTATTCTTGTTAGTGCCAGGATCCTCCTTGAAACAGCCTGGTCGTTTGGCGATTGCTGGTAACTTAAAAAAAGGAAAAGGAAAACTCTAGAGATTTTTTTGATGTCATGTTCTCAGATAAGAAGTCTCAGTCACAGTTCAAAAACTGGTTATTCAGAACCAAGTGTATAAGAAGGAAAGGGCGATAGAAAGGAAATAGAAAAATCCCTTGCCTGTGTCATAACCACCCATACCACTGGAAAGAATAGAACATTGGCCAGAGAGACAGAGAAACCAGCTGCCCCTAGCATCCTTCACTGTCATCTGAGATGTTTTCCCAGGACAGAACTCCTATCCTCTCTTTGCGACCACTTGGCATCTTGTGACCGGTCATCCTTAAGCACTGAAGGATCCTGACTGTTCTCCGTATCCTGGTACCTGTCCTCCCCTGTGCTCAGCATCAAAAGGCCTAAAAGATGACCATGATTACAAGACTTCTGCATGTCACCTGGGGGAGGTCAAACACTCTAAGCTGGAGGTTCCCAAAGTATGGCCCACAGACCCTCCGGCGTTGCTGAGACCCTGTCAGCTGGCCCATGAGGTTAAAATTGTTTTAATAATATTAAGACATCATTTGTCTTCACTGTTTTTGATTTTTGCAAAAGCAATAGTGGGTAAAACTGCTGGCATTTTAACACAAACCAAGGCAGCGGCACCCAACTGTACTAGTGGTCCTTCACCAGCATGCAGTCACAGTTTTTAAAAAGTCAGTTTCACTTAAAAATCTCCTTGATGAGTCAGTAAAAAATAGCAATTTTAATAAATCTCAACTCTGAGTATATATCTTTTTAATAAGCTTTGTCTCAAACTAGGAAGTGCACATAAAGCATTTCTGTTATCATGAGGTTGTCTCAAGGAAAAGTGTTTGTACAATGGAGTTTCAAGCTGAACTAGCTGCTTTCTTCATGGAACACCATCTTTACTTGAAAGTATGACAAACTGATTGGTAGACATTTTCTCAACAACAAATTGAGTGAGCTTGTCACTTCAAGGAAACCTGCCAGTATTTGTTAGCAACAATAAAAATTTGAGTTCTCAAGCAAAAATAGAATTTCGGAAAACTTCTGTCCACCCTATGACCTTGACAACGCTGAAATACTTAACGACTTTTCTGGTAACATGAGTGGTGATATAAACAATTGTGATTTTTTGATATCATGTAACAAAATGTGTCAACATTTGGAACAGCTGTGTAACTTAGTGATCATTCTCCAAATGATCAATGCATGATGCTACAAAGTCATGTATGGATAAAGAGATCCATTCAAAGTGCAATGTAGACCCCTATTTTAATTTTAATGTAAAGAGGACAAAAATTCACTAATGTGTTGTTCTCAGATTCTACATGGCAACTAACCTTTAAGAAACTACCTCTTATTGAAATGTGGTTTAGTATCAAAAATATGTATATTCGCAATTATCTGAAAAGACTAATGAAATACTTGTTCCTTTTCCAACTAGATATATGATGAAGTTCAGATTTTCTTCACATGCTTCAACCAACAAAATAGATTGCAACTGATTGAATGCAGAAGCAGATATGAAAATTCAGTTGTCTTCCTTGAAGCCAGACGTTATATGCATTTGTAAAAATGTTAAACAATGCCCCTCTTCTCACTAAATTTTTTGTTTGGGAGTATTATAGTTATTTTTCTTAAAACATCTATTGTCTGTATTAATATGTAAGGGGTTTGTTATTGTTATTCTTAAAGAAACACACATTTTTAAATGTGTGTTTTAACTTCTAATATGATAAATATTGATAGATAAAATGAAAGCTCTTTAGAATCCTCAATAATATTTAATAGTGTATAGAGGACTGAGACCAAAAAGCATGAGACCTGCTCTCTAAGTAGAGGGCTTAAGTTAACAACAGATGGCTTTGTTCACTGTGTAACAAAGGATCGATGCAGGTTAGAAGACTGTAATGTTGGCATATCCAGGAGACTGCCTACCTGCAGGCCCCTGTCCTTAAGTGAGGGAGTAAGAATACGTCCCATTCATATCAGAAGCTACCCCAACACACCATCTTTCTACATCTCACCTGTCCCTCTCTGCAGCGACGTGTAAGCATCCTTGTGGATAAGAACCACAACTTCCATTCTTGTGTGTCCTCTAAGTACTTTGCAAATGGTAAATACTTGATAACATAGATTGATTTTCATCAAGAAAATGTTTCTCTTAAGAAGCTATATTCTCCTGAAGAAGGACTCGATCAATTTGTTGTTATAGCAGCACTTACATAGCCTGGGATGAAGTACACTCTGCGTCTTTGTGAAGGGCCATTCTCTTCAACGAAAAGGGCCATGAGGAAAGGAGGGGACTTCTATCTAGTGAGCCAGACCAACCCAGTTTGACTTTTCCAATCTAATATTACAACCAGATCCCCCACATCTTGAGGGCAATTTTGTCAACCCACAGCACACTGAAATAAATTAACATATGCATAGCAAATTAGGAGGAGGCAGTTGAGTTTAATAACCTCCCATTCCTATAGCACTTCAACATTTTCAAATGACGTACACCTCTCACTAGATTCTCACTCACAGCATTACTGTGAGATAGGGTGGCCATTATTACCTCCCACTAACCAATGAGCAAATAGGCAAGGAGAGATGAAATCACCACCAACGCCCACATAACCGCTTGGGGCCTGTCAGTACTGGAAGCCAGGTCTCCTGACCCCTCACAAACACAGTGCTCTTTCTACTTCCCTGTGGGAAATCTGACTCTTGCTGTCATTTTCGTTTTGAAAGGAGCAAGGAAAAGACCAGCAGCCATCTTTGCTCTCATGTTCTTTTGTGTGCTGTGCTCTAATTCTTTGACTCAGAAGCAAGACCACTTCATTTTAAAATAAATTGCTCCCCTCCCTGGAATATTTTCATCTTTGAAAACTTCCAATATGTGTATGAGATTCTTTATCGATATCCCCACAAATCACAACTCTAAACAACTCGGCCAGAAACACATAAACTTCACTCTGTGGTATAGTACTTACTTGTCCTCTCTTAAGTCTTGCCTAGTCATATGTGTCAAAGTGCTGAAGTTGTAACATATAGAGACATATATATTCAGGCCCTACATGTCCCCACATTTTCAAGGTGGTTAGACACAGATTAATTCTGAGGAGCACTTTCCAAAAATCCTTTGCTGTTAGAAAATATGTAGGAACTAAAAAACAAAATACCCCTAAATTTCAGTGCTTCCTGCTTCATTTCACTCATTCTTTCAAGTGTCTGGAATAATAATTTGGGGCCTAGAACACTAGCAGTACAGAATGGAGGTGCACAGCTATGTGAGGATCTATGAATAGACATGGGTGTTTATAAACAAGCTCACTTGTTTTTGCTCCCAGGATATAACTGCACAGGGAATATGCTTACGAGACCACCGACAGTCTGGATGCATATTTTCAAGACATCATGGGGGATTTCAAGCAGGGTCAGATTTGTACTCAGATTTGAGACGCCACTCTCAGGATAATCGAGTTGTGACTTTTCCCCAGTCATTTCCTCACCTCCACAAACCACGGGGGCCAGAGCACATAGGGTGCACTCACCTGCAATTAGGTTGCACTTCAGAACGCAGGCCTTCCAGAGACGCCCATTGAGCTGAGGTCCTCTAAGATTTGTGTTTTTATTTCACGCATAGTAATAAGAACGAGGAATGCTGGGCCAGAGGCAGGGCTGTTTCTTTAAATCCCAAGGTGAACAGAGTATGTAGTGATCCACGGAGACATTCCTTCTAGTCTTCACTCCATATTTCATTTCTCTGCTCTCCGCTTTCTCTTCTGATAGTGCCTAAGGTCTATCAGATAAGGGCCCTTAATGAAGCAAGACAACCAGTAGCCCCAGGCATCACTGATGCTGACTCCCAACTCTGGGAGTAGGGATAGGCCTGGGAGAGCCACACACTAATTATGCAGCTGATTCTATCTTTTTTCCCAGCTATTGGAAGCAAAGGCCTACTTATTAACTCCTCTTAAATTTTTCCTAGCGGCGTTTAGATGTTTTTGATGCTAAACTTTTCCAAAACATGATTCGTGTATTGTGAGAGTAGGCGTTTGGAGGCAGACAGGCCTAGGTTAAAATCCCAGTTACATCGTCCATCGGCACTTGAGCAAGCTTAATCCTCTGAGCCTCAGCTTTCTTATCTGTAAATGAGGGATAAAAACAGCCATTTGTAAAGATTATAAGAGATATTTTATATAAAGTTCCCAGAACAAGGTCTGGTACATAAATGTAGTTCTTTTGCCTGCTATACTCTTATCAAAAGTAGGGAGAGAAAGCCAATCAATATGGAAAAGCAACAGCTTTCTTTAATCCTATTTCTAGTCCTTTTGCTATGGACTACCCACATGACATTCATTTAACCAGCAGAAGCTAATACACAGGAGCTCCAAAGAATTAAGACTTATAGCCCCACATACACCCCTTTTGAGGGAACGGGGAGGCTAAACGGACAAAAGTCTGGAAAGATGAGGTCTCCCAACCACAGGTTAAACAAATCGCGCCTAAGCTGCTTACACATGGAGTCACCTGGGGAGCTATGGAAACATAGCAAGGTGGTCCCAAGCCTCAGAGATTCTGATTTAATTGAATAAGACAGCGGTGTCCAAACTGCAGCCCGCGGGCCAACTGCGGCCCACAAATGCATTTTTAATTAGCCCACAGCAAATTCCAAAAATATATTTAGTTTACTTAAATAAACCAGGTGAAGCAATACGTACTTCACCTCGAGTGAGTGGCCCGGCTGTTTGTGTATTTTACCGCACATGGCCCTTGGTGAAAAACGTTGAAAAAAGTTTGGACACTCCTGGTCTAAGATGAGGCCTGGGCATCTGCCTTTTTAAAGGCTCCACATGTGATTCAATTATGCAAAGGACTAAGAGACACTGGGTTCCAGCTGAAAAACACCTGGGTTAGCCCACAGGGAAATTTGTCAGTCTCTTCTCTGGAGATGCCCCTGTCAGAGGTTGACTCTGACATATAACATTAATATGTTTGTTTCCTTGGGGCTGGCAACAACCCTAGCCAGCAATCGTTAGAGGGAACCTTGCTCTAGTCACTTATTCCCAACTTGAATTTTAAATTCAGCCCCAAAGCCTCAACCACCTTCTGATGTTGTGTCAAGAAAATACAGCCTTCTCACTGTTGGTGGCAGATGGAGGTTATGATGCATCTGACTCTTGTTCTTTCTGTTGTGCTTGTTTGGGGACATTTTGTGCTTCTAATATGTGGTCCTCCTTTCACCTACACTTTATTTCAGTGGTAGCTATCATTATTGATTCCAGACAGTCCAGCAACAATAATTCATTAAGCTCTAAAACATTCCAGCAAATACAAAAGCATCTTTTATACTCCTCTTTCCTCAAGTGAGAATTAGGTTGCTTAAGAAAATGGAAAGAAGCTCCAATTTTTTTCTTTTAATTAAAGTTTATTGGGGTGACAATGGCTGGTAAAGTTACATAGGTTTCAGGTGTACAATCTGTAATACATCATCTATATATCACATTGTGTGTTCACCACCCAGAGTCAGTTCTCCTTCTATCACCATGTATTTGATCCCCTTTACCCTCCAATTTTATTCTCTAGACTCGTGTTCAGAGGTCCACACCAGGGGGATGGTGAGAGGTGAGAAGGGGGCTTAGAGGAAGCGCAGGGACAGCTGAAGGAGTAAGAGCCCATGAGGGAAAGAGTTTTCAGACAGCCACAGTTTATGCTCCTAGAGCCCTGGCTGGAACACCAACATATGGGCAAGAAGTGAGGAAGCACCTGTCAGCAGAATGTCCTGGCTTTTTCCAGATGCTGGATCCTAGTTACATGAAAATAACTAGTGGCTGTGACTTTTAGTGTGTGCTATCACCTTATGGAGAAGGCACTTATTTCATTCCCACATGACGTCTTTGCAGAGCATGTATCACAACCTAATTTATAGATGAGGAAACTGAGCCTGAGAGGCAAGTCACTCACCCTCAACCAAGGTCAAGCTCAAATCAACATCTTTTAGTTCAGTGTCTTTTCCAGGGCCCCAAACATGATTAAGATGATGCTTTTTTTTCTTGACAGCACAAACCTCCTTCATAGTAGGATCACAGTAAAGGAAATCAACATGGCTGCTCTGAAATCACAGAAAGCTGACCCAGTATCCTTGGCTGGATTTCCAAGGTCTGGCTGAGTTCTCTGAGCAGCTTACAGCCTAGCTAACCTGACTGAGTTTTAATGGACTTGCTTTACTACCTCAGTGAAAAGTATTCATTGCTTGCTCTCAGACTTAGTCAATAGAGACTTGCCACCTGGGCTTCTTTCTCCTTCAAACCCAGGCCAGAACTCTTACTCTCAGACTCAAACCTCATGGCCAGCTGGGTCTGGCAGCATGTAGGCACCTCTTCACGAGTTTATCCTTTTTTTTTCTGAATTCTCCTTCAAATGGCCTGCCACAGCTCTGTGCTTCTGAAGACAGCAATGCTGTCTCATCCTGACGGAGGTGGGAAGTGCACCGATTTCTCTCCAAACGCTCTCTCGGATGTTAGCCTGAGAGATGGAAAGTCCCCAGCAGGGCCACCCAGGCCAAGGAGCCTTCAGAGAAGTCACAGTACCAAGTCCTGAATACTGAGCATTCACTGACATATATAGGGAATCAGGGAAGAAGAAGACTCCATCACACTACCGCCAATGCCTCCGCCTCCAGGAGTTTGTAAGCAAATGGAGTAGGAGGGAGGGTTGAGACCAATAGTTGTTGGCCCGAGCAGTGTGTCAGACTCTCTGGGCCTCACCCGCCCCACTAGATGCTGATTCAATTAGTCCGGGATGGGACTCAACCATCAGCACTTGTTTAAGATACCAAGTGTTTCTAATGTGAAGCCAGGCTTCAGATCCACTGAACCAGACAAACGCAACCAAAATAAGAGAACATGATAGTCACTCATAAAAACGTGCCACTGCATTACTACGTCTAGACGGCACTAAACTAGAAGGGAAGTTTGTGGAAGCCGTAGAAGTGTGGCAGAGTTGTTGAGAGGCAAGTGGGCAAAGCTGGGAGTAAATGAGCTCTGAGGGTGTCCAGAAGGAAGAAATGGACTGTGCAAGTCGAGGCCATGGGAGTCCGTTGTGTGCTACAGATAGCAAAGACACACACCTGGGTCTGAGAGCACAGGGCTCACGGTAGCCCTGAGACTTCTTATTTAGAGTTGTTATAAACTGACTCAAGAGACAGTTGTGAGCTATTTATTCCAAAACCAATCCTTTTTGACCATTGTTTCACTGATCGAAGGTTCTTCTAGAGTAGCAGCTATGACAAACATCCCTAAATTGTTCAAATCACAGTTGGTGAAGGGCATCATTTTTCCACCCTCTTTCTAACATTGTTAGGTATAATGGCTGTTTTTGTTTGGAACGCAGTATTCCTGAATCATCAAGTGGCCTTCTCCTGTGGCTTGTGCCCCAAAGCTCAACATAGGCTGGACTGAAGGGTGTAGAGTTGGAGCATCACAGGCCGAAGGTACGAGCGGGCTTAAGGCCCAGGACAAAAGTAGACCTAACAGCCACTAGGTTTCTTTCTCTTATGCTCGCCTCAGCCTTCTAGATTTTATCCTTCTGTTGATGAAGTCGAGGAAACGCTTTCCAAGGAAAAGAAGGGGAGAGAGAGGATTTCTCCTGAAAGCCTAGGTAGAGCTGGCCGAGTCACCCACTCCAGTCTTCCCAGCTCAGGAGCACCTCCAGGCCCACATTAGCTCCTCCCCAACCATGAGAAAAGGAGAGAGAAACTACACTTGATTATCCTGAGAGAGAAGGAATAAAAGACATCCTGCCCTGGGAAGCAAGAGCAGTTCAGCAGCTTTGTATCTATCTAAAGGAAAGCACTCCCCATGAAACTGAGACCCAGTAAATGTCCTGAGACTCTGCCCACGCCCCACTTCGAAATGGTCCTCCTGGTTGCTGGAGGTGGGGGAGAGGGATAGGTCAGACAGGCGCCTGGGGTCTCTATACGGAGCCCACAAACCCAAGTAACTCGGCTCCTGCTCTTAGGGGCAAGGCTGCTTATTGGTTTCCCTTCGCCTCCTCCTTAAGTTATTCATAGGAGCAGTTCTGGAGCCTCTGTTTGGGGTCATTTTTCTAGCACCTTATGTATTAAGTTGGTGCAAAAGAAATTGTGGTTTTTGCAATTATTTTTAACCTTTTAAACCGCAATTACTTTTGCACCAACCTAATAGAAAATTACCTTTAGGGGATGATTTGAGACCCCAGGTTTTCAAGTTAGCCTATGGCTGCCCAAAGCCCCACAACTTTTTATTTCTATGTCTGTCTCCCGCCTTCCCCCGACCCCAGACTACAAACACCTTGACAAATACAGCAGTTTCATTCCTTTCATCTTTGGTATCCCTGATGCCTAGTGTACAGGTCCTAACACATGAAAAGGCTTAATAAGTGTGAGATACAAAAATAAATGAATGTCTTTCTCTACAGTGCCCCAAGTTCCAAAGTGACTTGGCTGGCCCACTTCTTCAGCCGCTGAATGCTTGAAGAAAGGTTAGTCTTTCTCCAGCCCCTCTCATTCCAATCCTTTCCACATTTCAACCTAGGACCTGCTTTCTGAACCTTTCATCGTGCACCTATCAGATCTTGGCCTCACCAGGTAACCCCCAGATATTAATGAAGTCATTTAGGGAAATTTGCTCCTGGTCCTAAACATTAAATTATACAAAATTTTGGTCCTTGAATTGTTTTCAAGAGAAATACAAATTAAAAGTACATATATAAAATCATGTCCTGGGTTCACAGAGTTCAGTACTTTGAGCTCTTCAGAAAAGGGATTCTATAAAAATTTTACAATTTGCCTCATTCAAAGAAGTGAGAAAGGGCTCACCACGATGGATGACTCTGAAAGATACTAAAGCAATTCTCTGCAAGTTTTCTGACATTTTTCTATGAGGCTCAAAATCAGGAGAACCTCATTTTCTCTTTCTATGAACCAGAAGGCTCTAACCATTAGAGTCATTTCAGAAATGGAAATAAATAACCCTCTCTTATCAGCTGTCTTCTTCCTTTTTCACATAGGTATCAGTGAGCTAATAGTTACTGAACACCTATTATGTACATACAGTATTTTTCTTTACCCACAGTTGAACATTTAGCTCATACTATCTCTGAGATGGAACTAAATTCCTTGAGAGGACCTGAGTTTTTCTCATAGTTCTTTCTGATTTTCAAAGCTCAAGGCTAGCTCTGAATTGTCATACGATATATATTGATGAATACTGAATCCTTCCCAAGCCTTAGAATGAAAAGAGCACCAATTTCCCAACTGATAATTTACCCACAATATAGCAAAATTAGAGGATATTCATCACATACACTTGCATGCATCATTAAAACATCTCTGTGAGGTGGGGTTTACCACAAGCAGTCAAATTCTACAAAACTTTTATAAAGTAAGTCGGGAAAAGCAGAACAACGCCAGCCCCTATTAGTTATGCTTCAAATCAGTAGTCACCCACTGGGATCTATTAGATGCCTAATATATAGCCTAAGGTCTGGAGTAGGAGACATAAAAAATAATTTTAAAACAATGTAGAAAGGGCTATTAAAGACACATGTGCAAGAGCTATGGGAGGCCAAAAGAGAGACTCATTGAGACTTGCTCTGAAAGAGCTGAGGAAGGTTTCATGAGGACTGGACATCTGAGCTGACATGTTAGAATGCATTAGCACTTACTAGGCAAGATTTGGGGAGAAGGTGACAAATGTCAGGCAGAGGAGCACGGGGGCTCTTCCAGGAGCAGGAGATGTACCAAGCAGCTGGAGTAGGGAGCCTGGTGAGAGGTGAGGACTTCTGAGGTCTGGACAGCATCCTATAGCCAATAGGAGGAGGAACCTGTAGGCACTTTAAGGCAAGATATCTAACAAAGGATTTGGTATCTTGAAAGATATAGCTGGCAGAAGTGAGGAAGTTGAACTGAAGAGAGAAGAAACTGGTGAGGAGAAGGGGCAGACACAGCCCTCACCCTCCCTTCCTCCACAAGATGTGAGAGTCATTCCCACAGGTGTCAGTGTCACGGGGAAGCAGCACTGATGCATTCTAGGAAAACCAGACTCTAGCGGAAAGTCTGCATTTCAACACCCAACATATGGACCTTGATTTAGGACAAGTGATGCTGCAGGGACAACTGTTTCCGTCCAGCCATTACTTGGGCATCAAACATGCTAAAACAAAGTGTGCTGGTTCTATTGGCATATATATGTCTCCAGTTTCTCAATGCCTCAAAGTTCTAATATCTCCCTTGATTATTTTTTTTAATTTTTTAATTCAAAATTTTATTTGTTTACATTTAGGCACTTGTTTTTGTATTATAAAAACGAATTTCAGCATTTGAACCCTTTCCTATTTAAAATGATATCTCCCTGTGAAACCAAAATAGATCCATCTGGTTTTTCAGTTTAACCCTGGCTGGAGGGAAGAGGGAGGGGCGTGAGTCAGAACTAAGCCTTTTTGGAGAAAGGACTACTGAGTTTTTTACTAATTCGAGCTGGAAAACATGAGATGGTCTCCTGCCAGAAAATGAGAACACACACAAGACAGCACAGTGTCCCCTTGTCTCATAGCATCTGGGCACCTCTGTGCCGGGGGCTGGCTCCTCGTGGACCCATCAGCCCTGCGTCATTTCTGGTTTTTTTGTCTGTCTTCCCCTCCACATCCCAAGCACAGCCTAAGTGTCACTCATCTGTGCATTGGCACTGGCTGTCATAGTGAATGACACACCATCATGTGGCGTCCACAATGGATCGTACGCAGTCATAAGGCCTTCAATTAAATGAGGGCCTACTTCAGACGTGCTTCAGAGAGATATGAGATTGCTTAATTTACTCAAAAAAAACCCATTTTTACATGTGGAAAGGAAAGGATCTGCATTTTATATATGGACAATTGACGCTCAGGAGGTTTATTCAACTTACTCAAAATTACATATCCAGGAAGAGTCAGCAGAGATTCAAGTTCAGACCTTATGACCCCACTCACCACTCACCACTTTTCCACTCACCACACTACCTCCAAAAGGGTGAGCGGGACTAAGACAGGACTTCAATTCTCCAGCGTGCAAGTAGTATTTGTGACCAAACTACACTAAAGGAAATGCCCATAAGCAAATTCAAACTTCCATTTGACCTGCGCTATAAAGTTAAAAAAATGTATATTTCCATTGGAAAAAAGTCTTCCAAAAGACCAAGGAGAAAAATATTTTGTGTGTTTAGCAAAACGACAATAACAGATTCATAGAGCTCATAACTGAAAGAATGGTCCACAGACCAGCAGCAGTAGCTGGGAACTTTTCAAAAATTTTAGAATCTCTGGGCCCACTCTACTGGAATCTCCATTTTAATAAAATCAGATGATTCGTATGTGCGTTACAATTTGAGAAGCACTCCCCTATCCTTCTTAAATGTTTATAGCATGTTCCCCAATTATACCCTATGTTATTTATCTTGCCATCCCACCTCCTTTCCTGGACTCCAGACAATCTTTCTACGCGTAGGATTTCTGTGACTTCACCCGCACCCATTAGTAGGAGTAGATTCTATGCTGCCAGACCAATGGTATGTCTCCCTAAATGTGACTGACAGAATGAATACATACAACCCAGCTCGCAGCCATGGCCTAGCCATGAGGGACTGCACTAAATTGGTTTCCACCACTTGAATCAATAATTTAATCCAAGGGTTCTCAACCCTGATGCACACTAGAATCACCTAAAAACGTACAGAAAACACTGATGCCCAGATTCCACCTAAACCAACTGAATCAGATTCTAATGTACAATAGAGTGGAGAGCCTGGCCTAGCCTATCAATTAAAGTGTCCTGTGCATAGCAGATCTCAGTAAGTGCTTGTTGACGGAATGGCTCCATTAAATTTGAAATCCCATTACTTACTTATAGTAACATTTACTCTTACTGAGAATCCAGGGATTTCATTCAAGTGACTTATCAAACTGAATTTTTTCTCTCCCTAACTTAACCATGAAATGAATCCTCCTGCTTCTTACTAGAATATTGTGCCTCTAGTATTGTTTAGAAAACTCACAGATGAAAAAATAAAATATTGGATTTCTTTTCTGGTAGGAGGAGAGCTGGATGTATAATAAAACACCACCAAACAGTAGTCATGGAGTCTAACTCTGAAGAAACTGCCCAATGAGTGCCTGCTTTGAGCAAAATCACATCCGATCATTGACCATGAAATTGCAGTGGAAGGGTCAGCAGGCGATTGTTTCTAACCTTCCCTGTCATGGAAGTGTACACAAGACAGTGCTAATTATGAGATGTTGTGCCTTGGATGTGTGAGTCGTAGCCTGGACTGAAAGCAGGCAGGACTAGCTCGGTGCTGGTGACGATCATCGATATTTGGAGAAGTCTCAAAAGGAGCCCCTCGCCAAAACCTTTACAAGGCAGAAACTTTCTACCCATGTGTCTCCACAAGCCCTGTGTTAATATGTTGTCATGCTGTCAGGGAGGTGTAACACAGCAATCCATCAGGTGACATAAGAATCTAAGAACCCCAGAAAATGGAACAGGTGTCAGTGAGTTAGTTGATAGAGGTGCTAGAGAGAGGAAGAATGGGAGAGGGAAGAGGTGGGACCACAGAGGGGCTGTGTTAAGGGCTGGCTCCTGGGGGGCCACCTCCCTGGACACCAGGGGACAATATGGGGAAATGGATGGCCTGGGTTGTAATGAGATTCACAGAATGTTGCAGAGACTAGTGCACCAAAACGAGAGTGAGAAACCTAATTTCCTTGACAGTTTTCCATAGGGCGGCCATAAGGAAAAGCCAAAGGCTGCTTAGATAACTTGAAAAGCTTTTGTCTTAGACATCATGAGACCAGTGGGCTTTGCAGTCTGTACTTATTTTAAAACCAGTGGCTGTCGATATGCTAAGTGCTAAAAATATGTCCATTCACCCTTTTCCATTTTATAGATCTGAAAATATTGAAGTCATAGGGGTGTTTCCACCTCTGCCACCCACTTAGTGTCAATTCAAAGGTGAAACTGTTATAATTAGTCCCTTTCAAATGATCTTGACTTTCCTCTATCATCTTCCAAGTTCAGGAATACAAAATCTATTGAAGGGGAACTTGGCTCTCTCAAAAAAACTTGTCAGCTAATTATATCCTTGAGTTGAGCAAATCTTGGTCGCTCTTCTTGAAATTAGAAAAATCACTCGTCCCATCCCTGGGGTGCAGATGGAGGGGGTGGGGAGTTACTCTTCCTGGATTCTCCACTCAACCCTACCTCTGAGGTCTCTAGACTGACTCTATAACAAAAAAAGGGAACCTTTGCTTTTATTGATTTTGTACAGCTTCAGCCCAACACTGAGACAGGGAAACTGGCCTTCGCACACAACCAAAACTGTTTGTTTGGCAATACTAACAGAAAACCTCTGAGCTATATGAACAATAGAAAGTGTCTGAACTGAGTGACAGCTCTTACCTCAATTCTGAGCTCACTCTTTTTATACAGATGCTCCTCAACTTACAACGGGCTTACATCCCTATAAATCCATCATAAGTTTAAAACATCGTAAATCGAAAATGCATTTAATACATCTAACCCACCAGACATCATAGCTTCGCTCAGGCTACCATAAGTGTGCTCAGGACACTTACATCATCAGGACATACCCCACTGTAAGTTGAGGAGCCTCTGTAATTGCCTCCTCCTCCTCCCCCTTCTCCCCTCCCCCTTCCCCCCTCCTCCTCACCAGAAGCAGGAGACACAGATGGGCGTTTTATAGACATGTAGACCCAAAACACAACATCCAGAAAATGCTGGCAACACAGTACACGGTGAAGTCTCAGTGTTTACCCTCGTCGTCACTTGGCTGACTGGGAGCTGTGGCTCACTGCTGCTGTCCAGCATCACGAGAGAGTATCGTGTCACATATCGAGAGCCTGCGAAAAGATCAAAATACAAAATTCTAAGTACGGTTTCTACTGAATGCATATTGTTTTCACACCATTGTTAAGTCAAAAAAAAAAAAAAAATCACGAGTTGAACCATCATAAGCCAGGGACCATCTGCAGTAGCTACAAAGTCCTGGTTCCTTTGCTGACCTGGCTCATAGTATCCTGTTTTCCATGTCAGTTTCCAGCATAAAGTCAAACGACAGCTAAGCTTATAGCATTTTTCAGGTCAGAATGATGTCTCCTTTCAACAGCCACATTGGGATTTTGATGCAGACACTTCAGGCAGAAGACAAGTCCTGCTTAGCATTTTAGTTCAACCTTTGGATCATAAAAGGCATAGAGGATCCTATCTATTTGCCAACACTGATTGAAATGATGGCTTGTAGAGCACCGCTGGGGAAAATTCTGAGGCTACAAACTGGCTCAATGGGAAAGAATGCCATAATCAATAACCAAGGGCCAGGCAGCACCCAGGGCAGTGTACTTGCCAATCCTGTTCCAGATGGAGCCATCTGACTGTCAGCAACACCTGAGGAAGTGTGTATCGGCTAGGTATGCAGACTTCTGGATGCTCGTCCCAGATCCATGGTGGACCTCCTGTGATTTCAGACAATCTCGATTTGCTTCACTTCCTCCTACAGGAAAACATTCCGTTGACAGTAGTCCCTCTCAGGGGTGCCTAAAGATGAATGGGTTAATTTAAAAGCACTTAGGACTCTATGAAGGAAACGCACTACATCAATCCCAAGCAATAGTACACTATTGTCTGGATCATCATACAAAGAAACAAGTTTCTTAAATTATTGGATTTCCTTGACTGGATTTCAGTCTCTGTGAAGTATAAGTAAATTGCTATCATCCATGGATGGCTAAGACAAATTGACCGATAAGAATACTATATAGGTTGAATCTATCCTTGAAAAGTTTGATGTGCTCTGTTAACATTATCTGGTCAAACCTGTCATGCTGACAAAGAACACAGTAATGGTGGACGTGATCCTTCAAGCACAGACAAGAACGACCACTTACTTTCATGCTGTGAGGCCAGTGGAGCCTGGAGCTCCACGGTGTGCCTCTGGACCACTGTCCCTGGGGTCATCATCACTGTCCCCAGCCCCCTAAGTTAGCCCGACGTTGAAAGAGCAAGGTCACTGGACTCACCAAAAGAGGAATCTGGTGGCTCGGCAGTAGTTTCACAGCAGCAGATACAGGGACTTGTATAGGTGGCACCCTGGACAGGAAGCAGATATCTGCAATGGCCTAAACCATGTACATATCCCAGGTCTGGGGAGAAGAAGAAATAGGAATAAATCTGTCTTTAAAATGCGGTGTTATTAACACATGACAACAATGGAAAGTGAACATATACAATGCAGTGCTGGCTGGAGAATGACTGAGCGCCCTGGAATTGGAGAGATGAAACCCAGGTTCTCTCTACTGGCTGGGCAGGCAACCTGGGATGTGTCTCCTGACCTCTCTGTCTCCTCATTGCTACAGGAAAGAATTGAACTAGATCATCTGTCAGCTTCTATCAGTCCTGACTTTCTGTGCCTCCACGATTCTAGTGTTCGGTACCAGGCGAGGTGATCCGCCCCAGGAGCAGCACCACCGTTAGCCTTCTAAAATACATAGGATAATTACTTCACCCTGGAGGTATTCAGCCACAGCAGTGGCATTGGTAGGTGTCAGGGCCACCTGTGGGAAAAAAAGGAGCAATGCAGCCTCTTTCGGGAGGGTCTGCTCTGTCCTCTCTCTTAACTCTGGACCCAGTAAGGCAGGATGGAAAGCCCATCCAGACACCATCAAGGATGAGGGTGAACAAGTGGGCCAACCTCTGCAACTCCCGATGAAGAGACCCAACATACTAAGAGTTCTGCAGACATATATAAGAGATTTGAGGACTGACTGCACCAGAACCGCTGGAGGTGAGAGGTTCCCCTCCGCATACACTTCCTGTTAGTCAAAAGGAATTAAATAGCAGGAGTGCCCCCGACCAGAGGACTGCCACTCTGTAGGCCTGGAGCTTCAGGAAGGAGGAGGGCAGCCGCTCTCAGTGGGAAGAGGCTCCTCGCCCTCTGCTGGAATAACAATACAGACAAGGAAACAGACTTCATGACTCCTAGAGACACCATGGAAAACTGCTTTCTGTGCAAGGATCCCTTTCGGCCACTTTTGGGGCACAAGATCTGGCATTGCTCAGGTTAGGCTCCTGATAAGTGGCAGTTTAAACAAACTGAAATGTGATTTAACTAAGCCTTTGGGTAGCCCTACAGCATGAGTGGTCTTCAAAAGGTGAAACAACTATAGTGTCAAAACCCTCTAATAAAAGCCCCGAGTCAGCTGACCTACTTCAAACTTTAGAGAACTGTAGTGGCTCTTCACCATTGTTTCTCATTCTGAAGAGCTCTCCTGAACTTTTGATTTCAATCAAGAACTGAAGCCCTTTCTAATTGCTTCAGCATTTAGGTTTTTAAATTTTTAAGTGTTTTCAAACTTGATTTTGAAAAACTATTTCCCCGTGGTCTTCCATAGGGTTTTCATCTAGTAACATGACTGCCTGTGGATGTGGACGTGGTGCTTTATGGTTCAAAGCGTACTTCCCGGTGGCCGAGCTCCTACAGCACTCAGAAGGAGCAGACCCTCTCCGTTATCGCCACATTGCAAATCTGCCTCTGTGAGGGTTGGTGGCCAGGCCCAGCCCAGCTGGATGCTTATTTTGCTCTAAGGATAACTTTCCAAATTTCAACCCTCTTCCTGTCTCCTGAAAATCCTGGGATGGCTTTGCCAAATAGTCCCATATCAGTGATTATTTATACTTATTTCTGGGAACTACAGGCTGAAAAAGAAGAGCTGCGTTCACAATCAATTTCCCTTTTGAAATTCAAATAAACCTATAACAAACTCCCAATAATAATACAGATTCGATTGGCTAAACACATTACTATGATTGTTTTCTGAAGAAGGATCGAATAAACACAGGAATCAGTAGAATTTCTTGAACCTTCTGTGTTGTGGACCGGTTGGGCCAGCTCTCACCCTAACAGCCAGGCGCAGATGCCCTATTCAATCTCCTGCTGGCTTTCCAGTCTCATCTCTCCAAGTAGTCAGGGTGCCTCTGACCCACTGAGGCCTCCACAAGGGCTTTCCCATATTTCATCAAAATCTGGAAAAGAACTGAAAGAATCTGCCATTGCCTTCTTTGTGTGAATACATTGCTCACCTTCTTACCTCTCCTGAGTGTATACGATAGTTTAAACTTATTTCTAACACGGAATGAAAGAAAGACTCTTTCTGATGTTAAATAAATTTTAGGCCGTGGTAGCAGCTGGAGTATTTGGAGGGGTCAGGAGAAGGCAAAGAAGCTTCCCAGGGCCCAGGACGTGTTTCTTGTGAAGATCTGTATCTCAGGGCACACATTCTGACTCTGACCCGCAGCTGAATGGGTACCCAGTTTTGGATGATATCCAAGAACAACAACATGAAGTCATACCAGTTATTAAAATTTCTGACTTTGGTGTCCCACTCTTCAAATTTTACCTGTGTCTGACCTTCAAGAATTCCTGACGCATAAATGTACACATAAATGTGCATGTGTAAGTGCATATGTGCAAGGGGATGTAGAATTTTGCAATGTATAAACCTTAAGCTAAATCATTGTTGGGAATAATCATTATTTACAAGTGAAGGAACTGAGAGGCAAGGAAGCTGAAGTGGCATGTTCAAGCCTTGAGAATAAGTCCCTGAGAAATGAGAGGGGGGTCACCAATCCACAGCCCCCGAGGCCAGCTTGCACCCCATCCACTCGTGACTCCTGCCCTAATTGAAGCTCAGTGTTTCTCAGAGTCTCACCAACATACTTCAGTCTTTTTCACATGGGTCGTGACTGGGGTAGATTATTATTCTACTTGTTGATTATTAGATTAGAAATTATTAATTTACTCTTCATCAGTCTCTAAGGAAGGACCAAGAAATACCTTCAGACCTTCTGAGCACTTACTCAGGCTCCTTTTCTACCCTATATCTCATTATAAGCCCAGTGTGATGGCTTTTTGGATGTGTCAACGTGGCTGGGTTACAGTCCCAGTTATTCAATCGAAGATTAAGCTGGGTGTTGCTGTGAAGGTATTTTGCAGATGAAACTGAAGTCTCTAATCAACTAACTTTCAGTAAGGGAAATTATCCTGAAGAATCTGGGTGGGCCTGATCAATCATTGAAAGGCCTTCAAAGCAGCGCTGAGACTTTCCTCCCCCACGAAAGAAGAAAACATCTTACATATAGTAACCTCTGCCCATGCCTGTGAAGTCTAGCTGGTCTGAGATCTTCCAACCCTGGGGTCCTGCCCTGTGGATTTCAGACTTGCTTTGCCAGCCTAATTATATAGGATAATTCCTTATAATAAATAAGTGGATGGATGGATAGATAGATAATAAGTAGGTAGGTAGGTAGGTAGGTAGGTAGATAGAGATGGAGATAGATAGATAGATAGATAGATAGATAGATAGATAGATAGATAGATATAAATACATAGATACAGATCTCCTACAAGTTATGCTTCTCTGGTTGAACTCTGATGAATACAGATTTTAGTATCAAGAGTGAGGTTGGAACACATGAAGACATGGTTGAACCCTAATATACCCAGGTTTCCCTAGCATCCACTACCGTGAAACTTGAAACAAAACAAAAAGAACAGTGAGAATAAAGGAGAGGAAAATGGCCTCATTGTCATTCTTTCCACGGCCTGAAACAAGTTTAGGAGTGATTTATGTAATTGCTAAATGACATTGTAAAGAGAAAGCAATTACAAATCCAATAGCTACTTTTTCTAAGCCTCCACATCCTAAAAATGTAGAGTGCCCTACCTCAGGAAAAAAAAGTCTACTTCATTAAAATGCCAGTGAATCCTGTTAGAAGTTACATCCTAACAAGCTGAATCATTCCTCAACTGAAGGAAGAGGTGTGGTCGTAATCAGGAAGTCTCCACCAGCTGGCAGGTAGAAAGATCTGAGGACTGAGTTACTCTGGCGTCTGGCGCCTGCCTTTCTCACTAATTTCATCTCTAAAGCTCTCTGACCAGGTGTCAGGGCAAGAGCTTGGTTTCTGTGTTCGTGGTTCTCACCGCCATTCACATCAAGATGACCAAACCCACTGTCCTGGAAGTCACTCAACTAACAGATTTTTATTGACTTACTCTATCCAGGCACTTTTGTCCTCAATAGATAACTATGGTTGGAGTAACATTATTTTTCGTTTCCTTTCATATGTGTTTTACTTTATTTCCTTGTTTTACCTTAATAGATAAATAAGTAAATCATTTCAGAATCTAGTAAAGATTATGACAAAAATGAAATTACATCATGGAGTGGAAGTGAGGCAGGAGGCAGGAGAGCCCAGGGCAGGACTCTCTAAGGAGCTCAGGCCTGGAGCTCAGGCTGGAGGTTCACCACATGCAGTGTGGGAGATTGTAACCGTTGCCACAAATCCTTCCCCTCCCTCAAGAGGTGAAGTCTATCTCTTTGCCCTTGAATCTGGGTCAGACAAATGACTGGCTTTTACTAAGGAAACGTTAGCAAACCTGATGCAGAGGCTTGAAAGGGGTGCGCATATCAAGAAACAATGTCTTGCTTCTCCAGGAAACCCTGGGACTGCCAACACATAAAGATGCCTGGGCCAGCCTGCTGGGTGACAAGAGACACTTAGCCAGTTGTCCTGGTTGACAGTCTGACAACCACCTGAACCACCTGCTCGTGAATACACGATCCCCACTGAGACTCGCTGAGCCAGCCAGGCCTCGAAGAACCACCAGGCCGATCCACAGACTCATGAGCTAAATAAGTCGTTGTTGTTTTAAACCATTAAGTTGTGGGGTGTTTGTTAGATAGCAAATGCCACTGATACATGGGGGAAGTGGGTGCTCACTTGTTACATTTGAGATGGGGTCTAGGGAACGGTCTCCTCAGCGTTCAGTTTTACCCATACCTCCATGCTATTTCTGACTTACTCTTGGCAGGCCGTTCTCTATGAGTGGCTCATGTTTCTGTGTGTCTTGCAAGCAGAGTCACTGACTGTCTTTGTTCTAGGATATCTTTTTAAGGATTTTTGTTTAGTGAACACTGTCAGAAGATAGAGATTGTGTGGCCCTTTAGAGCATAGGGCAAGCATGGTTATTACCCACTGTCAAAAGTGTGAGTTCTGTAGGGTCGGAGGTCCTCTCCTGTCACAAATCCCATGTACAGCTGTCACCTGTCCTGTTTATATCACCTTATGAGAATTGGGATTTGGAGAATGGATACAAGAAATCACCGATATGCTGGCCACTGCTATGCCATGAGTGATAGAGTCCGATGTCTGTCTCATTGGCGCCTCCGGTATTCTGTCAGCACCCGCGACCCCGTGGCAGGCTCATTTGCTAAATTGCAGGAGGGCAAAATCTCAGATCTTTCTCAGTTCTTGACACCAATTAATCAAAACTCACGTATGCAAAACTATCAGCCAAACTCAAAGGGGATGCTGCGTGGTGTTTGTAAAGGTCCATTTCTCTGCAAATTACCCTGGAAAAGTACATTACGTGCCTGTTCCCAGGAACTCTAGGGCAGTGACATCTGTACACATCCTTCTTTTCCCTTTAAAGGACACAGGATAAAGGCATGAAGCCAAATCTATTTTTTTTTAAATTGTTAAAGAAAAAGGAAATGGTTGGCTAGATACAGATACTGTGTTTCCCCAAAAACAAGACCTAGCCGGACCATCAGCTCTAATGTGTGTTTTGCAGCAAAAATTAATATAAGACCCAGTATTATATTACATTATATTATATTATATTATATTAAAGACCCGTTCTTACGTTATTAAAATAAGACTTATATTAATTTTTGCTGCAAAACACACATTAGAGCTGATGGTCCGTCTAGGTCTTATTTTCGGGGAAACACTGTATAAGGACACAGAGCTTTAAAAGCAACAGAAAAATATAGCCAGTTTCTCCATTTCCTGCTTTCTTTGTCCCCCACCCACCCCCAGCACTCAGCAAAAAGGTAGCTGACCTGAGCACCAGAGCACTCCTTGTACAAATTCCACGAGAGCACAGAGATCCAGAAATCAATGAAACCAAAAACACTTTTTAGGTCTTTATTATAACAGTTTGAGAAAAACAATCATAGTTCCTGCTCCACTGGCTATACCCACAGAACTTTTCAGGCATCCTGGCACTTGAACACAATTCAAAACTCCATTTTCAGAGCAAGAGAGACTTACATATTTCTTCTTAACCCCAGTGTCTTCAATTCAGCATTTCCACCAGGATGCTGTGTCTGTACGTTTAATTTGTCCTCAGGTTTGTCAGATAAGCCACTGGTCTCAGACATGTTGAGGAGAGAACTGATGGAGGGAAGATGCTAAGTGTCTCGGACGAAACCCCTTGAGGCATCAATTAAAGGCTGCTGGGACGTCCTACACATGAGCAGTTACTTACCCGGAGTCCCTGAGCCACGCTGAGCCCCTGAGGTGAACTTCCAGAAAACGTCCTTGTCTTCTTTGGGTAAATGTTTTGGAGCCAATATCTTTTTCTTTTCCCACAAGGCCCAGATTCTGCAGGACACGGCCCATCCTCATGCTATGTCAGCCATAAGGTAAATTCCTCCAAGTATATGTGGAATGGTGGTTTTCAACCCTGATTGCTCGATAGAAACACCTAGAAAGCATTTGTTTCCTTTTTTTCAAATGCTGATTTCCACAAGCCCACACCGGGCCAATTAAGTTAGAATCTCAGTGGGAGCCAGGAATGCAAACCTTGTTAAAGCATAACCTAAAGATACCACTTTGGGCACATAAAAATAAAACCAAATGGCCTTGTTCCCAAATCCATTCTATTCTAGAGGGGGCATTAAGGTGAGTTTGAGATACTTATTTATTTAGCCGGAATTGAAGATCAGGATTCTCATTCAATTAATACTTATTTTGTTGATCACTTGATAAATGTCAGGTACTAGCCTCAAGGAGTCGCAATCCACAGGGGAAGACAGACAAGAGAACCAGCAACTTGAATGCCTGGAAGCGGGACGTGCTGAAGGCTGTCAGAGCACAGGGAGGGCCACCCACCCTTCACTTGGGGAGCACGTGTCTTTCTGCTCCAGCCCCCTCAGTCTTGGCCGCCTCAGCCTTACCCCTGCACCCCAGTGCTCTGTGACTGTGGGGTCTGGGATCTAAGGGGACCCTCATCATCTGCAACCATTCACCAAAGCTCAGTGGTGCTTTTACTAAATCTTGTGAGCACCTGAATAGCTTTTTCCTCTGTGATTGACAACAGAGGTTTCCAGAAAGAACAGGAAAAAACAACGGACATTCCTAAACCAGGAGGTTACATGGAAATTCGGAACTGACACATTCTGAGTGCATTTCAAGCTAGAGAGCAGGCTGACGAAATGAGCCCCTGACATCACGTACATGGAGCAAGCCAGTGCCACAGCAAAACCTTTTATGGAAAAATATCTGCCCAGAGTAGAGCCACCAGGGAGCGCACGCAAAAATCAGAGCTAGGGAAAACAAGAGCACGCTCAGACCTTGCACTACAAAATATGGGGGATGTGTTACTTGTTCTTAGGAGACCGGTAGTAACTGTCTTCAGCCACATTATCAGGCAGTGTAACTTGCTGGGGGGGTTTTGTTTTGTTTTTCCATGTGTTATCAGCATCCTCCACGAAACGGAGCTCACAGACGGATGTCCTTTCTCGGAATGCTGAATCCTGTAAAGCATTTTTTTTTTCCTGGAATAAACACGGCTGTGTGTGCCCTTTATCCTGTGTTGTGACTAAGAGAGGACACTGGACTTGAGCATCAGCTCCATTACTCAACAGCCACCGAGTTTTAAGAAAGTCATTTAACCTCTCTGGATACTTCCATCCCTGCTCTGTAAATTGGGGGTGAGGATCACGGAATTGTTGCAGAGATTGAATGAAAGGATGCACGTAAAGCTTTTAATTCAGTGTCTGGCACACAGTAGGTATTCAGAAAGAGGTGGTGTCGGTGTCTCCACAATCGAAACCCACATTTGGAAGGGAATATCACACAGCAACTTTGAATTTCTGGCTTCCTGCAGCAGTGTCCTACATGTTTCTCCTTAGCTAATAAATAAAAAAGAAAAAAATCCTGCATTTAATAAACAGTATCTCCCACATTGACACTGTGTGACTGGGGCTGAGCAGATCTGGGATAGTATCAGGAACTGACACACCAACACCCAGCTCCCTCACACGCTGCCAAACTATAAAATGTCTGTAATATCCTGTTGCTGCGTATCTATTTAAATGCTTCAAACTTATCACTTTTAAGTCAAGTTTTGAAAAAAACGGAGAAAAATATGACTTCCCCTCAACTTAGACAATATTCTTTTACTTCAAAACCTTTTTCTAGAGTCAGGCCCACCAATGTGAAGTGAGGGAAATAAGGAGGGAGGGAGGTGGAAAGAGGTGAGATGATGAGACTAAGGATTCTTTAAGAAGCATCAAAGACAAAGAGAAGGAGAGTCTGGATGCAGGCTCCCTGAATGAGGGCACATCTGGGTACATGAGTCTTCTGGGCTCACAGACAAGTCAAGGAAAGCTGCCCCAGGCTGAGGGAGTTTAAAATCACACGCGCTCAACTCAAGAGCCAGCATCTATTTCTTCACATCTTCAGAATGGCTCTTCTTGGTGCAGAAGAACAAACTTGGACCATGTACTAAGAGCAGCTTTAACAGGGACTTCCAACAGTTCACTGTGTTTCCAGAAATCAAGCTCCTATGACCTCAGTTCCCAAGATGAATGGAGCCATTTGAACTTGTTCAGTAGACATTGTGTGGATACAAAATCGGATGTGGGAAGTACCTTCTCTTCATCTTTCATCTTAACTTTGTTCCTCACTACTGACTAGGGAGTGGGTAAATTTAGACACTACTCTTTTTCCTGATTTATCTTAATTGAACACAGCGCAAGCACTGAGCTAACTCCACATTTTCTTTGAAAGATTGGAGGCTACTTCAGAAATGCATGTCACTTCAAAAGAACACACAGGCACTCAAGAGGTCATGTTTTTGATCCTCCAAAAGTGAACACAAAAAGGAAAATATAGGGAGATATTGAAGAACCAAGAGAAGGAAAGAATTAAAAAGTCCTGGTGTCTATCATAAACAGGACCATTATAATTGATCAATTAACTTGAAGGATTCAAGGCTATAAGTCATGAAAACAGATACATCCTGCCGTATATGTGCTATTTTAATTTAAATCTAGAAAAGCACATCTATTCATCAAGACCTTTCCATTGGGTATGTGTCCATTAATTCAAGCTTCCCATTGTCCTTCTTGCTAAAAAAAAAAAAAAAAAAAAATGTTTAAGACGCATCACTCTAGTAGAGACTGCTGGCTCTTCTTCCAATTCCATTCTCTCCTTCTGTGTAATAAAAAGATTATAGCTTCTGCCCTAACACCATACATTTTCCAGTCTCTCTTGCAGTTAGGCATCAGCATATGACTGAGTTTTTGTCAGTAGAGTGATTTTTAAGAAGTGAGGGTTTGTAATAGTGTTTGCAGAAGGCATCTGGGCTGACGCCTTAAGGTAGGGGTACGCCTTCTCAGAGCTCGCTGTCCTCTTCTGATTCCAGAACCCATAACAATAAGGCCTTAAGGGTCTACAGGTCAAAATAATGAAAAACCCGGACCCCAGAATCATTGCATAAGCAGACTTCCCTTTGACCTAGAATGCTAACTTTGGCTTACTACATAGAAAAACAAACAAGCAAATGCAATTCCATCTTCTTTAAGCCATTGAATTTTGTGAGGCTTTTTTGTTCAACAACCTTTGTCTTTCCCTCACAATCTAATCATCGATCATGTCTAGTTTTATTTTGTTAATATGGACTAAGAACTTAGAATCTATCTATCTATCTATCTAATCTATCTATAACAATCTGAGGGTAGAATCCATCACATCTTTATGACTTTCCCTTCATTTTTTTACAGATGTCTCACCACATGTTACTTGAGAGTTTTAAAGGTATGTTGTTTTTTTCAAATCTTCACAGAGCATTCAGTTATGTTTGCATAGAAGTAATTCTCTTCATTTTCACATTAAGGTTTCATCCTTTTAAAGTAATGTCTAATTAAATTCGTGTTTACAGCACAGCACAGCTGGCATGCACGTTGCGGAACAGGTTGACCCTCAGTGTATTAGCTAGCCATTGCTTCATTACGAACCATCCTCAGACTCACACTTCTGCAGTCAGCACTTCAGGCTGGGCTCTGCTGACCTCCTTTGTGTGTCAGCAGCAAGTGAGCTGGGCAGCTCTGCTTCTGGGAGTCGGCAGAACACTGGCAGACGACCTGGGCTTGTTCAATGAGGCACAGCGTAAGGCCCCTTGAGGTCTCTTGTCTCTTCTGCCACATTCGACGATTCAAAGCAAGTCCCAAAGTCAGCCAAAATTCGAGGATAGGGGAATGGACTCTACCTCTTGATGGGAGAAAATGCAAAGTCACATTGCAAAGGGACATGGGTACGTGGAGGGAGTAAATTGTGAACATATTTTATAAACAGTCTTCCACACCTGGTCAATGTACAACCAGAGGGGTGGGAACAGAAAAGAATGAGCGTACCTCAGGAGTAACCCACTACCCAAGAGTGTGCCAACAGGTGCCAGTGTGTTAGTCCGTATGATTTGCGGGGAGAATGAAGATCACCTGCTATTCTAGGAAAACCATGAAGCGGACACCATGAAAGAGAACTCCTGCTATTCCCCAAGCTTGAGAGGCTTTTAGAGCAAGATGAATTACTTTTAACTTCAAGTTACAAATATTAAGAATGACGTGGCAGAGAAAGCTTGTTGTTGCTTACCAAGTGTCCCAGGGGCATCCTACTTTCCTCACCATCCTGCAGTTATACTGAGGTCATGTGACTAGTTCTGTCTCATGGACTGTGTTACTTCCAGGCTGAAACAGCCCTCACTTCCCTTTTAGCAGTGACCTTGAAACCTACATGTACCAGATGGTGTAACAATAAGAGTAAGGAGGGCCACCCAATCTAGATAGAACTTTACATGAGTGAGAAACGACCCTGTGCTGCTTCACACCACTGAGGTTTCAGGATTTACTTTATACAAAACATATGCAAGTCTATCCTGATTTAATCAAATGGTAAAGCTCAGCTGAAAACGCACAAGGACTCTAGGGAGACAAGAGTAATCTGGGGAGTGCATCCACGCTCAAGAATCAGAAGTTAATCATTAATTCATGGAGTTCTTGAAAGAGATTCCCAGGAACACAGTTACAGTCCCAGAAAGGAACTAGAGGTGCTTTTTTTAAAAGAGAGTTCTTTGAGAAGATCCACATTCTCCAAGCCCCAGCAAAAGAATGCCCAGTTACCCCGGACTCTAGACCCTTGGCAGGCAGTGTTTGAGGGGAGGTCAGTTCCTGTAGTAGGCAGAAGGGGTACAGTGTGTTTATATTTATTTTACTCTGAATAAACACCATTACTCAGGACCACTGGATTCTGACTCAACCTATAGACCACCCACCTGGTCTATAGGTTGAGAAACAGGGAGAAACAGGGAGGGGCCCGGTTTCAGACCAATAGATTGGGAGTAGGAAAAATTCTAGCTGTGCCAGAACCCGCTGACTAGGAGCCTGACCTCACTCGAACCTCAGCCGCTGACATGCATGCAACTCACAGCCAGAGCTCCCTGACTGCAGGAAAGACCGTGGTCAAACCCTAACCATGAAAGTTCCAGACCCAGCGTGCTGAGGAGACCCTCAGGAAGGCAGGTGGTTCATTCAGGTATAAGTGGGCTCTGCTTCCCAGGATGCCTGCTTCTCTCTGTGGGTGGGGACGGTGAGTGTCGACTTCATTATCACAACAATTAGAATTTTAAAAAAGCAGATAAATGTGTGTGTCCACACGGGGTCATAATGATGCAGCAATTATTCTGAGACACCGAAGCTAAACACACATTTAGAAACATTTGTAAGTCCTCTGGGGTTTGAGCTTCTTGCATCCCCAGGACATCACTGGGGATGACGTCTCTCTTAATCTATAATATCACCCCCCACCCCCAGTCCCCATGCCTGGTAAATTGGTGTGAAAGAGGAAAGGATTGGCTATAATGTACATAGGTTAACAGAGGTCTACAATTACCGAAAGGGAAATCGTTGAGGCTTGGGTTGGAGCAGAGGAGGATTAAGCAGAGAAGATAGTAACAACTAACGAGATGGTGTAAATGATCCAATTCTTACACATTTGGAATCAGCCACCTGGATGCTTTTCTGACACGAGGCATCATGGTTGGTGCTACAGCGCTGGTGACCTGACATCATAAACTGTACCTACATGCTCCTTGCAAGAAATGCCAGCGTCCTTTCTCCCAGGGGTATTAATGGATACATCTAACAACTGCCCCAGCACAGGCCATGGTGACTAAAACACAAGCAGAGAGCAAGGCACAGGCATGCACCAGTCCGAAGGACCGCCAGCCTCAAACCCCAGGCAGCTCCCAGGCGGCTGCCTTCCTCACAAATCCGGGCACCGCACTGCTGGCCCTCTTACTGCCTCACCCAGCTCCATCACAAAATTGGTTTTATCCCGCTAAAAATGGAAATATCAAAACCACTTTCTAAATTGAGCGGAACACACGCCAGGTATTTTTTTTACCTTTTGCGTGCCCCCCTGGCATATTCACCTCTCTGGAGAACCTCGGTTGGTGGCTGAAATGATAAGGATCTGGCGGGCAACTGAGTATCCTGAGAAGCTGGGGATGCTGTCAGACCCACTGCCCAAATCCTTCCCAGTCCCCACAACCCATCTCGATGCCACTTAGGCAAGGTCTTCTCAAATACCTTGCCCAGAAGAAACCTCCCAGAGAAGCTTATCTGACGTTTTCTCATGGCATCTACCACATTCTTCGTTTTAAAAATGCCTTTCCTCTCCTATCAGACTTCAAACTCCAAGAAGGCAGGGCTTACACATGTTTAATCTTTGGATCTCTACCAAGGCTGGGATGGTGCCATACACCTGACCAAATAACTGAGTGCCAGTGGCGCAAGTCCAACCTGGAGGAGAGGAGAAGGAATGGAGGGGAAGCTGAGGCAGAAGAGATGCTGAGGTGGGGGAGGGGACAGGAAGGAGATTCACGTTTAAGGGTCAGGAGTCGATGAGCACAGACTTGGTGATGCCCAGGGCACCAGGGGACGGGGTTGTGACTCTGACTTTGGGAGGGGGGCTCCCAGTTTCCCCTTCTGAGAAATCTGATAGCATCCCTTCCACAATTTCTCACCTCCCTTCCGCCTTTACTTTTCTAATGTAGCATGTGCCGCGACACCTGTAGAGTATGTCTACTACAGGTCAGCACTTACGGGACACAAAATTAAATCAATGTGTTGTGTGTGGGATACCTACTATTTAAGGCACTATTAACCACAAGTCATGGTGCTTATAGATTTTACTAATTAATCATGAAACGAAACAGAAGTTTTCCAACCTGGGAAACTATCAGGTTCATTCCACATAACACTCAGAAATGAATGTCATCATTTCAATGAACATTTTCTTGGACAAGCACACCTGTTTGTGAGTAAAAGCTGTTAGATACACAACGTTCACAAGAGTCTGTGAAAATGGTATACTCACACACTGCTAGTGGCATTGTCACCAGCAATATGACTTTTTGGTCATAAAAATAGTCATACATTTGAGCACATAATTCCAATCCTGAGGCTATGTTCTATGACAATAAATCAACAGAAGAAAAGTGTATGTATTACAGTGCCATAGTTAATACTGTAAAATGGAAACCATACAAATGTCAATAGGTAAATGATTTCATACCTTTATTGTATTATGCATCTATTATAATGTATTATGCATCTATTAAAAATGGGTGTTGGAAATCTGTGGATATATAAAATATTTATAAATTATAGTAGATGAAAAAAGCATTCTTCAAAGTTTGATGACTACTACAGGTATAACTGCAAAAATCTGTGTGCATGTGGATAAGAACAAAAAGATAATGAAAAAGATAACTAGATATGTTAGGATAATAGATCTTTTTAACTTACTGCTATTAAAAATAGGGATGCTATTTGGGCAGTATTCCACAGGGATGGAAGGAGAGAAGTGAGAAGGTAAATGAAAGGCTAAAGGGAAAAGACAGCTTTTAACCAGAACAAGAGAAAATTCACCAACAATACAGTTCACATTCTCAGAGCTGCAATTTATGTTTGGCATTGAGTATTTTCAATAAAGATAATGATTAGATAATGTGTAATAGAAAAGCAAGCTAATGAATGAAAGCTATTCATTCAGAAAAAGCCTTATTCATGGATTCTTGCCTCTTAGCAAATTATACGCATGCTTGACTATATGAGATATTTAAGAAGAGGAAAAAAGAAATTTCAACATACAACAAAAATGTGTTTGGGGTGGGTGCTCTGGCTGTGGCCCTGCCATAAATCAGCTGCGTGGAGATGAGCAAGTGACAAGAGCCCCCAGGTCTCAGCTTCTCCAATTACAAAGTGAAGGGGCTGAACTAAAACTCTGAGGGCCCCTGAGCCGTACATCTCATGAAACCGGGAAAGCTCATCTTATCTCGGGAACTTGATGCAGTGCATGGATACAGCTCTGCGTTCGATTTACCAATGGCCAGAGACTCGTGAGAAGAGTTATACAGCGGGCCTGCCTTTGGGGGTCCTGACCTCACTGAATTCAGGTTATCACCACTAATAGTAATTCATTCATCAAATTATGTGGTGCTTATGGCCTCTTCGATGCTCCCGATGCATATTAGCTCATTGAATCGCTACAACCACTGTAGGACGTAGGAAATACTACGTACTCATTTTACAGATGAAGAAACAACTGAGGCACTTACAGGTTAATAACATCCCAAGGTCACTCAGCTGGTAAATGGCAGAGTCAGGACTGAATTCCAAGCGGTCTAACTCCAAAGTCCATGTTCTTAATTATGATGGGATTGGCTGGGATGGTGCTTTCTGTTCATCTGATACCCCCTCCCCCCAACACACACACACACACACACACACACACACACACACACACACACCCCTCTCCAGCCAGGAGCTTCCACATTCATAGGAAGGAAGAAAGGCTCAAATATAGAATTGCAAGAGCATCCTGCCTTAAGAATAGCTCAGAATATTCCAACCGTTATCACTCACCTTGGTGTTAGACGATCCCTGATAGGTTCTCGCGGATAAACTTCATTTACCCCTGCTTTCTGTACGTCTGCTATTGAGACTAGATCCTGAAGAATTTGGACTAAGAGGAAAGGGGAGATAAACAAGATCTCGGAGGTGGGCCATCCCAGGACACACGCTCAAATAATGAACCCTTCTCCAGCATTCAGCCCAGGCCTGGTCCCGTCAGGGTCCCAGAGTTCTTCCTACCACGCCTCGTGCTTGCTGATTATTCTCTCCCCTGAAGCCAGAGGGAGGGATTTAGCAAATACTTGGAATAAATATACAAACCAGGGAAAAATAGATTCTACAAAGATAGAATTTGGTAAAGGATGTGTTTACCTGGTTTTGCTCAATCTGGGCAACTTTTGGAAAGAATCTTTTGGGAAAAAGAATCATTTTTGATTATAATAGCAATATCTGCTCATTATAGTTACTTTAAGTGACATAGAAAAATACATAAAGAAGAAAAGAAATACCTACAATAGAACCACCACTGTTAACTGTGTGGTGCATATCTGCTGATCTTTTTTCTATGCATTTTTGTATATTTTTCATATAAAATTGGGGTATTATTCAGTAGACTTTTTTTTCACTTAACAATATAGCATCACCTATAATGGCTATATGGAATTATATATAGGTAGCAGGATGAAAAAATAAGTATGTAAAAAACAACCCTAGAAGTGGGTACTCTGACTTCTAAGTACAGGGGTTACATAATTTCTGTCAGTGGAGAAATTATTAGGGTGGTGTGAAAGTAATTGAGGTTTTCGCAATTATTTTTAACCTTTTAAACTGCAATTACTTTTGCACCAACCTAATATATACTGTCATTCCATCTGCGAAGACTGGTTGAAGAGCTAGAAAGTCAAATCTAATCCTCGGTGTGGAGCTGATTACATCAGCCTAGACAAGGCCTTCTCAGAACTATGCTTCTCTTCCTACCCAATCCTTTCTTCTACTCTCCTTTCACAGGTGTAAGACTTGCATCTCCCACCTGCCTATTCCTGCTCCCTTTCCCTTTGTCCTGCATAGGAATTTCTCCTGATATGTTTCTAATACCGTTGATCCTCTCTTGGTATCTGCTTCTGCGGGGACCTGAACTGATAGATCACCCATCCACCAAATATGAAAGCAGTTCTCAAAAATTATATTTGTAAGACATATATAAGGATAGGAAAAACTAGGATCTAATGCTCTGAAAAACGCCAGTATTCTAAATGTACCTACATGATCCTAGTGGTTTTTTTAATGACATAGGTGTGTGTGTGTGTGTGTGTGTGTGTGTGTGTCTGTGTGTGTGTAAAATTCTTCACACATGCACATTACAACATTGAATGATTATTTCTGGATTAATGGATTATGAGAGTTTGTTGCTGCTTCTTTACCCTTTTCTTTATTCTCCAATGTTTCCATAATGAACATCATTACCTTTATAATCAGAAACAAAGATAAGGTCCACACATATACAAAGTACCCACAAGGTCCCTCTGAGGTTGGATGCTGTCTGAATGAAGCCCCCAGGCTGGCCTCCACTTTGGAGGTCGATACTCAGTAGGCAGGCACAGCTAAGCTGCAAGAAATACAGATTGTAATGTTCACGCTCAACAGCTTCAAAAATATGCTTGGCTGATTCCAGATGTTTTCAAAATCCAAACTACATTTAGGAATCTTGATGGAGCATCAGAAGGAAACAAAACAGATGGAGTGCCCACCCTACCGAGCATTGCTTGTTTTAGTTTCATTACATTTAAAAGAAATTTCTACCAAGTCAGTATTTCCCCAAATTACTTCATTTTTCATTTTATTACTTATCTGGTAAGCAAGAATGATGCCTTCTCCTTCGCCTTGAAGGACAAGAAACTTTCCTAAGTCTGCAGAAGGGATGCCGGGGGACACTGAGCTGGCATGGGGGACACCCGCCGTGCTTCCACCAGCCATCCTCAGACTTGCCCTCTGTCCCTCTATCAGAGCCGGGGGACGTAGCTGAACAAGTCCGTGTTTGCTGTTCTCTTTTTCTTATTAGAAAATAGCTGGCATACAATATTATATGACTTTCAGATGTACAACATAGTGATTCAGCATTGATATATCTTATGATACACTCACTACACTGTCCAGGGACCATCTGTCACTGTGCAAAGTTATCACACTATAATTCGCTATATTCCCCTTTACCCTTTTCACCCATCCCTCCCCCGCCCCCCGTCTGCAACCATTAGATTGTTCTTTGTTGCTATGTGTCTGTCTTTTTTGTTTCTTTGTTTTGATTTTTTAAATTCCACATATAAGTAAAATCATGCAGTAAGTATCCTTTCTCTGTCTGACTTATTTCACTTAACATAACGCCTTCTAGGTCCATCCCTGTTGTTGCAAATGGCAGGATTTCATTATTTTTCATTGCTGAGTAATATTCCGTTGTACATATGTACCACATCTTCTTTATCCACTTATCTGTTGATGGACACCTAGCTAGCTTCCATCATAGCCATGGCTATTGTAAATATTGCTGCAATGAATGTAGGGTTCCATGTGTCTTTTTTGAATTAGTGGTTTCATTTTCTTCAGATAAACATCCTGAAGTGGAATTGCTGGGTTGACTAACAGTTCTATTTTTCAGTTTCTTGAGGAATCTCCATCTTGTTTTCCATAATGGCTGCACCTATTTGCAGTCCCACCAACAGTGCACAAGGGTTCCCGTCTGTCCCCATCCTCGCCAACACTTGTTATTTATCGACTTTTTGATAATAGCTACTCTGACTGGTGTTCTTAAGAAACTCTTGTACAACAAAGGGTCAGAACAGCGTAATACCACCAGCCACACGATAGTAATAACACATTTACCGGATGACTGCTTTTGCCAGGCAGTGTTCTAAACACTTGCCATACATTAAATAGCTCCCTGAATCTTCACAAGAATCCTACAAGGGAAGTACTGACCCCATCCCCATTAACAGGATGCAGCAGGGGAGACAAGTAAAGCGACTTTGCCAGAAACACAAAGCAGTTCAGTGTATGGTGGAGCAGGAGTTTGAACACAGGAAGTCACAAAGGAAAAATGAAATCAAGAACAAAATACAAGTATGCAGTTCAGGTACACAGCAGCTGTCCTTGACGGAAATGAGAGCTGAACAATGCTAGATAAGCAGCAGGGGAAGTGCGATTCCACTTGGGAGCAAATCAGTCAAAATAGACAAAAGGATGTAAACTTAAAAAACAAGGAAGTCAAGCCTAGGCCACTAAATACATACTGAGAGACAAACAGGTAAAGTGATACAGACATGCATGAAGTGACAGAGCCGGGGGACGTAGCTGAACAAGTCCAAGACGCCATCGCGTTATGCTTTGGAGAGGGAGGGAGGTGAGCGTGTGAAGACTGGATAGAAGGGATGCGAAATAAACAGAGAAAAATCAATGACAGAGAGTTGGGATTGTCAGCCAAGAGGAAGGAATGGAAATGCAGGGGGATAGATATCTCCACTCCGAAATAGCAAGAGGCAAAGGAGGGGGAAGCAAGTGATTTGTGAAGGAATTGCATCATTTCCTTTTCACTGTTATTTTAACCTTGCATGATGTCTTCCTCAGCCACCCTGCTAAACGGATTGAGAAAGAAGAACTCTTCTCTTAGGGCTTAACATTCTGTAGAATGAAATGGCAACATGCCAGCCGCCACTGCTCATGGCACATGGAGTTAGGTCGGGTGTTGTTTTCTGTATGCCCTCTGTGTCTTTCGAGATTCTTGCCAAGAATGAAGGAGCTGTGATTTCAGGTGAGTAGGTGCCATTGAAAAGAGGATTCTCCTCTTGCAGAATTATTGTGGCTATGAAGTAAGATCAATGTGATGAGCACAGATGTTCAGGGCTTGACACTTGTATGTGCTCCATGAATGATGGTGACGAGGGGTCAGGTGTTTCTCTCTTTGCTCAAAAATATTCAGCGGCTCCTCACTGTCAAGAGGACACTAGTCCAGGCACCCTGGCCTCGCACTGAGAACACTTCGTTTATTAGTCCCCGACTTATATTTTGATAACCTTAATCACAAATGGGTTGACTGTATTTACACATTGGCAGCATTAGTCCTACTCGGAAATGTCATAAAGCCTCTGTAAGAGGATTTAAGAATGAAATGACACGGGCCCCCTTCATTACAGAGCTTAGTCATGGATCATGGAAATTGATCTACCAGCTCAATCTTTCAGGTCCAGGTGGGCGAAGTGAGGAAACCTCATAAGCTTCACAGTTGGGTAAGAGTGACAGCGACAGTGCTCAGTCACTGGAGAACAGCTTTCTGTTCAGACACTGGCAGAACAGGAGGGAGACACTGGTGAATCCAAGAGCAAAGGAAGAAGAAAGGAGGGCAAATGTCATACGATTTCAATTATAATAATTAAACTGAATTATCGTGGTTTAAGATAGATGGCCACAAGAGGCCAGGCTTAAAAATAAGCAAATGGCGGCGTGTAGAGGGCACACTTGGCAAAGCCTGAGGAATCCTAGAGAAAATAAGAAGGAAACTCCTGCAGACATTGTTCTCCAGTATAACTAACGCTACAAGTCACTTGGGTCTATATTCCAGACACACGATCACTCTGTTGGCTCAGTAAAAAGAAGCCACTTTTATCTTGGGTGGTTGTTGTTGTTCATGTTACTCTTGCCCTCCTCCTGGCAGTTTCCTCCCTGGTGCTCAGTCCACATCCTTGATTCCATTCCCAGTTCCAAATGAAGGCAGCGACTCAGGCCTGTCTGGCCACCAAAACATGTCCTTCTTTTGGCCACAGTGATTGGTTCAGAGTTGGGTCTGTGGCCCAGTTAGAAGCAATGATATTCAAGAAGACCTTTGTTGGGACAGCAGAGGAAAAGGCACTTGCTTTTTTCTACTGGGATTTCCATAAGATGACATGTACCTGGAGCTGCCCACGAAGCAATCACTATGGGAAACAGGGCCAAGAGATGGCGAGAAACTGGGTCCTCACAACACTGTTTGCGCCCGTGGATCAGAAGGCACCTGAAGCCAATGTCCCTCAGCACAGTCAAATTAATACCCAAAGCCAATAAATTCCTATTTTTCTTAAGCCAAGTTGAATCAGGCTCCATCCTCATGATAAAAAAAAAGTCATAACTAATGGAGAAACAGAAGCTGAGGCCGAAATAAACTTATCTCTGCCAGGGAACTGGGATGGCCCCTGGACCGGGCAACAGACTCTGCTTTCCTGCAGCTGCCCAGCTTTGGAGAACCTTGACTCAAAGGCTATACCTCACGGGAGAGAGAGCTGGTGCAGGCTCCTGAAGACCCAAGCAGCTCTTAGTCCAGACTTGGGAAGAAAATATCCATCCTCCTGTGGGTGCAGAGAGACCTCAGGGAGCCAGGAGGGTCAGCCAGCTGTAGGGGACCCTCTACACAATGTCTGTCCCGTAATCCAGCATGGGCAGCCCCTCTCACCCACTGCCCTCCTCTCAATCCTTCCTCTCCAGTGGAACTGGTCCCACTGCTGTCCCCTGACCACATCGAGTGTGCTCCTGACTCCACAGGCTGGTTCCTCCCCACCTGGCTTCCTCTAGCGCCTCCTCTTCACCCACCTCCCTCGCCCATAGTCTAAAACCTTGCTCAAACCTGTCCAATTTTCTCTGGCCACAACAACCCACATTTGAATGCAGTTTCCTTATTGGTAAAGTGGAACAATATGTTAGAGATTTAGCTATTAAAACACAATGATGATAATTGTGATAATTGGTATAGCCAACATCTAGGGAGCATTTTCATATATGTCAGACGTATAAGTGCTTTTCATGTATTATCTCATTTAACTTTTATGCACCCTTGAGACAGGCATTGTACTAACATACATTTAGGCAACAAAGGTGCAGGGAAGTTGAGAAACTTGCCCAATGTCATACAACGAGGAGGTGACAGAGCCATACTTTAACCCCATGCAGCCCGATGCCAGAGCTTCCTTCCTGACTGCTGCACTCGCTGCTCTAAATGGTAGTAAGATGATGTCAGAGCTTGGGAGGCAGCGAGGCCAGAATCCTGCCCACACCACTTCCATCGCAAACTGTATATCCCCTCCGAGAAGCACACTTACAAGGGGGGCGTTTGGGCTCTGCAGAGATGCCCAGGCAGGAAGCCTACAGACCTGACTGATCCTTCTCTGCATGGACACTGGCGCTGGAAGCCTGGTTTCAAAGCCTTGCTCTGCCACTTGCTCACTGTGTGATCTCAAGCAATCTCTTACCCTCTTGTGCCTGAAGGTTTTCTCTGTAGAGGGGGTAATATCATGAAAGGTAAGTAAGTCACTGCATATAAAGCACGTTAGGATCATTCTTGGCACGCAGTCAACGCTGGGCCATAATTGCTCACTGAACAAGGCTCGTCAGGGCTGCTGCTGCATCTACAGCGGGTTCCAGTGATTGAACCAATGTGCCACTGCACCCTCTGTGAAGGCCACCCCTGCATGATCATGTGGGATGACGTTAGTGGCCTTCAGCAGGACAGGGGCCCCAGCAATCTCAGAATGGACCATCTGACTTCGGTTCTGGGGTGCTGGCAATGTTGCTTTTCAGAAATTTGGCTTTGTCATTTTTAATTGCTTAGTCTTGCTTTTCCTGGCCCAAAGAACAGAGCTGCCAGCCCTCAGATCCATCCTAAGAGCAGTTTGGCAACGGAGGCCACTGCTTATCTGGAGGGTTTTCTTTATATGTAAACATCTGCTTCCAACACCCCCAGGCAACTTATTTGCATCCATCCACGAGGGGCTGCAGGGTTACCGGAACAGGGTTCTTCACCTGCCTAAAGGAAGCACAGTTCTGATACTATGTGCCCTTATGGATTTTGCCTGGACAGCAAACAGATGCATGGAGTCTTGGTGAGCAGAGACAAGCTGGGCAGCTGGAGTCGGGCAGCCTTACAGAGGCCACATGTACACCACACACCAGGGGCACGTGGACTGGCAAGGATGACCTCAGCAGCTGGAGGAAGAAGCGCCTCCTTCCGCCAGGAGTTTTTAGCTTACAGACCCATGAAGCAGCCAACATAGGCTCTGGCGGGTCTTATTTTGTTTCAGACAACCCGTCATGCAGATTCCTAAGAGAGAGAGGGTGCATGTTTGTAAGGATGAGGGAGAGGCAGTGCAGGTAGCGGAGGCTGGCGAAGGACAGAGCAGGGCAGAGTGTGAGAAGCCGGCAGGGCAGAGGGAGGGAAGGAGGCATAGTGACCTGGCGGGGACAGTGAGAAGGCAGGGAAGGGATACGGCAGGTGGATGGCCAGGGGCCACGCAGTGACATGGTGAAGCGCACAGCCTGATGTCAGGCAGCCTGGCTGACACGCCAGCGACACGAGTGACCAGCCGTTTGATCCAGGACAGATTACTTGACCTTGCTAAGCCTATTTTAGTATCTAGAAAATGGATGAAATACTCATAAAGATATCATGAGAATCAAATTAGTATCACCATCATAATTATTTGTTGGGTTATAATCATAACAGAGACAAAGGTATTTGAGTGGCTTTCAAACGTAAGAGTCTGACCTTCATGTCATTTTCCAATGAAAGAAGAACGCCAATCTAGTAGTCTACAGTGAGAAGTACAGCGTCAGAGGAGACAAGACCCAACGCACACCAACGTCTCTGAAGATGGGCTCTAGGGTGGTAACAGCCCAGGTGCGCTGGCCCAAGGCTGTCTCTCCCCCCGAACTTTATGGCACTGACAATGCCCATCTTTGCAAAGGGGTCTAATGTCTGGTGTGACATGTTGGAATTGCACTGGAAATTATGCAGGGTGGTGGTGTGTAATTTGATATGACTAAATGGTGTTACACAATAGTCGTTCAGGATTCTGCATGTAAGAATGAGAAGATAGAAGAAGGGTAAGCAGAAGGGAGGGACAAGGGAAAGGAAAGAGAGGAGCAGAAGAAATATCCCAAACCCGAGTGTCCAGGAATGCTTAGCTGCACTAGCATTAAGCCCCAGCCAGCCAGTAGCAGAGAATAAAATTCAGGCAAGTGTCTTGTCGGCCCCTGGAGTCTCTGTGGCAAAACCAGATTACATCTCTATTTTACACCACATGGGGTTTGCTTACATGTCATTTTAAGTGACTTGTTATGGGAGAAGGAGACTTCATGAAAGAATAGATATCGTATACATATTTCAGGACTCTGAAAGAAGTGTAGAAGCAGGTATGTCTTGTTTTCTAACAACAATGGAAAGCTGTCATTTCTGATAATAAAAAGGCTGTCACAAGGTTTTATGTTCATTGAGATGGAGACACCAGAATGGCCTGTCCAGGCTGCATTACCAGACCCTAAGGAAGATCCTCCCCTGCAGGCACAACTGCGAGGCTCTGGTCAGTATGCTGGGCCTGGCAGGACCTCAGGAGGCCATCTCTAGAGCTGAGGAGGCCTGCAGAGCGTGTCCTCATCAGTGGCCCTGGCAGTCAGCGAGCAGGACGCCCAGCCTTCACCGGCTACAACAGCAAGTTTTCTGGAAGACGCCGCTCACAGAATGGGCCTACGTCCCGCTCATTCTGCTCTTCATGGTGGCAGCTCTGAGGGCACGGTGCTCATTTCCCTGCCCTAAAAGTGCACCTGCATCACTTCCTTGCTAATTAAAGAAGAGCCATGAATTCCTCAAAGCTGTTTGGGGCATGTCATTCAGGAGACCCTGCTCGCTGCGCCATTTGTCGTGCAAGACGGCCTGCAGGGTCTCTGGTCCCGCTCCCCACATAAGAGCATAGGATGTGGCTAGGCCAAACAGGAACCCCCACGGAGCCATAGGGAGGGGAGCCAGACCACTGTGGTCTCACTGGAGGCTGGATCTACACGACCTGCAACCTGCTGTCCGCTTCTGCCTGCCAACCGACCAACCAACTCCACTCGACTCCCGACTCGACTCACCAGCACAGCGGCGGCAGTTCTATCAGAGACTAATTGGCTAACTGGTTACAGCTGACGGCCATCTACTACCCGAGCCAGCACCTTTCCACGTGAGCCCGAGAGCCTGGAAACTGCTCTCTGGGACTCTGTCCCCACAGGGCACCTGTCCGGGAACTTCGTCACTGCCTTCCTGACTTGCTCTTTCTGCCCCCGTTTGCACTCAGCTCCTCGTTCTCGATTTTGCCTCTTGTCTATAGCCGTTCCTGGGCTGTATGGACCTGAAGCTCCTGGGTTCGAGTCGGAATCTGAGCACTGTTTCCAGACTCTGGGTCTTCTGCCCCAGGTGTGCCGGAGAGAAGCCACACTGGTTCTGGTTCTGGGAATGCAACTCCGGTCTGGGTCATGGCCGGGCTGCCCTCATTCAAACTGCTCAGCATTCTCTTTACGCTTCTGTCTATGGAGGAAAGGGTGCACGTCCTCCTCAGACAGGGAAAGCTCTCCAAAAACTCTTGTCTGTCTTCTGATAATTGTAAGATGGAGTTAGATCGCTCTTGCTAAAGTGAAAACAGCCTAGAGCTTTTAATACCAAGGTCCCACAGTTGTAGAGTTGTCTAAGTATTGCTTCTAAGCTGGATGCATCTAAGGAAAGAGTCTAATCAAGTGCACATGATAACGCCAGAATAGGAATCAGAACATTTAAGAACTAGTCGAAAGTGCCTCTGCTATTCTTTGATGTTTATGCCATCATGTATCTTTTTAAAATGTAGCATTTAGTAACACTTACACAGCATAGCTGTTTTCCTTAGAGAAAAAGGGATTTGAAAATTTTACAATTCTGATATGAATCTCCTATTAAAGTGGATTTCTAAGAATTTATTCCAGTGGTTATAATCCTCTGTGCATTAGAAATAACAGAGAAGCGTATTAAAAATGCAGACATTGAAGCCCCATGCTTATAAATTCTAGACCCAGGAATTTGTTCTGCTAGCAATCTGTAATATTTCAGAACCACCAGTCTAATGTCTCTCAAACTTCAGAGTACATATGAATCACCTGAGGATCTTGTTAAAAACTACAGATTCTGCAAAAGTCTAGAGTGAGGTCTGCGATTCAGTGATTCTAACAAGCTTCCGGTGCGGCTGATTCTGCTGGCCCACTGTCACACGTTGAATAGAAGGTGTGGACGTGCGACCAGATGGAGCACTCACCCGATGGCAGCTGGGCCCAAACTGGATTAGACATCTGAGAGAAAATCATCAGACTCCTCAGGACTGGACTCTGAATACTAAGTTGTGAAGTGATTAACAATGGATTTTACACACATCATCTCAGTAAATCCACACATAAACTGTACACAATCAGTATCATATTATTTTTCATGAATGAGAAAACCAAGACTCAGAAAAGTCATACAGCTAGTAAGTGGGTGTCGTGGTTTTCTATTACCGCTTTACAAATGACCACAAACTTCATGGCTTAAAACATGACAACATTATTAGGTTTTGACTCTAGAGGTTAGAAGTCCTGAAATCAAAGCGTTGGCAGAGCTTGGATTCCTTCTGGGGCTCTAGGACAGAAGCTATTTTCCTTCCTCTGCAGCTTCCAGAGGCCACCTGCATTCCTTGGCCCATGGTCCTTTCCTCCATCTTCAAAGCCAACAACATCTCTGACCCTTTTTCCTACATTAAATCTCCAAGTACAGCTGAGAAAGCATCTCTAAGAAATCATGTAATTAGATGGGTCCCCCTGAATAACACAGGACACGCTCCCATCTCAGGTCTGTACCTTAATCAAATTGGCAAAGTCCCTTCTGCTGTGTAAGGCAAATATTCAGTTTCCAGGGATTAGGGTGCAGACACCTTTGAGGGACCATTATTCTGCCAATCACGGTGGGAAAACCATGATTTGGAACCTGGAATCAAATTCAGATATAATTCCAGAGTCCAAGCTCCTTCCAGTACACAACTCAAAACAGCAGCTAAATTGAATGTTGTTGTTGGTTTCTGGAGGCCAAATCAAGAATGGAGCATAAATTGAGTGCAGCTGCAGGCAGCCTGAATACCATTATCATTTTAAATTGAACAAAATGGTGCTGAAGTAGATTTTGTTTACTGCAATTTACTTTGCATTCTCCTTAGACTCAGCAAAACCCAATCCTTCTGTGCAACTTCAACGCCTTGGGATAATGTGTGAACATCTAATTGTGGTTTCTGGTCATCATTTATCCTAACTAAAAAGTGAGATGGAAACCTCTTAAAAAGTGAGATGGAACATTTTTAAGATGTGGCAATGAATCACTTACACTTTCATGCAACCATTTTGAAGCAAGATTAGTAAATAGCCCTTGAATATTCGACTCCCGTTGTCTTGCAGGGCAGCAGGTGGGGTCTCAGCTCCCGCTCCCCACATAAGAACAACACAGGATATGGTTAGGCCAAAAAGGAACACCCACGGAGCCATAGATAGGGGTGTCATACCACTATAGTCTCACTGGAGGCAAGATCCACACGACCTGCAACCTGCTGTCCGCTTCTCTTCCTGCAAACCGACCGACTGACCAACCAACACAGCCGTGGCAGTTATATCAGTGGCTAATTGGCTAACTGGTTACAGCTGATGGTCAATTAGCCACAGCTGACGGCCATTGACTACCCGAGTCAGCACCTTTCCACGTGAGGCCGAGCCTGGAAACTGCTCTCTGGGACACTCTCCCCACAGCCGTGCAAGGAGTTTGGTGACCAGTGAGGGGCTGTGTTCACCAAATCACTCAGACTCCCCACCCCAAGTAGCCAGGCGCTCCTGTCTGCAGATTTGGCCTCAAATCAAGGCGAAACTCATCCCACACTTCGTGAGTGCATTCAGATCTAGGTTTTATTTTTAGGGCTGCAATTCCATCCACAGAAATGACCCTTTAGTTATTGGACACATTATCATCGGGCCAGTGAACAGAGAAATATTTAATGTGTTGTTTTTTTTTTTAAACCTCTGATATGGATTGAATTGTGTCCCCCCCAAAAAGAATGGTTGAAGTTCTAACCCAGAGTGCCACAGAATATGTCCTTATTTGGAAGTGTGGTCACTGCAGATATAATTCGTTCAGATGACTGTTATCCTCACAAGAGGAAAGAGACACGGGAGGAGAAGGTGCCCACGTGACAACAGACGCAGAGATGGGAATGATGCATCTACGAGCCAAGGAAGGCCGAGTGCAGAGGACATCAGGAGGTTTAAAAAGCAAGGAAGGCTTCTCCCCTTCAGGTTTCAGAAGGAACCAACTCTGTCAACACCTCGCTTTTGGACTTCCAGCCTCCAGAACTATGAGAGAATAAATTTCTGTTGTTCTAAGCCACCTCGTATGTGGTGCTTTGTTATGGCAGTCCTAGTAGACTGAATACTATCTTTCAGGATGTTGTTACAACTTCTATTTCTCATGTTAAAGAATGGACGTATTTCTGAAAAGGTGGATGAATATAGATAAAACAATGACCAGAATATGACTTAAATACTGGAGATGCAGTCCAGAGAATGATTTTGACTACAAGATGTTACTTAAACCACACCACAGAAACCTTGCCAAAACATTATTCATTATAAAGTTGAATTTAGTATAATGGGCATTTCTTGTTCAGTTTCAGGAAGAAGTTTTAAAATGACTTTACAGAGCACGGACCCAGGATACAGTTCAGTGGCAGCAGCAGCAGGCAAATGAGGACCCGCTCACTTGTAAAGCACCTACTGTGTGCCAGGTGCTTTGCAGACATGTTTTTCAAGACAATTACCCCTCCCTTTTGCAAAACAAAAACAACAACAGAAAACCTTTTCCTTTGGGCTGTGACCTGCTGCAGAGGGTAGGAGAGGAATGACTAATATAATCAAGTTGAACTCTTCCTCAGCCCCACACTGACCCTTGTCATGACCGACACGGCTCCTTCTGAAGCTGTAACCTCTGTATCTCCACAGCTCACTACCTCCACCTGCCAGTCCTAAAAGTCACTTATCAGCCGCTCCTGCAATCACTGTTCTAACCTCATTAGGACCCGCAATCCATCCCACTGCCTGTTCAACCCATCCTTTGCCTTCCACGCTCTCTCTGCTTCCTATTGTTTGTCCTAGGAAAAGCACAAACACTTAACTTGGCCTATAAGACTCCACGAAAGACAGGTCCCACACCGTGCTTCCCCTGCTCTTCCGGCTCGAGACAAGGGAGCCCTCGCAGACTCTCGTGCTCGCTCCTTCACGCTGCCACAGAGCCTCTTCATACATTGCTCCCTCCGAGGAGAACACTCACTGTCCGTCCTACCCTCTAGCCCAGTCACCTCCTCGTTCTTCGCATCTCACCTCCATCAGCTCCTCCACAGAAATGCCTAGCTTTCTCTAACTCCCTGAGGTCAGATCGGCCTATCAGATCCTCTCAGAGCTCAAGGCCAGTTCCATTTTGACAGTTATTTGAAGAGTTATTTGACAGATGCCTTTCCACATAGACGGAAAGCTCAAAGCAAAGCAAAACAAGAGCTTTGTGTGCTTTTGTTTATCATTGTATGCTTAGCGCCCAGTAGAGTACCTGTCGTATACAGGCACACAAAATAATTAGTTCAATGAAAGTTGAATGAATATTTAATTTTCACAACCACCTGGAAAGAAAGTTATTCCCATTTTACAAATGGGAAAAATGAAGAAGCTCAGGAAAGTGAAATTACTTAAGTTGTAGATAATTAGAGACTCACCCAAGATTATAAAGCGTGGGTTCTTTCCTCTGTACTGTTTCTTGTAATATGAGACTCGAATATCACAAACTATTGTGTGCTAACACCACGAAAGGTGGGGTCAGAGGCAGCATCTCCATGGTGCCAACTGAAGGTAAGAGGAAGATGAGTCCCATGGGATGCCCAACAGCCCCTGGGCCACCTCCATTGAGAAAACCTCTGCCACCCAAAAACCAGTTGACCTATATCAAAAGCATAAGAATATTAGTACCTTCTCACTATTAGTAACTCTTCACTTAGTAATTCTGTTTCTAGCAATTTTAAGGAAATTTTAAGAGACGTACAGAAGGATTTATGACCAAGGATGTCCATAACAGGAATATGTTCAAACAGGTGATACATCCTTACAATGGATTTTTATGCAGATACTAAATATGTATTTTTAAAGAATATTTAAATGACCTGGGAAAATGGTTAACTATAACACTCAGTAAATAAAAGGGCAGTAGGCTAATAATGAAAGGATAGATACTCTGTTTCCCTGAAAATAAGACCTAGTCGGACAATCAGCTCCAATGCGTCTTTTAGAGCAAAAATTAATATAAGACCCGGTCTTATTTTACTATAATTAAGACCGGGTCTTATAAAATATAAGACCCGGTCTTATACTAAATTTTGCTCAAAAATACACATTAGAGCTGATTGTCCGACTAGGTCTTATTTTCGGGGGAAAAGTGTAGTAGTATGATTCCCAATTTGGGTGGCTTGTGTTTCTATCTATATACAGTGAAGAAAAATAAAATACAGAAAAATGTTAACTGGTTATCTTTGAGTAGCAAGATTATTATGGGCAATTTATATTTCCGTCCCTATACTTCACAGTATTTTTAACTGTTGACTGTGAACATGTGTTGCTTTCATAATGAGGAAAACTATTATTAAAAAGTAATTGACCATGTGATTTGCTTGAAAGGTTTTTCTTATGTTTTATCAGCTTTTCAGTTGCTATTTCTAAATTATTTCAGAAACAAAATTGCTAATCTTTTGACGAAGTTTTCTTCTCTTTCAGATTATTTAGACAATAGGAGGCCACATGGAGATTACAATGGACTATTTCAGCTCCAACATATAAAGGGCTTGAAAGTGTTGGAAAACAACTCAACAAACTGAAAACCAATGACTTTTCTTGAACTCATCAGAGAATTGACTTTGCAGGGCAAACTGTCTCCCCGAAATGTGGAGCAACAGGTAAATCCAGTCACAGCCAAGATCTATTACCCTGGAGCATAAGTGCTGCAGCTCTAAACTGGTGGGTTCCCACGGTCGGAGGGAAAGCACCTTGCTATGTGGAGCACTACCTTCAGGAGTCTCACCGATTTCTCATGGTGAAGGTCAGAGAAAGATTCCCTCATGGCTCTGGTGGGTGGAGGCAGAGTAATGTTTGCGAAATATGCCCAGCGCTTTCTTCATAACAGAAGCCTGCCTACTCCCCAGGGGAAAGGCTTTACCAGAGCCTGGTCCTAAAGCTGAGGAGATGGTCATTCCCCCCACTCAGCCCCTTTTCGCCTTCCTGTCTCACCTCAGAGGGATGGAAAAGCCCTCCAAGAAGAAACACACTTGAAAGTCACAGACTCAACCCTACTCCGAGACTTGAGATCCAATCATAAGATTAGAGAACACATGCTTACCACCACACCGACAGGGGTCCAGTATAATAGTGGATTGCCCCAAAAGAGCTACAAGACATGGGCTCTCTCTGAGGTATACTTAGGGAGGTCCAAAGTCAGCAGGGGAAACAAAAACAAGAGCTCCAGAAGAATCTGAAACCTCTAGCACCCATAGCTCAGCAAACATTAAACACAGCCTAACTCCTAGCCAGATTAACATAAGTGCTTTCACACTAGAAAACTATCTCAGTTCCTATTACTCAACACAGTGCATCCAGCTTTCAGCAAAAAACTTCCAAGGCATGATAAAAAGCAGGCAAAACAGATGAAGATCTGTGATCAAACAAGAAATGAGAGAGGATCTCAAGCAACCATCAGAACGAGACTCAGGTATGATACAGATGTTAGCATTAGCAGACAGGGAATTTAAAATAACTATCATTAATATGTCCAGGGCTCTAATGGAAAAAGTAGACAACATGCAAGAACAGACGTGTAATGTAGAGAATGGAAATTCTAAGAAAGAATCACAAATAAAGACTAGACATAAAAAATACTGTTAACAGAAATAAACCAAAAACATGACACCTAGGCATATCATACTCAACCTAGAGGAAAGCAAAGATAAAGAGAAGTATCTTGAAAGAAGTCAGAGGAGAAAGGAAAAAGCATGTCACCTGTAGAGGAACGAGGACAACAATAATAGTGGGCTTCTCTTCAGAAACCACACAAACAAGAAGGTAGTGAAGTGAAAGAGTAAAGAGTGTCAAAAAAAGAAAAACCACCAACTTAGAATTCTGTATCCAGCAAACATATCCGTCAAAAGTGAAGGAGAAGTACTTTCTCAGAACCAAGCGAGTTCATTGCCAGAAGACCTGCTCTACAAAGAAATGTCAAAAGAAAAATTATATACATCAGAAATTTGGATCTAAGTAAAGATGAGTGTTGGAGAAATCAATGAAGGTAAAATCAAATCTTTGATTTTTAAAGCCTTAGTTGATCTAAAAAGTAACTGTTTAAAGGAACAGTAACAATGTATTAAGTGATTACAGCACATGGATTAGTGAAATGAATGACAGCACCATCATAAGAGATGGGAGGGAGAAATAGGGAATACTGTTGTAAGGTACCTTCACTACGCATGAAAAATAGTGTTATTTCAAGGTAGAACTAGATTAGTTTAAAAATACTGTAAACTTAGGCAACCATTAACATTTTTTAAAAACAAATATTACTGAAAGTAAATTAGAGGAGGAGCCAGAGACCCAAGGCTGTAGGCCTCACCTTTCTGGGCCCATTTCCTTATGTGTGAAATGGTATCAGTCGAATACATCCTCTGACTCCTTTCCTGCTTTAGTCATTTTATGACTAAAATTTTTTTAAATAAATAAAAAGCCTACCTTGTTCCTTTAAGAATATCTACAAAGAGTGATATCTATACAAGATATTTATGCCTTTTGAAAGGTATAAAAAGCCTCTTAAAATAATCAATCCCTCAACTACTTCAGGAAGTTTGGGTTTCCATATTTCCATACGGAGTTGCCTTTAGCAAGTTTATCTAGCAAGTATAATAAAAGATTGGATTTTCTCACCTGGTTGAGCCATTCTCAATGCATTGTGCTGTAGTAAAGAACGCACGAGGCTAAAGAGAAAAGGCCATTTCACAGTATTGATTTCACTGCCAGACAGCACAAGACATGTGCCTTTCAATGTAAAAAAGAAAGAAACCGAGCTGCCTTCCTTGCCTAAACAGAGCTCATAATTAGTTTGTGATTACCTCCAGACCTGTCAATAGACTTTCATTCCCTGGCTGGCTGTCAATACACTTCTGAGTTCAGGGTACACACTTATGAGCTACTGAGAAAATACTCAGTCTCATTTCCAGACTTTGCTGCTCTAACTCCTTGAAATAAAAATCCCCAACAAGCAGCATTCTACTCATAAGGCCAATTTCCAACTTTAAAACCATCTGCCTAGTGGCAGACAGGTATAAATGCTTTATGCCTCACCGGACTCATACCTGTTCTAACAGTTACTTGCATTCTATTTTTGCCCTACTAGGAAATAAAAGGGGCATGAAAATCAATGTTTCACTCTGGAGGAGAAAGGGCCGGATGACCAGACATCGATACATACATTCTTTCCTGAATTAGACAGTTCTTCAAAGCACACTTGGCGAAATAAATTCCAACAGGCCTAAATGAATTGGATGCATGCGTTAGCCGGAACAAGGAGCAAATCTTGCTTGTCAAAGATTTTTGGCTATTAGGAGACTACTTCTTATAGTAAGAAACAATTTAAGAGAAAATGTAGTCAAGGACTCTCGGTTTTGAATTTTATCCAAGTGCTCCAGACAATAAGGAATCCCTCAGGCCAGGAGTTCAACTGCCCATAAGTAAAAATGGAGAAATTCAGACCAAGAAATTCAGATCCTAATTCCAGGGTATTAGGGTACTCACCCCAAGAGCTCTAAAGCTCAACTTCAGACAACAGCCTGCGATAGTAGGAAAATCCACGGTCTGTAGACAGCTGGGTTGGTTTGCAGCACTTCATGAACATCAGGTTCTGCATAATTTGGATGCATTTGGGACAGAATGCAGTTTCTTCTCAAGGGGAGAAAGGTGATTTTAAACTGCTGCTCCCGATGCCCAAGTCCAATGGATACAGCAAGACCAACACTTCACACTTAAGGAAATGGTTATTTTCTCTTCTCTCATTTTGCCAGCTGATAGAGTACAGCTTCTCATCCTAAACCAGCTAAAGGAAAACACTCTAGAGTCAGGCATGTTTCTGCCTTTTAAGCTCAGCCCAAATATGATAAAGTATTTGTAAAGTTTAGAAAAAAAAAAGTTGTGCTGCACATTTGCCTCTTTGCCAACAGTTTCCAAATCTGAAAGAGGTGTTTTTGTAATGAAACGAGAAAGGCAGCGCTTGCCTTCATTTTTAGTGGTATCTGAGTTCGGGTAATAGTGGCATACACAAAGATCTACATACCTGTTAAAAACACAAGGGGTTGGGGACAGGGAGAGAGGAGGGGGGGGAGAGAGAGAGAGAGAGAGAGAGAGAGAGAGAGAGAGAGAGAGAGAGAGAGAGAGAGAGAGAGAGAAACTCTTGGCTAAGCGGTGGGAGTCTCAGAGACTTAAGAAGGTTGATGACACCTGTGCCAAATTCAATATCTCTTTTCCATTGCTCAGCCACACAGCTTTTCTAGGTTCAGAATAAATTGCAGAGCTTTTTCTAAATGAAAGGCAACCTAGTAGTGTTTAAAAGCTCCAAGGTAAAAAGAAAAAACAAAAACGCCACTGGAAATTTCTAGGACTGTAAGGTTCTTTGACAACTTATCCTTATAACAGAAAGGCTGGCGGGCACCATCTTAACCACTGTGGCATCATCAACAGACACAACCTGACGTTGTCACGTGCCTCCTGATGTGATGTGATGGTGAGTAAATGTTACCAGTGGCGTCTTCTTGCCAAATATGTTACCAGGAATCCAATCATGAGGAAAAAATTAGAACACTGCACAATAATGGACATTCAATAAAACAACTGTCTTGTTCTTCAAAAAAGCCAATGACATGAAAAAAAGACTATTATAGATTTTAAAATTAAATGGCCAAATGCAATGTATAAAATGTTCAATGGATTCTGGATCATAAAACAAATGGGCATCATATAAAAGGCCTCTTCGAGGCATTTGGGAAAATTGCAATACAACTGTTTATTAGATATAACTACATTAATATTAATTTCCTTATGTATATGGTATTAGTGGATATCTAGAGAAACGCCATTCTTAGAGGTATGTTGAAGTTTCAGGGGGTGGCAGGTCGGTAACTTACTTTCAAATGATTCAACAAAATTGAGTACATAGACTCGTATAATGATTTCTCTAAATTAACTGGAGGAGAGAGAAGAGGAACCACTTATAATAAAAACTTTAAAATGTTACTGTTGGCCACCTGGACCTTTGTCAGAACTCTGTGGAATATAAAATAAATAGAAAAGGAGTCGGTGTATGGAACAAAAATGATCATTACCTCGTATCAGGAGCCACAGTTCAACCAGAAGCCTGCCTGTGTTGTTTGCCCAAAACTTAACGTGTGCTATAAGCTGCATTAATGAACGAAATCTGTAAATCAATAATTACATTTTATGTCTTAACTGAGCACTTAAAAATTCAAGATACATGATTTTTTTTTTCTGAGCTATTTAGAAAGCCTATTTTCACCTTTGAGTTTAAAAAAAAAAAAAAAAAAGAATCAAACACTTTCCCAGAGATAAATTTTTCACTTCTTTTGCAAAGTGGCTATTTAGGTAATATTTGCTGTGACATTATAACGAAATCTGCGAGGAACTACAAAGAAGAGTACTTGATTGTACCTGAAAAACTGGACCATGTTTGAGAATCTCTGATAGCCCTAATGGGAATAGCACCTCCAATGAAAACAATTAAGTCAAAAAGAAATTCTTCTTCTTAGATCAGTCTCGCGGGCTGAGTAAAGATGATAAAGAAATGTCATATTACAGAAGCTTTTAGTCTTTAAATGAGAAGAGAAACTCAGAGGGGAACTGGGATTTGCGACATGCAGCACTGCCACCTACTAGGACGGCGCCAACCCCAGTGTGGGAAAGAAAACTTCCCTGTAAGATTCACTGGGCAATTTTTACGAACTTGTATTTTGTGGAGCAAGAAAAATAATCAGACAGATCAAAGGTGAGGTCTCTTTGGAAAATTTAATTTGGACCACATTTTCTTTCCCTTGCTGAAAACATCCAATATTTCCATACATTTTGGGTTCCACAGCTTACAAAGGGGCAGTGGGTTTCCTGCAGTTACATACTGTTCCCAACTTTCTATAGAAAGATCAGACATTTTTCCAACTTTGCTTTTGAGTATTTCCTTAAAAATGCTTTATAGGTTCCTCATAATAAATGGCAAGTAAAACAAAGTAAGGCTTTATTTTCTCCTTTTCCCTGTTTTGGTACTGCGTGTGGGAAGAATAAGGTAGGAAGACGTGTCGCATCAGCTGGTACCCGGGGATTGCTGCTGGGTCCTCTGAGCTGTACCCACCCCATCGAGGCCCGGATGCACCCCAGCTCTGAGGAGCCTGAGATGGATAAGTGCCGAACATCCTGTCACAGCCATATCACAGCACGGGGTCTGTGGGCTGCCCGGGTCTTCTTGGTGCTCCCAGGGCTCCTGGCCTTCGGAATAACAGAGGAACTAGGACCAAATCACAACCAGAGGTCTCCCCCCAGGTACTGCAGTACCACAGGCTCACGACTGTGGACCTTACAATGTGCATTTACAGACTAAATGTAATTACTGAAAATAAAATGAGAGAAAAAAAATTCCTTTTACTAATTCCTGTATCAAATTATTAATACTAGAATGAAAATAAAAGCATCTGTCTGATAAAACATGTCTTTGTCAGATGAAAGGAACTCCCTTGCAAGATAATCTCAGTGATGTATATTTGTCACTGTTTATAGAGTTTTGCCTGGTGCACACATTTCTTTAATTGCATCTGAACAGTGCTGTCATTTTTCAAACTAGTAGTTTCATTAGCTTAAAAAAGGGATAAGGCAGCCAAATTCAACTAATTTTGGTTGCAGAATAACATCTCAGACATCACCCTTCATCTTTTCGAATGTTAACAGCACATGATTAAAAAGTCATCGCACCGTTCTTCTCTCAACAGGAAACTAAGCAGCGATTGTCATCAAATCGCTCTCTAGGGAACACTGGGCCCCTCCTGAATAGAAAATTAAATTCTTTTGGAGGAATAGGTTGTGATTTTCGTTATGCAGGATTTACATTTATTTGATGAATTTTGTAGTAAAAAATGTGTGGTCTTCTCTTTCTTTTCACACACAAGGAACGTGATGGTCTGAGCAGGCTCTGGCAGGCTGGGGGCCTTGGCTTGTTTCCGAAAGGGGAGCAGCCACTGTCACGTGCCTCAGAAGCCTTGCAAGAATTCCTGTAGCTGGGTGACGATCTCCGTGTCCACGGTTTCCATGAGGGACTGGAAGCCTTGCTCTCCCAGCAGCTCCTGCTGCGCCTTGAGCTTCTCGTAGATGAACTGCTGCAGCGACACTGTGTGCACCGGGTCCTTCAGGGCCAGCTGCGGGACAGAGAGAAGCCACAGTGTGTCAGAGGCACAACAAGTCCCGCCTACAGGCACTGACTGAAATTCTCTGTACTCTTCCACGGCAACACGACTGCTTCTGCCTCCCTTCATACAAGGGACTCTAACACAGCTTCACTGAGGAAAAGTTTGTCAAAGAAAGTTTCATTCAGTTAGTCTAACCGCAGTTCCCTAGGGCCTCTGAGCATAAGCTACCTGTCCTATTCCTTGACAGCTGAGTGTTCGTCCATGCAAAGAATCAACACCTTTAGAAAGTATCCTAAGAGGAATAGAATGTGCCGGAGAGCACTGAAACACACTTGACCAGGGTCCCTCCTTGGAAGACCAGATGTTGGTGGTGGCAGCTCAGGTCCCCAGGACGGGCAGAGGAAACAAGCCCATATCCTGGATTGCTATGCTATTTATATTGATGTATATGCTTCTAAATTAAAAGAGAGAGAAATAAAAATAATAAATAAAAACAAACAAAGACATACTCCTCCTCTCCCATTGGGATATTTGGAAAACAAAAGAAATATAATTAAATTAAAAATAGCCCATCATTTCACACCCTACAGACAACAACCCACAGGAAACATTTTGGCCGCTTCTCTTTTCTGTGCCTGTAAGCAGGCACACACGGACACGAACACACGGACACACACACACACACACACACACACACGGACATACAATTAGTCCTGCTCTTTGCATTTATGTCATTACGCAAAAAATTCTACTCTAACACATTTTAAGAATTCTAAATCTGTCATAGTGTCTTTTTGTTCTAGGCATGTTGAAGTAATCATGGCACAATTTAACTATGATTTTGCTGAATAATTTATCACGAACACAGTGTCATGTGACTATGTATACAGCCTTTCTTCTGCATTTCAGATTGCTTTTCTTAGGATATCTATCTCTGTCTCAGAAGAATTACTAGATTAAAGGGCATAGACAATTTTAGGACTATGATTTGTACCAGTTGTAAAAGGTGTAAGAGTTTCAGCTTCTGGAATTGTTGTTACTACCGGTATTAACATTATTGAAGTTCTCTATAATTTAAGAATTGAAAAGAAACACACCATTGCTTTAAGCTGTACATTTCTCTCATTATCAGTACAGCCGGACATCTGCAAGGTTTTAAGTAAAGTGCATGAGTGTTTGTGCCCAATATGGCTACACAGAAATTCCCTTTCCTTTCCGACACTCAATTACATTCTAGGTAGATGAAATAGCTGAATCATATCTCCTGTTTGAGCAATGCAAATAGATTTTAAAATAATGACCACAAATGAAAACATAACTGAGAAGCAGAGACATAGGTGGCGTGACTTTGAAATGAAACCCTTTATGTGACCATTCTCAAGTCCCAGGATAAATCCAGGGCAAGGGTAATACCATCCTCATTTCCCTGGAAGTTGGGGAGGAGAAGAAACACCAAGAACTACAGACACAAAGCCCTGCGTTCACAAGCCTGGAGACATCCTTCTACAAAATGCACAGAAACTGAAGATGAACATTTAAAAGTATCTGCTCTCTTGTGGGCTCTCAACAACAAGGCTGTCGGTTCAAGTCCCTCCATGGGCCAGTGAGCTGCGCCCCCTGTAACTAAAGATTGAAAACAGCGACTAGACTTGGAGCTGAGCTGCACCCTCCACAACTAGATTGAAGGACAATGACTTGGAGCTGATGGGCCCTGGAGAAACACACTGCTCCCCAATATTCCCCAATAAAAATTTTTAAAAAAATGTATCTGCTCTGTTACACAACATGCAGTAATGTTCAGTATTATTTTAATTACTAAGAAACAGACCTCTCTTACTAAAGAGGATGTGGACTTTGTTGAAATATCATGAATTATCTATAACTAAAATTATCTGCTACAATGTAAGTGAAAAGTAGTTGAGCTTGAAATTAATGTCCAACAAGTCACTCCAACTACAGAAATGAAAATTAAGAGTGTGGTTTAAATGCTCTTTTAATTTGTTGTAAAAAACTTATCACATCTCCACACTTTAATTTCCAACAGATTAATAAAAAGGAAAAAAATACTAAATCCTCAAGGTACAGCATAAAAATACACCAGTATAATATTTTTAAAAAGTGTATTGATCAGACATGCAAAGATTAAAAGCATTAATCTCTTTCAGAAGAAGAATTGTGGAGGAGAGAAGGAAGGAAAAGGACAGGGACATACAAACTCTTCAACTGCACACAGTAAAAGAGCTTAAAAACCAATTTTTTTTAGTTAAAAAAAACCCCCACGTGTTAGCAAATAAATGTTTATTTTGCCTTGGGGTAGGCAATCATTAATCATAGCTATTAATACCTACTTTTGAAGAAATATCATATGAAAAAGATGGACCAAATGATTCTCCACAGAAGAATCATTGCTACACATCCACGAAAAATCCAGATATCATTTCTATGAATGTAACAGTGCCTATAATCACTAGAATTAAGAGACACTGAAGTCAATAACAGCATTTCCAAAACTATTAGGTGGGAATATAAACAATTCCTACTTAATAAACTTAATTATCTGACTTAATGTGAAAAAAACAAAGAATGCCTACCATGTTTGCTGGGTGGTACGTTCCTGACAAAATAATTAGGTTTTTAATGTAATAAGTAAATTATCATTCAGATAAATCTGCTGTTGGAAAAAATATGTATATAGCAAAGGTAGATGTGAAGTAGACTTCTCCTTTCAAAATAATAGAGTAAAATACTTTTTTTCTAAGTCGTCCAGCCAAGTATAGTAGACCCTTAAACAATGCAGGGGTTAGAAGTACCAACCTGCCCATGGAGTTACAAATCTGCATATAACTTTGACTCCCCCAAAACTTAACTAATGATAGCTTTCTGTTGACCCAAGTATTATAAATAAATAACTGATTAACACAATTTTGTACGTCATATGCATTATATATCGTATTCTTACAATAAAGTAAACTAGAAAAAAAGAAAAAATGTTATTAAGAAAATCATAAGGAAGAGAAAATACGTTTACAGTACTGTACTGGATTTATGAATACCATTATAAGTGTATGTTGTCTGTTCACAAGATGGATCATCTGCCAGTACCTACCCATCAACATTGTCTTATATGATACAAAACACTGTAGATGTTATACGGATCACTAACACTAGACATCAAAAATGAAAAGATAATGTAAAAAAGAAATTCGTATTTACTTACAGGTATAATGATTTACGCATTGATAACAAACAAGCCGCAATATGACTGATTTAGGGTAACCTAGTGTAATTGATGCAATTCCTTCACCTATGTGAAGGAACGTAGCCTAACCTATATGTTATGTAGCCTATACGTTATGTAACCTATACAATGTAGCCTAACCTATACATTAATGACTGAATCGTTATAAAAGTTTTATGATATACAGTATTACAGTCACATTCATAACAGTACTGGAAACATTGTTACATTTTCTTTAAAAAAACCACTCACCTGTGATGATAAGCTGGTATGCTGTTTCCCCAATTACAAGAGAGGCATACTGTACAATAATGTAATTCGTTCCAAGCAGTCATAAAACAGTCAGAAAACTAACGTTATTAATTTTATATTAAATATCACTCACCTTATGCCTATAGAAGGATAGCCTATCCATTGCCATACAAGTCTTGCACACGATGTTCTGTACATGGTGAATCTTTACCCAACAACGACGACACAAAAATGTCTCATGTAGCCCCGTATAATAATTAGATTTTCATATGAAGACACTCATACACACATAACAGATAAACTTATTAACTGTATGGCATGATGATTATCTACTATTCACTGAGTAGGAGAAGATCATCATAAATTTCTTCATCCTTTTTTGCTTTTTCATTTCTCCAAAAATGTTTCTATGTGGCACCAATCCTTCGTCCACCATTTGCTTTAGTTTCAGTGCCTGCATCGCAGAAGGGTCTGTGTCATAAAAGAAGTCAAGAGCCACCTTGAATCATCGGATCCCTTCTGCCACACTGTCTAATGTCAATTTGTTCTCTGGTACTGCTTCTCCTACACCTGCTTCCTCAATGTGTGGCACTGGTTAAGAAGCTCTCGTCTTCTGCTCATTCCTCTAGTGTGATGTCTATTACCTCTTGACTTTCTCCAAGACCTGTATCTTGAAAGCATTCACCCCCCACCTTATTTGACCATATGCACAGTCTCCTTCATGATCTCCTTGACCGGCTGTGCCGCAATTACTGTGAAGTCACGCACAACATGTGCACACAGTGTCCTTCAGCAGGAATGTACTGTTTCCGGCTTGACAGCTTTCACAGCCTTTGCCAGAATAATGTCGTCTTTAATGGTGGAATGCTTCCAGACCTTCAGAATGTTCTCCCTGTCGGGGCTCTCTTCCATAGTGTTGACGATCCTTTCCATAGAGTACCGTGTGTTGAGTGTAAAAGGTCTTTTGACCTGATCAAGAGGCTAAATTAGAGACGTTGTGTGTGGCGGGAAGTAGACCACTTTGAAGCCTTTGGTATTGAACTCGCGGGGCTCTAGGTGCCCAGGGGCACTGTCCAATATTAAAAGAACTCTAAAAGGCAGTCCCTGACTGGCAGTGAAATTCCTGGCTTCAGGGACAGAGCATCAATGGAACCAATCCAGCAAAAGTGTTCTTGCCTGGGCCTTCTTTTTGTACAACCCAAAGACTCACGACTGGTGTTTACCTTTTCCCTTCAATGCTCAGAGGTTAGCAGCTTCACAGGTAAGGGCAGTCCTCATCATAAACCTGACTGCATTTGCACGAAACAGCAGAGTTGGCCTATCCCTTCCTGCCTTAAATCCTGGTGCTCCCTTCTCTTCTTTACTAATATATGTCCTTTGTGGTACTTCCCCCCGCCCCAGACCCCAGAACAGGGCACTTTCATCTAGCATTAAAAATCTGTTCAGTAAGATATTCTTTCTCCTCAATGATCTTAATGTCTGGGAATCATCTGCTGCCTGTTGGTCAGCAGAAACTGCTTCTCCTTGTTATCTTGACATTTGTAAAGCCAAACGTCTTTCTAAAATTATCAAACCATCCTTTGCTGGCATTACTTCTCTAGCTATATTTAGATCCTTCACCTTCTTTTTGCTTTAAGTTGTCATGACTTCACTTTTTCTTGAATCATATTAGAGTCTATAGGCAATCCTGCACCCACATAAAAGCTGCATTTTCAATATGTGATAAAAAGGTATTTCGCAAAAAGTGCAAGGTTTCCACGCCCATTGGCGTAGCTACAGCGACGGCTTCACAAATTTCCTTTTCCTTTCTTATAGTGGTCCTTACACAACATTAATTTATCTTGAAATGGTGGTAAACCACAGCTGCAGGCATCAATCTATGGTACATATTAAACAATTCAACTTTTTCTTGTCATGTCATGACTTTTCTCTGCTTTTTGGGAGCAATTTCAGCATCGCTAGTGGCACTTCATATAGGTCCCCTGGTGTTATTCAAGGTTTACAGTAGTGAACCAAACATGATGAAAAGTATGTGCGATCACCTTTTACTGGCATATGTAATTTACTGAAGAGACGAACTGCTCACAGGAGATATTAGCGTCACACAGTGTTTTAAGCAGATACTTGCAACACTTTTGAGTTCACTGCAATAGCAAGAAGAGGTAGCTACATAATTATTACAGCACTACAGTATGTACCACCGTTCATTTTATGCAGTTATGATTTAATACTGTATTTTTACATTAGTTGACAATTTTCTCCATGAAGAACAATACCATGTATGCTCTTGTGTTACTGTGTATGAGTTTTGATACATTTTAACATTTTATAAATTTGTGCATATTTTATAGTACTAAATGATAAAGTAAACTAACATCTATATATATTTTATGCATTTGTGACATACCTAAACTAACTTTTTCTTAATTTTTTTCCCCAGTATTTCTAGGCTATGCCGTTCATCTGCGAGTTTTTTCAAATTGTTGTAAATCTCAAAAAATTTTCCAATACAATTACTGAAAAAAATCTGCATGTACGTGGACTCACACAGTTCAAACCCATGTTGTTCACAGGTCAACTGAACAACTAAAAACCCTGGACATTATATTTAAAACAAACTTAAGAAGACTCCAAAAGGTAGAAGAAAGAATGCAGAAGGAAGACTGGTCAGGGACTCCGGCAGCCAAGGAACAATACAGTGTGGAGCGCCCTGGCTTTCTTCTTGCCTCACGTATCCCATATTTGGAGCTGAAGAAGCCAGCAACCTGGAAACGCCAACGAGCACCGAACAAAACTAGCTCCTACAAAAAGCCTGCTCTCTAGCCAAAAGACCGGGAAAAGGAGCACGTAGCAAGGCAGAAAACTTTTAGACAATAATCACTGGTCTACTTCAGCCCAACGCCACGGAATAAACTGCGGCCTCACCTCCACTCATGCTGGGCTATTACCAGGATTCAAACCACTCACTGCCCACCAGTATCTGTGGCAGCACACTGGGAATCATAGGAGGAACTTTTAAAAATGCTGCTGTCTAAGTCCCACTTCTGGGGATTCTGATTTAACTGGTTTCAGGCACCAGGATTTTTTAAAGCTCCCCCAGTGATTCTAATGTCCATCCAAGATTGAGAAACACACCTGTAGAAAATTTTGGAAAAAACAGTTTTGAGGTCTAAGACCTCAAATGAACCCAACAAAAACCTCTAAATATTTTTACATTCATTATAATAACACAGGTAATAGTCTAAATAAAACATATGACACTTAAAAAGACCCTTCAACTAGTAATTCGAAGCCCTACAAATTTAATTCCCATTTACCACCAGCTATTCCTAGAAACTCTTCAGGGCTTCCTTTCTCCTTTACCTTCAGTTAGGCATTGTTTTAGTTCCTTTTTGCTTTACTGTACGCAAACTAGGTAATGTTGGTGTCTTTTTTTCTTTTTTGTTTTCTTATTGTCTGACTCCTCCACCATCCAAAAGTTTAATGACTTTTTGATTTCGGTTTTAGACTTCAGAATTCCAAAGGATTCTCCCAAGTCACAGGTAAATCAAATCTAAATCTGTAAGGGGCCTTTATTTTGCCTACTTTTCCTAACTGGTTACTGCTAGCATATAATAGCAAGATACATCTATACATTTGTCATTTAATTGGTCACCTTATTAAACTCTCTTCACACTTGATCTACTGATTTTCTTGGACTTTTCTGGCTTAAACGATCACTTTAATGACTACAGTTGACCCTTGAACAACATGGTTTGAACTGCACAGTTTCACTTGTATGAGGATTTTTTTTCAATAAACCAGTACAGATAGTACTGTAATGTATTTTCTCCTCCTTATTTTATGAATATTTTCTTTTCTCCAGCTACTTTATTGTAAGAACACAGTACATAATACATATAAACATACAAAATATATGTTAATCGACTGTTTATGTTATTGGTAAGTCTTCTGGTTAACAGAAGGCTATTAGTCCTTTTATGGGGGTTAAAAATTACACGTTGGTTTCCAACTGCACAGGGGCCAGCACCCCTAACCCCCATGTTGTTCAAGGGTCAACTGCAGTGCCTTTTTTCTCTTTTTTGCCAATATTTAAACCTTTATTCACTCATAGGCCTCTGGCAATCTCGCTTCTCCTCACGTTGGCTAGAAACTCCACGTGACAGACTATCACCAAACCTTTTTACTCTTCTTCCTAGGCACATAGATAGATCACAATTTCCAGCAATGTAATGTGAGCAGAAAAGATATGTGTCATTACCTAGCCGGACTTTCAAACAACAACTACTCAATTCTTTTTCCCCACCTTTCTGCTAGACAAGCAGCCAAGATGGCAGCACCTCAGTACACACGGGTCACCCGAATGGCTGAGTGAATTACACATCCACTCCTAACCCTCTCCTTTCTGTGTTTTTCCTGAGTAAGAAATAAACTATTACATTAAACTTTGATTCGAGGGGTCTGTCACAGAAGATGGTTTTCTCTGGCATTTAGATCATTCACAATCTAGTGGTATGTTTGCGCTTAGTTTCAAATAGCTATTTTACAAATCATGTTAAAGGCACATTACTCTATTCCTAGTTCAATAAGAAATTTTATCAGGAATAAATTTTCAGTTTAACGCTGGATTAAATTTGCTAATGTAATTTAAATTTTTGCATATATATATTTTTAAATAACAAATTTCCTATTTTTCTTTTTTCTGTTTTATTCTTTTCCTGACAATTTCCAGTTTTCTGAGTTCTAGAATAAGTTGAACTAGCATAGCATTATCTAGTCCTCAAAATTTGTAATACAAAAGGAAGATGAAAGAAGAAAGGAAGGAAGGAAGGAAGGAAAGAAGGAAGGAAAAGGGGGCAGGGGGAGATAAGTTGCTGCAAAAAAAATGTGACTGGTAAAATTAAATGCATTAAACTGTACACTTTTTAAACAACTGATAGTACATTCCAGTAAAAATACTTATAAAATGAGCAAACAAGAAACATTACTGAGGGAGAGTTCTGCTTTTGTTTTCTTTGGTGGGGGGAATGGGGAGGCAATTGAAAACATTTCTTCTATGGTCATCAATCTATTTCTACCTGATCCTAGGTTGTTTTTTATTTATTTTTATTTTTTGGTAACCTAAGTTTTATTTAAAAATTGTCCATTCTGACAAGATTTTCCATTGGTTAGCCTAGAGCTGAAGTTACATGTGTCCTTATCACTAATATTGTATATTTACTCCCCCACCCCTTGACTGTGGCCCACCAGCAGAGGGGAGTACGGAGGTGAGTTGAGCAGTGAAGTTTTACCTCCCGTCCATCTCACAGTTGGCCCAACGGGTTGTCCATCGTGTGGTTATTTCCCAGATCCTCAATGCACAATCGGAATAGACATACTAGCATCTGACAGAATCCCTGCATTGGCTTCTAGGTTTCCTAAGGTTGACATTTTTCTTTTACTAACGTCTTGAAATGAGTTCTGAGTTCATTTATATTCATTCTTTCTTGTTTAATAATAAAATTAGTTATGGGTATGAATAATTTATAGTTTACCCACGTGTTTTTATGTATAATAATCTCACTGTAGTATGTCACCTAGTTGAAAACTGCAAACTTCCTCTTTAAAATATTGTTTTAAAAACTTTACGTAACCAATATTTTTCTCAACCTTTCTTGAATTACTAAGTTTTAGTTCATTGTAGTCAGACAATATTACCTGTACTATTTCTACTTTGAGAAACTAGAAGTTTTCCCTGTAAGCCTAAAATATGCTCAGTTTTTATAAATGTTTCATGAACATGAAAAAAAATGTATGTTATATTCTTAGAGTAGAATTTTTATTTACAGCTACTAAATTAAATTTACTGATTATATTATTCGGATCTGTCACCATACACCTGCTAGGAGATCATCTTAGTCAACTAAACATATAAGATGACACATAGACTATCCTTAGCATTAGTTTACTCAGAGACCATGGGGATGACACGATATCACAAAACGGAAATGTTAGGATCCTCAGTGCATTTTTAGAATGCTACAGAAATACGCTGCCATTTGAAATGACTCTTTACAGGTTTTATTAAAGCATTTCTACTATAAACCAATTTTAGCTGTAAATTAAGGTCTATCTCCATTCGATTTTCAGAAAAGGAGGTATCTCTTTACGTTAAAAAAATCAATGCTAATACATAACTAAATTTACAAATAATAGTGATGTCCTCCTTCCATTCATCACCAAAGTAAAATGACTACATAACACAGTGTAATAGGATATTTAAGAGTGTACTGCCAATGTTACTAAATTAGAAAACAACAGCATGCTAGGTATCTCAACATGCTACTATTTAAAAATGGCTTTGATTCTACTACTTCCTTCTCAGAAATATTATTCATACTCATGTTTGTCCACTTTGTGAGAGACTATACTATAAAACCAAATATGTGCCACAACACATTAATTCAATCATATGTAGTTTTCAGGTGATAGGGAATGGGAAGAGGATAAAGAGAAACTGTGAGAAAAATATCAGATGAGATTTCTATTTACAACCTAAATGTCATCTTTGGATGACATCTATACTATCTGAGTTTTGTGACTATCATTTATTTCTGCCTATAACTGTATTAAAGGGACTCAGGAATCTGCACATCACAAGTGTGAGCCGTCGACGGGAAATGCTCCAATTGCCTCTGTGGTTCCAAGAAGTGAGATCACTGAGCAAATCTTATGAGAATCTCAAGTTTCTTGATAAAATGTTCTACGAGGTCAAGCTATCAGGTGAAGGATTGGATGTTTAAGTGCTATAAATAGAAACTGCTGAAAGAGACTCTCGAGGCAAGAAAGGGTAATAATGAGTCAGTCAGCGCCCTCCCTCTATTTCAGAAACTGGGATTATCATTTCATCAAATTGTAAACCATCAATGATTTGTAAAAAATGACAATATGATGGGAGTGAACGGGGAATGAAAACTTTCCAGTTTAACCATCTGCTGATACAGCAAAATTGTGAAAGAAATTGCAGTATTTTAAGACCTACATTAACTTACTATTTCTGGGAAGGGAAATACTGTTCCATGGCTGTTTAACCTAAATTTGCTAGATACTTGAAATGATCTCATGCATGATTTCAACTACATTGTGTATTTATTTTAGTAGGCAGGCTTGGCACAAAACACAGGAACAACCCCACAGCAGTGCTCCCACTACTAAATTACCTGTGGACGTCAAATGCAAAACTCTCAAAAAGCAACAGCATTGTGATCAACAAAGATGTAACCCTATGACAAATATTTGGAAAACAACACAATTCAATCATTTCAAAATATCTGTGCTATTTACCTTTCATTGATGGAGTTACTTCCATCTCAGAGAACTAAGCCAATTAACATTCAGTTCACATAAAAATGAAGTAACCACAGTAACGACATCTATAATATTCGTAAATGAGTTTATACCAATCTCTGAGAATTCCACTTGTTTTTGTTCAAGGAATAAATTCATAGTGAAATGAGAACAAGCAGAGTTTTAAAACCAGTTACAAAGCAAACAGTCAACACCTGGTTACCAAAGGTCAGATCTTTCCTGAACAGAGGTCACTCAAATCTCTAGTAGACAGCTTTTGTTAACTGCTGACTTAGGAGTTTAAGAAATTTGCTAGACCTAGCATCCAATTCTTCCTCATATTTCCTTCATTTGACTCTGAATCATGGTAGTACACCTCAGCTTTTGATACAACCTATGTCTTTATTCATGCCATACAGTTAGACTAAGAACCACAAAGAAGCAATTGCTTTCAATGAACTGCTTGAAAAAAAAAGCCACAGTATTATTAGATTGATCTAAGAAATATCCTATAAGAAAACTAAACCAGTAATTCTTAGCATTAAAATAGCCAGTTTTATGCCTCTGACTTTCAAATGATACTGTTTTAGCTGTTTTCCAGTAAGAATAACTCTTTCTCATTTTAGACTGAGAGTTTTAAGAATTCTTTAATAAATGCTCAGTTTATCTTAAAAATTACATAATTCTGAATTTTCAAGTAAAATATCCTCAGAAACATCATTAATGAGTACTAAACTACATTGTTAGGTTATAGTAATTACAATCGTCAGGTCAAAAGACTACAATTTGGAGTTTTGAAATCTGGCAGTGTAGTATCTGATAAAGGTGGCATTTCAAAATAGTAAAGATAAGCTACTGATTAGTTTCGTGATAGAGGCTAACTATATATTTTTTAAAAATATTGACACTTTATTCTTTTAATAAAAAGTTTCCGGTTGACTTAAATATTAAATGAAATAAGTAAACCTGTAACAAGAAAAATTATGTTCTTGAGAGTGGGTAGCCATTCTAAGTACAACACAAAAACCAAACGCAACAGCAGAAAAGTGAGAGAACAAAGTCAAAAACAGTTTGCTGATGATGAAAGAGATGACAGCAACGACCACTGAAAACTCAATACACAATATGACCTCTCAAAGAGCAATGCAGATCTGGACTAATCACATCCCCAGAAGATAACAGTTCATTTTTCAAAAATGGAGTTTGATGAAATATTAAATGACAAGGAAAAAAAAAAAAGCCCTGCTGATAGCTGTGAGGGGGTATTTGAGAATTGAAGCAGAGACCACAATTCGCAAAACTGAACCAGGATTCCCAAAACAGAAAAACTATCCTAAATCATGACATGGAAGACAAGCAATCTAAAGCCATATTCTTTTAGCACAGCTCATTTAGATCCATGTGTTCCAAAACAACTGACAAACTGATCCAATGGTAACTTCAGGGACTCATCTGTTAAAGATGAGACCACTGGCTGTCCCAGCAATTTGACTGGTTTATAAATTCTGACCGATCCCTGACAAGATCATTCTATGACTAACTCCAGCTCCCTAAACCCTGTAAAACTCTTCCTTGATTCACCAATTGTGATAGGATTCCCCTGTGTGTGCATTCTCCCTTGCGGCAACAAGCTAATACACTTAACTCTGTTACCAGCTTAAAACAAACAAACAAACACATATACAAACAAGCAAGTAAACAAACAAACACAAAATTGAAGGAAACAGAGATGAAGGATTATGGGCTGATTTCTTTCATGTACAAAGCTTGTTCAGGTTACTGACCGCTGCCTAACAAACTATTCCAAAACTAGATAGCATAAAATACCAACTATTTTTTAATGTTAATGGACCCTGTGGATCTGGAATTGATATGGGGAGAGTAAAGGTGGATCGTCTCTGCTCCATGATCTGTGGATCATTTGAGAAGACTTGAAGACTAGAGGTGACTCAAGCCACCTTGGGACTGGAACCATCTGAAGGGTCAAGCAGTCCCTCAAAGGTAGGTTCCTCAGAAAAACACAATTAGCATTACTGATAATTTATTGAGAAAAACAAAGAAGCAAAAAGGAAATAAAGGAATGAAGGTAGGAAAAACTGCCAAAAAGACAGTCGATTGGTCACTGGACCGTTAGCTAAGTCTCTGAAAGTACGTTCTCCCATACTGGGCCATAGTCTTCATCTATAAAGACTATTTACAGAGTCAATGCCACGTTGTCAAAGCTTTGAAGTGAACAGTGGCAGTTACTAAACTCTTCCCGATTAAGGTTTTTAGTAACAATTCAAATAAATAATCAAGAAATAATGAGGCTGCCTGCTTTGTAATACTCAAGAACAATATTGATGTCAGCAGGCAATTAATCTGAAATCTCAACTAAAAACAAAAACTCAGAAAACACCACTTTATTTAGTTCCAAGGGCATTTTCAATAGAATTTTATTTCCAGTGTCTTTTGATTACTAGTGTGTAGCCTACTGTGAAAGATCTTAACCTCCGGATCTCAAACTATTTTTTGATTAACATTTTAGTTCTGTCCCAGAAAAGAACTGCTATCTCAGGAGGATGTCTGGTTATCAATTTCTGTCTTTCTTACACCTCAGCTGGACGATTTCAATTCATTATTTCCTATCCTCTTGGATTGTTTTCATGTCACTTGCAACTCTGCGGGTTGTAAGAGCTGAATTACCCACTGCAACAGTGTATTTCTAAGATTTGGAGTAAGTTTAACATTGATTTTGAGGGTCTCACTTGGTTAGGAAAGTTACGTTCAATCTACAACTTGAAATATTTACTATTTTTTACACTTTCAGCACTAGGTAAAGTTATGCGCCCTATGACAGCCCTTTGTATGTTTCAGCATGACCTGGAAATGAAGATAAGGACGTACTAACAGCAGTATGACAACAGTCAGTTAATAGAGAAGAAGGTAGAATCTAAGCATAGATATAAAAAAAAACAAGTAAATCCTCCCATTTTAAGAAACTGGTTTTGTAATAAGCTAATGCTATTGAAAATTTTTAAAGAATATGTATGTATTATTGATCAACATGCATCAGAAAATAGGTTCTGTGGGAAGATATATACAGGTATGCTCGCAAAGGAAATACTGAGTATAGAAATCAATACTTTGCAGGTGGTGAGCACTCAAAAATGTATGTAGAACGAATACAAAAGAAAAATGGTTCGCTTTGAAGATGCTACGCTATTGCCATTGTGTTAGGTCAAGACAAGCAGTTGTGTAACTGCAGCAGGTACAATTATTTGGTACCTACGAGTAAACAGAGAACTCCTATTAAAAAATAGAGGAGTGTGAGGATTTTTACACATTTTTAATGAACTGGACCTTCAGATAATCAGATCTGGCTGAAAATATATAAATGACAATCAACATATCAGTGACGGCAATTAAGTGATATGGATGGATTTTAACAGTACAATTGCTTTCTTTGCAAAATGAGAAGCAGTAATTTATAGCCACTATTTTTTCAAAGTGTCATTTACTATTAAAGTTTAAGGATTACATTTTAAAGATTTCTAGGAGGCAAAGAAGCAGAGACAAATTTTACCTATTTAGAATGGTTTTATTAGATATCAATAAAAATACTCAGAATAAACCATTTGGATCTACCTGATTTTCTTGCTAACAAACCAGCTTCTGAATAGCTGGCTTTTTCCTATTACATATCTATAAAATTTAAAGATTACTATGTATCAAAGGCTGATGGAAAAAAATGAAATCATCTCAGCAGATTTGAAGGGGGAAAAAGAATCAGATGGCAAGCCACAACGTAGTCCTTTGTTAATGATTATAAAGCATTCAAGCCTATATTTTTGTAGCTTCATTCAAACGCTAGTATAAAAAGTATCCAGTAATAAGTAAAATAAATCTGACAATCACTATAATAGATTTTCAGGGGTCCCCTATGACACTGTTATGGATTATGTGACTCCCCTGTACATAGTTCACATTGTCACGCAGTCAAGAAAAATCAGAAGACAGGATATCTTCCATTGTCATTACAATAAAGTTTGAAAAGTTTGTGAATTAAGTAGGAATTAAATAAAACAATTTTTTATTTTCAATAGTAAAAATTTATTCCAAAAGATTACTTAGTAATGTGAAAAGAAGAGAACCAGTGTTTTTCTTTCAGAACTTTAAAGATACTGCTCTGCTGTCAATTTGCCTGCACTGTTCCTGATGACAAGTCTGCTATTGTTTCTCTCTTTTCCTCTCTGTATAATGAGTCTCTTGATTCCCCCTGCCTACTCTAAAGATTTTCTGTTTAACACTGGATGTAAGTAGCAATTCGATGATGATGTGCCTTGGTGTAGTCTTGTTTCCTACGCTTGGAGTTCTCTGGGCTTCTTGGACCTGTGAGATCCTAGTTTTCATTAAATTTGGAAAAATTCTGACCATTATTTCTTCAAATATTTCTTTTATTCTCCCTTCTCTCATTTGGGGACTTCAGTTACTTGTACTTGGGAATTTCAATTAAGCTGCTTGAAGATGTCCTACGATTCTTTTTTTCTCTCAGTCTTTTTTTCTGTTTTATTTTGTATAGTTTCTATTGCTATACCTTTAAGTTCATTAATATTAGGTTGGTGCAAAAGTAATTGCAATGACTTTTGCACCAATGTAATATTTTTCTTCTGTGATACCTAATCTGTATCAATCCCACCAGATACTGCAGGAAATTAACCTCTCTTGCCTAAAGCATATATGATGTGGGGATATTACAGTTTTTAATTCCTAGAAATATGATTTGAGTCTTTTGAAAATTATCTTCCATGTGCCGACTGCACATGTTCAATCTTCTAGCTTCTTAACACAGGGAACAGTTATAAACAGTTTGCATGATATTTTCCACCAATTCTACCATATGTATCTTTCCTTGGGTAGTTTCGGGTGTTTTTTTACCCCCTCAGCCCAGATCTTACAACGACCACTGCTGTCCTCCACCAAACAGCTGATGGAATGCAGGCTCCACATTTAAGGGGCCACTTTAAGACAACAAAGACAGTAATTAAATCAATCTTTCAATTATGTAATCTTGGAACCAAGCAGCTATACTTTTCCTTCCTAGTAAATAAACCATTTCATTTTAAAATGAAAAAACCCTTTGATGTTTGATTGGTTTTCCTTTTAAATAATAATTCACAATCATCTATCAGCAAAGACTTCCATTTGAAAGTACAACCAAGACACATCTAGACAGTTCTCAAAAAGTTTCTAATGTTAAAGACATCACAGTACAAGAATGATATAATTAGTGAAGATACATCATTTATATTTGTAACCCTGAAGACATAGTGAAACCAATTTTGTTTTTATTAAAAAGTTATTGACAAATTAGCACTGTATTCACAATTACATTTATTCAAAATTGAAATACATAATCCCAGTATTAATCATAAACGCTGTGGTATCATCAGCATAAGACTAAGAGTTATTAGGTGGTTGCAAAAGTCATTGCGTTTTTTGCAATTATTTTTAACCTTTTAAACTGCAATTACTTTTGCACCAACCTAATAAGTCTGAGGCACTGAAAATCTTAGTAGAGATGACAATATGAATCTCTACATCAAATAGCTATTTCAAATAAAACCAGCCCCTTAAAAAAATAAGTTGTTCTATAAAGCAATACTACCTATCATTAGAATAACGAAAAAATTACTAGCTCTCTCATAAAATTTAGGATCACAAAATTTAATCAAGAAACTTCAAGTGTTATTGCTAAAACTATGTTCCTACACTGCTCTTGAGGTAATATTCCCCTTACCGTCAAAATAAAGTTAGAATTAAAAATACCACTATATGATGTTACTGGGTATTCCACATACAATGAGAAACAGACCTGGGTAGATTAATTTGCTAGGAGAGATCTACCAGACTAACTGAGGTTAATAAAGTTTGCAAAGAGCTGACGACTCTTTCCAGAATACCTATTATTCACTGACAAGTTCAGAATCTTATGAAAAATAATGTCACTATATTTTTCTGTAACACTGAATGACATAGTCAATGCCTGAAAAAAGAGGAGGTAAGAGAGGAGTAAGACAAACTGTTAGGTTATACCAAAAGGCTAGCATCACTCCAAGTGAAGAAAATACAATTTCCATTTACTAGGATACCAATTAGCAGCCTCATTTCAGAAATAACTCCAGAGGTACACTCACAATTAAATACTTGACTAGAACACTACATATTAGGGAAGGAAAGGAATGGTAGTAAGAGCTAAAAAAATAAAACAAAATCATTTTTCAGCTCACAGACCCTGAGAATCAATTATTCCAATTTTCTCTTCATTTCTCAGATGAGACAAAGCTCTCAAGAGACCAAGCGACCTAGCTCAAGGTCACAATTAACAGCACACACAGGACTAAAATTCGGGTCGTCTGAATCCTGGGATATTTTCCTCTACACTAGCTACTAGGAGATGATCTCTAGCATAAAAGCAAAGTAAAATGGATTAAACTCAAACAGTTTAAAAGAAGGCAGTTAGAGCAGTGTAGTATTAGCCATACATCGAGGACGAAGCTCTTGCGGGTTAATGTGGGATAATTCAAGGAGTGACTCACCTAAGCAGACTAAAACAACAGTGGTAGCTAACACATAATAATTACTAGGTGTTTAGCATTATCCCATGACCATTTCCATACTAATTAATTTATTCTACTTTTGAGGTAGATATTATTGTTGTTTCATTTGCAAATGAGGAAAAGAAGCCACAATGAAGTTAGTAACTGGTGAGACTAGGAGACTAGAAGTGATTCCAAGAGAAAAAGGGGGAAAAGTTTATTTTATATTCACGTATCAAAGTAAGTATTTAAAAATTCAAGATTATTAGTATTACAACCTAAATAAGGTTTGAGGGTCACATGTTTTCTATAAGTAAAAGAGTAAACCCTCTGCTTTGCTAAGACAAGAAACAATTATTTCAGATTGAGCGTTAAACTTTACTTCCTGTACAAAAAATAAAATTCATCTGTTTCAGGAATACACTTCAAATTTTCAAGACAGTTAGCTTACATTAATTTTCCAACAAAGGATCTATGAATAGATGAATGGATGGATAAATGGATGAACAGATATTTTCAAACCTATAGAAAAACCTATGGTGACGGTTCTCTCAAATTTTTAGAAGCTACTTTTGTAACTTACCATTTTTTTCCTCTTATCCTGTTCTGTGGGTGGTTCTTCATCTTCTGTTACTTTTGGTTCTTCAAGATGAGACATCAACATACAGCTGCAGTTAAAAAAAAGTTTTAAATAAATTTTTTAAAGTCTGTAACATACTAAAAACATACCCTCAAAATCATTGAGAACATTATGCTTCTCTGGACCAAAATGTGAGGAATAGCAAGATAAATCAGATTTATAAGTAAAAAAAAATTTAATGACAAAAAAAAAAATCTCATTTTAAAAAGGGCCACATGAAAAAATTTTAGAGCATTTTACTTGACCATTGAAGGTAGTAAATCGTAAGAAATTTATTTATAGGCAACTTTTGAACCATGTTATCACTTGATAAAAGCACAGGTGTACCCTTTCATATCTTTCTAAAAAATGACTTAAATATTTAAAATTAATATTCATTTTTTTACTACTAATCTTCATATGTCTGTAGATTATTATACATGTTTCTAATAGTAGCAGTAATTTAAACAATAACATAATTAAAACATTATTAATTACGTAACAATCAACTTTTTGCTCCAAATGACATTACTACTATGTGAAGAGGAACTTGTCCCGATAGCACCTGTACCTGCAGGATAGTTATAAATCATTTTATTCTGATTATCTGCATCACTGCTCTTCACCATTAGCAGAGATAATAGAACAGTTTCCTATTCAGTCAACACTCGTTCCAGGAAGACAAGAAATGAATATTGTCTAGTGAATCAAGCTGATGGAACAAACCTCACTGTTTTCTAATTTAGAACAGTAGAATCCAATAATTTATCAGTCATACGTTCCTAACCAATAAACTATGGCCAAGAAAGTTTGGTTTTGCTCATGTTTTGTAACAAGTACAGGGGAAGGACAGGGAAAGGACAGGAAATACAGGAGGAGGACAATCCCTGACTCAGTTGCGTAAATAACTTTTAACTCATGGTTATGGACAGGTGCTGACACCAGAAACTTGATCGGATCAGAATCACTCTTGCAGGGGACAGAGTGTCCTTTTCTTCCTATTCCTCACCATTAAAAAAATTTTTTTGGAACAAATGCCTCTGACCCAGTCAGTAACACTGGTGAGATCAAAGAGTAAGAACCTTAAACTGAAAATAAGAAACCCTGAAAAACAGCAAGAGCTCAATCTGTATCTCACTGCACGACCTTAACCTCTTGGAGCTGCAGCTTCCATCCCCTGGGACATAATGTAATGAATGTAGCACAACTAATTGGCTAGTGGACTCTGACACAAAGTGAGAAAATCATGACATTATTATCTCAATTCTAAAGCTATTTAATAAAATGAGATATCTAGAAAAATTCTAGATCCCAGTTTGTATTTTAGAACTAAATAATAAGATGGGAATGGTTCCTTCACACTAGTTATTATATGCTTGCTATAGAGTTGAATTCTAACACAGTGAAGCTAGGTCTCCTTGGAAGTATGTATGCTTTATATTGCAACAAATTCTTTCCTGAATTACAAAATCTGTTAACTTATTTGTATAGTAAAAACTCTTCGTTCTCCCTTCTCGAAATTAAAAGATGTATCATGGTAATAAAGTATATTCTGGATATCAATATACACATACACATATATATTTTTTCCCACTAATAACATATTACCCAAAGGGCAGAATATTTTTGCTTTGCAATTCTGCAAATAGCACTCATTTGGACTCTGGAAGGTGGACAATGAAAAAAAAAAATCTGTGAATTGACAAGACCAATGCTAAAATTCTCTCCCACAGGAAAATCTCCAATTAAAAAGTTCAATCTTATTTTGTTGACAAAGATTAAAGATAAGGAGTCACACTTTACATAAAAGGCATGGTGAGAATGAAGTGATTTCAACTAAGCTAAAATGTACGGGCTATGAATGTAACAATAGTAACAGTAATGAATAATCACAGCAGTTGAAACTGGGGATGCCCGACGGTGTGAACAGAGGCAGCCCCCCGCCCCTCTCACTCTAGCCCACTGCGTCAGACTCTTCCCAACAGGAACCTCCAACCAGCCAAATACAACCAAAAGTGTTAGCATGCAACATGAACCCTTTTCAATTATTATTATGTTTAAACAGTACTTGTAATGACACCTTTCATTTAATCTACACAGACTCACTTCTGAGTGTCACAATAAAACTAGAACTGACAGCACTACTCAGTTGGTCTGTGCGGGGGACAGCTGAGTTGCCTGTATAAGCGTGCTCCTTTCTGGCGGAAGGCGCACTGCCTTGGTCCAGTCAGCCTCCTCTTCCAGGCCACCACAGGCTTCGGAAAACGCCGGTGCAGCCCCAGTCCCAGTGACTCAATAAGCAGCCACGACAATTCTATTCCCCTGGTCAATAACTGCTTTCAACAGGAGTGTGTTAAAGAAATCCTAGCCAATTACACTTGAAGAGAAGTCTAATGAAAAGGCTTCTAGGAAAGGTTTCCTTTGATGTTTAAAAAAAAAAGATGTAAGGAAAGAGATTACTTGTCTGGCCTTGGCACTGGCACGAACTGTAATGCCTAGAGCTACTTAGTGAGGGAAAGTTACCTGCAAACGAAGTTAAGGTGCTGAGGGGATGGAGCGCAAACAACCTGGGTCTTTGAAGATGTGAAGACCCAAATAGTTAATCCTAGAGCCACAGACCTACAGTTGTTTTGTTGTCAGAGATAACTAATTCTTTATGGCTAAAGCCAGTTGACTCACAGTTTCTCTTACTTATAGCTAAAAATCTTTTGCAGTTCCTTGTATAAATACCTTATCACAAACTCATTTCTGCGCTCATGCCCAGGCAGCCTCCCTCTCCTGCGACACCCATTTCACTTGTATTTGAACACAGGAACTATGTAATTCCTAATGTTTCCCTTCTTACCCTGGTAGTTAGCAGGCTCAGGGCTCAGTTTTACAGGCATAGGCCACAGGTTTTCCAATCCAAGATTCTTCTTTAAATTCCTTCAATCTGGTGTTAATAGTTTTTGGTCGGAATAAGCACATCTTTTTTTTATGTGTTGCTTCAAATCCTCTCATGGCGACTAGATTGAATATAAGCAGCTAACTAAATGAGCAGTAGAGACAAAGTGCCATGAAGGAACGGAGAAGGATGCAATGAATTCTTCCTGAGAGTTCAGAAAGGACTCGTAGGGGTAGATATTTGCCAAGCAGGGCAAGACAAGACTGAGGGCATGGCATGTCAAGTAGAAAAACTGTTATGAGTCAAGCAATGTGTATAAAAGGAACTGGCACATATGGGGGATAATGAAGAGTCTAGGGAGGTAAGAGACAAGGCCAGTAATATAAATTGAGGGAAGCACACAATGGTGCCCCATCAACTTAATTCTGTAAGAAAATGGGCTTTTAATTTCAAGAAGTAGGGCAGAATGGATCAGAAAGGGAAAATTGGAGCGTGGCCCCCAGGAGGTCAATGGGACTTCTCTACCAATTAGGATAACATACAAGTGAAAATGTAAGGATCAGGGAAACAAAAGTTCTTTTTGTATTCTCTATTTTATTCTGAAGAATCGTCTAGTGAGTCAACATATCAACTGAAGGAGAGGAAAATGCTTATAGAGCCTAAATTTTACTTTTGTTTCAAATAAAACTACTACTTCCTTTCAGTTTTACACTCTCTAGCTATAAAAACCACAATTTGAGTCTTTTTCTAATAAATTTTAGTGACCCTAAGCATCCTAAAATGTTGACTAAACCATCTCTTCCTTTTTACTTCTCAAACATTGGCCAGGGGTTGTCAATCTCATGTCCAAACTGCCTAAAAACAAAATATTATTTAAGGAAAAAAGGGAAACCACTCTAACTAAAGACAAGCAAAGGCAAACTCCAAGCCTCATTAATATATTTTCCTGCTTTAATGAAATAAGAATTCTACCTACTAAAATACAAACATATAAAGAAATAAAGAAATCCATGCAAAAGAATAAAACTGGACACTATCTTAAACCATACACAAAAAATTAAGTTAAAATGGATGAAACCTTGGTTTCAGAAAAGTCCTAGAAGAAAACATAGGCGGTAAGCACACTGACGTCAGTCTTGACAATTTTTTTGGATCTGACTCCAAAAGCAAAGGCAACAAAAGCAAAACTAAATAGTTTGATAGAACTAAAAAGCTTCTGCACAGCAAAGGAAATTATCAACAAAATGGAAAGGCAACCTACTGAGAGGGAGAAAATATTTGCAAATCATACATCTGAGATGGGTTCCATAATATATAAGGAACTCATACAACTCAATGGCCAAAAAAAAAAATCCAATTAAAAAATGGGCAGAAGATCGGAATGGACATTCTTCCAAAGAATGCATACAGATAGCCAACAGGTACATGAAAAGAGCTTTAACATCATTAATCATCAGGGAAATGCTAAGCAAACCCACAGTGAGATCTCACCTCAGGCTTGTTAGAACGGCTATTATCAAAAAAATGAGAAATAACAAATGTAGGCAAGGCAAGGATGTGGAGAAATGGGAACCCTTGTGCACTGCTGACAGGAATGTAAAGTGGTGCAGACACTATGGAAAACAGTATGGAGGTTCCTCAAAAAATTAAAAATAGAGCTACCATTATGATCCAGCAATGACACTTCTGGGCATTTATCTGAAGAAAACAAAAATTGGTTTGTAACCACGAAAGTTTGAGGTTTTTACTTTATCTGAATTCCTATGTTCTCGAAAGTTAAATTACATGCCAGACACATTTTGTTTATATATGGTTAACAAGATTCAACAACACATATCTGCTTTCTATATTTTTCAACAAAATATGATTCAAACGGCAATCTTTCCCATTTGCTACAGATGGTTTTATAAACTGCAAAGAAAACAGGCTCAAAACACTACTGAGGAGAACTCAAGTGGTCTGGAATCTCATGAAGCCATGCTTATCACTGAATGAAACATGCCCTTTATCAACAGAAATAAAAGGTGTGACAATTGTACAAGCTACAAAAGCATACAATGATTAATTTTTAAAAAGAATTTCAAATTAATAGTTATACCGTGTTTCCCTGAAAATAAGACCGGGTCTTATATTAATTTTTGCTCCAAAAGATGCATTAGGGCTTATGTTCAGGGCATGTCGTCCTGAAAAATCATGCTAGCGCTTATTTTCCGGTTAGGTCTTATTTTCGGAGAAACACAATGTAAACCTAAGATTATCAGCATTCCTGATAACATGACTTTTGACTATTCTTCTAAGAATATAATTTTATTCTCTTTTGGAACTAGTTAAGTACCTGGTGCCAGCGATGCTTCAACCAGGCAAATACAAAACCAGGATGCTTACCCATCCCTTTTTCCCCAGAATTTGCCTGAAAGTCAGGAAAACTTTGTTCGTTGAAAGAAAGAATATATTAAAAAAATATTTAAAAAAGAATTCACATGCTAAAATACAGTTGGATTGTCTTTTAAAACATAATGTCAAATCATAAAATAATTAGACCAAAAAAGCCTAATTCAGAATTTCACTACAATAAAATAAAGCTGATCTCAAGATTAATAAAATAAATATTATAATAAAAATAATAAAAATGTTTCTTTATAGGAGACACAGTTAAAAAGTTGCTATACTGTTCTTAGTATATGGTGGTGATGAACAAAAATCATGCAGGTTATAATTAATTACCCCCAAAGTAACTGTCCAAGTACAATTAATTAAATGATCCACCTACTCTTTATAAGTTCCTGTTTCAGGATCTTCCGTCATGACATCATGCAGGCCTTCCACTGAGATGTTTATAATCCCACAGAATTTATCTTGGATAACACTAGAATAAAAGAAGAGCAAAACAGGTCAAACTGGAGTATTTCAACAGGCAAACCTCTTGAACATGAAGAGAAATTTCAGTTCTAAAATACAGAAGATACTTTCAGAATATATTTCTTAAAGCAGAAATTTTATCTTGCAAAAAACATTAAAATTTTCTCTTTCACTAGATATTCGTGTGTTTAAATTCTAGAAGAGTAGATTACGTAAGAAAGAGATACTTTAATATTGTTTATAATAGTCTTGTGTTGATTTTATAACTAAAAAGATAACATTAAAGATTAAAATCTCTACTCTTCTAAATACCACCATCAAGAAAAAGACAAGCCATAGACTGAGAAAAAATATTTGTACATGTATCTGACAAAGGACTTGTATCCAGAATACATAAAGAACTCTGAAAACTCAGTAAGACAAATAACCCAATTTAAAAATGGGCAAATATTTGAACAGACACTTTGCCAAAGAATATGTATAGATGTCATATCAGTACCGAAAAGATGCTCAAATCATTAGTCATCTGGGAAATGCAAATTAAAACCACAATGAAGTTTTAATTAAAAGTAAACAATACCAAGTGTTGGCAGAGATGAGAAAGAAACAATAGGACCTCCTTACATTGCTGGTAAGAATAAAAAATGGCACATCCATTTTGGAAAATACAGGCAATTTTTGTAAAGTTAAATGCACTCCATATAACCAAGTAATCCCGTCCCTAGGTATTTACCCAAGACCAAAATGAGTACTCTCAGATCTGTATGTGAATATTTAGGGTAACTTTATTCATAAAAATCCAAAACTGCAAATGACTCAAATGTTTATCAACTAATGAATGGATAAATAATCTACGGAACACTTATTCACTGGAATAGCAGTCAGCAATAAAAGGGAATAAACTCCAGACACACGCAACAACTTGGATAAATCTCAAAAACATTACACTAAGAGAAACAGATTCCAAAGGCCACATCCTCGTACTGTATGACTCCATTTATGTGACTTTCTGAAAAGGCAGTTATTTGGTCAGTGGTTGCCAGGAAAAAACCACAAGGGAACTTTCTGGTGTTCTATATCTTGAGTGTGGTAGTGATTACATAGGATGTACATTTGTCAGAGTGTACGCTTAAAATGGGCTTTACTGTATGGAAACTACACCTTAATAAACCCGAATTTAAAAAAGCAGAAGTACATCACCATCAACTGGCACTCTAAATTATACTATTTGAATTTAAAACTAACTGAATAAATTATAACTTGTCTCCAGGGAACATACAGTATCCTCCCTACAAGGGATAGATGGGTTTCTCATACTGCATTAACATGCATAACTAAAGTATTAAACGCTCAGTAAAGTAATTCCCAAGGTCAGCACACTTTGGGTCATATTCCCACCTTTGTAAAGTCAAAACTGTCTACACATTCAAATGTGATCAAGTTGTAAAGAATTAAGTCACCAGATGGGCATATAATAACTAGTTGATATCATTCTGATACATCTTAATCTGCATATAACATTCTATTGCAGGAGTATAGGTTTTTGACGTCACTGTACTTCCTTTATGTAAGAACTGAAAAAATCTGTCAAGAAAGGAACATACATACGGTCTACCTTATTTGGTTTGGTGAGAAAACACCCTGGAGAAAAAGAATTAGAAAACCATGATTTTGCACTAAAAGTTCAGCCTCTCAAGTGCAACCCTACTGAAGTTAATTCATTTCTCAGACGCTGGGTCTCCTTGTCTGTAAAACGAAGGCTAGACTCAGGGACGGCAAATACATGGGGGAGGAATGCAGCCATTCTCCCTTCCCACCGCAGGGTAATTCACCACTAATCCATCACACACACTAAGAGTCAGGGCTGAGATTCCTGATTAACAGTGGCACTGTGCACAGCGATCAGCCACTGATCTCAATTAGATGAAAAAGACAAAACCCTTCAGACTATAGCTTCTAAGGCTCTTTACAGGGCTTTACGTCAATATTTCTTAGGAACAATCCACTCTGGCAGTGGCCTCCTCTATTTACATCACCTCCAAGCATCAACCCCACACCTTCGAGGAAAACTAGAAATTTCACAAGTCAATAAAATTTCTGAGTATTTCCTCAAAAGACTGATTATGAACTTTCCCAACAGATATCTGGCAACGTGAGTATGAGAGGGTGAATGTTAATTACAACAGAGTATAATAAAGAGAAAAACAGTTTAATCTGACAACTAGCTCATTGGATTATAGGTTTTACTTTAAATTATCACGCTGATCAATGCTGGTGCTACCAGCATGGGCACACATTATTTTGAGAAGGTAAGATGTTATATCTTTGCTATATGTAATTAGAAAAAAGTAATTAGCAATACACTGAATTAAAAAAAGATACAGTTCTAGAGCCTATGCCTCAGTTCACACAGGCACTTTCATAGGACCGAGCCTTCAGGCTGAGAACAGATTGTAAAAGCTGCACCATGGGTAGAATAAACCTTTGATGGCACAATTCTTGCCAAAATCACTAACTTCACCCCTTTCTTGTAAAAGACGAGATTATTTAGATGACACTGCTGGAACCAGAATAAAGTTTGGAAAGTTCTGAGAAAAATCTAATGAGTTCAGGAAACTGAGATTTATAGAAAACCAAAAGACAGAATTAGTGAATGATGGACCAAAAAAAAAAAAAAAGTGTTAAGAAAATTAAAGAATGGGTAATGATATTCACAGCAGCAGACTGGACACATGCCACATGATCCCGGCCCAACCTCTGCTCAGCCTGTACGGGCTATTCAGGAAGAAGGACTACTGTCCTGGCCCACGCTTATTCAGGCTTGGAGAACTCAGTCATGTGATCACTGGTGTTCACCCTCGCCCTTCCCTCCCCTGCCTCCAGCCGGATTTCTAGCTGTACCAAGTAAGAGGCTTAGACAGGGGGCTGTCTAGTTGGAAAAAGGGAAGGGAGGTGAGGCAACCTCAGTCAGTCAGTCGGTTAGTCATTTTTTTCATTGGAATGTGACCCACAATGCACAGAAAGGGAAACAAGAGGCAGAGATCTAGCTGGAGTTGGGGTCAGGGGGTGAATTACAGTAGATGGGGAAAAACCATGCTCACCCTGGAATACCTACCGTGTTTCCCCGAAAATAAGACGTAGGTGGACCACCAGCTCAATGTGTCTTTTGGAGTAAAAATTAATATAAGACCCAGTTTTATTTTAATATAACATAAGACCAGGTATAATATGATATGATATGATATATGATATGATATAATATAATATATATAATACCAGATCTTCTATAAGGCTGGGTCTTATATAAGCCTGGGTCTTATATTAATTTTTGCTCCAAAAGACGCATCAGAGCTGATGGTCCAGCTACATCTTATTTTCGGGGAAACACGGTATTAAGTGCCAGAGAGGGTAAGGCACAGACTTTAAGTTCAGGAAAGGGGGGAGAATGACTATGGTCCAGAGTAGAAAGGCATGCTAGCTGGCTTCAATGAAAAGAGTTGACTCTAGAAAAGAAGGACTAAAGAGAATGGAAAGCAAGTGTCCATGCCACAGTCTGGGCTAGTAAAAGGAGAAGTTATACAGTAATTATCTTCAAAGCATTCCGGTTCAAACAGCACTCAAGAGGATGTGCCTCAATTACCACTCATTAAATGGTCTGGGAAAAGTATCCCCCAATATTAGGGATAACAAAAAGCCACAAGAGGCTTGTATTTTCCCGACATAAAGAACAGACCGTTAAAGGAGGCAATAAGCATAATAAGTTTCAAGGAGGCAATGAGCATTAAGAAGTTATAATTTCTTTATCTCCTTTTGTAAATATTATTAAAATGCTCCCTCCAAATGTGTAAAAGTAACATTTTAAAATGAAACCTTTAAAATAGATTTCTTTTATGCAGTATTCATTATGAAGTTTTGAATATTATGCCTTCATTTTTTATTCACACTCTCCGAACCCTTGTCTGTTTTACAAATTAAGAATCTTGTTTTTCATAATACAAGTTTCTGAATAAATGCTTTACAATTTGATTGGACACTTAAAATGGAAAGAATCAAAAGAGCTATAAACCCTCAGAGGAATGAAATGAAAATAGGTTTAGAGGAAGAAAGGGAATAATAAAAGACACGATAAGTTGGTGCAAAAGTAATTGCGGTTTAAAAGGTTAAAAATAGTTGCAAAAACCGCAATTACTTTTGCACCAACCTATCTCTTTAAATACAAGCCAGGAACTAGATACTATTTTTGGTTTTCTTTGATGAAAAACAACCCAAGTTTTTCCTTTGTACGTGTTTTTCGAATTATAAGCAATATTTTATTAGAATTCTTCTCAGCGTGTCACCTTCTAATTGTGTCTCATGCATTCATTCAAATCTTGTGTTGGTTATAATGTGGAAAAAGTAAAGGCAGCCAGAAAAACCATGTAATTTTAGATGTCACTCAGTTCTTAACCCCTGAAACCAGTGCTTACTGACTAAGAAGTGATAGTCCACATTAACTAGTGCATAGCAACCTGAAGTCCCTGAAAAGATTAGCTAAACTCCATGACAGTGTCTACAGCACGGGGAGGGGGCGGGGGGGACAAAAAACAAAACCCTCAGGAGCTAAAACGCAAAACAAAAATTGATTACTGACTATTGTAGCCAAAACTTTACATATCTTGGTAAAGTCCCATGAGCAAACTTCAAAAGACTGGCTCACTGAGTATTAATAAATAGGAGAGAACTTATACAACGATGCCAATTAATTTATAAAGAGAGTGAATAACAGGTGATATTACCCAGGCCAACTCTTCCTGATGGATAGGTCACCATGGTTAGGGTTCATTCATTTTGGTCAACATTTTATGAGCCCATAAAATGTGTCGACATCACTATACGCCCCGGGGATGAAAAAGATGGCCTCCTCAGGGAACTCAGATACGAAAGGAAGCTGGAATCTAGTGCACATAATTTTGAATGCACACAGGGAAGTTGTTGCACATTTGAATGTTACCTGTTCTATGATTCACAGGGGAAAAAAAACTGAGAAAAGCTGTGCTGTAAGCTCAGGAGCTCATTATGAATTAAAAGTCTGCAGGAAGGACAGAGGTAAACCAAGCAACAAATGAGATGTTCTTGTTGTTGTTGTTTCATATTAAGTTATGATATCCTGAATAACTGCCTTTCTCAGTTTTACAGGTATTTCTGACTCATTAACTGGCACTCCTGTAAAGTCAGAGTATCCTGTTACCTGGGGTGCTAAAGAAGCACGGGCAAATTTTTATTCTCCAATTCTCATGGCTGGCCCCCCGAGACTTGATCATTCTACTTTAAGATTTTAGAGTTTTCCAAGTTATCTCACCTTTCATTGATTGTGTTAGGCTAGATGCTCCTCCTAAAGGAGTCCCAATTTTTATACAAATTTATTTTCATTTCATAATACTAAATGAGACCCAACTGATTCCAACTGAGGGTTTCAAGGAGGCAAATGGATGCTTTCTATTCCGGTCTCTTCAATTTCATTGTTTCTCCTTAAGAAGTTTCAAGGGCTATCTAGAACCTCAGCAGGCTCTACTGAACCCACCTCTCCAAAGATACATTCCTCTTCCTTTCACTGCTTTTAGGCAGCAAAGCTGGCCCCTCTTGAACACAACAGCTCCTGACACCAATATTTGCTCACTGCCTTCTTGCGCCTCACAATGTTTCCCATCATTTTCCATTCACCTCAATTCACACTTCCTCAGTGAAGCCGTCCCTGACCACTCTTTAACAAACTGTAATTGAGCAGTCCATCCTTTGAATTTCCAGTAGCATAAAACCACTGCACTCTTCATTTGGCAAGCAACTCACTTATATTACCTTCTCCTGATGTCCTTGAACTTTTCCTGCCTGTATGTCTGTTTTCTCTAAGATTATAAGTAACTTGAGGCAGAGCCTATGTGTTATGTTTATATTTTTATGTCACACATCCTTATGCATAATGTGAACACTCACTATAATCATGGGAATTAGTGATCCCCAAAGCTCAAGAACTACCCACACTCGTTTTCTTTTTCACAGTATTATTTTTACATACTTCTTTTTAAATTACCAAGTGTGGGTACCTGAGTTGTAGGTATCATATTATAATGCATTATTCTACACTACATGTGAGGCAGAAAACAGCACAGAAGGTAACTGTGTTGGAATCTATTTCTGAAACATTCATTTTAGAAAATGAAAGGAGAGTTTAATATCAAAGATGAGACTGAAAGTAAAACCAAAGGAAAAAAGCATTAGTAACTAGAACATTATATCCTTTTTGCTTGTCACAAACACTTTTCTTATGTTACGTACCTGGCTGATATATTAATTTATTCGCATAGACACAAGTTACAAACATACTACAGAAAGGCAGGCCATTTCAAACATCTACTTGCTTTGTTTTTTAAGTATGTGGTAAGCGATGTTATATACATACAAACATTAAATAAACAGGTGAGGATATGAAAAACTGTACTCAAATAAGTAAAGACTGTTTGAGCATTTAAAACAATTCCATACAGTTTTCAATCAAATGCACAGTAAACTTTTCAATCAAATGCACATGAGTAAAACTATAGTTCTTAATCTTAATATTTCCTAAAGGTATAATATTTCAAGACATTTTCTTGGTATGTAAAAGTATCTCTCTGTAGAGAACATGAATTGCAGAAACTTCATGCAAAGTGATTTTTCCTTACTTTTAAAAACTATATTCTTAAAAAAAAATCAGCTATCTTTCTTGAGTTTATTCATCAAACTTAAAAAACCATGACAGCTTAAAATTATTTCTGCCCTTTAGTATCATTATGACACCAAAAACAGGTGTTCAGAAAACAAAATGCCTTTAGAAAGAAAAAGAAAAAAATTTAATCTCCAAAGACATAAATAAATGAAATATTCTAATATTCATTTGGTTAGCCTAAGCAAAACATTAGATTGAATGTGAATAGGACTCTAGTTTCTTCCCTCTTGTTCAATTTTTATTAGTATTTTTCTAGTAAGCATTTTACACTTCCATTTTTTTCAGATAACCGATCCATCATCATAGAGAATGCCCCTTAAATTATTTTTCTGTAAGTGATAGATTTACATTTTACATCACATCTTCCTTTTCTTAGACCTGGAAGGAAAACAGGCATGCGGAAACACAGACAATATTTTCAGTTACCTTGTCTGAACAGTTTTATAATATAAAACTGATGATTAATAGCTTTTCATAGTAGCAGGTCCAAGGCAGAAATGAATCAGATAGAACCTTACTTACTTTTGAATTTTGTCTGATCTAACCAGACCACAATTATATAATTTGTACATCATAATCAATATTTGAAGTTATTCTCATATTATTATATCTTAAATATAAGAGTTCAGTGAATTTAAGGTAATTTAAGAAAATAAACACTAAAAGCCACAACCAAATAAAATATTCTCTTAACTATACTTTCTACTCATATTGTTTAATAGGATTAAGCAAAGAACAGCAGTTTATGGAAAGGAAATAGCAAAAGAAGAAAGCTCTGATTTATCAGTCTTACTATAGAATTTCTACCACACCAGAAGCTATAAAAGTGATATTTACACTAAAATTAGTTTGTTTTGTTTTTTCCCTCTAGGTGTTTTCCAGAACCAAGGCTGCAAATACTTTTGTCACTTAAATGGAAACCAAGTATATCCTTTCTACATGGCAAGTCTCTGCATGGTCATGAAAAAGTGTATTAATAAATCTAGCTCTTCTGACAAACACTGGCAAGGAAATGAAATAAACAATTCATAGTGGAAATTCACTAAGTTATTTTAAAAATGCAAGATGAATTTTTTACACCCAACAATGATCCTTACAAAGGCTTTTATATTATAAACCATTCCCCCAATTAACTTTTTTTGTGCCCATACACATGGAAAAGCCATGATCTCCAAGACAATAAAAAAAACCCTGAACAATTTATGTACAACGAGATGAGAAGAAACTGCCATCTTAGGTGATTTTCAAGACAAGGCCTGAATTGTAAAAAGCACTGCCCAGTGAAGACATACTAAGTTTCCATAAAAAAGGAGATGATCAATGACCTGTGCAGACTGTTTGGAAAAGACACTCAGCTGATAAAACCCAATCAATGCTTGTTTTGGATGCTTTTAGAAGTCACTTGACAGACTGGTTCCTGTTTTATAAAAATATAAAAGACTTTACTAGAGATTTGGTAATAAGGGGTTGAGGTATGACCTCACCGCTGTCTGTTTGACATTGTTGTAAACAAAGCTACACAATAAATAATCACAAGGAAATCAGGAATATATACCTTCAGGATACATTTGTAAAAACTGACTGTGCTAATGTTATTCAAGTTATACGACTTGGAGTCAAATTCCCGGGTAAGTGTTGTATGTCACACAGCTCAGCCCAAAATGAAAATAATGTGCTCTGGAGAACAGTGTTAGATAATCAACTCAGTGTTAGATAATCAACTATGTTAATTACATAGACACTGGTATTGAAGATTTACATGAAGCATTTGAATAAAACAGAATCATGGAACAAGAGGGGGAAATCTCTCTAAAGTAGTATTTTACATTTTTAAATGTGTGTGTAATTAAACTAACTTAATATGATAGACATTTGACTGTTTTGCTAGAGCTCTAGAAGTTTAATGTATTCAAGCTGACTGAAAAACGTTATGTAGATTTGTCTTTTTAGGGAAAATCGGTGATCACCTTCTATTTAGACCTACCTTGTATAGTCTCACTGCCAAATTCCTCCAAAATACTTCTAGCGCACACAAGACCTCTCTCTGAGCTCCAGACCCCTAAGTACACCTGCACTCTTCTCATCAATTCTTGGCAATGTCACAAGCAACTCAAACTTAAAATCCTACACCAGACTTCTGAGTGCCTCCGCAACACAAAACGAAGAAACCAGAACAAAACAAAAACTCAAACCCAGGCTCTCTTCCAATTGTCCTTATCTGGATCAAGAGCAATGCTATCTAACCAGTGACTCAAGCCAGAAACCTGGGATTCAGTCTTGACCTTTCTTCTTCTTTACTCTTCCGACACCCAATTCATCATCAAATTCTGTCACATTTACCGCTGAAATTTTTGTGTCTGCTTGTCTGTATTTTCACAATGAACACGGTAGTAACAAGTCAATTCTGCCTCTAGTTTGAACTACTGGATAACTCCCTGTACAAGGACACGTCTACTCATGGTTTCCCCTAATCCATTCTCTACGGAGAGGATCAAAAGAGCTCTTATGCAAAATCTGATCATGTCTCCCTTGCTTTTAAAACAAGACTTTAACTTTTCAGTAACTTCCCATTACACTTGAAAATTCAAACTCCTATTCATAGTTTACTCAGCCCCATTTGACCTGGTTTCTGCCTACATCTCTCTCTGCCATCATCATCTAACTTTTCATACTACTGTCCAGCTATACTTGCCTTCTTTTTGACAATTTCTAGCCTCATGGCTTTCACTGTGGAGTTCCATCTGCTAGGAATTCTATTGCCCGAATTTACTTCGTTAATTGTATTGACAATAATAAAATTACAAGTGGGTATGGTCCTATAATAGAATAAACTTGGATTCTTCGTTCCTGAGTAGGGAAAAAGTCTGTTCTGGTCTTCTCAACTTTGTTTCTCTCTTGTGAGTCTCGTTTACTACTCACACAGAACACTTACTTCTAACACTACTGGTCACCAAGTGTGTGTGTGGGGGGGCGGGGGGTTGTTCCCCACAACAAGCAATTCTCTGTGACACCAGTTGACCTCAATTTACCTCAATTCTAACACTACCTGGAGATAGTTATCAGATTGCACAGGTTAGGGCTCAGTTGCACAGGACTACCCCCTAACCCCCAATTCAGACGCCAGTCCAAAGCCCATGTTATCTATCACCTGTGCTTCCGACCAATCAGCTATAAGTCAGATGAACCCCTCCCTTGGGTTCAATTAATTAGCTAGATAAGCACCTCACAGAACTCAGGGAAACACATTTATTTTAAAGGACAATGATGAACAGCCAGACAGAGAAATACAGAAGGCAAGGTCTGGGGGGAATCCTAGCAGGAACTTCTATGCCCATGGAGTTAGGGTTTGACACCCTCCCCGTATGGATATGCTCCCCCATCTGGAAGCTCCCCGAGCACTCGATTAATGGGATCTTATGGAGGTTTCCTTACGTAACGATCAATTATTAACTCCATTTCCAGCCCCTCTCCCCTCTCTAGAGGACAGAGGATGGGCTGAAAAGTCCAAGCTTCTAATCATGGCTTGGTCTTTCAGCCCCCAATCAGGAGCCATCCGGGAGCTCACTCAGAGTCTTCCTGACAGAACAAAAGATGTCCTAGTGCTCTTCTCACTTAGGAAATGACAAGGGTTTCAGGAGCTCTGTGCCAGGAATGGGGGGCTAAGACTAGAAGACAGCTGTCATAGATGAAAAGCAGATGATTGAAGGTAAGGGGTTTCAAAAGCCAAAACATGAGGAAACTATAGTAAAACAAAAAATTTTGCTCCATGGGACCTCAAACAAAATATAATGTAAACGTACATATTAAGGTGAGAATTGAGGCTAGGAAAAGGATATCATAGAAGGTATCTGGCAAAAATAGTAGTAAAATTTCCAAAGCCAATGATCCAAACTAAGAACAGGCAAGGGTTTATACACACGAACTGCAAACTCAGATAGGGGAAGCCATGGAGACAAAAGGAAGGCAGCATATAGGCAAAGTCTCCAAACTACTCAGGATCAGAAAACTACTTTCTCCTAAAATATCGTGCCCTCTACTATCACACGATGCCTCAAGAGTCAGGAGCAATGAAACAACACACATCTGAGCCCAAATAAATAACATTTATTTGGGTACAAATAAAGTCTAATCAGTAAACAAAGCACCTTTTGTTTGATTTCACATACATGATTCTTCTTCGCCTTAGTCCGAAGCAGCATATCATGTTACAAGTCCATACACGTTTTCTAGTCTGTGGCTCAGTAACAGAAGACAAGTAAAGGAGAGGATCCTTGGAGCACGGGACGGATGAGGAGCCGAACAGAACATGAGGAAGTGCATGTGGGCCCGACTTAGCAGGAAGGCCAGCAATAAAGCTCTTTTGCAGAATCTCGTCAAAGGTCCCCAAGATCTTCTTCTACCATTTTTGCAACACTTAAAAATATGGCAAATCTTACTATTATTGTTGTTGTGAGGGTAAGATAATTAATTTTAAAAAGGCCCTAAAATTAATGTGGGTCCCCCTCTACCTTCAACATTTGGGTATTTACATAATTCATAAGTTCAAGAAATGTACACATACATGTCATACATACATGTTTGTTCTATTTCTTGACCTCAGTGGTGGCTACACGGCTGTATCTACTGCTGTATGTGATTCATATATAAATAAAATTTTATTTACATATTATATATAAATAAAATTTTAAAATGTGTGTAAGTCTAAGGGCAAATATTTGTCACGAATTAATATTGGTGGAGGTGAGATCTGAATAAATTCTACTATTACTTCGAGGATCCCTAACAATAAAATAATCAAGGCAAAACGAAAGAAAAGAATAAAAATCTGTCTAACTGTTGCTGACTCAAGACACAGGTGGCCATGAGGCAGCGTGAATGAACAAAGGAACCCTGGATTTTATGGCTGAGAAGTCGAGGACTCCACTAAGAGTAAGAAGTTGACGAAAAACAAAGAGGTACCCAGAGATCCTCTTTCCCTAAAACTTCTAAGTTCTACACAATTCCCTCACTCTCCCACAATATCCACCTTTACCTCTCCCCAAGACTTAGCCTCCAGCTATCAAAACATTGGCAATCTCTCCCTTCCAGAAAACCACGAGACCCCTCTGCCTTCCTTTACCCCAGGCTCCCTCAATCACCTGTGACCCTCTTCTATTTCCTGCTTGCTCCTGTTGAAGTCTCTGTCCCACACCACTGAAGCCCTCACCAATCATGTGACACCAAATGTCTCCGCTTCCTTGCTAGGAGGGAGTTGGGAATATATTCCCAGTTATCTCAGAAGTGAGAGAGAAGTTTCTGAAATTCCATGCTGGAATTCTAAATGTCTTTAAAAGTTATAATGTTATAAATAAATGATAGTTGAGTTCTATGCTTCTCGTTTAAAGGTGAGGGGGAGACTTTTTTGGTATGTCCTGGATCCTTAACCACCTTTTATGAAATTCAATGGAAAAAATGGATCTGTATCTACAACTATCCTTCTGAAACAACCAATTTAAGCTGGAGCCTACCTCTTCTTAAGTGCTCTACACAGAACCTTTTGTAAATGCTAAAGAAATAGAGAAATCTCAAGAATAAGCTTCTTGAGTTATATTTAGAATATTATTTGGTTTCAACTTTGCTGTTTTGTTCAAGGTGGAGGCTGCTCAAAATGTGAAATAATTAAATACAAAAATTACAGCAGAAAATTTCTATGAACATATTACTTCAAATCAATTTTACCTTAAGTTTTTTTAGACTATGCAAATATCAAACAACAGTGAAATGTGAGCTACCTAATATTTATGAAAGGAACGGTTGCTAACAAAAACTGGAATGAGCACTTAGTGAATACCACTGTGTACAACTATAGCGCCATATATAAATTAATAAGATTGAGGTTTTTCAGTCGGGCCTAAATCAATTAGAAGTTATATATAAAAACAAAAAAACTTTGATAGCATTTCTAAATTGCCTTCTTTAAATTGGCGGAAATTCTGTTTTAAGATTAAGATAGTTATATTGATTCTCCTAACTTCCATAGCCACCTATGCTGCTCCTAATGATCTTTAAGAAGATGTGGTTTATTTAGGTGGTGGGAAGGGGGTCATGGAAGGGTTTTCACCTTTTACTTCAAGTAGTTCTGTAATGTTTGAATTCTTTTTTTCCAATGAATTATGTACTTTTAGCAATTAAAGAAAATACTTAATTGGAGTCGTGGGGATTGGGAGTATACAACAAAAAAAGAAATGTATTATTAAAAATCTTTCAAGGAGCTGCTGGATGGCTCAGTTGGTTAGCGCGTGGGCTCTGAACAACAGGGTTACCGGTTCGATTCCCATATGGGCCAGTGAGCTGCGCCCTCCACAACTAGATTGAAGGCAACGAGCTGCCGCTGAACTTCCGGAGGGATGGCCGGATGGCTCAGTTGGTTAGAGCGCGAGCTCTCAATAACAAGGTTGCCAGTTCAATTCCCACATGGAATGGTGGGCTGCGCCCCCTGCAACTAAAGATTAAAAATGGCGACTGGACTTGGAGCTGAGTTGCACCCTCCACAACTGGATTGAAGGACAGCGACTTGGAGCTGATAAGCCCTAGAGAAATACACTGTTCCCCAATATTTTCCAATAAAAAATTTTTTAAAAATGTCTTCCAAGGTGAAACAAACTCCACGTACTCTTTCACAATTAAATAATAATTCATGTAAGAACAGATTTTAAATATATTCACATCTCCTACTAAAATCGCAATCAAGGACAAAGCTTTAAGCTGGGCAAGAAAAGCCAAAAAAAAAAAAAAAAAAAAAGAAAACTCTTGGAGAGAGACAGTTACAGCTTTAATTTCTTTGCAATTTTTAATACATCTCAAAACCGCTCTTCAGCTCCTTTCTTCTTTTCTCTCAAATATCTTATGATAGGGGTTCTCGAAGCATGGTCTCTAGTCTAGCCACATCAACAAACTCTGTTAAACTGCAAACCCACAGCCCCCATTCCAGACCCACTGAATCTGGAACTCTGGGAGGGGTGGGGCAGCAATCTATTTTAATAAGGCTTCACAGTGATTGTGAGTTGGAGAGACATTGTCTTAGGTATAATGGATAACATCTTACAATTATTTCAGTTTCATAGTGCAAACTCAATAATTATCACCTGGTTTAAACACTCCGAGATTGTTTCAGGCTCATTTCACAGGGATAGTATTAACTTTTAATAATAAATAGAAATTTTGAGGAAGGATAACACAAACATGAAATACAGAGGGTGCCAAAAAAATGAATACACATTTTAAGAAAGGAAAAAAACTGTATTAAAATTGTAATACTCAATATAGACTGATAACAAAAGATGAATACAAGTCATGTGTATACATTTTTGGGGGGCACCCCTGGTATATAGTGCTTAAGAAGAAATTTTTTATACATATTTTTGGTTCCGGTCACTATTACAAATCGAGTATGAGCACTTACTACATCCCTAATATTCTGGAGAGTGCTACACAAGTATAAATTTATGCTCATTGAGAGAAAGATTACATCACTTCCATGACTTTAATTACCATCCATCTATGTTAGATTCTCACTTGAGACTAGTGACATCTCCTAGGGGCTCTTTCGTCTCATTCTTCCTCACCCGTCTCCCCAAATCGTGGCTTAAATGGTTACTGTTAAGAGTGCTTCCGGTGAAATGGACAAATGAAAGGTTAAAATTATTGACCTTTACCAGATAGATCTCTCCCTTCATTTTCTGTTTGCTGGTTATTTCCATGTGGAGTCCAATGTGAATCTGAAATGCAATGTATCTAAAATTGAACTCATTACTTTGCTCACACCACACTCACATCCCCACTCCTCTTGCTTCCTTTGCTCAGTGGATGCAGCATACAGTTGCCTAAGCCCAAAATCTAACATCTTTGATTTCTCCCTCACCTGCCACCCATCAGCCAATCACCAAATCAGTTCCAAAGTAGTTCTAGAATCCATCCTCGTCTCTGCCACTACCCTGGCCCATGCCTCCAGCTTCTCTCTGCTGGATCAGTGATTCAGATTCCTTCCCAACTGAAGTCCTGCTTCCGGTCTTGTTGCTCCTTCCAGAAAGAGTGCACTTGCTAAAGCGCAAATCTGATGTCACTCCGTTGCTTAAAATCCTTCCATGACTCCCTGCTGTGCTAGAGAAAAACATGAAATTACAACATTCTTCATCATCTAATATTTCTCTAGCGGCAAATCTCACACCACCACTCACAGCTCCAGTTGTATTGAATTTTAGTTCCCAGAAAAGCAGTATTCTTTTTTTCTTCAACCCTTCTGATATGTTACCTTTACCTATTATACAGCTCTCTTCACTGGGCTAATTCCTATTTATCTTTCATGGTCCAGTTTCAATGTTGCTTTTGTCATAAAGCCACCTCCCACTTCCACATGTTATGCCCAATAGCTTTCCAAGTGCAGCACTTACATGCTGTACAGTAACCGGTTCCCTCCTCTAGATTTCAAGCTGTACTGAGACTAGGAACTATGTCCATGGTGTTCACAATTATAACCCCAGCACCTGGGCGGTAGTATAACATGAAATTAAAGCATGGGCTCTGGAGGCAAACAGACCTAAAAAATATCACAAGCTGTGACAATTTGGGAATTTCTCGATCTCACTCTGCGTAGATTTCCTTACCTGTAAAATGTAGACGGTACTACCCCTCAAGGCTTTTTAAGGATTAAATATGATATATGAAGTATTTAGCATAGTGCTTGGTATACAGAAATATTAGCTATCCTTATTACTGAAGACAGTGCCTATTAAAGAAAATTTTTGCTGAATAAATACAGTATTCACAAGTTATTAAAAACATTATTTATTTATGCGAAGATCATATAATTCATTATATTTCCAAATAGAGTTTGTAATTCTGTAAGAAGCCTTCAGTTTTATTACGTCTACAGCACTGAAGTTTTCTTACAGCCTCTCTTTAAATTATAAAGCAGAATGTTCAAAGAGAATGACCTGTGACTCTCTTTCAGGAACAATTTGTTTATGAAGTCGAATCTGCTCCAAACCAGGGCTTTCGAGAGAATTTGGGCGAGTGTTACAAATTGAGGCAGCTACATTATACCTTGCTGATTGATAAAAGCTATAGTATTCGAGTCTATTTTCCCCTGAGTTTTCTGGTGCCTTTTGTTTTTGTTTAAATTGAATAACTTTATAGATCAAAAAAATGATTAAAACACAAGCTAAGATGAAAAAAGCTAGCAAAATGTCAAAAGCCTCATTTAACTTTTCAACTTCTTGAGTACAAATTAGAGATGTTTTCCCTGACACTGAAGTAGCGTCAGTGGGTAGAGTGCTGTTTTTTGACGAGTTCAAGTTAACAGAAGAAGTAAGCTGTATTTGCACAGGTAGCACTGCAGTAGTCTCTAGTGGATTACCAAAGGTATTCTCTTGAAAAAGTCTACTGGCAGGTGAAGTACGAATTTGTTCCCAGAAAGTAACGTTCGTGGTATTTTCCAAATGTTTCCCATCTGTGGTTACTTTAGGCCAGGCCATCATTAACGCAGTGGTCTTGTGATGAATCTGAGGAGACTGTACAGCCCAAGCTCTGGATACATTTGTCGATGACGTAATGCAATTTGTAAAGTCAGTCCACTTAATATGATGCAATGCTCTGCCACGCATGGATGGGATATTCTGATAATAGATGTTTAAGGTAATGGCTGAAGATGCTAGCCAGTCGCGAAGGCCCAAAAGTTTGCAGTTACATTCCCAAGGATTAGAATTTGCCTGAAGATGAGTCAATGAAGACAATGGCTTAAGGACCCTTGGATGTAAGTCTGTAATATTATTAAATGACAGATTAAGGATCTTCAAAGATGCTCCCATGTTTTCAAATGTATCATTATCAATGCTGATTATTCTGTTTCTATCTATCTAACTTAAGGTAAATTAAATTGTTTAACAAGCTAAATGTGTCAGAACTTAAGTTTTCTTAATCATTTTGGCTTAAGAGCAAATGTTTAAGATTATTAATTCCACTAAACCCATCCCTAGTAACATTTTTAATTCTTGAATTTTTCAGGAGGAGATATTCCAAGTGGACAGTGCAAAGGGCTGTATTGCTTCAATATGGTTAGGAGACAAAGAAAGTCTTTTAAGACTCTTAAGTACTTCAAAAGCATTTGATGGTACTTTTGTTAAATTATTACCTTCTAGATACAAACAATCCAGGTTTCCAAGATGTTGAAAGCCTGAGTCTGATATCCTCAAAATGTTATTGTTTGATAAACCAAGTATCCGAAGAGCAATGATTCCAACAAAGGTACCCACTCCCGAGGACAGTGAGGTGATTTCTCTGTAGATTTAAGTCCTGAACTGAAACTAGATCATTAAATATTCCTCTTGGAACAAAAGATACTTGACTAGACTATAAATATAAACTACGAAGATTGGAAAGCCCCGTGAATATTCCAGGATCCAAGCGCTTCATAAAATTATTTAGAAACAGAAAACATAGATGCCGCAAATGAACAAAGCCTTTTGGATATACATACACAATGCTAGTATTATCCAAATATAATGCTACAAGAGAATGAAGGCCTATTAATTCACTTTCACTTATATGAGATATATTATTTTCAGTCGGATACAGAAAAAGTGTACTTTCAGGAAAATTCTTAGGAATACTTGAAAGGCCTAAGTTACGGCAGTTAATTTGTCTCCCAGTGCAGAGCTGGCAAACAGATGGACATCCAAGTATCTCCTTATGAAATAATAATACAAGACAATAGGTAACAAGTAGAAACAGTCGTAGGCAAGGCAGAGAAAAAGGTAATCCACACATAGCCCTGTTCTTGGCTTTTCTGTTCATATCAGAATTGGCTATAAAAAGAGAAGGTAAAACTTTAAATCATCAAAGTTTTCTTAAAACAAAAGTTTTATAATACCAGAAATTCTGTATTTTATTTTATTTTTGTTGGGATCAGCTAACAATGCTAAGTGTTATAAATTATACTGCGGAGATAGCATAAAATAATGAGTTTGGAATATGTTCTAGAATTATTAGTACCTCCAAGACATTAACCCACTGTTTGACAAAATGACAACTCAAATGCAATGAACTACAAAATAAAATTCTTGCTAAGTTAATTTAAAATATTACACTTGACTATAATAAAAGTGACATGATAATGCAGGGATACCAGTCTTTGGATATAATATGTCCCTTCATCAACTTAAAGTCTAATATCAATTTATGAAAATACACATTCATTACAGAGCAGTTAAACTACTTTTAAACTACAGCTTTTCACAAACCAAATTATTTTCATTTCAGCTAAAAGTTCATATTTAAATAAATAGTCTTACCAAGAACAGGAAATTCATATTATTAACACTCGGCTGATTCAAGTAAAGGTTTTCTTTCTAAATCTGAAGAGCGACATTTCTAAACTCCATTTCTTTCTGTGGCACTGCTGACCTCCACCCCTCCACTTTTTTTTTTTTTTAAATCACAGTTTGCTCAGGAAACACCACTCTTCACACTGGTTCCTCCACAGTCAGTGTGTAAAACAGAGGTTGTCATGGATACAGGAAACTGTGACAGGAAGTAATTTTATCTGTGTTTCAAAAATATTGTTGAAAGGATACCTCAGGAACTTATTTTTTCAGAATGCAGTTAATTTGAGTTTTCGTAAAGCACATACCTAAACATCTCGTAATTTTAAAAACATCTTTTTTTAGGAAAAAACCCTGAAAATTTTAAATATTCAGAACGAACAAACTCCGTATGCATCAACAACAGATAGCTACTGGGTGGAAATAGCAAGTTGAAATAAGAAGTAAATGGAGCAATATAATTTTTGTGAATTTTTAAATGCATAAAATATTTATTTTATTTTGAATACACATGAGGGATGTCAACTTTGTTTTACTCCTTAAAAAAAAAAAACCAGATAGCAAAAATAACAAGCAATTTAGAATGGTGATCACAAATATTACACTATCCTCTGTGTTCTTCATTTTTAATTTTTCAAAAAAATTGTGGGTTTAAAAATGTTGAATACTACCAATTAGTACCTTAATCCATTAAGGTATATGCCTTGGGTTGTAAAATGATATCAAGTCGCATACCAAATTTACTGAAAAAGGTTATCTTTTGGCAAAAAAACTTGGGGAGAGTGTAAGAGGCCCTTTAATGACATTTTACTATATGTACACCTGAATTAGTTTTGAATCTTTAAGAATAAAAATATATCTGTGTATAATATAATATTTTAAGGTAAGGATTTAAAGAGTTGACTATAAATTGTTTATATTATATATTATTTAATCAAAATTTTCCAAAAAGCTGATTGCTTAGGTTTTCTAATTCTGACTTTCATTATTATTACTAGTACCCTAATGATACACTTAAAATATCAGTGATAATACATAACTGTACACTATGATTCCCTTTAGAATTAAAGCAGCTTTACTTCACATAAAGACACTTCAGATAATTATATGAATTATTTCATATTAAATATTATACACACAACACACACACACACATTATACCTAGCACTTTCTATGACAAAAAATCAGAGGTACATAGTGGATAACAGATCTTTATCAAATGATTTACAATTCTCACAACTATCTTTTGTGGCCGGCTATTGTTATTTCTATTTTATGAATAGAAATAAGAAAACAACAACCAAAACGGCCAAGTAACAGAAAATGACATGAATTAGGTAAAGATGGAACAGGAGCTAGGTTTCTCAAGTCAGTTTTGTTTTGTATTTTCAATAACACACAAAGTGGAATGAAGTATGTCTTGCAGCTTTTTCAATTGTATCATACAACTTAAAGAGTTATGATGAAGTTCAGGACACACTAGCCCAAAATACAGCACCTTGGCATATTGAATATTTTAAGCTGAAGGAGTTTAGGAAAACAGCAGAAGCAGGAAGATGTCTCTCTGACCTCCCTATGCCCAGTCACACCCCACACCCTGTCCTCTGCCCTTCTCCCCTAAAAAAGGTTATAAAACCTTCAGTTAGAGGTGCCCTCCCAATACTGGGAGGAAAGGAACATCCTTATCTCCAAAGACAAAAGGACTCTGAGCCAAACAAACAGGCCTTATAGTATTTCCTCTTCACTACACTTACCTCATACCCTTTGCCTTATCATATCTTCCCATGACTGTCCACCCTGCACCAAACCCAGCATAAAACATACAGGTTTGACAATTTCTTTGGGTTTTCATTTCCTTAGAAAGGCTCCCGTGTCGTGTAAAACTGTATGCTTTTCTCCTGTTTATCTTGTCTTTCTAGTTGAATTTCCAGACCCAGCCAGGGACTCTAAGAGATTCAAGGAAAACGTATGCCTCCCTGGAGTTTGGAAGAAATCAGAGAAATGGTCCATTGAAATAAAAATGAAATTTAAAGAGGGAGAGGTCCAAGGTAGTAAGACAGGAACATTAATTAATTTTGTCCTCTGTTCCAGAAACACCCAAAGCAGACAAAAATATTTATTCTTATTAGATCTTAAAAGTAAAATGTTTGGAAACTTACACCAAGGAACAGTGATAGAATAAAATGAATCTTGCATTATCCATACCGCAAAAGCTGAGGTAAGCTAGAGTGACTGTAGCCAACAATAAATCTAAATGATAGATTCCACTTCTCAGGTTGATACCCAGTAACACTCCAATATCCAGAATAGCAAAGTTTCGCCTCTGTTCATGTAGGAGTTGCAGTTCTTAGACACAAGTGATCACTACTAGAGAAGACCACAGAAATTAAAACCTCAGAAAATGTTGATGCAGGAATGGAATTCAGAGACTCTTCGGCTTACTTCTATGATCACATCATTAATTAGTGGCCACACTGGCCACTCCAGTTTTAGATTAAAACTCAGTTTCCCACTGTACTTTCTGGAAGATACTTTTCCCTGTGTTTTGATTAATTATTATCATTTCATAGCAATTGGTATTATTTAGGTAATTTTAAATCTTCTCATGAGCTTTAAAGCCTGTAATGTATTTAGTAAAATCTTCATATGATTTCCAATGCATCGTAATTCTCACCAATCTGAACTCTGACATTTTGGTTTTGTTCAGGAATAAAATATCATCATAATGGTTCCTCATATCCTTTTTGATTCTGACTAATTTTCATTAGAACTATTTATATTACACTCAGCCTCCTAAACGGGCTTCCTCCCTTTTCTTTCCAGGAAATTGACTCACTGACTTATTTTTCTCTCATTCTTCTTTTATACTGCCTTCATCTTCAAATAATCTCATGCTTCAGGTATCAACACACATCTATATATCCTTTCCATTCAGAAATTCCATTACAAGTATGAGAATGCATAATTAAGAGAACAATTATTCTATTACCATTTTTAAATATAATACTATCTATATTTCTTAGATGTATAGCATCTATGTATAAACCTATCAAGATGGGGTTATATATAAGAATGGTTTATAATAGATCTTATGATCTTAAGTTACTTATGAACTCAAGAATCATAATTTACAATGGGGTATACAATTAAAAATAGTCCAGTACCAATAAAAAATATTACCATTTTTCTCAGTGTAGTGTGGAATTTTGATGAGAAGCAGTATCTTAATAGATTGCTATTCAGTTGCAAGGAAAATAAAACAGTAACTTCAGAGTGGAGAAATCAGACAGCACCTTGACCACAATTAGCGTTATTAATAAGAAGCTGGTAGACACCATGTGCCACCAGATGTGATATTTCAAGGACACAATATTACTTAGGTAATATACCAACCAGGAATGAGAAACATTCTATTTTTGTTGAGAGAGGGGGAGGGAGGGGAAAAGGGAGAGAAAGATAGAGAGAAAAAGACTATATTTTTCAAAAATGTTAGTCATAAGAAAGAAAGACAAACTCAGGAAATGACATTATAGAGTAAGAGACTACAAAGAAATGGCAACAAAATGCAATACCTGATCCTAGATCAAAGTATTTAGGGGTAAGAGGCCATGATTATTCAACTTATATGCAAAACATACACATCGAGAGAGAGAGAGAGAGAGAGAGAGAGAGAGAGAGAGAGAGAGAGAGAGAGAGAGAGAGAGAGAGAGAGATGCCAACAATGTCCCAGTTCTCATGCTCATGGAACTTACACACTAGTGGAGTAGACAGTCATTAAAAAAGTACCAGACACCCAAATGTCCTTCAATGGTTGAAGGCGATACATCCATACAGTGGAATACTACTCAGGATTAAAAAAAGGAACATTCTAATGACACATGCAATAGCTTGGATGAATTTAAAAGGCATTATACTGAATGAGAAAGCTAGTCTCTCAAAAAGACAAAATTATAGTGAAAAAGGGGAAGACGTAATTCCCAATGTACACAGCACATATGTAGCACATACATATAGCACACAGTAGTTTCTTCAGGTGATGAAACTGTTCTTCTGTGCTCTGATTGTGGTCATGTTTGCGCAAATCTACACGTGCTAAAATTTATAGTAATGTCAACTCCCAAAAAGTCAATTTTACTCTACGTAAATTTCATAAATAAAAGTTTTAAGAGAGTTCTTATATTTTAGAATGCAAATATTTGTGAATAAAATACAAAAACTATTAGAGAAACACTTGTTTGTTTTAAAATCATGATCAGTTTTATAAAGGAAAGGCAAAGAGTGTTTCGAAGGTATTAAAAACATGCCAATTTACAGAATTTGTCAAAGTTCTGAGGCACAAAGGAGCTCAGCATATTCCAAAGACAGAGAGACAAGCCAGCATGAATGGTGTAGGATGACTGAGAGAGAGCACAGATCACAGTTTAAAAGTAACGGAACTTGGGCAGTAAAATTTTTAAAACACTAAGATATATATGCACTGATGTTTTTCAGGGGTTCCCACATCAGTACACAATAATCAATCAACTAATAGTCAAAAGCCTTTGTGTCCAGTAAGCTTCCCAAACGTGAGTAATGGCACAGCAGAACCAGTTAAAAGATGTTTCTATCACAGTGAGATACCACTCACCCACGAACATGACTATAATCAAAAAAATAATACAAGTATTGGCAAGGACGTGGAGAAATTGGGACCCTCGTGCATTGCTGGTAGGAATGTAAAATGCTATAACTCCTTTGAAAAACAGTCTGGCAGTTCCTCAAAAGGCAAAACACAGAGTCACCATCTGACCCAGCAATATCCAAGAGAAATGAAAACACACATCTACACAAAAACTTATACATGAAAAATAGCAACATTACTAATAATAGCCAAAAAGTAGAAACAGCTCAAATGTCCATCATCTGATGAATAGATAAACAAATGTGGTAGATCCATACAAGAGAATATTATTCAGTAATGAAAAGAAATAAAATACTGATATATGCTACAATATGGATGAACCTTGAAAACATAGTAATTTAAAGAAGCCTGTCACAGAAGACTACATGTTGTCTGATTCCATTTGTAGGAAAAGTCTGGAATAGGCAAATCTATAGAGACAGAAAGCAAATTAATGGTTGCCTAGGGATACGGGGGAATGAGAATGAGGACTGCTAAAGTGTACAAGGTTTTTTTTTGGGAGTAATAAAAATATTCTAAAATTGATTGTGATGATAGTTGCACATTTCTGTGTATATACTAAAAACTACTGAGTTATACACTTCAAATGGAGTAAATTGTATGGTCTGTGAATTATATCTCAATAATGCTGTTATCAAACATACACATAAAAGAAGTTTCTAAGACATTTTTCTTATGAAGGACAAAAAATTGACAACTAATTTTTACTACAGAAAAGCTACTAAAATATTAAAGATTTTAGGTAAAATATTAAAGATTTTAAATTTAAAAGGTTAAAGATTTACAGATATAAGGAAATACCATAAATAAGAAAACGTGACCTTGGTGTAAAAGACACATACTCTTTTAAAGAATGAAAATAAAATTCTATCCTGTTAAATACTGAGGAACAGTCAAGCACAATTCAGGCAAAACAATGTGCCCACAATTTAAAAATTGTAAACTGCCTTTTATTCAACTATATTTAAACTAGACGAAAATACTACTCTTTTGGAACTTGTTGAAGGATGATATCATATATGCTCTTCTTGAGATAAATGAGAATTATGGTGAGGTATTAAGTGTCCGATCCAAGCAGGTTTAGTAAATCTGATACCCAGGGCATTTTATTATAAGGAAATTTCTCCTGGGAAGCAAGCCATCATACCTAAAAGTCCTGCTCCTTTGTCAATCTCTTTTTGAATTATTCAAGTAGTTTATGTTAAATATTCTCCATTGGTGATTTCTTTAAATCTTAAAAAAAAAGTGACATTCAAAATTCTTAAAACACTTAATCTCAAAGAATACTTACTGACATCTGAAATTCTTGGAACTACATTATAAAAATGTATCTTTGAAGTTGAAGGATGAATTGTTATTTTAGAGAACAGAGTCAAAGGAAAATTTAATTATTCATTCTCAATTACAAGTAATAGTTCTTGTTTCATCTATGCCTTTGGAGGAAAACTCTCTAAAAACATTAAAAGAGATATATGTAAATAATGTTATTTTCATATAAAAATTAGCTGAAGAAAATACTAGACCCCATGTATACATAATATAGACTCCCTCTATGTATACATAATATAAACTTGGAATTGCTCCTACTAAAGAAATAGTAAAACAGAAGGACACAAGACAGTTTTACTGAACAATTAAAAAAAAACAAAACAAAACTGACTGCACTATGTTCAGGTAACCAAGAAGATAAAATAAGAATGTATAGAGTAGAATAATCACATTCATGTAGCATAAGTTGGTCATAATGCACAATATTTAAAAAGATCATCAAATAAAAGGTGACATTCCTTAGAACATATGCGGTTCACACATATTGCTTTTAATGAATTAATGAACAGGTATACTCAATATACCTAAACATGTACTGAATTTAAAATAAGTGCATGTACACAAATAGACTTAAACTTTTAGAACTTTGTACTACCGTAAATAGATGGATGGATGGATGGATTGATGGATGAGAGAGGGAGAGAAAGAAAGGAATGAAATAAAAACAGCTAACCTCAGATATTCAGACAGTTTGACGTTACATATGTAAACTCATTTAATCTTTACAGCACTCTCATCAGAAAATGTTTTTAGTATCCCCATTTTAAAGACAAGGAAACTTAGGCACAGGGAAGGTAAGTTACTTGGCCATGGTCATTTGCAAGTGATTGCTGGCACTGGGAATTGAGTGTGGTTCTAAAGTCTATCGTTTTTACCAAATTTCTGAACCAGAAGTAGTATAATAGAGTAGGATAAAAGAGACTTTCATAGTTTCCCAAATGGTCATTCTTTACAGCAGAGATTCTAAGCTGGTGGTGGGAGGGTCTATTGGCATATCCACTGGGTACAGGTCAGGGGATGCCACCAAATATCCTACAATGCACACGACAGTCCCCATAACAAATATTCACGTGGCCCAAAATGTCACTAGCATTGTAGTTGAGAAACCATGCTTTAGAAAAGTGCATTTGAAAATCCATTATAATAAACAGAGAAGAAAACAACATTTACCAATTTAGATTAAAAAAATCATTACTAACATTATTCTCTAGACCTGCTTATTTTAGGCAAGGGAACTATTATACTGCAAAGTGTAAAAGAAACACAGGAACAGGAAATTACTATTACATGGGAGATCAACCAGGAAATATCATTGGGGATGTGGAAGGGGGAATAATTTCCCCAAACTCCAACAACTACAAAGTTGTTAATAGAAGAAAGATTGTAACAGAAAATTATAAAACTGCTGACTTAAATGCCAACATTACCTTCCACTAAAACATGTGAACATAGCTCTTCCCAAGTTACATCACGGGCCAATGACTAAGTGATTGATTAAAGTTAAATTTGTGCAGCAAACAAGTTTTTTTGTTTTTCAGATCATTACGTTTTCTGTATCTATCAATATTTTAGTCAGTAATCCATTAAGAACATTTTAAAGTTAAATCATTATTTTTTAAAATTCTATTACCACATTATTCAAAACTTTCTTGGTACATTTAAAATGATATCAATTCACTACCGTCCAACAGATTTTTCAATATTGAGTTCATTTTAAAAAAACAAAATAAGAGCTGATTTTCCTATCGCAAAGCTATCTCCTCACAACATTTAAGTTTGAAATTTTAATGTTCAAGAGAATGTCAAGTCTTAATAAATTCTGCCCCTCAATTTATATAAACTGACATAAGCCCCAGTCTAAGTCTTCCTTAGACTTATAGAAAGAAGCCTTATATTTCCTTATAGAAGCCAACTGTTTCCACAACTTATATATCAAAGATGTTTATGAACCATATACATAAAATTAAATATGGAAGCAAACACTATTCTTATAAAAAATGTAAATTAATGTGCTTTAGATTACTTTCTACACTTCTTAACCTGTATCATTTCTAGTTTACCCTCAATAATCTCAGTTCTGTATTGGGGAAAACTATAACCTTAATATTTTTTTCCATTCATTAATTTATTCAAGAAATGGGAAAAGAGTGCTGACTATTGCCAAAGACCAGGTTGTTTAATATTTCCATTTTAAAGGCCTGAACAATTCTCAAGTCACTGTTTTTCCACTAAGAGAAAGGGAAACAGCAATAAATGAAAATGTAGGCAGCTTGAATTTGGTTGCCAACTATAAAGAAGATGCCATTCAATTTCACTGTGAGGAAATATAAGGTCATATGTAAGTCCACCTGAGAAGCAGCATTACCTGGTAGCTAAAAGAGCAAGCCCAGGCTTCAAGCTGCTCAAGGTCAAAATCTGCCCTACAACATGCCATATGCCAGGCCCTCGGCAAGTTACTTAACATTTTAAAGCTATTTCTTTGCTCTGTAAAAAAGAGCATAATCATGCCTATACCTCAGAACTGTCTTGCAAATTAAATGAGAAATAAATGCAAAAGCACTTAGCAAAACATAAGACATATAGTAAGTGCTCAATAATTATTAACTATTGTTATGATGTGAGGACAAAATAATTACCTATATTCGTAATCCAAATCACCATACTGGAATAATACGTACATTTTAAGAAAAGATTTCTAAAGCTAATTGGATTTTACTAATTTATCACTAGGATGTGTGTGCTCTAAAAATTTCTGAACACAAAGATCTAATATACTATTATTATTATTCTCACACAGTGTCAAGGCTTAAGGTCCACTTTTATGCCTTTAAAATTAACCCTCCCACCCCCTACACACAAAAGGAATATAAAAGACAAGGATAAAAACAGAAAATGGATAGTCTTCCTTGAACTTCCAAATCAAAGCATTCTGTATTTGCTTTATGGTAATGAGAATTTTAACAATGATGGCGAAGTATAGTATAATGACTTCATTTATAAAGGAGAAAAAAACAACTTGCAAGCTTCTTTATACATAATCCAAAATAAATAAAAAAATATGTAACATACTTTTGAATTACCAGGAGGATAATATATTTTATGAAGTACTACTGACATTGAAATGTTATATATTTAATATAGCTATACAAAAAGGACTCAAGTCTAATAAAATGTGGTTATGAAAAAAATGGAAATTCAAAGAATGAAATAATTTGGCAAACTGAGTACAACCATTAAATACTTCCATTCACAGATGTTTAGATCTAGACTAACACTTGCCACATCACCATCTACTAACAAAACTAACATACATATACATTAATTAAACAAGATTGCCTAGCAACACACAGCAATAGCAAATCGCCAAAAGAGTGGCAATATTTTGATGCTTTAAAGAAACAAATTTTAAGGAAACATTTCCTCACCTATTATCAGATGGCAGAAGAGAAAGCAAGGCCAAAGCTGAAAGTTTTCTTCTTTCAGGCTGGGTAATGTTGTCCATGCGATCAACCCACATTTCGATCATATTTCCCAAAAGTTGGTCCATCTGAAAAAACAACAGCAGCCAGGTAGCATCTCAAAATATGCGAAATGCTATTTACCTGTGGATAAGTACTGTTAAAGGTTAAAAACCTCATAAAGCATGGTTAAAGTTCAATTCCAGCAAACCACAGAATTGGAATACAGAATTCGGAGCAAGCTTTGAGCTATAAAGGAATAATTTGAGAAAACCAGAAATCGACTCTAATTAACTTTGAGAGCCAATTAATTCTGAGAACTAAACAGACTTGTTCAACTCAGGTAAGCTGAGGTGTCCATTTGTTTGGTCAAATACTAGTCTAGATGTCGCTGTAAAAGCATGCTGTAAATGTGATTAACATTTACTATGATTTTAAGTAAAGGAGATTATTCTGGATAAAGTGAGCTAGGCTTCATTCAATCAGTTGAAAATCTTAAGAGCAAAAACTAAGGTTTCCCAGAAAAGAAGAAATCCTGATTCAAGACTATCCACCAATAGATGAATGGATAAAATGGATGTGGTACATATACACAATGGAATATTACTCAGTCATAAAAAAAGAATGAAATCTTGCCATTTCCAACAATAAGGAAGGGCCTAAAGTATTAGGTTAAGTGAAAAGTTGGACAGATAGAGACAAATACCATATGATTTCACTTATATGTAGAATCTTAAAACAAAACAAAAAAAACAACAACAAACGAAATGAAACAAAGAAACTCAAAGATAGAGAGAAAAAAATTATGGTTGCCAGAGGGTGGGGGCTAGGAGCTTTAGCAGAAAAAGGAAGGGGATTAAGAAGTACAAATTTCCAGTTATATCTCACAGGGATGTAATGTACAGCATAGGGAATATAGTCAATAATATCGTAATAACTATGTATGGTAATAGATTGTTACTAAATCTATTGTGGTGATCACTTTGTAGGATATATACACGGTAAATCACTATATTGTACACCTGAAACTAATATATGTCAAATGTAATAAAATATAAATTAAAAAAAAAAGACTGTAACATAGAAATCCTGCCTGAGTTTTCAGCCTGTCCTACAAAGTTGTAACTTGCCAGTCCCTACAATCATGTAAGCCAATTCCTTAAAATGTCTCATGTGTGCAAGTGCATGTGTGTAGATTTTTATTTTTTCAAACAGTAAAAAACTGTAAAAACCATTCTTAACTCATTGACTTCACAAACAGAAGCAGCAGGTTGGATCAGACCCACAGGCTATAGTTGGCTAACCCTGGGAATATGTACGCAGGGACAGAGAGCGAAGATGAAACAAACATCCCTGAGAAATACATAGTTCCCCAAATTACAGGATCACCTGAAAAAGATCTAACTGAAACTTCAGGAACAGGGGTGAAATTACCCAGGAGTTTATTTTTAAGGTAGAATAAAAAAACGATTAGGAATCAATTGAAGGAAAAGTGAGATGTTGGGAGGGAATGTTCTAGGTAGAGGGAATAAAAGCCTGTATGCAAGGACTCAGAAGAAAGGAGAAAGGTGTTTCCAAGAAACTGAAAAATGTTCTGAGCAGTGAATGGTTGGATCATGGAGTTCTAAAAGGAGGCGAACAGATAAGGCTCAAATATAAAGAAACCATATTACGGTGGGCCTTTGTAGGCAAACCCACATTAGAGAGTTTGAATTTAATCCTAAATGTAAAAAAGACACTGAAGAGATCTGAAACAAGGAAATGATAAAAATCATATGTATATATTAAAAATTCAACTCGGTTGCTCTGAAGTAAATAATCATTAAGAAAAATAGTCAAATATATGGTGATGGAAGAAGAACTGACTCTGGGTGGTGAACACATAATGGGATTTATAGATGATGTGATATAGAATTGTACACCTGAAATCTATGTAACTTTACTAACAATTGTCACCCCAATAAACTTTAATTTAAAAAAAGAAGAAAAAGAAAGGAAAAATAGGAACAGGACAATAGGAACAAATGTTGATGATCATTTATAGCAAATCATGAAGCAATAAAAAATTCTGCATTATTTTCAGAGAACTAATTTCTAAAATCAAAGTAGTTCTAAAAAACATAATTAAAACATGATGGGGTTTCTTTACTTTAACAATGTTGCCAATTTCTACCTGGGCAGGTACAGATACAATCTGATCATGTTGATACCAATTAAATAAATATTAGGTGGTGCAAAATAATTACGGTTTTTGCAATTATTTTTAACATTAAACTGCAAATTACTTTTGCACCTACCTAATACCTACTATAGAAAGAACTTTATTTCCAATTGGTTCCACCACTCTTTTATAACTTTAAAGAATGTAACTTATAAATATATCTTCTATAAAAATAATTTTATAGCATATAACTCCTGCAGAAGTAGAATAAAATGTTCAGGCAGATGATGATCTTTTTCCTCTCTAAATGTTATCTTCTTAGTCTACTTGTTCAATATATAAAAATCAATTTCATTTCTTTTCACTACCAGTGAACAACTAGTAACTGAAATTCTCAAAACACCATTAAAACCTAGAAATAGCTAGGATAAATTTAACAAAATACGTGCAAGATATGTACAATGAAAACTACAAAACATTGCTGAGAACACTAAAAAACATCTCAGTAAATGTGTTGCTTATTGTGGATGCTTGTGGATTGGAAGACACCATATTGCTAAGATTAAAATTCTCCCTAAATTAATCTATAAAATCAACATAAACTCATTCAATATACCAGCAGGAATTTTGGGGGCTTTTTTGGTCTGTTTTGTGATTTTTTTGGTAATAGTTCACAGGCCAATTCTGCTACTGATATAGAAATGTAATGGACCTAGAATAGCCAAACCTATTTTAAACAAAACAAAGTTGGAGGATATATACTATCTGATTTCAAAACCTATAATAATGCTATACTAACCCAGAAAGTGTGATAGCATAAAAATAAACATGTAGATCAATGAAACAGAGAAGAATTGAAAAAAAGATTCACACATAAATTGGTCAATTTATAAATTGGTCAATTTATTTTTGATAAAAGAACCAAGGAAAGTCAATGGGAAAAAGTCTTAGATAAATTATGCTAGAATAACCTATAACACAAAAGTATATATGTATATGTGTATATGTGCACATATATGTATTCATATATGTGTGTATGTATATGTCATATACCTCATACAAGGATAAGTTATTAAAGGTTTAAAATATAAAAGTTTAAATACTGTAAGACTTTCATAAAATCATTATTTCACCAAATTATTTCCAATCTTTATCTGGATAAAGACTTCCTTCTATTTAAGGAAACTGATTCTTACCTCCTGATTAAATTTATGTGCCATCTCAGTAAGAAGTGAAGAAAAGAAACTAGTGTTTTGTAGCAGGACTCGACCCATGACTCCGAGATACGTTGACATCACTACAGGATACCTCTGTACAAATAAAATACAGCACATGGAAAATTGTGTTAAGGTACAAGTATAAACAATTATAAACAATCATGACATAGTAAGTAACAGTAGGGATATGAAATAGCAATATTCTTCTTCATGCTGCTTCTATACTAGAGAAGAACAGAAAGAATTTGACCAATAGCATTTTTATGCTACTTTAAATGCTCCTAACTTACATAGTTACATGGATCTATTTAAGAGCTGGACTTAGAACATAATTGATGTTTCCATATATTCAGTATATAACAAAACTAGCCCTCTTTTTTCCCATTTCTTTGCTTCAAACCTTTGTGAATGAATACACATGCTATCTCAAAGAGATGATATATCAAAGGAAATCTATACTTTCCCATGCAGACCACTAAAAAATCAAAGCTGTATGACTACCTGAAATTTACTTAATTTACTTCCAAACAGTCAAATATTTTTCAAAGCTTTCCTTTTATATATAACAATGAAGATTTAATTTTCCAATGAAGAAAAATAATGAAAACTGGAACCCTAGAGTTCAATATTGTCCTTAGAAGCTTAAGAAAAATCTTACCTCCCCTTCTATAATACCTCTGAAAACACAGGGTAGAATCGGTTGAAACATTTGCGGGCCTAATACTGGGTTCACTTTAAGGGCATTTTCCACAACCTAAAAACCAGAAACACACACTGGTGATACTTAATGATGCAAGTCATTGCTTTAGGCAAAACACAGGTAAAGAAAACAATGTATTAAACATCCCATACCAAATCTGAGATACAAGTGACTATATGAGGTATTTAATATTCACTTTTACAAGATAATCCACTAAAACTTGCAATTTGATATAAAGTGTATAATACTTAGACACAGCTATACACCTTATATAAAACTGTGTATAATCACATGTAGGTATCATGTTCATGTAATTCTTATGTTTGCATTTTAAACAAATAACCCTTAGAAACTGTTATACTAATAGAGGCAGCAAAAGGCATTTCAAAAATATTAGCTTTTAATAGTGAAAAGAAAAGTTAGTAACAACTGTACACAATGTCCAAAAATAAATCTACATTAAAATTTATTAAAAATTGGACATTAAAGCGCATGTTGTATGTATACTGTATATTTACTAAGTGAGAAATTATCTTGTTTCCTTTGATATAATATAGATTATTAACCATGAGCATTGATTGTTACACAGGAAAATCATGAAATATAAATTACTTTTCTGTGATTAAGATGGGTTCCCCCTATAACAAAGATAGCATAAAATTCAAAGTGATGTGTGATTTTCTGCTTATTTTTATTTGTGTTGTAGGAACTGAGGAAGGCAGTGGTCAGGAAGCAGCAATGAGGACCAAGAAGGATCGTACACACTCCAGCCCCACTGCTCAAGAGGTACGAATGAGCACAGACATCATTTGAGAGAGCTGGGGGCAAGTGTCAGTCTCGAGGTAGAGCCAGGTTTCCCTTAAAACTTCAATGTTTTAACAATGTTTCTCAAGATTGACTACTGGCATCCTAAGTGGGACAAGAGTTTATCGTGCAGGACTATTCCTCGTATCGAGAGGCTTTTGGCATTATGTGCCAACAGTGTGCTGTAATCACAACGACAATCAAATACACTTCCATGCATTTCAAAACATTCTCAAAGTAAGCAAATAGTACCCAGGAATGACATTTTCTAATTCTGAGCAAGAAGTAAAGCAAATGTCCAAAGTTTAAAAGTATAAACACTTTTTACTGTGGGTCAGAAACTATACTATCTACTAAGAGGTATAGATTACAAGATCACAATTCCTGATTAAGAGCAACAGGACGAGGAGATTCAGAACATAATTAAATCTGACCTCAATAAAGCTTATTTTGTTAAAAATTGGATTTGGAATAGAGATGGGTAAGGCATTTGGAATAAAGGCAGGGACTTAGATAAGCTAGTCCACTGAGAGAGTCTCAGAAGTAGATGTCACCAGAAAGACTATTTTATCTATGAATGTAAAGGCCATCTGCTGATTTTTAGACACACATTTAACTTCGTTCCGTCCTGAAACCCCCACTAAAATTACAGTAGAAGAATTTTAAAGGGATGAGGACATAATTTTAAAAGGACAAAGAAAATGAGAGCTGAATATAAGAAGCCACAAAGAACTTCAAGGGGTAACTGACTTAATGAGATCAGAGATAGTTGAAACCTAAGGTTGCAATGGAGAAAGCTGAGAAGCAACTCGATTTACATCATATATCTTCTCCCTACCTCACTCCACCAAGAAACACAGAAATTAGCATAACCATATACCTTTGGAAAGGAAAAGCTAAAACTAAAACTGGTTGAATGTCTATTTAAGAAACAGATTGCCAGAGATTCCCAAATCTGCAAATCTGGGCAACTGATCTTCCCCATGCCAGGAGAAGGCTGTATTTTCTTTAAAGGGGCTAAAAGGGTTTCCAGACTAAAAGGAACCAGCAGTGCTCAGTACAATTAGTTAAAATATACCTACATCAGGCACATCATTGTAAAACTTCAGGACACTAGGAACAAAACACAGAAGCTACAAGCTTAGGGAGAAGGAGCAATGAGGAGTCAGCATGGTTTTGGAAGAGACTTCTTTGAGAAAATTAAAGTAATAAAATACCTGATGGGTCAATATGTCTGAACATATTGAGCATAGACAACTGGCAGAGAATTTAGAGTACATAAAAATTTACACCGGAAAAAGTTAACTCCAAGGATTACAAACGTTTGTGCAGAAAAGAAATAATCACATTTTAGATCATGACTTAAAATAAGTTCGTTTAAATGTATCCTTCAATACTAACCAGCTCTCTGTCACGATGTGTTTGCATTATACATAAAGGTATAGTTACTATTGTGTAAAGGATCCACAATATTTCAGGGCTAAAATGGAGTCTTTGTATTCAAAAAGGTTAGGAATCATAGCTAGGAAACATAAGATTGTTTCTGAAAGATTATGCAGGAAAATGCCATTATTAGACTCGGAGGCATGAGTTGTGGAACAGGATCAAGAGAAATTTCAGGAAGTAGAACTGATAAGAAAAGGAAAACAAATTGAACAGTTGACCAAAGGTGAAGAAGTCTGGGATTACTCCGTTTTCATGTTTGGTCAGTGGATATAAATTATCACGCGGTTAACAATGAAGTTTGGTTTTGGACATGTTGGACTTGAGGTGCCTGTGGGAAATCCATACAGAATGGTCCTATATTATTTTCACACACGTAACATTTTACAGCCCACTTGCCAAGGAAGGTATTGAAGTTGTGACTTAGAAGCCAGAGTTCACAAATGGCAGTACTTCATCTTTTCTTATGGCAGAGTAGTATTCCACTGTGACAACATGGATGGACCTTGAGATTATCACGCTAAGCGAAATAAGTCAGACAGAAAAAGTCGAGAACCATAGTACTTCACTCATATGTGGGATATAAAATTCAAAGGAACAAGACAAAGAAATAAAAACTCATAAACGCAGACAACAGTTTAGTGGTTACCAGAGGGTAAGGAGGAATAGGGGGTGGTAGAAGAGGGTAAAGAGGGTCAAATACATGGTGATGGAAGAAGAACTGACTCTGGGTGGTGAGCACACAATGTGATATACAGATGATGTAATATAGAAGTGTACACTGGAAACTTATATAATTTTACTAACCATTGTCACCCCAATAAATTTTAATTTAAAAAAAGCCAGAGTTCAAATTACAACTATTTCTATAGTGAAGAAGTTTCTTTCATAATGATTAAAATCCCACTGAATATTCTGATCAGCAGCATCGCTTTCACCTCTAAATAAAATTTTGAAAAATGCATCTATAATTTCAGTGGTAACATACAATTCTATATATTTGAAGTGAAATGCATGTACACCCAGATTACCAAACAACTCCAAGAGGGAAATAACACTAAAGACAACTAAAGTAATAATAGATAGCTAAAAGTAAGGTAATTTACAGAGGTTAATAGAATTTAAATCATAACTCACTTTTGTTGGGAAGGATCATCATGTTCTCAGGGATTTTCGCATATCTGATGTATTTTAATCCACTTACTTTAGTTTTGTTTTGATGCTCAAACTGTCCTATCATTAGCCAGTGGGAACTCCTTCAAGTTAATTCCTGCATCCTTTGACAGAATCCCACCTTCCCTTGCCTCTAGTACAAAGAGAGCTTCCCCGATCATTTTGTGTATCCCTTGCCTGCGCTCTGGAGTCAACCAGCAAGACAAATATTTACAGAGCACAATCTAGGCTCTGGGGTGCTTGCTGCCAGTGGATTGAAATGGCTTTTAGGGAGCCGGCCCGGTGGCTCAGGCGGTTGGAGCTCCATGCTCCTAACTCCGAAGGCTGCCGGTTCTATTCCCACATTGGTCAGTGGGCTCTCAACCACAAGGTTGCCGGTTCGACTCCCACAAGAGATGGTGGGCTGTGCCCCCTGCAACTAGCAACGGCAACTGGACCTGGAACTGAGCTGCACCCTCCACAACTAAGATTGAAAGCACAACAACTTGACTTGGAAAAAAGTCCTAGAAGTACACACTGTTCCCCAATAAAGTCCTGTTTCCCCTTCCCCAATAAAATCTTTAAAAAAAAAAAAAGTCAAAGAAAATATGATTGATATTAAACTTATAAAATAAAAAAAAGAAATGGCTTTTAGGTCTTTGCTTAGACAGCATCAGGAAACTTCTCTTCCTAAAATGCATATACCATAAATTCACCAAACCAATTTAAAATTGTATCATTTTACATAACTTCGATTTTCTATTTCCATTTTTCTTCTCTTATATTGAAAAATACCAAATTCTAATACCCTTATTTGCTTCTACTATATAAATAAATGTCCACATATATACACATAGGGGTTTCAAAATAACAATACCAAAATTACTAATAACAATAATACTACCGAATGCAAACTATAATTTCCTTGTGTCTATTTGTGTTCTAAGGTTATATCCCACCAGGGAGGCACATGTAAAATACTATGAGAAATATTTCAGATTGTATGCCCTTACATAATAATCGTTAGATTCAAACGTTTCAGCTTGTTTTTTATCTTTAGGAACTGCTTTTATTTTAAATCATGTAGAACATCCACGACTCCAAAACCAAAAGTACAAAACTGATACATATCCTGAAAGATCTAGCTTCCATCCTCTCTCCCTCTTCCCTCGACATAACCACTTTTATTAGTTTCACTTATTTTTCCATTGTTATCTTATGCTGCACTTTTTAAATACAAGAAACTCTAGACACTGTTCTTTGCCTATAGTCTCAAAATCATTTCAAAACTGTATATAGAAATTGTCTTCGTTCCTTTTTAAAGCTGAATAGTATGCCTCTGTGTGGCTGAATAATCATTCAATCACGTTATTATTTTTTATCAGCATTTTACTATTACAAATTGAACTTCTGTACTTTAGTTTTAATCCTTCCCTGTTCTGAATATACCTGGAACAGACTGTTTTTTTAGAATCTCTGCCAAAAATGCAGGTTTTAGTTTGTGCCATGCACTCAAACAATTTTATTGAGTTTGGCTTACACTCTATTACAAAGTGGTCAAGAGCATAAATCCTGGAGTCAGAATGTCTGTTTATACCACAGTCCAATACTTACTAGCTGTGCGACTTTGGACAAGGTATTTATGGCTTTCTGATTTAATTTCTCATCAGTAGAATCTGGGGGGTAAAAAGTACTATCATCATAGCTTTATGTGAAGATTACACAAACTCTATGTTATGTGCTTAGAAATGTGTAGCATATAGTAAATACCAGGAATAGCTATTATTATTATAGAATTATACCTCAAAAATATTTGTACAATCTGAAATAAATCTTATCACAAAGAATGAAAGCAACCTGGCTCATTACTGCTTGGTAAGACCATGATGATAACTCTGAGTTGAATGTATATGTATAGACAAATTTCAAATTTATAAAAAGTTTAAATTTGGGTATTTTTAGAATATAATTGTATTCATCTATATAACTTATTCTGAGTCACAGAATACAAAAGCCTATTTTTGCTCTTAACCGTTTGCTCTAAAAGCACGAATACTTGTCTCTCTATCCAATTTTCATAACATTGTAATTTTCTGCTTCAAAGCACAAAGTCACTTCCAGATACTGTCAGAAATTAGTATAACAGTGACATTTAATCAAAAGTATATTAAAAATGTTATATAGTGTACTATATTAAGAAACAGTATCTGAGATATTAAAAATGAAAATAATGAGCTAATATTAAAACTATAATTATAGCTTTACTAGAACTCTGAGAATAGGAAAATATCCCAAATTTTTAGTTATCTCAGCTTTCAAGTATAAGCCTAAAAGCACCACTGTCCTAAAATATCCCTTCATATCAAAAACACAAATTTATTCATGATTAGTATATTACAAGTGTTTAATGTCTATTGAATAAATAATAAATACCGTTTTGAGATTTCCAATCAAATATACAGGTATGACTGTACCGATGTTCATATAAAAATACAGCCTTAGAGACATGCTATTACACTACCAAGTTTTATTTCAAGTATTTACATCCTATTAATGATCTCCTACTGGCATATTTACAGAGAAATTGGTTTAATCTGTAACTTACATTAAATGTTACAAATGTTTTAATATATATTTGGATGAAAATTGATTTCTGTTCATTCAATCAAAAAATATTAAGTACAACTGAGGAACAAATAATATTATCTTCTTTCACATAAAAGGAAAAAGAAGCAAATCAATTTTTTTCTAGTAAAATTTTAAGAATAATGTGCGTTACATAAATTTGGAATTTTTAAAGTCCAAATAAAAAATTTTTAAAAGACTGTGTTTCTCTGAAACGCAAGAAAGAATTAATTTTAAAGAGCCATCTGAGATATATAATTCTTGATAAAGAGTAAAGCTCTATCATTGTGTAAATAAATCATTTACTTAGTTTTAAAGAAACTTAACTAATGTATCCGTTAGTTCAAATAAACATTTATTTAGAAGAAATTGTCAAATGAATAGGTAAAATAACTTGGTTTGTTTTATTTTTCTTTCAGCCAAAGATGTTAGCAACCAAATAAATTATTTGGCCTTACAAGTATAGTAACCTGTTTTATCCCAAGTGCTTCATACATACAAACTCATGTAATCCCCACCTTACCCTAGAAGTAGGTAAAGTTTTCATCCCCATTTTACAGATGGAAAATGTGGAGCATAGATTAACTTGCTCACCTCACACAGCTGTGAAGTAGCAGAGCCAATATTCTAACCATGGCAATTTTGCTTCAGTCTAGAGTATTACCAACTATGCTACACTGCTTTGAATTATTTTGCAAGAACATAATTTTTAAAAAAACAGTAAGAGGAAAGTAAATATTCAACTTAGGACATATCCTAAAAACTCGCCTAATTTTCTGAATGAATTTTACAATGTCCATCCCATATGACTCAAAACAAGTTTTCTTTCAACAATTATTTAATTATAATATTACAGAAAAACAGGAGGGAAAAAAACACTGTAAATTCTTTTTTTTTTCCTGGGAGATGTCTAAACATAAGAAACAACCCCTTTTTTCCATCACTTGGAATAGGTTATAATTTAACATAGAGGATTTCAGATAATGCATACAGATTATTAAAAATCATGTAGTACAACCCCTAATATAACAAATAGCAGAATTTAGCCCAGAATGTACTGAAAAACTATATAAGTAGCACAGTTGGGTATGCAAACCAAGGTGCAGGTCAAGGAGAGAATAACATTCCAAATGCACTGTTTGTATATTTCAGCTGGCATTTCTACTGGCTGTACTGATAATCGTTGTGCAATCTTTAAAATAAGAATTATGGATTCCCAAGCTTCCATATTACTTACAATCTATGTACTCAGAGAAAAAAGAACACATATTTATTAAACTTAGGATCACAGAAAAGCTTACAGTCTAGTAGGGGAGAAAGATATAAAGCACACACACACACTGAAAAATCTATAAAGACAACATCAAAATGAAGGCAATTTTCTCTCAAATTTCTTCCACATTACCAATCAGTTTTTCCTCAAATAGTTAGAATTAAGTCCACTGTGTCAATTCCTCATTATCTCCTCTACTTCCAGAGAAGAAATTATCACCAAGGCAAAAGATAAAGCTAAGACTGTGATAGACAGATGAAGTTCCTCTATATAATTATATATTGCCACTACATCAGTTTGGTAAGGGCATAAATGCAATAAGAATTCACAAAAACGTTTTAGTAAACAAGTCAATTATAACATTACAAATGTTACAATGTTTAACAAAAATTACAATGTTACTTCTAAGCTTTAGAGCTAGAATACTTTGAAACTACTACCAGTGAGGATTGACAGACATTTGGCAGTAGCCCAGGCCTCAAGTATCCAGAATCTCAACAAGCCACAAACACAGACTCCTGTTACTTCCTCTTCCAAGCCCACGTGCTTCTTGGTAACAGTGGCTTAAGTTCTCAGCCTTTGCCAGCTACTCTAAAACAGAAACTGAAGAACCTATAAAATTAAAATCAAAGAGTTCTGCCATACTTTCACTCCATTTGCCCTCTTTTTAGCTTACAACATTATTTGGTTTTAAGTGTCTATTGTGATTTCAAATATAAAACAGCAAAACTCAGAGAGTGTGTTGAGGACCGTAATAGGTTTGATAAATGGACTTTCTAAAAAACTTCAGAATTAACCAAAGAACGTTTTATTTCAACTCTTGTTAAAAGCCTTTCTATATTATAATTCCCTTAAGGCCTCTGACATTCTAACTGAATCATCTTTAAATATCAACTTAAACATCAGTAAGATATAATTCACTTAAGAATGAACATTGAGATGAATAATACCACCTCCCCCAGGTAAGTGCAGGTGTACTAGCTATCCTGCAGTGTACCTGGTCTCATACTGACAGACATCAGGCAGCTCTGACAACTTTGCATCCTTTTTGACTGACAACACCAAGGTCATAAGCCAGTTACCTACATTCCTCACCTAATAGCGCATCTACAGCGAGCTTCAATCACTGTCATTCTTGCCAACTCAGAAAACAAACTCTTGCCCCTTTTCCAAGCTAATCCCTTCACACACGCTCTAGATTTGAAATTCCAACCCCTTGTATCATCTGGAACCATCTTTCCTTCTAACTGGGTCACTTTCATGTACAAAACCTACTCAGATCAGGTTCTCCTCATTACCGCTCTACACACAAAAACTATCTTTATACTTTATAATATATAATAGTAAATTCTTGTTATGGATTGAACTGTGTCCCCCCAGAAAGATATGTTGAAGTCTTAATCCCAGGTACCTGTGAATGTGACCTTATTTGGAAATAGGATCTTTACAGATGTAATTAAAATAAAATTAATCACGGTAGGCCCATAATCCATTATGACCGGTGCCCTTATAAGAGATACAGATGCCCTTATATACCGGTGCCCTTATATAGAGATACAAGGAGAATGTCATGTGACAATGGAGGCAGAGATTGGAGAATGGAGACCACGGAAGCCAAGACTGCTAGCAACCACCAGAAGCTTCAAGTTCAACTTCAGTTGACACCACTATTTACATAACTGTAAATACAGACTAGTTGTTCACTTTCCTCCCCCACCCCAAAAGAATGCATTACTTAAGGGCAGAAACTGTGGTTTTCCTATCATCTATGCCTAATAGAAGAAAGCACTGAGTACCAATACCTAGGGTCGGCAAAAAAAACAGCCACACTCATTCATTAATATATCGTCTATAACTGCTTTCAGTCTACAACAGCAGATATAAATAGCTGAGACAAAAACTGTATGGCCCACAAAGCCTAAATCATTTACTATGTGTTCTTTTACATAATCAGTTTCTTCACCCCTGACCTATACGGTAAATGACTGAATAACCAGTGATGATACCAAATACAACCAATTTGAGTCAAATTCACATACATATTAACAGATATCTGGAGCTTTATACGTGTGTATGTGTATGTAATAAATGTCTGAAGAATAGCACATAAAATATTACAATGCTTGAGTAAGTTCAAACTAATTACTTTTATTAGATGTACAGTAGCTATCATTTTGCTTAATAAGAAAAAAGACTTTACCATCTGAACAAACTTACCCACTTAGTCCCCCAAATATACTGTGGATTGCTGCTACATTATTGTGATTAGTTAAATACATTTCTTACAATGAACCTCTTTGGGCAAATACTTTTCATTTCACTGGGAAGAAATCAAATAGTTTTTAGGATCTAAAGCAGTGTCATAATTATCACACAATAAATCCCACTTTGTTGTGATAGTAACACTTCACTTAAGCAGCTTTCAGACTTCACTTAGCACATAACTAAGAAATTAGTAACAAAAAAGGAATACTTTAACAGCTACATGCTCTTGCAAAGTCCACACATAAAGTATATATATGTGTGTATATATGTGTATGTATATACACCAAAATACACATGTAAAGATATATTTTAATATGTACACACTTATATTTCTATGTAAATATATACATTTAATTGATGTTATTTATAATATATAATGTACAACTCAAAGCCTGTTAATTCTTAATTATACACAACTATATATAATATATAAAGATAATATCTATTTTTAATCTGTAAAGATATAACGCATAAAGATAAACTCAAAGCTTATTTGGTTGGTTTTTCCTTTGCTTTTTTCAAATTGAGGTATAACTGACATACAACCTTACATAAGTTTCAGGTATACAATATAATGATTTGATATTGGTTCTTAATTACACACAATCCACACAAACTTGGTACTCTGACTTCGATAGCCAACCCAAATTAAAAGTACCAAATATTATATAATGGGAAAATTTGATCCCAAAAGCAGGCTGACAAACTGGAGGGAATAGAAGTATCAAATGTCACTGGCCTTTGGATAATTTATAGAAGTTTTTAAAGGCTTACTACACAAAGTAAGGTCTCGGGATGACGGGAACCTTCTTAGAAACATGGAATCTGAATTCTAACATCCTCACGTGATCCATATGCACATTCAAATTTGAGACCCCTCGTGCAGGTATCTGACCAACTGAACACTGACAAAAGAAAATATTCTGTCTAGAATTACTCTTCTCTTTCTTGACAATTATGCAAATCCAAAGGAAGGTCCAATTTCAGAAAATATGGATGGAAAACTTACAGCAATAATCATTTAAAAGATGACAATACCTTGAGCACTTGAACTTGACCTTCCGTAGTAATTTCATTTAGCAGCTCACAAAAGGACTGACATAGACCTACTGCATATGTCTGAAATTCAATCAGAAGTCAAAATATACATGACTATATCTGCAATATCAAAAACCACATAAAATTCAATTTGGGACTTATAATAATCTATTTGAGAATTATATACTAAAGCTTAAATTAGAATTCTTTAGAAAATTAGGAAGTAAAAATACAGTTTATTGCTATACTGATTTTTATAGAAATATGCGGCCATAATTATTCTTAGAGCATATTTTCTGTGTTAAAACACATAATTCATGGAACTGCACTACATCTGGGCAATGCTTATAGTTTCCCCCTGCCCCCTACCAACTTAAAGCAATATAGATGAATCATTTACATTTGGATTTCATACATCCTGACTTCATACAAAAACAATCAAAATAGTAACTATATAAATTTTTACAATGCAAAAACTACAACAACATACCTGTAAAAATTCTGTTGATGATAAAAAGATATAACCATTGATGATCTTAAAGCAGGTTCTGAGACTTTCTGAATTTAGTTCTGTCAAAATAATATATTTTTTTTAAAAAAAGACAAACTAATTCATTGTTCAAAATCAGTTTAAATAAAGTGATTTATTTAAAAGTTAGCAAATTTTTCCTGCATGGTATTCAGAATAGTAGTATATGAATATCTATCTAAAAACTGGCATCAATCTATAACTTAATGCTTTCCATATAACTCCCGCTAGTTAAAACAATTTAGAAAAAAATTTAAGCTCCTTTCTTCTTCCTTTGAGAAAAGACTACATAACCATTTGACCCAACCTTTGAAATCAAACTAAATTTCTAGCATTAGCATGGCGAACAACATGCAACTGAATCATTTTACCATCATATTTTGACATCTGCTTAAATGGGTTCACTCAGTAAGCATTTACTGAATGTGTACTGTGCTGGCCCTGAATATGCCACCCTAATTATGAAGAGTCCAGTCCCTATTACACTCCAAAAAATGACATTGTGTTTAGATATTCTCAACTGTTGGGTTTTGTTCTGCAAATCTGCTCCCCTATAAAAACCTAGACATTAAAAAAAAAAAATGTTCTTAAAAAAGCAATTACCAGAATTAACACAGGAAAATGATATTGTTTTTAGCTATTCTTTTTCAAGTGCAAAGTAGAAAACTATTATGAAAATTGAATATGACCAAAGTTCACACAGTGATATTTTACAAGTCTTATCACATACAGTACTAATACAATAAAATACAGAATGTATATATATAATGATACAGATCAAAACATGACACCAAAATATGATGTATATCTAAAACCTGCCATTATTTATTGTTAATATTTAGAAATTCTATTCACTTGCAATAAGACAGATTAAAAAAATTTTTTTCTGGCAAAATACTAGCCTAGGGATATCTCAGCACATGGGGTATCTAGCTCATATTCTAGCAAAGAAAACATTCTATTTAGAGAGAACTTCCCATTTAGTTTCATAAGAATATGACAACCCTACCTCTAGCTCAAAATGTATTTTAAAGGCATTAAATTCTAAACTTTAGGATTTAACAGATTAATTTAAAATGAGGATATGGAGAGGACAATGTCTGACCAACTTGGTACCATGCTAACGAAAGACATACAAAGAAATAAAGGCTGTCATCTAAATATTTTCAGAATCTCAGGATAAAGGTGTAGGCCTTTATAATGGATGAAGTTTTCCTTATGAAAAATTCACATTATATTTTTTTCTCCTCAAGGAGAAAAGTCCTGTCAAGTTTGGACTTGTGCACATTGCTTAACAGACCAACATTAAACAGCAAACTGGCAATATTTAAGTGAGTTGATATTTAAGTGAGAACTTAGAATGGCTACATTCCAAGAATATCAGGAAATATAATTTCTAAATCATCATCATCTAAAATTTATCAAGCTCTATGATGAAGAAAACACTATTTTAGACATACTCATTTTAAAAACCATAGCATCCATCTTGTCTTACAGATATTTTAAAAACTATTCCTTGATCAATCTATATAAGCAAATACTCAAGTGATTAGTCTACTTCGTACTGTTCTCCATGCCTCCATCATGTGACAGATAGCTATTACTAAATTTTCTAGGATATGCTATCAGAAAATATCAAATACTGATATTAAATATATCCCTAAAATTTATAAATTTACCTGTTTTGAGGTAGATTGAACCTGTTCATTGTATCTATGAGCTCCTAGTGACATTGTGAAGAAAAATTATTGTTTGGTCTTAGTAGCAGAACCATGTAGTAGATCTGCATTTATTTGTAGACCTGTGAATAATTAAAGTCAAATGTTCTCAAGCAGGGCAGTTTTCCCCTCTAAGGGACATCTTGCAATGTCTGGAAACTTCGGTTATTAAAACTGGCATCCAGTAGGCTGAGGCTAAGGATGCTTAATATTAAGATTCCCACAATGCACTGGATTGCCCCTCACAACAAAGAATTACCTGGCCCAAAATGTCAGAGGTGTCCAGAATGAAAGCCCCTCATTTAAGTGCTCAAAAAGTTTTTCTTTCACACACTGAGAGAGAGGTCTGAGGCAAATCGGTAGCCCATCAAAGTATCTAATTATGCTATGTCCATATATGGTTTATATCTATTAGTCAAATTATAACTTAGAGGACGCTTTGTTTTTCTGTATTCTTTTGCTCCTATTTTTAATTGGTATTTTTCTAATGTTACATTTGATTCTGTTAGGTTTCTGTAAAGGGGACAAAGAGAATAAATGACTGAATTATGCTATAGAAACTCAATAGGGTATCTATTTTTGTTTAACCATGCTAGTTAATGTTTATGTTTGGAAATGCAACTGTAATAGTTTATTCTATTTTAAATTCTGATAAAATATGAAGGCTAAAATGTGTGAGATCATCATGAAGGCAGGTGGGAAAAAATCCCTTCCAAATTAGATAGGAAGTTACCAGCAGAAAAATTTTATTGGTCAAGGAATATTAGTTTGGCATTTTCAACAATATGGACAAGAGGCAGTCAGATGTTTATCTTCTAAATAATGAGATCTAAGTATATTAACAGTATAAAATAGATTTAAGGGATTTTTAGAACCAAATTACTAGAATTATTTTAGTTACAGCCTCTACTTAAAATATCTCCAATAGTACTTACATTTAGGGAAAAGAATATAAAATGAATTTCAGTCTTGGATTTATTCACATTTAATTAACATATCCTAAAAATCATTAACTAAAGATATCTTCAGTGTTCAATATTGATGGTTTTAGGTATTTTAAATGAAAATGAGACTCTTCCTGCCAGCAGCTTTATTTCTACTTAGTAAAAACAATAGCTACCATATCCATTAAATAAGTTTTTAAAAATCACTTATCTAACAAAGATTATGTTTAAACTAATAAGAAAAAAAGGGTATTCATTTAAGAATATTTATTCTTAAAAAATTAAAATAAATATTCTGGTTGTATTTCAAAATAAATTTTAAAGTTCATCTGAAAATGTATATGCAAAAAGCTATGTCAAACAATATAAATTAGTTGTACAGTACTCAAAGAAAAATAAAGATAAGATTGATGTCAAGGTATACTAAACATGCACAGATATAACTGTGAACAGAGTTCGTTCATATTATTAAAGCAATTACACATACCACAATGAATAAAACAAACTATATATAATCTTTTTTGTTTTGGAAAATGTAGGGAATATGTAATTTGATAGCACCCATTATCATCTATATTCATTGAAACTATAAAATATAGAATGTTTTAAATCTTTAAAAATTAAAAGAGCTTAAATCAAATATCAATGATCACAAGGATGAAATTTTCCTAGTTATTATTCAGTTAAGTAACAGATCCTACACAGCCAATGGTTGGGTACTTTTTCCTTTACAATAGCAGCAATGTTAATAGCAATAGTAGTAGTAATAAATATAATTGCAAAACACTTAAATAGTGCTTGCTATGTGCTAGACGTTATTCTAAACATATGAAAGTCCTTTTTGACTCATAAATACTATGTATCAACTACAAAGCTTTCTATGGTAAAACTATACTATAGTCCTCATTAATAAAATCTACCCTCAAAATAGTGTTATAAGATTAAAGCAGAGTTATGCTTTCTGATTATGTCTCTCCTTCCTCTCTCCTACTGTATGTAAAAGCCAGGCATGCTGAATTTAAGGGGGGAACACAAGGTGATGTGAAACCACTGTCCAAAGTCACCATACATGAAAGTGCCTGAATCCTGTACATGACAAAGTTGACAATGGGTCTGGGTTGAGGTTTCCATTCTTAGGCGAAAGCATAAAAAAACACTGTGGATTACCCAGAGTGGCAACTGTATGTGATCTTCAATTAGCCAGAATAGAATTAAAAGGCTTTCACCAGAGTAAAGTAACGCGAAAGGACATTTCCTATTCTCTTTCTCTATGACGTCTTAAAGATGGACAAAACTTTTTCTAGCAATAAGTGGTCTATTGTCACTGTCTTCATCTTTGGGAATTTTCCCCATAATTTTATGGGAATTCTTAATGATAAACAGCAAATAGCTCTTTATTAGAAAACAGATGGTATTTTGGTGTTACTGAGATCTTGTCTATTTCTAAAGAATGGGGTAGAAGACTAGACAAACGTGAAAATGTGAAGGACTAACTAAATAATCTAGGGACCATGCTCATCCAGCAAATGAGGAGAGATTTTTTTTAACGAGTCATAATTTTGTCTTAGTCCATATTTGTTGAGTCTCAGAATGAGTCTACTTCTCTAGTACATCATTATATCTCAGTAATATTTCTGTCTCTAATAAAACTGCTCACTACAAATAAGTTCTCAGAAAAAACAATCTTCACATTATTACCAAAATAAGTATGCTTCATTTCCTAGCATTTTCCTACATAAACACTCTTGACAATATCAAACTACTCAGTAAGTATACCCAAAGTTCTAATGAAGGAATTAAAGATGCTTCATGGATGAATCTTAAAGAATGGGGATTCTTAATGGGAAAAGCTTAAATATTTTTTTACATTTTAAAAATAATGATTTTTAAAAATGGTAGTATTGTATAGACTAAAAAAGAATCAAAGGACCAGTAAGTAGTACTGTATACAATTCTTGAACATTCTATCTGTTTAAATGTGAATCTGCATGGGTAAAATCCCTCACAAAACAACAACTCTATAAACAAAATAATTTTTTTAATTTAAGAATATTACGTTCTTATGAATGGTTGCTGATATGTAACAGAAAAATATTAATTTTCTATTATCAATTATCATCAGACTACACGTTCACATTGCCAATTAGATCTCAACCAAGTGGCTAAAAGGGACTAATAGGTACTCCTGACAGTGTCCAGTTCTCTGGCTTCCTGTACCAAAAACTTTGCTTCAAAAACATTAAGCTTCATGATTTCACAGCTCATCTGTAAGTATCACTTCGACAAACAATAATACGGTTCCCTAATATTTATTAATCTTTATATGTGGTTCACATTGTAGTTCCTTAGCTAAGTCAGAAATATGTACAGAGTGTATTTGTGAAAAACTGACAGCACAGTCACTTTGTAAAAGAAGCTGGATAAAGCCATGGTATATAGAAGCAGTTTTACAATATAATCTTTTAAATACCATACAGAACTTCTATCAAACAGAAATTTTACCAAAGTTCAAACTTAATTCATAAATAGTTTCCTAAGAACTTTTTTGTTTTTATTTAGTAATTTAGTACATTTAGCGTTTGCTCTTTAATGAGCCAAAATGATTCTTAAGTTAACAGAGAAAAAAATCTAGAAACAATTGAAACGTTATCCAACAAATCTACATATCTGTCAGTATCAGGGACATCAGTAAAAGCAGAAGGTATAATGTAAAGTCCACCTATAATGCCCCAAATTATGGCTGCATTCAAAAACAATAAGTTTATGCTTTAATACATACCAAGAAGTGGTGACATATTCTGAAATATACGAAGCAATTCTGGTGTAATACATGGGCTGTTTTCCAATGTCACTAACCTGGGGAAGGGAGGGAAGATTAAATCACTTTCTGTAACCATTAAAGCAATTAACAATAAACCTTAAATATATACATATATATGAAATAACTATCCCATCTAAAGAAAGAAAGAAAAACAAACAATACAGAAAGTTATTAAATTATCTTTCCAGAAAAAAATGACCAAACTCATCAAAATTAATAACGTATCTACAAATCATGTAGCATGATTTCTACATACATAGCAAAAATAGGAAGGAAGGTAAGTACATACTAAAACGTAAAATTATGATGATGGCAAAAGCATGATTATTATGGATTAGTCAAGGAGAGATAAAAATTATTCATTGTTTTCATTTTCTTGATATAGTCTTCTGTCACATGAAACTGATGTGTCCCTTCAATGAGACGCTAGACTAATTAGTAAAACAACTTACGCTAAATGTTTAATAAATATGAACTTAGTAAAACTTAATAAATATGAAAAAGTCAATCTCACTCACAGTATTAGCAATCTGAAACAATCAATGTATAAAAAATAAATATACATATATGGGTTGTGGTTCATCACAGAAGTGTGCAGTTGGGTTACCTCATCAACGCCACCCTCCCCCAAAGAAGTTAAAGAAGAAAAAACATGACTGTCACAATAGCTGCAAGAGGTAAAAGAGGTGGGAGGTAAAAGTCTTAGTCAAAATTTAACATTCACTATAATAACTCTTATCCAATTATAAATAGAAAGAACTTCCTTTACCTGATGAGAGTACCTACCTAACACAGAAAACACACCTAGTGATGATATGTGGAAACTGTTCTCTGGAAAAACAGAAACATGCCTCAAAGAATATCCTCTATTACCTTATCTACTGTCCCATCTATTGAGTGTATGTATGGAGGGCCTCTAGCACGATACGCAAACAAGTCACGAAAAGATACAAGGGTAGGGGAAGAAAATTAAAGTCTTTATTCACAGAACATATGACTGACAGAAAAGAGAGGGAGAAAAATTCATAAACAAATTATTCAAATTCCTAAGAGAGTTCACAAGGTTGCTGAATGTATCGCTCAATATACTATAATGGCCTTCCTCTTCTCACCAGAAGCAGGAGACAGTGATAGATATTTCATAAACATGGTAAGATGCGAAAACACAAAACACAATATTCCAAAATGCTGGCAACACAGTACACTATAAAGTATCGGTTGTTTACCCTCATAAACCAATGTCCATCATCATGAGAGTGTATCGTACTGCACATTGCCCAGGAAAAGATCGAAATTTGAAGTACAGTTTCTACTGAATGCGTGTTCCTTTTACACCATTGTAAAGTTGAAATATCGTAAGTTGAACCATTGTAAGTCAGAGACCATCTGTACCAAAATCACCTGAATTTCTATACATCAAAACAAACACTTAAGATTTAAATGATGATGTTAGTAGAACCATAGATACAAAAATCTAGCATCATAAAGATGTCAACTCTCTCTAAATTGTTACACAAAATCAATAAAACTTCAATTCAAATCCCTACAATGCTCTTCCTGGAAATTAGGAGGCTAATTCTAAAATTATATGGAAGGCAAATGACCAAGAACAAAAAATTTCTCAAGAAAACCAAAAGTATGAGGGGTAGGAAAATATACTTGTTTTACCATATGTGATTTACTATAAAACCACTGTAATTAATATTGTAAACAGAATAGAAAGCACAACAAACAGATCTTTTTGACTATAACAGAAGAGGTTTCAAGACTCAGTATGGAAAGGTGGACTACTCAGTATTTGGTGGTGAAATTGGACCTCCACCTCATACAAAATACAGGAATTAATTCCAAGGCTTATATGAAAAAGGTAAAACTTGACATTACAAGATGTCAGGAAGACATTTTTATAGCTTTCGGTTAGAGAAAATCAAATAAAAAGACATTTAAATATGACTACATTAAATTAATAATTACTATGTATCAAGAGGCCTCAAAAAAGTTAAAATGTAAGTCACATATTGGGCGAAGATTATTTGCAATATATGTAACTGACATATGAATAATATCCAAAGGAATAATATCCAAAAGAACAGAAAAATGGACAGAATACATGAACAAACACTTCACAGAAGATATAAAAGGTGGCAACAAACTTTAACTATAAAAATATATACATACATATATATCCAATTTGATGAGTAAGCAAGAATATGTAAACTTTAACAAAACAAGGGACAATTTTATGCCCACCGATTATCAGAATTTTACATCTGATATACCACATATTGACAAAGTTATAGAACAATGCTGATAGGAGTTATCAGATCAGTATAATCACTTTGGAAAACAATTATTACCTGGTAAAGAGATTATGTGTATATGTATACACTTATGACCAAACCATTTCCACTTCTGGGCATGAATGTATATAGTGCATAAGGTCTCATACATTTGTACTAGGAGTCGTGTAAAAAAGAATGTTCAGAGTCACATTATTTGAAATTCAAACAAAATGCCAAATGAGTGAATGAATTCTCTTATGTTCACAGCATTAAACTCATTAATATGGATAAATCTCAAAATAGAGAGCCAAAAAAGCAAGTTAGGACACATAAAATACAATTTACATAAAGTTAAAATACATTGTTTAGAGATACACACACATAATTTTTAAAACATTAAAACACAAGAATAAAGACCAAGGACTGAAAACAAAAATACGGGTTCGGTGGGTTCTCCCTGGCATGGAAGCAGGAGGATTCAACAAACATGCCACACACCATGAGCTTCACAGACGTTCTTACTGTTCCATTTCTCAACCCGGGTATGGAAAAATGGATTTTCATTGTATGTAAGTTATAAATAATTACAAATAATATGAGCTCCGTATTACTTTGTATCTACGAGTATAAACTATTTTGCAAGTTATAAATGACAAAATTAGAGCAGGCGGGACACAGTGGAAGCCAGCCACCCACAAAATGAAGTACTTCCCAAGCACACAAGCAATGGTATCTCTAGACACCTTGCCTCGATCACCAATAACAAGATTTGATTCAACTTTTAAAAGAATAAAATTTCAGGGAAATAAAAAAAAAATATTTATCCTATTCACCTTTAAAACAACCATGAAACCACAAGAAAAACTCATGGAATTTCCCTGAGGAAAAAAAAATGAAGGGCATATTCTAAATCCCAGAAGATGTTTAAAAAACTCGCTTTGTCAATGAATCCAGATCAAGATCTATCTGAAGCTTGTTGCTTCCCTCCCAATGTCATTACCTTAGTAAAAAGGCCATTCAGGTCACTAGCACTCTCACTTCTTACATTAGTTTTCACAGTATAAATCATGTAATTAAAAAGAACAAAAAAGACTCGAAGAATTTAAGCTATTTAAATAAAATAGCATGGTATGTGACTACAGATTAAACAAATAAGAATTTGGGAAAGAGAGGAAGTTTAGGAAACAAAATCAAAGCACTAAATTCTTTACCATCAAGGAAAGAAAAAAGTTATTATTTTGATGAATAATTAGACAAAGCTCTATGTACCAACATCTTTGACTAAAGTAAAATTTCATGTTACCCTTACACAAAAATATAGAAAGACAGAGCATAAAGTAAAAAGATAGACATTTCAATTCAACAAATAAATGTAAGAACATAAAAACTGTTTTGAAGTAAAGCATCTTTGGTTAGGTTAAAATATAAAAATTTGCTCTATGTAGACGACATAACTAAATTTCAAAAAGAAAAGCTAAAATGTAAAAGATGAACAAAGACAGTTAAGTCAAATCTAAACAAAATAAACCATATGACAACATTAATATTAGGTAAAATTTAACTGCAAAAGAATGAAAGGTAAAAAATTAATCACTCCATACAGATATTGCATCACATGATGCTTCATGAAAGTATTTTAAACACTATATTTTACTAAATCTTTTAACAATATACAAAGTACCAAAATTTTATGTAGTGAATATTTTTCAAAAATTACAGATCAAAAATGCGAGAAATAAAAAAAGGGACACTGACACAAAGTAAATGGGATACTTCAATAAATCAGTGTCAAGATGAAAAAGCAAAATACAGTTAAAAATAATAGATATATGAGTCTGCATCTTTACCATCATTACTATTTATGTGAATATATTATAAAAACTAAGCCGATAAGTCATTAAAATTCACATTAAGTTTTAAAATTTGTACAAGTGACATGTTATATTTACATTGCAATAAGTCCAGACCTGAATCATGCACTCTAATATCAGCAAAAAATAAATGTTAGCTCAAAGAAGTCATTAAAAAAATTGTAAGCTACCACCGAAATAAAAAAATAGATTATCCTATACAAGTATATCAAGAATTAAGGGAAACAGGCAGTTGTACTCTAAAACATATTTACAACTTTAAATGTTGTAGCATTTAAGAAGAACAAAGGTAGGAGAAGGGTTGGAGGTGGGTGAAAAAGGGGCAGAGATTAAGTAAAAATTGGTTGTTACAAAGCAGCCATGAGTATCTAAGGTATAGCATAAGGAATATGGTTAATAATATTGTAATAACTATGTATGGTATTAGATGGGTAATAGCTTTATTGGGGTGATAAATGGGAGAGTGGTTAGGGAGCACGGTGAAAAAAGGTGAAGGGATTAAGAAATACAAATTGGTAGTAAAAAAACAGTCATGGGGATGTAAAGTAAAGCAAAGAGAATATAACAATAATATGGTAATAACTATGTATAGTGCCAGGTGGGTATGAGACTAGTCAGGGGACCACTTCTTAAATTATTTAAATGTCTAACAATTATGCTATACACCTAAAATTAATATAAAATAATACTGAATGCCAACTGTAGTTGAAGAATTAAAAAGGGGGGGGAATATGTGAAAGGGAATAAGAGGTTGAAATTTCCCAGTTATTGTAATAGTGTGGAATGTGTCAGATGGTTGCTAGACTTACAGTGATCACTTCTTTGAGTATATAAATGTTGTCTATTGTGTACACCTAAAACTAATATAATGTTGTATGTTAGCTATATTTTAATAAAAATCTTTTAAAAAAGAACAAAGGTAATAAACTAACCAATTGTATTACAGTTTTAAGAAAATACAAATACAACTAAGTGTAGGAAGTACAAACTCTGAAGTAGAAATAAAGTAATGAGAGAAACATAGAATTCATAAACCATGTGGTTATTTCATATTAAAAAAAGAAAAAATCTCTAACAAATGTACTTTAAGAGATAAAACAAAACTAAAAATAACAGATAAAGCAAATGCACATACCTTTTTTTATTAGTACTTGAAAAGACTAAGTACCAAAATTAACAGACATCGAAAATCAAAACCAAAATATAAACTAACAACTAAGAAACAACCTGAGAATGTTATCAAAACTGTGATTGACTTCTGAGCTGTGCCACGAGTCCCTCTACAGTTCCCTTTATTCTCGAATTTTCAAATTTTCCCAAAAATAGTTACCATATTACTGAGAACGTTCTAGTACAAAGAAAATGATTTTTGGTAAATTAGTAAAATAAATATAAATTTGATATAAAATCAGATAGTATCACAAAATGTGTATTATAGATTCAACTCATATATAAACAGAGGGGAAAAAAATAAAACTAGATAAATATTAGCAAACAGAGTTATGCAATATATTAAAGTATAATTACCCTACCAAGTAATGTTCATCTCAGGAAGTCAAAGTTTTCTAAAGAGAGAGTTTAAAAAAAAGAATGATATAATCTCCTGAGAAGATGACAAACAGCATGAAATTAGTTTTTAAATGATGAAGAACATTATTACATTTAATGGACTATAGCTGATGCTGGTTGTTTACCAGTATTCATTACCTGTTTCTATTTTCCTGGAATAAAACACAAAAACAAAATTGTTCATGCAAAGTCTTTAGTTCAAATCCTGTTTAAAAAATATTTTTATACTATTACCTGTTTATATTATAAGAGAAAACTAAAAGTTATTGAGCTAAATCTTAGAACAAGGTTTAATATGTCAAAAAAAAAAAAAGCCTAAAGCAAGTAGAAAGATGAGATAAATATAAGAGCAGAAGTAAATAAATAGGAAACAAACATGCAACAAAGACGCATCCAAGCCAAGGGTTGGTTCTTTGAGAAGACTAATAACCGCTGGCAAATCTCTATCTAGCAAGATGAATCAAGAGGGTGAGGGGCGGGGCAAGAGACCATTAAAAAAAAAATCACCATAATCAGTCTGAAGAGTTTCATTTTATATACATGACAACAAACCATCAAGTGGTACGGGTCCCAATAAGCTCAAATTCCCATTCTTCAACATGAAAAGTTTTATACCTTTGCCTCCCCACAAACCTCTCATATCTTCATACACTTCCACTCCAGCCCAACACTCAGCTGATGACTACGCTTCATATTTTGTTGAGAAAATAGAAGCGACTAGATGGAACACCTTCCTATCTCATTCCACTACAATACAGAAATTCATCTTGTTGCCTCCAGTTTAAAACGGATGAAGTGTCCCTGCTGTTATTTAAAAAAATAAAAATTAAAAAATCAATCCCTCTACTTGCGGGTTGAATCCCATCCCTTCTTGCCGCCTTCAATTATCTCACTCTCTCCAGAGCCTTATCCATCCCTCGGATTTTGCATTTCCCCACACCGCCAATCATTACCAGATTTCTACACTCCTTTTCATGGCAAAAGTTCCCAACAAGTTGTCAATGCTCAAAGTCAGTATTTAGTCAACTCCAATTCAGGCTTCAGTCTACACCAATTCTAAACTATGTTCTTACTACTCTACTGAAACCCCACCTAGCAAACTCCACGTGGCCAAATTCACCTCTCTTGTACCGCTCTACTAGGACATCACCGACCTTGACAGAGCAAGACCACTCCTTCTTTTGAAGAATAGCCCCTCTCCTGACTTAGTCATCAGAGACTCTTCGTGGTTGGACCTCTAAATGACCTCTAGTTCTCCAGGAGCCGGCCTTGAGCAGCATGTTCCCTATCTGCCTTCTCTTCCTAAGCAATCTCACCACTTTTCAGGCTTTAAAATAGCATATTACAAAGTTGCTAACCACTTCACAAATGTTATCTCATCCTCATCAACCACCACGAAAGTCAGAATTATATTCCTCATTTTAAAGATAAAGAAACTAAGGTTCACAAGATGATTACAGACCTAACACAGTGGTTTAATTGGGATTGGCACCGATATCTGATTCCAAATGAGTTCTAACTACCACTAAGAAAAATATATGAAGAAATGTGTACCCTGACTCTTTAAAGAATCTAGTTATTAATAAATTTGGTAAATTTAAAAAAATGTATTATAATGATTTAATTTTGTTTAGCTATAACTAAAGGCTAGGGAAAAAGAAATTGCCATTAACAGAGCAATGAACTTTTATTACTCCCTGTATATGTAATCCTTAGAAAATTTATACACCTTTAATAAACACATTAATATACTAAGGTTATAACTACTGATAAATATCTGAGTGTCTCTTCACTATTACTAATATTTTTAATTTTTCTACTAGCCAATATCATATACCGTGCTTCTCCGAAAATAGACCTAGCTGGACAACCAGCCCTACTGCGTTTTTTGGAGTAAAAATTAATATAAGAACACGGTCTTATTTACTATAATATAAGGTCTTTAATAATATAACACAACATAATAATACCAGGTCTTAAGTTTTGCTCCAAAAGATGCATTAGAGCTGATTGTCCCACCAGGTCTTATTTTCGGGAAAACACGGTAGTATCTATTAGGTTGGTGCAAAAGTAACTGCGGTTTAAAAGGTTGAAAATAATTGCAAAAACCGGCAATTACTTTTGCACCAACCTAATACATGTTTACAGGAAAGTATTTACGTGCCAGAGATTAATGTTTTAATTTGTAATCTAGAGTAGGGGTCGGCAAGCTATAGCTCATAGGCCAAATCTAATCCATATCCTATTCTGTAAATGATGTTTTATTGCTACACAGCCATGTCCATTTGTTGACATACTGTCTATGACAGTTTCGGTGCTAAGAAGCTTAGCACCTTCGGTGCTAAGTGCAGTTTTGAATCATTAAGACAGTGCACAGTTCAGGAAGCCTAAAATATTTACTGTCCTGCTCCTTACAGAATAAAAATTGCCAATCTCTTATATCTAAAGTAATCTATCTTGTACAAATAAAAATATATGAATATAAAACATTCCAAGATATGCTAATTTACAATCAGACCATCCAGAAGATATTTAACTTCACAAAACATAACCTATAAAATAATATGGGAAATATACATGCAAATAAATATCTACCTATGTTTTAGAATTGTGTATCTAGTATTCTGATACAGATCACTGATTTGTAATTTGCACCAAAGATAATTTCTATGAATCAAAAAATAGTTCATTCCTAGACATGTAACCAAAGGAAGGAAGGAGGGAAAGAAGGAAGGAAGGAAAGGAGGAGAGAGGTTGGTCCCAATGTTAATTTTTCTATGGTTATTTTGTGATTTGCTTTTATAATTCCAAATACCAGCTTATATATTGGCATTTTAAACGGCTCCTATATTATAAACTACATCTTAAGTAGAGATCGGCCCTGCAGAAAACTGCTACCATCAATAAGATAAGCTTAATAAAGCAAAATGATTTCCTACCATAGTTCCTTATATATGTGGCACTGAGCTGCCACTGAAACAGATTTTTGTGTTTGTGTGTACGTGTTTTTAACCTCTTAACACTATACACCACTCACTTAGTAAAATATAAGTGAAGAATAAGTAGTACTAACATTTGGGGTTTGAGGTATATAATCTCAGTACTTACTGGGTAAGGTAATAATAAGAGGTTGAAAATAACTCAACGATTCCTGCAAAATCTAACTTAACACATTGTTAAAAGTTTTAAGGCAATTTTTAGTTTGGAAAAATTATCAAGATCCCAACTTTACATTTCAAATTCCAAAAGATGAAATGCAGCCTGAGTTCTTACTGAAACTTCCCCTTTGACTACTGTAAACCTACACTGAGTAACAGATGCCAAGAAAAGATGGAGCTATTACGTTACCCAGTTCAGAGAAATGATGTCATGTTTTTGTTTTTCAAATGCTGCGTTTTAAGCTCTGTTACATGACCTTTGCTTTATTGGCATGAGAGTAGGGAAGGCCAAGGAAAAAAAATAAGATCCATGGTATCAAATTTTTCCTCTTACCATAATTCTAAACCATCTTCCAGAAGATAAACATGTGGAGGCTGGGAAACATCTGTACTCAGTTGAATAACTGGGAGCAGGAAAGGGTACAGGTTCTTGCTGTCTGCTCCTAATCCCTATGGGAAGTATAAATAAAACTGATAATAACATAAGACACTCTAAGGCACCATCACCCCACCAAAAAATCACCTATCATATAAAAAGCCCTAAACCAATTTATGAAAAGAAATTAATCAGATTTTAAAGGATGGTCCTAACTATAAACACTACTCAAACAAAGTTAGATAATGAGAAAGCAAATAGCAAAAAAAAAAAAAAAACAAATAATAAACAAACCCCCCCCAAACCATCAATTGCCTAATGGTAGTAAACCATACACACCAAGACTGCACACCTGTTCATTTAAAGAGATTTCACATACATGTATTTTCACATCTGTGACTTCTAAAGAGGTGTTCACACTGAAATATTAAATTCTGTAAGTTATCTCACCTAAATAACCAGTCCTAAAATGAACCCAACCTAAATGCTTATCAGATAATTAAATTGTGGTACATTCATATTTTAGAATACTGAGTAGCCATGAAAAGGATTAGGCATGGAATGAAACAATCACCAAAAAAATTACAAATCGGATTTAAAAGGTGCAGAAGTATATATAACAATTCCATATGCCAAAGAATTTTTTTTTAATAGCTACTTTTCTATATGTGCAGATATACAGAGGCTGGACAATTAAGGTCGCGAACTTTCCACCATGTAAGCACACCTTAATTATCCGACCTCATATGCATAAAAATGTTTCTTGGCAGAAAATAGAAAAAAAATGTTAACATTAATTAAATATAGGAAGGGGAAAAGGATGTTGGAAGGGGGTAAAAAGAGTTTTGTTTTTTTTAGTTTTTTTGTCAAGGTTTTAAAAAGTATATGTACATATTACTTTAATGAAAAAATTTTGCTAATATTTTTAATGAGCTAAGAACACAAAGACAGAAAAAGAAGAGGGGATTTTATCTATAATTCTAATTTGCCTAATTACTGTCCTATGGAAGTTGACTCAGTGTATCACACTCAAGTTAGGCACTCTGAAAGAAAACAGAAAGGATAAAAAGTCCATTTCTAATTCATAATAATCTCTATAATCTGATAAAAACAGAAGGGAAACCAAATAAACTATCAAACACCTTCTCATTTTGGAAATAATTCAAATGTCAATATAGTTCATAGAAAATTACAATACAAGAAAATATATATGCATTCCTCTCTTGGTGATATATATTAAATTCAGTCTTTATCAGTGGAGCCTAGATACTTCAGTGGAAATACAAAAAGCTTATCCTTGAATAGGTTAAGTTAGGCCCTTTCTATAACTAAAAATAAGTTAAAAGACCTTATTAAAGATTTTTCCAAAGAAGAGAATTATTAAAATGTCACATTTAATAAAGTAGCATATTGGGCCTTAAAATTCAGTTAAAATATCACTCTCTGTAGCTGAATCTTTACCAGAACAAAAAAAGAAAGAACATTTAGAAAAACTAGTCAAGTTTATATTGATTATCAAGTAGACTTAAAATTTCCTAGGAAAATTAGAATCGATCTACTTAGGGCACATCCTTATAAGCATAATATGCTAGCATTAGCAAAACTAAAGTAAGCAACTGCTGAACAGGCAAGACTATCTGTCAAAGCCTGAAGAGATTCACCTTTGTTATCTAGTGGCCTAAAAAATGTGACCAATCCCAGACATGCAGCTTTAAGTAAACCCGAACATTCTTTTGGCCCATGGCTATAACTATAAGACTTGTCTACAATACTATTCTGAAAGTTCAAAAATAAATTCATGAGTTGTTAATAAAATTATCAGCAATGCTTAAAGAGGAAAAATCATATCCTACTGTAATTACCTACAACATTAGGGAAATAGATGTAGGGACAAGGAACTCTCTCTGTACTACCTGCTACTGCCTGTGAATCTATCATTATTTTTTAACTTAAAGAGAAAAAGAAAATAACACATTGAACACTGGCATGTCTCAGGCTATTGTCTTTGGCTCTCTTCTCAAGTCTCATGTACAGCAGGTTCTCGAATAATGTCTTTTTGTTGTAACACTGAGGAGATGCCATAGGAAATTAACTCATATTTATATCAATTAGCCTACAGTAAAATTGGTTGCTATAGCTCATTTTGCTTAAAGTTGCAGAACCAGTCAACAATGTTAATGACTTACTATATATGCTGATAATGTTCAAATCTATTATCTCCAATCCAAATGTCTGAACACTCTGAATGACTATAGGACTTCATCACCCAGAAGGCATCCCAAACTCTTAAGTCTACTACAGAACCAATCCACTGTTTTCCTAAAAAGGGTTCCTCTTCCTGCATTTCCTAACTCAAGTGACATGAATGACTATTTTTCCAGTAATAAATTATACTGCAACCACCTCCTGGTTCCTCTTCCTTCTTACCCATATCTAAATAATCCTTAATTCTCTAATATTTTTCAAATCATTCCTCTTCTCCCTACAACTTTACTTCAGGTCATCATCTCTTTCATGTCTAACAGAAGAGGCTCTTAGTTTTACCTTATCCCAAACCAGTCTCTAAGGGTACCCTGATTACCTTTCTAAAATAAAAATAGCAACACCTTCCTCTGAACTGCAAGGGATGTTTTTACACCTTCCTGACCAGGCACCCATACTCAAGCTACGTATTCTATGTAGCAGCTATAGCAAAGAACTCAGTCTTAAAAATCACTATGTTAATATATGGAAAAAGTTGGCAAATTTAACTCATGCATTTATTACTGTTCTCTCCCAAAAGCCACTAAAAGAATATAGGAGGATGTGTTTTTAAAGATCTAAAACCGTAAGTACAAGGATAGTATAAAGAGAGATAAAAGCAACTCATTTTGGAAAGACAAGAGGTAACTGACTTAGCTGGCTCAGAAACCAAATCTCAAACCCAGCAGTGCAAAAAGGGCAAGAAGCAGCCTGATTTACATTACAGAAACTCCAAAAGACTCAGGAACTGATAGCAGAAGGCATTTTGGGAAGGGGGAAGTTGAAAGGGAGGTATTAAAAATAAGAGGACCTCTAGAAGGTGTTCAAAAGGTAGTTTGATGCCAAGATCTCATCCATGTGTACAGTTAAACAACTGAACCTCCGTTGATCCAGCATAAAACCGACCATTTATTTTCTGGTAAAACAAGTGGTCTCAAGACAAGGAGACTTCAGGTAATCAAGAGCAGGGATACTATATAAAGCAGGGAGATGTAGTATGTAACAGGCATGAGACTGAAAATCTTTCACTAAGGAAAGATCTCAAAAACATGGACCATTCCTCTACAAAACAACCCAGGCAAATCATCCTAAAGAAAAAATCCAGTCAGCAAGTTTTCCATGCATAAACAACACTTCCAATCAGCTTTGTAGTTCCCACTCCTAAATTTACACTGACAAAATGTTGATACAGTTCTTGAAGTTCAGTGATGGTTACCTAAGGATTCATTACATTGTTCTTTCTTTTTTTGTGTTTTTCACACGAAGAAGCAGACAATCAAGGATCAACAGACATGATTAAAATACCTAATATGAAAAACAGAGAACAAAACAAACAAATAGAAAACAGCATCATGAAAGAAAACAGAGACCACACATAGAGATGAAAGCTTGGAAAACACTGCATTCATGCAACAAAAATGAAATGCTGTAAAATGATTATTCAACAATACAAAAAGAACTCATAAACAATGAAAACTTTATAACAGAAAAAAACTCAATAGAAAACTTCAAAGATAAAGTTGAGGAATTTCACTAGGAAGTAGAGCAAAAGGACAAAGAGAAAAAAAGTAAAAGTGAACAGTAAGAAAAACAGAGGACTGGTTCATTCATCTATTATCTAAGTAATAAGAAGCTCACAAAAAGACAAAAGAAAATCAGGAAGGGGAGGAAATAATCAATAAAATATAATAACATAATTAGAACCCAAGAACATGAGTTTCCAGTTTGAAATGTCCACCAAGTGTCCAGAACATTGGAATAAAAATACACCCACAACATCATGAAATTGAAATAAAAAACACAGAGAAAATCATACAAATTATCAAAAAGGGAAAGGAGAGATGACACATTCAAGAATCAGCAATTAAAATAAAATAGCTAGGGGTTCCCAAGAGCAACTGTAAAAGCTAGAAGACAAAGGAAAAAAAATGCCTCTAAAATTCTGAGGAAAAAAATCTAGAATTTATACCCAGTTACACTGCTACAGAATAAACACATTTTCACACATATAAAAATATCAAAAAAATTTACCTCCTGTGAACCTTTTGCAGAATGCCACTGACATTTATGGGCTCCATCAGAAAGAAGAGGTAAAGCAAGGAAAAAGAACACAGGTAGAAAAACAGGTATCCCACAGAAAAGATAGGCAAGAATCCTTTTGATGACAGTGAAAGGGAATCCAGTTCTAACAGCTGTGCACAAGCATAGAGTAAAACCAGCTCAGACTAAAGCACATAAGAATGTTCCAGATTTCAAGATTACGAAACTAACAAAACACCTTATATGTCTGAACATATTGAGGGAACGTTTAGATAACAGGTGAAGAGTATGGATTCAATTACACAGAAAACTAAATGTAGTAAGTAGAATTCTAAGATGACCACCAACCATTCTTGACCCCAGTGCACACACACCATTCTCCAGTTATTCAATCAAACACTAATCTAGATATTACTGTGAAGGAATCTTACAGATGTGATTAAGGTCCCAAATCAAGTGACCTTAAGATAGTAATATTATCCAGATAGGCCTGACCTAACCACATGAGCCCTTTAAAGAGTTTTCTCTGTCTAGTTGCATAAGGAAAAGTCAGACACTCAAACTCTTGGGGGATTTGACATGTGAGAAGTGCTCAAGTAAAGTGGTTGGACTTTAGGGACTGAGATGGGCCCTAGCTGACAGCCAGCAAATAATCTGGGACCCCAATACTACAGATCAAGAAACTGAATTCTGCCAATTGGCTGAGTGTGTAAGAGATTCTTACCCAAAGCCTACAAAAGAGAACTTAGCCTGGCAGACAGCTCAATTTTAGCCTGTCAGACCCTGTCAAAGAGTGTAGACATGGTATGCCAGACCTCTGACCTATAGAACTACTAGTTAATAAATGGATGTTGTTTTAAGCCACTAAGTTTATGGTAATGTGTTACACAGTAATAGAAAACTTATAAACTAAGCAAATGAAATTACTAATACAGGACTGGAGATTAGGAGAATGGTTGTACAAGAAAGAAAATAAATCACAACATGATGATATATGCCTTCAATAGCTTTTGTACAGTCACACATATAAAACCACTAAAGAGTGACCTAACTTAAATTACAACATAACTATAGAGGTAGGATGGGGGAATAGGAGTCACATAGAAGGGAATGAAAGAAGTAAATCTTCATCCTCTACAGAGGACAGTCAAGAGAGAATGCCTACGATGTTTAAATAAAGGATGAACAGTGTAAGTATGTTACTTAGAGCTAGAGAGATAAAAAGCCTAAGAGACAGGGTTAAAATGTTGAAAGTGCATTCTTCCACCAAATAGGAAATGGAGATACTGCTACCTCCCATAAAAAGTCTTCAAGAACTGACTCCTTCACTTATCTAACATGTAAAATTGATCAATACGCAAACTTATAAAGAAGAAACGAAAAGTACCACATTCTTTCATGCCTATGGGGCTTTACACAGGCTGGCCAATTTGTTTAAAATATCCTTACCACCCTCATCCCTGCACCACCATCTCATTAATACCTTATGTTTAACACTATTGAACACCAACACTATTTGGGTACCACTTTTCAGGAAGCCTTCCTGATGGTCCACCTCACCCTCAAATGTGAGATAAGTAACCCACCATGTGCCCCCACTGCACTTAACTAACTGATGGTCTTTCTCTCGACAGACACATTCACAAAGAGCTTGCCCTACTCATTTCTGTGTCCCAGTGCTGAGTACCACATATTGCATATTGCAGTTTATTTTATGAATGAATGCCTACTTCCACTAAAGCCAACTACTGCAGATGAGAAAGTTTATTTTCAGCCATTATTACCTGCCCCGGTCAGAGCCTAGAGTCTAGGATACCAGAACTAAAAAAAAATAAAAATTTACACTATTAAATGCCTGTTAAATTTTAAAAGTCGTAAGATGGCAGTTTTTTCCATGAAAAGAAACTTACCAGTAACTCTTAGTACAATCTTCTTAAATGTTCAAAGATTTATTTTAAGCTACAGTCTCAATTTTAATATTAAACATTACATGCTTTCTCCCAAGAGGTACAGATGATTATTTGGCTGGAACCTTGTACCCTTTGCCTATAAAAATACACAGGGTACTTAAGTGTCGTGATGAAAGAAAAAGGCCCTAGATACTCCAACCATTCCAGGCAGGTTACTCTGGCCTCCCAAGTTTTCCTGAGGCAACACTGTCTGAAGAGACAGAGAAGCTGGGTTTTTTCACACCTCCCTTAAAAACTTTCAAATTGAGTTTAAAGACACAAAATGCAAAAGCTGTGGGGGTCACTCTTTGTTACTCACAAGAGCTATCTCCGTCTAGTCGCTAAATTACCTTTTGTATCCTCATCTATAAAAGATCTTACAGAATAATCACAATTAAAGGATACACAGGAAGACATGCTAGGCCAGACACGCATTAAAGAGAAAGTACATTTTTAAAAATTTTGTACCACTAGTCATCTATCTAAAACTTCCTTAGACAAAAATTTGTAACTGTAAAGCTCATCCATAGATATTTACTGAACAAATGAGTTTGTTTCAAAAAAGTGTCAGGGTGCCTGAGAAAGATTTCCTTTTTAACTAATACTAGAAAGGATTACAAAACAACGAAACAAACAAAAAAAAAACACAGTATTAGAACACGTAAAGTAGTAATTCTTAAGTTAGAGCGAGCTCTCCCCATTGGGAAATCTATCAAACTTTGGAGCAAGGGCAGTAAAAGTCACTTGAGCATTCCTTACCCTGACATTCTAAGTCTTGGCATAAGCTCTTCCCTCTCTACAGGCTCACCATCAGACTATAATTCACTTTAATAGTTCAAATGAGAACTACAGTCCTGTTCTCTTTGAAGTTTAGGTTCCTCTCCACCTGTTGTATACCCCAGCACCTCAGAGTCAAGATGTCTAAAACAAAATTCACTCCTACCCTCAAAAGCAACTCACCTGTTTTTCTGAAAGGGAAGTTTTTAATTTAAAATCAAGGAAAAAGAATGAAAATGAAGAATAAATTTATGCAGAAAAGTCCTGAATACCAAGAAAACTGCCAGCATGGTAAAATGGACTGCACTAATTATGAGTCTACCATCATTGGAGACCACTACATCTAAGGAAAGAAATCGTCTTTAAAAAGTAGAGAATATTTTTCAGATGTCAAAAATGTTCAAAGTAGACATACAAAAGGTGTTTTTAAAACTGTTTAGTTCACACATGAAAGAAACATAAAATGTGAGGTCTTTCACTACCATTAACATAAACAACATAAAAACAATGAAAAATTGTAAAGAAAAAAATACTAAACTAAAAAACTGTGAAGTAACTTACCTGAACAAGATGAATAAGTGTTGTCAGAATAGCACATCTCAACATATTGTGTTCTTCACTCTGCTTCCAAAGAAGAGGCAAATATTGCACCAAACATCCTACATATGGTCGTATCTATCACAACAAAAGTAGGGGAAGCAAAAGAACTGTGTTAGGAAAGAAAGCGACTTACTTCAAGAAACACTGACAGACCTATTAAGCCCCAGACAGCAAATATTTAATATTTAATAGAGGCATATATTAAGCATATAGCCTTTAGTATATGTGCTGCCGAAGCGAGCACTAGCATATATCCTTTAAAAGATAAATCAGACATCACATAAAGACACAAAGCTCTGTGGTAAATATTTTTAAACAATTTTAAACAAGTACCAAATTTATTGCATGAAATAAAATGTAGGAATATAAAATAACATATTGAGGCCAATTATTTCTTTAGAGTTGAATAGAAAACACTGTTATATCCTGGTTCTTTTTTAATAAAACAGCTTACCTAACTGGAAATAACTGTTAAAAAAGTCAGCATTTTCTCATTCATTCAACAATTATCTGATGGCATCTGCCACATAAGTATTAGGCCTTGAGCACAAAGTACCATAAAGAAAAGGATAAAAGGAAGACCACACAAACTTTTACAATGAGAAAGGGTAAGTGCAATGGTGAAGGTATACATGAGGTATAGTGAAAACACAGGAGAAGGAAATCCTTTTCAAAGGATAAAATTGTTAAGCCCACTATGGATTAAGTTAACCAGTTTTAAAAATATACCCTGAAGCACAGCACAGCCAGGCAAGGAGTTTCTTGGAAAATAAGATGGATCTACACAGAAGCTGGACAGTGCTCCAGCTTGAGGATTACAGTCGCAGTATTTGGAATTGCTCTAATGAGTACCCCTTGTGATAAAACAGAAATATTACTGTCACAGCTTCAGTACTATCTACTTCATACCATGAATTAAAATTAAAAATTGAAAGAGTGAGAGTTTATTCTGTTTATAAAACAGCACACACTAAAAGGGTAGCAGCACAACTGTAGGATTTGCCCTACTCCCTGGGAGAGGGGGGAGCGACGTACAGAAAGATAGAAAGGCAAATATTTGTCCAAATATTTCAGTGAGACAAAACTGAATAAATATTAAGAGACTCTTTAACTTATAATAAATTACCATATTTTCAAAGTTTGAGTTAAACTATTATAATAGATAATATCTGTTGAGCATTTAATTTTGCTAAGTGATCTATCTCAAAGATAACTCCAATTAGCTTATAAAAGCAGACTAATTCATATGTAAATACAGGTTTCAAAATACCTAACTTGTTCATACTCAGCTAAAAACAGCATATAGAGCATGTTATACTGATAATGAAAATAAACTACTTGTGGTTTGAACAAATAGAATTACTTTCCAAGGAATACAGAAAGTAAGTATATGTTATGAATTATAGAATAGGCAATAAAACAAAAGTACCTAGCTATATTTGAAAGTCATAAAATATTATATCGCAATCCTAGCTATTCATTAGAATATATGATGTTCTAAATTAAATTAGTGCTTCAAAACAACTATTTCAGAATCACCTATAGTGTCACCATTGTAAAAGACAATAAAAGGGCTGGGGTTTAAAAACAGAAGGATGATCACATGAGAGTCAAGCACATTCCCTAAGGTTAGGATGACGGAGGTTTAAAAAGTATATTATTGGGGCAACTGAGGAAATCTGAATATGGACTTGATAGTATTAGACAACAGTACTGAATCAATGTTAAATTTCCTGAGTCTAATCATGATTTTGATTAAGAAGATGGAGAGGTCTATTATTTTGGAGTGAAGTGTCATGATGTTTGCACCTAAAATTCAAATGGTTTAATTTTTTTTTTTTAATCTGTATATGTACATTGTTAAGAAAAAAGAGCAACTGTGGTAAAATGTTCATAACTAATGACACTAGGTGAAGGATATACTGCAATTTTTCTGGGAGGGCAAAATCAAGTATTTGTGTAACATTTAAAAAAACACATAGATTTAAGAATGTTTTGTAGACATTGGTTTAAATAATAACCCTATAATAGCAACTGAATATTCAATATAACACAATTGAGATAAAAAAGTATTCTACATGAACTCATCTTCTGGCATCTCTATTTCAAAAAAAAAAAAAAATCAGGGTTTGGGTGGGAGTACTACCAGAATTATTAGTTAGTTCATCACTTATTTATTTAGTTAGTTATTTACTGATGATATAGTCATCTGAGCTGCTTTAGCTATTTGTGTTCTGAAAGATGAGTATGGACAGAAACACAAAAGCATTGTGAATTTACTAAGCAAAACAAATTTCAAATTTTTGGAGGAGAAGGTTTACTTAGAAGTTTGGGAGATGCAGGTAAGAAATTTCAGTTCTACAAAAAAAAATATTTAAAAAAGTTCTATTAGTCAGATGGTATCTAAATAAGGTTATAAAAATGACCAAACCTTGTTTCTATAATCAATTTTTTAAGCAAACAATAATTTATTGCAATTGTATGGTGATGAAAAGCATATTGGACAGTTGTAATCATTTCATACTCATGAGTTACATAAGCTCAGGATTATCGTTGGCATTTTATACATGAGGACACAAGGTTAAACACCTTGCCCAAGCTACTAGACTTATTGGGGTAATCACTTCATAAGATATATAAATGTCTAACCACTGTGTTGTACACTGGAACCTCATACATGTCAACTGTGACTGGAAAATAAATTTAAAAATAAAAAAAATTAAAATTAAATAAGTGTTTTTAATTAAATTTTAACTTTTTAAAAATTAAAAAACAAAACAAAACAAAAAAGTCAGTAACACCTTGTCCAAACTAAATAGCAGACAGGGGCTTGAAATGAGTTTAAAACACGGTTTCAATGACCAAACTCTCTCAATAACATTTATAAACCAATACCAAAGTAAAGTAATGTAATAATGTAATGAGAACTCCAAGTGCTAAGAAAATTATTAAGACATTACTACTTTTAGACACCAGGATCCCCATTGGCTCAAAATGATTAACAGTGACTCAAAAACTGCCAGTGGGTTGCATAATGTTCAGTCTGATTACTGGCAATGTCACTAAGATACCTGACTGAATTTTGACAAGTTCCTTAAAGTCTCTTAGTTCCTTAAACTATTAGAGATAAGTTCTAACCCCCTACCCAATGGTTTCTGTGAGGATTAAATGAGAAATATATGCAAATCACTTGGCACAGAAGTTGATAAGTTGTCATTCAATAATTGAGAGCAACTGTCATCAACTGCTTTAGAATTAATAAACAGGTTTAAGGTGTCAGAATTCACTAATAGATCCAGAAGTCAACTCCAAGTCTGTGAACTCCACCTCAAGTTATCCTTCCTTAATACCGCACAGATTTATTTGGTGCTTTCAAACAAGAATATGCAGTTGTGCAATAGGGTATAAGAAATTACAGGATAATTATAGTGTGGTTTCCAAGACTATCAGCTTTCCACAAAGATTAGGAGTAACAGGGGAAGCTGAATAATTTGACAGTTAAATAATAATTTAACTGTTAAGAACTTCACGTCACTTTTACATTAAACCAAACATGGATATAATGTGGGCTAAATCACAAAACACTTAATTTTTGAGGTAAAAATAACAGACTTCTGAGAATACTTGCATTTGCTGACAGACTTGTGGCTAAGCCCTCAAACACAATGAATTTTAAGAAGTATTATTAAGTATAAACTGGATCTGATAAGAGAAATAAAATTCTACTTTCTAAATACCTCTAACTGCTGACCCAATTTTTAAATTTTAAATTTCTTAAGTCGTTTTTAAAAAACATTTATAAAAATGTCAGATTGTGAATAACACATAACTGATATCACAATCTGTGAGTTAGAAGCATTTTAATGAATGTTCTGACTTTTAAACAACGTATAGAAAGCAAAGATATTAATGAATTGTACATATATATGCTCTACTTACTTTCCTGACATTTTTTTTCATGATTTAAATCAAAATTACCTGCATGTTGACTCTTTCAATCACACAAGAAAGGACATGTAAAACATGCATCTTTGTGTCACATTCTGTAACTTGCTGCAGTAACTGAAAAAGTAGTGTGAACATGGTTTCCAAATACTGCAGGTCAAAAGGAAAAAAAAAGGTTCGAAATAGAAATGTAAGACCTTTACATATAGACAGCAAAGAAATAAAATTAAATCACAATGTCAAAGTAATAAATAAAAGACAAAACCTTAGCATGACCTAAATAACTTCAAATTGTTCAAGTTGCCAATATTTAGGACACTGATTGTTTTCTTTACTGCGCTAAATGTGTCCACTTTAGAATTTAACTCATTCACAAACAATGTTTTCAGAATAAAATTGTGTCTAAACTTTCTGTGTTTAAATTTTTACTGCTTAATTATTAACAGTGCCTTGTGATTGCTCATCCACATATGCCTGCTGTTGCACAAGGTCTACTCGTCAAAGCAAAAGGAATACCAATTATGGCACTCTCATACTGGCTGTCTCATGTGGGCCCTTAACATATGCTGCATGAACTTGTAACTCTTAACAATGACAGAATATTTCTTATTTGGAAATCGAAAACAAATCATCTATGTCTGGTGATTAACTCCCCACATTATAAAAATTATTACAGGATTAACAAATCACAGGATGCCAGATACATAAAATAAATACTTGTTCTGTCAGATATTTGGTTCATTCTTATAAAGACTTCTAAAAACATATTTTTCTCATCCAAAAATATTTAGTGATTCTTTTATTAAAGGAAAATTTCTCTGCTCTACAAGTTTCCCCACAAGAATATATACATATTTTTATCATATAACTTTTCTTCTTGCCTACTCCTCTTAAGAATAAACACTACTGCTCCAATGTTACTGATATATTTAACAAGTGCTTACTGAATACCAACTATGTTAAAACACCATGCAGGTGCTGGGAGTTGAGGAAAGAATAAAAAGATGAGTACAACTTGATATTCTGTTTTTTCAAGTAATTTGCAGTCTAGTATGTATGTAGACATACATACACAAACAGCAGAGGGGGATAATCTAAGAAGTAAAAGTAACAGACACACATATTTTATAACTGTGACAAAACAAAAAGTTTAGCAGCCAACTCCAAAATAGATGACAAGATAGCTAAACAAAAACACGCAGAATAAAAAGCTGAACTGATTCAAATAAAAGCTACCAATAAAAGTAATTATTTCCAAAATAATCTAATTTTAATTCTGCTTTAATCAATAATATATATATAATTTCAGCTATAAAATAACACTTAATATTCAAAAGACATAAGCAGAAATTGTTATAAAACCTAGAAATGAATATTCTTACCGGTAGAAACTGATCCGTTCTAAACTCAAAATCATCAACAGGTGAGAAGATTAGTTAAGGAATACTGAGAATATATGAGATTTATCAAGACAAAAATATATAAAAAACAGATATAATAAACCAATCAAAAATTATATTTTAAACTATCTCATAAATTGATTTAACAAAATAATTAATTTTAAAGTGTTAAATTCTTCACAATGAAAGTATTTTAAAATTATTTTTAAGGATATTTAACTTCAGAGTTGTAGCTGTTTCAATACGGACCTAAAGAAAGTATATCATAAATTTTGAACCATTCTAGAACTACTAAATATCATTAATACCAAATAATAAAAAACTTATTCCAAATAATTCTATCTTTTTGTTAATATTAAAGTCACAAAGTATATTAACATGTAGAAACAAAAGCACACTTTCCTTATTTATCAAGGGCTAGAAAAAGCAAAGTAAACCTGTTCCCACCCTTCTCAGTTTCCCTTAATTTGCTTAAGGAGTCTTTAATCCAGTGGGTGCTTCAAGGGAGAAAAACAGTTTGCCGTAAGTGTGTGGAGAATGTGTGAAGGTGATGCCAAAGGGAAAGGGAAGGTGAGAAGTAGACGGGAGAAGCAGGAAAACAGGGTGGGTTGGTGAAGCTGAAAGATGTGTAAGTGAAGAGTGAGAGGGAGGAAAAGAAGGAAGAAGAGGGAGAAAGAGAAACAACACAAAATCCCATCTGTAACCACTATTACAGGAATCCTTGAAATATTATAAGATATATTCTTAGATTTTCTAAATCCCCAAGTTAATACAGAAAGGTTTTCACAGCTCTTGACCTTTCCAAATCATATTTTCTTTGTATATCAGCATGTTACCTGGGAAAACCCACAGTATGACAAGCATAAATCTCCTTACTTTCTTTCAAGTTTTACCGTGAGTGGATCAGCTATATTGGAGCAAGCTGACACTCTCATAGTTTCCATATAAAGTAACATGACTCAAACCATGACTAAATTCTATATTCTACTCTGCAAAATTATATATTTAAAACTTCTGTTCCTAGCTAAGAAGCCTTATTTCCTTAGATGCTACACGTTCCACACCTGTAACAGCAACTGGTTCTTTCTTTACAGCCATATTTCACAATAAACAGTTTTAATCATTTTACAGGGCGTTCTGAGATCTTGAAATGCTGATTATGCATGTTCACCAAATGTTAGGTACTCTATTGCCAAATCCATAGATTCCAATACCCTAGAGTACAGATATTTTCTTACCTTCCTTTTCTTTTTATTCATTCTCTAAAAGTAATGTAAGTATTTCCAGATTTTAAATGATTTAAAAATTTGCATATTATCTGATACATGCAAAGCACTATGTCAAGTGTTCTACTACGAAATGACCTAATCAAAATACGGCATACTCATGTGATTAAAAATATTCAGTAAAAAGACCCTCATACACTGTTGGTGAGAATGTAAATTGGTACAGCCACTATGGAAAACGGTATGGAGGGTCCTCAAAAACATTAAGCATTGAATTAACATGTGACCCAGCAATCCCTCTCCTGGATATCTACCCCAAAAATCTGAAAATATTTATCCGTAAATGTGCTCCAATGTTCATTGCAGCAATTATTTATGGTGACAAGCTATGGAAACAACTAAAGCATCCTTTGATAAATGACCTGGATAAAGATGTGGTACATAAAACAATGGAATACTATTCTGCCACAAAAACAAGATGAAATAGTGCCATTTGCAACAACATGGATGGATCTCAAGATTATTATGCTAAGTGAAATAAGTCAGACAGAAAAAGTCAAGAACCATATGATTTCACTCATATGTGGATATTAAAACTAAAGCAACAAAGAAACAAGACAGAGAGAAAGAAAAACTCATAGACACAGACAAAAGTTTTAGTGGTTACCAGAGTTAAGGGGTAGGCGAGTGGTAGATAAGAGTAAATGGGATCAAACATATAGTGATGAAGGAGAACTGATTCTAGGTGGTGACCACACAATGCAATATATAGATAATGTATTATAGAAATGTACACTTGAAACCTATAGAATTTTACTAACCAATGTTACCCCAATAAATTTAATTTTAAAAAATTAAAAATAAATAAACAACATTAACATGAAAAGATATTCAGTAAGGAAATATCACTTCCAGGGCATTGTGTTGGGTAATGTTACAAAAGAAAGCTCAGTAAGACACACCTAGTCCTTGCCCTCAGAGAGCTTACAATCAAGGAGGGGAGAAAATAACACCCAGATATTAAATAATTATTAACAAATATGGCTAACATGAAAAGCTTCAAGACAGGATAATCCCCTTGAAGACATGGACTAATGTCATCTTACATTTTCAGCACTTAGTACTATGTGAGCATACAACTGGCACTGTGTTAAGATTTAATTCATAAACGACAGGATATGAAAGCCCCAAAAGAAAATCATATTGCCAGCACACCAACCCTTAAATCTCTCTTAACTTTCCTCCACAAAAAGGATGAGGGAAAAAAGGTCCAGAGACATACTTAACCCATAACCATGACATTTACACAAATAAGTGTAGGGAACAAAAGAGACACTTGAATGAAAACTGTGTTTGCCCTCCTAACAAAGGGAAGTCAGTACAGTATACATGCAGAGAAGATGATGAAATGAATTGAGATGACTTGTCTGCACTCTAGTTTAACTGCAATATGAAGCGAAATCATACAGGAAACGAAAAGCACACAGAGTTTAAGACAACAGAGGAGCATTTAAAATGTGACAAGGTAAATAAACAAAATTAGCAATTCCTGAGCTATAAAAGAAATAAGTACTGGCATAGAGACAGAATAAATTTCACAGTGATTCAAAAGTAATGGGGGAAAAAATCAGAACCTGAATTTATAGAATGAAGAGTTGGGGAATGTGACAGATTGGTAAGAGAGAGTCTAACACAATCCCTACGACACTAATTGTTGAATAAATACTTGATAAATGTAAGAAAAATAACAAACAAAAATTCCTCTTAACAAGACCTCTAAACATGAATTTTCATAGAATACATCCAGACCTTCTGAAGGAGAATGAAACCCTAAGTATCCAGATGAATCAGATGGTGAACTCAGCCTGTGAGTCTACCCTATATTTCCAGCTGAAACCTCAGAAACTCCTGAAAAGATACCAAGCTAATTCCATAAGGTGGTGAACAAATGCCATCAAAGTATCAGAACCGTTGGAAGGATCACAGAAATCATGAGGGCAATAGAGAATGAACAAGAAGAAACCACAGATCAACTCTACTTCCAGAGAAAACTGCTACAAAGGTGAGTATTGAGACACTTTGTGCCCAGCGTCAGCGAGAATGAGGCTTGGTTGATTTGAATTCTAGATCTGAAGTAGCTGAATGCCCGCCCACTTCTACAGCCTGTCCATGGCAGTGAGGGCAATTTCACACACTAAAGCAGTGAGCTTTGGCGCTGGGGCCAAAAAAGAACGACACTGTCTCGGGGACTGAGAACACCAGGAAAACGGAAATAAGGCCGCCCAGAAAGAAAAATCTTGAAAGGAAGTAATCTGCTAAGAGAAATAGAATAATGACTTCATAAACTCATAATCTTTTATTGCTAGCTCCCAGTAAACATTTTCTAAGACTTGACTCCATGCTAGGCATAAGAGATACTGATATAATATTATCTACATATTGATACTATTACCACTTGGCACTACTTATAGTGCTGGGTTTTTTTACTCTATTCTGCAATAAAGCCAAGATCACTCAATTACACAATTTGATGTATTTCTGTTGAAATACACATGTAAATATGTTTCCTAAAAGGATAAAAAGCACCTTCAATTTATTCATCTCCTTTTAAGAAAAAAAATTCTAACGCTCATTTTCACGTAATATGGATGATACTCGACGTAGCAGTACAAACCCAAAACTGACTATAGGAAACTTACTAAATTAAGGCTTCCTTTCTTCCTGGTTGTAGAGCCTCATATTTAGATGTCAAACACAGATTTTTCTTTTTGATACTTCCTTTGAAAATTATATTCACTGAATACAAGTGAATTCAGAATTCATTTTGTGAAAACATAGACTTGCCCAGGGTTAAAAACTTGTAGCAGTGTTTTGGAGACACAAAGGATGGGCAAGATGGAAAAACAAAATCAAACAGTGAGACAGAAAGACTGACAGAACTGGGAGACCCCTAAAAGGCATAACAGTGGAAACACAGGCGACTGCCAATGCACCTTGTGTAAAACACCTCTGCCCAGATCCCGGCCGTACCTCCCCAGTGCTTTCAGGGTTCACTGCCGTCAGGTACATGCCACTGACAGTCCTTCGTAAACTCCATTAACTGGCTTACCATCTTGAAAATTCATTATTGCTATGCTGGCACTCAACCTGCCCACGAAGATGGCCACTTCTTTGTTTGATAGGCAATAACTCCAGCACAGCCCACTCCCAAACTATAAATTTTCTGCTTGAACCACAGTTTACATTTTATATAGCCTCTCACAAGGTTGAAAGAGTATTCTATATGTTATTTTTTTAGTAGCTTACCACTTGTTTTATTGAAAGGTGCACAAATAACCTAAGTAAACCCTTTTTAAAAAATTACTTATAATTTCCAAAATTGAAAAATATAATTGGCTCCAAAGCCTTACATCCTAAAGAAGCCATATATATATATATATATATCTTTATATACATATCAAATATTCTGGTTAAAGAATCATCGGGGGTCCTAGGAAAAGAAGGTTCCTCTCACCAAAACTCAGTCATTCTGTTTACACTGTTGTAATAGCATTCTCAAGCTGAAACTTGCCATAAGCACCGCTTCTGCTAAGTAATATGTTCTACGAAGGACAGAAGGCGGCAAATAGATGTTTTTTTTAATGGATTTTCAGTAAAACATTAGAGCGTTGTTGTTCTTATTTAAAAAAAAAAAAAAATTAGGGGGTAGCCAGTTAGCTCAGTTGGTTAGAGCGTGGTATTAATAACATCAAGATTGCCAGTTCAATCCCCACATGGGCCACTGTGACCTGCGCCCTCCATAGGAAAAAAAAAAAACACTAAAGTAGAACTTACTTCACATCATGTTCCAAAATAAATTTCAGCTAGAATGAAGAACCAAGAGTGAAGAAAATGGATGTATTAAACATGAAACAAAAAGAACAAAACAGAAAAAGGAAATCAATAAATCTGCACTAAAATTGAAAGCTTTACTCAACAAAAAGATAACAGAATAAGAATGAAAAGATGTACAGAGTTTCAACTGCCATTTGTAAATGATTTATTTCTTAAATAAAATATTTGAAATATTTATGAAAAATTATTACAGTGATAATACAGAAAACTGGGTGGTGAGCACACAGGTCCTTATTCCACCAGTTACTGATTTTTTTTTCTCTTTTCTTGATATAATTCTTAACTTTTAAAATGTAAACAATTAAAAGCCTCCTCTTTTTAAAGATAAAAATGAGTCAGACATAAGCTTAGAAGTGAAAAATTTCGAGTAGCACTTAACTTAAACCTAATCAAATTTCCCAACATTTATTACAAAAAAAATTTCCAAATACTGCAATATTATAAATGTTTATTCATTATGCCTAGATCAAGTTTTAGTTTATAAAAATTGGATATCTCATACGATAAGTCAAATTGCTAAGCACTGAAGAAAAAAATTACATTACTTCAAATACCTAAAAAAATTTCACTCAATTTACATTACATTCCCCTACGTCAAACACTAATGTAAACTTCAATGCAACCATCAGAGATAGAAATGCACTCCACCCAGTGGCCTCTGATATTATAAAATTATGAAGTTCTATTCTAAAGAAAGATATTAACTGTTTCTGAACTTGAAGTTTAACATAGGTTAAACTTAAAATAACTCTTTTAAGACATTTAAGCAACATACCACTAATCTTGGTCTTGAAGCAAGTTACAAATTGCCTCGTATAACATGGGTCTTAAGTCAGACTTGAATTTCACAGAAATCCACTGACCGATGAGCCAAATCACCCTGCGTCGCAATGGCTTGTACCTAAATAGGGAAAATCATGAAAATAAAATGTAAAGTATTTTAACAAGTCTATTTCACTTAGTATATTTTATCACTTAAATCTAAAATGTAGTAAGAAAGCAATCTACATTTGTATATAAAAGTTTTAAAGCTACTTCTAAATGGATCACAGTATAAATTGTAACAATAAAGTTCTAATCTAAAAAATTAAAAATTTTTAGGCAGATATAGTGTGAATCTGATTATTTTGTATTAAAGAACTACAACCTAGAGGTGGACATAAAAAACAAGTCCACTTCTGTTCCTCAAGTAAGCAAAAACAGTTAATCCAAACAGGCACAGCTAGCTAATGTCCCAAACCCTAATGTCCCAAAGGCTGGAGAGACCCAAAAATAATAACAAAGGACCTTATGTATTCCATTTTCCAATTCTAATTCTGTTAATCTCATAAAGATTATTTTCGGAACATTGTGAGAGCTTCCTATGCTTACAGGAAATACATAAATTTACACTGATTTCAGCTAAACACTCTAATTTTGTTACGAGACGCCGAACCAGTGGTAACTACAAACTACTAGAATGTGACTTAGATTATCAAACATCATAATTTGTATTTTAAAAGTTGTAAAACATTTGCAGTAACTGTACATACATTACTTTCACTATGGTCACCTTTGCTAAAGAAATTGCCAGTTCTTTAGGCAAGGAGAAAAAACAACAAAGCTATAAACAATTGGGTCAAAGAATTCCACCCCAAAGTCTCTCTTGATATTATATAAATTTTAGTGGCAAGGGTATTTATTTCTGGGTGTAAAGAGAAAAAGCTAATGAATAGTCCATATTTTTAGAAAACTACTATCTCATAAGATGATCAAGCCCACAGAAAGAATTGCTCATCAGTTGCAAAATGTAAGTATCCTCTGCTCTGGAAAAGTTTAACAGCACACCTAAAAGAATTAAAGAATGCAAAGCTCTATACTAGGATTTCAGAAAGAGAAACAGTGGGAGATGGGATTGAACAGCCTTTAAGATAACCAGTATGCTAGGAGAAAAACTAAAAACAAGCCTAGGGATAGGAACTATTTGAACAAGTCACAAAGGGTAGAAGTAAACAAGACTTTTGTAGAGTTAATGAAGGACCACAGAACCATCAATTTTGGACTGATATCTTTGAGATTACCACATTCAATATTCTATTCCAGAAAGAAAGAATGAAACTCAGAAAGGTCCAAATTCTAAGATTACAGTCACTTCTGGACAGAGTAAAATTAGGGGTCAGTTTGGTTCCTCAAAGTGTGGTCCCTGGACTAGCCGCATCATTATCCTGGAAGCATGACAGAATCACACAATCTGACTAAATCTCAACCCATAAGCTAAACCAGAACCTGCATTTAACAAAATCACCAGTGATTCATATACACCGTAAAGTGTGAGAAATACTGATCCAGATCAGCTCAATCCAAAGGAATGTAATGCAAGCCAACATGCAAATCTAACTTTTAGTTAATTAAATTTCAAGTGCTCAGTAGCCATATGTCCTAGCTACTGTACTGGACCTCACAGGTCTGCACTAAATAGCCTCTAGGGTTTAAGACAATCAAACTGCCCATCTGTCTCCTACTGACGGCTTTCTATCCATCAATGACTCACTAGAGCTTCCTGAGGGCAGAGTTGCAGTCCATCTTACTCAGCACTGGCTCTACAGGGCAAGGCAAATTCCAAGTGCTGAAAATATTTGTTGACTGAATAAATAATTGAAGAACTGAATGAATAAATAGCTACTTACTGGTCAAAATTACTTCATCAACGCACCTCCATGCTCTACATTTCTATGGCTCTAAATATATACAAAATGATCCATATAGGAATGGTCCTCCATTCAGTAATATAGTCAGGAAATGTTAACTGATCTATGACTATACGCTAGCATTCTGACAGGTACCACATCTTCAGAAATAAATCAACCGAAATGCAAAATTCAAAACAGAAAACGTCTCTTGGAATTTTTTAAAAGTCTCTAATTTTAAAACTAAGAAAAAATTCATAAAAACTATTAAAAGAACTTTTTCCTTCCATTTTACTCATTTAGTACCCCAAATTGAAATAATTAGGCAAGTACTTAAATGTATATGAAACATAATGGGCAAAAGTTCTACTAAATGTCACATAGATCTTACTGTTGCATTAGGTACTTCAATACAGGCCTAAAGTGTATTCCAATACTTTTGCCATGGTGTCTCTACATCCTACTCTATCCTCTCCAAAAAAACTTGCAGTATGCTTTGTGTGATCCCATCCTTACCAGGACGTTCCTTTGTTTAGGCTACTTCTGACACCAGGCCTAACCCCTGCTAATCTCCAACAGCTTACTTTTGTACAAATTTTCTTTACAATTCAGAGACTTTCAGCTTCCCTAACCTTTGCATAAAATTTCATATCTTTTCCTCTACAAACTATCTTATCTAACATCAAATACTTCAACACATTACAATTCACATTTGAATTAAAACAATAACAAACAGTTTTATTTTTCAGTTACATAAGATTCACAACTCTTATTACTTTACTTTCTACACTAGACATTATCAGCTAAGTCATACTAGGACTTTCTTTAACTTTAAACAATCTTAATGCCTTATCTTCATTAGAAAATCATGATGGTAAAATAAATGTATAATAAACACAAAGTTTTATACTTGCCTATTGTGAATGACTTGTAATTCAGGAAGAAGTTGGTTTTTAAACCACTGATCAAAATCAACACTGTCAAACAGCTCATAAGCCGCTAATCCAACAGCATTATACACTAAAGAAGATTTGAGGGGAAAAAAATTTTAATTTCAGATACTGGGCCAAATGCTAAGTGTCCTTATATAAGAAACTAAGCTTTAGGGACTACTTTGAAACATGTAATGTGTTAATAAAGGGAAATCTAAGATATTTAATGATGGAAATTACTTAAACAGACATTTTAGAAACATTAAGTTACGTTATGTTTTTCCTAAATACTCCTTAGTACTTTCAAACAGAAAATTACATTCATTTAAAAACATACAAGACAAATTATAAAATAGCATCTGCTTCCAAATGGATGCACTAAGTTATGATCTGGTCCCTACTTACCCTCTCTCCAGCCTCATCTCTCACCAAACCCCTTACCCTCTATGTTTCACCTAAATCAAAATATTCCCAGTTCAAAACATAACTTTGCTTGCTCATTTTCCCTTCAAGTTTTTGTACATACAGGTACTCCTGCTTCGTGTCTAGAACCTTCTTCCCACACTACCCAAACCCCTTGCTAACTCCCACTTCCTTGTGTACTCGTACTCATATTATATTTCTTTAGGAGCCTTTCCCGAGGCATGCCAAAGCCGCCTTGTGGTTTTCCATAGTACTACTACCTGATTACAACCTACTTTAGCATTAATCAGTTGGTACTATGTTACTTACAATCATCTGCTCACCTGGTTGTCTCCCCCACCAGACAGTTCTTGTATTTTAGGTAGCCTCCTATCCTAACTCTCCCAGAATATCACCTGCCACAACACAGACACACCACCTACTAAAGAAATAAATGTTCCTAAATCACTTTAGTTTCACATACCAGCATCTTTGATTAATAGTGCATTCATATCTTCCACATTAGTGGGCCCTGAAAAAATAAGTATCGTATCAGTAAAAGTAAATAAAATTAGTTATTAATAAATATTTTATTTACACTCAATATATTAGTTTCTTGACTCAGTTAAGCACAATATATTTTGAAACTAAATATACATGTAAGTATAAAGAGAAAGTCTAAGTTTTGTTATCAGCACCATTAGAAAACATAGGTACAACATGTAAAGACACATTACAATTTTAAAAATCATTACAACATATTTGAAAGATGAAATATCAAGCAACATTCTAGAAAAATATATGCCCCAAAATGCTATTGTATTATACACTGATTATAAAATTCTTAAAAGAATAAAAATATGAATCCTAGAACAGAAAAAAGGAAAGAACATGAATAGGCAATTCACACAAGATGCTCCAAATATGAAAAATGAACCAGGTTATGACAGTACATTAAAAAGTGACAACAAAATGAAAAGTACCAAGAGAAAAATGATAGCCATTGTGTAGTATGGAAACTTGAGAATAAAAAGTTGGTGGACTTTGCATCGCTATCCAAAAATACCATGGTTAAGACATGAAAAACAGTTTATCTAATAAGTATATTTCTTTAAAATAAAAAGATTTCTACCAAGTTTATCAAAGCACTTTTCTGCTATTAAATATAGATTCTTAAACTCAATAGTCTAATAAGCTAGAATAAGTACAGTCCTAAATAAGCAAATTGCTCCAGAACTAGAAAGAAAACCAAATTCTGAAATCAGGGAAAACCTTACCCACATACAGCAACTTAATCAGAGTGTAACTTAAATAGCTTACCCACTTTCCTACAGTGGCTTAAAAAAATAAATGGATGGGAGATAACAGAAATAATGTTTGAAACTCAGCAAAAAACGTAACTTAAGCAGTATAAATATCATCAAATTTAAGAATCGGTAATCCTGAATTAAGAAACTAGTAAACAACTATACATTAGAAATGAAATGTATTTTCATTTCCATATAAAAATACAATTAACACTCAACTTATCTTTAAAAATCACCACAGTAAAACTTAACTGATAGCTCAGTTTCCCTCCGTGGTTTATAATTTACGCAGGAAATCTCTCTATTAGGTTTTTGAGAGAAAAAAGCCTAACAAGTGACCTACCCTCTAACAACTGCAAATAAGGTCAGCAACCTCCTTCTCTACAGGAGAGTCTCCTGCTGTTACTTCCTTACATCACCACCTACTCAATTCTTGATCCCTTACAATGTGATTCCTACCCCAACCTAGTGAATAATTTACTGTCTCAGAAGATTCTACTGCCTTCTTTCCTCTTACAGCACTGGGCACTTCTGACAACACGCTCTTCTCCAGGATTCACCCCCATACTTCTCTTCACCCCCGCACTACCTCTGGCATAATTTCCTACATGGCTTTTTTGCAGGGTCTTCACCTCCTAATATCCCTAAAGGTGAGAGTCTCAGGTTCTGTCCTTGAATCTCTTTTCTCCTCCCAAGAGTCCTCATACACACACTCCAAAAGTAAAGCTCTATTCCAACAACTATAACTGCTTTCTCTGTCACTAATACTAAAGGTCCAGGGCAGACTTTTGACTCAGTTGGTTAGAGCACAGTGCTCATAACACCAAGGTCCCCAGTTTGATCCCCACATGGGCCAGTGAGCTGCGCCCTCCACAACTAGATTGAAAGCAACAACTTGACTTGGAGCTGCTGGGCCCTGGAAAAAACACATTGTTCCCCAATATTCCTCAATTAAAAAAAAAAAAAAAAGACGCTCAAGTTCAGGGTCATCTTTGATCACTTTCCCTTGGCCAGCACAGTCAATTAGTTGCCACAAGTCAATCAATCAACAAATAGTTACTGAGTGTGCAGGCACTGGGAATAATATATGAACAAAACTGATGTGATCACTGGCCCTTCCCTGGAATTTACAGTATAGCAGAAAAGTCAGAAATGATCAATCATTGTTATAGTTAAAGAATTAATTATTTGTGTACAAACAACAATGACCAAGTGCTAAAAATTTCACTTCATCATTCTCTTAAATCCAGTATCTTCTCTCCTCCATTCCCAGAGCTACCATTCTGAGACTAACATTTATTACTTCAACATTTTCTCCCACTACTTCCCACACCATTCTCCCACAGATGGACTATTTACCCACACAGTATACTTGACTGCCTGCCATTCTGCTTATGTGGCTATTGTGTTTACAGTAGCAAAATTTATTACATACAAGGTCTGTCTCAAGGCCTTCTTTTATAAACATTCTTGTTCTCTATCCTGAAGGCCACACCTTCAGAAAAGAACACCTTTGGTGTTTCTCAAATCCGTATCTTTACATGATCTAGGAAATAGGGCACTGTACATAGTAGGTACTCAAATTATTTTCAATGAACCTTAATTAATAGATTCAAAGTATCACAAAATATACCTCACCTTGAAGTGTTTGCATCATTTCTAGAAGTACAGGAGTAAGAGTTTGATTATATTCATGGAATATATCTATAAATAGTACTTCAGTGCAAGGCTGGAAAGGGGAAAAAAACAAATTTCTAATGAAAACAATGGTATAGTGCACTGATTAATTCTACAATAAAGCAAAGAATACTCATTCTTAAAAATCTAAAACTCTGAAAATGTTTCCAATTTTTGATGTTTTTTTTTAAAGTAGATTACTATTTTTTGTAAATAGAGTGGGAAATAAAATCAAATTATAACAATTTCGTTCATAATATACAGTAAGTGTATTTCACTATTTCGATAATTTGGTATTTTGCTCTCAAAAATGTACAACTACACTGAGGAAATAATTTAGATTTTTAAGTAAAATGTTTTAAATTAAAAAAGCAAACTGGAACTACATTCATTTATAGATTCAGTACTTTAAATGACTAGGAATTGACATGTAAAAATTATATATTTTCTTAGCAATGAATTATATTAAGCAACTCATGAATCAATTCATCACACAGTGCAGTATTTCTTTTAACAAACACAAACACTAACAGAAATCATAGTGCTAGCTACATTAAAAGAATGATTCATTTTGTTTCTTAAAATTAAGAACTGAATTACTAGATGTTTCATAATATAAAGAAAGTTATAATTAAATGTTGAAGGTATTGTGCTTTATGTTTAACAGGAATCTTATAAATATACATACTGATGAATATACATATACAGATGAAATGATATGCCGAATCAGATTTTTGCTTCAAAATAATCTGACTGAGGAGGATGTTGTATTTATATAAAATAAGACTATTCATGAGTTGATAACACATAAGCGAGGTTTTGGATATAGAAGGGTTCATGATATTATTCTACTTTCTAATGTTTGAAATTTCCATTGGAGAAAGTTTCAAAAAAATGAATGCAGTGAATTTTAAAAAAAACTTTAAATCACTAATAATTTCTCTGATTTACAATCTCTGGTTTCCTATGCAAATTTATGAAACTAAAAACATTAACACACATTTTTAGAAAAATACTGGCAAATTATGTAAACACAAGCCTTCACAATGAGAACGTTCAAAGACCACATTTGATAAATCTTCAAATTTTGGTCATATTAATACATGCATGTTTAAAAAGCATTTTATAACAAAAAGCAATGGGCTGGTCTCTAAGAATCACACCAGATGGCAAAAGAAATAACGTCATAAATCAATAGAAGCTTTATAATTACTGAAATACTTCGGAGGAAATAAAAATCACTCTAGACCAAAAAAAGATAGCTTTCACTTTCAAGATCTTTTCCCATTTCTGCAATGACAATTACTTTCCAATCAATTTGACTGCAAAATAAAGAAAAATCCAGTTTGTAAACCCCTAACTTAACAACAAAAAATAATTTTTCAGATTAATGTTCATAATCTTATTAAGTACTTTCCTCTCAAATATAGATTATTGCCATTAGAGTTTTCTACCTGTCTCACTTAATAGTTGGAATCTTGAACAGAGTATCATTTCTCGACTGCGAGTTACAGAAGCATTAAGCTTTTCTCTATCAATTTTTCTTTCAATCAGTACTTACCCTCAAACTGTATTTCCAAGAATCTCCTCCTGTTTCTTCCACTGCTGCAATTAAAAATATGACAAATAATGCTCCCCAGGAATTCAATAATGTTGTTTCCAAAATCTCAGTTTGGAAAACAAAGATTTTAAATAATATTAGTCTAATATTTCTGTGAATTGTTTTAAATATAACACTGAAAGCAAATCCTTGGAAACACAAGGTCTTACATAGATTACCATAAGCTACAGATCATAACTGTGTATATCATAGTCAACTATCAAGTGTTTCATCCATAAGCATTCTCACTTTCATTAAAAATTCTGTATGGAGAAAAACTCAAAGTACTGTCACTCACTTCCAGAGTACCTGATATTACCTGATACACTCACTTCCTAAGTACTTGATATCACCTGATAGACTATCACTACAACAATCTAGAGAATCATTTCATTTCATTACAATAATCGTGGTTTACAAGTTAAAATGATTGGGTTTTTATTTCTTAGGAGGGCGCAGCTCACAGTGGCCCATGCGGGGATCAAACCAGCAACTGTGGTGCTACCAGCACCACGCTCTAATCAACTGAGCTAACCAGTTGCCTCTACACGTTAAAATGGTTAGTCACATTTTCCATAAATTTCCTACATTTAAAGTAAAATACTTCAGAGACTTTTAAAAATCTGGGGATTCAATGTTTTATGTTACATTATGTATTTTGCATATAGAAAGCAACATGAAACAAGATTTTAGCTATAAGAAAAGGCAAAAACAAAAAAAGACACTGTACAGTGTAGTACTGTATTTTTTATGAACTAAAATTATTTTTAAATGATAAAAAAAGATCAGTCTTCCAAAATGTTTCCGGCGTTCTTAAAATATTAGGAAACACGTGTATATAACTACAGAAAGGCCCCTAGCCAGAGATGAGTAGAGGCTAAATTGTAGCCTATGTCTGACCACAGTCAAAGTAATTCACACACAGGTATTTTATTTACACAGAGGTACTGAATTAGGCACAAGATTCTTTTGATTTTCTGTAGCAAGGGCCCAGATAGATTTATTCTATCAACTACTAAAATTTAAACAGATAAAAAGATCTGTTAAAAACATTTTAACCATGAAGTTATTTTAAATTAAAATATGAATAGGTAACCTATTCAGCAATTCAGAAATTTTCATCTCCAACTTTCTTTCTAAGTAAAAATTTCTACAAATAAAAAATAATATGAAATTAATCACAAAGTAGAAACTAACCTGATAATAGACACAGGCCGTTAATTTTATATTTCTGTTTTAAACTGCATGATATATACCTCATAACATCTAAATATTAAAAAGGTCTCTTTCCGGAGAAAATTCTATGTATTTGAATAAGTCATTCATTTCCTACTTCTCAGTTTGTTCTAATGACCAACAAAGAAAGGATGATAAATTAATTTTTTAAAACCAAGATTCTCAGATCAAGTGTTATTTAAAATACAATGCTATTATACCTCTAATTCAAATAGATGATATCTATTTACGGAAGGGGGAGAATAGCCACGTGAAAACTGAAAAATTGATTCTTACTAAAGCCTTCTGGGTCTTCTTCCCACATTGTCAGTTCTTCTTCAGTTAACAGAAAATAATGAGAGACTAATCGCCTACACATCTCTGTCAAAGTGGGATATGTGAAGAATGCCATCTTAATCTTATGAGCTTCAAGGGTTTCAGGGCTGCTATCTAGATAAATAAAATTTCCAAGTTAATTATACAGACAAACATTCTACCTAAGTTGAATTATGTAATACAAATAAATTTAAAGATACATTCTTGGGGGAAAAGATACAGTGGTATATAAATTTTCATTTTTATTATCAAAGACACTCATTTCTTTATTCATACCACACACACATCAGTCTTGCTTCTTTCTTACCACTATAGTTTGTCCATTACCATGCTATATTGTCACACCATACTGAAGTGACTTACTTATATATGTTTCTCTCTTTCCTACCAGACTTTCTCACTCATCTTAATACATATGCAAATGGCTGAATCATAAATAATGTAACAATTTAAACTGTGTAGAAGTAACCTCACTTTATATAACGTTAGAGAAAACTTTTAATTATACAAAACACAGCCTACAACAATATGAGCTGCAGTGATTATTGTACTTGACTCTTAAGAGTCTTTAAGCTTCAGCTGATCATCTATTGTGCTACAAAAAACAGTTTACTAAATGCATTGCATGGTTTTTAAAAGGTGGCATTCACATAATAAGACTCTAATCCTTATCTCTATTTCATGTCCCAGCAACATTTTATTTTTCAGACTTAACTAAATGAATTTTTTTAAAAGTACATAAAAGTAGCAATTAACACTTCGATTAAAATAAGAGAATGACAAAAAATAACCAGTAAAGCATTACCTTCAAAATTTTTGGATGGCTTATAAGCATAATTTTTGACAATCATCTTAATAAGATTCATGCATTGGACAATGAATCGTTCAAATGTAACCCCTTCACCAACTTCTGTAAATACATAGGTTACAGAAAATTCCAGTGATCTCTGAATTAGAGGAGTAAATGAAAAGGGATGCTGATCCAAGAAGTCCAAAAGCTATAAAAAAAAAAGATTAAAATGTATTTTCCCCAAATTAATATCGGAATATAATCATCCAAAAGTACATCTTATAATTTTGCTAATAAACGTTTAGCAAATTTTGACCTTGATGGAATCTGTGCATATGCAGTTTCACATGTAATGTATGTGTAATATACATGTAATATATGTCTTGATTTACATCATTTAATATGGATTATATCAGATATCTCATAACTAGCACTTTCTACTATTTCTAGTACAGGGTCCAAAACAGAAGCACTTCATATTTAACAATGGGTAAATATAATACAATATAAAAGATAGGCCTTCAAAAAGTACAGTAAATCTTCACTTTACATCATCAATAGGTTCTTCGAAATGATGTGTAACAAAACCAATTTTACCATAGGTTAATTTATATAAACAAGAGTTAAGTTCCAATAGCATCTCATCAATGTTATAATATGAAACAACATTGAACAAAATGATGTTATTCGAGGACCTGATATAATAAAGGCAAAAAAATAAAAAAATTATCCTGCCTTTCCTGCATGAATTATATTTCGATGCTTCAAACAAATGATGAGGGAGATTTTTTCTTTATAGAAGAATTCCAGCTAATAAATGCAAAAGGAATAATAGGATTAGAATGCCACCATTTTGTAACCCGTAATCAAAATGGATGTAGGCCATGATCATCAATGGCTTCAAAAATCAACAGGGGAAAGACTACTGAGGAACTTTATAAGTGATAGCTCACTCGTCGATTTTAGACAACCCGACATTGTGTATCTCAGGATGTGATGCAACAGGAAATACACAGCACCACTTGCAAAATACTCTTGTCATCCCCACCCTTCACACACACACACACACACACACACACACACACACACGCCTAAATGTGATCAAGCCTCTGCATCTAACTACAAATTTTTAAGAAATATGGGAGGAAGAGGGGTGTGGAGACAAAGAAACATGTTAAACAACACATCATGATTAAGCAGCCAAATCTAAAACATGAAAAACTCTACAGGAAACGATCTATTATTCCAACCAATAAGTAGCAAGGGGGAAGAAAGATGGAATGAGAACTAACACTACTGAATCCTGATTCTAACAAACCAGCTGTAAGAGAGAAATCTGAAAACTGACTAAATATTTAGATAATATTAAGAAATCATTTCTACTTTTTCAATGTGCTAGTGGTGTTAAGACTGTTGTTTTTTTAATCCCGTCACTTAAAGACACATATTCAAATATTTACAGATAATAACTACCTGATACCTAGATTTGCTTTAAAACAACCAGCAAGGATGGCAGGAGGAAGCATACAGATAAAACAGAATTGATCAAGACCATGTATGGATAGTTGCTGAAGCTGATTCAAAGTTACTCAATTCTATTTGGAGGCATGTTTGAACTATTCCAATTTTAAAAGCTTTAATAAAGTCATAGGGATTATAAGTATGAATTTCATACGTGAAATTATTTATGAACAGAGCACAGCCCCACAGACTAACCACATTGTCTTATTTTACTTTGCTTTGTGTTTTTTGTTTTTAACGTAAAGGATCTGAGTCAGCTTTACTGGATCTTGGAAAATGGGCTTTTGCTGTTGGCTATGTGGAACATGAGCGTTGGAAATGAAGACAACTGACACTAAAAGTTACTGCTACCTAAGAACAAAAATAAGAGCAGCTCATTTATACTCCTTTTCTCCCCTCCCAGGTAACAGAGACCCTCAACCTTATTAATGAACCTTCAATGAAAAAGGGGAAAGAGACTAAAGATTTAGATGTTGCCATCTGTCTTCAACTATATGTTTCGGTACAATGCAGTCCTCAAACCAGGTCTTCCCTGATTGCTATAACCCAATTCTTTGTATTTTACCTAAACCCCAAAGCCCAAAGTTTCATAAAAATTAATATTTTTTAAAAACTTAATTTTATCAGAAATTTATACACATTGCCTAGCACAGTGAATCCATACAGTTCTACTCAAAAGATGTTTAACTTGATGATGATGATCTGTAATTCTGAATATACTGACTCTATGATATTATACTGCCAGCTACATCTTATCTACTTCCTGCTCTGCTGCACTGGTATCTTCTTTATCTCTGCTTTTTCCAGTGGGTCTGAGAATAATGAGCTTTGGAGGAATCAACTTTTCTAATACTTATTAGGACTAAATTTTTATGTCAAGGTGACATAGACATTATAATACATGGTATATAAATTTAATTATTATACGCATTCTAAAGGCTTCAAGATACAAAGGGTTTTTTTTACTTTTCCTATAAACAGTCAGAAAATAAGTTATTTTACACAAAAGTAAAAATGCATGCTTATAAAAATAGTTTTCCTTACTAAATTTGCATATGTGCATTTTATTTGAGGAAACATAATTAAGATAAAAAGAAAACTTACCACTTTAGTAAAAAGAATAATGGTCTTTTCCAGTCTATCTCTACATACATTATCTGCACCTATTTTTCTACCTGTTAAAAATACATTTCAAATATTAGTAGTTTATAATATTCAATAAATCACAAACCTAAAATACAAACAGAGCTCATTTTAAAGTACAAGGGTAACAATTTTATCCATGAATCGAGTCACATTTTCAAAATCTAAATTATTCATAGTTGAAATACTTTTCAAGCAACATAAGTAAAAACAAAGTACTCAAAGATTAACATACTCATTATTTTTCCTTTATCTCTGACAATTTTCTTCTGACAATTTCCCTGGCATAATAATTAATCTTTGTGCATTCAGAGTAAAGACCATCAGTGCATCAATTACTCTCCTCTCTAATCATACTCTTCATATTCTGTCTCATCATTTATCTCATGCTCCTCTCCTTCTGCTTCCCCCATGGGGATAACCAAAGAAAAATGAACATTTTTAGAAAATAAACTACATTATATGAACTGTCTTATTCATCTTTGCATGCACAGTACCCAGAACAGTGCCTGGCAATAGATTCCACAACGTTCTTACTGAACTGAAAATGACTGACATGAAACAATCAGTAACTCCCTAAAGGTGAGTACACTCAGGTATCTTTTTAGGGTAGTAAGTCTGAAATACACACACTTATACATAAAAACACACATGTATACAAGATATACAAGAGATATATATATATATATATATATATATATGCCTCTGTGTGCATACAAGGTATATATACGTGTGTGTGTGTGCACGTGTGTGTGTGTATCCTGAGCAAAGGTGCTTACAATCATATGGGAGAGAGAAGGATAACAAAGAGACCATCAGCATAACACGACACAAATGTAAACGCTCAATTCTCTTGTGTGGAGTGGTGGATTAGAAAGGGTCCTAAAGGTAAAGCAGTGAAGGTCAATGAACAAGGATTTAGAAAATGAAAGTACCATTTAAGGAAATTTATATCATATAGATATGTTAAATGTACTCAAAGAACCAGAAACTATAATAAAGAAACAGCATTTGCATAGAGTCTACACTTAATGAATATTTGTTAAACATATAACTGTTGCATATGTCTGCATGCAACAGGGCAGTAGCAGTAGAAATATAGAAGGAATGGACACAAAATAGATTAAAAAAAAAAAAAGGTTTCCTTAATACTCAAGACAAGACAGGTGTATGAAAACAAAGCGAGCTTTCTACTTACTTTCAGATAATTAACTATCAAGATACAAGATTTTAACCTTTTACAGATTTGCCAGTACAGAGCAGAAGGTATTAATGAAGATTCTACAGGAAAAACTACCATCACGGAAGTACTTACTGCATTCCAGAAATTGTTTCAAACGGTCAAATATTCCATGTAAAAAACCCTAGAAAACAATATTTTGTAAAGTGTCTCAGTTTATTCTGTTATAAACATTTACCTTCTACTTTTTAAGAGATACTAAAACATCTATCACATGATTTTGAAAAGTTAAAATTAAATAAAGTAAAAAACATTCCACTGTTATAAACAATTCTTACACAAGAAAATAAGTACAGTCATCCCCCCTTATCTGCAGGGCTTATCCCACAGTGAATGTCTAAAACCTTAGACAGTACAAAACCCTATATATACTACGTTTTGTCTTACACATATATACGTATGATAAAGATTAATTTATAAATCAGGCACAGTACGAGATTAATAACTAAATATAAAACAAAACAATTATAACAACATATTGCAATAAAAACTATGTGAATGTGAATTCTCTCTCTCTCTGATAACCAAGACAACTCCTAAGTGACTAACGGTAGCACAGACAACATGGATATGCTGGACAAAGGGAGGAGTCATGGGGGGGGAGGGGCGACAGAGATGGGGGAGTGGAGAAGGATAGATCAGGACAGCTTGAGATTTTACCACACTACTCAGAATGACGCACAACTTAAAATTTATGAATTGTTTATTCTGGAATTTTCCATTTAATGTATTTGGGCCACGACTGCCTGTGGGTAAATGAAACCACAGAAAAAGAAGAACTACCGTATCGTATTTCATCTCTTCAATGTCTCATTTCAGTTACCTAAATCATTTTGCAATAAGATATTATTTATTAGGCATATTTCACTAAATACTCTCTGTTGTCCTACTGTTTTATTTTTCTTCACAGTCCTTATGACCGCCGACATACTGTTTATCTATTATGAGTCTCCTCCCACTGGAATATAAGCTCCTTAAGCGCCAGAACTTTGCTTTGTGTATTACTCTACCCCAGAATCCAAAAGCGGTATTTGGCAATAATTAAGTACTCAATATATGAATAAATGGTACTGATTATTTAAAGTAGAGGTTTTAATCTCAAGTGTTATATAAATTAGCCATCAGATATGGGTCCAATAAACCCTTACTTTTTAATATATATTTTAACACATTTTAAAAATTATAGATTAAATATAAAGGGATAACAACTTTATTAAACATTTTAAGAATTTAAATATCACAGACTTCTTTGTATCAATAAATTTTGGAGTACAAACATCATAAAAGATGTCACGTGTCCTTTTAGCAAATGAGATGGTCTAGGTTTTTGTCACAAAATATTATATGATGAAGGCCCTGCAGACAAATGACTAACTGGAATAGATTATTACATTTCCTCTTTGTCCTTAGAAATACATTGCTCACTAATCAGTTCTTCAGGTGCAGACGATTCAACTAGGATATCATCATCTGAAGACCGGTAGGCTGAGATTTCACGAAGACAATTTCACCATCATTACTAAGGTCTAGAGTGCTGTTCTATGTCTCTTTAAGAGCATCCACCTTCTGACTCATCTAAAAGTTTTGAAACACCTTCCTCTGTCAATTTTCTTCTCTCTGACATTCTGGGCAGAAAGTGAAAAATTCTGAATTCTCAGCTGTGTTAAATAAAAGCTAAAAGTAGAGTAAAAAGACAGTGTTTCCAGTCTTCTTTGTATACCTTCTTGGAAGATGATGCAATACAGTAGGCAACAACTAAAAAAACTGCAGGACGACCACTTCCATATTGCTTCCTATTTCTGGCCATTCCAGCATTCTTCTATTTTCATACTATTTCAGTCATTTCAAGCACAGTTGAGAGTAACTGGTAAGTAATGATAAATAACAATAAAATAATTCCTAGGATGATGAAATAGCAAAATATTTCAATATAGGAAGAACAAGATCACTGAGATCCCATATGTACCTTAAATTTATATAAGGGTTCAATGGTCCCATGTAGTAACTACAAGATGGAAGGAATTTTATTCTATTTTCTTTTAAATAAAATTAGTGCATCAGTCAGGCTTCTCCAAAGAAAGTAAAAAAATTATAAAAACCATCAATTTTAGTAAGCTCATCAGGAGAATCAGGAGTTTAAAGAATTATAGACAGGTGACTAATCTGTAGTCCAAATAAACTTAAGTAACTTGACCAATGTTACAAAATAATAGACTAAGAATTCAAATTAAAATAGCCATTAAGTGGTAATTTACAGAGCAGCCTTTAAATAGTTGCTGAACTTGTTACAAAAATCATTATCTCCCTTAACCTTCACAACATCCAATGACGTAGGTACTATTATGTCATCTCCAAATTACAAAAAAAGGAAACAGTATCAGGGAAGATAATAGCCAGAGGCTATGCTATCAAGAAAAGGCCAAGTCGATATTCAAATCCAAATCTGTCTGCCTCCAGAACCCAACATCTCACCTCTATCATATAGTACTTCTTAAGCATCTTTCAAGTTCCATGTCATTTTTAAAATCTTTGTTATCTGAAAAGATGTCTTTAATTTGTTAAAATTCTATCCTCTTTCCAATTACTCAATCAATATACCTTAAATGCTACAATACAGCATTTATAACTGAGTGAAGTCTGGCATACAGTTTCTGCAGATAGAAGACTCAAGGGAAAGCCAAAGGCCCACAAAATACTAACAGTATCTACTGAAAACCACTATTCCAGTTTGTAAGAATGTGATTCAAATCAATTTGGTTTTGCTGGAAAAAAAAACACCTGATGAATATAATCTATTTTAGTTAACATAATTTTATAATACTCAGAATAATATTACATATAATAAGAATTACTGAGCCTATTGCAATGTTTCTACCATGTCATACATTCATTCATTTAACAAGAAACTATTGAGCATTTACTACATAGCAGAGACTGTTGTTCCAAGCTCTGGGGTGAACAGTAAATAAAACAAAGTCTCTGCCTTCATGGAACTTACATTACAGTAAGGGAATTGAGGGGGAGCTGTCAAATTGGTTTCTGGAAATTGCTTTTTGGCAGTATGGCAATAAATGTAAATATTTAAAATGAAACTATTTAAAATTATGGTCGATTTTTTATGTATCTTCTGGCAATTTGGTAATATATAAATACTATAAGTGTGCATACAATTTAACCCAGCATTTCCATTCCTAGGAATTTACCCTAAAGAGATCATTAGAAAAGTACACAATGATGTATGTACCCAAATGTTATTTCCAACATCATTTATCAACGAGTAAAAATTGGAAACAACCTGTAAGTCCATCAATAAATAACTGTACAAGTAAATTATAGGCAGCCTGTATTAATGTTATAATTTTTAATTAGTCTACCAATAGTAATCATATGGATTTACCACACAATCACTAAAGACATGACATATACAATATCGCTGACATGAGAAAAATATCCATAATATACTAAGTGTGAGAAAAAGCAAATAATGAAATAGCACATAGGTCCCAATTATACAAAATAGAGGAAGAGGAAACGTGTATCTGAAAAAACATACATAAGATGTCTTAAAAGATACTTACAAGTTTAAGCAATATCTCTGACAGTAAGTTTTTAAATGACTTTTTAAATTTCCTGTTTCCTTTTCTGTGTTTAACTTTTTTTAAAAAATAGCATGTAATACTTTTATAACCAAAACAGTCATCACTTTATAATGAAGTATATTAGCAGTTTTTAACTTCTTTTAATAGAACCATTTTTTTAATCAAAATCTTTCCAATATATAAAAGTAAATAAAATAAAGAAACAAAGAATGAATGAATGAATGAATGAGTGAGTGGCTCAGGTCAAATCAAGAGCAGACCCAAAGACCCAATTCGATGTACTTTTTCCACAATTTCTGTGCAGCCCTCCAAGGCAATCCATAAAAAGCAACATTTTAGCTAACCTAAACTCACTGTGAAAACTATTACAGATCTGAGTAGGTATAATATAATCCCATTTTGTTTTGGGATGAAATATATGCAGTATATATTTTGCATATAGAAAAAGTAGATAACGTTATACCAACAATGAATATATATCACAACTTTGGGGCAAATGGGGTTTTCCCTTCTTGTATATTATTTTTTTAATTGATTGCAAAGAGAATGTATAAATGTTATGATCAGAGGGAAAATTCATTTTAAGCATATAACAGACAAAGGAAAATATCAAGCATATAAATAACTATCTATGGCACAACTGATATTGTTATAATAGCAATGAAATTTACAGTTCACTTGAATTCAAATTCAAATTAACACTCTTAATGTACCATGTCATCTTGAGAACTATCCTAGACCTATTTCGTCTCCTTCACACAATAGCTACTTTGAGGTAGTGAAAACAAGCCACAAGTCCAAAAGCATAATTGACATACACAAAATGGTAAAAAACAAACAAACAAAACCACCAGACTATCAGTTAATAAAAACTTTTAAATGAATGCCAAGTAAAAAAAAATAAGCTTTAAAATTTTCAGGAAAATACCAAGCACTTTCCCAAAGTCACAAAGAATCAATTACTTCTTTTACTTACCATCACCTCCATATTCTTATGAGGTTCCACAAATCCATTAACAGTTAACTTACGCAGCACTGAAAAGTAAAATCAAGTTTTACTTGCATCTTATTTTTTCATATTTTATCTTCCTAAAATCATGATCATAATAATAAAGACTCAGAATCACAAAACCTCATCAAACTTGGATTCAGAAAGGTGACCTCTGGTAACTGATTAGTTATTGAGAAAGATGGAACTAAAGCCAAGCTCTTGTGACTCAAAAGCAGTGCTCTCGGGGCCAGCCCGGTGGCTCAGGCGGTTGGAGATCCATGCTCCTAACTCCAAAGGCTGCAGTTCGATTCCTACATGGGTCAGTGGGCTCTCAACCACAAGGTTGCCAGTTCAACTCCTCGAGTCCTGCAAGGGATGGTGGGCTCCGCTCCCTGCAACTAAGATTGAACATGGCACCTTGAGCTGAGCTGCCACTGAGCTCCCAGATGGCTCAGTTGGTTGGAGCGTGTCCTCTCAACCACAAGGTTGCCGGTTCGACTCCCGCAAGGGATGGTGGGCCGCGCACTCTACAACTAGCAATGGCAACTGGACCTGGAGCTGAGCTGCGCCCTCCACAACTAAGACTGAAAGGACAACAACTTGAAGCTGAACTGCGCCCTCCACAACTAAGACTGAAAGGACAACAACTTGACTTGGGGGGAAAAAAAAAAAAGTCCTGGAAGTACACACTGTTCCCCAATAAAAGTCCTGTTCCCCTTCCCCAATAAAAAAAAAATAAAATAAAATAAAAATAAAAGAAGCAGTGCTCTCACTTATCTTAACTATACATATTTCTAAAGCTATAGTGCAAAATTTAGTTTAATTTCTATAATTGTTAGTACCTCTAACCTGCAATAACCCCTATAGTTTGAAATTGAGAAAGTTACCTCTATTCCATAAACTTTAAACTATGCCTCAACAGTAACCAAAAATCTTCATTCAGTATTAGGCTACATTAATGAAAATATAGTATCTCCTAAAAGGGATATAAAAATTACTCTATTTCCAAATCTGGAACAGACTATAGTACTGAATTATAAGCATCACTTTTTATGAGTAAACTGGTGTACATAGGGAGATAAGCAGGAAAAGATTTGAAGTCAGATTTGGATTTAAATCCTAGCTCCAATGTCTACACCTGTATAATTTTGGGCAATTTTCTAGATCTCACACTCCTTATCTGTAAAATGTGGCTAATAAGTCCTACTTTACAGGGTTACTAAAGGATTCAGTAGTATATAATGTATATAAAACACTTAGCACAATTTAGTAACAACGGGGATGACGACAGCTTACATAAGACTACAAAATTTAAAGTCACTTCACTTTCAGAAAACACCTTTACAGACTGGTATCTACATAACTTAAGAGTCAGTGTTCATGAGGTGAAGTCTAAAGGCAGTGTATTAAAAATAGGTTTAGAATGCAGCTGTCTACACAAGACCATGCAATCCATACACCAATTATATACAACTCAAAAATTACTACATCATAATAGAATAGGGTTCAAATTGATCCCTTATTCTGGATGTGCTCTTTCCCACCAGCACCTGGGTCCACACTACCTGGGAGGGTCTTTTCCTTCTTCCTCCATCACCTAGTTAACTTTCACTTTATGGTTTTGATTCAAACCTCATTTCCTCAGGGAAGCCTTTTCTAACGATATCATCAGTTACCTTAACAACAGTAAGGCCTCTGTCACAGATGTCATTTCACATGTATTTGTGTAGCCATTTTATTATGTCTGTCTCCCCAGCACCAACCACCTGCCTATAAATTTGTTGAGTGAAATAATGAATGTCTAAACGATAGTAAATGCACATAGGTATAAACTTAAGAGATTACATGTAACAAAAATTCTAGTCCTAAGTCTTCTTTAAGCTGTAGCAGGATAGACATTTATAGCTGGACAGAATAAGTGTTTTAAAGAAAAATGCTATGGGCTTTTTTTTCCAGGTCGAATGCCACAGAAATGGTAATGTGTATCTAAGACCTTGACATGGGGAGGTATTAAAAAGAGTAAAGCAGGCTAATGTGGAGTAGAGCTTCTTCCTTTTTGTCAGGAGTTAAACTTTGAAATCAGTAAAGCAAGAAAACTCGACAATCAAGAAAACTCATAAAAATTCCTTAATCATTAAATTCAGTACTTACACAGTTTTGTGTATATAACCTTATTATCAGTTTCTCTAATTCTTTCTCAATAAACATCTCTTTCTAAGACGTTTTAATTTCTTCCTCAAGGATACTGACGAAACCATCACCACTCACTTGTATAACCACCTGTACAATGGATTTTACTTGTCAACAATTCTTTACAATCATTCACACTTTTGTCCACAAGGTTCACCAAAATGTGCTGACAGTTTAGGTTTTGTGCATCCGTTGTCTGGTTAATATAAGTGATACAACAGTGTATGACGGCATCTTAAGGTACCAGAGTGAGTATGATAAAAGAACTTGTGAATAAAACAGAAGGATGCTAAATGAACTGTAGTATGAGAAAACTAAAGGCTGGCTGAGATCAAACTTAGATACACAAACTAAAAGAGCTTTAGCAACCAGAACAGAAGGAGAGGTTACAAGACAAAGAGAATGAGCCAAGTAAGTGTTTTAGAAAGGAAAGGAACCTCAGCATGCATTCAAGATAAATAACTCAGCTCAGGGAAGGTAAAATGGAGATTTCTGCTAGAGAATGCCTCCAAGCAAATCATAGGAAAATACATGCCAATATGGTACCCCATCAAGCACCTTCTAAAAATCCAAATGAGTCTAAGGTACAAATAAGAAAGATAGAATCTGAGTTCCCAAGAAAAAGAGAGCTGGGAAATAGAGCTCTACTAAGCCTTGGGGACAGGAGTTTAGGAGAGTTAGCATGACGGTGATAAGGGTAGGAGCCCTTATTATTACATACATGAGAAATGTAAAGTGGAAGCAAAACAAGGAGAAGTATTTGAAAGGAATGTATTCAGAACCCTGAGACACCAGTAATGTGAATATAATATAAACCACTGCACACTTTCATTAATTAGAATAGAGGAAGAGCTATTCTCACAAAGGAAAAACAAACTACAAATAAGCCCTTGTCTCTGAGGGAAAGACTGACATCTTATTTTTCTAGTGCGACTAGGAACAGAAAATCCATCCAGAGGAACTGATGACTGTTCTGAGGTTTGTCATTTCAAAAATGAACACATCAAGTTTAACAGTACCTTTTAATGACAGTAGAGTTCGTTCTAGTGAACTTAGAACTGCAGCTTCATTGCCAGAAGAAACTTGCTGAAGGAATGTGTCTGTATGATGATTCCACAGAGAGCAGGCAAAACTATAAATTCCAGAAGCTAACTGAAAAGAAATATCAACAAATTTGTTCACATTATAGATTTCAGTAATCAATTAGACCTACGTACCATGTTTCCCCCAAAATAACACCTAGCCAGACAATCAGCCATAATGCGTCGTTTTGGAGCAAAAATTAATATAAAACCCAATCTTACATATTACATTACATTGTATTATATTATGTTATATTATATTATTATTATTATATAAGACCGGGTATTATATTATATTATATCATATTATATTATACTCAGTCTAATTTTACTTATTTTACTATATTAATGTTTGCTCCAAAAGACGCACTAGAGCTGATTTTCCGGCTAGGTCTTATTTTCGGGGAAACACAGTAATAATACTTTGTGATTATTAAGCATACATTTCCAATGAGATTTGAAATGGTCAAGAATCATTTAACACAACGTTCAAACTTTTTAAGCCAAAATGTATAGTAGTAAGTACAGTTTACATTGGCTGTTGCTATGCACGCACACACACACACACACACACACACACCCTAAAATACTAGTAGTTTCTTGAAACAATACTTAACCTATTGCATGCACTGCAGTCTAATATTATCTATTATACTTCTTTTCTTGTGCTTAAGTCCCCTACTCAAAAAGCGATGTTTGGAATGAGGAAGCAGCAATAGCACTCACTACCTTTTTGGCCCAATAGTAAAAGAGGGAGACAGGTAAAGAGGAAAGAAACCACAGGAATCTGGAAAGAAACACTGCCAACCATCCTATATATACACACGCCCTGCACAAGCTTCTATCTGCTCTAGAAAATGCCAGCTGATGTATGCTTCTAGAAGTCTCAGCTGGAAAAAAGAAAGTAATGAAGTAAGCAAATAGGAAGAATAAAAATATCCCTTCCATATTTCTTCACAAAAATGTGGAGAGGGGAGGGAATATTCAGACAATACAGGACTAAGCTATTTAATGCAACTTTTTAAGTACTGGTGCACAAAAATCCCAAATACTTGCATTTTCTGTTTCTAAATCAGAAGAAACAGTGGCCACCCATTGACTGCTGAGTGACTTTAACTGAGAAGTAATTAGACTTGACTCCTTGAATTTCAAAAGGGAACGATTACAGGACGTTTTATTTCTTTCAGCATTTCAAATATTAAACTTTTTTGGCCTTAGGACCATTGCCCTCACAATTTTTCCCTAAGAAAAGTTAGCACTGAAAATCTTTTCAGTCAAAGTCTTGTAATTCATCACGAAAAGAGGGGCGATAAATATTAACCATAAACTGTAGCTGTCAAAACCTGCTTAACTTGAATCTAATCAAAAAGTATATAAACAAATGTAGAACGTACAACATTGCATAAGACAACTGAGCCAGCTTCTTCAACAAGTCAATGGCGTAAAAAAAGGAAGGAAATGAATACTATTCTAATTAAAAGATACTTAGGAGACACAACCAAATGTACCCACCTTATTCATTTTTCTGACTCAAACAAACCACTTGTAGAACAATGTAGAAAATTGACTAAAAGTATTAAGTAATATTGAATCACTATTTTTAGTTGCCTTAGGTGTGATGAAAGTGTGTGATTATATAGAAATAAATCTATCCTTTTACAGATGAGTACTGAAGTTATTTAGTAATAAAATATCACGTAATCTTTAAGTTACTTTAAAACACCTTAGAAAAAAGCAATAAAGCAAACTGGTAACTGCTAACTCTAGCTGATGGGTATATGGCAGTTTATATTTGTCCATTACTTTTCTGTATGTTTTAAAAATTTCCTAACAAGAAGTTTTTAAAATACCTGTATATTCTTAACAAGAAAGGTTAAGAATACTATTTCTTTAATACAAGGCTTAAATATATATTTGCTTCTATTTAACCATAATATAGATATATATGAAATTACCAAAATGTGTCAGGCCAGAAGTTTTGGTGGGTACAGCATCTATCTAAAAAAAAATTTCCAATCAAACTGCCAATGTCTCTCAACTGATATTTACTTACCTTCAATAAAGGACATTCCTAAAGACCCAGAACATCCATCACCTACAGATTTTTTAGTAAAACCTAATTTGCATTTTGTTCTCAAACCTGCCATTGGTCCAACTCAGGCCCAGGAAGATCACTGCGGCCCATCTAACAGATTCCCTAAAGTCCTCTAATCCTAGCAAGAGCTTGTCTCGAGCCACTGGTGCCTAGACAATCTTCTTATGAATCCAAAGTTTCAATTCAGTAAGAGGGAGAAGGACATGAAACTACCACTTCTCCACTTTGAAATCTCCCATTGTTTCCAGCTAGCTGCATCTCAGGCATCCAATACAGTGACTGGCATCAGTAAGAACCCAAATATTTGTCAATGGATAGATAAATGGGTAAAAGAACACAGCATAAATTGATACTATTTAGGAGCAACTTACAGCGATTTGGGTGATAGGGTTTTTGAATTTTTATTCTCCTTTTTCCAGGCCCCAGAATAAGAGTCCTTGTGAACTACACAGAAGGAATAAGCTATACTCAAACTCTTCTCTTCTGTTCAGTGCACAGCTTCTCCTGTTTTGGGATTAAGCTGTCACCTTGAACCTCTCCTCCCTTAAAGTTCCCAACGAAAGGTTCTTCTTTCCCCCATATTAATGTATCAGTATAAGCCTAGATACACACACGCTCAAATCCTCAAACAGGTTCATAGCAGAAATGACCTTTTATAAATTAATGGAGTCATTCTTTGAATAATGTACTTAAAAAGCCAATATAAAATTTGGCAGAGCAAGAGAGAAAATTTAGAATCAACATGGCATTTAGTGTTTAGTGTGGCAATTAGAATCACCCAAACAAAACTGAAAACAGATCTATTTAACTTATTTGATGATTTTCTTAAATGTGTGTATATTTATCTTTTAAATAAATTTTTCTACACTGTTATATCCTGAAGGCTAGCGCTGTACCATACAAGTGGCACCCTGGCATTCTCAGATTTAACATTCATAACTTCAACTTTTTGAAAATTTCCCCCAAGGACTATATTATTGAGTTATAACTTTACAAGGAGTAAATGTGAAAGTCTCTGCTATGATGTTGCGTGATCTTACACTAACCAACCCATTTCAAAGTAGATATGTGCTTCTGTTTTGTTAATTTGTTAAGAAAACATGGTAATTCATCAGCAAGACTCTTCTGAAGTACTGTAACTTGACTTCACCTTGCCTTACAGTTTTCTTTTATCCTCATTATGCAAGTAATACCATGTTTCCCTGAAAATAAGACCTAGCCGGACAATTAGCTCTAATGCGCCTTTTGGAGCAAAAATTATAGTAAAATAAAATCGAGTCTTACATAACATAACATAATTCATCATAAACCCTTCAGTTTTTAAAATTCTGCTAAGTTTTAAGCCTTGCTCATAATAACAGGATACAGTGTTTTGCTTTCTTCCACTGCAGATTTGAATAGCTTACTAAATAACTTTTGAGGGTTTGTCATTTAGTAAGCTATTCAAATCTGCAGTGGAAGAAAGCAAAACACTGTATTCCTTTGTTATTATGAGCAAGGCTAAAACTTAGCAGAATTTTAAAAACTGAACGGTTTATGACTTATGACTTTTTCCCGAATGTGAAGAGACTACTGTAGTCCTTCATATCCCTCAGTAATGTACTGGCACGTATGTCTTGCACACAATAAGCAATCAGTATCTATTGAATTACTCTTAGACAGAAGTAAGAATTTAAGATTTTAATTCTTAAAATCCTAAAAAAACAGGTTATGGAAAAATGTCCTTTTTAGAGATTCACACTGAAATATTTAGAGATAAAATGACATGCCAGGATTTGCTCCAACAAAGGGGAAAAGCAAACATGGCAACACCTAAGGAACTGATAAATATGAGTGAAAGGTATATCAGGGTTTGTTGTAATTGTTCTCTCAACAAGAGTATGTCTGAAATTTTCTTAATTAAGAAAACTAACTGGTTATACAGTTACCCTTTCGACACCATGTGTTGAACTATGTGGGTCCACTTATATGTGGATTTTTTTACAATAAACATAGAGTCGGCCCTCTGTATTCCTGGGCTTCACATTCGCACACCAAACAAACCAGGAATCCATAATACTGTTTTCGATCTGCAGTTGAGATCCTGCAGATGCAGAGGGCTGACTGTATGCATTGTTTTACACCACTTTATATAAGGGACCAGAGCATCCATGGATTTTAGTATCCGCGAGGGTCCTGGACCCAATCTCCCTTGGATACCAAGGGACAATTGTAGTTAGGTTTTGGGGAAGTCAAAATTACACACAGATTTTGGACTGTGCAGAGGTCAGCACACTCCTAACACGCACATTGTTCAAGAGTAACCGTGTATCAAAATTGCACAGCAAAGGATCTAATTATGTCAGTAGGTCAAGACCTCAGTTCTATGCCAAGAAAATACAAAAGAAGAGGAATAAAATTAAATATGAAAAGGTCTTGGCTTCTAGAAAACTACAATTAAAAATGCAAACATCTATATTTAAATTATGCTGTAACTGAAATTTCCATCTCGAAACTTTAATGCTGCTTATACAGATTAAGCTAGAGTAACAAAGATTATAAAGTCATAGAATCACATAATTTTAGAACTGAAAGGAAATTTTTATTTTTTTCTTTTATTAGTTTCAGGTGTATAAAACAACATAATGATCAGACATTTACACTCCTCATAAAGTGATAACCCCAACAAGTCACCTACCCACCTGACACCATACATAGCTATTACAATACTGTTGACTATATTCCCTATGCTCTACTTTACATCCTGTGGCTATCATATATATTTAATTACAGTTGACATTCAGTATTATTTTATATTAACTTCAGGTGTACAGAGCAGTGGTAAGCATTTATATAATGTATGAAGTAATCCCACAAATAAATCTAGTACCATCTGGCACTATACATTGTTTTCACATTATTGACTATATTCTCCATACTGTATTTCATTATCTCCATGACTATTTTATGACTACCAATTTGTACTTTCTAATTCCTTCACCTTTCTCACCCAGCCTGCCAGTTCCCCTCCCATCTAGCAACCATCAGTTTGTTCTCTGTTTCTATTTATCTTGTTGGGTCATTTATTCTGTTCTTTAGATTCCACATATAAGTGAGATCATATGGTATTTGTCTTTCTCAGTCTGATTTATTTCACTTAGTATAATATCCTCTAGGTCCATCCATGCTGTAGGAAATGGTAAGATTTCATTCTTTTTATAGCAGAATAATACTCCATTGTATAAATGTACCACAATTTCTTTATCCAATCAGCTATTCCAGTTGTATCCATGTCTTGGCTATTGTGAATAATGCTGCAGTAAACATAGGGGTGCATATATTTTTTCGAGTTAGTGTTTTGGATTTCTTTGGATAAATACCCAGGATTGGGACAGCTGGGTCATAAGGTAGTTCTATTTTTAATTTTTCAGGAACCTCCATACTGTTTTCCATAGTGGCTGTACCAATTTGCAATCCCACCAACAGTGCACCGGGGTTCCCTTTTCTTCACATCCTCGCCAACACCTGTTGTGTGCTTGAAAGGAAATTTTAAAGAGTCATAAAATTTAACTGTCTTGCTCAAAATCCCAAAGCTACTCAGTACAAACATTCTTCACTGGAAAACAGGTCTTCTCATATTTGTTAACCCATACTTCTAAGAACAAGTAAAATATATTGCTTTCATCTTTCTTAGGTTTGGATTACTTCATTTACCTTAGCATATACTTTTGTGGGTTACACATTATGTCTACAAGATATATTTGGTTAATATATTTATAATTACACTAGAATTATGATCTGTACCTTAAATTTCCTTGCTTTCATAGACTTTAGATTTTGATTTTAACTGTACTTAATGTCAACTTTTTTATATTCAGGTTTGTATAAAAATCATATACTATTTTATAGAAAACAAATTCCTTTTTGTGTCAAATCATGCGCAATTTTGTCACTGCAAAACAATTTTCTCTCTACTGTTAATTCTGCAATTTGTCACCCATGAAAAGAACTTAATTTATTTTAATGTGGGAAGAAAATAGAATATAAAAATTGTTGGGACACACTGAGCAGCAGGTAACAGTTTTAAGTGCGCACTGCACTGCTTTGCCATAGCAACTAGCTCAACTATAAGCTTACATTATTTTTTTATGTGGGAAACTAATTTAGTACATGAAGACCATCTTGGCATTACAGTAACTATTTACTAAAAGGAAGATTTTCCTGTATTTTGGATTACCAAAATAATAGGGGCCACTTTATTAACTCGCAAAATTGCTTTTTATAGTATCTTCCCGTATATGCTGCCTTCAATTACGCTATGCATCTTGTACCCCAACCCCCTCAGACAACACTGTTCTCCTCGGTCACACTGTGCTCCATGTTTCCAGGTTCAGCTGCTCCATGCCAAAGTGAAAGGTGCCAAGCTGAATTTTTTTCCCCAGGTACCTTCAGTTATGTATATCCTGCCAAAACTCCTGTTTTTTGAAATTTTGCACTATACTACACTTTAAAATCTAGCAGGTATCTAAAATCAAGCCTCCTCTTCTACTGTTTATTCATTTAATAAACTACTACAGAGAACCACAGCTTATATACATTCTTCTGGGCTTGACAATAGGGTTCTAACAATAAAAGCTACAGTCCTCCCTCATAAAACTCAAGTGTAGTGGAGCTCAGAAAGGTAACAATTATAACACAACAAAATGTATTAGTAAGTACTGTGCAGAAAGTAAGTACAACATGCTGGGTAGACCTCTACCTCATTCTATATGGAGAGGAAACGCCTCACACTGGAAGAAAACTAAGTAAGAAAGTTGAAATGGTCAGGAAGCTACCTCACACAAGCTATCCAGAATAAGAACCCTGATTAGGTACAACCTGTAGGGACTGCCTCGGCTAAATACAAATTACACCTGAAAGCCAAGGCAACACATTTGGAGAGTACAACTTGAGAAAGCGGAACCAGTCTCTTTGCCAAACAGAGACTGTTGTCTACCAAACAGTCCCCGTCACTAGCAATGAAGTGATCTTACTAGCCAGATCACTACCCAGCTTAAACTCTTTCAGATGTTATCTATTATTCTGGACCTTTTGAGGTGAATTAGAAAAAAATTCATAATCTTTCAATAAAATATTTAGAGGTAAAATCATGAAATGTTTTATAGCACAGTTTTCATAATCAAATTTAACTGTGTTAAACCACTTACATCATAAAACAGTTTTCTATCAGCAGCCAGACGTTTAGAGGCCAGAGTCTTGGTAACATGATAGAAGGTAAGTAATGCCCTGTGCTGTCGAAGATCATCTTGGACTTTCACAGATTCTATTAGAGTGGGAATCAGCTCAGGCCACTGTCTGGGACAGTCCAGTCGAGCAACTTTTGCAATTAGCACGGCAATCTGAGTTGCAATCTAGAGGGGAAAATTTAATCAGAAGAAAACACGTAACCAAAGCAATGGATAAGGAATGCATTCATACCATAGTTGCAAAGTACCTTTTTGGTTAATTATACATTTGAACAAAGTGAATAAAATTTCACTAAACAATTGCTTAAGACAGTCATTCTCAAAGTGCGGTCTATGGATCTCTGGGGGAGCCCAAAACCCTTTCAGGGGTCTGTGAGTTCCTCCCTTTCCCAATAACGTATCATTTTTCTTCATGTAACTTCTAAAAAAATATATCACAACAGAGTAAACAAAGAAGCAAATATGAAAACCTACATGTCTTCTTTTAAATAGCCAGACACTAAAGAGATAGGCAAAAATGAAGAACAATGCGACTCTTCTCATTAAATTATTGTTTGAATAGCTATTGTTTGTTATTTAAAATTCTATTTATGTTAACAAGTAATGGTACTATTTTTAATTAATTAATATCTTAAAATTTTTCAGTTTTAATTTCTACTACAGTAAATATCAACAGATATAATCCTTTAGAGCTTTATTTTGGCAGTGTAAGGAATTTCTAAGATCACAAAGTTTGAGAACCACTGACCTAAGAGTAGAAACAAACATCAAATATTAATTATTTAAATAATGATGTCTGCTCAGTTCAGTGTTTCCCAAATCCGGGTTGACTGAACCTCTAAGTAATGGTTTAACTACCTCTCAATCACCCAAACCATTACTAACCACCCACTGCCCCAGTGAGTTACTCCGTTCCTCTCCATCTTCCCTGATCTCCATAAGGAACTATAAAGCAGAAAACTGAGATCATTTAAATAGGTTGAGATAAAACTGCTTTGGATAAAGCACCAAATGCAATGTGCTTTAGTATTCAAATTAAAAGAATCAAATATGATAAATAGTAGTAACTTGTAAAAATTTAAGAACTTTTGTATCCGTAAGTAAAACTTATTCTCAGAAGGAAAAAAACTTCACTACACAGGAGTGAAAAAAATAAAACTATATAGTTTACTGTCTATCCCCCATAGAGCAGTAAGAATTGAAAATGTGATAGATGAAAGAAATAGACAAAAACCAGAAATCATCCTGTAACTTTTTTAAAAAGCAGGAAAGGATCATCTAAATCATTGAAATTAATTTCTATGCAGTAAGACTACATATATACAGATTTGATTTCAATATTGACTCTAAAATTTAAAAATATACAAGTATATCATCAAATGACTTCTGAGTTAAATAATTAGTAGCCAAATCTAACCAAAATTCTTAACAGCTAGAACTGGATCTCCAAATTAAAAAAAAACAAATAAACAACAACAACAAAAAAAAAACAATAGAAAAATGTGTATAATCATCACAAATGGATGTTATACAATAAGATTTTATTTTTAATGCCAAGAAACAAAATTAGTTTGGAAAAGAAGCAAAACCTAAGGAAGAGAAGGAATTAATTTTCTCACTAACCTGGTTTATTGGTTCATTGAAGTTAGTGATCAGCCCTGCACGCAATGTAGATTTCTCCTCCTCTGAGAGAGCACTGTAAAAATACATATTTATTATGCAAGAGAAGGCTGTCTAACAATGAATGAAGGTAAGCACTACTGTTTTACAATTTTAACAATGCAAAGCCTTTCAAACAAAGTGTCGCTGATTGTTTTAGTATATAAATAAAATTATTTCCATTACTTGTACGTTTGCACATCAAGTTATTCAAAAGCATAAATCCCTTCACAATTAAATAGGAAGCACAAAATAGTAAGCCAAAAGAAAGAAGACAAGTCCACAGTAATGAATGTGATATTTTGATGTTTGCTTTTATTGATGTGAAAATAGTTACCTACAAAAAATTAGTGATTGGCTAGACAAAATCTGTAATGAGTAAATATTATTCTTCCACCTGACTTCTTCTATAAAATCTGAGTGAAAGGGATCCCTATGGGGAAAAGGATCAGGAAAGAGAGAATATTTGGAATGGAAAACTCATTAGAAATAAAGTAGTTTAAAATCTTCCATTTTATGTATCTGAAAAGGATAAACACAATACTGATTATTTTGACTACAAATGAGGAAGGAAACTAGACAGCAAAAGGATAGGGATGGAGAATACTCACTGCATACATTTTGATTTTTTAACCATATGAATGTATTGTTTATTTAAAAATTAAATTTAAAGCACTATTTTAAAGTTTTCCATTCTGGCAGATGAATCGTCCCAATAAGATCAGCTATAAAAGTTGTATATAATTTTTTTAAAGTTTTAAGGCAACTATTGAGGTGAATTGTGTTCCCACAAAAAGATATGTCAAAGTGGCCAACCCCAAGAACCTGTGACTATGACCTTCTTTGGAGACTGGGGCTTTGCAGATATAATCAAGTTAAAATGAGGTCATACTGGATTAGAGTGGGCCCTAATCCAATGACTGGTGCCCTTTATAAGGAGAGGGAAATTTGGACAGCGACTCAGAGGAGACAAGTGAAAAGAAATCTATGTGATGATGGAGGCGACATCGGAGTGATGCAGCTGCAAGCCAAGGAACGCCAAGGATTGCAGACCACAACCAGAAGCTAAAAAGAGACAGGATTCTTCCTTAACGTCTTCAGAGTGAGCACAACTCTGCCAAGCACCTTCATTTTAGACTTCTGGCTTCGTGAACTGTGAGAAAACACACTTCCGTTGTTTCACGCTACCCAGTTTGTGGTACTTTGATACAGCATCTAAAAACAACGAAGGCAGCCAGCACTTAAGAGATGGGGTCTTAGATAGAGCGGAAAAGAACTCTGATGAACCAGCACATTTCCCCTTGAGGTATTTGCCCACAAGAAATCAAGCTGAAAGTAACAGCTAAGAGACTAAAGGGCTAAGGAGAGGTCTCACAGTGCTAGAAAGACAAAAACTGATGTTGAGGGCCCACCCAGAAGGCAATAGTTTAGTGAACACCCAAGGCTTGCAGTCGAAGCCCCAGGAAGGCTAAAAAACCTGGGATTAAGAGTAAACCAGCACTAGACCACCCTCAATTAGATCATGATTGAATTAATAACCTATTTGCTTGCCCGGAGAAAATGAAATTCTCTCTGGAGAAAGAGAACAGAATTCAAAGCCTCTCCGATTTTCCCTATGCAATGTTCAGCATTCAATCAAAATGTATCAGGCATAATATGAAACAGGAAAAAATGACTGTAATCAAAACACAAATAGAAACAGGAGATACAAATATTGCAATTACCCAAATCACAATTTAAAATATTTATGATAATTACGTTCAAGAAAAATAGGTGAAAATGGAGAATTTCAGACAACTGCAATTTGATTTTTAAAAAATGCCAAAGGGAAAGTCTAGAACTGGTAAACATAGCAAGTGAGATAAAAGTAACTGAAAGTTCAGTGGAAAAAAATCCAGATTGAAGCATAACGAGAAAAAAAGCACTTCTGTTTTTGAGAGAGTTCATTGACAATGTGCACTAAAAAATACTAATGGCAGTTCTTCAGGCAGAAGACAAATGGAAGCCTGGCAAAACTGAAAGGAATGAAGAACACTAAAAAGGTGAATTTAAATGAATACTGCTGGCAAAATAATATAAAATAGTATACTGTAGAGTTTAAAATATGTGTAGAATTAAAGTACTCAACAAGAGCATAAAAAACAGGAAGGCATAAACAAAGTTAAAGATTTTGCATTATATGGAAAAAGTAAGTGTCCTAATAATCTTGCAGCGAGAAAAATTAACAAAAAATGTCTTAAATAATTCAAAGGAAGGCAAGAAAAAAAGGGGGGGAGGATAAAGATCAGACAGAACCAAAGAGAAAACAAATGGTGGATGATAGACTTACCCTCAACTTTATCAGTAATTATATTAAATGCAAATGGACATAATACTGAAATTAAAGACGTTTGTCAGATTGAAAAAAAAAACACAACTATTTGCTGTTTATAAGAGAAACATTATAAATGAAACACAAAGAAATACTGAAAGGAAAAGGAAAAGATATACCATGCAACCATAAGATGACTGGGGTGGCTCTATTAAAATCAGACAAACTGGAGTTTAGCCAAAACACATTAGTAGAAATAAAGAGAAACATTTTACAATTAGGACAAGGTGAATTCTACAGGAATATAATAACCCTGAACTTATATGATCCTAATAATAAAGCTCCAATATATAGGAAACAAAAACAGAATGAAAAGAAATAGGCATGTCCGTAATTTGGAGATTCATACACCTCTCTCTGTAAATGATGGAAAAAACAGCACAAAATCAATAAGGATATAAAAGATTTGAATAGTACAATGAAAAATTTTGACCTAATTGACATATATAAAATATCACAATCCACAATGGTAAACACACATTCCTTTCAAATGCACACAAAACATTTATTAAAATACCATATGCTGGGATCATAAAAGACAGCACATTTCAAGAGATGAAATCAGTAACAGCAATAGCTAAAAAACCCCACATGTTTGAAAATTACATGATATGCTTCTAATTAATACATGGGTCTAAAAAGAAATCACAGGAGAAATTTTAAAATATTTTTAACTGAATACTAATGAAAACACAACATATTAAGGCTTGTGAAACTGAACTAAAGCCATGATTACAAGAAAAGCCTTAATGTTTTAAATACATATTTAAGAAGAAAAACTGAAAATCAATTATCTAAGCTTTCATCTCAATAACCTAGAAAAGGAACAGCAAATTAAAATCCAAAAAAGTAACAGAAAATACATCAAGGCTTATAAAGTACAATAACTAAAGCAAGAACAGACAAATAGGCCAACAGAACAAAACAGAATCCAAAACAGATCCATACACATAAAGTACCTGATTTGTAACAAAGGAAGCATGGTGTTGTCCCTACTTCCCATATGAACCTTACACAGAAATCACTTCCAGATAGATCATACACCTACACGTGAAAACTAAACAAAGCTTCTAGTAGAAAACAGATTATTTTTATGACCTTGGGTTGAGCAAAAATTCTGTAAATAGGCCCCAAAAGAACTATAAGAGAAAGTTAGTTAAATTGAACTTCATTAAAATTAAGAACTTCTCTTCATCATTACACTTTTCCAGTAAGAAAGTGAAAAGGCAAGTCATAAAGTGGGAGAAGATATTTTCAATATGTACATTCAACAAAGGACTTACATATATCCAAAATATGTACGAGGTCCCACAAATCAGTAAGATAATGCAATTTTTTTTTTTTAATGTGCAAACAGCAGCAGGCTCTCCCTTCCCAGGAGAGGATATCCAAAGGACTAATAAGTATACGAAAAAGGTACCCATTTATCATCAGGAAAACGCAAAAATTACCAAGCGCACCAGCACGACTAAAATGAAAAGACAGATCAGACCAGATGCTGATGAGAATGTGGAGTAAAAGCCAACACTCATATGCTGCTGATGAGAGCGTAAATTGGTACAACCTATTTGGAAAAATAATTCATGGCCATCTATTAAAGTTGAACTGAACATACATCTGACCATAAATGACAATTGCATGCACACTTATTTGCAAGAAGACGTGCAAAAGAGTTCTCAAGGAAGCATCATTTTAATAGTTAATAACTAGAAACAACCTTAATGCCCATCAACAGCAGAACAAACAGATAATTGTGGTATGTCCCCAAAATGGAATGCTATACTCCTACATAAAAGAGTGAGCTACTGCTCCATGAAAATACATTGATAAATCTCACAATGATAATACTGAATAAAAGCCAGACACGAAAGAGAACATACTCTATGATTGCCATTTGTATGAAGCTCAGAAACAGGGAAAACTAATCTATGGTGACAGATATCAGAGCTGATACTTACTTGCGGGAAGGAAGTGAGATAGGTGACGGTGAGGGGGCCGGAAGGAGGCTTCTGGGGGGCTAGCAATGTTCTAGCTGGTTTCAAGTGGTAGTAACATGGGTGTGTTCACAATAAAAACATTCAGATTGTACCATCAGCTGTGCATTTTTTAAGTATGTTACATATTACACTTTAACAAAAGTTTTTAAACCTTAATAGTGACTTGCTCAAGGTTAGTACATAAATGAGAAAACAAGATTAAGGAAAACATTTGGGTAAAAAGAGTCAAAGCCCCGTGAAAGTCTATGCTTTCCCGTTATACATGATCTCCAATCCTTTCATAACTCTGCTGTATTTTCCAACTTGAATAGCTCTCTTCTATCATCAAACACCTGAAATGTTTTCTCCTATAATGTTTTGCTTCAAGCTTGAAATTCAAGTTTTCTTCTATGCCAAGGAGCCAGGTTCAACAGTGTTCATCATTTGAATTACTATAGTATGATTATGATTAGCTACCAAATTAGAGAAAGGAACCGACCACATAAAAAAAATATATACATATTACAGAAAACAAGTCATTAACATGCAGAAAACTTTGGCAATTCTCCAATAGTTAACATTCCACCTTTAATTTTATGCATATGCTATAATTAGATGAATTCACACTATATCCCAAGCAGAAGTTGGATAATATCTAATTAATTAGGACCCAGTTAAAGGTACATTGTATATAACAATGATACACAAGCTTAAATTAATCCTATTGCCATGAAAATAGTGTAAGAGTAGGAGCCATATAAAATGAAACTTAGGTAAGAATACAAACAAGCAGACTTTTCAGTGTCAAATTGAAACATGAGTTTGATTACTAATCTTTGCTCCCTTGCCCCCGTTTTAAGTACATTCTTAACACCCTTGTTCCCTAAGTACATTCATCTCCTTTACAGCTTGTATCTCAATATACACTAAAAGAGATATCTTGGGATTTAACTAACTAATACCACATAATGACTTCCGTAACCTTTTAAGTTTAAACTAAATTTCAGTTTCTAATTCTTTATGTGAAAGGAAAATCTGAAATATTTAATCATAATTTACTCTCCCTTCCAGTCATTATAAATGACTTTTTATAGTCATTTATAACCATAAGCTTCATATAACCAGTAAAAAATGAATTTTAGGAAACACCTAAAATTTAATTGGAATAGCAGCAGAAGCTTGTGTTGCTCCACTGTTTCCAAACACTTCATATCTCTCAAAATTCTGAATAATTTTAAAATAAGAGAAGGGTTTACTGCAGTATCTTAAGTGCAGCCGTAAACTATTTTTAGTTGCTTCCAATATTATTCAAGGGCATATTTTATATGCACTTTGAAGTACTCAAACAAGTTTTTTTATTTTGTTTTGTTAACAGCCTTATGAACATAAGAACGTAAAGAGCTATAGTGCCATCTACTGGATAACAAAGACTATGTTACTTCTTCAGCAAGCTTCACTATTTGCAAAGGAATCCCCAGAGTTGTATCTGCATTGCCTTTCCATCAATTACTTAACATATAATTAATTAAGAGAAATCTGTTCACTTAACCACCTACAGAGTTACAACTGAATCTGATGAGATCACAAAGGTATATTATCCCATTCCCACCACAAAGGAAATTATGCAGAAGACTCTGAAATTTCCAGCTAGCTCAGAAATGACCTGGGATTTCTTTTTCAGTAACTTTTTTCCAAAATCCTAACTGTACACTTCTTTAAAAAAAAAAAAAAAGACTTTTTCGACATGACTCATTCACTCAGCATTTGTTTTGTGCCCATAAAATTAGAGATCTTAGAAAATAGGCCAACCAGAAATCCATACCTTCCCTCTCCCGAATAAAAACTCATGGAGAAAAGCAGTAATATGGATATTGAGTTGTAATTAACTATGTAGAACACTTTTCTACTTTAATAGTTAAGACACTTTTTTTCTTTTAAGTATGAAACACTTCACTAATTCCTGTATCATCCTAGCACAGGGACCATGCTAATCCTCTCTGTATTGTTCCAATTTTAGTGTATGTGCTGCTGAAGTAAAGAGAAACACATTCTTTTACATAAAGAATGAACAGGTATGATAAGAACAGATGGAAGAACTGACTCCCGTGATGAGTTCACAATGTGATATATAGATGAAAATTTATTTAATAATACAAATGTACACTTGAAACCTATGTAATTTTACTACTGTTACCCCAATAAATATAATTAAAATAAAATGCAAAAAAAATTTAAAAGGGTACATTCTAGTATCTCCCTGAATTTGGGAAGGATTACACTGGGAGAAGGAGAGCGATGGAACTTACTGAGGTGCTACTCGTCTCCAGTAACGATCAATTCCATTTTTAAAATATAGCACAGCAAGCCACCTTACATTTATATCCAGAGCATGGTTTGTGAAAATATTCTGTAAATAGAAAACAAAGTATTAGAATGAACATGTAATAAGTTAAAAGTATAATTAACATACCTACATTAAAATGTAGATAGATTTTTAAATGTATGTTTCATTTAAATTTTATCACTCCATACATCATGTTATTTTCTAAATATCGATAGCTCTACAACTCATATAAGAAAGCATACCTGCTCAGGAAAATGTTAATTGTTTATGCTGAGTAATGGATATGTGAAGGAGATTCATTACACTATTCTACTTTGAAGTTGAAATTGAGAATTTCCCTAAGTGTAAAACAAAATAAACCTAATTATATATCACAACTACACACACACACAATTAAAATAAACACCTTCTAAATTAAAATTGAAAAAATAGACCCACCAAAACATAGATTCAAAAATTCTAAGGAGTAAAGGCCCTAAGTTATTAATCATATATGATATAGACTACTTCCAAGTAATCTCCTTATCAGAACAAGTATGCTTACAAATAAGTTTCACAGCAGAACACTTTTAAGTTATATAAAGGCAGATGTGATGTGAATAATTTCAACTCAAAATTAACCATTACTCAAAAAATTTACTCACTGTGTTAATACAAATACAGGTAGTCCTTGCTACAGTAGTGGAAGACTGTAAAAATGACTGTGCAAGCTAAACCATGTAAAATGATCTTAATAATAAAGGAGAAAATAACAACTATTCTCTGTGACCTTTAATTTTTTATCAAAAAATTTATTTAAATTACTATCAAAAGTTTATAACTGAGTTATAAATGTACATGCAAATAACAAGACCAGTAAAACTAGTATTTCCACTGTAATTTAAAACATCACAAACATTAAGAATTAAAGTGTGTTATTTCTTTGTAAAAAAAATTATCTAGAATAGTGGAGGCATAGGACAAATGTAGGAATATGTTAAGGAATGTTAACTGACTAGAATTGCACTCCACCTCAGCCGAAACACAGCTCAAATCCCTAGAACTGACCTCTTAAACACAACCTTGTGTGGGAAACGCTCAAACCCAAAAATTACACTGTGGAAGTGTAATTTTAGGAAATTACATAATAATAGGAAATATTATTATTTCCTATATATATAAATATTTCCATAATAATAGGAAAATATTATGTTAAGTACTGAAAACAGGTAAGCATACCATAATTTCCAATTTTTAGAAAATCATGTGCACACACACACACAAAGATTACAAAGATAGTTGGGTAATGTCCATTTATTCCTTAATATCCATGACTACTGAGTCAGGGTCCCTCATTTTGAGTCTCCTTTGCAAAAGAAAGAATGGACTTCTCTCACCACATTAATCACATTCGATGTTAACACTTTACAGGTCTACCTTCCACACTAGATTGAATCATGTCTTATGTCTAGAGTCTAGCAGTCCAGCATAATAGAACCTTCGTAAGTATCTACTGAGCAAATGAGTGAGTGAGTGAATGGAAGTAATGTGGGAAAGCTGCGGAAGTTGGTGTATCTAAGCCTATCTCAGCTACACATAGAGAACCAAGAAAAGTTCAAGCTGCAGGTGTCAACCCAAGGAGGAGTATTCCATACATGTTTTGAATAATAGGACTGGAACATAAACCTAAGATCAGGTATACAAATTTAGGAATCTCTAACCTACAATGAACAGCTAAGGCTAAAACAGACTAAGTGTGCCACGATAGTGAGTGAGTACAGGGGAAAAGGAAGAATTAAGTTAAACTCAGCAGTTCTTAACCTATTATATATAATCTATTCCAGCTAAAAGAAATTTTACTATCCCTCTAAGAAAAAAAGTGTAACTAGTAAAAATAGAAACAAAAGGTTCAGGCACTTAATAATTCATATGTTACACAAAAAGTCAACAGTTAATCAAGAAAGCCTATTGGTATTTTTAAGGTGCAACAGAAACTAAAAGAAGAAATTCCATTTGGCATGAAAAAACACAAGGCTAAATATAGAGTATATTCATGTAAATAAGCATATGAAGAATAAAGACACTCAGATTTTCTAAAGATTTATACTGTGCCCAACATTTACAAACATGATTATCTACATAAAAATAAGATTTGAACATCTTTAAAAAAATCAATCTCTTTTTTACTTTTTTGTTACTGAGCCCAAAACAGCCAACTTTCATGTTATTTTCAGAGTACCAAGTATGACTTCCGGACATTTTATTTCCCTTACAGTCATGACTAGTATCTTCTTAAATTTAACAAACAACTCAAATATTTTAGCCATAAAGTCAAAATATGTCCATTGCTATAGTTTTCTATTTTACAAGATACGGTAAACAGTGTTGCTCTGAATTTGTGACCCAGTCACAAACAGTTTTTGATCCAATTGGTAGCCTCACGGGCCCATACCAAAAACTGTATGTCAAATACTAATCAGAGTTCTGAAATTTTCAGAAGAATAAGGACCGCCCTTAACACAAAAAGATATGCTTTCATTCTGGCATCGAGAAAACAATTTTGATTAACTAACCAAAAGCTTTAGTTTAAACTAGAAAGATTTTGTTAAAGAGTACATGTATTGTTAATTAAATTATTATACAATTTCTCATAACACCCAGGAAAAGTGCAGATACACCAAGAAAATAAAAATTTTCATTTGGAAAAGAAGGCAATGTTTTCAAGTGAATCACACCGAGCAAGGTAGACCTGCCTCTGCCGCTGCAGCGGGGAGACCTGAACAACTCTGACGACACCAATGAATGGGGCAAGGATGCAGACAGAGCATGCAAGTCCTACCTGCACTCTCCGGTCAGCATTCACAGGCTACAACAGACAATCAGCACAACGTAGCCTTCTGAGCAGATACAACCAATATCCCGCTCAGTTATTTATCACCCGTAACAAACACCCTCAAAGAGCCATGCCCTGAATTAGTAAACGGCAGTGCAATGGCAGCCAAATATTTGGATCCGTTTCACTAGGTAAACCACCAATTCAAGTAGGTTTTTAAAACAATGAATGCAGCAATGGTGTCTCATGTTATTAAAAATAATGGTGAACTATTTAGAACTTACCAGCAACACTGAATAGAAACCTGGCTGTGTCTCCCATTGTTTCAACTGCTCCTCAGCTGGTTTTAACACAGCGGTATCCTGACTCGTGGCCTGCGTTAAGACCTGGAGAACAACAGTGCTGGCACTATTGAGATCCATGGAAACCTGGCGATGAGAAAGTAACATACTGAAATGTACATCACACATAAAAATTTAACAGAAACATAATTGGAGAAAAGGTTTCAATGTTCTGATTACTCTGATACTTCATTCACCAACTCCTTCATGTTTCAGCTGGATTTCTGTCTTTCTAAAGTGTGGTTAAGAACATACAGTGAATGGAGAAACGTTTATGCAAGAAATACTATTAAATCTTGGTAAGAACCAAGAATCTGTGGTATTGGAGCCATGAACTCACTCCTGCCCCACAGTGTGACAGAAGCTCTACTCCAGGCAGATATAGCCAGGAACATGGGGCTTCTTCTCACCCCTGCTCCTAATTTAGGGCTACAGGTTCACCCCAAGAGGGGCAAGCAGCCAGCATTTCACATCCAGCCCAGCTACGTGTTGCAGCTGCATTCCAGGCAAGCGTAGCTGAGAGGTGTAGGGCTCTGTTCTCCCACCAAGGCACCATTCAAAATGCAGACGCTCTACACCAAGCATGAGGCCAGGAATAGTGGGCCTATTCATGGCTACCCGAGCCTGCTCAGACGGTAGAGGTTCCACACCAGGAAAAATAACAACTGGAGATTTCAATACTCTACCTTAACAGGTAGAAAAAATAGGTAGAAAATAATAATAATAATAATAGGTAGAACTAGGAAGAAGACCAACCAGGAAATAAGTCTTGAATAACATTATATACAAACTAGACCTAACAGACATTTACAGAACATTCCACGCAACAACAGCCGAACGCATACACTCTTCTTAAGTATACATTCAGTGTACATGGAACATTCTCCAGGACAGACCATATGCTAGGCCACAAAATAACCCTCAACAAATTTAAAAGGACTGAAATCACACAAACATGTTCTCTGATCACAATCAAAAACAGAAATAGGAAATTCACTCACATTTTCAGATTTCAAAACTTGTGACGCAGCTACAATAATCAAGATAGGGTTGGTGACTGGCTTAAGGATAGATATATACGTCAATGAAACAGACTTGAAAGTCCAGAAACAAACCCTTACATCTAAGGTCAACTGATTTTCAACAAGGGCACCAGGACAATTCAATGGAGAAAGAAAGCACAGTCTTTTCAACAAATGGTGTTGGAACAACTGGATATCCACATGAAAAGAGTAAAAAGAAATGAAATCCTTTTTCATATATGCTATAACGTAAATGAACCTTGAAAACATTATGCTAAGTGAAAGAAGACAGTCACAAAAGACCATGGTTGTATGATTCCATTTTTATGAAATGTACAGAATTTGTAAAAACAAAAAGTACAAAAGTGGCTGCCTAGAACTAGGGGGTCAGGGAGAAACGTGGAGTTACTGTTGATGGGAACATGGTTTCTATTTGGGATGACGAAAATGGGATGATGAAAAGTGGTAGTTGCATAACTCTGTGAATGTACTAAAAACTGAATTGTATACTTTCGGTAAATGAATTGTATGGTCTGTGTATTATATCTTAATAAAGCTCTTACCTTTCTAAGTGCTTTGACTACGTAAATGCCACAGTTGGCAAGAAACAAGGAAAAGTGACTGAAGAAATGAAAAACGTGGCTAAAGTATCAACCACAGTAACTGATGTTAATTCAGAGCAAGGAAGAGCATTTGTTAAAGAAATTAGAGGAAGATTAAAGATAAGACTTGGGACATAAGCCAAGAAGGTTCCAAAGATTCCAGTCCCTTTCAAATCCATACAGTATAGTTTGGATTCATTTCAGTTTCTCAACAGAGGCCATGTGGGTGTTGGAACATTATAGGTTGTTCAACATCTTTGCATACTATATGTAAATAACACTTCCTAGGGATTGTTTTGGCTAAAGATGCTTCCATATAGCTCCAAATACCCTTCATTTAAAGAACCACCAGGGCTGCTGAAGCATTCCCTCCAAGATCCCTATGAGACTTCAAGCAGACTGTCAAAGGTTGATCTATTTGGAAATAAAAAATATGCAATAAAACATACATAACAAGGAGGAGTTATTTCCGTGCTTTCTCTTCTCTATTCCTTAAATACCACATCTACTCAAGAGTTTCTTTTTTTTTTATTTTTTATTTATTGTGGTGACGATTGTTAGTAAAATTATATAGATTTCAGGTGTACAATTCTGTATCACATCATCTATAAATCCCATTGTGTGTTCACCACCCAGAGTCAGTTCTCCTTCCATCACCATATATTTGATCCCCCTTACTCTCTTCAAAGGACCTACAAACTCCCACTTGGTAATAGAAGCTATAAGCTTAAATCCTCTTAAACCAATCAGGACTTAAAAATATTCTTAGTCTCTTTTGTAATTAGAGGGATATCTATATTGTCAAATAAAAAATATGTGTGAAACTACAGAAATATAAAAATGCCTAAGAACAAAAGATAAGTAGGAAACAACAGATTATAAACAGTAGTTGTGTTTAGGTAGCCCCAGGGGTTACGAGGGTTATTACAGTCTACATACGCGGTCTGACAATTAAGTTGGCAAACGCATCCTAGAAAAAGTGCTACACATCTCATTGCTGAATATCACTATGGTCACCTTCGAAGCACTCCCCTTGGGAAGCTATGCACAGATGCCAGCACCTAGTCCACCCTTCAAAGCAATTTGGGAACTCTTTTTTCTGGAATGGCCAGCAGAGTTGTCATCGTATTATCCTTGCTGTCCTGAATGCCATCAAAATGTCTTCCTTTCAATATTTCCTTTATCTTCAGGTAAAGAAGGAAGTCATTGGGAGCCAGATCAGGTGAGTAGGGAGGGTGTTCCAATACAGTTATTTGTTTACTGGCTAAAAACTCCCTCACAGACAGTGCCGTGTCAGCTGATACACTGTAGTGATGCAAGAGCCATGAATTGTTGGCGAAAAGTTCATGTCGTCTAACTTTTTCACACACCTTTTCAGCACTGCCATAGAGTAAACTTGGTTAACTGTTTGTCCAGTTGGTACAAATTCATAATTAATAATCCCTCTGATACCAAAAAAGGTTAGCAACATCGTAGCAACAAGTTCGTAAACATAATTGTCAGACATCGTATCGTACCTTTATGATGAGAAGACATTTTTAAAAAGGCCAAGAATTTTCACTTTATATCTGTTCTCGATATCCATGGGAAAATTTGCTTTATTTCTCTTCCCAACTCCTAAAACATCTCAACTTCTCGAAAGCCTGAAATTATTATGTATTTCTCTTGTCAAGCACATACCAACAAATCACAGCACTACCTTAAATATCGCACATTTAAGTAGATAATGTGGTCATCAACTGCACTCTCGTCATAACAGCTCAGTAGAGAAAGTTTACAAACTTGGTCTTCAGTAACAAGAGTTGATAAGCAACAGTTCTGTCATATTGCATAGATTTGTGATGGCAATGTTTACTGAAAAACAATCTTCCCCTCTCAGGGCACTCTGAGTCTTGTAATCTAACAGCAGTTTTAACTGCAAATAGTCATGTTTACAAAGTACGTAATATTCTTACTATTTGGTGTTTATAAAAACAATAGTTTAAAATCTATTTAATAATCTAAGAAAAATAAAACTAACCAAAAAGTTCTAATTCATTATTTACTTTCTTTTAAGCATCATGTATTATATACAATACACTTTCATCGCATAAAAGGAAAATAAGTTTGCATTTGTTAGCAATATATTGTCTTTAAATTCATTTCTAAGTCTTCTCCATGACTGTTTCCACATCAATTTGTTTCTTTACCAGATAACAACTGCTAAATCTAACATTCCTAAAGATGTAAAAAGAGTAATCTGCAGTGCCACCTGATGGTAAGAAGTGCTACACCCCAAAGAGTGTATTCCAAGCATCCTTTTCCCCTCAAGACAGAAAGAGGAAGATGTTGGAATTCTCAGTGACCTCTTGGCCAGGACAACCATCTGGAAATACAACAAGGGTTTTCGGGGTTCAAGAACTTAGGTCAATACATGCAGAGAAGAAAGCTCCTGGGAGAAAGTAGCGAATGGGAGCCTACAGAATAATGTAATACAAGGAAGATGGGATTCAAAATATGAAAATGAAAAACCTGACCATGAGGCAAAACAGGACAACCAAAAAGCTTCCTTACAGCACTGCCTCTACTTCTGCAGTTAGATACTGCATCATTAAAAATACTCTCTATCAAAAGAAAATGTGAGGTGAAGACATGAATGTTTTGAGCTTTACACAAAGTAAACATGACAGAATTTAAGAAAATGTAAGCTATGTTTTAACATAAGGAGACTCAGAAACTGTGGAACAAGAACAGGCAAAGTAATAGGAGGAAAGAGCTGAAATTATCTGATGACAAAAGCATTACCACATTCCACATCTAAGTCGAATCATAATCTACAACCCAAGTCTACAAAAAGAATAGGAGGCAGAAAACACATTCTTCGGGAATCATGGATAGGAAATATTACAAAATTGCTAAACTGCCTGAAGTCAAAAGCAAACTAGAGAGAGATAATGTGTCTGAGACAAGAAAGAAATAAACTTCTGTGAAGACCAAAGAAGAGTTCAAAGATAATCAAAATAGAAAAGTTATCATATTAGAAAGCTTAAAGATAAAGAACCATTTTATTATTTTCAGGAGCCAAAATCTTAAATTAAAGCCGCTTGCCAGAAAAAAAAAGTTAAACCTGAATCTGAGCAAGCTTCTAGTTCGCACACCGATGGTAGTTTGGAGGCAAGTAGGTGGAGGTAAGATGAAATAAGACTGATAATGAGCCGGTAATTCTTAGAACTGGGTGGTGGGGAGACTGGGTTCATTATACAATTCTGTCTGCTTTTGTGTATGTCTTTTTAAATGGCAGCTAATGAGTCATGACACAGAGATCACTAAAGTTGCTATTCACGGCTGACATGGCCTCTGGAAATCTGTGACTGCAGTAGATAGCAAGGGCCCCTTCCTCCCCACTACCATTCTACACAGTACACACGTGTCCCATCGATTTCCTTGTTAACTTGCATCTCATCTACAAAATCACGGGCTGCTTAGAGGCAAGAATTCTAATCTTATTCATCTACATATGCCAGCACCTGGTAGTGGCAGGGATATAGCAAATGCTCAGTAAATGTTCGATGAACTAAAGAATGTGATTGTGATTTTGAAGAGTGGAAAGCTGACTTTTAGAAAAGGTAAAACAGAAAGAAGTCAAAGAAACAACTACCTTTCTGGAATTATATCATAGTAAAGAAAGAAATATCTACACAAGATGCTACAAGAGTAAACAGTGTTCTGAATGGCTGGAAAAAAATGAAGGAATAAATGAGTGAACAGTCCATTCATTATCTTCCTCTGCTGAAATGGGGCACATCAAGCCAACAAAATTTAACACTACTTTTCACTGGGAATATCTAACACCCTTTGTTCCCATCTTGTGCTCTCCAATCAGCTTTCTGATATTTATTTGGTTTATCATTAGACTTTTCTACCTTCATTCATTCAATACCTAGTTATTGAACACCTACAAATGTCAGATATCATTCTAGGCACCTGAGATACATCAATGAACTAAAAATACAAAAAGTATCCCTGCCCTTACAAAGAGTATGCAGTCAGACCTCGGAGACACTGCAGGTTTGGTTCTAGATCACAACAATAGAGTGAGTTGTAATCTCTTTGCTAGTGGAAGGTCTTGCCTTCAATATGGTAAAAAAACGCAACATCTGTGAAGCACAATAAAGCGAGCTACAATAGAACAAGTATGCTCGTACTCTAGTGGGGTAAATTTTATGTCCCATGTAAGAAGGCATTATACAGAGCCAGGAGGCAACTGTGAGAGAAGTCCCGTCCAATAAACCCAAGCATTTGTGTCTCACTTGGAGATTTGAGAGAAATGGCAATGTCTCCTGCCTGTTTGGTATACATGAGAGTCTCCCATGCCTGACCACCTCCTACAGGAAGTGAAGGAGCTTATTCTAAACAATAGTGACCCCCACACCAAGACAGAGTCAGCGGTGAGTCCCCAACTAGTGTCAACACATACCTCTTTGACATTCCTTTGGCCGAAACAGAAAAATACACATCTGTATTAAAAACTACTAAGAATAACAATTATGCTTATTGGTTTTAAAATTCCTTCTCTGATGTAAAACAAAGAAATAGGAAGGAAAAGCAGTAAGCTTGATTTCGAGCTATTGTTCTTTCAACCGGAGTGATAGCACCTGCCTAGATTTAACAGACTATAACCAATCAGATTTCAATTTAGTGAAAACCTTTTGCTAAGTGTTAAGGGATCATTAGTCTTTGTCAACTATATACATCTTTGATTGATAGTTTCCAATTACGGGTCCAGGACATAACTGTCTATTACTGTTAGAAGAATCTCATTCTCATTTTGAGAGTTTAGCCTAAGGAGTCATTGCATTTTTAAAAATTCATTCATTAAAAGTGAAATTCACCCACGCACAGGCGATATGCCCAGTAATGCCCTCACACTTAGGAACTATTACACACTTTATCATTACAATGTTTTGAATCATTAAAATAACTTTCCTATCACCATGGAGCCATCTATATCTGTTCTAAACAATAAGTATATCTAATTTAAGCATTTTGTTTTACTGACCAAGAAACTGTGTCCCAAAGAGGTTAAGGAAATAAACTCTGACTTCTCTAAGATCACAGCTCATCAGTGTCATTTCTGGAACCTAGAATTCAAATGTCCTGTCCCAACCCAATACAAAACTTTGGGCTACATTTTATTTTTTTTTCTTTTTGAGCACAGTGCTGTCCATTGATACCTCAAATGAATCAAACTATTTTGGCATTTGTTTGGTTTTTTTAGCTTTAGACCTGAGAACCAAATACAACATGAAGACTATAGCTTATCTTCCTGATAAATTATACATCAAAACTGAAGGCCAAAATTAATGGAGTCAATGAAAACACCATACATAAAGTTAACAAGGTAAAGATTAGGAGGATTTTAAATGACTGAAACAGACCAAGGATTATTATACAGAATATACAAGGAATCCTTGTGAATCAACAAAACAAGAAAACTGGACAAAGAATATAGACAATGCATAGATGGAAAAAGCCAAATGGTTAATAAATATCAGAAGAGATACTATGTCACTGGTTATCAGGAATTTTTAAAACATTAGGAAATTACTTTATAATCATCAGATTGGCAAAAACTACAAAGTCCAGAAATATCCAGTACTGGCAAGAATGTATGGAAATAGAAACTCTTATTCATAGCTGCTAGTAGTATATATTATTACAACCACTTTGGAAAATGATCTTGCCATTGTTAATGAGACTGTGTGTGTGCGTGTGTGTGTGTGTGTGTGTGTGTGTATGTGTGGAGGGGGGAGGGAGAGAGGCAGGGAGGGAGGCAGGGATAGGGAGAGAGAGAGAGACACCTATGACCAGGTTATAGCCTTGACCCAGCAGTTTCACACTTGGTGCTGTAACCAGGCAACTCCTGCACAGGCATATAAGCAGACAAGGAGAAGGTGTCCATCTATAGTAAGACAGAGTTGGAGAAAACATGCCGTCCATCGTTAGTGGAACAGACACATAAAATGTATCTTGCCCTGCCCTTGTATTTGTTCCTTCTGGCTGGAAACTTGCCTCTGGAACGCTGCATGTCCTGTTCTTTAACCCTGATCCAGTCTCTGCTCACGTCATCAACTAATCAAGTAAGTCTTGCCTGACGCCCAACCTAAAGTAGCCAACCCCCAACCCAGAATCGCTGGTCTGGAGAGCCTTCTTAACTGTTATGCGTAACACTTTTAACTATCTGACATTCTAATATATATGTGTTTATTGTCCAGACTCTCCATTAAAATTTAAGGTCCAGAGACCAGGGACTTCGATTTGTTCTAGGTATATTGCCAGAATCCAGAACAGTATGAAAAGTGAATATTTGTTAAATAAATGAATTCAACAACGAAATCTCAATCTCTGCTTATAGTTGTGTAAAGTCACAAAAATGAACCTAATTCTCTGACTTTTCAAGCCTACTCGGTCTAACATCCAGATTACATAACATTCCACATTTTTTCAATTTTCTGGTGATTCAACTCGTATTGAGTCTTCAACAATGAAGCAGCTTCCACAGGCCAGGCAGTGCTCTGAGAGATAAATAAGAGAGTCTCTACATTCAGGTCTAGAGAGGAAAAACAAAAAACAATTACAATATAGTATAAGCGCTGTGATAAGCTGTTATGAAAGAATGTAAGAGGCTTAACACCATAGGGAGGTAGGGGAAGGCTTCCCAGGAGGGAACAAACAAGGTAGCGCTTGTGCTGAGTAGGAGTTATCCAGAGGAGTACACTATGGGTGCTTGTCAGACTGGTGAGGGTAAATTCTAGGCAGAAGACACACAATATACAAGTGTCTCTCAATTTTAAAAAGCATCCCAACACTTTTGAAGAACTGTAAATACTTCAGCACGACAGAAGCATATGAGGCAGGAAACAAACGGTGGAAGCAAAAAGCAAGCAAGGGCCAAATCACTAAGGTCTGTATTTCCTAGGCTTGGTAGTTTGGATTTTAATCTGAAAGTGCATGAAGGACTGCAGAATCACACCGCAATCTGCCTACAGAAAAAGGAAGGGTAGAGGGGGATGGTATGCATTCTTGAAGAGAAGGGAATTATTTAGGTTTACACAAACGTCCAGATAATAACGATAATCTGAACCACGGCAATAGCCATGGAAAAGAGTTGAGGAAATAGGTACAACAAGATTTGGTAACTAATTAGTTCAGTGGGGGGAGAGCAGCACATAGGGCAATAAGAGTTAAGATTCTAGGCATCTCCAACTGAGAGGTGCCTGCAGGATCACAGGAGGAAGAGAAGCAACTTCAGAAAGGGTGTGATATATAATTTTTCACATGAGTTTAAAGTATCTTAAGACAACAGCAACATGTCAGAGTTGAAGACTGATCTGTACTAAAGAGACAGAGACTTGGGAGCCATCAAATTAGAGAAAGCAGTTGAAGTCATCAGGGATACGACCATTCAATGAAAGTAGGCAAAGGCAGAAGAGAGCAGAAGATAGTACCCCAGAGTGAAACGAATATCCAAGATGGTCAGAGAAGAGAGAAAAATAAACCAGGGAAAGACTGGCCAAGACATAGGAGGGAAACAAGGCTACAGTGTCACAGAAGCATAAGAGAATTTCAAGGACGACTAGCCAAAATGTCAAATGCTTTAAAAGATTCCATTACATTGCATGACAAAGAGATCAATGGTGACCATCACCCCGTGAAATTCAGTGACTGCAGTGGATTGCCAGACTTCAACATATTGTAAAAAAAAAAAAAAAAAAAAAAAAAAACCAGTAATATGGTGGTGGAGAAAATGTAACAAATGTAGACAACTGTTGCAAGAAACTTAAGAAATGATTACAGGGGCTGCCGGTGAGCTCAGTTGGTTAGAGCACAATGTTCGTAACACCAGGGTTGCCAGTTCGATCCCCACATGGGCCACTGTGAGCTGCACCCGCCACAACTAGACTGAAACAACTACTTGACTTGGAGCTGATGGGTCTTGGAAAAACAAACTTAAAATAAATAAAAGTTTTTTTAAAAACAAAAAAAGAAAGAAAAAGAAATGATTACAGATGAACCGGAAGGTGAATCTAGAGTGAGCAGAGTGTATTTAAAATGAGTGTGTTTAAATCCTGACAAGTTAGTGTCAGTCGAGAGTAAAAAAGTGATAAGAAGTGTTACAGACTGAACTGTGTCTCCCACAAATTCATATGTTGGGAGTCCTCACCCCCAGTATCCTCAGTATCAGAGATAAGATTTGTGAAGAAGCAATTAAGTTAAAATGAGGCCATCATCCAATATGACTGGTGTTCTAACATGGCAAAGAGATACCAAAGGTCCTACTGCACAAAAGTATGACCATGTAAAGAGGAAAAAGATGGTGGTCATCTGTAAGTCACGGAAAAAGGCCTCAGAGGAAACCAATCCTGCATCTTGGACTTCCAGCATCCCAAACTGTAAGAAAAAAAATTGTATTGTTTAAGTCACTCAGTCTGAAATATTTTGTTATGGCAGCCATAGCAAACTAATATACCGAGAAAACATTGTTCCTCAGGAGAAAACATTCAGAGCACAATTAGAGATGAACAAATAGAGGTAGACATGTTTGCATGTGAAAGAAGACAAAAAGCTACGAAGCTGTCATCAATGTACTTGTATTTCATTTCTTCTGTGAAGTAGAAAGCAACATTATCCAGGAAAGAGTAAGGAAGGAAGGAGGTAGTGGGTTAATAACCACCATGGGAAACAGAAGTAGTTACAACAGATACAAATGATTTTTGGGCTGCTTGTCCATTACTCAATAAATGTCCCTTGTTAAATAAATACCTAGCTGTCATTCATGAAGGCTTTAATTCAGTTTTAATAAGGTGAACTCTGGAAGTAACTAGCAAAAGAAAAGCACTGGAATGAGTCAGAACCTGAGTTATAAATCTAGAAATGCGTGACCTTATATAAGTCACTTACCATTGCTGGGCCTTAATTTCTTCAACCATATATATCAGATCCATAATCAGCGTAAGATCACCTCAGATTAAAATAAATGATGCTATAATTTTTATACAGGTTTGTGCATAATCGCAGTCTTCTTTACCAAGCAATGCAGTGCATCTCAAGCTTTAATGCACATTTCGTACTATCTGGAGAGCTTGTTAAAATGCAGATTCTGATTCAGTAGATCTGGGGTTATGGCTGAGATTGTACATTTCTACTGAACTCTCTGTGATGCCATATACCACATTTTGAGTAGCAAGGGTGTAGAACATTGATCCAGTTCAAGCTCTACAAAGCTTATATAATTGTGAGTTTATCTGTAATCAGCTTGGTATTTAGAAAACCAAACAAAGACACTCCAGACTCACACCTGCACTAAGTATGTCTTACCATTTCCACAATCTGATATTAACTGAGAGTCCACATTTGGTACAGATAGAAAAAGAAATGAATAAGTGCCAGCAATAACACGAAATTAGAAGCCCAAGATTAAATACATATACACACACATATACATACATACAACACAAAGGTTAAACTCTATCTAATCAAACATATTATCTCCCAAAATATGAATATTTTTCTTTCTGGAAAAACATACATTTATCTCTGGAAAAATCCTTAGTATCTCAGCCTATCTTTTGCACTCTGGTTTGATCTGAATGCAAAAACATTCACAATGTCACATAATCTAAAGATTTTCATGTTAATTACCAAATAATCTTCACATATTTATATTACCACAATTAAATTCGTTCGTGGTGACAATTCTCTTCTGCTTTAGGAAGTGTAACCAGGACAGAGTAGTCCACCTGCCCTAGGGCTATATAACATACTGCCACAAAGCTTTGCTATAATTAAACTGTTTCTACTATTCCGTGTGGTAGGTTACAGGAGGAAAAAAATCCCACAATCCTACCACAACCAACAGAGAGAGATTTTCATTCTGATTTCACAGAAATCTTCCTCAGTGATGAAAGATGTAAGAAAAAGTGTCATGCAATGGATGTCTTATATTAGAGTCACTCATCCTTAACCTGAAACCTCTATGCTGAACTGAGAAGTCTGAAATAACATGAAAATGAAGGAGTTAATTCCCTATCCAAAAAAAAATAATGGCCGGTAAAATGCTCTTCCTTACTCCCTTCTGAAGAATAACCACATCTCAAGGACACTACCGCACGACTACTGAGCTCCTTTAAACTGGGTGGAGGGGGAAGAGAGGATATATCAATTGCAACCTTGGCACCAGGAGGCAATTTACCAGTCCTAGCTGTTTCTGTCAAGTCACTTTAAAATAATACTTCCCTCAATCACCTTAAAATAATACTTCCCTCAATCACCACCATAAGACAAAAGCCTAAAGAAAAATGTCAAATGCGATGGGCCTCATATCGTTTTGCTGAATCACAAATACCCCCAAATATAAAGCTGCAGAACTCGCTGGGCTTGGGCATTGGCGGCCATACCTCAGCAATCAGGTCCTCCCAGAAAATGTGTAACTTCCGTCACTTGTTCATGAAAGGTAAGCGAGGATCTAATATTTCATTAAAGCTTTCCCAGTACTGCTAGTAGCAGCAGTGTCGTGTGTGCAATAACAATATACAGTGGTTTTATACTGAAGATGACCAAGATCTCTCAAAATCTGCACCACCTGTCCCTCAAGGGCACCACTCTGGCCCGCAATAGCAGCCAGAATGGGCACCCTACGCTCTACTCATTCTGCCACCCAGTGTCTGCCTCCCAGTACCCCGATTCCTCCGTGATCATGCTTCCCTCTGCAGTCTGAGCGGGACAGCCCCGAGCTCCCAGGGGTACCTACTAGGGTTACGCAGGGAGACAAGCGTGCAGGCCGCCCTCGCCGCCCCACTGCTATCCCTCATCTCCCGGTAGCCCCACGTTCCTCCCTCGCCTCACGGGTCTCAGCTGCCCAACCCACTCCTCCCTTCCATCCTGCGTGCTCTGGGCCTCTCAGGCAGGGGCCTCACCGCTTAGTTCAATCTGGAATAGCCCGGCTCTCTGGCTTCCACTCCCCAACACGGAGCGGCGTCGGTTGGTCCCGCACCCCACGCTTCCAGTCCACACGCCGCCGCCTACTGATGCCGAGAGCAGCTTCTAGGAACGCGCCATGTTCAGCGTCGCAGGTCCAAACGACGCGGTCGCGCAAATATCGCGTCACAGGCTACCTCAGCGCGTGGAATAGGCAAAGGAAGACTGCGATAGGACAGTGGAAGAAGACGAGGGAGAGGCTTACTCTTCCAAACAGAAGGCGCCGGGCGTCTATAGCAGCAGTGTGCGCATGCGCAATATAGAGCCTGGAGCCTGGACTCAGCGGGATCTGTAACCATGGATACCATGAGTCCGCGTTGCCCCACTCCTGAGAAAATCAGTTGTCGCCTGGGTTGATTGAAGCTTAAATCAGAACCATTTTCGCTTCCCATTTCTAGATATCAGCTGCTCTAAAGCATTGTTTTACGGGTTTTTACTGGTCCGTCTCTGCAGATTACAGTTACTAAAATAATCCTACTTTCATCAGTCAACGCTATCATTAATACTTATTTTTTTAAGGTCCTAAATTTGCTGGGTGCTCTACTCCAGAACGATAGCAAGGGTGGAAAGATTAAAAGGAAGTCCAATTCCCCTGCCTCTGCCACTAGCTAGCTCAGTGACCTAAGTTTTATCTTTAGAAAGAGAATTTGTGAGGAAATAGTTGAGTGTTCGTAAAGATTAATAAAAATAGATTAACATTTATTCAGCATTTAGAATGTGCCTGGTACAGTTCTAAGTTCTTTATATAAATCGTGTATTTTTATCCTCAAACCAACCCTATAAGGTGTGTTTTATTATAATCATTTTACAGATAAAAAAAACTAAAGTACAGAGAAGTCAAGTGACCTACCTAAGATCACACAGCTAGTTAGTGGCAGTGTTAAAATTTGAACCAAGTAAATATAAGCCCTGCATTACGGGGATGTTCATCATACATGGCTGGTTTTAAAAGTAAAACTATAAAAATTACTTAAATGACCTAAATGAGAAAAATTACCTAAATGAGAAAGTAATGATTAAATCATAATACATGCATATATAATAAAATACAAATTGGCCATTAAAATTATGTTGACATGTATTTGTTGACATGTTACATTTTGTTAACACATTCACAATGCACTGGGGAAAGAGTGGGTTACAAAACAGTATGTTCAGAGTGGTCCCATTTTTAAAAATAAATATAGAGGGTGCCAAAAAGTGTGTACACATTTTAAGAAAAACTACATATTAAAATTGTAATACTTAGTATATACTGATAAAGATGAATACAAGTTACACTTGGCTTCTGCAATTAGAAGAGGTGCTCTAAGTGGTTACCAACAACGTCCAGACACTTCTGATTACAGCGAACTACGGCTTGCGGCTTGCACAACCTTAACCAAAGTATCCATTTGTATACATTTTTTTTGTGGCATCCCCGGTGTATGCCAAAATGTTAACAGAGTTTGTTGCTAGTTGGATGGTATTGGGGGGAAACAAATTTTTTTTGGCTTAATTGTACCTTCTGATTTTACTGAAAGATAATACTTCTCAAATTTTAAGTGTGCAGACTCACATGGGGATATTGTTAAAATACACATCCTGATTCAGTTGGTCTGAGGTGGGGCTTGAGATTCTTCCCTTCCTTTCCAGTTAATGCCAATGCTACTGATCCATAGCTCATACATTGAGTAACAAGCCTACAAGGAATATGCAGTACAAAAATAATAACCTAATTTGAATCAAAATGAAGAAATTGGCCTAAAAGAATATAATTTTTCTATTTAGGATAATGGATCCTGTGGAAATCTAAGGAAAGCTGTAACTTAGAAAAATGCACATACACAAATTTTGTCTACAATTTCAGGACCCCAAATTAAGACTCACTTGGAGGTTCTAGCTTTAGCTACTATGAATGTATATTCTAGTCACATACTATGTATACTGGATTTCATTGCTGTTATTTTCATATTCGCAGATTCTTTGGAGAAAAAGGTAAACATGTATATAAATTAGTTTAAATCATCACTGGATCTGTTCAGAATATATTTGAAATACAAATATAAATTCAGTGCTTTCCCCCAAAATGGTTTAGAACTGAAAAAGAGAAAGCAGGAAGTTGATAAAGCAAATACTAAATTAATGAAACACTGGCTTCCCACACTCCTCAGTCTCAAGCAGGTTCTAAGAAACAAGTAAGCATAATAACAATGCAACTCATTTTGCCTCAATAATTATATTGTGATAACTAACTTCTACTAAATATTTCCTACGTGCTAGTTACTGTTCTAATTTTTTTTTGAGTGCCTGGCATTGAACTGTAGACATTTCATACAATTAATTTATTAATCCCCTATATGGCAAGTATTTTTTTCTCAAATTACAGATTAGAAGATGATGCTCATAGGAATTAAGTTGTTTATTCAAATTCATGTGCTTAAATGGAGGAGCACAGCCTCAAATTTAGATGTATTCTCTGTGAGGTAGAATAAAATATACGCGTATCCACATCCTAGTCCCTGAAATCTGTGAATGTATTACTTTTCGTGGCAAAGGGGACTTTGCCAATATGATTAAATGAAGGATCTGGAAATGGGAAGATTATTCTGGATTATCCTGGATTATGCCCAATACAATTATAAGGGTCTTCATAAGAGGGAGGGAGGAGTGTCAGAGAGAATACGAGTATGCAACCATGCAAGCATAGGTTAGAGCGAAGTGGGGCCAGAGTCAAGGAATGCAGGCAGCCAAGAGAGGCATTAAAAAGTCAAGGAAACAGATTCTCCCCTACAGCCTCTGGAAGAAACTCAGTACTGCAGATAGTTTTAGAATTCTGACCCTTAGAACTCGAAGATAATAAATTTGTGTTGTTTCAAGCTACTATTTGTGATAATTTTTTAGAGTAGCAATAGAAAAGTAATACATGTTCCAAAGTCATAGGCATTCCAATTTGCTACATTTCATTTAATACTGCAACTCGTGTAAAATTAGGTCATATGCAACTCTACATTATATAACAACACAACTAATTGGATCTGCCTAATTAGAAACAAATAGATCTGACTTTGGTAATATAATTTGGAGCAGATTCAGTTTTGTTTATGATTTTTTAAAAACTTGAAACAATGTCTTTCAGTAAGGATGGATTACATAAATTATGGTATGTTCATACAGTGGAATACTATTGACCTATTAAAAATGACGATGTAGATTTATATTTATTAACATTAAAAGACGCCCATCATATTTAGTCAGGTAATAACAAGAGCTTAGAAGAATTTTATATATCCCAAAAGTCTTGGAAAATGTTAATGTTAATGGAAGTGAACTCTGGGTGGTGGTTTCAGTATCTAAAAATCTTTTTGTATTATCTAAATATTTTGCATTAAGTATTATTATAATAATCAAAGAAAAATAATAAAACTATTTCTAGTTTGGAAAAGGATAGCTGTACCTATGTATTTTTTAAGGTGAAATTGGCATTTTTTCATAGTCTACCATTAAGAATGAAAATTGATTCAACTGTTTTGGAATTTGTCAATATTTATATCCAGAGACTAAAATCTTCACAATTGGACTAAATAATTCCACTCTTGGAACTCTATACTAGAGAAATAATCCCAAATATAGAAAATATTTTTCATGTATGCACTGAAATGTATATGGTTCTATTTCTTTTGGTGAAATCTTCTGCAGCAGCTCTCCATATTGATTAAATATCAAGGTCGTTTAATAACTTGGAAAACTGCCCTTTTCATGTAATTAGCGTTTAATAATAAAAACTCTCCCCTACCTCCCCCACAAAACTGATGAAAACTGCAAAGGGAAGAGAAGGTTATTGAACTAGGAAGTGCTTTTTATGTTACTGTATTTTATGAAAAACAAAACAAAACAAAAACCCAGCAAATTGTATGGCCTGAACTACTTATGAGTAAAACTATGTGTTGCTAAAATAATAGAAGAAAACAGTATATGTCAAAATGTTCATAGAGGTTATCCCAGCATTGTAGATCATAGGTAAATTTTTCATCTTCTTTATACTTTTTGTGTTTTCCAGGATCTCGGCAAGTTACGTTTTTTGGTTTCTTATTTTATTTACAATGTAGTCGTCCTACCTTTGGGGCCCAGGAAATGCATAGAAGGGGAAAATAAAGTTAATTTTACTTACTACATCTCTGTCTTGTTTCTTTTGACACAATTTATTCTTAAATTCATGGTAACCAAAGATTTAATTTACTAACTCCATACTTTAGAATTCACTTGAATCTTATATTAGATTGTTATTCAAAAGTGAAATTGATTTAAATTGTATTTAGAATGACTTAACTTGTATCTTTACCTTCCCTGTCATTCCACCAGTGATGAGTGACTGATAACATTCAGTTGAAGAGAACAGAGCCCACAGAAGGCAGGCTGATGTCCTCTTGTGGCAAGGGCACAGGCTTCCACCCCTTACCCCGTATGTAAAAGAGGGTAATCAAGGTTGCCCTAACAACTTCACAGGATTTCACCGAAAATCAAATTTTGCAGAAAGACTTGAAACCATAACATACAACATAAAGATAGAATGGTATAATATAATACATAAATACAAATATAAAAATATAATATAAAATCAGCTCTAATATAACCCAATGCATTTGAAAAGCTTCAAAAATCTTCATTTTGCAATATGATATGTATTATTTTATGGTGATGATATGAAAACATTTATCTGACAGATGCTTTTGGAAGGTATCAATTATTTCATATTAAATATTTGCTGAGAATTCTTAGACTCATGCTGGTATTAAACAGCAAACATAATCTTTTTCTTAATTTTATTAATTTAAAATAGCATTTATAATGATCTGAAAAAAATTAGAATATGTTTCTAGAAGAATCTTATAGTATTCAAGGCACATTATTTCAGCCAAATTTCATCACATTTTTCTGTTAACATTTAGAGAGCATAGTAGAAATTAAGTCTCTAGGTACTCTTTAAAATTGTCCAGCTTTGTAAGGCAATACTTCGTTTTAGCATTTAGATTTGGGTATCATCACAATAACAATGTTTCATTGTTCTAATCAAATCAAACAGCTTGATATTAATTAGATTTCAATTTGATTTTGTTTACTCTTGTCCAAGTGACTTATAACCATTCCTTTTCATAATATAGTATCTCAGTGCTAATGACTCTATATTAAAAGTGTGAGATTCAAACATTCTTCATGTTTTCATGACTTTTGAATACATAAAAAGTCTGCAAGAAACTATATTTTATACAATAAAGTGCTGACAATAAATATAATAAAGAACAAAAATAAAATTACATTCTTTGGCACATTTAAAATGTTATCATTTCAAGCATGCTGTGACTATAAATAAGCCTCTTCTACTAAAGCAAATGCTATTGCTATTCTTTTTCAAGTTAAGATGTATTTTACTAACAAAAAAAATAATTTGGCAATGAATCAATTGTGTGCACCCAAATTGAAAAAAATAATTATTTTTAATTAACAAGGGATATAAACATGAACCAGAGAAGAACAAAATTATTTTTTATAATTACAAAGCCATTCATAGCTGCAAAGATAATTAATACATTCCTGCATAAATTTCCAGTGCTCATTTCTTTAACGCAGCTCATATCCCAGTGCTACACAATTCCCTAGGACTCATGGCTCCATGGTGCATCCAATATTATCTCACTTCTGAATGCTGCCTTAACTAACAGAAAAAAAAAAAAAAAAAGGATGAAATCTGACACCGTAATAATAAGTGATCCAATTGTTAGAACAATTTCTGTGTGCTGATGGTAGCCTTCCCCAACTTTTTTCATTTCTATAGAAATGCCTCCGTTATTTTAGTGTAAAAGGTAGTGAATCCCCACCTTCAACGTGCATCAGAATCTCCTAGAGGATCTGTTAAATTGCATTTGCCAGGGCCCAATCCTATTCTGATCCAGAATGTTTAGTGAAGCTTGGGAATGGGAATTTTCATTACATGCTGTATTAGTTTGCTAGGGCTGCCAGAACAAAATCCCTCAGACTGGGTGGCTTCAATTACATAAATTTAACGACAACAACAAAAACATTACATAAAGTTATTCTCTGACAGTTCTGGAGGCTAAGAGTCCAAGATCAAGGTGTCAGCAGGGTTGGTTTCTCCTCAGGCCTCTCTTCTTAGCTTGCAGATGGTCACCTTCTCGCAGGGTTCTATCGTGGTCTTTCCTCCGCATATGCACCCTGGTGTCTCTTTGTGTGTCCAAATTTCTTTTTTCCTTTCATAAGGACACCAGTCAGATTGGATTAGGTCACACCCTGAAGCCCTCATTTTAATTCAGTCACCTTTCTAAAGGCCCTATCTCAAAATATAGTCACAGTCTGAGGTACTAGAGATTAGGCTTCAGCATACAAATGTGCGGGGGAACAATTCAGTTCATGTGTCCTCGTGTTTCCGAGGTGGCTCAAGGTTCATAGCCAGACACACATCACTTTTGCCTCTAAGTAAGCTAACTGTGCACTCACTTCAGTCATTTAGTTTATGTAGCTTAAAATAGGTAACCTCTTCCAGCCCAGGGTCTTGCTATTTTACTGCAAAAGAAAATTATCATTTGGATTCCATCCTTATTGTCTCCTATGGAAAACCGCCTCTCCCGCCCACCCTGCTGATCTCTTTCTCCTCTGCTTTCTTTCTTTTCTTCACCTCTCTCACCACCTGACATAATGTCTGTTTTCCTCACTAGAATGTAAGCTTTCCTGTGTTGCTCATCTCTGTACCCCTAACGTGTAGAACAGTGACCCAGGAAAATGGGAACGGCCTTGAGATGGTCTTGCATGCCTTCTGTGAAGTCAAAGGCAAGGTCGTCTGGTACGCTGGGGAGATGGTAGGGAAAGACTGAGAAGAATTAAGGTTTAAAGATCCTTTATGCAGAACGGCAAAGGAAGATTAGAAGTAATTCAAGAAAGGCGGCTGGGCAGGGTTCAGAACCCAGCGAAATGTGGAGCCCACGAATGTCTCTTACCTGTCGTGTGATTTCCAGCAGCTCTTGCAGCCTGGACAGGCGCAGTGAGGACAAAATGGTTATGATTCCTCCATGACCACCACTGCTCCTTCGCATAACATTTTAGCCCCTCACAATAAATCCCTATTTACCTTACCTATTTATTCCTCAGCGATCCCAAGTTTCTTTTTTTTCATTAAACGTCTTTATTATCTTGGCTTTGATAGTACCATTCCTTTTGAATTCCCAACCTTCCCCTGGCTAACTACTGTTCGCCCTTTAAAGACTCAGCTCAAATATTATATTTTGAAAATGTTCCCCAACTTCCTCAACTATTAGCCACAGTGCTATGATCACGCCTCTCTTAAAACACACGTTCTTTGGAATATAGACATAGGTTCAAGACGAGGCTATCGTTTGTACTGTGGTCCTCAGGAAGATATTAAACACTTTTGTCCCCCCGTTTCCTTATCTGCAAAATGGATAGAAGGATAAGCCCTATTTCTGAGAACTGTTTGCAATGAGCTAATGTACCTAAAGAACCTGGTTCACAATTGATCAGCAAATGGTGCTATTACTGCAATTATTTGCATGTCTCCTTCTCTTAAAAGTTCTTAAAAAGCAGGGATCATGTCATGTTCATCTTTTTAATCTTAACATTTGCCCAGTGGCTGGCACACTAGATTCTCCAGAATTGTGGAATAAATTAATGCTTAATGGAACGGAATAGATAGTTGAAGATGTTACTAGAGGATGAGTTTTCTCCTGACTTAAAATTACAGCAAAGAAAAGACCGAGGCTTGGGAATGTACACAACAAACTGCACAGGGAAGAGTCACTATTGGTAACGACAGAAAATTAACTGTTTCTTCAAGGACACAGGGTATGCACAGAAGTATTAAAAACTGAAAGCCATTACACTGGCAGGCAAAACAGACATGGACCTTGTATGGAGCTTACAGTCGAATGAGACACATTGTCCTACCTCAATACTCAATGCATACGTACCAATTACCACATTTACTGAGTTTCGGACTATTTGTCTCTCTCAATGGAATAAACTTTCAGAAGAGCAGTTTCCTATTTACCTTTGAATCTCCAGCACTCAGTGGTGTTGAAGACACAGCTGAAGCGCAGTAAATGTTTAGGGAATGACTGACGCGGCACACAAGAAAGCGAAGCAACTAGCAGCCCTAGCGGGACTAGACATTTCCTCCATTCTCGGAGATCCTTTCCACCACGCGAGAAGCAGGGAACTCACTCCCCCAGTGGAGCAAACTCCTCATCCCCAAATCCTGGGTTTCCCACCTCTGAATGTGCTGGGAAACAGGAGCGAGGTCCGTGACAGGAATCTCTTTTGGACTTCAGCGATCCCGGAACCTGGTCTGATAAAGCATCCACAAGGCCTAATTGCAACGTACACGTTCTTAAACCTCCACAACCTCGAGAGGACTAGACCAAAACCTCTTAAACCTTCTCGGTGCGCACCCGGCGGCCGGATCCCGCCCCCGATTCTAAACGAGCCAATCCAAACTTCCAATCGGTAGCGCGGTGCCTTCCGGGATCCGTAGGCTCCCGAAGTTAGATTTCTCCCCAGCTCGCGACTACAATTCCCGGGAGCCACTGGGCTCCAAAGTCGGCCCTCTTTCTGGGGGCGGAGTCCAGGGTTCCGGGGGCGGGGGCGGGGGCGGGGACGGGTCCCGCCCCTCCCCCACGTGGCGCAGAGTGGTGTGGAGGGTGCCGACGGAGATTCCCACGAGGTGCGGTGACCCGGTAGCCGGCATTTGTCCTCGCTGACGTCGTGGGCCTGTGGGCCCGCTGCCTGCAGAGATGCCGAAGATCAAGTCAGGGACGAGCGGCCGTCGCCGCGAGCGGCTAGCACAGCGCCGGGAGCTGAAGAGCGCCGGAGGTGGAGACAGCCGGGAGGGAGCGGGGTCGGGGCGAGTCTTCCGGCAGGACCTAGCCGGAGTCGCGATCTGGGCCGGGACCGTGAGGCTGGTCGGGGCCCGCTCTCTCGGAGCGGGCAAAGTCTCGGGGTGCCTGGGGCGCCGGCCGCAGGCCCTGCGCGCCGCCTCTGACTTCCTTGCCAGCCGATGGGATGGACTTAAACAGTGTGTCAGTCCCAACTCCAGGCATGACGTGTGGTGCCTCTTGTTGGTGCAAAAAACTTCCGCCCACCAACCTGCTTTCTTTGGGATGGTCTAATATCTAATTTTAGTTGGGAAATTGAGGCTGTTTTGTATTTTCTTCCAGGACTCATGTTCAACACGGGGATTGGGCAGCACATTTTGAAAAATCCTCTCATTGTTAACAGCATTATCGATAAGGTGCGTGTGGAAGAGAGAAGGTAGAGATATTGGGTTATTGCTTTTATTCTTAGGAATACTTAGGCACAGAAAGATGCCTGCATAAAATAGATACTCGATAATTGTTGAATGAATTGAGTTGCCTAGGATTCACAAGCTCTTTTCGGCATGATTTGCTTCATTCCGTGGGTCTGGGTTGCTATTGGCTCCAAATACTTTTTCTTTCTATAGATTATTTACTTCACAGCCAAACATTTGTTCAATTGCAGATTATTACTGTAATCCCCATCACTTTTCTAAGCACCATCTATGACAGTTTTTACTTACTCCAGAGCCTAAAGATATGTCTAAACAGACATCTTAGGACGTTTGTTCCCCCCGAGAAACTTATATGGTAAAATCCAGCTCCGCATATAGACTCTTTGGAGTATCCCTCCTGTGTGGGTTATTGATGTTCTCTTATTGCTGTGGAGGATTGGCTGCTAGGACATGAAATATAGGTGGTGCGAATTACTTTCATGGCTACAAAAGAAGCACCCTGAAGTTGTAGAAAGAGCATTACATAATTAAAGGATCTCATCTTGACTTCCTGTTGTTTGCAAAGTGAAAGTTTTTGCCTTTTTGGTTCATGGATTCCTTTGAGCATCTGGTGAAAGCTGTGGACCCAGAATAATGCAGCTGTGTGCATACAAACACCCAGTTTTGTGTACAGTTTCTGTACTCCTCCATCCCTGAAACCGTGGATGACCACTGAGAAATCCTGGTATAGCATGCTATGATTCTCAGTCAAGGTCGTTATTTTCCAGTTTGAACTTGTTAACAGAGTTGGTAACAAGATGCTATTGGAATCATTTCCAAGATAGAAAGCAAAATGCCAATCCCAGAAAAGAACTGCTATGTTGCTTTTCTGACTCCTAAAGTTTTCTGACTCCTAACTATTATTGCCCCAAGTTAGGAGAGGAGTTAGATTTCTACTTGCACCAAATGTTAATGGGATAATTTTGTTAAACACGTCGATCATGAAGAAATCTCCTAAAATGGAATCAGAATAAAATCTCTTAACCAAGTGCTTTTGAGCAAAGATATTCAGATGTAAATTAAATTATGTGTTCAGATGTGCCAATAAAGCTAAAGTGGTTGTTTTTGCTTGTAGGCTGCCTTAAGACCAACGGATGTGGTGCTGGAAGTTGGACCTGGAACTGGCAATATGACTGTTAAGTTGCTAGAAAAGGCAAAAAAGGTAAAAAGAAGATTTAGTGTTTGGTATCAGAAATGACTATGTGAGTAAGCTCAGGTGGTTTACAAATATAAATTTATTTTAATTAATTGCTATTATTTTAGCAGTAACTCTTGATCTTTTGCTAGAAGCTTTATCATGGAAAATATGGGTGAAATAGGTGAAGGGGTTCAAAAGGTACAAAATTCCAGTTATAATAAATAAGTCCTGGGAATTTAATGGACAGCATGGTGAACATAGTTAACAATACTGTATATTTGAAAGTTGCTAAGAGAATAGATCTTAACAGTTCTGTTCTCATCACAAGACAAAATTTGGTTAACTGTGTGATGATGGATGTCAATCAGACTTACCTTACAGTATGTACATGTATTATCATTATGTTGTACTACTGAAACTAAAATAATGTTATATGTCAATTATATCTCAATTTTTAAAAATAGGTTAAAAGAAAAAGAAAATATGGGATATATCAGTCAGGAAAACAGAGATCACATTAGATATTTCAATACAGAGAAAGTAGTATAGGGAATTGATTACATGGTTGTGACAGGACTAAAAGAATAAAATAAGAACGTTGAGGTAACCCAAGAATAATAATTACGAAGATCAGGTACCACCTCTAGGCTCAGGGAAACAAAGTAAGGAGGTTGGAGTTACTGGAACGTGTAACTTTGGAGAAGGAGATGTGTATGTAGAGCTGGAGCACAGGCCTCTGAGATTGGGGTGCCACCTAGCTGCTGCTGGTCCTTTCATTGTCTCTTGGGTGACCCAGTTTCCAATTAAATGGAAACATTGTTGTGTCCTCTGGTAGAAGTAGGCAGCATATTGTAAAGAACTTACCTGAAGAAAGTTTAATGAAGAGAGCATTGACAAAATGTGGGGATGGCGTTAAAGAGAACATGTAAGCATTAATGAAACACCCAGGGACTAGCGACAACAGATACAGTTACCATTCAAAGCCTCAAGGACAAGAGGTGGGAACCTTGTTACAGAGCCATTGAAGAGGGGCCACTCATAGGGGAACACAGCCACTGCCGGGACATCTGCAAGGCACGGGCAGGCATTAGGGAATTCTCAACCTCTGCTGGTGCCTTTCGTTGGCCAATTCCAACCAGAAGTCAAGGGCAAGGGAGCTGGACTACACCCTGCGGGGCACAGAGAAGGCTAAGAAAGGATCCAGGAGCCAAACAAACTAAGCAGCGCCTGTGTCTACTCTATAGACGCGGTCTTCTTTGAAGTTAGTGAAACCTCAGCTGATACCGAATTAAAATGACAGTTTCAGCCTTACCTGGTACACCTTCTCATTTACTTGAGAAGTTACCTGTGCTGTGTCTTTTGGACTTAGTAGATGAGACAAATGACATACTCATTCTAGGAGCCATTGTCTTGTATGTTTCTAAGAACATTTACTGCATAAACATTTTTGTGTATTTTTTTTCATCCATTGTTCAATTACAAATTACAAAGCATGGAGCCAGATGAGCATGATAATTCTGTCAATTATTTAGGTAGAACTATCACATAGTTCCACTTTTCTGGGTGGTGGTTTTTGTTGTTTGAAATGGTAGAGAACAATTGAAGGAATATTGATGGTAGAATTGGGGAAAAGATGTTTAATTCGTGTAAATCATCTAAGAGTTACTATTGATATAAGAAAAGTCTAATACTCCATAATTACCCTATTTTTCTTTTTCTTTTTCTTTTTTTTTAATTTAGGTAATTGCCTGTGAACTTGACCCAAGGCTAGTAGCTGAACTTCACAAAAGAGTTCAGGGCACGTGAGTATTCATAATAAAATTAAAGTGCATTTCAATCTCATAAAACAGTATTCTTTTTTAATTGCTTTTTTCTTATTATCAGGCCTCTGGCCAGCAAACTTCAAGTAATGGTGGGTGATGTGTTAAAAACAGATTTGCCATTCTTTGATGCTTGTGTAGCAAATTTGCCTTATCAGGTATGTTTCCAAATTGTCGGGAACGTTATACTAAATGGTTTCTCTGGTGTGTCTTTCCCAGAAATAACTAGTTAATTCTCTTACAGATCTCTTCTCCTTTTGTCTTCAAGCTGTTGCTGCACCGACCTTTTTTCAGGTTTGTGACGAACACCAAAGTGACTGCCAAACCTTAGAAAGATACACAGTTGAGGCCATGGATTTAGACAGCCAAAGATGAAAATTAATTCAATTGAAAAACTAATAGGCTATTTATTTTATAGAAAACAGTGATTTTTGTGGAGGTCTCAGGTCTCTTTTTGTCCACTGACAGAGTTACTTGGGGAAGGTGTAGTGTGAGTCCTATTTGTGAGACCAGATGACCTTTCCCTCTTTTCTCATCTTCTCATCATTAGACTTTTTATTACCTTCTGTCTAGACAAGTGCAGTGGCCTCCTTAGTTGTTTCTGGGACTGCAGTCTATACCAGTGATTTTCAAACTGCGAGTCAAAAACTCCTTAGTGGTTATAAAATAAATTTCATGAGTCATGACTGTCATTTTTTTTTTTTAATGACATAGAATAGAATATATCAGAAGGCATTCATTCCGTGTAGTCCAGGTGATTATAGTTTTATAAAAGTTTTGTTTGTTACATAAATACATATACATACAGATATTTGTGGCCTGGGTTGCAATGTCAAATGTATTTTTTAGTGTGACTTAGTTAAAAAATTTGAAAGTCAAAACCCAGTTTTATAGATGATCTCCTGTTCAGGAGCCTCCAAAAGCCTCCCCATTGCTTGTTGAATGAAAAAACCCATGTTCCTTAACCAATTAAAAGAGGACACTGATTTCACAACCTGCCTGTCCTGCCTTAGCTCTTCCGTGAGGGTGTTTGCTACCCCATGAATAGTGCTACTGAGCCAATTTTGTTTGTTTGGGTTATGTTTTCCTAAAAGGGGTGATGGACTACTGCTGATCTGAAATACTTTCTCATCTGATCGTTGAGGGCTTGCATTTGCAAGGGGTGAGAGGTGTAGCCATTGTAAAATGAAAAAGCTACCTGGATCATTTTGTGATAATAAAGCTAACTAAGGCTGAGTGTTCTCCTACCTTCTAACCTGGACTCATTGTCATGAACCACAGACAATGCTTTGCTCTATTTCCCACCCAAGAAAGTCTATTGAAGTTCAAATACATTTATAGTTCAAAGTGACCATTTTTCTTATTCCTTTCTGCTATATTTTCAGATGTGCTATACTTATGTTTCAAAGAGAATTTGCTCTCCGACTGGTTGCAAAACCGGGAGATAAGTTATACTGCAGACTCTCAATTAATACACAGCTGTTAGCACGTGTGGACCATCTAATGAAAGTAAGTGTTACTGAAATAATGTGACTTAACTCATCCTTGAGCATCTAGCTGTGCCCTTTGTGAGGAGAGCATAATTGATTACTAATTTAAAGTTATTTTTGAGAGGACTACTTAAACATTTTCTAATTCACAGGTTGGAAAGAATAACTTCAGACCACCACCCAAGGTGGAATCCAGTGTTGTAAGAATAGAACCTAAGAATCCACCACCACCTATCAATTTTCAGGTGAGGTTAAAATACCAGGTCATTCAATAAAGTGCAAAAAAAATCCAAGCTGGAAGATGTGTGTCTATAGCCCCAGAAAAATACTGTGTTGACCTAAATGTCCTAACAGAAAACTGTTAATTATGATACACCCTTATGATGGAGTAGATGGAATAATTTGACTCAACATAATTGTGAAGACCACGGAAAAGCATGGAAAATGTTTCCAAAGGTAAAAAGATTAGAATGCCGTTACATTTTGCTGAAGATTATAGCTCTGGAAAATATGTCTGTATTTGAATAAGACATGGAAAACAGATAAAATGAAAATAGTTGTTAGAGTAATATAATGGGTAACACTTTAAAATTCTCATTTTTGCGATTTTAGAAGAGAAAAAAGCTAAATTATTTTATGTAAAACTTTACTGCACTCATTTGGATCAAAACATGATTGCTTGTGTAGTTAATAACGTGGTAAATGGAATGGCTTGTCAGTTACTCCTTTAAACAAGGTTTAGGAGAAACTCCTATTCTAAATCATGTCTGTTTTGAAGCATGTTTTCTGAAAATGATACTTAGGTGCCAAAATACCATATTGGTCTTTGTTCAGATGTGAAATAATTACATAGGTTTTCTAATTTTTATAACAGGATAAAATATTCAGTGAGGTGTACAAACGTTTAAAAAATATACATCTTACTTTTGCATGTGTGTCAGCCAAATCAAGATACAGAACATTTTCATTGCTCCAGAAAGTTTCTTCCAGTTTTACATACTAAAAGACAAACCAAAACCTAGCCAGCCTAGGAAAGAAGTTTGATATTCTGTAATATCCATCTTGTTTCAGGAATGGGATGGCCTAGTAAGGATCACCTTTGTTAGGAAAAACAAGACACTGTCTGCTGTATTTAAGTAAGTATTTCACTAATTTATAATTTATGAAGGACCATTGCTTCAGATACTATGCTGCTAGAATTTGGTCATTTTCCTGATCAGGTATCCTACGCTTAATGATTATCCAGGTCCAGACACACTTTACCTTTTTAACTGACTGGTACTTTGGTAGGCAGGAGAATTTAATGAAGAAAGTTCCTATAGTTGGGAATTAGATCAGGTTTTTTTGCAAAATGGGGGAAAAAAACAACTGACCACACATCTGTCTAGTTTTTCCTAGATTCGTGCAATTGGATTAACTTGGAAAAATGTAACATTTTGGAGCCTAAAGAAGGGGGCCCCAATAATTTGATTTTTTTTTTCAAGTGATGTTTCTTGGAGAGTGTAGACTTTCCTTAAGAATTTGAGATGTTCATTGGGACTCTACTTTTTTAATGTAACTATGTAGTTTGTGATCGTTTCGTAAGTTTAAACATTCAGCACCTTTTTTAGTTTCTTAATTTCACCATATGAAACAGATTTAATCTTATAATAAACTGAAAGGAAACGGATAATCTCTGATTTTGGAATTATAGTGATGTCAATTATTTATGCTACAGGTCAAGTGCAGTACAGCAGCTGTTGGAAAAGAACTACAGAATTCACTGTTCGGTCCATAATATTGTAAGCAGAAAATGCATTTGTGCTTTCGATTATTTGTTGTTTTAAAATATCCCTTTCTTACTCCTTTTCATCTGTAAGATTCTTTAATTTTGTACATTCCATAAGATCCTTAAGACAGTATGTAGTATGTGTAACTAGCACAACTTTAATAAGTCAGTGCTGAGGTATATTCTGTGGGACAGATAGGAGCCACCCTGGTTACTCCACTCCATCTTCTTTAACTACTGTTTTTAGCCATGGAGAGATTCAGCTGAGTCATAATTTCCTGAAAGGTTTAGGCATGTGTAGCTTGTTCAGCTTAAAATAATTGTGACCATTCCTTGTTCGTTGCTCATATAGCAATTATAAATTTAAAGTTATTATTTCTAACTTTTTTTTAATACCCAGAAACTGAAATAGTTATTTAATTAAATAATTGAAATTATTTAATTAAGTAATTAAAGACTGAATAGATTTCTGGTTGTGAGCCTCATGTCTCTTAATCATTATCTGTGCAACGTCTTTAACTGATGTCATCTGTAAGCACACACACATACCTGTATACAATGACTGTGATGTTTGATAGCTTTTAATTCTTTTTAACAGGGCAGATAAAGTCAAATTTCCTTTGTATTTTTGGACTCAGATCTTAATATAATGTACCACATTACCACCTCCATTTTCTGCTATGAATAAAGTCATTAAACATCTGCCTAAAGAAAATATTAAGCTGGATTAAGAAAAATCTTGGGATGAAAGATGGGAAGTAGGATACATCCTCAAGGGTTGGAAAGGTCATCTCAGTGAGAAAAATTAGTTGGTTAAATGAGATTTGTGTCAAGAAAATGTGAGTTAAAAGGAGTAACTAACAATTGCTTTAAAATTTTAGTTTACAGCTCTAATTATGTTATGAAGTACTTTGTGAAAACTGAAAACTGATGAAGTATTTCAGAACTTTTAGAAAAAGGGCAACATACATGATTAACTCATTCAAGGTCTTCTATTTGGTATTACTTAGAGATCCAAGTCTTCTCTGCACAGTAGGATTTCTAAACTGTCATGTACAGACGGATGGTGACTATTTTATGACTTACTGAAAAAAAAATGAGTCAAGATGACTTCATTAAAGATATGTTGTTCCATTTATTCTGAATCTTATATTGATAGATAATACCAGAAGATTTCAGCATAGCAGATAAAATACAGCAAATCCTAACCAGCACAGGTTTTAGTGACAAGCGGTCCCGTTCCATGGACATAGACGACTTTATCAGGTAAATTACATTTTGCTTTTCTTAAGTGTTTACATTTCTTTACTGTGACACCTTCAGATTAGAGATGTAAAGGCTTTTAAGCGGTGTAAGGTGCTACCTGGGAGTTATTGCATAGCACTTCCATGGCATGGAATAGTATTTGGTGTAGAAGATGGAGGCTAGTTAGCTGCAGCAGAACAAACATTTTCTTTAAGAACATTAGTAAATAACAGTCCTAGCCTGGAGAAAGCCTGTCAGTCAGTGTGTGGTGTGTGCTCCTCTTCAACCCCCTCCCCCAACTCCCAGTCTTACTAGTTTGTTAAGTAGCCTGTAAGGGAGAAGAATCATAATATATGTAGTTGGATCTCATTTTTTCTTTATTGCGAATAAGTATTGTTAAATGGATCCTAAGCAGGAAATAATGTCAGTTGCAATCACAACTGGTTATCATTTGTAACTAATTTAGTAATATAGTTACTTGTTTTGTAGACTGAGGCAAGTTCTACACACATCAAGGAAGGGTGTCATAATTATTTGGGCAATGTACACCAAAATTTGTTTTCCTTGAATTAAACAAGAGTCCTTATGAAAGCAGAGTAAGGCTTACTCAGGTATTAACCTGTACTGTTTGTAATCACTAACATTTTGATTTCCTAACTAATAAACCATCACTTACTGCACAGAAGTTTTTACCTCTTTAGCCAATTCATTTTGAAAGTTTCCATATTTTAGGGGCTGAATAAAAAATGAGGGTAGATAGTTGTAAAAGTTAATGGTTTGACTTTTCTAAGCTAGAAACAGTTCTGTGTAATAAGAGAGTTTATATTTTATATTGGCAGGTTAGTAATACTGAGTGAGTCTTAATTAGATGGTAATCTAGGAGTTGAATATTATTCATAAGCACCTATCTTATTATTTCAGACATTTCAGTCCATCTTGACCTATTCCTGCGGGCCAATGAGGAAATAATCTCAGGTCTAAATGGAAATATTTCATCTTATTTTCCTTCATGCTCACCAAATTTCTTCGAGGCTATTAAGCACATGCAGTTTGCTAATCAGGATCTGATTAAGAATATAGGCAGGTATCCCGAGAAAAGCAATGTGTAAATATTCATCTTGAACCTTGTTAACAGTGAGCTCAGAGAGGAAGAAAGGACATACATGTAAGATTAGCTATTCATCTGTCTTCCGTCTCTAATCTAATCCACATAGCTTCTTGTTCATTTACCATGTTGAAATGAAACAAGTGTCAATGAGCTTTTAGGTCTGGGGTGGTGGAAGTCTAAGATAATTTTAGGGAAATTCATCCTAACTTAAGACATAGATGACAAAAAAGATGTGGTTCTAACTATCTTAGAAATTTAGTTGATGAATAGTTTAATGACTAGTGTTAGGAGTGTGGGGGGGGGCTTCATAGCTCTGCTGATGTGTTCATGTTTTAGAATTCATGGTATATGAACTATATGCACTGCTATGTGCTACAAATGAGCTTTTCAAAACTTGGTTTCTTTTTTCAGATTGCTACATGGATTCAATGCAGAAGGTATCCATTTTTCTTAGGTTATTTGGAAAATAGGTTTTTCAAGCTCAAGAAAAGAAACTGGAATTATGTATTTTTAATAATTTGAGATGACGTATGCTTCTCCTCCACTGGGACACCGCTTGGCTATTTTTTATTTAATACTACTGTTGTCACCTCTTATTACTCTGAATTGTTAAGGTAGTTAAGTAAGTCGATTTAAGTACCCAAGTTTTGTTGATTTGGTTTGCTTTTATCATCTAACCTAGGGCAGGGTCCAATCTGTACGTGACAATCCGAGTTCAGGAGCCGCAGACACGCACAACTTTACACTTAAATTTATCATTTCTAACAGGCTATTGTATAAAGATGTGACTCTTCTGTTTTCTGTGTTGTGTATTACTGTGAGGACTTCTTTGGGCCTTCAGCTCTTTAGGCCTTTGTCCCTCAGGTGTAAAAACGTTAAAATACGCTTAAACTTAGTGACATATTCCCCATACCATTCCTTCATGTTACTGATGTGTATAGTAAAACAATTGTTTCTTAAAGTGTTTTAATTTTCTCTTCCTGTTTATCCTACACAACTTCTTTCGTTGCCAACATTAGCTATCCTGTCGCATCACAGATTATGTCAGGGTTCTAGGTAAGCCTGAGTCTGCTACTGAGACCGTGTGGTGCCAGGCAGACTACTTTTGGGCATGATTCCTTACCTGTGAAATTGAGGATGCTCAGCTAGAATGTGAAATGAATTACAAGACTGTATGTTTCTTCTTGGGGAGACAGTCATAGGTTTAACAAAATTTCAAAAGGTTTTATCAATCAAAACTGGCTTTAAAATCTCTGTGACCAACTTCAAAACAAACTCAACCACTTTCTCACAAGTACAGGCTCCCAGTATTCCTAAGACTTCTGGATAATTAAAACTTCCAGTACTTTTTCATATACCTGATGCTTAGTTTTAAGCTATGTTTAAAATATCAGGTTTAGAATTTCAATTGTCATACTTGTCTTAATTAGCTACTACGTTTAAATCATCAATATAATACTGCTAATATCCTTTAGTGAAGAATTATAATACCTGATTATTTATGTAAGGAAATTAATAAAAATATCTTCAGTGATACTGAGTTTCTTTACACCTAACTTAACAGGAGTGTTTCCAAATTATTTTAACAAAGGTACACTGACTAAACCTAGAAAGGAAGATAAGTTGTTTACCTAAACATATTTTTTTAAAAATCTGACTTCAAAGTGATATATTAAAACATTCCTATATTATTAAAATGTTTGTTTTTCGTTATTAATAAGGATATCAGCTTTCAAGTCTGAGAATGTTTGATCCAGAGCCAAAAAATTATTAATAGCTGCATCAAGCCACTTGTTACATAAATATTAAATATACTTAAGAGTCTGTTTTTTAAATATCACAAAACTGCTTACTTTGCGAAGTTCACCTGTACCATCTCTAACCTTACAGGAAAACTTTAAGATTTAATTCAGCTCTCTATTTCCTTCAATCACCTAGAAACTGCTGGGTCTCCGTCCCTTTTCCAGCCTTCAGTTTTCCCTATCTGTAAAACTGAACGACTGGATTATACTACCAAGATCTTTTCTGATACAGATTTTTTATATTCCTTTTGATTACTGATCAGAATGAAGACATTACAGGTTAAGGCAGCATATTTGGATGTATGGGGACCTTCCAGAGATAGTACTCAGCTAATTTAAATAATGAGACTAATCTGGTGTGCTTTAAAATGAGCAAGCTCACCTTTTTTATTGTCCTTTGAAGGCTGGATGGCCTCAAAAATTACCTTTCTAAACAGCCTCTGCAAGGTCAATACTAACAGTTCTCCATTCTTTCTCTTCTCTTTGAAATAAACACAAATAGAACATATCTTACAGCTGCAAGAAAACCTGAGTCCCTTCCAAAACAAAGGTGATTACAGCGAAGAAATTTCTAAACTCATTCCATAGATTTCATTTATTAATAAGAACATTGTGAAAATCTACATTTGTTCTAGATTTCAAGCTTACAGAGGAGCATTTCACCGTGATGTTAGGATTTCCCACAACTACCCTCTGAGTTCTATGAACAGTGAAGTAGGGAATCTGGCTCATGTGCCTCTCTATTCATAGCTTCCCTTTGGCCCACGTGAAGGAGCTAGTAGTTCTCTAGAGGAAATCAACACAAGATATTCTTGGGAGATTTGTTGTTGTTAATCTACTCCTGGGCTCTCCTAGGAACAGAGGGAAAACTTCTAGAGAGTTATACTATATAATCTTTTAACAAAATATTTACAATGAGAAGTGGCCAGTTTTCTTCCTTGGAGTAGCAGTCTGTAAAAATAAGTGCCACCATTTAAAAAGTAGCATATCCCACACCAATTTATTGGTGAGAATTTGGTGATTCTCATCAAATAATGGTGCAACATCACATGGTAGGTAATGGATGGAGCTTGGGTTACATCTGCCTTTTAAGGCAAAGTCAACTATTTTTTAGCTTAATTCTTTTTCAAGGGAGTTACATACTGTCTACCCTTGGCTTAAACTAACAGCTCTATCATGGACTACTTTCAATGTACATGTAAATGTTCATGCATCAGAAGCCAATTTCCTTTAACGGTACATTTAAAAGGTACATTTTGGGGTGCTAATGGACACTTGAACTTAAGTTAACGGTACTGGTAAGGATCAAATTGCACTATTAGTCTTGTTAATACCACACCGAAACACACACTGCATATATATGTATTATCCTAAGATAAAACTCTTCTCAGAATTTCATTACTTTTTATTATACACCAACTAGTTTATATTTTAGTTCTTTACAAAGAAACTGCTAAGAAAATTATATCCACATGTTATATGGTTTTCAAATCATAATTCCAGATTTCTTTACATAGAAGATGGAGTGGTCCAGCAGCTATGTCCACTGTCACAGACTTGAGTTCCATTCAATGATATGGCACATCCTGCAAAATTAACTAGTCACACACAAAAAATGTCTCAAATACAGTAAAAATGTACACACAATAAAGGTAATTTACAATGACAAATAAGGAATGTAATTTATCTTGACTGTGCTTCAGAAATTTAGGGTCAATAGCCTTCGTCAAGGCACAAAGCAAGAAGAGGTAAGCACAGCTGTCTCTAGGAATGGGCAAGGTATGGACAATCACTGATGAGGTATGCATGCACGCAAAGAATCGAAAACTGCTCAATCTTGCTACGAAAACTGAAACAAGTTAAAAGGAAATGCTGTGGCTTCCCCTCTACTATTCACGTCTGGAACAAGTCCACAATCTTACTTCATATAGAAAATAAAATTGGCAAGGATCTTCAAAAGGAAATGACTACGTATTTGGGTAAATGAAACAAAATGCTTCACTATTCCCAAATCTTGGTGTGCCTCCTGGACTAGAAGCATTTTGTAGACAAAGTTATGTTTCACAAAATTGAAATGTCATTCAGGTGAAGGGACAAGACATTTTCCACAGACACTTAAAACTTCAAACTTTCAAATGGCCCTTACAGCTGAACCATTGTATGTTACAGTAGTGAGGGTTCTGGGGATCCTTTAGCAGCAAATGACAAGTTAAAGGGCACGGGGTCTCTTCGGGTTGATTTGCTTGCTGGCCTGTTCTTCTTCTTGTAGAGCTGCACGAAAAGATTTCACTTTATCTTGGAAAAAGAAAAGAATAAGGGAATAAGTACTGCATTACATGCAATACAAAATACAACTTTATGGGTCCTATCAAGTCAGCTCTCTCATTTCAAAACACTTGACTCAAGAGTTTTCCTTTTCTTCTTTGCTGTCCAGAAACACAGAACTAAGTACAATCAATGCTCAACTATAGCAACAGTTTCATTACTGATTTCTGGAAATACATGCTTTTTTTTTTTTTTTTGTTCAACAGGTTTGTTTTTGACACATTTTACAGTGTCCAATTTTAATTTATCTGCATTCCTTTCGGAGTATAGAAAGGCTCTGTGTGTAAAATATGTACAGTCATGTCCAAAAGAACACTGAATCTTATTAAACTGTTAAATACACATTTCTTCTCAGTATTAGGAAATTTCTACTCCCAATTCTCATTTTAACTTTTTAAGCTATGAAACTTAAAAAGACACTTAAATTGTAAAAAACAAGTATTATTTTTCCTTATTAGAGATTGTAAAAGGGGATGGGGAAGGGGATTACAGGATAATGCATTTCTTGGTCTTACAAATATTACTATCACGTACTGATTCAGAGTCACTTAATACAAAATAGGTAAGTAAATTGGCAAAGGCGGATAACAGCTGTGAAGATAAAAAAATCTTTTCTCTATAATAATTGTTCTGAACCAGGATGATTTCTGTCCCCCCACCCCCGGGACATTTGATAATGTCTGCAGACATCTGATTTGTCACAACTGAGGTGGTGATACTGAGATCTGGTCAACGGCAACCCAGGATGCTGATAAGCACTGTGCAATGCCAGCACCCCTCAATAAAGAACTGCCCAACGTAAAATGTGGTAATAGTGCAAAGGTAACGGTCTTTAGAAGAAAAGAAAGATATAAAACTGAAACCTTCGATTTCTTTCCCCTTTTTAGAAGTACAATGTTTAAAAAATTGACTTTTCTGAAATTTAGAAAGGAATTTAATACTTCTAAATCTGGTAGCTACTAATATAATAGCTCTCCAACTTCTTATATTACTAATACCAAAATTATCTCTGGATAGTAAAAAAAAACAAAATTTTTCTAAGAAAGGACTGAATAATACATATCTAGATAGTAATTTCTTAAAAGTTATGACTAAGTTTGACATACATGCATCTTGAGAAAATTAAGGAAAGGAAGTCAACTGAGTTAATTCTACGTAATCTGTTTTCTGAATAAAATGCATACAGAAAAGTTGCCTGTGAGTTACGAAGATAGAAAAATGATCAAAACACTAAATCAAGGCTTGGTTATGAAGAATATGAAGATCAACAATAAATTTTAGAACCCCTACATCTGCACAAACAATTCTGAAATTGGGAAACAGTCACTGCTGACTCTCTAGGATATTGATTTCAAATAATCTGCTTCACAAAGGACCTAGTTTGAAAAATTAAGCAGCTTGTTTGGTGCTAAAAACTAGCAATTTCAATCTGATTTCATGTTACACTGCATGTACACACACAAGCGCCCACTTGTATATAAATGGGGACAGCCAATTTACCAATGCCTAAGAAATTAGCACATACAATTCATACATATTTGAAGCTGAACAGATAAGTGAATTAAAAACGACAAGAGATGACATGGGTAAGCCACATACTTCTCTCCACAAGCAAAAGAGAAAGGGTAGTTGTCTTGAAACCTTCCCCTTGATTTTTTAAAACAAATGTTCAAAGGGAAAACATGACACACGATGCACAGAAAGGAGATGCAGACAGGAGGCTATTAAAAAGATGGCCTTGAATAGATATAATCTAAGGAAAATAATTCTGAAAAGCATCAAGCCTACCAAACTAAAAATATGAATGGGTATAGAAAATTCACAAATTTTTTTAAAACAAATTTTCTCTATAATCATATCTTTTCAAAAGACTAAAAGAAAACTAGAAAGCACTTAAAATGATACTCATGTTTCTTTTTCAGCAATAACAGAATGGTTTGTCTATAATATACCTCTAAAAAGATGTTAAATGGTGCCCATAAGCAGATTTTCTCTTGCAATATGAAATCCTCCCACTAATTACATACAAATATTAAGCAGACTTCAAACACTAAAATGTAAAAAGAATTACCCCGCAGTTCAGTTAAAATGTCTATTTTTTGTTCAAGAATAGCTTCAAGTTGCGTAGCATAGGAATCTACATCATAGTCTACTTCTTCAGTCATCTCTAGGAGAGCCTTTTCATCTTCTAACCATCGAATAGATTCCTAAAAGGACAAAAATTAAATAATCCAATAAGCCTCCTTATAAGATAGAAACCAATTTATAAATTTTATGAACATTAAATATCAACCATACTCAAGTTAGTATTCTCTAAAATATTAATCATAAAACATCTTTACTTAGAGTAAAATTAAGAAGTATTTCCTTAAATTCAAGCACAAACACAAATATGACAGGCCAAGGAAGATGACTTCATTTTGCTACTTTTACTTTACCTCGGGTGGAGGGCTTTGGGGGAGGGAAATGACTCAAACACATAAATATCAATGAGCAGAATAAGTCTCAAAACCTTGATAGCTATCTCTGGGAAAGAATGTGTTTAATAAAGCTACTGATCTGACGACTATGATACCCTAGAATTTGTAAATCATCTGGAATTAACTTATCCATTTGGGGCCTCACAGTGATTTGGCTAAGAGGTATCCCTAAATTCTAAACACTAGTTCCTCAAAATTATTGTGATTATAAGTGACTAATCTAAAAAGAGTCAAATGAATCACTAAACAGTAGCTACTGACCATTCATAAATGCTTCCAGGAAACCCCTCATTATTAACTGATTTTAGATATGCAAAATTTATGAGTTTCAATTTCCAGCAATGTCAGAATCATATGAATTATTAACAAGGTCAGATCATTGTGAATTAAATTAGTTTGGGATATAAAAAATGGACACTTTCTAGCTTTTTAGGGTACATACAATTTCAATTTTCCAAACATCAAAGCAATTTAATGGCTAATTATAACCAGGCTATGTATCAGCAGGCAGAACTAGTTAACTCAGATATAGATATGTATTAGAAAACTATATATATTGATTAAAACACACCCCATTGTTTTTTCTTTTCCTTCAGCTACATACTTAATCTTTTAAAACAAAACCCTATTTTGAGAAATGGTAGATCACAGTAGGAGAAACAATAAATGGAAGTGTAAAAAGAATACTAGATTCAAAGTCAGAACACCCAGTTCTTCCAATAAACAAATAAAGAACTTTTAGAATGCATCATAAATGGCAGACTGGGTAATGATGCCCCTTGTTCCCAAAGGGCACAGACAAAAATTTTCTTACATTACAAAAGTCTTTATTTAATCTAAGCACCTAGGACTCTCAAAGAGATTCTTAAAATAAAGGTTTGACTAATACTGTAACCGTTTAATAAACGTATATCCTATTTTGAAATAATAAAATAACAAGTTTCTTATATTTTGAGCCCTTCATCCAGGTGCTTGGATGGCCTAGAGCCGAGACACAATAATTTTTATAGATAAAGATTTCTTTAACATCAGAGAAGGAATACAAGTCAATAGAGACACTGAATTATTGTTCACTGTTTTCTCAGAAGGTACTTCTAGTACTGTAAGAACCCAGGGTGGAGTGGAGGAGGCAGGCCAACTGTACAGTCTCCATAACGATGTCCAAATGTTCACCTCCTCATAGGTATCACCCTCCAGGATATTTTGTTTAAAGGGGAGGGAGGAGGAAAAAAAGGATCACACAGTAATAGCTTTTAGAAGGTTGAACACACAATAGGATGAATACTGTACCTATGGACTTACTGCTATACCCGCACTCATCTCCACCGACAGCAGTCAGAGCATAACTCTCCCTCTCCCTTTTCCTTTTCTCCATTTTTCCTGTTCTGCAAAGACTGACACTTCCTCAACTGCCCTGACACCCTTTTGAAGAGTTTTTCTTACTGCTGTCCTAACATGAAGGAGGACATGAAGACAGGGGTAGTGGAGGGCAGACGTTTAGTCCTTCTCGAAAAATGGACAACCGAAAAAAGCAAAGTGAAAGAATGTTAGGAAATGAAGTAAGTCTTTAAAGAAAGGTTTGTAGCCACTACTCATTGTAGTCAAACTTTGCCATGTCATATGCCCTCCAAATATACAGATGCATACACACAAACAAGCACTTTTACAGACTTGTGTAACAGTCAAAGGATTATGGAAGTTGTTAATTTCCCTAAAACATTGTGATGAAAGGTCCTGTCTTAACTTTACCTGGAACACTGCTCTGTGATCTTCCACAACCTGTTCTTCCATTTCTACCATTTGTGAGACAGCTTCATGGAAAGTAAACAGTTGTGGAGAAACCTCTTCTTCCTTAAAATAAAAACAGGTCAAAAATTATGACAGAAAGAGTTTGTATTTTAAATGTTATAAAAAATGTAGTTTTCTATGTATGACATTTATGAAAACGTATGTAGAAACCAAGGAAGTTTGAATGGTAAAGACTACTAAAATATAACATGAAAGGCAAAACCACAATTTCTTTTGATGGATCAAAAATATTTAATGTAACACTCAAAAAGACAACCCAAACTTAAGAATGAATAAAACAGGAAAGATCTGCTAGAGGGAGTGGCTATCTCGTTCTGGTTTCCATGATCTTTGGCAGGTCCACATCTAGGTGCAACGCAGGCTTTGCTTTAAGGATTTTATAAGCAACTGTAGTCTCCTTTAAAACTTCTGGGGATGGGTGACAGAGGAAGGCCAGGATCTTATTTTCAGTTCTTTATGTTCTATGATCCAAAGTTTAGAACTCTGACTTTAAACCAGGTTTCTTCAGCACTATATGGACTTCTGTAGAAGGAGGAAGGCTGTCCGTGTACTGTATGATGTTCAGTGGCTTCCCTGGCCTCTACCCACCAGATGAGGTTGGCATTCCAGCTGTGATAACCAAAATTGTCTCAGACATTTTCCCCTGGGGGGCCAAGTCACTCCTGGTTGAGAATTGCTGCATTAAGCTCTGCTTCATTAATGGAGAGTAATTTGGAACATGGTAATAAAAAGTAACGTGCCACTTGTTACTCTAGAATATTTTGGACTTTAATACCTGCTACAAAGTATAAAAACATTAACTTAAGTTATAGTGTTTCCAAAGAATATTTTACTGCAGCTAGCTATAAATTTAGTTGACATAAGACACAGCTCTGAAATAATAAAGACCCAAGTTTCAATGCTGCCTTGCTGCAGCACTTACTACTTGCATGATCTCGGTCAAGTTACTTAATCTTTTAGAAAGTCAGCTAAAAAGTAGGGATAATTATAGTATCTTCCATACTGAGTTCTAAGGATTACATCAGATAATAAGAAAAGGCGTAGCAAATCTGTCATGTAGTAAGCAACTAATTAATGTTCCCTTTTATCACTGAGAAAATGCCAGTATACTATTTTTCATGGGAAATGATAGAAAACTATATAGATTGTATATTTTAAAAATGAAGTTAAACTATATGAATAACTTTTACAACTCACATACAGTAAGGAATCCCTCAATATATTAAAGTAATTATGTGAAAATGTGTATTATTATTTTTGGTTATTTCTTTATACGTTTGTCCTTATACAATGGGCACATAGCTTTATATGTTGAATAACAGGAGAATCAAAATTTTAAATTATAAAATGTCACTAAACATTTCAAACATAGAAAGCAACCAGGCTGAACAAATTTTAGCATTTTTCCAAGTTTGATTTTTGATATAGTTCATGCATTCTTTTAATATAGATGCAAGTGTACATAGTTAATTTTGTTTTACAGCTTTATATATATGTATAATTCTTAAACTTGTTTTTTCCCTATGTTACATTAAAAATCTCCACATTTTAATATCAGTATAAAACCTGGGCGGGGGGGAGAAAATTTAGATCAGGGGTCAGCACACTTTCTTAAAGGGCCAGATAGTACATATTTTGAGCTTGTGAACCGTATCTTTTTGTCACGTCTGTTGTGGTAAGAAAGCTGCCAGACAACCATAAATAAATGAGCATGGCCATGTTTCAATAAAACTTTTATTTGTAAACACATGGCTGGCTCATAGCCTGTACAGGCACACCTCACAGATATTTCAGGTTCAGATCCAGACCACTTCAATAAAAGGAGTCCTAATCTTTTTGCTGGTGGAAGGTCTTGCCTTCAATTTGTAATAAAATGCCAACATCTGTGAAGTGCAACAAAGCAAAGTGTAATAAAATGAGGTATACTTGTAGTTGGCTGACCTGATTTAGATTGAATAAACAAGTTCTGTTACTGATTAAATGAACTAAGATTACATAATTACAACTCTATTAAGTCACTCACATTTTGTTCACAAAGAAGTTTTAGATCATCTCTCTGAGGGGAGCTTCCCACACCCCACTGGGCCTCTAGGTCATCGATCTGATTTGGTGGATGGTGCATTATTGGGCGAATATCACCAGCAGCGGTTGGATCCACAGTCAGTTCTTTCACCCTAGAAACACATAAGAGGTATCTAAGATTAACAAAGACTTACGTAGAAGAACAAGAATATACCAACCTATTCAATATAAAGGTAATTCAATTAACATATTAAGATTGATGATGTCAGCTTTCCAGATCAAATTAACCTGAAATCTGTGGAAACGCTGAAGGGCTGTTTAGCTGTTTAGCTTTAGGAATATTTAGTAACTTTACGATTATTTCAAATATAATTATTGTGCATAATAAATGAGAATTAGCAAAGTATGTAGATTCAGTACTTCAAAGGAAATAAGAGACTGCTGCTGAGATTAAATTATATGAACAGAAAAATGCTAAAAATGGCACTTAGATCAGTAAATAAATCATTGACAAAAATCAGAATTTAATACACTTTGCAGATTTTTGGTAGTTATAATGCTCAATGAAAGTAGCTACATGTGAAATAATCTTATTCTGATGTATAAAGATTATACAATATAAATTAGTTCCATCATTTACAAAATGTTTACCTATTATACTTAAATTTACACATTGGGAGAGCATACACTTTCTAATCAAGAGGATCCTTGTTATTTCCTTGCAGATAAGGAAATTTACAAGAGTATAAATACAAGGGTAAACTTCATTTTGAATGAGACAGTTTATCTTCCAATGGTAAATATGCAAAGATGACATCATCCTTTAAAATGGGGGGAAATAAGCCTGAATTCTAAATCAACATTTTAAAGCTAATAAATTAATAAAGTACAAAAAAAATGAAGGTCATGCAGCAAACCACCACCTGCCAAAACAAATGAAAATGAAAAATAAAATGGCTCAAAACAAAGGAGATATAAATGAAATATTTATACATAGCACAATTCAAAAGAAACTATTAAAATAAACATCTTATGTATAGAATGAACTAGACCTGGTAATCGAAGGAGAAAAGTCGTCATACTCATAAGAAGGAGAGAGATCAGGGCGACTGCCACTACCCTGTGAGAAGGGAATGTCTGATGGACTAATTCCAAACTCCTTTACTCTGCAGCACCAAAACAGCAACAAATTAAAAGAAAACGCTCTTGTAAAGACAGCAATGCATATTTCAACTTATCATTTAATACTCAGTTTAATTTGTTTAGAAGAGGATATCAACATTGTTGTGACTTAATGTATCTGGAATATTTTTTAAATAATCCATTTTAAGATTTGAAAATCCGTGTGACTTATTTTCTACTACATACATAGTCCTTCCTTTCTGGCATATTTTCCCCTTTTCTCATGATCCTTTCTAGAAGTTTAACTAGATCACCACCTAAATTTGAAATGCCTTTTATTACATGACCACTCCATCTAATTTCCTTGTGTAATGAGTACCATGAATATTTTGTTTATTAAGCATTGAGTCTCTGACATTCTTGAAGTCTTTTCAAAGAGGACACAAGAGAATTAAGTCCTACTTGCATCCATTGTTTGTAACAAATTTCTTTCTTACATATCTAGAATGGTATTAGCTATGAAGCATCTTTGATACAAATTGAGAAAATAGTCACTCATAATTTCGAGTTTGGTGATTCAGATGAAGAAGGCTGGTTGAGAAAGCCTTTACCAATGGAATTTAAATTGCTTTTGCTAATGTCTCTAGTGGTTATATTTAACCAAATTATAGCTTTTCTGTTCTAATCTTTGTGGTTCCCTATGTCCTTTTTGGGCCAATCCAATTTCACAATAGTAGGCAAAATTTATTATTTCCTATATATCAGGTATGATTATTGATTATAATTTTTAGGCATTATATTATGTAATTCTTAAGGCAATATTGTGATATTATTATTGACATTTTACAGATGAGAAATTGGCTCAAAGCAATAAAGTATCTTACCTAAGGTCATTCAGTCAATGAAAATGTAGCATAACCCAGGTTCAAACCTAGTTTTTACTACAAATCTTACGTTAAACACTTCATATACTAACCATATTCTGCTTCTCTCCTTACTTAGGTTGAACTAAATGAAATTACTGTTTTTATAGGACAAAAATAGTAATATAGATTAAACTAATAATTTAATGTAGATCAAACGAATATATGTCTTCTACCTACAATCTTTCTTTGACCTATTGGTAATGTCAATGTCAAAGATTCAGTACAGGATTCATTTGCTCTTTATCCTTTATAGTCACCTGGAAAGCTTATTTACCACACATGCTGACAAATCTAATTTCTATACTATTGAACTCTTTTTACTCCCAACATCATTTCTTATCTTATTTTTTTAAGACTCTCCTAATTCAGATACCCTGCTACCCCTAACATATTTCCTCTATTCAACGCCCTCTTGCCCAACCTAAACTATATTATTCAGGAAAACACATTCCTCAAATGAGTTATCAAGGGAGGTTGAAAAAACCTTTATTCCTAGATATTTGGAAATGAAAGGAAGAAACTTGGTCCCAGATAGTTTGTTATGCTGCAATGAATTACGTTACATGACAACAAATTAAAACATTTTCCTCAGACCTAAACAAACTAGATGAATGGCCAGCCACTGCATTTTTCACATTAGGAGGATTCCTTTGCAGCCAGAATCTGAAGACATGGAGAGGGTTTTTGTTTCAATTCCATATCGTGGCAATATTCTACTACACTAAGCTGTTCCTCATCTCTCCCGTGAACAATTTTGAAATAAGAAGCATTTTAAATTAATGATAAAAACTTCACAATACCAAAAATGTTCATTACAAGGATCAATTGAAAGTACGATGAAGGTTTCCAACTAGGAGCTCATAATTCAAAGTTTAAAACGGATTAAATTTAGAAATAAAGTTCTATTGTATTTTTAAAAAGTTATATTTTAATAATCATGTTCTTTTTACAAAAGGACATAGGTTTATACTTTTCCAACAGTTTTTACTATAAAAATCTCTTCAACTGAAGCAAAGGCAAGATAAAAAAGAACAAAGGATATGATCTCATTATGTCAAGTTCAAATATAGCTACCTATGTTGTTCAGGGATAAATACATAGGTAGTAAAACTATTTTTAAAAAGAAAGAAAAATAACTTTTTCCCAAAGAAGTCAGGACAATGGCTACCTTGGAATAGAGAATGGATTTGGGCATGTTATTCAGGATTTCTGGTCAGTAAGCAACACACGGGGAACTTTCGGGGTTGCTGGAAACATCCTATTTCCCAATCTGATGACGGATTTTCACTTTGTAAGCATTCATTATATTATTTACTTATGTTTTGGGTACTTTTCTATATGTATATGTATTTCACATTTTTAAAAAAGATTAAAAATAAAATGTTCATAATGATTAAAACAAAGAAATGGGACAAATACTTGTATTCAACAAATTTAAGAGAATCTCCACACCAGAAACGGAATACAAAGTGGAAAAATTATCTCTAGGTTAAAATTACAAATGTAGTATGTGATAACAGAAATTTAAAACTATGTAGTCATTCAAAACAAGTACAATGGGAGCCATCTGTGGAACAAATATAAACATGCCCATCACAACCCAGAATTCCAAGGGTACTTCATGACTGTAAGAAATAAACTGCTTTAATAAGTCTATAATCCTTTGTCCTTTCATCTGTAAATATCCAGTTGCCTACTAGGTTTGTAACACTACTGACATAACAAAATGTAACCTATACAGAATACCAGAAGGAACTGTACTATCACTATTGAAACTCTAGATTCCTCATGTATAACATTTAATATTATCAGAAATAATTTTTAGCATATAGGCAAAACAATTAAGAAATACAGACTGGCCCCCTGATACTTACTTTAGAATCTTAATATAACAGTAAGAATATGCATGATTTACATGCAGTAAAATATTATGAAATGTTACTTGGTTAAATGAAAAAATATAATCATGTTCTAGGATAGAAAGACCAATTCTACTAAAATACAAATCTTCCCAAATTACGCAACATACTATTTTGAAAACTTGACAAAATGATTCTAAGTTATCATCTCAATACACGGAATTTTTAAAATTTACCCTATCAGATATTAATTAACCATATAACTGCTCTACTTCCCCTCAAATTTCAAATGGTTAACTATTTCTCATACCTATTTGCATATCTTAATGTATTAAGAGTATTTTCACAGGATGCCATTCCTGGAGAGATTGTAGCAATCTATGGAGGAAAAATGCAAAGGTAATAAAATGTTGTACATGATGAAGACAGTAATACTGATACATATATAGCTCATATATAACCATATATATAACATGGTTATTTAAAAAATTATTAATGACATCTGAACTCCAAGATAACTCCACTATCTTATCCCCACAATCAGGTAATAATTATAAACTCCAGTAAAAACAACAAACAATTCTCTGAATGCAACAGAAAATGATCAAAATCAGGCAGAAAATGGAGGTCAGCAACTAGAAGGGAATAGCACTGAGTGACTTACCCCCCAACCCCTTTAATAACTGCCTTGCCTAAGGACAAGCTTGCTGCTGTCACACAGGAAAACTAAAACTTCATTAGAAACCTAGAATTTCAGTTTTTAAGGAACTAAAAGACAGGGTTTTGAAGGTGATGATCATACCAGCTGGAAAGTGAAGTTTGTCCCAGAAGAGACAACCAGAGAGGGAGAAGCTCAAATTCTGCATATAAACGGTGCATCTCTGGCTGACCTCTGCACTAGGTGTGCACATGGCTGGCTCCTAAGTTTAAAATGCTAAACAGATTTCAATTTCAGTTGCTGCCCACAGCAGGGGAGACAAGAGTGTAGAGTTAGTTTCAGTTAATTTCCTGCTAAATAACAAAAGTCAATAATCTTTAGAAGAAAATAACAGAATCCAGAGTGTCTATAAGGCATTCATGATAATAAAATGATATAATCGAAAATTACTAGACATCTGAAAAAACAGAAAAGTGTAACCCATACTGAAGAAAAACAGCAATTAATGGAAACCAACCTCAAGAAGATTCAGATGTTGGAACTAGTAGGATGCATTATAACTGCACTATAATCCTCTCTATCAGACTTGCAGGGACGACCTCTTACATATCACTGTCTCTCTCACAATAGAAGGATTTAAAAGATTGCCTTTAATGTACATTATAATTTTTCCCTAGATATTATATAATTATTCATTTAGGATTAAAACAAAACACATAAACAAACAAAAAACAAACGTAAACTTACCATGCAGGTACGAGAGTTTTCGCCTATGAATGAATCTCTTAACACCTGAGTGAGTTTACTTGCTCGGAAAGGAGTATGAGGCTTATTTCTACTAAGGCTCTGATGCACTCCTAAAAATTAAGAGAGCAAGTTTCAGAGATTAGGCTTCTTAAAAAGAGCAATCTTAATGAACATATTTAAAAAGATCTCTTACTATAATTCTAATATTTAAGATCTGATCAGCTCTAAAAATACTGACAAGTTTATAGCATAGTAGAGATGTTCCCATAAATCCTAATTCAAGAAAATGAAATTAAAAAACAAAAAAAACCCCAACAAACTATTTATTCCAAAAGCTTCTTCTGGAGATTAGGAATAGTGTTTAGAAGTGACAGTAAGAATGATAAAAAGAAACTTTTAGAATGGTACCATAAACAAACAAATAAACAAAACAAAGAAAAATACAGAACGCTTTCTTCAAGTTCAGCCAAGACTTTTCTAGTCAAGGAAGAGACCTAATACTGGAAGAGACCTAATACTGGCCTAACTTTTTGAAAGCCATTCCACATTTTTCAGAGAAACTATGTTTTCATTCAGTTTTGTGGTTCCTTGCCCTCCTCCAAGAAAATATGACTAAGGCCCTCTGGAATCTCCTTAATTAGCCTTGCAATTAGCCTACCAACTAACAGATCCTTTATCCACCCTAAAAAGAAAAAATATGGATAGAAAGAAAATTTCTGGGTACTATATATATCTGTAACTGCAAATATAAACAACTAAATTGTGATAACCTCGCTTACTTATTAGATAAAACAAGTACTATCATTTTGTGGCTGAGTAAACATAATTAAAAATCAAAAGTAAAAGACTTTCACAACGAAATACATTTTATTTACCTTGAGTGCTAAAAGGCTTTTATTAATTTCACAGCACCTTCAAGCCTTGTTTGTCTGTCTGCACTGGAAGTATCAGCTCCTCTTTCATTCCCAGCCAAATCAATGAGAGAAAATTTGCCATGTAGTTTTCCTTTTCGCCTAAGAATAATCTGAAACACTGCGTGGCTCCGCGATGAATGTGCATTTGCAGATGTCTGACCGGATGTTCTACAATTTGATCAAGGACATTTAATACACAAACACTTCAAACTTATATGTTCAAACCACAGTATTTTCATTAAAAAAAGATATCCAATTTTCATCATCTAAATACAAGAGACATTGAGTTAACACTTAAACATAACCACATTCATAACAGCTATCACTCAGTTTTTCTGAATAATGATTTTCACTTCCAAATGCATTGAATAACATTTTTGTTTTTTTATATTATAGCCAAAGTAGCTAAAACTGATTATGAAATTAAGTTTCCCTTTCTTAATTAAAATGAGATTTACCTGCAACTGTTGCCTATGTCAATGAGTTTCAGTACGTCTTCAACACATTTGACCTCCCGTTCCTGTAATCCCACTACTTGAACCTGCTGTTTCCCATCTTCTAGCACTCTCAGTTTTGGTTTTCCTGTTGAGCAAGTCAAACACCCTAAAAGAGAAAAAAAAAAAAATTCAAATTAGAAAATTAGCCTTAAAGAAAAAAAATCAGCTCTATAAAATGAGTCATTCAAAGTCTGAAAATTATTTCTGAGAAAAATATTTTTCAGAATAAAATGCTCAATACTGAAGAGTTTCAAAGGAAATTTTTAAAAATCTTATAAAACAAAATTCTAACATAATATTCCAAATACATATAAAAATTCTGTGGTGGCAATGGTTGCACAATAATGTGACTGTACATAATACCACTGAACTTGCATACTTACAAATAGTTAACATACTATTATGTTATGTATAGTTTAACCACAATTAAAAAAAACTAAAGTTTTTTTTAAGTTTCCACTTACCTTTCCACTATAAATTTCAAAAAGGTTGCGTACACTTGAAGTTCCAACTTTTTATAGTTTGGCTTCTTTAGCATTAAAAAGACATCTCGAGCTATCAAGAATTTATATGGACAAAATTTGTTAAGATGCAACAAATACTATTTTTCAAAAGCATTTCAAATTTACATTTTTAGAAGACTCAGTTAATCTTTACCTACAATAATGTCAATAATGAAAATGAAGACTAAAGTGAACATTTATTGGCAAAACATACTAGTAAGTTTTTTTACATCTAAGGCTTAGATGCCACTCTCCATTATTTAACAAAAGGATCCTACTACCTATCCTTATAAATAGCATAAAATTATAGGTGGTCATAATAAATTTACTCTCATAACCATACCAAATGGAAGCTTTTCACAGATCATTATTCAACAACAAATACTAAGTTCCAGCAATGTGACAGATCATGACGACACAAACATAATCAAGATTTGTACCCCAAATGCATAGTTCTTTCAAGCAGTCTGAGAACTTGAAATTGGCATAATAGACAGTATATATAGCATTACAGTTACCCTTAAAATCCTGGACAATATTTCCAAGTCTTATTTCAAAGCTACCTGCATAATACTCAAGAAGAATATTACAATAATATGTAAAAAGGACAGTTACCTGCTAATGCATAATTCCTTTAGAACAATCTTGGTTCTTCCTGAAAAGTCACCTCCCATAGTCTATACATTAGAAAGAAAATAAAGAATAAAAAGACATCATTCAGGAATAAATCTTAAGAACTTAGGTCTAAGAAGTAAGTAATATAATAAATATAATAAAATAAACTAGCTTCGTATCAGGATGTAACTGCAATAAATGACTTACATGCGTTTTTTCCACTTCCAGTCTGTCCATAAGCAAAGCATGTAGCCATTCCCCTTTCGAATATAGTTTCCACTAGTGGTCTAGCTGTAAACCTTAAAATTAATATGCACCAGTCAGAATATGCTGTCAATATTTAAATTAAACAAATAAGAAAATATCAAGTCCTATTAATAAAATTTATGCTATGATTTTTAACAAATCAATGAGTTCAACTGTGAGGCCACAACTGAACCCCTGACTTGATAAAAATTTTAAATAACCATATCCTAAAATTGCTTAAAGCTCTTTAAAGCATAATTTCAAGCAATAATTCCATAATAAACAATGATCACAATAAGAATGGGCAAAAAAACTGATAATATACTCAGCTATGACATATATAGAAGACAACAGGAAGTTTAAAAAAATAACAGCAAAAGATGGTAATATTAGCCAGACAGGTAAAAACATATATAATAAAAACAAACAACAATAAAAAGGATCAAAAGTTTAACAGAAACAAGTGCGGTGATCTCAACAGAAAAAAAGCTAAAGGGTTTTGGAAAAAACTACAGAAACGTTATCTTAGACCATCTAAGAAAGTAGAAAAGTGCTAAGTGATAAGATTTCATTGAATGTGGACAAATAAATTATGCTTATAAGACTCTGAATCAAGTTGAATAGTCTTGATTCAAGAAAAGGACAACCACAACATTTTATGGTTTGCATCATCTGTCAAACCTACTGGTGTAACCACCACTAGACTTAAAATTAAAGGTAGGAGGGAGAAGAAATACTTCATTGAGCAGAGCAATAGAAAGTATGATAGAAAACAAATCTTTCTATATAGGTTTCAAAATAATATACGTGGAACACTTTATACAGCTCTTCTGATACATGTTTTTAAAGGTACAACTGGAGAAAGGACAGAACAAAAGGAGCAGAAACACATTCTAGAAATGAAATCGCAGAATGATCAGACAAGAAAAGGTCTAATTCCTCAATCCAATAAAAGTTAAGGATAAGAGAAAAGGGGATGAAAATCAATATTGTTGAAGTTAAGAAGCATAAATACAGGGTGAAACACAGAATGTTTGCTAAATCTATCATATACACACAAACGTACCTTTATAATGATTTCTTGGAAATGATAATAAAAGGCAAACATATTTTATGAGGCAGGAGTGGAAGCAGAGTAGAGTGGTGTGTGTGTGGGCGGGGGGAAGAATAGAGAACTCTGTTCTCAGAAAGTAAAAAATATACAATTTATAATTGTAATTCCCTATAAAAACAATTCTTCACAATATTTCTATCTGGCATTCCCATGTTAACTTTATCCTCTTCTTACAACTGAAACCTGTTTGCCGGTTTAAGACCAACGGATTTGGTTTCAACACTATTTCACTTATAACATCTTCAACCCTCAGGACTCTTAGTAGCTCAAATTTTCTGTTTGTAGTCATATTTATAAAATGAAATGGCAACAAAACAGGATTCAAATAATTGGCAAGACAGTTCTATATCAACTAAAATAGAAATGCCTGCTAAAACTAACCTGTCACATTATAGGCGAATGTTTACAAACTATGCATGAAATCTAAATTTGGCATAAAAAATTGGGGATAACAATATATTTATACATGCAAATTTGAGTTGCTTATAAGCTGAATTGTGAACATACAAGAATTTCATGTTAAACTCTTCTAAAGCTTAAAGATGATAAAAATTAGACAAATGCAATTAGATTTACAGAACTTTTTTCCTTAAGTGGTAGGTACAAGCTAAATATTTAGACCAATAAATGACTAATGTATAATAATATTTCAATTCTTCACTAGCACAGAAATTAAAAAGTAAAAAATGAAAGTACTCTTCTAACCACATCCTATTCCTAGAGGTATAGAAAGCATCTTCTAGAAATTTCGAATCCATATATACATAGAGAAATGTGTATAAGTTATTAATAATGAAAACAATGACTTTGGGAGTATTAAAGAGAACATTGTTTATATTCTTTATAGTGTTTATTACATATTCTTCTGTGTTTAAACTAAGAATAAAAACGCGTATTAACCCTCTGGAGAGATATGCCCAAGATCAATATACATTTTAGGCTAGTGATGTACACACGGTTTAAAAAATTCTAATTTAAAACAAATTTACCTACCTGTAAACCATTTCATTAGGAGCTGAGTCATCAAAGGCATAATCAAAACGAAATGTTTGGTTTTCTAGGTACCTTGTTAAATCTACTTTTTGTTTTGGTTCATGTAACCATCACAACATCTTTACTAGGAATTGTGATTACATCAAGATCTTTCATTTGAGTTTCTAAAAGAATAAATGAAAATCAATGCCCAGTAATTCTCACAGCATTGAATTAATGTACAAAAGTTATTTTTAGTAAGAATTAGATAAAATGAGTTCTGTAAATATAAATATCCCATAAATATGCAATTTGACAGAATATTTCAACAACAAAGTAAAATAAAACCAAGATTTCTATGAAGCAAGAACCACGAATGGCAATAATTCATAGAGCAGTTAACAAATCAGTATTAGCTAACCACTGAAATCTGCATTAACAGTTATATACAAATGATTTACATTAAATTGTCCAAACCAATTGATTTCTGCTATTACAAAATAACTTACAAACAATGCAAAATCAACCTCTTATTACAATTCAGTAAGCCTCATACCTTTTTTATTGAGTGGTCGTTTTCTTACACAAACACATATCCTGTGTTTCATCAATCTAGAAATAAATATTTTATTTCAGTGATTATCAGGGGAATGTAAAACACTGAAAAGTCAATTATGCAATATTTTCTTCAGAGGTTATGCATGGCATAAAGTATGCTTAAAAACAAATCAGTTTGCACAAATTTTAATAGTTATCAGAGATAATTATTTCTAAAATCCTGAGTATAATGGAAACTTGCCTATTTTGTTATTTGGTAAACCATTAGGAAACTACTTTGTAGAGGGCACTATTATTCTTAGTAGCATTAAGTTCACATTAAGAAGCTGCCTTATTCACTCCAAGATGTGCTGTATTAAAAAAAAAAGTAAAATTTCCTACCAAGTGGTGTATTTTCAGGTTGATTATAGGGACAGTTGTTGGCAAAGATAACTAACTATATACAAGAAACATGATTCCCAGATTACCGAGCAAAATAATTGGAACAATCTTGTACTATGCCAATTCCTATACATAAATATTGTCCATAAAATTTATGTTCCCAATACTTGCCTTTCGATAATAATTATTAAAATAAAGCACGGATCAGCAGCGTATGGCCTATAGGCCTAATCCAGCCTACTACCTGCTTTTATAAAGTTTTCCTGGAACAGTCATGTCCATTCATTTATATATTGTCTGTGGCTGCTTTCATATCACAAAAACAAAATTGAGTAGTTGTGCGAAAACCACTATAAAATGGTTCACAATCCAAAAAAATTTAGTATCAGGCCCTTTTCAGAAAAGTTCGCTAATCCCTGTCCTAAAGTATGAGCTTAGATGTAGTAGGTTAAACATATGGAGGGGTAGCAAGGAGGGGCATCCACATGGAGGGGTACCATAATATATGAAATGCAAATGTTATGAGAAACTCTATTAAATCCTATATAATACATCTGCTAAACACAAATGCATTTTGTGTACCAAATACAACATTCTGTATGTGCTGTCATATGGATTGTTTTTCGTAAGTAACAATTACTCACAAAAGTATTCCCCATCAAATAAATTCTCATTCTATAATAGGAAAGGAGGTGAATAGTAAGACAGCAGAATACTTTTGGAGCACTAGATTTCTGGTCTACTGCAGTCCTCAACAATCATCACTTATTATTAAAAGCCAAAAGAGAGTAACATTTATTTTCAAATAACATATTAATAGTAAATTGGAATTACAGTGCACAAGCCAAAGAGAAAATAAGCTTGAAATTGAGATCAAAGTATAAGGGATGGTCAGAAACGAAACTGGGTGTCCAGTCATCACTCCTTTAGCAGCTGCTCTGCCTGACCAGACAGGGAGGCTTTGCTTTGAAACAGACATCTCTGTGGAAAGCATGCCTGATACATCCAATTATTGGAGATAAGCATAAATGTGGATGAGTTCGTGATTTCCTCCTTAAAATGTAAGGAATGAGCACCCATGAAGAAATAAAATTTACAGAGTAAAAACAATATTAATTTAGTGGCTATCAAATATGTTTTTATGTACAGTACAAAAAATTCTAGAGCAATGGTTTACAAAGAATCTTACAGGATCTGCTGTTGTTAATGGTCTATAATCCAAACTTCCTCTAAAGTCTCTGATCATACACATAATTTCGTAATTTGGGTTTGTAGCATCAACATCCTATAAGACAGAGAGAATCATCATTTATTATACTTACAGTAATGTGGTATTACATTTGTTATATATGGTTTGAAAATTAAAATTGAACTAATAGATTGTGTCATTTGTCACAGCCAAGCCCAAACTCAAACTAGAGATGTGATATACTTTAGTTTCAGAGTTCATGACTAATAGTATGGCGAGGAATCACTTTCATATTACAAACACAATTCTGTTAGTCCACACGCATTGTGTTAATTCTAAACCAAACACTCCTCATTAAAGTCACCTTTGACCTGTTTCAAAAAATCATGTTATACCTTAATTTTCCTAGAAAATGGAGCAAAAGAGAAATAGTACTCATTTTAAACATCGATAAAGAACTCTAAGAAAGCTGAAATTCTAAAAAAAAATTCATCTAATCAAATTCTTCTTCCCCGTTCTTTTTTTTTTTCTTTAATATGCAAGAAGGGTTTGCTAGTGATACATTCTTGGGGAAGAGAACAAATGGACCCAGCTGAGATGAGAGGGTGGGTGAGGGGGAGAGGGGGAAGGAGGAGATAGGGAGGGGGAGAGAGAGAGGGAGAGGGAGAAGGAGAGAAGGGGAGAGGAGGAGAGGGAGAGAGGGAGAGGAAGAAGGGAGGGGGAGGAGGGGGGACAGGGAGGAGAGTAGGGGAGAGGGGAGAAGGGGAGAAAGTAAGGGAGGAGGAGGGGAGGGAGGGAAAGGGAGAGAGGGAGAGAGAAGCCTAGGTCCCCAGTATAGTGATAGGTTCTCTTCAGAGAACTGGCAAAACCAAGGTGGGGGAGAGGGAGAGAGGGAGGGAGAACACGTAGGGAGAAAACTGGCCTTCCCCATTATTAGCAAAGTGGAAATATGGATTCATTTATGTTCACTTCCTAATTTTTGTTGGTTCTCTAAAAAAAGAAACAGAAAACAAAACTAAGGCATGGTAAAACAGCTTCCAAATTGACAGGACATAGAATTTAAAGGAATCAAAAGCAAGTTTTGGGCCGGCCCTGTGCCTCAGACGGTAGAGCTCCATGCTCCTAAACTCCGAAGGCTGCCGGTTCAATTCCCACATGGGCCAGCGGGCTCTCAACCACAAGGTTGCCAGTTCAATTCCTCGAATCCCACAAGGGATGGTGGGCTCCACCCCCTGCAACTAAGATTGAACACGGCACCTTGAGCTGAGCTGCAGCTGAGCTCCTGGATGGCTCAGCTGGTTGGAGCGCATCCTCTCAACCACAAGGTTGCCAGTTCAACTCCCACAAGGTATGCTGGGCTGTTCCCACTGCAACTAGCAACGGCAACTGGACCTGGAGATGAGCTGTGCCTTCCACAACCAAGATTGAAAGGACAACAACTTGACTTGGAAAAAAGTCCTGGAAATACACACTGTTCCCCAATAAAGTCTTGTTCCCCTTCCCCAATAAAAATCTTTAAAAAAAAAAAAAAAAAAGCCAATTTTTAAAATCTTTAAAATCCGAATTACTGAATGCTTACTGCTGTGGAAGAAAGACTGTTTCATGATGTAACCACTGCCTGACCTTGCCTCACTGCTGCTGACCCTCTGCTAGGTAAGGGCCAGAATGGAGACTGCTTCCCCTAAACCCCCTGGGAGACTATCTGACTCCTCCCCTGTGCTCCAGGCATGCTGGGTCCTCAACAGGTCCTGCCCTGCCCTGGGCAAGTATGTAAGGCATTTCCCCCTTACCTGGGGCAGGGTCACACCCCAGTACCCCTATCCATCCTGCCCTGTCCTATGTAACCCCTGAGGGCATGCCATGTGGTATGGAGGGTGTCCGTCATCTTGCTGCTACCCAAGACGTACCTCATATATAAGTTCCCTTAATAAACTCTTAATGTAATGATGGAGTTGTCAGCCTCTTTCTTTGGTCTCTCGGCAATGGGAAATTTTATGTAACAACTGCAAGTTACTTTTTTAAAGTAAAAACTGAGAAAATTCAGATTAACATATAGTAAATAGCTATAGTTAACAGCCTCTCCTAGCTATAATACATTATTGAACATTCTAAGATCTGATCTTTTTTCATACCATGTGCAGATTTGCTTTGAATATACTTAAATTTCAAAACTGTTAATGAAACTTACTTTCAATTAAACTTCTAGGAAATAATAACAACTACATCAATAGGGAAGTAGAATGTAAAGTGAAAATTAAGAGATCACAAAGAGATGTGAAAATATGAAGTGTACCCAGAGGAAATACCACGTGGCGTCTGTGCTAAGTATCAATAGATCTACGTATTTTGTATATTATTTATTTCAAAACCCAACTGGTCATTCTAGGGTCTTTTTCAAGTATAAACTGATTACACAGGTTAAATATTATACTGGTTCCACAATTTCCAAACACATCTTTATGATTAAGGGCATTTGAACATACTCCTAAATAAAAAACAATCCTGATGTTTTATTACAGGAAACAAATTCTGAGAATAGATATAATATAAGCACAATGGAGGAGTTATATGTACAATAACAGAATTTCTAATAGGTGAAGACCAGTAGAGAGATAAAAAGACCAGTCCTCTAAGTAATTGTATCATGCTAGCAAATGGTTTTGCTACTATGTAAGGAGAACGTGAGGGGAAACAACAGATACACTCTCAATATCCAGCATAAATAAAACACAAGGAAACTCCCCTCTTTCAATGTGTTATGTTGACCTTATTTACCATGGAAAAACAAGAATAAAATTTATAATATAATCATGTACTATAACTGGATATTCTTCTGAATGTATTTTTAGATATTTTGTAAAAGTAAACATAGCATGAGGGATAGAAATGATAAACGTCTAACTATTACATTGTTTTGTGCACCTGAAACTAAAAAAAAAAAAAAAAAAAAAAAAGTAAGTCCTATTATTCTTGAATGTTATAATACCCGGATTAGAATTCTGTGACACAATAGCTTATTATTCAAAAAGGAACAAATTCAGGACACATATCCACCTAAAACATGAAAAGTACATATATTAAAGTTATGATAACTTGTTTTCGTAAGAGTTTAAATTATTCCTCAATATCAATTTAAGGAACTACATCGAACTCTTCAAATGAATGCCTCAACACTTTTTTCCTAAGCCAATCACATTTACTGACACAGTCTACTCTTCAGTTGGTGCATACACAAAATACGTTTCTGTCACAAACCTGGGCTCTTTTCTCTCTAAGTTCTTGCTGTTGTAGTCTCCTTTTTTCTCGTTTTTCTTGTAATTTTTCTACTTCTTTCACGCAATTAGATTTTCTACGTGCTGAAAGAAAAAGATGAGCTGTAGAAGTATAGTATTCTTTTGAGTATTGTACTTATACACACAAAAAGTATGCATTTCACCACATAACCAAAAAAAAAACAAAAAAAAAAACTACACAGTGAGAAAGCATGCCCATAACAACTATGTGAACTTGACTAACAACTATGTGAACTTTACTTATGAGCTGCTTTAACGAAACGAGGAACAGGACAATATACAAATAAAGAGTCAAGAAAAATGACTCGAACATATTGATACATGTCATCTCTTGGTTTAGAATCACAGATCTCTGAAGCAAGAAACATAAGAATTTCTTCTGTAACATCTGTCAAACTATCATCTGGCCAGAATTTTAAATTCAATGCTACTGAAAACAGTTATAATTTTTATATTTATAAAAAATTTTTCTCCAAAACATACAGTTAAAAATCCAATTAGTAGACTAACAAGAAAAAAATTTTCTCCACAGTGGTAAAATGAAATCTGCAATCAAGTATAAAACTACACTGTTTTCCATTTGGGGACTTAATCAGGATGACCAAGAGAGAATACATGTATGCCTGAAATGACTGAATCCTCGATACATAATTTACATACAAGGGGGTCCAAATTCCTTTTTTGCAGCTTGAACTGGAGATATATCTGAAACACTACCATTCTGTTGTGCAGAGGACGACTGTTCAGGAAGTTGACTAGGCCGTGCACGTGCAGAACCAACCACTGTAAGTAAAACAAAATTTTTCAATTCAGAACAGAAAATTAGTAAAGGCAGACCCTTGTAACGAGCACAGAGGTATCTCAAAAGAACTGATACTTGAAAGTTGCATTAGCAAATTGCAAGGTTTTCTACTTATGCACACATAAACAGAATATATAATAATTCTGTTCCATTAAGTAACAAGCTAGGGGGTTTTCAGTGTACTATGTGCAGCCTTAGGTGCCACCAAAGTAATTTTAATTACAGAATTCAATCTGAATAACTTATATTAAAAAAAATAAAAGCCAGACTCGATTTTTAATAATCATTTAAAAAATATACGTGTGCAAAATATGAATTTTAAATATATTCTCATTTTGAAAAATTTATACAATTCAGAAGTATAGAAAGTAAAAGTTTAGAAGTCCTTCAATCCTCCCTCTATTCCAAACCTCATTCTTTGCTCCTCAAATGTGCAAATCTTTAGCAGACAATTTCCTACTGTGGATGTTATAAAAGTGACATACAAAGTAAATATAAATATTACATTCTACAAAGAACTATAAATTTTCACAGGACTCAAAGGATAGTGTTCAAAGTGCTGGTCTTTCCCTCTACCTCCAGTCTCTCCTCTGATACTTATACCCATCCTTCCTCACCGCTCATACATACATACAGAGAAATATCACTATTAGAAAGGACCATTCTGAACTGCTGAATAGTAGATAAGAAATTAACTATGCTTTACATCTCTTGGCTGAAAATATATGGAAAACCAACAATTAATTAAATTTACACCTGTTCAACTTTTTTTTATTTTTTTTTTTTTAGCTGTCTTCAAATTTACCCATGACCTTTTCTGGAAGCTTGTTAGCCAGAAAGTTATATAGAGCATGTCATGATGATTACACTTATCCTTGAGAAATCAATCAACTCACTACTTCTGCATTCCTTTCTTTCTCATAATGCTCTCCTTAAATCTGAAATATTTGGATTTTTAAATCTGGATAAATTTGGATTTTTAAATCTGGATATCCTTAAATCTGGATAAATGAGACGAATCAAAAATTGCAGAGATCATGGAGTTTCATATTCATCACGTACCTTTATAAATAATTTTCTTAATTAAAATTTATTGGGGTGACAATGGTTAGTAAAATGACATAGATTTCAGATGTACAATTCTATAATACATCATCTATATATCACATTGTGTGTTCATCACCCATAGTCAGTTCTCCTTCCATCACCATATATTTGACCTCGTTTACCCTCTTCAACCACCACCCCTTTCCCCTTATTACCGACATTATTATATTACGAAATCAGGACGATACCAATCTTAACATTAGCCACATAAAATAATAATGCCAAGGGTAATATTTACTTTTGATTTACTTTCTCAGGGCCTCACTAAGAAGGCAATAGGCAAAATTAATAGATACATTTTTACTTTACCTCTGTTATCTCTTGGAGGAGGGTCATTCTTAATAGAAGCCACAGTCCGCCGATTCTGTAAGAGAGAAAATTTTACTTTCTCTCCTTATTCCTCATAAATATATCATAATCAGCTTCCTTTAATTAAACAAAAGTAGGCAGACATACAACAATATAAAACTAAATTTTATATTTTTATATTAGAAAAATTATAAATAACCTCCTAATGAATTATTATTGCTATCAGTATCTAAATTTTATCTGAGTATTCCCCGCCCAAAAAAATATTCAGGAATTAATGAGCCAGGCACTGCTCTAAGGACTTTATATGTATTAATTCATTTAATTTTCACAACAACCCTATAAGGTCATTACTGCTGCTATTTCAGTTTCATAAATGAGAAAACTGAAGCAAAGAGAGGTTAAGTAATTTCACTAAAAGCGTGCTTTTAATCATCATGCTCTTCTACCAAAACCATGTAACAACATATTTCATCTTTGGATATCAGAAGGCAATTAATAAAATAGTAGTTGCAGACAACTTACAGCCCGGTGTTAACTGAAACATCAAAATACTCTGAGATGCATGCTGTCAGTTATAGTAAAAGGATTCACTAGACTTTCAAAGACTGCAGAGATCAGGACAGCAAATTTTTGGTCCTATTCTTTATTTACCAAGACTTCATTTTATTCCCTTAAATATACCAAATAATGCAGTGGTTCTCACTCTACCTGCACATTCCAATCAGATGGGTACTATTAAAAAGGTACTGATGCTAGGACCTTCCTTTAGATAACATCAAACAATCTCTGGGAGCAAGCCTAGGAACCAATATATTAAACAATTCTCCAGGTGATTCTAATGCACTGCAGAGATTGCGAATGACATACCCAGAAGGATAAACTATGAAGATGCTTCAGGTTGTGAAGCCACATATGACAAAGCCTATTTGCAAGTGGTAACGTGACCTTTAAGCAGTGACTCTCAATATGCTGAAATCATATGAACTGAAAATCTGCTTTATGTTCATATGCATGGCTTAAAAAGTAGGTTTTGCTGATATAGTTAAGCTTCTATCATATTATATTTTGGATGCTTATGCATGTCTTCTCTGCAAGATAGCAAGTTCCATAGGATTAAAGTCATGTCATATTTATCTTTGTAGATGATAAAATCAACAATGTAGTAAGTCAATAAATGCTTGTTGAAGTGAACTGCAGATTCAAAAACTCTGAGACTATCTGGTTTAAACAGTATTTTGTATTTTGATACAAAGTTTTAACAGTGAGAAGTCTCAACAGAAAGGCAGAGAAATTATCTTTTAAATAGAAATAATAGGCCTTTTGTTTTTACAAAGATAAACTGTTAGGGAGGATATACCATGGTTTTAAAGTTTATCTTCACAGATACCCTGTTTCCCCGAAAATAAGGCCTAGCCGGACAATGCAACTTTTGGAGCAAAAAAATTAATATAATTAATTATATTAATTAATAAATAATATAAAAAAATTAATTTTTTGCTCCAAAAGACACATTAGAGCTAACTGTCCAGTTAGGTCTTATTTTCGAGGAAACACGGTAATACAGAAATAGTTAAACTACACTGTCATTTCCTATCGTTCTTTAATAAACTTAAAATTAACTGAATTACTATTTCAAGAGACCATGGGAGAGGGTATTATGAATAGTATACAGTCATCCTTTATCAGTCATTTGTATTCATTCAACACTGACAAGCAATTGTTTCGACCCCTATCTCCTGAGAAGCTATTAGTCTTAGGAAAAATCCTAATCAGGCAAGGAATTTCTGGGATGTTATTTAATGATTGTCATAATTGTGAATTAGCCAACATCAATCTTTGAAAGTATGTATATATATACTCAGACATGCTTGTGGATGGCAGAAAGAATTAAAGTTTTTGTTTTTGTTTTTTAACAAAGCAAACTAACACTTAAAACACTCCCACAGCCTGCCAATTTCAAACCAGAACACACGCGGCGTGCACACACACACACACACACACACACACACACACTGAATTTACATCACTAACCTTTACAATTTTGTTTACTTTGGCTGAGGAGGTTGGAGGTGGAGGTGTTTCTGGGCTGGGTTCAATTTCTTCATCAGGTACAAGGTCAGGGTTAAGTGAAAAGATGCTCTCCAAGTCAATCTGTTTTGAAAACCACATGCATTTGACAATTAACCTTTTATTTTTCAAATAAATTCACACAGAGAGAATATTAAGTAATTTTAGCCTAATGAATGGTATTGCTTTGAAAACTAGATTATATAGAATTATAACCCACATATATTTAAATAATCTCTCTTAAGATTGCATTCTGTGGTCTTGATTATATGTTCAATTATGTAAGATATGGAGGAGAAATCTACCTTTCTTTGAGGGAAGTTTGTTAATCACTTGAAAGATTTTAAAAGAACGATAAAAAAATACATGTACTATATAAAAATTACATACTTTTCTGTTTTGTTTTATATTCGAAAGTTGACTACAAAACTAGAAATAAAATTTTAACCCAGGGATCATACCTCTTTGCCTTTTGTATCTCCATTTTCTATCCATTCAACGGTTACACTTTCATTATCTTCATTTAAAGATGTTACCATTGCTTGATGTATTCGGCCTAAGTGGGAATAAAATACACATTTTTAAAATGGCATGAATTATGGAATGCCTAAACACTGTCAAATACAATTTTATAATTTATAAACTATTAAGACTATCATACTACTTTTCTTACAAAGGATTTCCACAGACTCTCAGGATTAGGGTATGAAAATTGTCCACAGCACCATAAATCAATTTGTTATTCGTCAAGACCAGGAACTCAAGAAATTGGATTATACTTAAAGTTTATTTTCAGCATATATGATAAATGGTCACACAGTGGGCATGAAATCCCTGAAATTTTATACTGTTAAACAGTTATAATCATCAGAAAGTTTCCTTACTATGAGCCAACAATGACTCTGTAGAACACAGAACAAAAATTCATAAAGCAATCTTTAATACTATACTGATACACTTTTTACTTAAAAATCACTATCATATACTATACAAATTAATGATACTAATTTAAAATTACTGAAGAAAGGAATTCAAGACCAAAAAGGTTGAGAAATGCTAATCTAAAATGTTCTTTTTTTGCATGTTGCCTATCGAAATCCATTCTACTCTTTATTTTCTCTGATCACTCCAGTATTTACCATCTCTAGTGAGGACATTATATGTAATATATTAAACTTGTTTTCCCTCTCTTAATAGATTGTGGATCTGGTACCTGTAACTATAGATCAAAGTTAATTATTTTTAATTATTATATAGTATTCCATTGTTTATCACAACTTATTTAATACCTACTGATGGTCACTTAGGTTATTGCAATAAATACTATTATTGTACATTTGTCATTATTCACTTTTTAGATTATTTCTTTGGGAAAAATTCCCAGAAGATGATCAATAGGTTATATGTTAACAATGAGGAGGTGAGGGACGCCGACCCTACGCACCCCCAGTCGAAAATCTGCATACAACTTTTGACTCTCCAAAAACGTGGTTGTCCCTCAGTACCTGCAAGGGATTGGTTCCAAGACTCCCCAGAATATCAAATCCTCAGATGCTCAAATCCCCTATATAAAGTGGCGTAGATAAATGCATACAGTTGGCCTCTGCATTCGCGGACTCCCAACCACAGATCAAAAATAGTACAGATATTTAATGATAAAAAATCCATGTATAAGTGGACCAGTACAGTTGAAACCCATGTACATACTCAAGGGTCACGTGCATATATAAGTATATACACACTTATGTACGTATGTTTTTTACTTATTTCATCTGTTTTCATCTTACCTACTCATGATTATTAGTCAAGTAAGGATAGAAACTATTTGTTACACATCTGCCTCTTCAGTATTATCTAATAAAATGCTAAACATATGGAATTTTCATATGTATTCCCTAAATGAAGTCCTTGGAGCACCTTAGGACAATTTATAGTTCTTTAAATAAAAACCGCAGATACACAGTACATAAAACAAATGATATTATTATACTAACAAGGCATACAATATCTTTAAAGAAAATATTGACACTAATAATTTTATAAGTAGTTATGTATAAAATTACTGTCAATCACTATCTTCTCTATATGGGTTACAAAACTCTGAAGAAATAAGTGAATATAATCTTGTTTCAAAAATTCAAGTATTGAAGATATAAGTGTACTCTCAATAGATTGTTGTTTTTTAAAAAACTATACTATGTACTTACTGGCAATCTTTCTACTGACATATTAATTTTAACAACTGCATAGCACTCCATAAAAGGAATGTACCACAATTTAATTATTCCTTTACTAAGAGTAATTTAAATTGTTTCCAACTGTTTGCTATTAAAAGATGTTGCACTGAGTATGAATGTTTTCATAAATAAAACTTCTAGAAGCAGAATTAATGAATCAAAGAAACTGAAATTTTGATAGACATTCCAAAATTGCCCTCTCTTACCCTCCCCATCAACAACAGGACTTATTGCTCCACACCGTCAGGGAAATTGAACATTATTACTTTAAAATTTTTTACCATACTGATAAACCAGATCTTTCTGAAGCTACTACTTTCTAAGCATATATATGTCAGAGACTGGCTCATTTAATCTACATTGGGGTTCATTCACTATCACAAACGTATCTATGAAGTACATATATCCATTTTTAAAATGAGGAAACTGAAACTCAAAGTTATATAGCTAATTAGTAGTACAGATTTAAAAAAGATTTAAACCACGGTCAGATACAAAAGCTGCTACTATCACTACGCTTCTCTACTCCTCTATATTAAGCTGAAGAAAACTATGTAGCGTAAATGGCAAACACCCCTGCAAAAATTTATAAACTGTACAATAGATTCTCAACCCTCATGTACATAAGAAACCCTTAGGGAGCTTTAACAAAATAAAATGATGATGCCTGAGTCTTACCCTCAGATAATGAGTCATTTCTTATCAATTTCCATCAATCACCTTTTGTAAGCCATCAATGCCTTGTCCCAGATTATTGCAATTCTCTCCCAATCAGTCTCCTTGCTTCTACCCTATCTGCCTTCTGTGTATTCTTCATAGAACAGCCTAAACATTCCTATAAAAACTAAGTCACATTATGTTATTCCTTTGTTCAAAACCTTTTAGTGGCTCCCAATTACGTTAGGAAACTTGTTGCAACAATGTTGCTAACCTTTTTAGGTATCAGAGGGATTATTTTTTATGAATTTGTACCAACTGGACAAACAGTTAATCAAGTTATTCAAGTTAAACAGTTAATCAAGTTAAACAGTTATTCAGAAGTGCTGAAAAGGCTGCCTGAAAAAGTTAGACAACCTGAACTTTTCGCCAACAAGTCATGGCTCTTGCATCACGACAATGCACCAGCTCACACGGCACTGTCTGTGAGGGAGTTTTTAGCCAGTAAACAAATAACAGTATTGGAACACCCTCCCTACTCACCTGCTCTGGTCCCCAATGACTTCTTTCTTTACCTGAAGATAAAGGAAATATTGAAAGGAAGACATTTTGATGACATTCAGGACGTCAAGGGTAATACAATACCAGCTCTGATGGCCATTCCAGAAAAAAATCCCAAATTGCTTTGAAGGGTGGACTAGGCGCTGGCATCAGTGCATAGTTTCCCAAGTGGAGTACTTCGAAAGTGACCATAATGATATTCAGCAATGAGGTATGTAGCACTTTTTCTAGGATGAGTTCGCGAACTTAATTGTCCAAACTTGTATATAACAAAACCCTACATGATCTGACCACTCGTTACCTCTGTAACCTCATTCACGCCTGACTATGGTAATTGTCCATTTTACTGACTGATCCCTATCTCACACAATACTCCATCTTCCTCCTAAAAAGTTCTAGATGTGTCAAGGACTTAAATGTGAAAGGCAAATGTAAAAGCAACTGAGTAAATAAATAGTGGTGCCATTTACTGTGGTAAGTGGGACATTAGAGGAGAGGCAGGTGCTGGAGGTGGAGGGAAATGATGAGCTGTATTCAATGGAGGGGCTTAAAAAAAGAAATGAGAATCTTCCCTGCAATTTGATTTGGACAGAAATTAGGTAAATAACCAGTAGAAGTGCCATGTACCAGCTGGGTCCTCTGGGAAGCAGATGTTGAGACAGGAGGACAAGAGGTTTATTGTGAACAAGAAAAGGAGGAGGAAACCTGACTGGGCATGGAAAACTTTCAGCTCATGATGCAGATCTGAAACCTGCGAAGGAGAGGGGAGATGAGGTTGTTGAAGAAAGGAGTACAGATTGGGGTTTCCGTGCAATTACCAATAGATATAAAAGCAGGATTGAGCAGAGAAAGCCTAGACCTTGAAGCAGAACTGACAATGTGGTGGCCAACCCAGCAAGGAGTCCCGAACAAAGACGGTAAGGAAAGGAGTCCCACACTGGGCCAAGATGGAAATACCCTGGTACCCAACTGTCCTCAGTCACTGGCTGGAGGTTTGCCAGGAAAAACAAGGCCTCAACTCAAAAGCTAAGGAGCCCGAAGGTATTAACAGCTGGAGGCTGTCAACTCAACACACTCTCTAGAGCTGAAGAAGTACTTTCTTAAAGGCAGATACACAAGCAGTACACCTGAAAAACAGAGAGTGGACCCCAGAGAGACCTGAGCCGCCTGCTAGTCACCATCACAATCTAGGAGGAGCTCCCACTGTTTGCACCGAGCCCCCCACATGCATCACCATCTCCACAATATGAGGCGGAGGCCCAGCAGCCACCCTTCCCCACCCCACCACCCCCAGCAGCCTCCCAACAGTAACACCCACTGGGGGGACAAGATTATTGCAACAAAGATTTTAGGGAAAGTGAAGTGTTTTCATATAAGACATCAATATAATTTCAGCAATAGGAAATGACCCCCAAGAACATTTATACCATAAAGAATAACCAGCAGGAAATGGAGAGGCAGGGGTTGAGGCTGTTGGAGACAGAAGTACAGATAGGGGTTTCCACGCAATTCCACCAACAGAATTACGAAAATGAGAATGGGGGAAATGAGGTGTTTGTTCAAAAAGGCAAGACCTACACCACCTACGGTTAGGCATCTACCACAATATTCCAACTAGATGTGTGAGAAAAGGGAAACCAGTGGGGCAAAATCTGTATCAGGGTTGTTAAGTTACAACTTCACAGGGACCTTAACCTCCAAAAATAGCCTAGAAATTAGCAATGAAGACAAAGAAACTCAAGGAGCTAACACACACAGTATCAATGGTCTTCTCAACACTGCTACACCCACAACTTCAATTACCAATGCAGACGCCCAGAAAGCCTCAGGCAGCAAGTAGCAGTCAAAAGCAGCTGATCCACTAGTTAAGACTAAGCTCTAGGTTTAGTAGGGCAGGATTGAGAAAATGTTGGCTTATCTCTACCATGGTCCAGGTTTGCTCATGCAAGAAGAAATAAATACGAAATTTCAGCAGGAAGAAATGAATAAGTTTGGAGCTAAATGAATGAATGAAGTCTTACGTGTTTGCTCTCTGCCAGTGGATTACATTACCAGAAGTATCTGCAGTGCCTATGCAGCGTGGAATTTTTATTTTTACCAAAAGTTGTCTCTCAAAAAAATTTTAAGCCTGACTTTTCCCAATATGCCTTTAAAGTTTTTTTAAACAAATTGTTTTATATGTGGTTCAGTTAAGATATACTCAAATACTTCATTTTTAAATGTAATAAAAATTCATAATTTGATTTTTTTCGAAAGTCAAAAAGTAAGCACTGGTTAACACAGGTGTGAAGTATTAAAATAAAAAGAGGGAGAGATATATGAGATTTTTCAAAGGAAAAATATCATTAATTTCATGATTAGGTATAAGAGGAAAGGTTTCAGCCTGGTTAACTGGAAAAATGATAGTAGTGGCAGAACAATGAGATATTTTATTTCTATGTCTCAGTTGTTAACAGGAATCACGCATGGTGTTAAGAAGACAACTACAGGTATAGAAGTACAGGTCAGAGACAAATCAGAAATGGAAATCTTTCCCTAGAACTTGGGACAATCTTCCCACATGGCTCTCTAAATACCACCCTATTTCTCTGGTTTGAGAAAATTCCTGTACTTCATCCTCCATAATACTCCTGTTTGACTCTCTGATTCCTCATTTACTTTAATATGAACTGTATCATATATACTTCTACATTGAAAAAAAAAATAGAGCAAACACTTATGTACCTACCACCAGCGAGGTTAAGAAACAATACCTCTGAAACCCTGTATGTCCCACTCCTTAGGTGAATCACCCTCTCCCTCTCCTTCTCCCTGACACCAGAAGAGACTATCACTATTCTGTTGAGATAATCATATTGTGGCTTTTCTTTATAGTTTTACCACTTATAAATGTAACACACACAAAACTCTAAATAGTTTGCCTATTTTTAACCTCTGTATAAAACGGATTGACATTGAGACTTGTGTAACACTATTTTTCCAAGATACATTTATGTTGTTGTATATAACCAGTTCACTCATTTTCACCACATATGACTATGCCAAAATTTACCGATTTTTTTGTTGATGGACATTTATGCTTTTCTTATTTGGAACAATGGTGCTGTAGGCATTCTTATACTCGTACATGTGTACTGATATGAATATGCAAGAATTTCTCTGAGATATATAGTAAGAAAAGAAATATACAGAATACACATGAATAACTTTTCTAGTTAGTGCCATGTTTCCTATACAAGCTGTGCTTGCAATGATTTATAAGCCCACTAGCAATTACTTCACATCCACAATATTTGTAATGTCTCTCAATGAGGTTGTGCCCATTTTAGTGTTTGTTGGCCATTCAAGCCTTTCCTATATTTGTCTTTCCTCTTACATCTCTAAAGAAATTCTCTATGTAGTCTTGCTATTAATTTTTTGCTATATGTGTTGCAAATATTTTCTCCAAAGTTTGTGGCTTATGTTTTCACTTTCTTTAAAGTGTCTTTGGATGACTTGAAGCTCTTAATTTTAGTGTAGTAAAATATATATTTGTCAATTATATATGACTTTTTATGTCGTAAAACTCTTCCTGAGAGTCTTACATTTTCTACTAAAGTTTTACAAAGCCTTTTATATTCAAGGCTGTAACCTACTGTAATTTTGATCAGCGTGTATGGTAACACAATTTCCACTTCCCCCACAATGGAAAACAAATTGTTCCAGTAACACTTCCTGAAAAGCCCTCCCTTCTACTTATCTACAACACTACCTGTCAAATTGAACCAAAATTACACTTCTTAATTATTATCATAGCTTTACAGTAAATATTGCTATCTGGTAAAATAAGCCTTCCATCCTTATAATTCTTTAAGAGTTCCTTTGATATTCTTAGCCTTTTGTATGTTTGTATAAATTTTAGAATCACCTAGAAAAGTTCCAAAAATCAAATAAACTAACAATAAAAAACCCCACCTGTTAAGATTTTGATTGTAATTGCATTGAATTATTCTACTTTGGATTTTTACATCATTGGTCAAGAGTAATACTGGCCAACAGTTTCTTCTGGAATAGTGTAAAATTAGAATTATGTGAACCTTGAGTGTTTGGTAGGAACTGGTTAAAACCATCTTGGCTTAGGGTTTTATTTGTGAGAAGGTGCAATTTCCTTAGTAATTATGGTATTACTGTAGTTTCTATTCTCAACTGTTTTGATATTTCTCCAGATTTACACAAGTTTTCACATGCTGGGCATGAAGTTTGTTCATAATTATGAGGAATGCCTTTGGCATCTGTAATAATAACTTTTTCATTCCTAATTTTTCAACCTTTTTTGATAAATCTCACCTTTGTCAATTTTGTCTTTTCCAAGAACATACTTGGTTTTGTTGAGCCCTTTTATTGTGTTATTAAATACTGAATTACTGCACTTATTAGTATTTCTTTCAGCCTACTTTGGGTATATTTTGATGATTTTTCCCCCTAAATTCTTAAGATGGATGCTTAGCTCATTCATCATTATCCATTTTTCCTCATAAGCAATTAAAGCTGCACATTTCTCTCCAAGAACTGCTTTAGCAGCATCTTACAAATTTTGACATGTAGTTTTGTTATTGTTCAAACTATTTTCTAATTTTATGTGTTGATTCTTTGACTCTAGGTATCCTGTTAATGATTTCTAAAAGTGAGACATCTGACCAATCAGAATAGATAAAGCCACAAATAATTGCTATGACTTACCCAGTGCAGAGAGGCTGGGTATTACTCCCTGTATTTACCTTAATTGCACTGGACTGCCTCCCTCGGAGGAAAATTTCCTATAAACCAAGCTCCAGGGAACAAATCAGCTGCAACTGCTGACTATAAAGAGGAGCCACACAAGTCCTTGTCTTCAAACAGTGAACCTGATTCTGACTCTTTTAAATCAATCCCCTATCATCCTACGAACTTGCAATCCTTGCCAGCTCAGCCCCACCCATTTCTTAGTATTTCCAATCCATTTCTGTTCCATAGTGATATCTTGTTCTTGAGCTCAGGTATGCCTTTTTGGTTTTCTTTCATGTATCTGAAGCAGAAAGATGCCAATACGTGAACTTCATTGTACTATTTTGACCAGAAGCCCCAATCCAGCTTTGAGTCATACATCCTATTTTTAGAAAATGGGAGATTTGAAAACTGTAAGTTCACATCAATATATAAAATCAACACTATTATATGAAGTCTGACACTTAAGTTCGTGAACGCATCCTAGAAAAAGTGCTACATACCTCATTGCTGAATATCACTAATCACCTTCACAATACTCCCCTTGGGAAGCTATGCACCGATGCCAGAAACTAGTCCACCCTTCAAAGCCATTTCTGAACTCTTTTTCTGGAATGGCCATCAGACCTGTCATTGTATTACCCTTACTGTCCTGAATGTCATCAAAAATGTCTTCCTTTCAATATTTCCTTTATCTTCAGGTAAAGAAAGAAGTCATTGGGGGCCAGATCAGGTGAGTAGGGAGGGTGTTCCAATACAGTTATTTGTTTACTGGCTAAAAACTCCCTCACAGACAGTGTCGTGTGAGCTGGTGCATTGTCGTGATGCAAGAGCCATGAATTATTGCAAAAAGTTGAAGTCATCTAACTTTTTCACGCAGCCTTTTCAGCACTTCTAAGTAGTAAACTTGGTTAACTGTCTGTCCAGTTGGTACAAATTCCGAATAATCCTGGTATCAAAAAAGGTTAGCAACATCGTTGCAACAAGTTCTGGAACCTAATTGTCAGATCTTGTATAAATTATAACTGCTGGTTTCAAACTGATTTTTTTGAAACTTAAAAATCTAGAGACCTACTTACAAGCTTTCAGCTTTATTTCAACCTACTTGTAAAGATAAATTACAGTGTAAAAAATGTCATCTGTTAAGGGCAAAGAAAACAAATACTTGCAAAGAGTTTTGGAAGTAAGTCTCCCCAGCCATTTTCCCAGTAGAAGACCTCTGGGTTTTTAATATCCAAACTTCATAAAACTTCTCTCTCAACGCAAGATATTTTGGCCAAGGTTCATATAGGAAAAGATTTATATCTGTATACGCCAAAACTCAATTCACATTTTAAACAAAAGAGTGTGCAAGAAAAAAGTTCTGAGTTACAATCCAAATATAACTGATAGATGGTCAGAAAATAAAGAAGTATGCCAAGCTATCAAAATGTAGGTACAGGATAATGCTTGCATCATATTCAGTGTGAGCCACTTTCTGCCACTGTGTGCTTGTCCTGAACGTATTTCCACAGCTTCTCATATTTATTTAATTAGTCATTGTTTTGCCTAGGGTGGAATGAGTCCCAAAATAGTTAAGAAAATGCTGAAAGAAAACACTGGAGATGGACAAAAAGCAATTATAATGTGAGAAAAGATTTTTACTGCATTATAAACTGATTTGTTACCCTTATTTATTGTGTTAAACATGATAGTATTTTACTTATACAGGTGCAATTAAAAGATACGGTGAATGTTTCAATTTAAAAAATTATTACAGTAAAAGACACATTACCATTAATCCCCCTCAAAATAACTCCCCTTCGCTTCAAACACATTTATCCCATCACCCTTGCCACTTTCTGAAGCAGTTCTGGAAGTCCTCTTTCTTGACTGTCATTACTTCATCCTCTACCATGATTACGCTCTGTGTCACACATCGCCTCTGGTATGGCAATTTCCTGTCAAATAAAAACATTACAGTGTGTCCTCATCCACCTTATTCACCAGATCTGGCACCGTGAGACTTGTCTCTTTTCCAAAGTCAAAATGACTCAGGACATCGAGGCAGCTACGACAGTGCATCGCATGAAAGAGGACTTCCAGAACTGCTTCAGCAAGTGGCAAGAATGATGGGATGACTGTGTTCGAAGCGAGGGGGAGTATTTTGAGGGAGATTAATGGCAATGTGTCTGTTAGACTGTAATAATTTTTTAAAATTTAAACATTCACCATATTTTTTAATCACACCTTGTTCGTACGTAGGGGATTGATAATGTCAATTACACTTTTTAAAACTGGTTAGGGAGTTTGGGTTGGTAATTACCACGGCAATTTTTTCCCATGTAAAATAAAGGCAAATAGGCTCCCAAGCAGCATTTTCATACATAGCATCTGATTTTTAGGAACAGATTATGACCTTAGTGGGTGCTGACTGTATTGTTTAAAAACAAGATACTCATAGGTTTCTGCTTAGTGAGAATAGACTTTTAAATACAATTATGTTATACAAAAACCATCTTACGATGGTTGCAATTTTAAGAAATATCACAGTGTCTCTATTCACCCATTTTCAACCTAAAAAAATGGCAATTTCATATGGTTCAACCCAAGAGAAATGTAAATTTCATGCCAAATTTAAATGTCAGGATAATTAATAAAAATATTACCTGCCAAATCATATCATATATATATAAAATATTTTGAAATAATAACCTTTATTTCAAAGGCATTTTAACTTAGTTCATTTTATAAAACTATCTGTACATAATGAGTCTCCACATTTTGCTATGGTGAAATCAAACTAAATAGTTCAGATCTCAATTTTTAAATATTTGTTAGTATATATTAAGATAAATTACTTTTAAAAAATAAAAAACCCACTGAACATATGACTGAACAGAAGAACATGTGAATTCAAGCCACTTTTGCACCAGTGAACAAAAATAACAAATATATAAACTTTATATTTCTGGACTTTCTAATCTTTAAAATTAAGACAGTTACTTTAGATTGCTATTAGTGCTATTTAACTTGCCATAAAATCTCATTTATTTATTCATCTGTCAAAAACAAGTTTTACATGTTGACAACTGCCTTTTGGTCTTTGAAAACAGGATCCTATTATATGTTTCCTAGTTCACAGCTGAATTCACAGCAGCTGTGAGGCTAAGAAATGCCAGCAACCAATTAGGCTGGCATAAACCTTGTCTAGCATATGAAGTATAATTTGGTTGCAAATGCAGAAGAGCCAAAATAAAACAGCAAAGAATACTTAATAAAATATTACGAGCATTTAAAAGTGTGAATATTTAAAATGCTAACAAATTTGTTTTATTAAAACGACAGTGGTAGAACATTAGGAAAAATATGAAAAAGCAACAATCAATTCTTTTTAGACTAACCCTATTTTTAAAAAAGCTGCTGTTTTTGACATACCTTAGATTATAAACTCCAGTTTTTTTTCTATTTCTAATTACCCTACTAGAGTTGAGGTATGAGCATGTATGTGACAAGTCTTCCCCAAAAGTAAACATTATTTTTTATCAGTTCCTCTGGAGCTGCTTCTATGAAATTTTCTTTTCATACTTCTAAAATAGTAAGACCTTAATAAAATTTTCAAAACCAAATTATATATGAATAACATGACTAAAATAATAAGTGAAAATAAAACTTGAACTGTAAGATTGTTTACAATGGCTATTTCCAAACCTTTTGAAGTTGTTAAAAATCTACTGTTTTTGTTTAAAGTTTAATTTGACAAAAATTAATGCTTTATAAATATGACTTTAAAAACTATTGAATATTTTTGCACAAACTGAAAAAACCTGTAATCACTAGTCATTCGTGTGTATATAGCCATGTAATAAAAATACAAAAATCCAGTTTATATGCTAACAAATTAAAATATATAGTACGCTAGTGTATCTATTGATAAAACTTCTAGTAACCGCCACAATTTTCAGAATACCACTTCGTAATTTGAAAGGCTCTTTTTTATTGACTTTTTAAAAAATGGTAGTAAAATCTGGTTTTTTTTTCCTTTTGCATCTTCGCAGGCGGGGACTAAGGAAAAGCAAGCATCAATATCCATTCTCAGAAGAACAAAGAAATAAATATTACTGTGAGTTATACAATCACACACTTAGAACAAGTGCTCGGCAGAATAATGTCATTTCCAGAGGGTGAGTAAAATATATATGCTTACTCCAAGTAGTTAGTAAATAGACATTTGAAAGAACCACTATCTTCCAAGTCGGTTCCTACCAGAAGAGAATCTTGATAAGTTATCTTAAAACACACTCACCTCAAAACTTGTGGGACTTCATATCATGTGACTGATTATAATCTGTCTTAAATAGGTTTCTCATTTTTTTCTTAAGTTTTGTATAAAATACTACTCTAGTAAAATAAATCAATTACATATTTTGTTAGAAGAACCAAGTGCCAGTGTAGAATGGGAACTCCAAATTTGAGTGCATCTTTCCAAGTAGTCACAGCAAGACATGTTGTATTAATTAGCTTTTGTCGCCTAAGGTTTGTTTTAAACCTGTCTTTTAAAACATACACTTTTCTTCATCTTATTAAAAAGTTCCTAAAAGAATGCTCCTTCAGGAACATGAAAATAATCCAATGGGAAAAAGTTGGGAAAATGAAGACTGCCAAAATGGTGCTTTCAAATTGAAAGACTAACTATGACAATCAAAGGACATTACTAAAAGCATTATTCAGAAAATGAAAAACATTGTTAACAGCGCAGTAATATCCACAGATTACTTCTTGTCTTGCCCAGTACGTCAAAGTTTATAATTCATTATTTATATTCTGTCGAACAGTAAACGTCAATCTGTTTCTAGATGCCACTGACCAATAAATGAGGACAGAAAATAATCTGGTGATTTGTTGGAGATCATTATAGGCGATGCAGCAGAAGTTAAACTCCCAAACTCCGATACCCAGGTTTTGTTAGGTAATCTAAGCAGCCATGAAAAGAATCCTTAATGAGGACAATGTAGGCGTCACACCTTCTTCAATAACTTTGCTGGAACAAGAAGCCATTAGAGAAGGACATAAATAACGCCTCAGCTGACCGGGTAACAGTGCTGCTGCTGTTTAGTAAATCCCGGGGGAATGTGACTTTGTCAAACATAGAGACCTTTTTGTTTTGGTTTATCACATTAAGATGTTACTGTTTATAACTAAATTTTAAAAGTTCTAGCATTTCCCTTCTTAGACTTTAAACAAAGCTCAAATTGTGACAAGAGAAAAATGGGTCTGATATGGCAAAGAATTTTCATGAATACAACTTAGAAATGAGACAAACTTTATTCATATTGTAAACACACTACAAATTTTCAAATTCTTACCTCCTCTGTCCATTGTTTTGAAAAGGGAACTGAAAAATTAATAGTGCTCAGTTTCTCTGGGGTAACAGGAAAACTTCAAATCTTGTTGGGGTTTTTTGTGATGACCACCAATAACAATTTGGCAGAACTATCATTTAGAAGAGGGCATTGTACAGCTATTTAGAAAATTTCCATCCTGAATTTGCACAAGGTTAATAAGAAAAGTGTCATAAAGGGGCTATGATCCCATAAAAAATTTTTAAATCACTGTAGTTTCCTGATATTCTGCATATTTGGGATTGGGACAAGAGAGGATTTAAAAACTTTAAAATCACTTAAAAAAGAACATAAAAACTGGATTTCTAATATCATAATAAGTTATATGATTAGGATTCCAACTAAAATACTGAAAATGTAAGAAAAGCATTAAAAACTTCATAAAGTTTAACTAAAGGTTAATAACTAAATAAATCTCAACACATTTTAATTAAAAATCCATTCTTCATATCTACATTCCCCCAGGTGATAGAATATCTGAAACATATCTTTATTCATTTCTTGAGGAGTAAAATATTTGCTATCTAGAATACTACAGAATTTTACAAGTGGTATTAAACAAATAAGTTGTTGTTGATAGCCCAAACTTTTTTACTATACGTGCTGCCAAAGCAAACACTAATCCCAAATTTCGAGAACTGCCTTTCACAGATGTTCTGCTGGATATATTGAGCAATGCTATCTCATTGCTCCCTGGCTTAAATTCTTATTTATTCCAAAGGGAATCCCAAACCAATACAGCTGTGCGATTCTGTGACCTTTTCATAGCTACACGTAGATATCATCTTCTCTTATGCTTAAATACATCCTAACAAGAGATAGGGATCTTTTGGAATGTTTTTCAACAGTTCTCAAAAGCAGTATCCTAGGCAATGCAGACTTGTACATATATCTACTAACAAAATTTAAACGTAACTCAAATAGCTGCCAAAAACATTATAAAATATTCAGCTATTCCAGTTGGTTTACAGCTACCCCCCTAACTTTCATGAGAGAATTTAAAGCCTGAATTCAGGCGACTGGGTGCAATAAATGTTGAGTAAAAGTTGCAGACATGGTAATGAGGACACCAAGCTGACTGATAACATCAGAATCTTAAAACAAAACCAAAAAACCCTCACTGAAACTGAGGGTTGCTAAATGGGCGGGAGGGGTGGGGGGTGGGGGGGAGGGGGAGGGGATTGGAGGGCAGTGGGTGACCACAGGATGGCCACGGGTTTGAAAATTCATCTGGGGAAGGTAATTTGGTGGTTACCAGAGGGTAAGGGGTTGGGGGGTGGGGGATGAGGGTGAGGGGGATCAAATGTATGGTGATGGAAGGGGAGCTGACTCTGGGTGGTGAACACACAGTGTGATTTATGGATGATGTGATACAGAATTGCACACCTGAAATCTATGTAATTTTACTAACAATTGTCACCCCAATAAATTAAAAAATAAAATTAAAGTATTTAAAAAAAAAAGAGGCTAAGCAGTCTGAATATTCTACTGAGATGAATCTTATTTTATAACATTTTAGAAGAGAAAATTGATACTGTCTACAGAAACAGCAGCATATGCCAACACTAATAAGAAAAAAATCCCTAGTATTGAAACGCTAGCCTGTTTATCTGTCTTCCAGGATAACGGAACAGCTTCCCTGGAAACCTTAAAGGCTATAAACACATCATAAGTGATTTTCAAAAACACATATTCTAAAAAAATATTTTGTCACCAGAAAAGGAAGAATATGGGAAATGCCTATCTAAGCCAAATATTAATGATACCTACTCTTAAACATGAAAAATAACACTGCTAGACATAGAGGAAATCTTAATTGAAAATGCTAAGGTTGGGCATACTAGTACGTCAAACCAGTTGTCACTGAAAATGAATTTTAAAAGTCACATTCTTAACTACTACACGAAAATGCTTTCCTTTGTGCATTACTGTGTTGCGTGGTCTTGAACAGCAATGGAGGTTCAGAACATTGACCCATAACTTTTCTGCTATGGACTTAACTGTATCCTCCCGCCCCTAATGCATATGGTGCAAGTCCTGAACACCAGTGGGATGGTGTTTGGAGAAGGGAGGCTTAGCTGAGGTCATGCGAGTGGGGCCCTCATGATGGGACTCGCGGGTTTATAAGGGGAAGAGGAAGATAATGTCTCTCTATCGTGTGAGGACACAGTGAGGAGACAGCTGTCTGCAAGACAGGAGGAGGCGCTAACCAGGAACCCTATTAACCATCACTCTGATTTTTGTTGGACTTCCCAGCCTCTGGAACTGTGAGAAATAAATGTCTGTTGTTTAAGCCACCCAGTCTACGGTATTTTGTTATCCAGCCCAGGCAGATTAACACATCCTCTTTCAAATGGCAAACGCCATGCTCAGGCAATAGGAATACAAAGATGAAGAACGTACGTTCCCTGCCCTGTGCCAAAATCTCACCCGCTGAATATCATGTCACTACTTCCCCCCAGGAATTAGTCATCACAATCTCTGTTCCACTTTACCTGTGGAAGCCTATCAGCGTAGTGACTCTGAGCCAGAGAAATTTCTACTTTCAATGCCTGACCAATGTAGATTAAGAGAATAGATGATCACTCCTTTAAGCGCTTTTACCGCTAGGGTAAAATATGGAACAGCAAATTCAGTGTGGCTAGAGCAAAAGGTACACAAAGAAAAGTAGAGCCATAGAAGCTCACTGTGGAGAGACACGCCAAAGTCAGATTATGAGTCTGGTTTTGTACATTTAAATTTGAGATATCGCCAAGGTATCTAGTGGAGACATCAGTATCTCCATATATACAGTATGTATCTGATATAATGGGGACAGTACAGGTTGAAGATAAAAGCTTGAGAATTGTTAGCATACAGAACATGCATTCTCAACAGGGGGCAAAAATCAGCACCTTGGAAGGGCAGAGTTTAGATATTACAATGGTTTCTGCCACCCCCCAAATGGCCATAGCACATAAACAAATATACAGTATACGTGACATTAAAATTTCATGGGTCCATAAACAGATGAATGGATAAAGATATGGCATAGACACACACACACACAGAGGAATGAATATTACTCAGCAATAAAAAAATGAAATCTTGCCATTTGAGACAACATGGATGGACCTAGAGGGTATTATGCCAAGGAAAATAAGTCAGACAAAGACAAATACTTATGATTTCACTTATAAGTGGAATCTAAAAAAACAAATGAATAAACAAAACAGAAACAGCCCTATAGAGAACAAGCTGCTGGCTGCCAAAGGGGAGGGAGGGATATAAGCAGGTGGAAAAAAAAAATGGATACATAAAATTTCGCAGGAGGGTGTTATGGAAAAAAACATGTTTAAAATGGTTATTTGGAGAGGAGCAATAATGAAAAGGGGCTGGAAAAACTAAATATAAATAGTATTTAAGGCAATGAAAGTAGGTGTGATCATCAAGTGAATGAGGGTAGAAGTCCTGGTTTTCAATGTAAAGGTCAAGGAGATGAGTTACCAGCACAGATCAAGAAGTTGCCAGAGAAAAAGAAAAATCAGGAGAGTAGAGTCCAAGAACCCAAGTAAAGAAGGTATTTCGAGGAAGAGAGTGAGACAACTGTGTCAAATGCTGTTAACAAATCAAGTAAAATTTAAGAGCAATGCCTAAAACAGAAAGTGGAATCAAAGTTTTGTTTTCTTTTAGATGGAAGAAGAAATAATAGCATTCCAGTATGTTGATGGAAATGATTCAATAAAGAAGAAAATATTGATGATGCAGCACAAAGAGAGAACTAATGAAGTGGTAACTTTGGGCAGGTAAACGGTATAAAAATCTAGTGTGCAAGAGAAGGAAAAAGGCCTAAAATAGGAACAGAAAGGGTTTGTGCATGGCAAAGGAAGGAAGGCAGAGTTAGGGGTGCAGATACTGGTACTTGGGTAGATGTGGTAGACTTGTAGTTATTTTCTGGTTGCTTTTATTTCTGAGTAGTAAAATGGCAAGCAAGGTCATCTGCAGAGCATGGGAGAGCAAATCAACACTAAGAATTTTGAGAAAAATCAGCTAGGAAAGAATGAAGGAGCTAGAGACATGACTACTCATTCAAGGAAAGTAGCCATGAATTTAAATTGTGATCAGTCGGCATAACTGTTCCCCCTCCAATGCATTTTAAACAATCAAGAAAGGGCAAGGAGGTTTAAAATACATAAAGGAGGGTGGCTGGTTAGCTCAGCTGGTTAGAGTGTGGTGCTAATAAAACCAAGGTTGCCAGTTCACCCCACATGAGCCACTGTGAGCTGCGCCCTCCTTCAAACAAATAAAATAAAACACATAAAAGGAGTGATCTGGGGGTTTAGCAATCAAGAGAGGGACAAAGAAGTAGAATGTATATATGATGTCTGACAATTAAGTTTGCCAACTTATCCTAGAAAAAGTGCTACATACCTCACTGCTGAATATCACTATGGTCACCTTCGAAGTACTCCCCTTGGGAAGCTATGCACTGATGCCAGAGCCTAGTCCACCCTTCAAAGCCATTTCTGAACTCTTTTTCTGGAATGGCCATCAGACCTGTCATTGTATTACCCTTACTGTCCTGAATGTCATCAAAAATGTCTTCCTTTCACTATTTCCTTTATCTTCAGGTAAAGAAAGAAGTCATTGGGGGCCAGATCAGGTGAGTAGGGAGGGTGTTCCAATACTGTTATTTGTTTACTGGCTAAAAACTCCCTCACAGACAGTGTCATGTGAGCTGGTGCATTGTTGTGATGCGAGAGCCACGAATTGTTGGCGAAAAGTTCAGGTTGTTTTTGTCTAACATTTTTATGCAGCCTTTTCAGCACTTCCAAATAGTAAACTTGGTTAAGTGTCCACTTGGTACAAATTCATAATGAATAATCCCTCTGATATCAAAAAAGGTTAGCAACATCATTGCAACAGGTTCGCGAACTTAACTGTCCAACCTCGTATAAGGCACGGCTTATAAGGAAGCATGTGAGGACATAAGGTGGAATAAGAAACGATAAAGAGTAATAGGCTTATAAATACTGGTGGGGTCAAAAGATTAGTGAAGTCAGGATACTAGACAGAATATGCTGGAAAGACAGAGTGGTGACTGAAAAATGAGATGCTTAAAAACTGAGATTAAGGAGACACTACATGGAGATGTCAGGGGATAGTGAATAAGGCCAACGGCAAGCTCATTGAAAGGAAGGACAGAAAGAAGTTCAAAGTTCAGAGAGGGTAGGGGTTTGGATGGATCATCTATATATGAATGTTGCAATTACCAAGGAATATGATAGGGAAAGGGTAGGAGAGAATAACAGTGAGTCAGGAATTCTTTATATATTTTGGATATTAACCCCTTATCTAATGCATGATTTGCAAATGTTTTCTCCCATTTCGTAGGTTGCCTTTTCACTTTGTTGATGGTTTCCTTTGCTGTGCAGAAGCTTTGTAGTTTGACGTAGGCCCATTTATTTTTGCTTTTGTTGCCTAAAAAGGGTGAATTTTATAATATTACATCTTCACAATTTAATTGTGAATTACATCTCAATTAAAAACTAATAGGTCACAGTAACAAGGGAGAACACAGGGAAACAGAAAAGGGCTATTGATGGAACTCAGGGAAACACCAACATTTAAGAGGCAGACAAGAAACAAGAACTTAGAAAGGGGATTAAAAATAGTTCAAGAAGTAGGAAGAGAACTCAGATAACAATCAAGGCCAAGGAAACAATTTTTAAAAGAGACAGACAAAAGTACTATAATTAACAAAAAAGAAAACAACGTTCACTTTTACTAGTAATAATGCAAATTTAAATAACAATTCCCCATTTTGCCTATGAAAACGTTTTTAAAAAACTTTCTTGAGATATAATTCACATAACATACAATTCATCCACTTAAAATATGTAATTTAATGGCTTTTAGCATATTCACAGACATTGGCAACCATCACCACTGTCACTTTCACAACATTTTAATCACCTCAAAAAGATACCCATATCCTTTAGATATCACTCCGTCTTTCTCCAACAACCCCACCACCACCGTCAAAAGCAATCACTAATCTACTTTCTGTCTCTACAGATTTACGTATTCTTGACATTTCACATAAATGTTATATTACATGACCTTTTGCCACTGGTTACTTTCACTAAGCTAATCTTTTCATTGTTTGTCTATGTTGTAATATTCCATTTTATGAATAGACCACAATTTGTTTATTCGTCAGTGGGTAGTAAAATCACCTTTTGGCTATTAGGAATAATGGTATGAACACTTATGTATATGTTGTTGTACTGACAGATGTTTTCATTTCTCTTGCATAAATTCCTAGGACACGGCATTGTTGTTTTGTTTGTTAGAGAAAGTTTTAGCCTCGCTACACAGCAAAACTGAGCAGAAGGTAGAGAGATTTCCCACACGGCTCCTGCCCCCACACATGCACAGCCCCCCCCATCACCGACATCCCCACCAGGGTAGCCACTGGTAACAACTGATGAACCTGCAATGACACATGAGGTCTGACAATTAAGTTCGCAAACTTGTTGCAACGATGTTGCTAACCTTTTTTGATATCAGAGGGATTATTCATCATGAATTTGTACCAACTGGTCAAACAGTTAACCAAGTTGACTATTTAGAAGTGCTGAAAAGGCTGCATGAAAAAGTTAGACGACCTGAACTTTTCGCCAATAATTCATGGCTCTTGCATCACGACAATGCACCAGCTCACACAGCACTGCCTGTGAGGGAGTTTTTAGCCAGTAACAAATAACTGTATTGGAACACCCTCCCTACTTACCTGATCTGGCCCCCAATGACTTCTTTCTTTACCTGAAGATAAAGGAAATATTGAAAAGAAGACATTTTGATGACATTCAGGACATCAAAGATAGTATGACGACAGCTCTGATGGCCATGCCAGAAAAAGTTCCAAAATTGCTTTGAAGGGTGGCTTCAGTGCATAGCTTCCCAAGGGGAGTACTTTGAAGGTCACCATAGTGACATTCAGCAATGAGGTTATGTAGCACTTTTTCTAGGATGAGTTCACGAACTTAATTGTCGACCTCATATATCATAACCACTCAAAGCCCATTACGGTTCATTCTTAGTGTTATCCATTCTACAGGTTTGGACAAAAGTATAATGACATGTATCCACAATTACAGTATCATACTCGTATTTTCCCAGCCCTAAAACCTTTGTGTTTTGCCTATTCAACCCTCTTCCCACTCCCAACCTCTTGAAAAGGTGTCTGAAAACCTAAATTGCTGAGGACGTGAGGACACAGGTAGTCTATTCATCACTGATGATAAGCTCACAATTCATAGTCAATATTCAATGAATGCTTGCTACGTGCCAGGCACCGTATTAGATGTTAGGTTTACAATAGAGAACCAAACAGACAAGGTCTGTGCCTTCAAAAAAAATCACAGAAATAAATATACACAGATGGTGCACAACTTACTATGGTCTGAATTACGATTTTTTGACTTTATGATAGTGGAAAAGCGATGCACATTCAGTAGAAAGCATACTTCAAATTTTGCCCTTTCCCGCTCTAGCGAGGTGCAGTGCGCTCCTCTCCGAGGAGGCGGGCGGTGAAGTGCGCTGCAGCTCCCAGCAGCCATGCCGTCACTGGTAAACGACCAGTACCCAGCAGTGTACTGTGTGGCCAATCTTTTGTGGACAGGAGTTTTGTGTTTTTGCACATCATCATGTATACAAAATGCTCATCTGGGTCTTCTGCTTCTGGTAAGAAGAGGAAGGCAATTACAAATGCTTCTCCACTTTCTACGGGGTTATGTCCTGATAACGTAAGTGTTCAGAGCACATCTGAGGTAAACTAGGCTAAGCTATAATGTTCAGTAGGTTAGGTGTAGTAAATGCATTTTCAGCTTACGGTATTTTCAATTTACAATGGGTTTATTGGGACATAACCCCACCCTATGTTGAGGAGTATCTGTACTTACAAAGGGTGACAACGTTTAAAGAAATGTAAAGTGTCCTGAAAGAGAGTGAGAGATCAAATTTTGATTTGAGAGCCAGGTAAAATCCCTCTGAACAAGTACAGAAATAATACTGAAGCTGAGAACTAAAAGCAAAAATGTAGTCAGGCAGAGTGGGCAAGAAGAAAGTTTTAGGTGAATGGCAATTTGTGCAAAGGCTCTGAAGTGAGAAAATCACTAAAAAAGGGCCAGTGAGAAGAAACACTGGGAGCAAGGAGCTAAGTGTGCGAGATGAGACAGGAAAGGTAAGAACCCGAAAGGTCACGTTAAGGATCATCTATCTGTTCCATGTCCTCCAAAATCTTGATATGATAATCTTTCCTTGTTCTTTATTTTCAGTCTCTTCTCATCCCTCCGGCTTCTTCCCTTCAACTACAAATATGCTGATTTGATTTCTCTCCACTAACCAAAGAACAAATTATTGGGTGGCATAGCTATGCATCTTCCACTTCCTATATTAAAAGGAAAGCTCCATGCGAACACAGATTTTTGGTCTTTCCCCCCATTGCTGTATCCTCAATAGCTAGTACATTGCCTTAAAGTATTCGATACATATTGGTTGAATGAAGACACACAACATGCACCCTTCCAATAAAAGGCTGGTGTTTTGAAAAATTTCCTGGAATTAAGGAAATATAGAACAGTTAAAGAACAGAAGTAACCAGCTTTAAGAGATTAAGTTTATCAATTCTGGCCTCAATAACGAGGCAATCTACTTAAGTGAGTCAACCAACTATAAACTGATAGAAATACAGAAATAATTATAGCATAATTTATTAAAGTATGTTCAGAGTTTGAAAAAATCCCAATCTATTAGTAAGGCCATTCAAGTTATTAAATTAAAAACTATGATGCTTATTTTAAAAACTTTTTTCATTAAAAAATCACTTTTTCCTCATAATCAGAAATAACACATGATATCTTATTTTTCTATATTGGCTATCAACACTAGCACTTAAAAGGTTTTCATTGTATACCTAGACCTCATAAACACTTTATAAATTAAACATGTTACTTTTTATGGGTCATTTAACTTCAGGAAAAAACATTCTATAGACACAGTATGAACTCCATCATCCAAGCCAGCAAATCTCAAAAGCGTATGTTACATACTGTGTGGACAAAGCTATGAGGAGACAGGCACTTTTACAGGCAGGAAGGTGAATTCGCATGCTCTAGGGAAGGAAACTGGCAAGATCTATCAAAATTAAAAGTACACAATTCTCTGACCCAGAGATTGTAACTCTAGGACTTTATTCTACAGATACAGTCACGTATGCAAGAAATGACAAAAGTTCAAGATTATTCAATACAGTATCGAATGCATTGTGGCTACAGATTGAGAGCACAATTGTGGTAATATTTAATCACTAATACAACATAACTACGAGAAAGAATGAGGCCATTATTTACGTACTCAAAGGTTCTCCAAGATACCATTAACTGAAAAAAAATTAAGAAGCACCAATGTGTACAATACAGCAACAGTAGGGAAAAGGTATATGTTTATACATATCTGTATAGATACACATACACAAACACACATTTGCTTGATTCACAATGCAAAACAAATACCTCTGCATGAATATAGAAGAACCTAGTAATACTGGTATCTCTTTGGAGAAGATCCAGGTAGCCTGGGGGCAGGAGGATAGAGACTTTCCAATACATACCCTTTTGGAACTTAATTATTAACCATGGGACTATAATACTGTTCAAAAAAGGTAATTAAATTTAAAAACAACGTTAAACACGTACATTAAAAGCAATGGCACACACCTTGTCATGCCATACTCTTGATGATTGGAGGATGAACACCAATCAGTTTTTTTCAGAATGTCAAAATTTGAATAGAAAGTAGTGAAAGGGGGCAGCTGGAGGACTCAGAGCATGAGCTCTGAACAACAGGGTTGCCGGTTCAATTCTCACATGGGCCAGTGAGATGTGCCCTCCACAACTAGATTGAAGGACAACGACTTAGAGCTGATGGGCCCTGGAGAAACACACTGTTCCCCAATATTCCCCAATTAAAAAATAAATTAAATAAATAAACAAATAAATGAAAGTAGTGAAAGAACAGCACAGCTAGAAGTTCATGTAATCACTGGTTCAGCAAATACCGTGTTTCCCTGAAAATAAGACCGGGTCTTATATTAATTTTTGCTCCAAAAGATGCATTAGGGCTTATGTTCAGGGGATGTCAGCCTGAAAAATCATGCTAGGGCTTATTTTCTGGTTAGGTCTTATTTTCGGGGAAACATGGTAGATAATTAAGCATGTAGAGGCCCTGTGCTAGGAACTTGAGTCTGACCAGACAATAAAACAGATAACAGAATCCCATGAAGTGTTTGACAGAGTCAATAGAGAGAGCTTGGAAAACACAAAGCAGCGGACCCAGCCTAGTCTAATAATCAAAGAAGAATGGAATGTTTAATAGAGGCAAAAAGGAGCAACAGCAGTTAGCTAGATTCGGTAGAAGTGGAGTGTTCTAAGATTTCAGGGTGCATGGAGTGCCTCAAATAAGTGGCAAGAAATGAAAGGAGAGAGGCAGGTCAGATTGTCCAGAGTCTAGAGTAAGCTATTACATGTTAGAGTTGAGCTTCACCCTAAGGGCAATAGAGGTACAGGAAGTGATCAAAAAGTTTTAAACAGGTGATCAGGGGTCTATGTTTGAAAGGGTACTCTGCATGAGTAATCTACACAAAGGTGGAGAAATCTGTTAGGAATTTGTTGCAACAACACAGGCAAGACATAATGCTAGCCTGACCAAAGTTATAGCGGAGGGATGGAAAAACTGTACAGACTGAAGAAGTACTTCCGCAGTTAAATTAAGAGAACTTGATAGGATACAAGGTTAAGGATTCAAAGAAGACATTTAGGTTTCTGATTTGGGCAATGGTATGAATAAAAGTAATGAGAGATACTGAAGAAGGAGATTTGGGGAGTGGGTGATGGGTTCAATATTGGACACGCTGAATTTGAGGCATTTATTTGACAGCCAAGTGGTAATCTATCAGATACACAAGCAGTACATGTCTGCAGCCAGCCTGGGCTAAAGCGAAACATTTAGTTCACCCGGAGAGAGAATACTGTGTGAGAAGTACTGCAGTTAGGACCAAGTCCTGAAGAGCACTAACATTTAGAGAACAGAGAGGAAAAAGCACCTGCAAAGGTTAAGGAGAGGTCTGACTGGTAGGAGGAAAACAAAAGTTTGATTTACTTTTAATTTCGTTAAGAAAAGCCTCTTAATGAAACCCAAAAGAGCACGTAAGATTAAAAGCAATGTATGGCTCTGTTAATAAAAACACACCCCAAAGAGCACACCAAGAAAATACATACATAGTATTTAGGGCCATGTTGTAGCCAACTCTCAATTATCAGCTGTAACTGGGAGAAAATAGTAAAAATGCAACCCACATATTATTCCCAAAACAAGCTCATACAACAGTTTTATAAAACTAATAATCACTGAACCTAGACAGGCCCCCAAATTTGTCAATTATGCCAAAGGACTCCTAGCAAGTTGCTATAATCTGTTGTATTTTTCTGACAATATAGCTGCTCATCTAATAAGTAGCGTCCTTTCACATGATAGCGTATGTACTTATCTAAACTTTTGAAAGTCCTGTGAGCAAGGAAGTTCTAAACTCAGGCAATGACAGAGAGACTGGGAAAGACCAGACTTTCTTTTTCAGAAGAAATTATAAAGCCACAGAGCACTTGCATTGAGTGCAACAGCTATTTAATGTGCTGTTGTAACTGACATAATAATAACCTTTTCTAGGAAAAAGTCCTATATCTAGTCCCTCAAGGGCATCAGATGAAGGGATACATAATGGTCATGCTGCGTATGCTAGTAGGATTAACAAAAACACCTGAAGGCAATCTATACCACAGAAAGTAAAATGGACGCATTATTTCATTAATGTACTTACTTCCAATGCCTGGAACATCCACAGCACACAAAGAATTCTAAAGGAATTGGAGTGCAGAGGGCTTTAGAGGCAGACAATCTATGTTCTAATCTCATTTTCTACTTATGTTATGTATGACCTTGAACAAATCAAATTCCTCATTGTAAAAATACAAGCAAGTTTTGATCAACAGCAGTATTTCATAAAAAAGCTGTCTATAGTTAAATTCTAAGACTTACCTTACTAATCAGTGCCTCTAATTTGTTCCCATTTCCTAAAAATCATCTAGATAAATCAAATCACTACATCCATTTCTCTTTAGTAGTCCATAGTGAACTACAGGCTTAAAAATACTATGAAAAAAGTTTAATGCTGTTTGTACTCCCAACTCACGTTTCATGACATGACACATAATTAGATTTCACGTGCACATCTTACAGCAGGAATTCCCTATAGTTCAACAAAAACAGATACAAATTTGTTTAAATACAACCCTGGGTGATCTCAGTGATGAAGCTTCTAGACAAACTGGACATTTGTCATGACATCTATATTATAACCTCAAATGTCCATGGGCTGAAGTAAAGAAATGGGGCGAAGGTGGCTACGCATATCTGAATCTTCTCATTGCATTATGGCTCATTTAGAAATTTTGTCAGCGAATCCCAAATATCTCATATTAGCCAACAGGCTACACATAACAAAAAAGAGAAAAATTTACCTTAATCGCAACCCTATATGGTTGATCCTCATTATTAAATTATCAATTATTGTCATTCATTGGTCCATTATTTCAAGTGTAGCTTTGACTTTTAACAACCTACTAAAGTTTGCATACCCCCCTTTTAAAGCAGATTTATTTTTTTAGAGCAGTTTTAGGTTCACAGCCAAATTGGGTAGATGATACAAATTTCCCATATATTTCCTGCTCCCACATACCCGTAACCTCCCATAGCATCAACATCTCACACGAGGTATCTTGTTAAAATCGAACCCACATTGACACATCATTAATACCCAATGTCCGTACATAGTTTACATTAGGGTTCACTCTTTTTTTTTTTTTGCATTTGTAGAATGTGGTTCCTTCAGGAAGGTTTATTTTTGGTTTAGCACATATTTGTCATGGGATTACGTTGTATGAGAAATTTTACTTATTAAGAATGAAAAGGAAAAAAAATAAGAAATAAGAGAGCACATCCCCTCGCATTTTTAATTTATGAATTAATAACCTTCCATGTTCCTCTCCCACCCATGTTTCCTGCAGGAAGTTACACACCATACCAAATGAAAGGGGTACTCACTCAGGGTTCACTCTTGGTGGTGTATTTTGCTTGGATTTTGATAAATGTGTAACACGTAGCCACAATTACAGGATCACACAGAATAATTTCACGGCCCTAAAAATCCACTGTGCTCTGTCACTTACCCTTTTTTAAGTCCTGATTTGCAAATAGCAGTTAAGAGATTCTAAACGCCAAAATGACATTCAGAATCTTTAGGATGAAAAGGGAAGGCAAAAGCCAGAGCAGAAAAAATTAGGCCAAAAATAAGAGCAAAGGAAAAGTAAAGGAGAGCAGCTGCATGTCACAAATCAAAACACCTCACCCCTTAAAGAGCTGAAGCCAGATCCTCTAAGTACTGTTTTTCCTTCCCATTCCCTTCGAGGAATTCTGAGAGGGTCTTGGCTCATACACTATGAGTCTTCTTATGTAGGCAAAGCAGGTAGTTATAGTCTAAATAAATTCCTGATCAACATATAAACATTTATTGTAAGTGACTCATACCTTAGCCTCACTGCACCACATCCATGTATTAGGGCAAAAACTATAAACAGTCCGAGTTGGATGCTTTCTTTGATATTACATTATACACAAGCGCTACAGCTCTCTCTAGTGTACTCATGAATAGGATTAGCTTGATTAAGCAGAACTGAAGAGACTTTATAATCTACATTCAGACTTTCCAAACGTTAAGTCCATTCCTTTCAACACATTGTCCTTTATTCAGCACAAGTAATACAGCACCATGTAACATCGATTGTGTTTGCAGTGTTCTGTACCTCATCTGTTCCTTAATCATTGCTCACCCTCCTAGACTGATGTAATCTCATCCATGCTACCTCTCCTTTTCAGGACTACTTTCTTAATCTATCACTAATCACTAGCTAACTCCTATTACTGCTTTTAGGAGATTAAGTGCCACAGTAGTTTCCAAGTGTCCTAGAAATTCATTCCAAGATGCCTTACCTTACCTTTGTTCCCAAGTCTTTAATAAGATGCCCTAGATTATCCCTCCTTCCTTTTTTCCCTCATCTATCCCCCTCCCATCTGTCTGTTTTAAATGCCCTTTACCTGACAAGCCCTCCAAGACTAGTTCAGGAGCCTATCACGTGTATTGCCATATGGGTGGAATGCCTCCTTCCCCCCAAGGCAATCTACTGGTCATCTTCCTCCCACTATTTAAACTTCCCTTTCCATGAAATGTTGTCAGACCACTGTTAGGAGATGCTACTTTTTCTAAAATAATAGATCACAACCCTAGGTGCACAATGGAATTGCCAGTGTATGAGATGTTTAAAAATAAAATACTGATGTCTGGGCTCCTTGTCAGACCAAGTAAAACAGAATCGCTAGACAAAGAAACAAGATATTGGTGGTGATGGGGGCGGGGATTGTTTGTTTGTTTGGGGGTTTTTACCAAAGCCCCACAGGTGATTTTAATGAGTCTACCCAGCCCAGAAACAGAACTCCAACAACTACAGTTATCCAATATGTTCTCCAAATATATCCATATCCCACATCCCTAAAATACACTTACCAGATATCCTTCACTAATGCATATAATTTAAATATCTGAAATGGCCCTTCCATAAGGCTTAAACACTTGACCAGCAGTGTATATACTCTGAGCATAGGGTTCCTGGTTCCTCTTCCGTAAAACAAGGATGTTACACCATTTACCTTACAGGGTTGTCATGACAATCAAACAAGATACTGGATACTATACATTTAGCAAAACAACTGGCTTATAAGGGCACAAATGTTAAAACCCTTTAGGTAGCAAGAGTTAACACCTGGATTCACTTTTTAGGAAAGAAACAAAATTCAAGTGGCAGTATGGAAGATACAAGTTATCTGGATGAGGCTGAGTAGATAGCTGCTGGCCAAGAGTTGTAACCAAAAGGGTCTTCCTTTGCATAGTGCAGTCACTCAGTATGTTTTACCTAAGTATGTCCCCTCCTGATCTTGTCTTTCCTTTACAAAAAACTTTTATAGGTGAAATCTAGTTAAAAATTAATGCCGAAATCAATAAAAATCTGGAGAGAAAGTCTTTGAAAATAAAATATATAGCCCAGGGAGGTGTTTGATACTTACAGTTCCTTGGCCACAGTGTGTGGGGAAGTTTTTCCCAAATCACACAGAAGCACCAACTGAACTCTCCTTCCTTGGTTCCTGTGTTTACAAGCATACTAACCCAGGATACCTAGAGAGAAAGCTGCTGCCAGGCGCTGGTCGGCCAGTAATTTGAAACGAAATAAACCAGTTAAAAGTTATAAAGGTGAAACTCACATGGGTATTAGAGAATAGAAAATAGGCCAGTAATGACAAATAATGCCAATTCCAATTGACTGACAGGGGCTACCAGGACTGGTGGTGTGCTGTATTAAGAATTGTGAGGCTGAATATGGGTTTATCAGGAAAGTATGCCATGAGGGATAATGGATATTGGTTACCCGCAGACGGGGTGAGAGGGGCAGCACATATGACATACATATTCTATACAGAAGATTCGTAAGTTCAGGAGTCTAACTAAAGAGCCTAACCTAAAAAGGGAGGTGGTGATGATGTACACACAACATGACATACTTCTATCAGTATGAATCACACTATATACCAATCATTTATTTATTTGCTTTTTAATGCAAGAATTGTGTGTGCCCTATTCTTTTTTCTATATCCAACACCTATTAGAATGCCTGATATGTAGCAGGCTGTTAATAAAGTGCATTTAGTTAAATCTGTAGTAAGAAAACAGAAATATGAGATATTTTGTGATATGGCATACTCATTTAAGGTATACACCAAAATACCCTCACACCCTAGTAAATGCCCATTTGAACTGCAAGCTTGATTATAGTAGGTAGTGAGAAAAATAAGTGGCACCAAAAGTGAGAAAGCCCAAGGCAAGAACTAGATTTAGAAACGTGGCTTTTAAAAAAGGGACACCTTCCCTCATTTTATTTAGAAGATAGTAACAAAAATTAACTTAAGATTAACCAACAATGAAATGATAACTCCATTTCATTCAGTGTAAAGTTTCACTAGACAAATCCCAATGACCATGAACTTGAATTTATTTAGTTCTCTATATTAAGTACATGGCACAGCATGTACTACATGTAATAAAGCACTTACATGTTTAATATGGTGAGGTTCTAACGTCTATTTTCATTTAGGTACCATAATATCATTAGTATTACTTTAATCAAGAGTTGGTGTATGGTGGAAGGGCAACCTAACCTGTGCTTGCTCCACTACTGGACCCCAAGAGTGAAAATTAGTTTTACCCAGGGCTTAAAAAATATATCTATTCTTAGTTGTATCTATTCAGAATTATGATCTCAAAACAAATAAACACCTGAAAAGATTATTTTAGGTTATAGGACAAAGGTGTGAAAAGCAAAATGGGTGGCTGAATCCAAGAATTAAGCTTTGCAAAAGATTAATGTAATTTTAATGACAAGTAAACTCGTGACTAGAAAGATTAAGTCCAGATATCTCTCAAGGAATCCTATTCTGGATTTTCCACACTCATGGCCTCCTTCCCTATTTGAATGGACACAGTTTTAACTGTCTTTTTGCTATTTTCTTTCGCTTTTTAAAAATTATTATATATAAAACAAGTTGACACATAGCCTGTTCCCAGAGTTCCAAAATTTTTGTCATGAGAATCAAGTAACTGGGCAATGAATATAGATTCCTGGCTTTCTGTGGTAATTCTGGAACCAGCAAATGGCTGACTACTGAAAACGGCTTTATAGGCTCACTTTGCTTAACTTTAATCCTTATAGTTAATAAAATGCCAGCATTCAATTTGATCTCACTAATCTGGAAAATTTTAAGCAATGTCATCAATTGTAGGTTTCCTGAGCCTCTTCGGTAGTAGTGGAAAGAATCTTACTTTAGGGGCTTCTGTTATCTCAAAAACAAAAAAGTACACATAATATACAACTTCATACCATCATCAGCAAACATTTGGCAGCAACTGAAGAGAGAGCTAGGAGTGAAAGGACTTTTGGTCCAGGCAATAACCCTTATTAACCATGTCATCTTGTCGAATAATCCAACCTCAGATTCACCTATAAAATGATGAATTTATCACCTTGCTACCCTGCTTACCTCACACATTTTCTGTGAGGATCCAATTACATAACCTGTTTGGAAAACTATGAAGGCCTAACGAATACATAATACAGAACCATTATCATGCTAGTCACCATGTAAAAGGAAATTATTAATCCACAAATTCCCCCATCCCATCCTCTCCATCATCAGTCACATAACTGTACCTAAAGAACAACTATATTGCTATGTGTGTGTGTGTGTATCTTTTTTTTACCTAAATTCAGTCTATTCTCCAAACCCCTATATAACGACATGTAAAGATAAAGTATTAATAGTAGAAGAATAAATGGGGCAGAGTACACAGAGAATCAGGCCATTTATAATCTCTTCTAAAGATTGCCTGTCATAAACGTCAAAATTCCCAGTGTCCTTTGAAATCTTCAATTTCCCCTGGATTTCAGATGCTTAATTAAAGCACTTTTTTCCACCAACGTTTAATTAAGAAATAGGAATATTTTCCTCCCACAATTTTGTTGTGTGACCTTCGAACTATATCGTATCACTTTTTTATTTTTTTTTGTACAAAAAATGTGACATTTACACCCATCACAAAGTGATAACTCCCCCTCCCCCAATCTACTATCCTTGACATCGCATATAGCTGTTATAATTCCATTGACTCTATTATCAGATCATTCTGATACAGCTCTATAACACTGCTCTCTAGTGGCTTTCTCATGAGAGAGAAGCAATTCCCTACATCCTCATGGGGGGCGGCTGTAGAAAGCTGCATGTGGTTCCAAACAGACTTCTCTCTTTACTGTCACAGTTCTTGATAGTCTGGTTTCTATGCCACACAAGCTGTATGAATCTTGACAAATCACTTATGGTTGCTTGGGACTCAGTTCCCACGTTTATAAAAATGAGAACAACATTAACTCCAAGGATTTTTCTGGTTAAAATAGTCTATGATTCTCTTCAGATCACCTATATCAATACTGTGACTAAAAACCCCAAAGAACAATCCCGCCTTAATTGCAGCTTCCAAACATTCAAAACATTTCTCATCCCTCCCCTAGTCCCCAAAGGGTAGTCACAGCTACTATAGAACATTTAAAAATGTTTTACCAGTGCAGTTTTTAAATTTCCCAATAAAGACTATCTAGCTATACAACAGTAAGATTTTAGTTTAGTTTTTAGAGTTACTGGATTCTAAAAAGGAATTGAATCAGAAAGATAATAGGAACACGTATACAAGAAAATAAATTATACATGAGTGTCCATTTCTAGAAAGCAGTCTCATTTCATACCAGGGTATCTCCTGTGGCTGGGAACAATCTCAGGAGTCCAAGCCTAACTCCTGTCACTTCTAACCTTAGGACACTAGAAAAGTCAGATACGCCTTAGCAGATCACTGAATTTCAGTCAAGTTTGGGGATCTTGAACTGAAAGGCCCATATGGGATGTGGGGGCCACAGTAGAGAGGTGGCAACACAGGATGAGCACGAATGGAAGGTCTCATTTCCTATTAAGTTCCTCCAAATAGTTAATTAAAATAATGTGTGAAAACCCAAAATCCAATAATGAATGATTCACTCAAAAACTACATTCAAGGAGCTCTGCTAGGCACATGGGGATACACAGATGAATTCAGGGAATTTAAAAGTCTATTAGTATTTTAATCTTATAACACCCTGGTTGAAGCCAGTGTCGGTGGCCTGGCATCCCTCCACTGCATTCTCCACACCATGCCTTCTCTAGTGCACTATGAAACATAATATTAAGAGAAATATACCCCAATACTAATACTTAAGGAAATCTGCTGTCTCATGAATGATACAGACGTAGGAATTTAGAGGCTGACTTGCCATCTGGTTTTAGTAACCAGTGAAGACTTACTGGGATTAGTTTTGAGTAGGGTTTCCAGGTGGGAATTCCCGCCCATTCTCAGGAATTTTTTTCGCTTTCCCAGTCCAGAATTCCGAGATATAAACTGTTTTCTATTCTCCACGATGAATCGTTTCCACAAAGTGACAGCCGATACTACCAACCACCTGGGTTCAAGGAGCCGATTTTCCCGATTTCCCAACCAACTTTTCTCGGGATTTGGGAATGGAAAAGCGAAAAAAATTCCCGAGAATGGGCAGGAATTCCCACCTGGAAACCCTAATTTTGAGCAGGGTCTTCAAAGCTAGGAATAAGCCCATTTTAGTTTACCTATTTCCTTTGGAATATGTTTTATTAATATATGAGCATCACGGATGAAAGAAGCATGCTCTAAAACAAGGATAAGGATCACCATTAGCAAGCATCAAGGCACCAGCTAATAGCAGCCTGGAGCAGTCCTCCTTTGCTCATGTAATTTCCATTGTCTCAGGCATTACATTAGTGCTCATCCAACTACAAAAGTTTATTTTTGTTACAATAACCACTAGTGTTTTATCCAATAAAGATCTGCTATAGAAGTGGGAGGAAACAGAACAGCTTTTTTAAAGTGAAAAAGGGAAAGCTTGAGGGGAGTCTCCCAGACATTAATTTCTCCTGTAAAACACTACCACCCAATGCAAATGATCATTCTTTTCAAGTCCTCTACTTATCTTTACCTTCCACCAACTCCACTACACATCTGAGGTGCATTAATCTATACATGACTACAGGTCAGCATAATACAGTGTGATGACTTCCATTATTTCTCATGGGCAAACTGCTTTGAAATTTGATTTTAGGTTACTAGCATTTATGTAAGAACACAAAGCTCTCATATGCTGGGTTTCTGGTATAGAAGGTGAAAGCTGAGAGTATTAAAAGCTTCTATCCTACAACTCCAAAAGAATCAATAAAAAGATGTTAGTCCAGAAAAAATAAAAGCATACAAACCTTTCCAATGTCTTATGATACCGTATTTTTTGATAGATTTTACAGTAACAGCTATAATCATACTTAAAGGCTTAAAATGTAAAGAACTTACATATTTTATTGCACTCCCAAATTTAAAATAATATGCAACTCTTACTTTTGCCAAGTACACAGTGAACTTACATTCACCTAAGAAAGAAATGACAGTGATAGCAATGTTTAAGGAAAAGTAATATGAAGAGAATATACAGAAACCCCAACCCAAGTAAAGGAGCCATCTCTTTCTCACCAGTGTCATTGGTCTCTAAAGCTCAAAGTGGTATAATATATCTTTTCACAAACAGGATGCTTCCAGTTGTTAATACAAATTATTTCAAGTGAAGGGAAAAAAATCATCATATAGAATCTTCCAATATGTCACACAGATAACGTAAAAGTCAATCGAGCTTCACATAACTTGGTTAAACTCAGCAGAAACCAAGAGGGTGTGGATGTGATAGCAACATTACTCCTGACAAGGCTAGAGGATAATAAATAAGCCACAAATAAAATGTATGGGTATAAGATAGATGGAGTCAAGAACACCGCACACCTATATATGTTACACACCTCTAATTCTTTCAATATTCGGACTGAATGAAATTTTATTTATCCCCTATTATGAGCTCTCTCCTTTACAATATAAATTATTTCCAAGCCTGGCTGGCGTCTCACTCTACACCCCAAGCTAGTGACATAAAACCTTTTCCCCAAGAGGAACCTATAGAAAGATCATTAAGCCTAAGGCCTTTTTTTTTTTTAATTAAGCATGTATCTTCACCTCGTCTTACACTTTCCTCTCGGTTACCTCTTCCGATGGTGTGAAAATAGCGACATCCAGTCGCTCACCCCCCCACCCTCAAAGTAATGCCTCGCATTGACAAGCTCATCCCCATTTCCCTTTCAGTCTCAGCACCTTTGAGAAGCTTATCGAACACTTCCCATTGCTCCCCCACCCTTATTCATGGCTGAGCACGATCTTCTCCGCATCCTTCTTCCAAAGAAGGGATCAGCAAAAAAGAAAGAGGCATTCTCGAGAAACGAAAGCCGAAGAACCCTGATAACCACAAGGCAGTTTAAGCCAACGGGGATGGCCTTCTCCCTCCATCTCGGCCTCTGACCAGCAGGGTTCTCTACATACTGAAATCACTGGTCTCCACGCTCACCCCAGCCCCCACCCCTCAGAGATGAGGCCGGAAAATGAAAAGGCCGGGGTGAAACGCGAGGGTGGCTCATCACTCACCATGCCCGCTCCCCCCCACCCCAACCCCCAGCTGGAGTCTCCCGGGAGGATGGAGATCACGGGAGAAGCGAGGGGCCCTCGGCCCAGGACCCTCCACTGCGTCCGCCCGAAGCCCCCAGAGACACCATTCGCGACACCTGGGCCTTACCCCACAGCCTCCCCTCAGCCCAGACCCCCGCAGAGCCCCTCCCCGCCCCCCGGCACTGCAGCGGCACGGGCGGTGGACCCCACGCCCGCCTCACTTACACACACTCCACACACAAAAGCGCCGCGGCCGCCGCCTTCCCGCCCCCACAGCCCCGCGGAGTCAATCAATGAGGTGGCCGGCGCCCGCATCCCCTCTGTGCAAACCCGAATGCGGGGCCCGGCCGGCAGGGCGGCGGCGCGGCTCACCATCGCTCCGCTTGATCTCCACGTAAATCCCGATCTGGATCTTGCCGAAGTTGGCCGTTGCCATCACCTCATCTGGAGCAGCTGCGGCGGGCCGAGGGAGGGGGACAGGAGGGCGGAAAAGGCGGGGAGGGGGCGGGGTAGGTGTGGGAGGGGGAGCGGTTGCCCGCGGCCGCGCCGGCCCGGGCGACAGCTTGAACACGAGCCGGGGCCGCGAGGAGGAGCGGCGCGCAGGGAAGCAGACTACCCGGGCCTGCAGGCCGGCGGGAGGACGCACACGCGAGGGCGTCGGGGTGAAGCGACGGCCCGGGCCGTCCGGCGGCGCGGGGGAGAGTGGGAGGGCCCGCGCCGCCCGCCCGGAGCCGACGCTAAGGAGGCGGGGCGCCGCGCGCCTGCGCAGAGCGCGCCTCTCGCGTCTCTTCCTCTTCGGCCAGCCTTTCCCAGCTACCTCCAGGCGGCTCCGCCCAGCTCCGCGGCGGGGCGTGGGGGCGGGGGCCGCGGCTTGGCCGGCTGGAACAGCGGAGAGCGCGCGGCCCGGCCTCTAACGAGCTGGCGTCGAGTTTGATTTTAGCGCGCGGCCTAGAAGAGGCGGGAACCCCGCGCGACGGGCCTTCCCTGTGCCTTTGGCGTCCTTGAATTGGCTCCGTTGTCGGAGTGCATTAAGGGCACTTGTTTCAGCGCTTTCCAAGTGGAGAGCGGGGCTGAGGGATATGAATCTGAAGGCCGACCATTGACAGCATGGGCTCAGTGTTTCATCTCAGAGTGTAGCCTCTATTGCGACTGGCCCAAGTAACCGCCCCGAGGTTTCCCAACCAGTTATGGAAGAAGGGAAGAAACACCTTTGGGCAGTCACCCATCCTCAGTCGGAATGAGGATCCACTTCTTCATGGCCTTGCTTTATACTCCACTCTAAAAGAAACCCTGTGGTGGCGCTGCCTTGACTGTTCAATTAATGATGCATCTTGCTGGTGTCCTGCCTCTGCAGTAGGGTCTAAGACTTTATCTGCCCTGGCCCATAAAGGCAATAACTATGATTCAAGGAGGGCAGATAAATAAAGTTGACACTAAGGTATGTGCCTTTTCTTCAGAGTCACTTGACTAGTCTGACCACATCTCACTTACAGAGCAAGACACTCGGTCCTGGCCAAGCCCGGAAGGCCACGTGCACGGGGACCATGGAAACTGTGTACAGCACTGTGTAAAAACCTCCATACATGTGCCTTTTGCTTCTAGTATTGGAAATTGATATCAGGAAACACACTTTTCGGGCCCTGCTTTCTCTAGGTATTGTTAATATCCCTGTAATAATAACTAAAATATAGAGTTTTAAAATTTTTAAATTGGAAACTATATGTGCGTTAAGTGCATATGCCTGGAGTTTTCAACCTAATGTAAGTAATCAAGTAGACCCTAAAAAAAATTAAAAGACTCGGGCTTCATCTATAATTTAAACATGCTCAAGGCATACTTGTCAAAAGAACAGAGTTTCTTAAATTCATTCTAAATTAGGAATAATTTCTGTAAAAAAACAAAACAAAACACTGGGTAGACAACTTAGAAAATAACTTCTTTTACATTCCAAAAATGACATTACTATAAATCTCACTTCAAGACATGTTTCAAAATAAGATTTGACTAAATCAAGTTTTTATTTTTTTAAATGTTCTTAGGAGTTTTATCTGAACTCTTTGAGCTCCTGTCTAGTAGATCCCATTCTCTGATGTCTCTGTGATTGAGGTATAAAGCATCTATTTATTTGCTTGCAAATTCTTTAAAAGAGTGCAAAGAAATCAAGCTATACATTTATTAAATTTAAAATTGCTTCATAAAATGTGTTTTATCATGGTTGCTGACACATACGTTGCACCCTGTGGGTTGTGTAATTAAGAAGTGTAAACCTTTAATCCATATACAAAAGTATTTTAAAAATATGTACATCCTGCTCTATAAAAATATATGACACATACAACTTGTCAAACACAAAAACCTTTCCATTATAGCTCATACCCAAAGGCTTATGTTTTGGGGTACAGCCAGCATATGTATTTACTATAACTTGCATCTTGGGCTTTGTGTACAAGTGGCCTCTTGAAGAGTAGGCATAAATAAATGTGCCTATGGTTCCATCAAGAATGCTGACTCCAGCTCTGGCATTAGCAAGAGTTACAACTCTAACTAGAACAGTGACTGGCACATAGTAGGTACTCAGACATTTGTTCAATGAGTAAACTTGTTAAACCTGCTCGAAATCTCTGTTATTTCTTTGAAGAGCCCAGAAAAATGGAAAAATAACTTCCATTCTCCCAACTACAGAAAGCTTTTGTGAGGGTCAAATTAAATAAAATGTTATAGTGCTTTGATATTTATAGAGTATAATACCTGTTAAAAAAAACAAAGTAAAATCATCCTATAAAAAATAACCCAGGACACTACTATTATCCTCAAATCATTAATTAGAATTTTATGTCTAGTGACATAAAATTAAACACACTTTGAAATTTGGCTCTGGCCCTCGATATGCTCATTGAGAGGATAGCAAGAGCTTTACAGATCTGTTTATATTCTTTTACCCACTGGAATCCATCCTACCTTAACTGACAGAATAATCTTGCTAAAGGATTTCCATCAAATCATATCCTATTAATAGTAGCTGCTGTTGACCTATCCTGAGTTGATAAATCATTTTTTTTTAAAAAAAGCATAGTTATAATTCAGCCAAGCCCATCTTCTTATTATGCCTAGATTAAAAATAAAATTCTCTGCTTTGGTGTCATTAGTGTATATTCTTTAAGAGATTATTCCAAGAAAGAGACTGTTGGGCTAATGAGTGAGGTTTTTGGCAGAAGCCAGCAGTCATCTTAACCAGTTACCTGCTCCTTTGGGGAAGAGCAGAGGCACAAGTTGGCTCCAGTTCTAGCTCAGATTAAATGTACTTGTCTACATCATCTTACTGAAATTTTCCACTCAATGTTTGCATCTATTCTCAATTACCTCCACAAAGTTTGTGAATCTGGGATCAAGTGGAGAAGATGGGTAGGGTTGGCAGAAACTTTCTATGACTTTATTTTTCACTTTCTGCCCTGGACTTTTTTGGGAAACTTTTTTAGTTGTCAGTGTTTCCCATTCCCATTAATTTACTCAGATTTTAATTCTAATTAAACTGGTGTGATTTCACTGTAACTTGTTTTAGTCCTTAAATACATTAAAAACACCTGGTAGATAAAAATCCCAGTTTTCCAACTCTAAAATATCTGCTTTTTTCTTTATTGGATTTAGCTCTTCTGCTGCAAACATGTTCAGGCTGCTTTCTCTTGGAAAAAAAAAAGACTCTTGATCCTTCTCTTCCTTATTAAATTCCGTTCTATTTTTTACTTCCCCTCCCCTGTCAAATTCTCAAATGAGTGCTCTAAATACTCACTGCCTTGATTCCCCATCACTCATTTATTTCCTAACCCCTAAATCTGGAGTCAATCCTTTACTGAACTGTATTTTTTAAAAGTCAACAATGACCTTCTAATTACCTCATTCAGTGAACATTACCCTCTTTATTTGCCTTGGCTTCTTTGAAGAATAGCCTACCTACTTTCTCCCCAACAATACCTTGCCCATTCCTGCCTCAGTTTCTACTCATATGGTAAATGATTTCTCCTCCGTCCCCTTTCCCTTCCCTATTTAAAACCTTTCTGTCTGGCAAGGACCAGCTGAAGTCTCCTTTATGGAATTTATTCCACCCAATCTAATCTATAAAAACTTTCCTATCTGGATGATAATTCCCAGCCAATCATCAGAAGCACTTCAGAAAGATTTTAAACAAATACAGAAGCACAAACTCTACTCCAGGCCTAAGGTGTAAAATCTTTATGGGGGAAACTTAGTGTGGTCTATTTTTTAAAAATTCATTGGGAGATTCTGAGGTGTATGTCCAACTGGTTCAGAACTGTTGATTATCTCTGAATTCCCATAATTCAATATTTTCTGTACATTGGCCACTTAGGGACTGGGGACTGTACTGAATACACATTGATAGATTATTTTCCTAGTTCACCTTCTTTATTACAATTCTTTCACTTAATACTTTTTGATAGCATACTTATCAAACCTATTTTGATAGTATACTTTCACTTACACTATTTGACGGTGTCAGATTGTAGTAATGGTAAGCTATTGGTGAAGAGCTAATGTCCAAAGCCTTTTAAGGTCCATATAGGACTTAGATCTATATAGAAATATATGGTGTCATATTCACTTATTATCTACATTAAGATATTCCTAATCTGTATACTTGTTAATGTAATGTTTGCTTAATTTTAATTTACATGATTAATTTCTCTGATGTTTTGAAAAATATTATGTTTTTAATTCTAATAAACATGTATTGTAATATCTGTATAATTTATATACTGTTCTTAAAGTTGTTTTAAAATGTATTTTGGACCTATTTTCAAGCCAGTGTTCATAGATCTAGCTCTGTTTTAATAGCTGGCTATTGCTACTGTATGTGTGATTAATAGAAGAAAGTGAAAACAAACATTTAGATAGATATTTAGGGTGTTTCCATTTTTATCTCTTGCTCTTAGCAACAATATTGAATACATATATTTTGTATACTTATGTGAATATTTCTTTAGGATAACTTCCTAGAAGTGAAATTGCTAAGCCAAGGATAATCACATTTACAATTTTGGTAAAATAGAGCAATTTTTTATGTTGTTTTGATGTTTTAGATGTAACACATCAATTATATTTCACACGGTATTTGATCTAAGCATAGTATGTCATCATTTTTATTATTAATCCATGCCCTGATGTACCCTCTCTCATTCCTATGATTTCCAGGTCTCTAACCAAATTCTTGGCCTTTATATTCTGCCTTGTTCTGACTTCAGGCTCTTGTACAAACCCTGCCTCAGACTTTCTCCAGACCCCTACTCTAAATTCACAACCCAATTTTCCGTTAGTTTCCAAGGCTAGGTGCTTCCATGCCTTCCTTTTACTCATTACCATGTCATTAATGTAAATTGACACCATAGCCCAGGTCCCCATTATACAATTCCACCCACACTCTTGTCGCCTATTCTTATACTGATGGAACAGTAACAAACAACACAAACAATATGTAGTTAAATGCTGATTGTGTGGTACAGGCTAGAAGTAGAGAGTAGAGGAAAGTCAATTAGGAGAGCTGTGAGGGAAGATTTCCTGGTGCTAATTTTGTAAATGCTTTTTATGTTTTGTTTATGAGCATTGAAGAAGTTCGATTTTTAAAGGGAGTAGGGGTCAAGAGGTGTGACTTCAGCTAGGCCCTGAAAGATAACTGAGATCTAAATAGACAACAGAAAAGAAAGCAAACAAGGCAAGAAAAAGCATGAGTAAGATATTTTTTACATGGCTACTTTGATGCAGTCATTTTAACCCCAGGTAAGACAGCCCAGTTAAAACGTAAAGATCATGATTTCTTTTTTAAATTAAAATAGTGTGTGCAACAGACATCTATGACTTGTATTTTATCCCTAATGCTCACTCTCTCTAAATATGGAGGACTTCATTTTCTACTTCAGTCCCTTTCCTATTGCTTGACCTTTACATTAGCATGTATTATTTTTATAATGAAGATTTTTTTCCTCAAAGTGTATGATAACAATGCGCCAGTTTACAGGAGGGAGGCTGAAGAGACATATCTGATGAGAGATGCACACATTGAAGGCACTGGAAAAATGTCTAGGTAGGATATAATTACGGTGGGCGTTGACAGCCACACAGAGATGTTGACCTTGGTAGGGGCATCGGTAGGGAGCTCCTTAAGAATAGGCATGACATGAAAGTCATAGAACAGCATCACGTGCGATGGGAGAACACAGGCTTTGAAGTATGACTGCCCTGGTTTCAAATACCAGTTTTGCTGCTTCTTATGTGTATGGCCTTGGTCAAGTTACTAAGTTTTCTAAGTCTCAATTTTCTCATCTATAAAATGGGAATAATACCTATGTCATAGAGTTTTTGTAATGAATAAATAAAATGAGGTAAGAGCTAAAAGCACTTGGCACAAAGTAGGCTTTTGATAAACAATTGCTATAATTATTTGAGGAATATTAGTATAGAAGTATTTTGTCTAATAGAGTGCAGGGAGGAGAGTTTTGCATCAGGACAGTCAGCGAGGGGACTCATAAGAAATCCAGGTATGAAATTATTCAAGTTTGAATTAATGGGATGGCAGAGAATAAGAAAGGACAGATAGACATAAGAAATATCAAGACTAGAAACTGATGACATATGAAATGTGGAGGACAAAGGAGAGTAATGTATGCAGTGCTCTGATTTTTAAGAATGGAGGAGATTGTCGTTACCAGATGTTGGAATTCTCTGGTGCACAATTACACAAAGTAGAAAGTAGTCTTTATTAGCATCTCTAGAAAATGTGGTTTGGGAAGCAAGAACTAGGCAACATGCAAGTCAAAGAATGTACAGATAACTGATGATTTGGAGAACTGTATCAAAGAAAACAACTTCAAGATGACAACATTTTGTTGGAAACTATTATTCTGGTTTATTAACACCAAGTGGTGGTACCATGAAAATTTTACAACCTCACTTAAAACCTTTAAGAAGAATTACCTACAAGCAATAAAAATTGAAGTGTATTTTAACCTTAAACCTCCTTCACAGTTCAGATTCTTATATACAAAGCAAAACCAAATTATTTGAAGCTGTATTTCACTTTGTTTTTATTTTGATAGACATCCCAAGTCAGTCGGTCACTTGGGATTTAGTATTGTAGTGAACATTTATTGTTGCCTTCTCAGTAATCCCTTCTCTCTTCCTAGCAGTACCTTGAATGTCTCAATCATGATTTGAGGGGCATTTACCCTCCTTCAACAGTTCGGAGGGTAGTACAATTCATCTCCCTGACCCCATGACTGCTTCATAAATGAAAACCATGCCCCACTCTAGGCCAATAAGGTGCAAAGAGTCTCAGTGTTCAGAATTTTTTTGAATTGTTGGGGAAGCAAACTCTCACTTTTCTGCTAGGAAATGGAGCTGAAGAAAGTAGCTCCAAAGTTGTTGGCAACCATCCCTGTGACCACAAAGAGAGCGTGGTGAAAATGGAGTCAGCATTGAAGAAGCAGAGCCAGAAATTTGAGGGAAAGAAACTCGGGACTTCTTCCTAATTCTTGAGCTACTGGGCTGAATGAGAGCTTATCTGTAGTCAGATCTATCTTTGAATTTTTCTATAACATAATCCATAAATTTGCTTCAATGCTTCAGCTAGGTAGCAGTTGATTTGCTGCTACCTGCAACCAAAAATCCCAACAAATACAAGTGACAAAGGGTTTATGGGTGTCAGTACTGTCCTGAGCACTGCAGGACTTTGTCACTATCATGTGTCAGGTATAACAGATGGATCTCAGGTTAGGGTTTGAATTTGGCAGAGTTTATAGCAGAAGCTAAAGTCACTGAGGTGCAAATTTCCGGATGGATATAAAATCTTCAGTAGAATTTAAGACAGTCTCATTAGTAGATATATTCTAAGTCAGCTTCTAGGAATATTTTCAGAAATCTCCTATCAAACTTTATTTTACCACTTAACCAAGTATTAGGACAGAGAGATTAAAGGTGTAAAGAAAGCTCGAGTGATTTTATTTTCTAACCTCTTGATGAGAAGTATTTCCGCTACATTTAAACATGTAAAAAAATGCAGAATTTAAGTTTTCAGTTTGAAATGAACTCAGTTTTATATAAGATCCCAACTATAATATGAAGACATAAATGCTATTTGAAACAATTCATTAAGTAAACATACGTCTTTATTATTGAACTTGAAGATTTAGGGAATCCTTTTTTTTTTAAGTGGTTTTTTTTCTTAAGAGTGTAGAGGTGGTTTCCTGTAAATCATATTAGCACTGAAGAGACTGTAGCAGAAGTAGCCCCAAGCCTTGTGGCATTTTTAAGAGTTCCTTTTGAAGGGTTAGCCAGTGCCATGGTTAAAGGGTGATAACTAAGAAAATGGATGAAGACTATCTGCAGAAAAGAAAACACAAGTAAACCACCAGTTGGTCTCAGAGAATCCATGAAGTTTTAGTTTATGGCTTTGAAAATGGCATGGCTGTAATTGACAAAGTCAGAGCAATTCAAAGAGAAGGAGTAAAGATCCTGCAGAAGTTTTGGAAGGTTTAGATGGGGCGTTGACATGGCCAACTATGACATAGTGATCAGTAACTGTCCAGGAATTAAAAGAACTTTAAAAAAGACTTGAGAAGTATCAGAGGAATGTGTACACATACTGAATATTAGATATCTTAAGGAATTATCATTACTTTTATTGGGTATGATAATGGTATTGTGATTCTGTGTGTTTTTTTAAGCTCGTTTTGTTAAAGATAAACACGTACACATAAACACACACAACCTACACAGACTTTTATTAATGTGGAGGGACCATGACTCATTTTGAATATTTAATAAAGGTAGAATTTTCGGTCTTTACAAGTTGAAGGGTGGTACCAGATTGTCACCTGTCATGGAAAATGGAAGATTTGAAAATCACAAGTATTCCATAAATGAGTGGCAGGCACGGTTAGTGATCATCAGCCTCCCTTGCCTTAGCGTGGCCATACGACTGAGTTCTGGCCGGTGGAAAGTTAGTAGAATTGATACGTATCCTTTCAAGACATCAAACCTTCCATGCATTTTTCTCATTTTCTTTCCTCTCTCTCAGCTGCAAGACAAGACTCCTAGAAAAGGGTGGAGCCAAAAGCTGGATGGAGTCTGGATCCCTGAATGACTGTTCCTCTCCCCATTGAATTGCTGTGCACCATGAAATGAGTAAGAAGCAGCTTTTTATTGTTAAGCCACTAACATTTTGGGATTGTTTATTATATTAGTCTACTGTGACTAATATACAAGGTGCCATCAATATGTGAGATTATTAAATGATGACTGAAAGTGGTGGTTTAATTATGACCAAAAGAATTCTCACTGGTTAGGCTTCCTGGGAAGCAGACTCTGAAATAGAGATTAGCATGTAGGAAATTTACTGGGATTCACACCTTTGGGAGAGTGAAAGAAACAAGATGGGGCAGAAAGAGAATTTGAATTGTGATGTAGTGACAACAAAGGTCTTTGTCAATTCCATGGGTAGCTTTAGAACTAGGATGTTCTTTCAGACTTGTCTCAAGGTGGGATGAGGGGGCAACTGTATCCTGCACATCGGCTACTTGTGAAATATGGGCCCCCCTGGGGGAGGGGAGTGGACCTTGGATGAGGCAGCTTCCTTTGGGGGTGAACAGTCTCTGAAAAGGAATTCAACCGTGAACCCTCAGTAGCCAACACTCCTGCAACTAGGAAAGTTAGTACTTTGGTCTTGATACCGTGCTGAGGTCCGGCTGCCTGCCGTTTGAAGGGGTTAAAAATTGAGAGACCGTGTTGGTGGAGAGAAAAGCAGGTTTATTCAGAATGCCAGCATTCTGGGAGGATGGCAGATTCCTGCCCAAAGGCCACCTCCCCGTTCATAGACCGGGCAGACCGGATGGTTTTATAGGTACACAAGAAGAACAAAGGAAACGGGGAGTTGGTTAGGCAGGTCCAGGGCTGACAGCCTTCCTGGGGTCTGGTCTGTTTGAAGACGATGTGATCTCCGGGCTCTGGACTCCCACTCGGCTACCATGGCCTGGGGCTTTATGTATATTCCTGTGTGTGAGCACCTGAGGATGAAGAAATTGCTCTTTTCAGGTTAGGATGCTGTTAATTAACGAGGTATGTGTAGCCTTGAGAAAGGGAACAGACGAGTTCTTCAGTTAGTTAATCAGTAAGGGGAGAAACAAAGAGGAAACAGCTGACTATCAGGATGGATCAAACTGCAAAGTAAGTTTAATTACAGGTAGCTACATAGCGAGCTATGCAGTGAATTAAACTGCAAATGATCTAAGTCTAATTACATTATTGATTCCCTGAATTTCACCCTTATAGTCTTAAAGGTAGATCTGGGCAGTGCAACACGCATCTACTTCAGGAATATTCCAGAAGCTAGTTTGTGAGTGGCAATATGCTTGTAATGAATAGGCCAAAGAGCTATTATTGTTCATGAATAAGACTGCCTCCTGAGGCCACGGGATGAGGCAAGTCTGTATTACATGCCAAGGAGTTTGAAAAAATCGTTACTATCAAGACACTAGAAGATGGAAGAAGCAAGAGAATCTTTCCTGAGGTTCTAACTAAGAGAGAGACTTGGCTAAAGGTAACTGCAAGAAATAAAACACAGCTTCCAACTGTTACCCTCCACGGGCTTTCTGATGACAAAAATCCAGTTTCATTGGAAACCAATTGGAGGCTGGTAAGAATGATCAAAACGAGGTTCACTGAGGTTTTTAAAACTGGATACTTATTACATTTTTTAAAAAGGCAATCTTTCTCTTAATGAATCTTTATTATTTGCTGCAGAACAGTATCTTGAAGGGATAGAAATGTTGCCCAAAGATAAACTCCATTTGCAGTTTAGGTCTAATGTTTTTAAATTGCGTTCTGAACTCCGCTTGCTTAGCAGAGTTCACCTGAATGAGTGAGGAATAGATCAACGTTGCTCCAGGGGTTCCAACAGAACTTCAGTGATGGAGTTCCTACCTTTTCCCCTTGAAGTTATTAACACACCCCCAAAGCAAAAGGAATAAGGTAAGGATCACCTGTATTCCCACCACCCCTTATTAATAACTACTAATTAGTTAATAAATAAAAATAGATTTTTTTTGTAGTCAGTCTGATGATCTTTTTTACGTACAAGTATTTTTAAATTCTTTTCTTTTTTTTTTAAATAAAAAATGATTGGTCGGAATTATACTCAATCATGACTACCTTTTTAATTCACATAATGACATTTAGATAACCTTTCCTAACTCTCAAGGCAAATGGTGAAAAAACGGGAACTTGCCCAGGAGTGGAAAGCCCCCTGAGAGTTCAGAGCGACCAAAATAAACCGGCAGGCCAACTCCATGGGTGCTGAGTTGATCTAGTTCATGTTTTTATTGGAGTGCTGACTTCAAAAGAAACTTCCTGAAACCTCACAAATACTGACCTCTTTCAGAAACTGGTAATACGAAACAAAACAAAGTTTCCAACAACTCAGTTGCAATGAATTGTACTTCAGAACAGACAGTTCCTGTTAGAAGTAACCGTACCCTGTCATGTAAACCAGCAAACTGTCCTGGATCACCACACTTGAGAATTTTAGGTTTGCTTTTTTAAGTTTCCTGTTCTAGGGAACATCGCTCTTTTCTATGGCCATTTCTTGGAAACAGAAATCACAGGCCTTACCTGTGAAATAAGACATCATACTATTTAGAGGGGTGGGTATGTGTGCGTGCGTGTGTGTGTGTAAATGCTGATGAATATAAACTATAAAAGGAGTGATTTAGGGTACTCCATAAAAATACATGACCAATTTTTTTCCTTATTGGATAATATAGAATATATAATACTTAGTGAATCTGCCACCAAAGAATTCTTTCCAAACTGGTTTTGGAATTGAGGGTCCTGAAAAGTGAGAATCTGCAAAAGTCTCCTTGAAAATGATTCACTTATTCACCCGTTCAACAAACATTTACTGAACACCTGCTTGTTAGGTGTGGGGATTCGTCAATGCACAAAAACAAGATACCTGCCCTCATACTACCGGGACCTTACATCCTACTGGGGGAGAGAGAAAATAAATAAAAACGTATTAAATAAGTAACTAAGCATATTAGAAAGTGATAGGTATATGGAAAAAAGGAAAAACAGCAGGATGAGGAGGATCAGGAATGTTGAGGGGGCTGACAGTCTACAGGATCAATTCGGGCAGTAGCCAGAGCCAGGCTCGTGGAGATAGTGAGATTTGAACAAAGACCAGAGGGGTGTGAAAGATTTTGCTCTGTAACTATGTGGGTGAAGAGCACTGAGCCTGGGGGAGCAGCCACACAAAGACCTGTCTGGTTGGTTTGAGGAAAAGCAGGAGAAAGCGGAGGGAAAAGCCAAGCTGTGATAGCCGTGCCAATCCGTCCGAGCTATCCTGAGTTAGGCTAAGACAACCAAGCCTTCATACTCCCACAGTGCTCTGCCATAGGGAGTAGGCCACCCCGGGATGGCTGTGACCTTGAGCAAGGTGGCTTTCTGCAGCTGAAGGGGCTGAGAGTGGTGGTCTGTCTACTGACAGCACTGCCAGCAGCCTTCATCGGAGGAATTGCTGGAAGGTATGTCTTGGTAGCAATACCTTTGGCTTCCTCATTCCCATGATCACCTGTGGTCCCTAATGGCTGCTCCAATTCCAGCATTTCAACCGGCTAGGAGAAGGAAAAGACGGGAATATCCTGGGAGTTGCCTGTATTCCTTCTGCTCATAGTCTATCGCTAGAATCTAATCAAGGAAAGCTAGGCTTTGTAGCCTTTATTTTTGGTGAGTTGGGACAGCAAACAAAAAGCCTATCAAAGTACAACTAGCAGTCTCTGCTGCTATCATACGCCCCATTTTTGTGGGGAAGAGAATGTGGCTTCACTGCAAGGAAGAATAAATGAAATGCAATCTTTCACCTCATTCAGGATTTTGTGCTTTGGGCTATTGGGGAATTGAGAGGCAGCAAAGAAACACTGCTCTCTTGAAGAGTTCATACAGAAGAAGACTTTAGAGGAGAAGTGTGACAGCAATTATACAGATGAGGGATAGGCCTGTGAAGTTTGGGAATTAATGTGATCCGATTTCTATTCATAGGCTGCTGGGGTTGCAATCAGAATTTAGGCAGAATAAATTACTGTAGAACTGCTACCTTCTTGACCCCCTCCCTTGGCTTGCCTCTTCTAATTTTTCAGTCTTCATTACTGGCTCTTCTTCCGATTTTGACCCTTTAATGTTGGTATGCTCTTGGGTTCTACCCTTAGACCTGTTCTCTTCTCACAATGAATCACAATGCATTCTTTTCTTTCATTGGGTCACATAACTCTTTGAGAATATTATGACCTTCAGCCCCAGAAGAATGTCCATTTGAACATTACCAGTTTATTGAACAGAGTAAACTTGATGGAGCACAAACATTAAACAGTGTATTTTTCTCCCATTTCGGACCTCAGCTGTGCTATATCAGTTCTCCTTTACTAGGTAGGTCCTTCATGATGTGTCAGGAAGATCCCATAACTTGCTGTATCCTTTTAGTTATTAAAAAGCAGTAGAGTCCATTTAAAACTCTAATCACATTGCCACTTTTCTACCAGCTGAGGCTTGACCCATGGTCCAAGGACCTTCAAGCCCAGTTCTTTCATTCTTCCTCCCCTCTCTCTTCTGATTCACTGGGTTAGAGATCACTAGGAGGGAAGGTAGGATTGCCTTGTGTAACTGGCCTCCCTTTGCTGTCTCTGGTCCTGTGCTCTATGTCTGGACTCTGCCAAGGTGACGGCCTCTGCCTTGTAGATGAGACAGTGAGCGAGGTTTTCTCTGGGTACTTCTCAGAGTCATCTTGGCACCCTCTGGTGCTAAGGACCTTTTTTAGCCTCTACTCCTGGTATGGACTGAATGTTTATGTTCCTCCACTCGCCACCAAATTAATATGTTGAAATCCTAACTCCCAATGTGATGGCATTAGGAGGTGGGGCCTTTGAGAGATAATTAGGTCATGGAAGTGGAGCCCTCATGAACGGGATTAGTGCCCTTATAAAAGACTCCAGAGACAGCCCTAGTCCCTCCCACCATGTGAGGGTGCAGCGAGAAGATTGCCACCTGTGAACAAGGAAGCAGGTCCTCCCCAGACACTGAACTGCCAGAGCCTTGATCTCAGACTTCTCAGCTTCCAGAACTGTGAGAAATAAATTGCTATTGTTTGTAAGCCACCCACTCCATAGTACTGTGTGACAGCAGCCTGCACACACGACGAGACAACTCCCAAGACCTTGCCTGAAAGAACATCACCTCTTTTCACTGCTGGCTGCCTGGATAGACTTATAGCTTCTGCTTTGTCCTCTGTCCTCCAGGCTCCTTCAGTACTCTTATCGTCTATATATAATTACACATACACACGAAACTTGCATTCTTCAAGTAGGCAGATCTCAAAGGAAAAGAATGGGTTGAGCGGCACATACCTCAGTTCCTTCCTTTAAATTCACCAACTAGGTGCTTCTCTCCTCTGTGGAAAGCTGTGAAAGAAGAGGAAGAAGGAGGCCTGAAGTGTCACTCTAATGGAGGTCCCATAGTGTGGAAACTTCAGGGGTGTGGGGGGAAAGTGTTTCCGATTAATAGTCTACTTGTAACTATCTACTATATATCTACGCTGAAATAAGTCACACAGGCATATTGAACTTAAAAATCTATCATAACGAACTTATTGTTTTTAAATCCATTGCAACCTCAGAATCCGTGTTTCTATCTGTATTTTTTACCTAACCAACCACCTAATTGCTTAGGGAAAAAATCTGGAAATCACTGGGCCCTCCTTGACCTTCCCACCATCCCAGTCAATCACCAGGAGACTTTATCTCTTAAATTTTGCTTCCCTCTTTAATCTCATTATTTCTACTGCCTTAGTTGAGGCTCCTACTCCCTCTCATTTGGATTATTGCAACAACCTTCTAATAAATCTCTCTATATATCCATATTTATCTTCCTCAAATCCATTTTGCAATGTCACATCTAGAGGAGTCTTTCTAAAATTCAGATCTCATCAAGTGATACTCCTACCTAAAATGCTCCAGTGTCCTCCCTTTGCTGATGTGTTGAAGAAGGTTTCAGAAAAGATAAGCTATGGATTGCAGCGTTAACTACATTATAGCCATAAAGGAGGATTCAGGTGGCTTTTACAACACCTACCTCTTTAAGAGTTTGGTGACAACAGTAGTCGATTTGCTAATAACTGACTTCAGCATCTGGAGTTTAATGCCTGTGTTTAAATTCGACTGTTTTTCAATGCTACCTACTCTTTTTTGTTTTGTGTGCTTTAGTGAAAAAGAAAGTGTTCTCTAAAAGGTATAAAGACTGCCATGATAAATGTTGTTATTATGGTAAAATACAATACATAAAACTATTGAATGTAAAAATGTGGAAGAATATGTTTCTGATATCGTTTTCAAAAGGAAGAGAAACTATGATCAGAGTGAAGTTACCTCTGTAGAATGTAACTGTCTTAGTCTGTTCGGGCTGCTGTAACAAAATGCCAGAGACTAGGTAGCTTATAAATAGAAATTTATTTCACAGTTCTGAAGGCGGGCAAGTCCAAGATCAACATGCTGGCGTAGTTGGTATCTGCTGAGAGCTGGCTTTTTAGATGCCTGTCATTTTGCTGTAACCTCATGTGGCAGAAGGGACAAGTGATATTTCTCGGGCCTCTTTTATAAAAGCACTCATTCCGATCCCGAGGGCTCCGCCTTCATGACCTAATCACCGCCCAGAGGCCCCACCTCCTAAAACCATCACCTTGGAGGTTAGGATTTCAACGTAGGAATTTTGAGGGAGCACAAACATTCAAACCATGGACGTTACTGTCATGTGAAGAGCTTCTAATCAGCAGGGATGTTCTGTGTGTGTGTGGTGGGGGGACTGAGAAGAATGAAGTCTATTCTTAGATCTTTACCCAAATGCAAACATTCCATTTTATTGTTTATCACCTACTGTATTCTCCACTTTTTAGACAATACCACTGAAGTCAGCATTAGGACCAGGGAAACAGGATCTCAGCAACACCAGTGTTCTCTGCTCCCTCCTGCCTTTGTACATGCTGAAGGAGGAAGGTATACCAACCTCCTCCACTGCTTGTTGGGTTGGTATGCTCTTTTTTTTATTCCCTTGGCCTCCATGTTTCCAGGCTTCAGGCCTTTTCACATTGCTGGGACTATGTTTTATGCCATTAAGCTCTTTCCATCAAGTTTTAGCTTTCGTCTGCAGTCTTGCCGTTTATTCACTTGGTTTCTGCTTTGAGGTTCAAATTTTGACGTAATGATCTTCTCAATCAAACTCATCAATGCCAATGTTTACTGCCCGTTATAATTATTATTCTATTCCTTTAAGTGATAAATGGTCAACTTGTAAAAGTGAGTTCTATGAATTTTGGCAGATTTACTTTTTTTTCTATCTTCTCTTTCTTTTCAGATATTTTATTGTCAAAATGTCACACATTTTGTAAAATCTGTGTGTTTTCTTCAGTTGTGAATATTTTAAAATGAATGATAGGCAAAGTAAATGTGCTCTAAGTTTCTGAGTAATTGATCCAATGCCTGTAGTCTAGATGAGAAAAATTGTAAAACTTTTGTCAGTCATACAGAAGGACAGACAGCCCAAAGGGAGGTAGAACCATTAAATTGTAATATTCTGCACAAAGATGGGGAGACAGAGTCGCAAACAAAACTAGAATTCACTTGTTTGACCCTGCCCAATATTAGTCATTTGTCAACCTGATTATATAGTAATCAGAAGCTTAGCAGTAGCAAATTACATAGAGCTAAGAAATCCTTCAAACGGATTTGTCTCTAAATTTATGGTTTTCCTTGTATTATTATTTTTGTAGCATTTGTGTTGTGGTTTAAATTAATACTTTACTATGCCCTTTGTTTCCTTTTTAAACTGATTCCCCCAAATTTATCCAAAATACTTTTTGAGTTAGGAGTTTGTGCATGGAACAATGTAAGTTCTAACAAACATTTGTTAATGAATAAATATAAGTAGGACAGAATAATACATTTTTTATCCATGAGTTCTTAACTTTTTTGTGTCTGGACCATTTTGGCAGTATAATGCAGCCTTTGGACACTTCTCAGAATACTGTAATGTTTTTAATGTATAAAATGAAATACATAAGATTACAAAGGAAATCAAATATATTGAAGAAATAGTTAAAGTATTTTAAAATTTGAGATAAAATATGACTTTCTTCATCTGTTCATTAAATTAAATGATCATGTCCAATAATTACCACAATTTCTAAGTAGTAATGAATGTAATGATAATTTGAGAGATCTGCAATTGTAACGCAATTGGTGACGTATCTATTCATGATGTAATTCTATTGGCAATGTATCTGTGCTGAGGTTACCATCTCTTGATGTTGCCAGCATCTGCTCCACTACCTTTGGCCTCTGTCCTTTCTTACCTGGGCCCCAAAGTAACGCACAGTCTCTCAAAGTCTCTCAAGAAAGTTGACCCTTCAGACTTTGCTCTTTGCTTTTCATCTTCTGCAAGCAACTCTCAAAAGGTCCTCTATGCCCATCTTCTCCAGAGGAAAAAGTGATATTTCAGACAAGTTAATGAATATTTATTCACCACCCCCTCCCAGCCCCCAATCACAAAATCTTAAAGATGATAGTTCTTGTTTTGTCTTTTACCCTGTGTGGTTTCTATTCCTTGGATGACAATATTACTTTATTTATTTGGGATTCATTTCTAGTCATCCAGGTTTTAGAATTTGGGGATTTATATTGATCTTGTTTCCCTGTGCTTATTGTCATCATAGCCCAGAAATTTTGCTGCCAGATATACATCTGCCTACCACCCAGCTGGCTGGAATGATGGACAGTCACCTGCATCTTAATACCAAATGTAGAGGGATCAGTAGGTTGCAACTACATCTTAGGGTGAAGTTCAAGACAAACCCTTTTATCTAAGACCTGGCCCCACTTTAAATATTATAGATATTCCCAGAGTTTGCTGTTGAGGAGGCTTCATTTCGCTCCATAATCTTTAATAATTTCCAGGTTTGGTTTTTCTGAGTCTTTCACTCTACTGTCTTGCTTCCTTCTCTGGAGAGCTGGATCCCATATTTTGTGTTTTTTTTTCTGCTGGTTGCAATCCTATCATGAATAGACAGTGTAATGGTTAATTTTATGTCAAATTGGCTAGATTATCATATCCAGTTGTTTGGTCAAACATCAGGCTAGATGTTGCTGTGAAGGTATGTTAAAGATGTGATTAATATTTAAATCAGCACACTTTGAGTAAAGCAGATTGCCCTCTGTAATGTGGGTGGGCCTCATCCAATTGGCTGAAGGCCTTCAGAGAAAAGACTGAGGTTCCCTACGGAAGAAGGAATTCTGCCTCCAGACTGCCTATGGACTCCTCCCTGGGTCTCCAGCCTCCTGGCCCACCCTGCGGATTTCATATGTACCAGCCTCCACAATCTTTAAAATCAATCAATATCTCTCTCTCTCTCTCTCTCTCTCTCTCTCTCTCTCTCTCTCTCTCTCTCTCTCTCTCCCACAGTCCTAGTGATTCTGTTTCTCTGGAGAACCTGACCAATACAGATTCACTGTCCTGAACTGTGATGTCTTTACCCACTTGACTTTGAGTTTTACTCTTTGAGCTTCTCCCATTGTCATGTGATTTGGGCCTGTCCCCACCAGTGTCTCCACCTGCCTGTCCCAAACATGATTTTTCCCATTTCTTAGAATCCTGGACATTTTATTTTCCAGTGTCCCTTGCTGGCACCAGCTCTGCAGCAAGATCAGTTTTCTCCTAACCTTCTCTCATTGTTCCTGGTTCTTTTCTGTCTTCCCACAGACTGAGCTGATGAGGCCCCAGAAAGTCTAGTGCCTAAGTCTGGTTATGAGAGGAATCTTGTTTCTTCTAAGCATATCTCTTAAATGGTCTAAGCATATCATTAGTCCTAGTTATTAAAACAAGGATAATTTCCTTGGTAATAAATAGATTCATAATCTGGTTTTCAATCAGTTTCTCGTGGGTTTGGTTAGTGGGAGGTCGTCATTCACGATTGGTACACTTACGATTGAACCAATGAAGTTGAATATCAGGAACAGCAAAGTTGAAGACCATGGTCAATATAGTCGAGGCCCTTGTGTTTACTTTCTAGGGCTCCTGTAGCAAATTACCTCAAATTTGGTATTATAAAACAACAGAGACCTATTTTCTCACAGTTCTGGAGGCCAGAAGCCCAAAATCAAGGATTTCTCTCCAGAGGCGTTAGAGAGAATCCTTCCTTGCCTCTCCCATCTTCCGGTGGCTGTTGCTATTCCTTAGCTTCTTTGGCTTGTGGTCCCATTACTCCAATCTTTGCCTCTGTTATCATGTCACCTTTTCTTCTATGTATCTGTGTCAAATTTCCTTTGGGATTTCTCTTATAAAGATATCTGTTTTGGCAGTTAGGGTCCACACAGGTAATCCAGGGTAATTACAGTAACTTTCACAGGTTTTGGAGATTAGGATGTGAACAGCTCTTTGGGGAGCCAGTTTTCAAACTTCCACATACTCTTTTGTAACAACCACCACCTCTCTCTTTGACATCTCTTAATTGCAAAAGAAGTTTCTAATAAAAGTTCTATCTGGAAAATGCAGGTGGAGTTCTGTGAAATGGGTCAATATAACATAGAAAATACCCATTCCACAAAGTGGGGGTGGGGAAATATATCAAGCCTAAAGTGTTCTATTCACAATCCTAGCAGGTTTCTTTGCAGATTCAATGATCTGAGGCAAAGATTCTGTAAAAAATTGACCTTCATAGAGCTTGCCATGCCAAATGCATCAAAACAAGGACCAGGAGCAAAGAGTATCCATCATTTGACTTCTGGTGACCCTAATTATTCACAAGATAATGAAATCCAAATATAATTTCAGGTTCAAGATGAGCTAGATGTTCTAGGAAAATGGATGTTTGCAACACTACTAATACATTGGCTAGAAATACAAGAAAGAAGTCAGCTCCAGTTATGATTTATGAATAATTGGCAAAAACACTTTCTACAACATTTTTCTTAATATTTTAATAGTTGATGAAGTTTATGCTCAATAAATATTTGCTGGGTGAATGAATGGATTTCATGAACATTGTGAAATTTCAGGAACCTGTGATGGGATAATTTGTGCTTTCCCTCACTGTTATAAGCAGTCAGCAAAAGCGTTTTAAGAAGGTATTGTTTTAAACCAGTAGGAATCTTTGTTAGGAAATCTAACACCATTCATAGCCTCGATTTCCCAAGGTATTTTCTCCTGGATGGCTAATCTACAAGGGAAAATCAGTGTCGTTCCTGTTGGATTCAGTCTTTGCATCAATATCCTTGAAGTTGGGAAATACACTTTTTGCTCAGTGAATTATTGATGAATTTTAATATAAACAGGTCACACTTAACCAGTGACATTTACCTCGTGAAAAACACCAATTGTATTTACGCATATGATTGTATTCAGTGAAAGTATGGCTTTGCCTTAAAATACTACTATAAAATGTTTCGAATTTCACAATCTGACATTTATGTCCCATTTTTATTGAGTGATGCCTATATTAATGTATTCCTACTGTATCCTTTGGCGGTGTGCATTATCTCCCACTTCAATTTGGGGGGGAAAGTTGTTTTTCGGTAAACATCGTTTCTCTAGAAGATTACTTTGGTTATTAGAGGGTGTTGGTCAAGATGCTGAAGAAGCATGTAACATTTTTTCTGAAAGTAAGAACAATGGTACTTTAGAATGTATTACTAACGAGTAACTCCTCTGACTAAGCCTTCCCAAATGTTTGCCTTCATTGGCTGCTATTTTGGGCGCGCACTATCAGCAGGAACCAGAAGTGTGATTCTCTTTCGACCCTCAATTTTAACAGAAAATGTACGCTGAGGAAGCATATGGATGGGGGACACAGGATTAGGAAATTTCAGCAGTAGCACTGTAATCAACATGCTCAACTAAAGATGTTTTCATATTTTAAAAATCCCTGAGGTTTTTTTTAATACTACAATAAAATTGCTCTCTCAAACATTTTTTGGTTTAGAGAAGACACAAATGGTTACACGGACATTCTGAGGAGTCAACATAAAACACTGTGTAGGAGAAATTATACTGTCTTTACATTAAGCCAAGTGACTTCCCTGATAGTCAAGCTCTTAAAGAGTGACGTGAACTATTAATATTTCTCCTTGGATTGAAGCCAGATAAACTTTGTTTGAAACATGATGGTTATTTTTAAACATCAGCACGTGTTTTTCAGTATTTTATTCTTATTGTCACCTGAATTTGTATTTAAGATAAGAATATTTTCTTACAGTATAACTGATTTTTATAACTCTCAGGATATCAAAAATCTTTGAAATGACAAAAGCAAAGACATCCTTTTTTCTTATTTTAATTTTTTTATGCATCTAAACTCCTTTAGATTTGTTCTTTTTTTCTTGAGTTTCCTGAAGGTAATATGCACACTCAAGCACTCTAGAGAGTTACTGTAAGTTTGTCCACATTCATAGTTCCAATCAAAAGAAAGAAACCTCTGAAAAAGATTACAGTATTCTGAATTTTCTTACTAAGAAGAAAAATTTTATGTATTCTAAATTCATATTACATATTTCAAAAGCCTTATGAAGCTACATATCTTGTGAAATTATATATCTATTTGCATCTATAGCCGTATAACATTTTGTATATTGACAGACTCCTTTCTTATCCATTACACCAACAATTCAAATTGGTGTTTATATTTTAAGCTACCCAGGGTGCTAACTAAAGGACTAATTCTGTCATTTCAGGTTAATGTACAAGGTGGAGTCACGGGTTTGAGACAGGGGTAGTAGAGTTTCAGGGGAGTCAACATGCTCAGATGATTAACTCCTCAAAAATAAATTCTGGGTAGCTATCACATTAGGTTAAAATGATATGTTTATAAGATTGCATGTCACCATTATTGTCATGAATCATCCTCGCTGGTATCCAATATAAAAATATACCCAGAAATCGGAAGATGAAAGGGAATAATAGAATGAGTATGAACTTTGGAGTCAGATGGATGTGGCTTTGAACCACAGATCTGTCCCTTTGTTCCTGTCCTTCAGTAAGTTAAGTGATGAGTGTAAGCCTCTGTTTTGCCATCTTTAAATTAGATATAATCATTTGTAAATTAAGTAAGAAAATTTATGTAAAAAGTTTATTAGAGTACCTGACACATTATAAATATTAATATTTGCCTACCTTTTAAAGACCTGAATTAAATGAAATTAACTTTAGATATAGTCCAATAAAGCAAAAATCCTTCTGTATATTATCTTAGTTATTAACATAAACATAGATTTCCGAAGGAAATATAGTTGGGTCCATTAGCAATTAAACTGAAGTCTCTAAGTGATTTAAACTTTATCCTTTAATAATAGTATAATATGAATAAAAACAATAGGGGAATAGTGATGATAATAAACATTTATTGAGCATTATGGGCCATACATTTTTGTTATATGCACTAGTATTGAATCCGTACAACAATCTGTTATCCCCATTTTAGAAAAGTTTAGTAACTTGCACAATGTCACACAATTAGTAGGTGACAGGGCTGGGACTTGAACTCTGGCCTCTATGATTTCAGGTTACGCGCCTGAATTAAGGTGTGTCAGTGATAATAGAGAGGAGTGGATGACTAAATAGGTATTAAAAGTTAAAGTGGCTTGGACTTCTTGACTGTCTGGATTGAGGTCTAAGGGAGAGAGTGGAGTCAAGGCAAGTAAGTGCAGCACTCATGGTGCCCTTGTAGGTAGAACAGTTGCAAGTAACAAAATCCCTTATTAGTTAACTTAAGCCACCCGAAAGAATTGATTGTGAGGCTCCAGAGGTGACCCACGGAATCCAAGGGCAGAAATGCAGCTGCTATAAGGACCCAGGAAGTATTTATTTTCTCTGAACATCTATTTCACTTGTCTTTGTGCAGATGGGCTTCCTTGGCTCCCAACCCACATGGGACAATTCATGGCTGGCCCACAGCCTCCACATTTGCATATTTCAGGTTCAGCTCCATAGAGAAACATTCTCCCTTTGTCTCCTAATTCTAAGGGAATCAAACTGACCCAGTTGGAGTCAGGTGCCCCCAGTCCAAGAAACTGGTGCCAGAGATGCAGTTATATAACAAAAACTTGGCTTCTGGAAAACAATCTAGGGCTAGGAATCAATCCCCAGAGAAGAGGGTCTAGGCAGACAACTCCATGAGTGGCAGCCACAGTGTCATTCACTAAGGGGACATGCCCAGGGTCCTAGGCAATGACGGCATCGAGGAGGCAGTGAACTAGGGCCTTCACTCTGGAACTGCCTGTCCGACTTATGGGGACACTTCAGTGGATGTTAATGGTGAGTTGGAAATAATTGCGTATTTCAGGACCTTCCGTCTTGAAGAAGTCCTTTGGTATAGAGCCCAAAGTCTATTCCTTAATACCAGCTCTTCATGTCATCAAAGATAGATAACATCATCTTGCATTTTCCCTTCTTTAATCTAGCTTAATTCTAGAAGGCTTTAAGTTCAGGCAACAGGGTATTGTTGTACAACGAGGTGCCCAAAACGATAGTTTTGGGAGAAAACTTAATGGGTGTGGCAGCTGCAAAGACTTGCCATTTTATAATTGTAAGCATTTGTTTTTTACATTTTTACATTTTTCATGTTTCAATTCTAAGGAATGAGGCTTACTTACCTTTGGAACAGATAGTTCCTTTATTTTGGGAAAAGCTACACTACAAAGCAAATTAAGTTATTTTCCGTTGTTTTTTTGGGGAAAAAAATGTAGGGGAGTAATTCAGGAACACGTACGTTCAGCAGGGCAACTCTGTTTAAGTAAAATACATTACGACAGTTATGCCTCCACCACTATATCCCTTAGAAGCGGAGCTCAGGCCTCCATTCTGACCCTTTTCTGGCCTGCCACCCTCTACAAGGTGCAAAGTCCACAGGGCCACGGGGGCATGCCCGCTTGGTGCCTGTTCTCCTACTTTTTGGCCATATTTGGGTATCAAGGACACCTTTAATTCCCTACTCAAACATCCCTGCCCTTGCTCCTGCCCCTGCCCTGGGATCTTTGCAGACCTCTTTCCTGAAGGGTGTATGGACAGAGCTTAAATGAGCAACTTGGGTGACCACTTGGAGGCCCCTTGTGGTATGGGATGGAGCTGGGTAGGAGGAGAAAAGGGGTGCACCGAGGGCTTCTATTTGTACTCTGGCACTGGATACCCCAAATGTTAGGGGTGGGACTGCCCTTAGTAGTTCTCAAACATAGTATACAGAAGAATTACTGGAAGGGCCTTTAAAATACAGATTCCTTGGACCCTATCACCAGATATTTTCATACAATTGGGTCTGGTATAGGGTCCAAAAATCAGTATTTTAACAAGTACCCCAGGGACTCACACAATGGAAAACACTTCTTTTGAAATTTTTATTTTCTTCAATTTGAATTTAGAAGACCTGTGTTTATTTATTTTTTCTTGTTCTTGTGGAGATAGTGTGTACATGTGTATGTGTTTCCTTATCCAGGAATTTTCCCCTCAGGATACCAGCAGTAGAACCCTCCTAAACTGTAGGGAATATTCTTAGGGCTGACATTTCAGCAACTTCTCCTCCTTCTCCTCCTTCTCTTCTTCTTCCTTCTTCTCCTTCTCCTTCTCCTCCTCCTCCTTCTCCTCCTTCTTCTTCTCCTTCTTTTTTACAGTTGTGAAATCTATGTTTATTCTGATACTTCTGATCAGCAGTACAGCTTATCTAGGACAAATTACTGGATAAATTTTACATTATTTCTTCAGGACCAGGGTTTTTCAATGACTTTAAATTTGGGATCTTCAAATTTGAAATCAGGGAATGCATTCATATCTGCTTTACCATACATTTGCTTAAGCTTAAAAAGCTCCCTCTCCAAATCTTGCTGCGGATATTCTGAGCCCATAGCCACAGGTCCTGCAGATGACTGTCACTTAGGTCTGCATTCTCTAATCTCGTTTACAAAGAGTTTCTGTACAGGATCAAGTTCCTTATTAAATGTCACTGCTGTAACACCAGTATTCCTACCTCCTCAAATAGACTGAGATTGCAGACTGAATGGCAGAGGAGTACCTAACGAGCCTCTGAAGAATCATGGTGATTCTGTCACAGACAGTCCGCCTATATCAACTTCTTGTTGGAAGAGACGCCAGGCAGCCTTGGTGTGGCACTGCTTGGTGTAGGTAGCACTGATGTGTTAGGACTGGAGCATATGGATCATGGGAAATGCGCGGATGGTGCAGTGATGGTTCTGATGTCTTTGGCGGCTCTGGCATAAGGACAGTGCCATCTTGAAGAGAATGGATGGTCTCGGGAAGAAGTCAGTCTCATGGCAGAAAATGAGGTCTTGGGAAGTGAGCCTTGGTCTGGGACAGAATATCTCCCCATTCTATTATTTGGACTTGACGTTTTGTCCAGGAATCTAAGTTGTGGAAATATCTGGATCATTCTTGGAGATAGAAGTGAGCTGGCTCCCAAACAGGAAACAGACGACACACTCCTGGGGTTGTAGCCCTATAGTATCTAATGGCCACTTCGAATGGAAGGTGCAAAAATTTGCTGGGTTGTTTTACCCTTTCATGCTACCTAACTTGGGGAATTAGGTCAAGGCCAGGAGGAAAGCGGCCAGAGTGGCGGTAGGGAGGGCTCTTTAGTACCCAGGGGAGTGTCCATCGCAAGAGGCCATTATCAGTGAGATGGCAGCACTGTGGAAGTTGAAGAGGTCAAATACAAGATATATTCCTGCACATTTGAGACTGGATTTGGCAAACTCAGAGGGAGCTGAGGGACACTTTACAGAGAGATAGATTTTAGCAGTGAAGCTGAAGCTGTTTGTGCTTTTATAAATTGGTCTAAGCTTATTAATCACAGGCAGAGACCAGCGACTTTGGGTCCCTTTCATGGTCTTTGTGAACGTTTTTTCTCATTTTTGTGTTCTGAACACATCATGATGGGGGAATGTATGTGGATTCTACGTGGAATGCTGAACAGGACAGTCATTTTTGCACACCTTGGAGATATAGCCTGATACCACAGTGACACTTCTGTCATGGAAAAGAAACTTTCCAACGATGCACTCTGCTGTTGGAAGTAGTACAGTTAGAAATTCATTCCCAGAGGTACACATGCTACAGAGCACATGGGAAGGTTTTTAGGGTTGTTTGAAAAAGGAGAAATATAACCATAAAATTTTAGTTGATGAGAAAGATGAAAATGAAAGGGGGAAACTGACATTAGAGTAACAGTTTCAAAGTTTCATTAATGAAACATTCTATAGTTAATTAAAAGGGAATTTAAACGTGAAGGCCTGGAAAGCCCTAAATATTTTAAGGGGTGGGGGATTTTTGGAAAGTCACAGAATCACAGGAATTGAAACTATGTGATGAATTGAAACTAATGTGATTATTTAAGTTGGAAGGACATTTAAGAAGCCCAGGAGACATGAAGATAAAATCTGACTGTGAACTGAGGCTTGCCGCAGCATTCACTGGCTTAATCATGGCTTAAATCCATGCCCCTATGACAAGTATTCTCTTTGCTTGGGTAAATAAATTTGTAACCCCAGGAAGATATAAACATAATGAAATGATAAACCAAAACCCTATAGTTTAACATTCTTAAATTTAAGGACAAGTTTAGTAACAAGGCTTATAATCAATTCACTTTTGTATATTTTGTTTCATTTTAAGCTTAAGAGGATTTGGGCTTCTACATTTTTTTTTGCGGGGGGGACTTCTACATTTAAAGATCTGGTTTATTAGGTATATGAAATTGCTTATGAGAAAGATTTTTTTTATACTGACTTTCTGGTGATTTAAGTGTTTGTCATTGTGATTTAGGATGTCTAAAAAAATCTAATTAATTAAATGTATAAATAGCTAAATATTTACAAGAGTTTGAGCTGTCCAATGTAAGAGATATTTGAGCATTACTCAAAGAAGTACAAATGATTATTCTTATTTGGTGTAAAAATTTATAAAAGAAAAACAGATTTTAAGTTACATTTCAATAAACTGAATATTAATCAAAATGTAAGTAATTGTAAATATGCTTTTCTACACACAAAGCTCCCTCAGATAATACAAGCTTACTTCAACCTCCAGTGGTGCAAATCCTGGCTTCAGTCCCCCTTCCTTGTGACTTTGAGCAAGTTACTCAGTCTCTCTGTTCCTCTTTCCTCATTGTAATATGGTGATGATATTAGTATTATCTCATGGGGTTGTTATGATTCTTAAATGAGATAATACAAGTGATAATACAAGTAAAGCACTTACAGTAGTGTTTGGCATATACTAGGTGCTCAATAATTGGATATTACTTAATCTCTATGAGTTTTTAAATGAAAAACACCTCAGTGTACAATAAATAACTGTAGCCACACATCACAGGACTTCTGGTTAAGGGCTCTGGAGCTAGAGAGGCACAGATGGCTCTGGTCTGTAGCATTTGATGCCTCACCTGATTCTTCTCCTCAGCCGTTACTTGGCTTTTGAAACTTAAGCATTATTTTTTAAAAATTCTTTGTTTTACTGGAGTAGTTTAAAATCATCTGTACTATAACAACAAACTTTCTAAAAGAAAATCACAGCTATGAGGCTCTGCATGGGCGTTTGAACATGGTGGTGATGGGGCTTCTATAAGCAAACCTGTAAAATACACGAATGAAAAGAAATGTGATTTCACAGGCAAAGCTAAGGATTGCTGCTATGTTCACTGAATGACAACAATCTGGTTAAAGCATGGGATTACTATGGTAAATTGTATTGAGAAATCAAGTACAGAAACTGTGTCAATGCTGAATTCTGTTTTGATTTAGTAAGAGATGTGGGTGGGCAAGCTATATTCATGCCTCATTCTCTCCTATACAAGATGGATAGAGATTGGGCAAAGGGTTATTAAGAGTCGTTACTTCAGCAATAAAGAGTCACATCCTACATTCTGACCACATAAAAATTTATATGTGCTCCCAGAGATTGGAACTACATGGCAGGAAGGAGATAGGTTACTATCAGATATTAATGATGGTGAATACTGCACCACAACTCAGGTGGACGATTTATTAAGCCCGAAGAAGGTGAGAAGGTAGTTAGCATAAATCTGTGGTTAAAAGACCCCATGGAATGTAGGAACCACCAACTCTGCCAATTGATTGTTTGCTTCTTATTTTTAATTAGTAGTCCATCTGTTACTACAAAATCATAGAATCAGATGACACTTTACCGTTTCAAGTCTCCCACCTCTTTCTAATGCGGATTTTCAACAAAACCCATTTGATTTTGTGCTTCATAAAGACTCCCACGGAAGAGATTTTATGGCTTCCCTTGTTAGTGCTTCCATAGCTGTCAGCCTACATCACTAGCAAATCTTTCCTGGTGTCTCTTAGGAAATCCCCTTACAATTAATGAGTAACTAATCTTACTCCTGAGTGGGAGGGAAAGATAATGGAATATGAGTCGGCTGAACCAAAGGTGAATGGAGCCTCAGTTCATTATTTGATGTCTCAGCCTCCAGAAGTGGTGAGGCAACTTCTGCAGGTGAATCACAGACAAGAAGATGTGATTGGCTCCTGGCTCACCCTCTCTGTGTTAGGGAGAGTCAAATGGAACTGTGCCAGAGAGTACTACTGTAAAATACAACAGAACCACAGCTCGTGTCTGAAACCTTTACAAATTTGGAGACAGCCACATATATATATGTGTAGTATTTATCATTTCTAAAAATTTCATTTTATAGTAAAGAGACCTTAAAGGATACTTCCTTATTTTTGAATACATGTGGGACTACTTTGAAATTATAGTTCAAAATACAATGGCTTATTAAAAAGTCAGGTTGCTGAGTCAGGGTTGGGGCAGATGAGACTGTTCTAGCAATGGCTGAGGTGATCTAGTGACATCATATATCATGGCTATTAAAGTAAGGAAAATAAGGAAATAGTCCAATGTATCTCCAAATGGAAACTACTCAAGGAAAAAAAAAAAACCACCAGATATGAATAGAGATTGAAAATCAAGATAAATTCAGATTAGATGACTCCTGGTAACTTGATTAGTGGCAAAGAAGTGTTAAACAGCTATTTAAACACTGGAGATAAGGTCCAAGAGAATTATTGCAATTTCAAAACTGTGGTTCAGAGGATGATGGAATAGAACAGACCAGGAAAATTAGGGGGCAAGAATCTGTTCTAGTGAAAACCCCTAGAATAAGGCCAAGGGCTTGGGAATTTGAGCAGCATTAGTCTAAGTAGGGTTTGGGGGTGGAGGGAGGAAAAAAGATAGGTAAGATTCAAGTATCAAGAGCATAGCTCCAATTCAAGCCCCAAGTTCAGGTTTCTGTCCTAGTAGAAGCAGTGAAGGCAACAGCCAGTAGTTCCAAGTGGCAGAAAATCAACACAGATCCAGACAAGCAGGAGAAGCCTACACCAGTTTTAAGGTGTTTTGGTGCATATTAGTAAAATTGGCCCCTTGTTCCAGGAAGATGGGGCTCAACGTCAGGTCTTAAGGACTGGGGAGTGGATTGCAGGCTGGATGTCAGCCCCCATCAGCCAGGGCCCAAGTATGGGACGCAACCTACACAAATACACACAGTGGCTCTGCGACAAGGGTTGCTTCTTAAGTGCCTCACTGCATCCCTGGTTCTCAGCCCAGGACCCCACTCTACAACCATTGATTCAGAGTTTCTGGGTTCAGGTCCTGGAATCTGTATTTTGTGCCTTAAAATTTTTTTAAAAAGTCATATGTATATACATTTTTTTCAAAAGTAGTACCTGCCTATTAAAGTGAAAATCAAACAAAAATATGCATAAAGAAAAAAGTCAAAGCCTAATTTCCCCTTCCTACCCCACCCCTGACTCCCTAAGATTAACCACTCCTTACAAATTTTCTTAGTGCACATGACGATGTATCCATATTATCTATATTAATGTGTCATATAGAGTAAATAATTATGATGTAATAGTCACAAAGTTACCCAGTGTCACCATCATGGAAAAAAGAGTTTTTGCCTACTCAGTACTCAGACTTTTGGTTGTGGAGATGAAGAAAATTAAAGGTTAAAAGAGATAGAACTCAGAAGGAGCCTGAGTTGTTTGTATCAATCAGGATCCTGGCAGGAAACAGATGGCACACTCAAGCTGGGTCATTGAGAAGAACTTAATTAAGGGACTGTTTTACAAAGGGGAGAGCAAGGTTTGAAAAGCTAACAGGAGATGCGGAAGTACCCCAGGGTTAATGCTAGCTGGGAGCTGTCACCGTCCCTAGGCCTCATGCGGGAAGGAGTTGGTGCTACTACTGGAACCCATGCTAACAACTCAGCATGAGGGATCAAAGGGAAAAAATAACTTGACCTCACCTTCCTCCCTTCCTTCTACTTCCTGCCAAGGCTCCCCACTGACCAGACCCAATTGGAAGCTGGAAGGCAAAGGGGCCTGGTGATACCATCCATTTAGGTCAGCCTCGCAGGCCACAGAGCAGGATAGAGAAGGGCATTGAAGTGGCAATTGGAGGATATCCAGCAGGAAGGAGGAAGGATGGGAAGAATTGCCAGAGACCTGTATACAGAAAAAAAGACGGGTTGGGGTATTTAGAGAAAGCAGAAGAGTCTTGAGTTCTGTCACTATGCTGCTGCTCATGGTGGTGGTGGTGGTGGTGGTGGTGGTGGTGGTGTGTGTGTGTGTGTGTGTGAGAGAGAGAGAGAGAGAGAGAGAGACAGAGAGACAGAGAGAGAGAGAGACCGAGAGAGAGAGAGACAAAGAGAGAGACAGACAGACAGACAGAGAAAGGTACAAAGGATGTGCTACAGATTATAAATTGAATGTTCTTTAATGGTCTGCAAGACACTCCTGTAAAGATCCTGTTTCATTTTCAAATATTTATGCCCAGTTGTTGGAATGCTGTTTTTTTCTCCCTTAAAATATATACTATGACTTTTATACAAGGAGGCTCATCATGACATATTCTTAGATGCAGAGAAAAAAGGACTGGAAGGAAACAAATAAAATGTTAACAGGTTTAATCTCTAAAAAGTAGGATCATGGATGATTTTTGTTTCTTATTTTGTGCTTTTGGGCATTTTCCAAAATTTTAACATTCATTGGTTTGCAGCAACTTGGGCTTGATCCTAGGCTCTTTTCCTTCCTTTATTTACGTTCTCCCTAGATGATCTCATCCATTCTCATGGGTTTAAACGTCGTCTACGAGATGTGATCAAACAATACGGCGAACGTTTAAATAAAAAAAAATTATTTCAGTAAGACATGTTGCCATTGAGCCTCCTCCAAATACTCCCCTCACTTCAAACACACTTATCCCTTCATTCTTGCCACTTTCTGAAGTAGTTCTGGGAGTCCTCTTTTGTGAGTATCTTTCTTTGTGCTGTAGTGGCTGCCTTGATGTCCTGAATCATTTTGACTTTGGGGAAGAGCCAGAAGTCTCATTGTGCCAGATCCGGTAAATAAGGTAGATTAGGACACACTGTAATGTTTTTATTTCACAGAATTGCCCTACCAGAAGCGATGTGTGACACGGAGCATTGTCATGATGGAGGATGATGTACAGCACACATTAAAACACACCTACTTTCAACCGTAACTCACACCCCACTGACTGCACCAAACAAGCTGAAACTTGTCACACACTGTTACTAAGGTTCGATGCGCCGCTTCCCATATTGAAAATCCCTGCCTTTCCGTTGGATGGCATCGGCAGCAGCATTCATCATATTTTGTGATCGAAACGGAAAGGCTCTGTGTCACACATCACTTCTGGTTGGGCAAATTCTGTCAAATAACAGCAGTATGGTGTGTCGTCATCCACCTGATTCACTGGCTCTGGGACCATGCAACTTCTGGCTCTTCCCAAAAGTCAAAATGACCATGAAAGGTAAACGTTTTGAATCGTTTCAGGACATCAAGGCAGCCACGACAGTGCAACTAAAGACACTCATGAAAGAGGACTTCCAGAACTGCTTCAGAAAGTGGCAAGAACGATGGGATAAGTGTGTTTGAAGCGAGGGGGAGTATTTTGAGAGGGATTAATGGCAATGTATCTTACTGTAATAAATTATTTTAAATTTAAACATTCATGTAGTTTTTTAATCACACCTTGTATATGCTGAAAACTGCCACATTTATATTTCTAGCCCAGACTTCCCTCCTGGGATCCAGATTTATTTGACCAACTGCTCCCGGACGTCACCTCTTTGTTGTCTAATAATCTCAAAGTCAGCATGTCTAAAACAGAGGTTCTGATTTACCCTCTCCCCTCTAATTTCCTGACCTCACCTTTCCCTCTAATTCCCTATGGCAGTGTTCACCATACCTTGTTCCTTTTTCTCCAGGGCACACAGCTAGTCAGTATGTGTTTCCCAGGCTTCCTTCCAAGTAGATAGGGCCTTGTAATCAAGTTCTGGCAAAACAATGTAGGTTGAAGTGATGTTTGGCCCATAAAAGTATCCCTCATTATCCTCAGTATGTTCTCTCTCCAGCTTCCAACTTAATGGAGGGGACTCCAAGGGCCTCAAGCAGGGTGGAGTCATGAAATAGATTTCTGATGACTCTGTGATCACAGCCCCCCTGCTGACTTGCATTGTACTGTGACATTAGCACAAAAATACATTTATTATATTGAACCACTGAGATTTTAAAGGTTATTTGTCACTTCAGTTAGTCTACCCTAAATACTATGCACCTATATGTGCAAAATAAATCCTGCATTTATTTGATAAAATAGGTCTGAAGGAATAATTAAAATCCAAAAAAAATTAAAGCTATTAAATTGCAATAACATTAAAAGTTTAAGTGGTCTTATATTAATTTTTGCTCCAAAAGACGCATTAGAGCTGATGGTACAGCTAGGTCTTATTTTTGGGGAAACACCGCATTTGCAGAAATGTCCTAGTGAAAAGCAAAGTTTTCTTAGAAATCAATTAATGAGCATTTTGTCTAAATTTGTTTAAAAATCGGATTAAAAAATATAACCCAGAGGAGGAATTGATTGATTATTCTCTACAATTGTCATTGGCCACTACAATTCAAGAAAATAATCATTTATCTAGAGAAGAAATAATCAGCTGAAACTGTCCAATAAATAAGGGAAAGGAGAACTGGATAAGAGCAGACATTAGTCCCTTCACAACATCTGCCAGAGGATTTATTAAATCCTACTGAGAAAAATTGGAAGTTAAAATTAAAAATATATATACATGTATGTATATATACATACATGTATATATATATGGCTATATTGGAAACTGTACGTGGGTCTTATTTCTTAATATGGGCTGAATTCTCAATTAGTCCTATAGTTATTTTTTTTAAAATCCCAAGTTAATTCTCACAGATATTCTTGTGAGTATGGGATCACATGCAATCCTAACTGATGACTGCAAGTATGGCTTTGGTGCTCAGAGTGGGGATTCCAGGTCAACCACACGTCTTCCAAAATTGTACCTTTATAGAACACATTCCTTTCGAAGGCATTACACTTTCCCTATGTTGTCAGCTTTGGGGAGGTCTGGTGAGTGGCAGTGTTAACTTCCACTCACACGCAGGGTGGGATTCAAGGACAAGTAATTAATTTGTAAGTGGTAGGGTTTTACGATTCCCAGAAAGGGCTGTACGGTAGGGGGAAATATGGAGCATTAAGATGATTGAAAAACAATTGGGAATACTGATCTGACAGTGAGCCAACCAGATTTCCCCAAAGCTCACAGCATATGGAAAATATAATGCCCTCGACACTAACATGTCTTAATATAAAGACAGCATTTTGGAAGGCTCGTAGTGGACTATAATGCCAGGTTAATAGCATTATTGAACTCGGATGCTGAGGAAGGAGGATATTAGATAGCTCTTTAATTGTAAACATTAGAGAACTGCAGGGATAGGAGTCCTGCTGGAGTACACATATTATTTATTTTTTGTTTCATTTCATTCATTGATGTATTTAACACATCTTTATTCAATATCTACTATGTGCTGGCCATTGGCCATTGTGCTATGGAGGCTACAATGGTGAACGTGGCAGATCTGGTCCCTAGTTTCATTGAACTTACAGTTTAATACATTGTCAGGAATGATGATCAAATTATTTAATGGATAGTGGCATATGGGTATTGAGAGTCAGAATAGATACCAGCCATTATACCAGACTAATGTGTACCACTAATTATCAGCTCTGAGGTCTACTAACTTTATCAATTTGTTTTATTATAAATAAATGTTTATTTTTCTATAAACATCAGTATAGAACTTTTTGGAAGACTAGAAGAAAAACAGGGTTTGGATTTTCAATTCTGAAATAGCTGTCTATAACCGTACAGACACTGTAGAAGGCAAACATGCATTCAACCTTCCTATTTTATTACAAAACCTCAATATCTGCAGGTAATCCATCTTCCTCTCTTGTGCCATGTGCTTCATGAAACTGGTCATGGTAATTCCAATTCCATTGATACCGATCAGTTTAGGAATTGCTACATGGTTCAATTCTGGCCACTGAGGCTTAAGAAGACAACAACTAGGAGGCTGCTGACAGGTTTCCTTCCTTTTAAAAAGAGACACATGGGGCCCCCGGTGGCTCAGGCAGTTCGAGCTCCGTGCTCCTAACGCCAAAGGCTGCCAGTTCAATTCCCACATGGGCCAGTGGGCTCTCAACCACAAGGTTGCCAGTTCAATTCTTGAGTCCCGCAAGGGATGGTGGGCTCTGCCCCTTGCAACTAAGATTGAACACGGCACCTTGAGCTGAGCTGCCACTGAGCTCCCGGATGGCTCAGTTGGTTGGAGCGCATCCTCTCAACCACAAGGTTGCCGGATGGACTCCTGCAAGGGATGGTGGGCTGTACCCCCTGCAACTAGCAATGGCAACTAGACCTGGAGCTGAGCTGGGCCCTCCACAACTAAGACTGAAAGGACAACAACTTGAAGCTGAACGGCACCCTCCACAACTAAGATTGAAAGGACAACTTGACTTGGAAAAGTCCCAAAAGTGCACACTGTTCTCTAATAAAGCCCTGTTCCCCTTCCCCTTCCCCACTCCCAAAAAAAAAGAGACACAGGAAGAACCGATATAATGGTCTCTATACAGCAGCCATCTTGCAGCCATGAGGGAGCTAGCCTGAAGGCAAACTCAACAGAAGAGATGGCAGAGCACAAAGCTGGGCAGTGCATCCTTGATGAGACACTGAGTAATTGAATGTGGCAGCCCTGGAGCTGCCTGTTGGTGAAGTGCTTATTATGTGAGACAATAAATGTCCATTGTTGAAGGCAGTTGACTCAGGCTTTGTGTTAGTTGCAGTTAAAAGCTGAGTATTTGACTTTCCTGAGAAGAGTCACTACAAATCACCTGATGGCAGCAACTTAATAGTTAAGTGCATGATTCTAAGGAGAAAATGAAAGGTCTCTTTAGAATCTGTCACAAAAGTGTAGATAGTAGAGAAAAAGCCTTCTATTGCTTGCTAGGATAAACTTCTAGAGGTTTCCAAAACTTTTAGGAATTTTGAAGACAACTATGAATATGTGTTATATACCGTGTTTCCCCGAAAATAAGACCTAACCGGAAAATAAGCCCTAGAATGATTTTTCAGGATGACAGTCCCTGGACCATAAGCCCTAGTGCGTCTTTTGGAGCAAAAATTAATATAAGACCCGGTCTTGTTTTCCGGGAAACACGGTACATGATTTTGAACCTAATGGAGAACTCTTTTCACACTTTCGTTTCATCACTAAATGAATGTTTTAAAGCTACTGCAGCTGTTATTTCTTAGAAAGGGCACCAGATGAAAGAATGAAGATTGCTAACACTTACTGAGTGCTTACTAAGCCCTGGGCATACACTAAATGTTTTATGCAACTTATCTTCATTGTTCTACAAAACAACACTATGGAGTAGGTACTATTATCATTTGTATTTTACCAAAAAGGACACTGTGGCTGAGAGAGTTTAAATTAATTGCCCAAAGTCACAAGTGAATATAAGAACTGAAGTCTGAACCACAGGCCTGTGTGATTCCAAACCCTGTGCACTGAAGCCTTCCGCCGCGCACCAAGACATGTGGGCGACTTTCCGAAGTCTTCCATTGGTTGTTTTCCTTCACAGACCCAGCAACAATGTCTGGAAGTTCCCTCGTTAGTTATGCAAACAGCCAAGCTGGTTGCACAATAAAGGAGAGAAGGCCAATTCTGGCGCTAATTTTAGGGCAAACCACAGATGTCTTTGATGTTTCCATTGTACATGAGAACAGAGCCAGTGATACGACAGCTGCTGGCAGCCCTGATCAAATATGCAGAATATTAAGGCAGCTTTATCTCAGCACCTAATTACAGCTGGCACAGAGGAAATTTGTTTTGCAAAGTAGGAGATGTCAAATGTTATAAATGCAATATGTAAGCAAATATGATTGCCTCATTCTGTTTTCTCAGGGCTGTCCAATTACAGCACGCTTTTGGAAAAGCTTTTATTAAATGATGTTCCTGTCAACCTATGTAACCCAAAACTTTGTTTTAGATACGATTGGAACAGCTTAACTGCTTTATTGTCTTATACTTCAATTTATTTTCTACTTCTTCTTCAGAGGTAAAATATATCTGGCACTTAATTCCAAAAGCAAAGATGATTATGATATTTTTTTCTAGTCCAGGTTTTTACAGTCACCTAACCAATGTGATAGGACCATAATCTTTTTACCATTGAAAACTGTGTCATATTTGTAATGACAGAAAAATGGCTTTATAATACTGATATGGGACAAAGAACGAATAGTTGGCTGCTTCAGCCACCCGCAATGATGGCTGCTCACATGTTTGTCCAAAGACACTGCAAACCACGTGAGGTTGGAACGAATGTGTGCTGTGCAGACCCCTGTCTAGGAAGGGCTCATTGCCAAGCCATGGGAGGGGACTCCAGCTGTATGCTCCTTCTGGGTGTGGGTCAGCTATAGAGACTACCTCCTGATGTGGGGGCAGTCCACATCAGTGACTGAGTCAGGTGGGGGTCCACAGGCCCGAGCATATCAGCCTGGGATGGGACATTCTCAGGGGCAAGTCTCACTGAACAGAGCACTCCTTCTGCTCACCCTTTCTTCCTCTCCTCCCTTTCAGTGTTGATCTCTCATAAACATCTTACACCCCAGATTCCATCTTGGCATTTTGCAGCATCTGCTGCTAGAGAACCCATTCTGTGATGCAATATAAAGCGAATCATTTAAAGCAGTTCTACTTTGGGAGGATGATCTTTCATCCACTTATTGAGAGTAGAATATATATATATATATATTAAAGTTCAGTCATGACTTTCAGTACTAAATGCCACATTAAATGTAGCAATTAATTGTATACCTAATGGAGTACTCTTAATTTTTTCAATTGCTAAAATTTCAATTTTAGCAATTGAAATGCATTGCTAAAACAATACACATTTTTCTTCTTTTTTTATCTTTCTTGACTTCAGTGTAGCATCTGACACTCTAAGACCCTCTCTCCTTGAGCCCCTTTCCCTGTTCCATTTCAAAGGAAAAAACTATACTCTGTTTTTCTTTCAGTCTGTCTGCCTGCTCCTTTATAATCTGTGCTTGTTGCCTGCTTTACTGTGGCGTACCCCAAGATTCGGTCCTTGATCTTTGCTCCTCTACTTTTACGCACTTTTCCCAGGATACCTTGCACATTGGCTTCAACACTTGCTCAAATGCTGGTTATGTCCAGTTTTTGAGTTTCCAGTTTAGATCTCGATGCTGAGCAATATAGTTTCTCAAAACAAGAATATTCCAAATGGAATGTTTTTATCTCCACATACTTCTTTCCAAAATACCCCAAAATGAAAATAACCAGTAATGGCAATCTGTTCATCCTCCCATAGCCCTGTATCAATGAATAGCACCACTACTCTCTGTGATTTTAGCCTTGATTCTGAAGATGTCTTAGACTTCTTCGCCTTACTAATTCACCGCATCCAAAGAGTCCTAAGACCTTAGATTCTCCCTTCTATGTAAATAGCTTGAGTGATCTCAACTGTTTCTTTCCACTCTCTCTTATCCCTTCTTCCATGGGTGGCTTAAAGTCTCCAATATTGTCTTATCTTTAAACTCAACCCTTTTTTCCCTCTACCCTCTGCTCATGCTACGTCAATGCTTAAAATTTTCTGCCAGCTTAGCATGCCAGGTCCTTAACAATATGGACCTTGTTTAGCTAGTCTCACTGTCAAGTATTCTTCAGTTCTACCCCGAGCCCTGGGCATAAATGCATCAGGCAGAACTATGCTCTGGTGCCTTAGTAAGATGTGGTGGCCTCTGCACTCTGCCGAAACCCTTTCTCTTTCCCGTCATCCTCTCATTGACTGCCTCTTCTTCATCCTTCAAAACTCAGCTCCTGCTGAGACCACCTTTGGAAAGTTCTTCCCAGATGCCCTGCTCCTCGCCTGGCACCTGAGCACATATCTATCAAGACATTCATCACATTGTGAAGAGACTAGTTTTCTCAAACTGGGCTACGAAACTCCTTGAGAAAAAAACTCCTTATTGAGTTTATATGAGGATATACACCATAGCGCTTATTGCATAGTTGCCTTCATAATGTGTTTGTGAGATGAATGGAAACGAGTTACACAAACGTGTAATTATTTTTCAATGAACTATTGTAATGGTAGGTTACTGAAATGCACATTCATACAGATTAGCAACATCTACATTGGCTTTACAAAAAAATTGTACGTATATAACAAATTATTTATATGTATATGATATTAATATAAAATTATTTTCATATAATTTGATACTGTATATCATTTGTTATGTATATATTTTATATATAATTTAAAATCATTTTTACATGAATTATATAATATTCGTGTATAAAATAAATTATTTTATGTAATTTAATATTTATTATATTTTTAATATAAATTTCTATAGCTGTTAACATGCTATAAAGCATGTGTATATAAATTAAAGATAATTTTATGTGTAATATAAAATTATTTTAATGTAATTTTAAAAGGAAAGCCAATATAGACATTGCTAATGAGGACTTTTGAACAGGTATCATGTTTTTCATGGAGTAGCTGACACACACTTTCTGCCTCTTCAAACTGATTGTCAACATATGGGTAAATAACAATCTGCTGACTTTGAAAAATTAGTTATAATCCATTTCACATAATGCGTGCAAAGCACAGCAGGCAATGGCCCATAATTGAAGGATTAATTTTGGGCCTTAGGGTGGTTTTTAAAATTCACAGGCTGATAGAATGTTATACCCCATATGGACCCAGAATATTCCCACCAGTGAGTTTCCAGTACTCTCTTTCCTCCTGCAGAATGCTCCGTGTACCGTGTACCGTGTACCAGGAAAACAAGGAGCTTCTGCCTCCATCAGCACAGCATCTGGAGATCTTCCTAGTGATAAAGTGAGCAGGAGGCTGAATGTGCCTTAGAAGAATTTAAACAGGGCCTGAAATGGAACAGATCTGTAAAACCACCTAGGTCAGTTCGAATTTTTCTGCTCTATCAAAGGCACACTGCAGCTTTTTCTTGTCTCATGCCTGAACCGGCTCAAACTGCTCTATGCGCACTGCTCCTTTCAGATGTAATGGTTTGCCATCGTGGAGGAAGAGGCTGCCTGTGTGACCAGTATCTCTTACATCTCTTGGTTGACTTCGTTTTTCTCTTTCCTCCCACCTATCTGCATCGATCTGTACCGTTTCCTTTACACTTCTGGGCCTGCTTTTTATCTTCAGTTACTGCTTTCCTTTCCTGTGTGTCTTACAGAACCCTTTTGATTCTCCCAGGAGGGAGCTTTTCAACCCCAACTTTCACTGGTCTAACCATAGCCAGCACAGGCTGCTTGGGAAGTAGGAGAAAAGAAACTCTTGCTAGTGATCGACATGGTATTCTCCGCTCCACGGGTATGGGTGTGGGTGTTTTTATGAACTATTCGCATTAGTATGAAATGCCTGAACAAAGGGGCGATTTGGCAAGCCTGAAGTCCCACACTGGGGCTCATAGCAACTTGCTTCTACTAGCAACATGAGGATTAGAAACACTTCCTTGCCAAGTGGCTTTGAATCAGCTAGAAGTGGGGGAGCAGAGAGTGGAGTCCCTTTGCTGAGGCTGACAAGGCTTCAGAGTATTTGTTAATTGTCAAATCTTTTGTTTAGAGAGGCAAAATATACACGTCCGTAAAAAAGGTTTCTTGGTTGCTTGTTATGCTTCATGCTATTATTAGCAAGAATTTTTGAGTTTGCAAGGAAAGCTTATAAATCACCTCTCAGGTATTTTTGTAAAATGAAGTTTAAACATGGTTTAAAGAATCAAGAACAGTACACATCTACAGTGACTTACAGCTGAATTGGAAATACATTTGATGCTTTTTAAAAGGACTAACTGGCTAGAATTTAAAGTAATCTGCCTTCCCTAAAAACCCAGAGCTAAGCAAAAGAAAGAAACGGTGAGACTTATGCTGGCTGTGTGTGAGAGGTGGAGGTGGGGTATAAACTGGGAATGAAATTTCTTGGAGAAAACCTACAAAAAAGGCCAAGCACACACGGACTGTGTGACTTCATTTAGTTGGAGAGGGAGCACAGAGCATCATGCTCATCTCAGATGTCTCCCCCTAGGAGAAATGATCTGTCTTTTCTTGGAACGGTTGTAGCTCTGAAAGTCTGTTCCACCCTTTGATACTTATCTTATTCTATCCAGTAATGTTATCTCTTTTGGAAATGTTTTATCTCTTCATTATGCCAATTATCTTTTTATGTATCTGATTTACCTGGGATTCATTCATTCCAGGTTGCCCGAGGCAATTCTGATTTACGCTGGTTGCCAAGGTATAATCATTAATACATAGTGCCTCCTTTCACTCTCAAAAGTGTCCTGGTTTGGATGATAATTTGTACGATTATCCTACTCTTACCCCAGCTAAACTGAAAGCTCCCGTATCCGGCAAGGTCCCAGCAAGAACACAGCACACTCCACTGGGATTTTGAAGAGACCTTACTGAAGGGACTACGTATCGAAACGTGGGCAGGGTTAAGGGAGTCCACAAAGAATGTTGAAGCATCAGGCCTGAAAAGCAAAGGGAGGAAATGACAATAAGGGAACCCAGAGCCTTAGGAGAGGGGCGACCTTAGAGAAGCAAGTCTTAGAAGGACTCAAACACCGTAGAACTGGCCAAGCAGGGACAGCACTTCCCTACCACTGTGCCCTCCCACCATCAGCCTCCTGTCTGCCTTCTATTGGCTGAACCCGAAAGGAAGCCAGAAGACAAAGGAGCCCTTGCGAGAAAGATGGAAGAGGGTGGCTTCCATCAGAGAAGGGACAGAGAATTGGTGGAAGGGTCAGAGAGTCAGGGGTCACCGGTAGTGGCAGACAGATAATACGGCTCCGTCAGTAGAGTCTCCTTGTCGTCAAGTCAATTAAGAGACATCTGTGGACGCATGCATGCAAAACACTGCAGGCAAGACCGCTATGAGACTGCAGCTACTGCAAGGATAATACTCCTTTTTCTTGGGGGAACAGAAATGAGCATAAGCAAGTTAAACTACAATAATGAAGGTAACAGTTGGGTACAATATAGCAGTGTATGGTGACTGTTGGATTAATGGTATAGACCCTGGGAGTTCAAGGGATGAACGACCACAATGGGCTGGAAGAATCTGAAAAAGGATTTACGTAAGAGGAGGGGTTTTCGGGGGCACTGAAATGAAAGCCAAGTTGATGTTGCAAAAAGGAGAAGTAGGCCTTCTTCGGGTGAATGGCACAAACGAGCACAGGTGTCAGCTTGAAACACATCATGCCCTGGTAGGAGGGCTTGGAACCCTTCTGAGATTTTCAAAAATTTCAAAATTGTCACCGGCAGTTACCAGTGGAAATGCCTAAAGGGAGTTAATGGGGTCGTAAGAAGCATGAGTAGTGGATGGCCACTTATTCATTCCCTAAACAAATATCTATTGAGGGCTTGGTATGTGTTAGGCACTGCTCTCTGGATATGCTGGTGCCAAGTAAACTGAGACATGGACCTTTCCCTTGAGGAAAGGGAATGCAGAAGGTAGCCAAGGGAAAAAGCCGTTATTTTACCTGTGATGGTAGAGATGTGCACAGATGACAAGCGAGCACATAGGAGATCATTTAAATAAGACTCAGGCAGAGGGCAGTTAAGGAAGGCTTCCTGGAGGAGGAAACACTGAGTTCTGAGGAGTGAGCCAGAGTTTTACGATTGGGTATTTATTTATGTCTGTCCTGCTGCATTCTAAGAAAAGAAAGTAAGATGGTTGGCTCAAGAAACACACAGATCAAAACATAAAGAAGATTAGATAAAACATGGGGTTAGCTTATTTGCCTTCTACGAGTATATACGTGATCATGTTTGATCACAGAATAGCTTTACAAGGTTGTCCTTTTATCCTCCTTTATTGGTGAGAAGCCGAGCCTCATTGGTGAAAACACCTCGCTCAAAGAATACAGTTTTGACAGGCAGTGGCGGCAGAACAAAACCAGGTTGGTTTGCCTTGAGAGTCTGTGATTTCTGGAATAAGAGATGTGCTTATGGCTTGCCTCCCCTGCATGGAGCTTGTGGCCTGAAGGTGCTTCTCAGGACACTAAAGGATACGTGGGCATTGTGAAGGACTAAAGGGTGACTCGGTGACTATTTCGCAACTACCAACTTATACTTCTTAATCTCTTCACGTTTTTTCACTCAGTCAAAATAGTCACAGGGATGTAAAGCATAGCAAATATAGTCAAGCAAATATAGTCAATAATATGCTAATAACTATGTATAGTGCCAGGGGGGTACTAGACTTATCGGGGAATCACTTTGTAAATTATATAAATGTCTAACCACTATGCTGTACACCTGAAACTAATATAAAATAACATTGAATGTTGACTGTAATTGGGAAAAAAAAAAGAGTGAGTCAGTGAAGGGAACAAGGAAAGGTGGTCCAAGCAGAAGAATCCCTGTGTTCAAGGGAAGAGGGCTGCAAGAGAACGCTGCATGACGGAAGGGGAATACCGTGTTTCCCCGAAAATAAGACCTAGCTGGACCGCCAGCTCTAATGCGTCTTTTGGAGCAAAACTTAATATAAGACCCGGTATTTATGATATGATATGATATGATATGATATGATATGACATGACATGACATGACATGACATGACATGATATGATATATGATATAAGACCCAGTGTCTTATAGTAAAATAATACCGGGTCTTATATTAATTTTTGCTCCTATAAACGCATTAGAGCTGAGGGTCCGGCTAGGTCTTATTTTCGGGGAAACACGGTAGTAGCTCGCTATAATAGGAAGTAGTAAGAGGAGTGGTGAGAGATAGGGCTGGAGACGTAAGCAAGAGCCAAATCTGAAGGACTTTATATCCCTTCTCCTGAAGGTGGTAGAAGTTGTGGAAGGAGCTTAAGCAGAAAATGCATGACCAGTCAAGAATTTCAAAGAGCTCCCTAAGCCAGCAGTGTGGGTGAGTCTGGGGCAGGACAAGGCTGGAGGCAGGGAGGCCAGTTATAGGTATAGCTGCAGTCATGGGGCAAGAAGATGGTAGGAATGGGAAGGGAGAGTGTTGGAATAGGGAGCTATTATGGAGACACCATTAGACAGCTGTGGGCATCTGGATTTGGGGGTAAAGAAGACAGATTCTTACTTGAGCAGCTATCTGGGTGATGCCACTCATCATGAGTAGGGGATCCTGGAGAAGAGCCAGTTTGGAGTTTGGGGGTGATGAGGGTGGTAAATTCAAATACTGATGGCCAAGGGTAACTAATAAAGAAAGTGAGCTTAGCTTTTCTACCTTTCTGTTCTGTCTAGTTGCTTATCACGCATGGCCTTAGTAAAAATATGGCAACTCCAGAGATAATATTGGTTGTTAATCAATGTTCAATGTATTTATTTATTTTGGTAAGACTTCCTTTTTATTGCAAAAATAATATATATGCAAAAATTTACAAAATACAGACAAGCAAAAAAAAATTGCTATCCAAATACAATCTTATAATGACTTGTAACATTTTGGTGTATACACTTTCAGGTTTTTTTCTAAGCATATATATGTATATATGAATAATGTTCTCATGACTAAATATATCTTGCACATCTTTCAATGACAATAATTCCATAAGATCATTTTGAAGATGGCATGGTGTTACTTTTATAAATGTACTATATTTTATTGAACTGTGTTCCTGCTATGGACATTTGGGTTGTTTCCTTTTTATTTTTTCTTTTCTTTTTTCTTTTTTTTTACTATTATAAATAACACAGCAATAAAGTAATTATAATTTAAATTTACTAATTAACCTTTGGCTTTTTCATAGCACAATTTAGATTATGAAATCAAGTTTGGCATGCTTCATTTTTATAAAATGATTGTACAAAGAAGTTTTCAAAGCGCTCTGAAAAAAAGTATATAGAGTTTTTTTTTTAATTCTCAAGTATGAGAAAGAGCTGATATAAATGTATATTAGAGGAAAATAATTATAAAGGAAATTGGTATGACTATTAAAAAGGAAGTATGGAAGCTATCTGTGACTTGAGTCACCATCTATTTTCAGCAAGGACAGAGCCAACATTTTCTAGTTGGATTCCTTTTCTCACCTGAAAATGAGAGGGCTGGTTGCTAAATAATTTCCAGCTTTAAAAATACAAATTTATAAATTAATTTCTATAGACGATAATATCTACCTACTTCATAGGACTTTTGTAAGTGAAAATCATAAATGTGTAAGGTATTATTAGATCTCCTTGATTGTAATGAAAGATGCTGAATACGTGCTTTTTAAAGGACAAAATATACAATAAAACACTAATTGGGATTCTAAGAACATAATATCACCTGCGAACCCAGGTATGGTTTGCTTTCTTTCTTATGGATCTGGCAGCGTTCAATATATGTTGTTAAAAGAACGCATGTACTACAGAGAAGGTGTGGAAAACCCCCGTTTCAGGGTAAGTGACAAATTTAGTGTAAGAGCAGCTCGGGAGTCCACGTGGTTAGTCCTGGAGCATCAGCGGATGTGTGAAGCTCATTCATGCCTGCTGTTGTGAGAACACAGTTCGTCTTTATTGGCCTTTAGGAAAATTATCCCAAAAGTCATCCTGACAGTGATATTTCTCTATGGAAGGAGAGGCTCTCCCCCAAAAGAGCTGCCAGAGGAAAGCTGAGGAGTCATATATTATTGAGTGTTCTATTACCTTGAAGGGTTTGAGGCTGGTTGTCTCAGCCATGGACTGAGCCCAGTCCTGTGCTAAGCCTATCAGAGCTTGAGGCAAAAGGAATATGCGCTACATACTATTAATATACGGAACTACCTATATGGTTTTATGTATATTTAACACTGGTTAATGTTTTTAACAAAAATGTTGTTGATGAGTTTGCTTCCGTGAAGACCAGTAAAGTAAAATTACAATAAATTCTGGTTTGGGTATAAATAAAATATGTAAATTTAAAATAATGTGAGTTTTAATACATCCACTTTTAAAATTTTCAATATTAACTACTTCAATGTTCTGGGAAAAAAATCATATGTATATAAGGTATTGTTATATAGCCATTACTATAATTAAACTTTAAAACATACGGAGAATATGTGTATCAAGGAGCGCATTTTTTCCTTTTGCCTTAGGCTCCAGGATGGGTTGCCATAGCACTATCAGATTTTGTTTTGACTTAAAATTTTGTTATTTTGTTCATCAAGGATTTTTTTTGCATTAATTTAATTAGACTCTTTAAAATATTTGTATTAAACTATTATTTATCTTGATGACGGCGTTTTGTGTCCCCTTAAATTTGTGCCTGAGCTGAGTGCTTCAGTTGCTTTACCCCAGTCTTGTCCTTGGTCCCAACCCTCCATCCCAACCAATTATAATACAGGAATTGCCATGGGAACGGTAGCTGTGCCACCATGCTAGAGGAGATATTCAAATCCGGCTAATTTCCCCACAGTCCAAGTGAGTCCAGGAAGCACCATGTCAGACATGGGGAAAAACATGAGCTTTAGGGTTAGACAGATTTGGACTCAATTCCTGGCTTGCCTCTATCAGTCTGAGCAATGACTTAACCAATCCAAGCCTGCTTTCTTATCTCTCAAAGGCATAAATAATTTTTTAGTGAGAGTTAAGTGAGGTAGCCTATGTAAAGCATCTGGACCTGACAGATGGTCACTTGTCCCCTTCTCTAGTTCAGGGATAGTGAACTGACTCACAGACACTGAGCTGCCCAAAGATGTGCAGGCAAACATGTTGGCTCCCAGGTGTAGTGAGAGTGTAAGCCCTGCACTGTTTTCACTGGATTGCACTCATTAATGCTGGCTGCAGTGGAGCTGCATCTTTTTAGGGGTATAATTCCTAGTTATATTGCCCAAGAGAACTTGGATTAGTAACTCTGGAGCAGACGTGGGATGTCGAGGCCTTCAGCCCCATTGAAACAACAAGCAGTAACACAGACAGGAGTTCTGTCTCCTCTTTCTGACTCTACAAATATTTATTAGCAAGAGATGGGATTGATTCCCAAAAGCTTGGAAGGAGGCAAGGAGCTTGAATAGTTTTTAATATATTGAGACAGTTTGAAAATAGGTGTTGGCTATGTTTATTAATTGTATACATTTTGGTAAATTCCTTATAACGATTTAGATTTTATTTCATTTTGGAGGCTGATTCTGTAGAATACATTGAAATTTCTTAGTGATGGCTAAAAGCCTTACATCTTTCCTAAGGGTGGTTAGCTGCGCTTACTATAAAACTGTGCATGTATATGTTTCAGACATCCTTATAATAAAAAATACTTTACAATAGCAACCTACATGACCAATAATAAAAGAATAGTTATATGAATTATGGCATACCATTGACTATAATGCTGTCATTAAAAATGGTATTTTCACTGACTGTGGGAAAAGGCTCAAGACAAAATGTAAAATGAAAATAACTGGGACAGAAAACCGTATAATACTGAGTATGAATATCAGTTTGTAAAATTAAAAAATATACTCACTTACTCGTAATTAGAGAAAATAACTAAGATATCAAAATGTTAGTAATTAGTGGTGGGATTAGAAGTGATTTTTAATTTTCAAAAATTCTTACATAATTCCCCCCCCCAAAAAAAATGTCCATAAGAGCAAGTATTAGTTTTCTATGTCTGAAAAATATTTAAAAACATGATTTTTATAGTGGACTTAAAGTGGCATCCAAAACAGTCCTGTCCGGTTTTCCCACCAGGTAGAGGGAACTAGCGCGAGAGTATGCAGTGTTTTGCAGAGAGTAGAATTGCAGAAGAGTCACAGAGTCTCAGTAGCATTTGAGTCTTGTTGTTGGGTCCTTGCTGAGACTTAACTGCATGGCTGTCCTTTCTGTGCAACCATTCAGTCTTTCCTCGGATTCCATGAATGAATCACTTTTAGGGGGACCTAGTCTATGCTCTTTGAGTTGGGTTTCTGGCACTTGCGATGAGAGAGTGACGAATGAAGAAAAATCCTGAGTGTCCAAGTCATCCAGGAATGCGATGGCTTTTAACATAGGTGATAGCAAGCTTCTTTAGGTGCTGTCTACCTGAAAGCCGTAGTTCTCCTTCTCTGACACTGAAACACCGATCTATTTCATTTCTTCACATAAAATAGGAAAAAGTTTACTTGCAGAAAATATGACTTGATTATAGGGATGCAGGCAGGTATCATACATCTGAGCTTTTTATTTATTTGCTGTTTGTTCATTTATGTTTTCTTCTTTCATATCTGCCAAAACCTAAGAAAAATTATGGGAGAAATAAATTTTTGTTCAACGATTGAACACCCGCGCTGTGTCAGGCACTGAGCGAGGTACTAGGTTACAAATGTGTACAAGACTAAACCCCTATCTTGAAGGAGTTTGTAATCTACTAGGGGAAGGGGCGAGAAGTAAACAGAGAATTGAAATAAAAGGGCTTATGTGCTCGATTTGAGTGCTATAGAAAACTGTGTGTCACCTAATCAGTGTGGAGGGAAAAGAGGTCTCCCCAGAAGAGGTGATACCTAAACTGAGATCTGGAAGTACACATATTTAACCAGGTATAGGAATGTGGGTTTAGGGAGTGGAGGGGCCAAGCGTTCTCGGATGGGACAAAAACATGTCAGAAAGGCCTAGAGGCAAGAGAGAACTTGGGATTTCAAGTGACCCAGAATGACTAGATTATAGGGTGGAAGGGATGAAATTATAGCAGTAAACTGGGACTAGATCAAGAAATGCCTTTTATGTCACACAGAGTTTGGCTTTAGACTGAGGGCAATGAGGGAACAGGTTTTGAGCAGGAGGGTAAAAAATTTCAGATTTGAGCTTTTGAAAATGCTTAGAAGTCCAGTTAGGAAGCCTGTGACATCATGCAGGTTTGGCATGGTGGTGGCCCCCTCAACCAAGGTGGTGGCAGTAGAAATGGAGAGGAGTGGACTAGGCCACGAGAAATGGAGAGGTGGAATTGACAGAAAATCTGTGATTTTCTCTCCCTCACATCTAATCCGTGGAATTGACATCACGGATTAAATGTGAAGGAGAGAAAATCACAGATGATATTCAGAAGTCTGGTGTAGGTGCTTTGTTGGATGGAAGTACTGCTCACTAATTGATTATGAGGGGTCTGTAGGACAAGCAGTGGATACGTCTGTCAGGGGGTTGATATATAGTGTAGGTGCTCAGTGAGGGGATCCGGCCATTTGGAAGCTGACAATAAACTGCGGATAAGATTACTTGGGGGGATGGGTGAGAATATATTATGTAAGAAAAGCACAGAAGTGAGAACAAATCTCTGGGATATCTCAACATTTAAAATTACACTAAAACACAGGTCCTCAAGGAGGCTGACATCTTTACTGTATTTGTCCTATGGATGAAGCATGTGTTACAACAACAACAGAAAATTCACAACTGAGAAAGAAAAAAACAATTTCTCAGGGTCCCACCATCCTAAATACTGACCCCACCCCCATTTGTTTTCTTGTGTTCATCTGGGTTTCTTCACAGAACTCAGAACCAACGCTGCGCTGTTTCTGGAGTGATCAGTTTCCCCACGATTCACTTTTGCCTTCGTTTCTGTCTAAAGGTGAGAGTTGGTGTCATGCTAAAGGCAAACACAAGCTGATTTTGAGGGGCCACCTTAAACTCATTTCAGGTTGAGGAAGAAGAGTCTTAGCGATTCCTGATCAAGGGCTCAAACTCTGAGTTCTGTTGTAGAACACATATTAATATTTAACATCCCTGCTAGCAGTCTGAAAAGTTTTCTTGTTTCGAGCCCCCTCACTGTGTTATTTCTTGGGTTTTTATTTTTTATTTTAAAGCCAAGCCCAAAGTTATTTTTGAGAAAGGACAGAATTAAAATTCAGCAGATAGTCGTTCATGCTGTGTAAGTAGATTCCTCCTCAGACAGTGAAGTAATCCTTTCCTCAGGGACTACAGGAGAACTTTTAATTACTGTTGTCCTCACATCCGCAGCTCAGTCTTTGTGGCACCTTTGCTTTCTTGGAGGAGGAAGTCAGCAGCTGCTATCTAAATGTGTGCCATATACACTCCATTTTTACCACTCCATCTGGATGTTTTGGGATATACAAGTAAATATTTCATGATGTGTGATCTCCCTAAACCGAATGTAAAGATGCTATGATCCTGAATTAAAGAATAGAATATGTGGTGAAACTAGCAAAGACAGCAACTTCTGTAGCAAATATTGTCATTCATTAATCGCCTGACACCGGGCAATTATTTGTGCCTTCCCCCACTCCCCTCATTTCTTACAGTTCTAGGATTCCAGATTCTCCTATATGTTATCATATTGGGGACCTAAGTTGATTAAGAATAGCATTTTTCTGAAACGCTCTTCCTCTGAAGAATATGACAGTCTCCTGTTTTGTCCTGATCCATTTAATCTGATGTTCCTTTGTAAGGCAAGTGAGCAAACACTCTGCCTTCTATTTTTGGCATTTGTCAGAGGTTGGTGGGACACTTGCAACAAATTGCTCATGTAACTCAGTTTTGACCCTTCTGAACATGTGGGAACGTCATCTCTGACACCGGCAGGCTGCTGGCCACCACCTTCTCCTGGAAACTGAATCATAACCCTCAGTGACAGTGTTTATTCCCCTGGGAATAACGTAATAAAGATTACATTGACTGCATTTGGCCAAATACCCAACAATATTATTAAAGAAAACACATGACAGCATAAGTTTCTAAACTAATAAAAAAATAATAAAATTATTTTCTGGCTTCTATGAAATGGGCGTACTGTTTCTTGGACTAAATCAGGGACACTGATGTATAAAATATACTCACGGTACATGGAAATGTAATCCCAATGTGGTGTAAATTTGCTCTAAAACTAATATACTGGTCGTAATAAACATCAGGCATTTAACTAACAATAATTTTGTTTCTTTCCCAGAATAGAAAAGCTTTTTGGTAGCATTTTAGGGGGCTAAGATTTCTTTAAAACATCTGTCTTGGGAAATTTGAACTAATTTCACTTTTATTTCCCTCTCGTAAAAATTCCCATTAGCAAGCAAATGCATTCAAAACCATTCCATTGATCTTGTAACTGTATTTTATAAAAATATTCTCAACCTTTTCCATTTTGTCCTATAGACTGAAAGTACTATGGCAGGGTGGCAGGGTGTGTGAATGGCACACAGGGACAAAGCGAAGTAGGAATTAAGGACAGCAAAGCTTGGAGACAGACTGCTAGTCTGTCTTTCCAGCAGCACAGTAGACACCTAGGGGGAGGGATTTGGCTTCATCCTTTCTGTTTTCTGACCTTGTTTCCAAGGATGTATTGTTAAAAATGAAGACTTCCTGGAACTTATTTAAAACTATCATGGAAATTAAAGAATGATATTAAAATGCTAGTTTCATGATAAATCAGGTTGGCACTTTTCCTCTCCCAAAAGCAGCCAGTTCCTGCAAAGCAAACCACCCATCCCGGATTCAGTCACACCCCATCCTTACATTCCCCCAGCACCTTCTGGTCATGTCAGTTCAATGTCATGCTGATGCCATGAACTCTCAGTCACAAATATGGGTAGGGGGCCCATTCAGTTTACCTGATGCAACCTTGCTGAGATTGTCTTCTTCCACGGACATTTCATCCAGTCATAAGAGAGTTTAACTTTCTAGTTTTCTTTATCTCTTCTCCTCCTGCTCATTAGTTCTCCTTGTGTCTCCAAATATTCAAATTGTGGAGAGAAATTTGATCCTTATAATGACTACAGCGTATCGAGCACTTACTATGTGGCTAGCAGAATACTAAGTATATTATGTGTATTATTGCATTTAATCCTCAAGTGACTTCACAGTAAGGAAACTAAGGATCAGCAAAGTTAACTAACTTGCCCAGGATCACACAGCTAGTAAGTGGTGAGGCTGAGATTCTAACTCAAGTTTATCTTGCTTAGAGCCCATGCTCATAATCACTGTGTGATACCATCTTCCTACTTGGCGACTGTCCTAGTCTGGGTACCTTATTGTTCTCATGAAGCACCTCTGGTTTCTGTGCTGTCTCTTGCTCCAGTGGCAACTCATGCTTGGGACCTTGCCTAATATGAGGTCTGACAATTAAGTTCACGAACTCCTCCCAGAAAAAGTGCTACATACCTCATTGCTGAATATCACTATAATGACCTTCAAAGTACTCCCCTTGGGAAGCTATGCACTGAAACCAGTGCCTAGTCCACCCTTCAAAGCAATTTGGGAACTCTTTTCTGGAATGGCCATCAGAACTGTCATCGTATTACCTTTGATGTCTTGAATGTCATCAAAGTGTCTCCCTTTCAAAATTTCCTTTATCTTCGGGTAAAGAAAGAAGTCATTGGGGGCCAGATCAAGTTAGTAGGGAGGGTGTTCCAATACAGTTATTTGTTTACTGGCTAAAAACTCCCTCACAGACAGTGCCATGTGAGCTGGTGCATTGTCATGATGCAAGAGCCATGAATTGTTGGCCAAAAGTTCAGGTCGTTTTTGTCTAACTTTCTCATGCAGCCTTTTCAGCACTTCCCAATAGTAAACATGGTTCACTGTTTGTCCAGTTGGTACAAATTCATAATGAATACTCCCTGTGATAACAAAAAAGGTTAGCAACAGCGTTGCAACGAGTTCACGAACTTAGTTGTCAGACCATATATTCTTCTCCACATTCAAACTTAACACTCACTCATTCAACAAATTTTATTGAATGCCTCTTTGTGCAAGAAAGGCCACTTGGAAACCAGAGCGCTCCTAAGGGAAACCAATGCCTCCTTAGAAACAACATTCTAATCTGGATTGCTATGGAAGAAAGTTAAAAAGCCCTTGTCCCCTCCACTTCTATTCTTGGATGGCTTTGAGTCTCTAGTTGGTGCAGAAATTCTTCATCCTCATTTAGACTCTCTGAGGGAGTGGCTCATTCCAGCGCAGCCCAGCCTCATTCTGCAGGCTTCCCTCCTGGCTCCACGCCCCGCAAGGCTTGTGCCAAGACTGGACAGCTGTGGGGCCTACTCTGCACAGGGGTGTGTGTGTATGTCCCCACACAGGACGTGTTGTCATCCTTTGGAAAACCTAATGGCTGCTTTTGTGCTTTGCTCACGTTCTTTTTAGCTAAACCTGTTGGGTATGACTAAGACGTTCTGTGCCCTGAATTTGGGAGTGGTTTTGAAAGTGACCTCAACTATTAGATTTCAAAGATCTAAACTTCCATGCCCATTTGCAGTTATATGTAGCAAAGAAGTCTTTCCCTTTGTCTACTTTTTCCTCCTCCTACATGCTGACACAGTGCATCCTATTTATGTTCGAAGTGGCTCACATTTCAAGTACCATTCATTACGGATGTTGATCCCTAAATGTATACATAGAGGCTTCTGTCCATATATTCAGATAGTGAGTGGGAGGAAGGCAAGAGGTGTCAAATTCACAGCTTGTTTTTCTTTATTCTCTCTCATCCGACTCTGTTCTATTGTCTCTCACCAGGTTTTGTTTTCCAGTTGACAACAGCTAAGTATTATCCCAGAATCTAAATGTAACCTCTAAACGCTCCTTGGCTGAGAGTACTTTTAATGCCTAATCAACAATAAAAGGACCCATCATCAGGTTGTGGGGTAATCATATACACAGGTCCTGGGCAAATATATTTATTGTCACCACATGGCGAGTACCTTACTCATCTGAGGATAGGTGGGAAAGCTACTGATAGGAGATCATTTTCCCCAAATGGTTCTTTCATGATCATGTCAGAGTGGCTATAACTTCCATCATTAGTTACTTCTTTTTTTTCAAGCTAGTTTTTCCTATGCTGGTATTCAAGGACGTGTTGATAAGCATACTGTGACATGAGCCCAGTGCTCACGTAACTTTGGGAAACGCTGGGGTTAAACTAGGCTAAGTGGTTTCTTTTAACTACAGGCTGCCCAAAGCCTTTACCATGTGAATATGCACTATAACTGTTCACAAAGGGGTACCTCATGTGTATGTAGCATTTCCAAGTTATTTGACAATGGAAACTTTTCTTTTTCATAGCAAGTCTAATAATAGCTCCTAGGAAAGAGTTTCAACAACCATATGTTGTGAACACTAAAGGTTGTCAAAAGCTTTGAAGGTTCTTGTCAAAAGAACATGTATTATCCAGGAGAGAGAGGTAATGCAGTTGGCCACTGAAATAAGGTGACTGAAATTAGCTAGCTGGTTACCCTTGGCAAGGCCCGAGGGATGGCTTCCTCTGTCTTGACTTTGAATCTCATTCAGTCACTGCTGTGTGACCTGGGGTTAGCTATTTCACCTCACTGATGCTCTCTCCCTCTCTGTAATTTATAGTCCCCCCCTTTCAGGGTATGGCAGACATCAGAGATAACGTTTCTAAGGCCCCAGCCACGGCCATCCATCTTTCCCCCATTCCTCACAGCAAAACGCTGTGAGAAGCATCATCTATTTTAGACATTCTCAGGCTTAAAAAGAAGAAAGATTTTCCTTCCTAACCTACCTGAATTTAATCCTGACCTAAATCTTCTCATAGCTTTCTCACCTCTGAAAAATGTGGTCTTAATCAAACATGACTGCTAAATATTGGGCAGGGTGAGAGTGGGATGACAGAGAATTAAAAGAAAAAGTGCTGAACGATTTTTTGTATTAAAATTTCTTGGGCAATTTAAAAGACGTATTTGATGCAGAATTCTCATAGGAGTAGTCTTGTGAAGGTAGAATCATTGTACCAGGGCTTTGGATTTTGTAGAAATCTTTTCAGTCGGCAGCGAAGACAAACTGTCATCGAAGGTCCACCTTCCCCTCCATCTTGACCAGCTCTGTATGCACAAAGACAGGTAATTAAGGAAGTACCTTGGGGCTCTTCCCTTTGATGCAGAATATACTCTCAGTGCACCTCCAAACAAGCTTTCAAAATTAAGTTCTTTAAGGTGATTTGGGTGTTAAGCCTTATGCTTATATACCTCTTTAGTATTCGTAAAGCACTTTTTAAAATGTCTTTTCCCAATTGATTAAAAAGAGACTTTATTTGCTTAAAAATTTTTAAGTATTTATTTTTTATTGAGATATAATTGACATGTTTCATGAGTACAACATAATGATTTGATATTTGCATATATTGTGGAATAATCACCACAAGTCTAGTTAACACCACCATATATAGTTACAATTTTTTTTCTTGTGATGAGAACTTTTAAGATTTACTCTCATAGCAACTTTCAAATATGCAATCCAGTATTATTAACTGGTCACCATGCTGTACATTACATCCGTGACTTCCTTATTTTATAACTGGAAGTCTGTACCTTTTGACTCCCTTTACCCATTTCGCCCATTCCCTGCCCTGCCTCCAGTCTCTGGCGACCACCAATTTATTCTTTGTATCTATGAGTTTTTCCCCCTAGATCCCACATATAAATGAGATCATACAGTAAAACTTTATTTCTAGAGCAGTTTTAGGTTTACAAAAAAATTGCCCAGAAAGTACAAAGTAAGCCATCCCCTCCCCCTGCGCAGTTTCTGCTGTTATTAACATCTTACATTAGTGTGGTATGTTTGTTTTAACACATGAATGAATATTAGTACACTATTATTAAACAAAATCCATAGTTTCCATTAGGGTTCACTTTTTGGTTGTACAGTTCTATGGGTTCTGACAAATATATGATGTCATATCCACCCTTACAATATCATAGAGAGTAGTTTCACTGCCCTAAAAACACCTTGTTCTCCACCTGTTCATCCCAGAACTTCTGGCAACCACTGACCTTTTTCCTGTCTCTATAGTTTTGCCTTTTCCACAATGTCATATAGTTGGCCAAATTAATTTTAATCTTCATAATCACCCTGTATCTAGATAACCTTTATTACCCTAATCATAGAGGGGATAAATTTAGCAAGGAGCAGTGATATATTTGTCGTCCCACAAACAGAGAGTGCCGAATCCAGGACTAGAATCAGCCACCAGCAGGGACAGCTGCTTGTCTCCAACAGGGGTTAACTGCTGAGAACACAGACTTCTAGCTCCCAGGAGGCCTCTCAACCCTGGCATTTTAACTTCTCATGGTAGTTAGAAGGAGGCAGATTGCACATCTTCAAAGGAAACTGGGTGTCTGTTGAGATGAGACTCAAAAGTGGCTTCGGAGACAATGGGTCTAGTGCCCCATAATTAAAGAGGAAGGCCAGTCCCTGCACGGGACTCGGGACTCGGAAGGCTGACTGAGTCATGCTGTTTGTCCTCCCTGCTGCTATTTATGGACTTCCTACTTGCTGATATTTGTTGCTTAAATGCTCACACAACCAGTCTTGCCTCAAGCAGTATCGCTTACGAGGTGTTATGAATAAATTGGGTGACAGGTGTTGTGGGAGCTGTGTTTTTAAGAATTTGTAGTAGCTGATTCTTTTTTATAGCTCTCTATGCGAGCTGCCGAATGCTAAGACTTTCTGACGTTGGCTTGGGCAGAGGCGTAGGTCAGCATTATTGAAGTTGTTGATGAGAATAGTTCCGGAAGTGAGAGGAGTGAGACAATAAGAACAACAAGCTGAAACGTAGTCATTTAGGGAACTTAAATGAAGGACAAACTCTGCTGGAATAGGAACGCATAGCTGAAGAAGAGACAAGAGAAAAAGAAACTGCAGGAGAAGAAAAAAGACCCCTCAAGGAAATGCACAGGGCAGGGTTTCGCAGAAGCTTTTGCAGACCTCAACAAGCTCTTTTAAAAAGTTTGAAAACATGGACCCCAACACTGAAAGGTTTTAATTAATAGAGAGGAATGTTCATGGTGCACCATCTGCTTACCAGCAAATCTGTGAAGAAAAAAAGAAACAAACCAAGCAAATCGCCATGGACATATTTCTGGAAAGAGTGACATTTCCTCAAGAACAGCCTGAGGCAGGTCCTCCAGGAGGGATTCCAGAAGAAGGCATTGCTATCATAGGAGACGACAGCTGCATGGCATCAGTGCCCCTGAAGACCTTCCCGTAGGACAATGTGGAGATGGAAGGCAGTGATACTGATGACCCTGACCCGTGTAGGTTCAGGCTAATGTGTGCGTTTGTGTCTTAGTTTTTAACAGAAATGTTTAAAAATTTAAAAAAAAAAATTTTTTTTTCATTGGAAAAAAGCTTATAGAATAAGGATTAAAAAAATATTTTGTAAGATGTACAAGGTATGTGTGTTTTAAGCTAAGTATTATTATAAAGGGATCAAAAAGTTTGAAAAGTGTACAGGGTTTATAATGTCTACGGTACTGGACAGTATGTCTTCACATTCACTCACCACTCACGCAGGGCGACTTCCAGTCCTGCGCACTCCATTCTTGGTAAACGCCCCATACAAGCGTATCTTTTAAAAAATATTTTATACTGTATATTACTGTACCTCTTCTGAGTTTAGATATACCAATACTCACCATTATGTTGCAATAGCCTACGGCATTCAGTACAGTAACATGCTGTACAGGCTGTGTCCTAGGAGCAATAGGCTGTACTACGTCGCCTAGGTGTGTAGCAGGCTGACCCATCCAGGTGTGTGTAAGTGCACCCCATGATGTTGACACAATGATGAAATCACCTAACCAGGCATTTCTCAGAGCATACCCCTGTCTTTAAGTGACAAATGACTGTATATTTGTTATAGGCAAAGTAAAAATCTCTATTTAAATTAGAGCTAATTTTATGGGAATAACCAAATGGGGTGGAAACTCTTCTTCAGTGATTATCTGGTGAGAACTCTCAGAAGTGTTAAGATAAAAAATAATTGAAGCTTTGTAAGTAGTAATTAATTGGCTCTTACAATGTCAGTGAGGAATAATAGCTCTGAACCCACAGCCCAGCTGATTATTAGGGTGCCACAAGATTAGAGTAATTGCCAACTGTGCAGATGAAATAGAAAGATAGTGGCCTTTTCCAAAAGTCATAAAAAGCCAACATTTACGTAGGCAGCAGAGCTTACACCAGCCATGGGAAACTAACACTACCATTCCCACCGCTGTGTATTTCTTGGACTGGTGCTTTAACTAGGCATGAGTCAGTTCCTGTTGAGAATTTTGTTAGCTTGTCATTTTGGGTCGGAAATTGCTCCCCTACAGCTCCAACCAAGACTAGCCCATCACACCACGGCTGTATCTTTGCTGGAGTGCTCAGATACCTGTCTTCTCTGGACGCTCCAAGGAGTAGGACAGAGGGCAGCTCAGTGTTTGAGCGTTCCAGCCATGTGAGAAAACACTGCAAAGGAAAGTCTGCATGGGAAACTGTTTTTACACTCAGCTTTATAGTTTATTTGTTGGTTTGTTTGCTCGTCTCCGTTTAATGGTTATTTTCAGGATTCTCCATGAACATTCATCTTGCATTTCCATCCCTGCCCCCATGTTTTCTCTTATTCAACATAGGCTCATATTTGAATTAGAAGATCAGTAGTATACATTCCTTACACTGTAGACAAGGCAACCAAGGTGTGAGTAGAGTGACTTCTCTAAGGCTACGTAAAGGGGCAGCTGCCCAACTGGCGCTAGAGTCCAGACCACTCTGGAGGGACAGTAGTGCTCACAGGCCAGTGTCCTTTCTGTGACCATCCAACCCTCAACATCTGCTTGTCCTGTGCTTCCTCCATCCTTACAAATGCCCCCTCACATCTGTACACACACACACATACACACACACACACTGAGTCTCTCTTGGTTTTCTTTTTCTGCAAGTCCCCTTCCGCCTTGTCCATCTTGCCAAGTGCAAAATATGGAAAATTAGGTAAATCAAACCTTAAAAAAAACCCCACTCTATTTAAAAATAACAAACTCAAAGGAAGTCTCAGCTTTCCAACCTTCGCCAACTAAATTATGTGGTGTTTACTTGTGTTACCTCATCTTGATTTATTTTTGTGGGTTAAGCCTCTAAAAAAAAAAAAAAAAAAAAAAGGTGTATTTGTTGCCATCCAAAGGAGAACTTGAAGGAGGAAATAGAAAACAAAAGGAAAGGTGAGCCGAAAGATCGCATAACTAATTAAGGGAACACGAAATACAAATCTGGACATGCCCACATGTATTTTTCCATTTAGAAACAAAGCTAAGAAGCCAGTGGTTCTTCCTTCTGTTTTTCCCTCCAGACTTACTGGCGGGGCTTAGTTGTGCAACTGTAGTAAGCGTTAGTCTGCCCTCTAGTGGTAACTGCGGACGTGTGCGTGTACATGTGCCCAGTGTAGAGCTGAGGTTGCCCAGGGATGTGCTCTTGAAAAACACTATTAGAAAAAATGCTTTGGCTGCTTTCCAGTAAATACAGCAGGTGGAGACAAACACTGGAAAACTGGAACAGAGTCAACCTTCTTAGGAGATTGCTAGGCACCCAGACTTACTGAAACTAAGTTTGACCATAATTTATTTGTGTTGCTTCATATTTCCTGCTTATTTGTAATTATTGAAAAATGTTAAAATCTGGAGATTTTTAAGTATATACAGTTTCTAAATCCTTTGCCCCCCCACACACAATTCATTCATATTAAATACCTACGTGTGTAGAAATTTGGGGTGAGGTGGTGATGCAAAGGTTAGTGAGACACATATTTAGACATAAATATAATACATAGCAGTGACATAAACTGAGAAAGTTTAAATATATAAAATTATTATATATAGGCTATATAATTATTACATATTAATTTTATTATATAATTAGATACATACATGAATATTAATATACCATAATATTAATAATTGTATATAGATTATAACATATTAAGATATATTAACACACTATATTAATATAAACACATTAATAAAGTACACACTATATTAAAATATTAATATACCTTAATATTAATAATGACATCATTACATATAGATTTTAATGTATATGTAATATGTAAATTATATTTATAATATAAATATATAATTATAATATTCATATATAAATTTAGTATAATATATATAAATATATCAAATATATTTATGTATATTATTATGTTAATATAATTAGTTTAATATGTAAATATATTTTATATATATGTAAACACAGAGCAACTGTTGGCCCGGCCCTGTGCTAGATATGTCCACATTTTATTTAATATTTATCACAACTGTATGAGGAAAGAGAGGTTCAGAAAGATTAAATAACTTGCCCTGTTTCACATAGCTATGAGATGGCAAAATTGAAATTTGAAATCAGGTTTCCTGCTTCCATCTGTATTTCAGTTAACTTCAAACTTTTATTGAGAGCCTATCATGTGTCAGGCACTGTGTTACAGGCTGGAGGTGCAAAGATGGAAGTGCACTGGCCTGGGGATTATAGTTGTGTATGGGACTGGGCATACGGGGCCCTAACTAGACTATGTTGTGACATACGCAATAATGGAAGAATGCACAAACTGCCCCTGAGCAAAATAGCAAAGGCTGTTCATTGTTCATAAGTTGCCATGCTTTCTATCATGCAACCTTGTTACTTGATCATGATTGGATTAACCAGAAATCTGTAACTTGGCCAAAGGCCACCATCTTTAGGCTTGACAGTGGCTCTGGGGGAGCCTAAAACCATAATTCTGTCCAATAGACCGCAACTTACTAACCCAACAGATGATCTCTCATAGGCAGTTTGCAGTGTGAGAAACTCAGAAAGCTATAGAACCAGAGTAGAATAAAGAAGAAATAAAAGTGGAGGTAACATTTGAACTGGTAAGAAGCAGAAGCCTAGAGATCTAGGGAAAGAGGGAAAGTGCACTGTGAGTATTGCATAGTTACAGCAGTAAGGAGCCAAAGGTCCCTTTTCACAGGGGGAAATCTGTTTTTACTGTTACTTCCTTAAATTGTTCCAGGATTTCACAGAGCTGGATTGTGTACCTGCTTAGACTGATGTCTGTGCTGCCTCATTGCCTTAAGCGTCCTTACAATCACCTACATCACCCGAGGGCATCAAGACTGGTCCTGCAACAGAATTCTAGGTCTTGCAGTGCGGAAGTGGTCCAGAGTGGGGAGTCAGAACTGTGGCTGGAAGGGTGAGACTCCGCAAAGGCTTCCCCAGGAGGTGATGCCCAAGCAGAGTTTTAAGGTACAACTTCTAGAAGTTTGCCAGAAAGAAAGGTGTGGAGGGTTCTCTGGTAGTTCAGTGCTCATTCCAATGGCAAAACTTGAATTTCCCAGTTTTGTTTCCAGTGTAATGACTCCAGGAAATCTCTCTTTAGGAACCCCGGCTTTGAGAGAGGGGAGTGGGATAGGAGGATTTTCTCTTTCATGAGGACTCTCAGTCCTACAGCCTGGTGGCCCTGACCAAATGACATGGCTTCAAACATTAGCAAAATCTTCTCACTTGGTATATCTATTATACCTTAAGGGGTACGTGGTGTTGGGCCAGGGGACATGTGAAACTATGGGATATATACAACGAATCCTCTTGGGGTGTTATTATTACAGATGATTTGGAAAGAGCAAAGTTTTAAATTTTTATAGTCTTTAGGCTTTGTCATATATGTGTCAGTATAAGCCTGCTTTTCCATGTTGGCTTAATTTTCTTTATTTTTACACTAACTTGCATAAAAGCCAGGGACTTCTATAATCCCAGCATGGAATTGTACTCAAAGAAACACACTTTTTCTTGCAATGGTAATTAAAATATAATTTCCATTTAAAAATAAACTTTGATCCAGTATGAAGTGATAGGCAAAATTGGCATGTATTTTATAAACAAAGCACAAGGCTTTAGAAAAGTTTCTGCTCCAAGCGAGGGCCTTCAGACCGACTGTATTGACTTTTCTCTGTCCTGAAGAAAATGCCAGGGAAAAGTTGGAGAACCGCTCTTTGAGGCTATTGCCTCAACTTTCTTACACTTTAAATTCTACCCACTAAAAATTCATGTAGGTTGATTTTTTTTAATTGTGGGGGAAAACACATAATATAAAATTTATCATCATAGCCATTTTTAAGTGCACAGTTCATTAGACTTATTTATATCCACTCTCTTGTGCAACAGAGCTCTTGAACTTTTTCGTCTTGCACACCTGAACTCTATCTCTGTTAAATAAGTCCCTGCTTCCCTCTCCTCCCAGCCCCCGGCAAACACCATTCTACTTTCTGTTTCTATGCGTTTCACTACTTTAGATCCGTCATGTAAATGAAATCATACAGTATTTGTCCTTCTGTTTCTGGCTTCTTTCACTCAGCATAATTTCTTCAGATTTCATCTGTGTGGTAGCATGTGACAGGGTTTCTGTCCTCTTTAAGGCTGAGTAACATTCCGTCATATGTATATACCACAGTTTATTTATTCATTCATCTGTCATTTGCACAATCATGTCCATGATTGAACACTTGGGGTGCTTCCACCTCTTGGCTATAGTGAAGAATGCTTCTATGAACATGATTGTGCAAATATATCCTCAACACCCTGCTTTCAATTTTTTTGGATACATACCCAGAAGTAGGATTGTTTAATATGTGCTAATTCTATATTTAATTTTTTGAGCAACCCCCATACTGTTTCCCACAGTGGTGGCACAGTGCACAGGAGTTTCAATTTCTCCACTCCCTCGTCAAAACGTGTTGCTTTCTGTTTTTTTAAACATTATCTGTCTTAACGGGTGTTAGGTGACATGTAGGTTGATTTTAAAGTGCAAGGCCCCAGTGAATTAGTGAGGGTACCTGGGAACGTCATGTTTTCTGGTAAACTTTGATTTTAGCAACCAGCTGAGACCACTCCCTCAGTGCATGTTATTTTGACACAGGGGGAGGTGTTAGAACCCTAGAAAGAGATCCTTCATCTCCTCAACGACTACAAAGCAGTAAAAGGAAGCCCCAGGAGTAGGGGCAGCCCGAGAAATCCCACGTAGGATATTTCCCTCTCAGTTGTTTTGACCCTGGGGTCATTTTCATTGAATGAATATAAATATGTTCGTCAGAATTGTTTCAACATTGCTCAGAATATCATCAAGAAATTATTTTCTGGAGACAACTCTTTCAAGTTAATTTAATTCTTTGATCAAATTCCTTCCTGTGCATTCAAATAATTTTCAGTATTTTTATCTTACTGAAATAATTTAGATTTAATTCAATGATCACATTTTATGTCCATATTAAATGTTCCCAGCCTTATCTTCAGCAGTTTTGAGTTGTCGTTTGTGGTCATTTCCTACCAAGCCTCACTTTCCCAGGTCAGGTTTTGCAGGTATAATTTTTGACAAGAAGATTTGATTCTTTAGTCAATTTTTAAAGTCAATAACAAATTTTGCCATGTGCAGTTTTCATCTTTGTCAGTTTTATTTTGTGTTATTTCTACAAAGTGCAATTTTAAATGGGTCAATTTTTGTAGTTTTGAGAATTACCAAGACAATGAGATTCTTCAGCCAGTTTTTTGTCAGTATCAAATTTGGCATATATAGTTTTAGCTATTATGTTTGATTCTGTATTGATTATTTCTACTACGTCATTTTTTTTTTCTGGTGACTACTTCAAAACATTCTTGAAGTCAAAATATCAAGTCCATAACATCTTATTTTTATACAAAGCTGTTCTGATTTTTTTTAAAAAGTAGTATGAACACATTGTTACAGAGGCATGGGTTTCGTGGGTAAATCGTGGGTCTAAAAGTGAAAAGCTCTGGGTGTTTGTCCTTGTTCTGTCACTTACCATCCTGGGTTCAGTAGACTAAGACTTAAATAGTCCTCATCTAAAAGTGAAGTGATTTAAATATACAACTGATAAATCCCCTTGCAACTCTGGTAATCTATGTTTTAAATTCTTATCTATAGGGGTTGTCCTATTGCAATAGATCCCTATTGCATCTTATTTGATGCCCTCCTCTCCTCCATCCCTATCAAGCTGTGCTCCTGACAGCGAGCCTGCCTCTACTTCCTCAGACTTGAGAAAGAGCCGCTGACCTCCCCGTCCATTGCTGAAATTTGTTCCTACCCAGTCTTGGCTGTTGACCTGCTTCAGAGCTCCACTATTCTTAGGTTTTCTGCGCCCAATCCATCCTCTTTCTGATTGAGCACCTGCCAAGTGGGGCTCAGAGAAGCCTTCTTTTAGTCTGACCTGCGCCTGCCTAGAAGGCCATGCTAAGCCTTGTCTTTCCCCGTCTCTGCTCCTCAGTCAGTCTGACTCCTACCACCTCTCTTTTTCCTGTCAGTCATGGAACAGAATCTTGGGGTTATAGGGGGTTTAAGGTCGACCATACTTGGGGTAGGGGAGGTAGGGTAGGGCTCAAGGCCATCCTAGGTGGAAGGGACAGAGAGGATACACCACACCATTTAGGGACTCATATCAGGATCCCAGCAGGAACCTGAGAGACCACTCACTCACATTATATTAATGTGACTCTTTACAAAGGTTATTAGTAAAAGGACTATTTACAAAGGTGTGGGCAGTGTATAAGGAATCCATAAATCCATCAATCTATAATTGAATCAACTGGATTCAGTTACAACTCCTGGGTTCAAGAACACATGGGAGGGATTAGTTACTGGAACTGAAAGGTAAGAATCATGCAGAAATGACTGCAAGGTTTTCCTTCAGGGAGGGAACCAGAGGCATGAATTCCCCAGCTCCTTTTCTTCCTCCCTCTCTCTGATCTCATGTCATAGATCCCCAATAGGCTGAACCCATTGCACTCAGAGGGCAAAGGAGACCATTGATGAAACCCATAAAGGTCAGTGTCCTCAGGCAGAGACTAGAATGAGGAGAGTGGAAAGTGACTCCAGCACAGGCTGCTCCTCTTACCTGTTCACATATGTCCCAGTGAAATCAGGTTAAAAGGAGCATCCAGAGAAGACTTAAAGGGAAGGTCAGCATACCTGCTTTACCTTGGGTGAGAAATGAGTCCCACACCTGTGACCTTTGTTAATTCTAGCTGATGTCACTGTTTAAAGCACCTTTTTGCCTGCCAGCTGTTTTCTGAGCCGTGACCCTGGTCCTGCAGTGCTTCTAAATCAATAAAAGCCTGGGCCAGACTGATCAGCTCACTTTGCTGGTCCCTGGGAAGTCTCTGAGGAGTCAGCGACAGTGGGAGCTTTGGAAAAGGCAGGATAGAATCCCATGGATATCTGGGCGGGGGTCTAAGAACAGAAGCGAGGGGAGAGAAGTGAGTATTGAAAGGGTGCCAACAGTGTGCCTGGTGGAGGGGCAGACATGGGTTTATATAAAGGGCATTACTATGGGATCAGGGCTTATGGGACACTGTGCCTTCCATTGAATGATGCCATCTCCATGACCTGAGGGGTGGGGTATGGACTGAGATGCTGCTGGGGTTGTGGTAGGGGTCAGGGGAGGGGGTGCACGTCCCCTTTAGAATCCTGCAGCACAGAGTTTTGCCAAAGAACACCATACTTCAGCTGCAAACACTACTGCAAATGGTCAGCTTTTACCTTGGCTCAATTTGGAGAGAGAGAGAAGAGAGAAAAGAAAAGGAGAAAGAGAGAATCTGTCTAATTCACTTCCTATGGATGAATTGATTCTGGTGCTCACCTGTGATTCAATTGATGATTCTTATTTGTGGGTGGGTGGAAGGATGCCCCAAGGCAGCAGGAGTGGAGGAGGTTGTGGGCTGAGAAAGAACTTAGAAGCATGTCTATTACAATCGTGCTTTGCTTCTTGTCAGTGACACAATATGTACTTAACATATTCTTCTGGGAATATTAAAATTCAATATAATATAAGCCAGTGGCAAGAAATCTTTTTTGTATTGTGTACACTGGGCAGTACCTGAGAAGAAAGGAGGGGCTAATCAGGAGAGGGAAGAGAGCTGTGTGAAGGAGGTGACCTTACCTCACTCACTTACAAGGTGTAGCATCCACCTTGATCAGCATCACAGGTTCCAAGAATTCATCACAAGGGAGAAAAAAGTTGGTGAAAAGAAAAGAGAAGGGAGAGATGAGAAATATAACTGATAAAAGTAAGCTTTTCTAGGAAGAATTTTATTGTCAAGTAATTCCCTCAGGGAACAAAGTCTTCTGAGAAGTATGAAGACACTTGCCCCTTTCCTCCTCCTTCTTTTTTTTTCTGTTTCCTATGAGTACATAATAAAAAAAAATCTGTTAATTTTTATTAAAACAATACATATTTTTTCTTGAGTACTCTATAATTATATAGGAAGGTGTATCATTTGCTCCCCATAATTTTGAGAATATTTTTGAAGACAGTGACATATTCTGACTCTTTAAGAACAAAACAATTCAATTTAAAAATCACTGAGTGACAGCAATCAGAGTTCTGAAGTGATGCAGTTCGCTTCAGCACTTGTACAAAATGCCATTAGAAAACCAACATATAGCGGTTGTTATGGCAACTGGAATACCAGAGTTTATAACATCACTGTAATTAATGTTATCCAAACGTTGTTAATCTTTCAACATCACTCACATTCTCTGAAGGAACTGCAGTTCTGGTTCTCCTAGGATTTTTCAATAGTGTAATCTGTTGCAGCTTTCTTCACATTTATTTTATTTTCAAATAGATCTTACTCTGACTTTGCTTTAGTCAAATTAGCTATTGTTTCCACTCCTTTACTCATTCTATTTTGGCTGGTATATTTTAATAAAACTTGAAATAAAACAAAAAAAAAGGATTACAGCAAAAAATACAATAAAGTCTGAAAATGAAAAGATTTATATGTTTAAATGTGGAGAACCTGAGAAAATATTAAAATATTTTGCATACAGACATGGAGTACTAACTCACATTTGCAAAGCACTTTATGATTTTTAAAACAGTTTTACATATATTATTTAATATAACAACCTTGAGAGGACAAGTAATATTTTGGGGATGCCTACGCTGGGACAGTTAATGTGATCTGCATACATGAATTTTTTAGATCTCACAACAATCTGTAAGACAGGTGTTGTTTAAAAATATACTTGCAGGACTCAACAACAAGAACAAAAAACCCAATTGAAAAAATGGGCAAAAGACTTGGATTGACATGTCTTCAAAGATGATATACACAAATCATCAACAAGTGTGTAAAAAGATGCTTAATATCACTAATTATTAGAGAAAAGCAAAACAAAACTGCAGTGAGATATCACCTCACACCCATTAGGAGGTCTACTATAAAAACAAAAACAACACATGGGAAGAAGATGGCGAATTGGGTACATATATTATTAAGGGAACAAAAGAGTAAAGTAATTATTAAAACAAAAAGTAAAGTAATTATTAAAACAAAAAGTAATTATATAAAACAAAAAGAACCACCCACAAAAACAAAAACAGAAAATAAAAAGTGTTGGGGAAAGTATGGAGAAATTGAAACTCCTGTGCACTATTGGTGAGACTGTAAAATGGTGCAGCCACCATGGAAAACAGTATGGCGATTGCTCAAAAAATTAAAAATAGCATTAGCATTTGATCTAGCAAGCCTACTTCTGGATATATATATCCAAAAACAGAAAGCAGGGTCTTGAAGAGATATCTGCACACTCATGTTTATAGCAGCATTATTCACAATAGCCAAGAGGTGAAAGCACCCGAAGGGTCGATGGTCATAACGAAGTCAGACAATTAAGTTTGCGAACTCATCCTAGAAAAAGTGCTACACATTCATTGCTGAATATCATTACAGTCACCTTCCAAGACTTCCCTTGGGAAGCTATGCACTGACGCCAGTGCCTAGTTTGTCCTTCAAAGCAATTTGGGAACACTTTTCTAGAATGGCCATCAGAACCGTCATCGTATTACCCTTGATGTCCTGAATGTCAACAAAATGTCTTTTTTTCAATATTTCCTTTATCTTCAGGTAAAGAAAGAAGTCATTGGGGGCCAGATCAGGTGAGTAGGGAGGGTGTTCCAATACGGTTATTTGTTTACTGGCTAAAAACTCCCTCACAGGCAGTGCCGTGTGATCTGGTGCATTGTCGTGATGCAAGAGCCATGAATTGTTGGTGAAAAGTTCAGGTCGTCTAACTTTTTCATGCAGCCTTTTCATTACTTCCAAATAGTAAACTTGCTTAACTATTTGTCCAATTGGTACAAATTCATAATGAATAATCCCTCTGATATCAAAAAAGGTGAGCAACATCGTCGCAACAAGTTCGCAAACTTAGTTGTCAGACCTCGTATGAATGAATAAATAAATAAACTGTGGTATATACATACAAGTGATGTATTCAGCTTTCAAAAGGAAGGAAATCCTGTCACATGTTACCACATGGATGAACTTTGAGGACATTATGCTAAGTGAAACATGCCAGACACAGAAGGACAAATACTGTTTGATTTCACTTATATGAGGTATCTAAAACAGTGCAACTCATAAAACAGAAAGTAAGGTGGTGTCTGCCAGGGGCTGGGAGGAGAGGGAAATAGAGGGTTGTTTAATAGAGATGGAGTTCAGTTGCGCAAGACGAAAAAGGTCTAGAGCTCCGTGCACAACTATATGGATATCCTTAGCACTAGATTTGAAAATAATTAAAGGAGTAAATTTTATGTTGTGTTCTTTTTAACCTCAATTTAAAAAAGAAAAAAGCCTTCAAATTGACTCTCTCTCCTTTAAAAGGTGGAGCCAAGCCATCTTCCCTTGATCATGGATTGGATTTAGTAATTTGCTTCTAATGAACGATGTGGAAGAAGTGACAAGGTATGACTTGTAAGACTAGGTCATAAAACACAATGCTGCTTCTGCCTTATTCTCTTTTGGCTTTTTTGGGGGAAGCAGATGCTCCAGCCCCAGTCAAGCCTTCAGATCATTGTAGCCTAGTTGATACCTTGATTAGAACCTCATGAGAGACCCTGAGACAAAAACCACTCAGCTAAGTTGACACAGAATGTGATCCACAGAAACTGAGTATAATAATTAATGTTTATTGTTGTTTAAGCCACTAAATTTTGGGGTAATTCATCACACAGCAATAAATAAATATTTTTTGTTAATCTGAAGCAATGAAGATCTCTGGTATGTTAGAATGCCTCCTGAGCTTTTTGTGTTGGTTCATGATTTTGATGATGTGTCTCTAGTCTATTCTGAACACTGGCTCCAGGTCAGAATCAGACGAGCGCCGTATGTGAATTAACTGCACCCCCTGCCTTAGGAACAATATCTGGGAACTGGCAGTCCTGTAACCCGAGGGCTGCTGGATTTCTTTGAGTTTCTTTATCTTCTCTCTTCATATGGCATCAAGAAATATGAATGGCCTCCGAAGTATTCTCATTGACAGTTCAATCACATGTGCACTAATGAGTTTAGATATCAGAGGTCACATCCCCAAATCATACTATATTCAAAGAAAGATTTTATTCCTCTTTGTGAAAAAATTGAAAGGGCATAATAACAATACATCTGGGAAACTCCCACAAGGCCAACAAGAAAGGACAGCTCAACATCATCTCGAGTAGAAAATGTGGGGATCCGTCCAGGGGTGTCATTTGGGAATAGTTTTACCTCTGTTGGACTACATAAATTTTGTCCTTCCCTCTTAAGTGTAGGAATTCAGGTATAAATTCTGGAGAGTGAGGCAACTTCACGATCCCTGCTCCTCTGGCTGCCTGAGGATTGCACTGCACCTATGAGAGTCATCGTTTACTCTTTTTAAAAAGTTCTTTTTAAATGAATGAACTGGCTTTACTGTCCATGTTTATGAACCCTTGGGTAGGAAAAAGGAACTTCCCCAGATTTTAAATGTGTAAAAGGCATTTTTTTGAAAAGTAAAATTTTGCATAACTTTAAAAAAAAGGAAATCAAAGCTCTCAGAATTTTAGTTTTATTTACCAAGTTCATACGGTATATCAAGAATGAGGGAACCTAAGGCTACAAACCCAGATTTTTGTACTTCTAAAACCTACATTGACTTTTCTACACGACCGGAGAATTATTAGCTTCATTTTAGGGATGAGGAAGCTTATTCTGGGATAAGTTAAGTAACTTGCCCATGGTTTTACTGCTGGTTAGTACCAGAATTCATATCATAAGTCTTAGTCCAATACTCTTTTGCATGATACCTTATTGCTTTTCTGTTTAGATAATATATTTTGTAAAACTCTTGATATATAAATTTGAATAAGGCAATCAAGTAGAAAATATCCCAGCATTGAGGAAACATGTTAGGTTCATAAATTAGAATTGGTTTCTTATGTTTTTAGTTGAGGATTTTAAATTTTAAATGATATGGTGGTTTAAAAGCTTTTCCCATTGAATCATTAAACTGTTGAGAAAATAACTATTTGTGAGAGCAAAACTGCACAATAGTATCTCATTTTTGTTCACTCTGTTACATTTTCAGAGCACGTGCACACACACCAGTCCACGTGGCCTCTTTGCCCTGTCACCACCTGGTCATTCAGTATTGGTAGTAAATGAAATAGTCACATATCTAACATCAGCATCAATATTCTGCAGCCAACATGACAAAGGCACTGGAAAGATAACTGAGTGGCAAATAGGGGGTTTCCATTCTAGGGCCTTGGTAGGCAAAGTGCCAAACAGATGGCTTATTTTGGTTTCTCTCCAACCTCCTAGCATCCCCTCTCTCATGGGTCTCACAGGAACAAGGGCTCTCCTGCCATCTTCGGATATACCTACCCGACCCTAAGCTCTTGCTCCAAAATAATTCTCCTTTCCTTCCAATATAACTCTCTTTTCTTTCCTCCAAAGATAGGTCATCTTTTTTCCCCCTCTTTTTTACGAAAAGTGTAGTTCATAACCAGTTGATGAAGGAAAATTCCCTTTCACTGAAGAATGCCAGCTAAAAAATAGAGAAGGAAAGACTGAATTAGAAAATCTCCATTTGTGATTCCTAATGAAAAACTGGACACAAACCATTAAATAAAAGTTTGTTGGGGAGCAGTATATTCTCAAAGTGTCAAAGTAACTCCCCGTAGATTACTTACTAGTTACAAAGGGAAAGCCATGCCTTTACAGTGGAGATACCTAGCCATCATTACCCTAACCAAATGGTCAAGTTTCTCATCTTAATAGTGGGAAACCAACACTATAGGTCCCTGATATGATGCAATATGAGGTACACAATGTCGCTTGTGAAGTATTCAAGTTAGAAATTATTTTACCTGACCTTAATCAAACTTTTAGATCTAACTTACACTTTATAAGAAATTAAGGGGACAGAAAACAAACTAAACAACACCAGGGAAAAACAGTTGACAAATCTAGAATGTGACTCAATCTATAAAACAACTGACTTAATTTCTTCTAAAGATCAACATCATTAAAATAAAAAGGTTGGGGAGGACTACTGTAAATCAAAAGAAACTGAAAGGACATAATAATCAACTATAACCTTGATTTAATCCTGCTAAAAAAAAACTATAAAATAACTTTGGGACAATTGGAGGATTTGAAAATGCCTCAGGCTGCGACAATATCAGGGAATTATTATTAATTTTATTATGTGTGTGCCAGTTAATAATTTATTGCATGTGTGTGTGCTAATTATCAATTTATTGCCTCAGCTCCATCTCACCCCTCAGTACTTGCTCTGCAATACCCGACTGGACTCTAAGCATTTATCCTTTACAGTAAGCACAATGTTCAACTTTGTCAATAGAGGGCATAAGAGGGAAATTGCAGGAAGAAAGGGGCTTCTCTTTCTGGTTTCAGAATGATGCATTTTGCTTGTTTTGCTCCACTTGTTCAGTTGGTCAGTGGCGCATGTGTGTCTGGAGAAAGCCGATGGTACACTGCCTCCGTGCACAGTCTCTCGGTGACCTTGCACACCAGTCTAGAGCCTGTGACCACCTTGTTGTGAATGTCCCAACAAGGGCACTGTGTGCTCCAGACTTCATGCCTGCAGAGGCGTCTGACTTTCTTTGCACACCTGCTGTCTAGCCTGGGCTTTGGAACCCCGAGTGAGATTTTTCTGCTTGCCTGCTGATGCTGGACCAGCTCTGAGCTGGGAAACCTAGTAGACTTCTCCACCATCCACTGGATGCAACCATGCCTTCTCCAAGGAGGTAAGAACCTTGCTGTTTGAATCCCTTTTCCAAGTTGATCCTTCCTTCGGTATTCTTTCTCAGTTCTAGTGTTCTCTTTACATTTTTATAGTTATTCTGCTATTGTATATTCATAATTCTTTATATTAAACTTCTTCCTAAATTATCATGTAGTTTCTATCTCCTTATTGGACCCAGACAGATATACTATGAGGTTAGTATTATGACCATCTAGAAGTTTCTTATTTTTAGGAGATGCATACTGAAGTATTCAGGAGTGAAGTATCACTCACTACTACTTATTTCAAATGGTCCAGCAATATGTGTGTGTGCATATTGATCTTTCTGTATATATGCATGTGTGCATATGAATAAAGTAAATATGGCAAAATACAAAGTTAGCAATTATTGAATCTAGAAGGAAGACACATGTGTCTTTGTAGTACCCATTTGTCCAATTTTTCAGTATGATTCAAAATTTTCATGATTAAAAGTCAAGGGGAAATCCTCTCTTTCCTTCAGTATTCTTGCTTAGTATGAAGAAGAGATTTTTAAAATTATTTTATTGACATTATACACTTGTGGTAGGAGTGGTTGGAAGACTTAGCCCAGTTTCTTAACCCTGGTTGTGCAACAGAATAGCCTGGGAAGCTTTTAAAATTATGGATGCTCAGGACTCACAAAATTTTGTGAATCGGAGTCTCTAGGACTTGGTGATTTCAAGGGGAATTAGAATTCTAAAGGAAAAGCTTATTGGTCACTAGGGTGAAGGCAGGGTGCGTAGCTAAATTCTTCAAGGACATTTTGCAAATTATATTTGTTTGTAGCCTACTATTCTGGTCTGCTCTCTTAAGGGGGCATGCTAGAATTTGAGGAAAAGGTGGTAGTTAGAAAATGCTCTTCCCCATGATGCTGAAGTGTCCCTTCAGTTGAGAGCTACCGATCCAAATGGATCTCTCATTGACGGTGTACATGGCTGAAAATTTGAACAGAGTAGCTCACTGCAACGCTCTGCTGATTGTCACATTTATTCTGTTCCCAGCAGAGTCCCAGTAGAAATACCCAATAGTCCAGCATTAGTCAGTCCCAACCCTCTTTTGTAGCAAAGATGCAAAGGGAAGCTTAGCCTCACTGATCAGGAAGGTACAGACTGGCACCTGCTAGCAAACTGATACTTCTCACATGCACATTTCATTAGTCCATTTTCCACTATCAAAATTACAAATATTTCAACATTTTCCTCATTCATTCATTCATTCATTCATTCATTCATTCATTCATTATTATAGTGGACATTGCTGATTCCTTGCCTTAGATGCCCTTGCATCCATCACTTCTCAGCTAATGGCTAATATTTGTTTCCTTCTTCAGAGGCTTTCTCTTGAGGTACTGGAGCAGAGAGAGGGGTAGGAGTGCCTGGGAGTTATGCCCGCCCTGGGTGGCCAGTGACTGACTGGTGAAGGAGTATACAGCTCAGCTCCCTTGCCCCTGGGAAACATTCCCTCTGAGCTGCAGCTGTCCAGTCTAAAGCTCCCCGCAGGATTAGGCTGAGGCGGGAACTTCCCTGCTGCCCTAGCTCCTGGGCCACTTCTAGTATAAATCATCTGCACAGTTATCCTCGGGTCTGCCTGGGAGGACCCGACCAAGACAAACATGTACTTTCATTTATTACAAATACTGAGTGTCTGCTAAACGCCGAGCCCCGTTCTAGGGGCTGAGGATACAGCAGGAAACACAAGGCATCCCCTGTTCTTAAAGAGCTTTCATTCTAGGAGGGACATGAGGGACATACAGACGTGATGACAGATGCTCGGATTGGATAGTAATAAAAGCTGTGGTGAAATAGAGAGTAGGGCGTGGGGGAGAGAGTGGTGGCTGAGACTGTGGAGTCCTATGTGAAACAGGCTGATCAGATAAAATGGTGTTTGAGCAGAGATCCTGAATGGGGTGAGGGAGTCAGGCATGTCCGTATTTGGGGTAGGAATATCCCTAAGGGAGGGAACAGGGTATGTAAGGGCCCTGAAGCCGGAGTGTGTTTAGCAGGTTTGAGTAATAGCGTGGAGACCAGTATGACTAGAGCAGAGTGATAGAGGGAGCGAGTGATGGAATGTGAGCTCTAATTAGGTCGGGAGGGAGGAGCTGGTGTCAGATTCTCTAGGGTCTTGTGATGACTTTGGGTTTTACTCTGAATGGATGGGGACCCACTGGAGGATTTGAGCACAGGAGTAGCCTAATTTGATTTTCATTCTAAAAGAGTCATTCTAGTTGCTATAGTCAGAATAGACTATAAGGGGTAGGGAGGAAGCAGAGAGAGACGATAGAAAGCTGCTGGGCAATAACCCAGTGCGAAATAACTGTGTTTGAGACCTGGGCAACAGTGGCTGGGGTGGAGAGAGAAAGCCAGGTTCTGCATAGATGTTTCAGAGCAGATCTGATGCCTGGAGGTATGAGGTGAAAGAAAAAGAGACCATTTTTGACGCTAAGGTTTTTGTCCTGAGCCACTGGAAGGATGGGCCATTTACTGACTAAAGAAGGATGAGGGAGAAGCCAAGTTGTTTCCTTTATCCCAGTGATTAGAGTTGATCATTTTATTTAAAAAGACTAGCCTGCAAAATATGATGCACATCTAAAGGTAGACAGCATAAATAAAAAGATTTATTTGATTACATCTTAAACTTCTATATGTGAGAAAAACTTGCAAGATGAATGAAAACTTAAGTATTTTAAACCCACTTTACAAAGGGTGTATATCTATATTATGTACAGAAATCTTACAAGTCAATGAAAAAAATAAGTGTATCTTCAAAAGAAAAAAGGGAACAGATGTAAATAGGTAATTTATATACATGTATACATGGAAAAGATGTAAAACCTTACTTGTGACCAACTAAATATAAAATAAAAATAAGATAATTTTTTACCAAAAAGATTTAAAAATTGATTATACATAGTACTGGTGAAAGTTCAGAGAAACAAAATATTCAACAATTCTTGATTGGGGATGCATATTATTTTTGCAGTAACAAAACAATATGTGTCACTATTCATAATCCTTTCACCCATTTATTTCACTTCTGGGAACTTAAAGGAAAACATATCTGTGATATGCCAAAAAATGATGGTGTAGCCAAAGAATGGAATTTTAATAGTCTTTAAAAATCATAATTTAAGAGATATTTGTAAAAAAGCCAATAAAAGTATTATGTAGAGTATGATTTATATATTCTTAAGAAAAGACATAAAAAAATAGTTAAAATGCTAAGAGCAGTAATATGGGTTGAAAGATTATGGATCATTTTTATTTGCTTCTTTGAAGTTTTCTATTTAGCACTTTTATGTATAATGAGCATTTATTTTCTTTAATCACTAAAAGCCTTTCAATAATGTTCTTAGAAAGTATTCTTTCCCTTTTATCTCTCCCTGTATTTGTCTCAAATCCCTCACTTCTGCTAAGAGTACTCTATCTACTCTTTCACTCAATCTTTTCTCCCCCCTCTTATCCCATCCTTTTTAGAATCTGCACCCATTTCTGCTTCTCTCTCTCTCTTTTTTCTTCTTCCAGTTTTATTGGGATATAAATCAACGTACAACACTGTAAAAGGTGTGCGGCATAATACTTGACATGCATATATTGTGAAATGATTACCACAATAAATTTAGTTAACATCCATGATCTCATATACTTAAAATTTTTTTTCCCTTGTAATGAGAACTTTTAGGATCTGCTCTCTTAGCAACTTTCATATATACTATATAGCAGTGTTAACTATAGTCATCATATTATACATTACATCCTCTGTACTTATTTACCTTACAACTGACGTTTGTATCTTTTGACCAACTTTCACCCGATTCCTCCACCCTCGCCTCTGGCAACCACAAATCTAATCTGTTTTTCTATGAGTTTGGTTTTTTTTAGCCACATATTAGTCTTTCACTCAATCTTGTGGAACTCCTGTGCTAATGTAAACCAACTGTTTGATATGTTCAACCCTTCCACACACAAACTGGGCCTCCTGGTATGGATGATGTTTCTTTCCTTTCGGCCAGCTTCCACTACAGAAGCTAAAAAGGCTGGAGGGCACTTTCCCTGTCTCCCCTGAGGTCAGGACGTTGGCACGTGTTCTAGGTTCCACCAGCCCTATGCATGTGCACCTGACGTGGCTTTGCAAGCTAGTGATGCACAGAAATGGAGACCACAGGAACCTGCTTTGGTGGAACAGTGCTGGCAGCAGGGCATCTAGTTTTCAGAGGTGGCAGCAGTGGTTCCAGGGATGGGTGGTGTCCCTGGTGGTATCCAGGACAGTTCCAGTAGGTTCCAGTATGTTTGGTGTTGGCAGTATGAACTAAGTAAAGCAAAGTGTCCAGTAGCTGCGGCACTGGTGTCCTCCCAGGATAAATTCTGTGCAGTGAGATTGAGAACACTGTCTGGCAGTGTGGCGTCCCCTCAGGTTCTCTGGCTCTGCTGACGTTATGTGAACCACACCAGTCATCTTTTAATAAATTCCTTTCTATATAAATCAGCTGCGAGTTGGTTAATGTGCCTTGCAACTTGAAACTCTGATAGATACACCTGTTTCCTGCTCTTTGATGTCACCTCAAAAACCTCATCATTTGAGGTTGTTCCCTTTCATACTGCACCAGTGGTTTCTGCCGCATGGAGACCGCTGTCCCGCTCCCTTCATCACAATTCCATGTCAGCAGCATCCAGTTTAACTCACGCTGCTGTTGGTTGACTTCCAGAACCACTTTTGTATCCAGCCCCTTGATTTTATTCTCTAAAACTTCTACATTCTCATTAGTGACTCACTATGCTTTTCTCCACTTCGATGGCCTTTTTGAGGAAATGGTTCTGAGTGAATCAAGAAGACGCTGAGTGGGAGGGACAGGTCTGCAGCCTGCTTTGAAATGTAATGCGTCTGTCTCCAAGCTAATACTTCTCCTTTAGTGTTAAAAGTCAAGCCAAAGGAGCTCAAGATAGAAAAAGGACGGTAGGAAAGGGAATTTAGAAACCTGACCAGCAATAAAAAGATGGACAGGTCAGCATTTAGCGGCTGAGTTTGTAATCGAGGTCTAAGAGAGATGTGATAATAACGTGCAACCGCTCCGTTGTGAGGGGCAATCAGCTCATTCCATTGACTTCACAATAAAGCTCAGTAGCATTTGTTATTTTGTTAGCCTCTGAAATTTCTGGCGATAAAGTCCCTTTGAGGCCCTCAAATGAAACTGTCTGCTTGTTTAGGAGCAGAGGCCAGGGAAAGAAATCTCAAGAACATATTGTCTGCGGCGAAGGAGAGAAACTTAGGTAGAAAAACTAATGGAAATGGGATGGGCCCCGGTGGGGCAAACAGGAAACTATCCTGTTTGAAAGCACGGTCTGCAGTGCACACGTGCGGGAAGACTTTTAACCTCATAATTCTGTTTGCCCCTCTAGCCAACCACAGGCGTGTTCTCTCCTTTTTCATTGTTCAGATCTGTTTCAGCTCCACGGACTCAAACTCTGAGCTGCTTCTCTTCTCACCAACACAATGTCCCTATCCCCACATCTTCCACAGACCTTCTTTATCTTCACAGATCCACAGATTACATTTCCCGAATCTTCTGTTTATCTTTGATAATGACTTTTGAGTGTCTTGAATCCTCTCTTTTCTCCCTCCTTCTTTTGCATCTTTGGCATTCACTTGCTTCACTTGCCAAAACCTGTCTGGAAGGTTTGTAATTTAAACCTTTAAATCTTCAGATTTCGATCTGCTGGTCATCCATGCTGAACCTCATCCTGAGCTATTCTCATTGTCTTCTTTCAGTTAATATTGCTGCACCAACAGTAGTTTTTGGAAAAGGCACGAGAACACACTAACTGGGTCCATTTTGTCCTTTTTGCTCTTCTCTTTCAGATTTTTTATATGCATATACTTACATACACATGTAACATGTTAAAGTTACGTTAATTAAAAATTTTTTTTTTTACAAAAATGGGATCATATTCTACATATTGCTCTTTTATCCCTTTAAAAATATCTCCTGGGCATCTTTCCATGTCATTACATGTATACTACTTCATTATTTCTTGAATAGCTGCATACTATTTCACTGTATGAATGTATGTACTTAATTTCATATTTAGGTTGCTTCTAATTTTTTTGCTATTTCAAACAATGCTTCAATAAATAACTTTGTGCGTATATCTTTTTACACCTGCGTTTTTCTGTAGGGTAACGTCCCAGTAATGGAATTGCTAGTTTGAAGGATATACATTTTAAATACTGACAGATTTTTTAAAAAGTTATCCCAATTTATAGTGTTATCTAAGATGTACGAGAGAGTAGTTCTGCTGTAATGAATGCTAGCCTTTCCTGGGCTCTCAGCACACTTTGGGATTCCGGCTATCCATTTTTCTTTTTTTCTTTTTCCAGTTTGTTTTAGAATAGCAATTTTGTTTTTTATATTTTTTATTCACTTTGTTTCAATTACAGCTGACAATATTATTTTGTATTAGTTTCAGGTATACAGCATAGTGGATAGCCATTTATATAACTTATGCAGTGATTCCCCCAATTACTCTAGTACCCACCTGGCACTATCCATAGTTGTTGCAACATTATTGACTATGTTCTCTATGATATACTTTACATCCCCCTGTGAGTGTTTTTTTTTTTTGAAGATTTTTATTAAAAATATAGTTAGCATACAATATTATATTAGTTTCAGGTATACACAATAGTTATTCAACATTTAAGTACCTAAAGAAGTGATCACCATGATAAGTCCAGCAAGTATCTGACACGTACCATCCTATCACAATATCATTGACTATATTCCTTATGCTGTACATTACATCCTCATGACTTAATTGTTTTATACCTAGAATTTGGACCAGTTATTGCTCTTCACCTCCCCACCCCACCCTTTTTAAGTTACAGCTGACATTCAATATTATTTTATGTTAATTTCAGGTGTACAGCATATGGTTAGACATTTATATAATTTAAGAAGTAATCTCCCCAACTCGTCTAGTACCCACTTGGCACTATTACCATATTATTGACTATATTCCCTATGTTTTACTTTACATCACCATGATTATTTTGTAACTACCAATTTGTACTACTTAATCTCTTCCCCTTTTTCACCCACCACCCCAACCTCCCTCCCATTGACAACCATCAAAATGTTCTCTGTATCTATGAGTCTATTTCTATTTTGTTTGTGTATTTTGTTCTTTAGATTCCACACTAAATGAAATCACATTGCATCTGTCTTTCACTGTCTGTCATACTCCACTCAGCACAATAACCTCCAGGTCTGTCCATGCCGCCGCAGATGGCAAGAACACATTCCCTTCCCTGACAGAGCAATATATGTGTGTGTGGATATATATATATATATATATATATATATATATATATATATATATATATATATATATATAAATATATATATATTACATCCTCTTTATCCATTCTTCTATCGATGGACACCCAGGCTGCCTCCACATCTTGGCTATTGTAAATAATGCTGCAATGAATATATGGAGGCACACATTCCCTCAAAGTAACGTTTTGGGTTTCTTTGGATAAATTCCAGGAAGTGGGATTACTGGGTGCTTCTTTGTCTCTTGTGATAGCCTTTGTTTTAAAGTCTATTTTTGTCTAGTATAAGTATTGCTACCCCAGATTTTTTTTTTTGTTTGTTTGCTCGTTTCCATTTTCGTGAAATAACTTTCCCCGTCCCTTTACTTTTAGTCTGTGTATGTCTTTCAATCTGAAGTGAGTCTCTTGTAGGCAGCATATGTAAGGGTCTTGTTTTCTCATCCATTCAGCCACCCTATGTTTTTCATTGGAGCATTTAATCCATTTACATTGGAGGTAATTGTTGGTAGATAAGTAGCTATCACCATTTTATTATTCATAATTTTGATTTTTTTTTTTTACATCTTAAAGAAGTCCTTCTAATATTCTTTGTAATACTGGTTTGGTGGTGATGAACTCCTTTAGCTTTTCCTTGTCTGGAAAGCCCCTTATCTGTCCTTCGATTTTAAATTATAGCCTTGCTGAGTAGAGTACCCTTGGTTGTAGGTCCTCTTTTCATCACATTGAATATTTTGTACCATTCCGGTTCCATTGTGTAATGGTTAGCACTCTGGACTCTGAATATTTTGTACCATTCCCTTCTAGCATGCAAAGTTTCTTTTGAAAAATAAGCTGACAGTCTTATGGGGGCTCCCTTATGAGTTACCAGTTGCCTTTCTCTTTCTGCTTTTAGGATCCTCTCTGTCTTTAACCTTTGTCATTTTAATTATAATATGTCTTGGTGTGGGCCTGTTTGGGTGCATCTTTTTGGGACTCTCTGAGCTTATGTCTATTTCCTTCACCGGGTTAGGAAAGTTTTCAGTCATTATTTCTTCAAATGTGTTCTTAATCCCTTGCTTTCTCTCTTCTTCTGGTACCCGTATGATGCGAATGTTACTACACTTGATGTTGTCTCAGAGGTCTTTTAAACTATTCTCATTTTTTGGGATTGTTTTTTCTTTTTTTTTTTTTTTTTTTCTGTTCTGATTGGATGTTTTCTGCTACTTGTCTGATTTTATCCTCTGCTTCATCTGGTCTGCTGGTGATTTCTTCTAGTTCATTCTTTATTTCAATTATTGTATTCTTCATTTCTGACAGTGATTTCTTCTAGTTCATTCTTTATTTCAATTATTGTATTCTTCATTTCTGACAGCTTCTTTTTTATGGTTTCTATGTCCTTTATTATGTTTTCTATCTCTTTGTTGAAGTTCTTACTAAGTTTCTTGAGCATCCTTATAACCATTGTTTTGAACTCTGTATCTGGTAGATTGCCTGCCTTCATTTTGTTTAGTTCTTTTTCTGGAGTTTCCTCCTGTTCTTTCATTTGGGAAGTATTTCTTTGTTACCTCATTTTGGCTGCCTTTCTGTGTTTGTTTCTATGTATTAGGTAGGGCTATGTCTCCCATTCTTGCTGGGTGGCCTTATATAGTTGGGGTCTTGTGGGGCCCTGGCACAGTCTCCCTGGTTATCTGCTCTGGGTGCTCCAGGAGTGTCCCTTGTATAGGTTGTGTGTGCCTTCCTGTTATAATTGACCCTTGATTGCTGTTGGCATGTCAGGGCAGGTATTGACCCTCAGGCTGACTGGCTGTGGGGTTTGGCGACATCCACAGCTTATGGGCTGCTGTGCGGGGGGCTTACCCCACTGAGCAGGATTCGCCCCAGTGGGTTCTGGTGCCTATGGAGATCCTTTTTTGTGTACCTCTTGTGGTGTTGTTTGGGTGGTGCTCTGCTGTGGTCTGAAGCCAACCTCCAAGTATGTTGGTTCTGGGGCCTCTTGGGAAGGCTCTGGTGCAGTCCCCAGTCAGCCACTGCATGTGACCAGCCGGGGACTACCTGATAGGAACTACAAAGTGATACATGGTTGGTTGTTGCCTGTGCTGTATCCAAAGGTATGTGGGAGAGGCCACGCTGCGAACGGAGGACAGCTGCCATCAGTACTGGGTCTAGGGTAACTCTGCAAAAATCAGGACACTCTGAGGTCTGCTGCCACCTGCTGGCTTCTGTAAGGTTCAGCCGTTGATAAATCCTCCAGCGGTAAGCTATTGGGTGAGGTAGGGTCTCGGTGAATCAGCAGGGTGGAACAGCAGAGCTCACCAGGCCAATCAGATTCAGATTTGGCCTTTGGGGGCGTTCTCAACACAGGAAAGATGGCGCCTATCTGCTGGCTGCATGGGAGAACCCCACAGAGGGAAAATGGGGACTGCCCCTCCAGTCCTCACCCTGAAGTTAGACAACTCTGTTTTTCCCCCGTATGTCTCCGACGCCCCTAGATTCGCCGTCCCTCCACTGGGGCCCAGGGTGAGTTCCTGCGTGGGCCCTTTAGGAGAGCATTTGGGTTTCCCTCAGCCTTCTGTCCTGCCCAGATTATCAGAATCCCCACTGTTTTTCACAGCGGGATATTGTGGAAGCTCCTCTTCCCAGCACTAGTACTCTGGGCTGGGGAGGCTGGTTTGGGGCTGGGGTCCCTGCTCCTCTGTGGGGAACCTCTGTGGCCAAAATATTCTTCCCAATTTTCATGCATCACATGGAGGTTTGGGGCCAGCCCATTTTGTGTCTCCGCCCCTCCTAACAGTCTCAATGTGGTATATATATTTATGATGGCATATATATATATATATATATATATATATATGATGAATAAAGCATATATATATATCATTTCTAGTTAAGGAAATTTTATATATATATATATATATATATATATATATATATATATATATATATGCTTAGTTATAAAACTTCTTTTCAGCTAGACTTCAGTTGGTTCTCCTTGTTGATTTTTCTATAATTTAGTTGTAATTTTGATGTGTTCGTGGGATGAGGCAAGCACAGCATTTATCTATTTCTCCATCTTGGATCTCCTTCCCTGTGACTCTTCTATCCACTTTTCATTGGTTCTCTATTTTACTGCTTAAATAACACTGCCAGGTGCTTTATATTTCTAAGATCCCAATTTTAATTCTGCCCTCTGGTCTCAGGAACTGATCTAACCTTCTCCTCTGCCATCTTCAGTGTGGTTGCTGTTCATCCTCTGCTTGTTCCCTCGTGATCTTCAGGTTGCTGTTGCAGCTCCACACTTTTTATCTGGATTAGGAAAAAGGGGCAAGGATGGTACCAGCTGCATCTATCCTTTTTATCAGGAAAGTAAAGCCTTCTTACAAGGCCAGGGCAGACTGCTCCTTTTTAGCTATAACTGAGGCCTGTGGCCATTTCAAGTTGCAAAAGGAAGTTGGGATATTTAGTATTTGGCATAGTTGAACAAGATCGTCATTAATATGTGTAGAAATATTTATTTATTGCTAGAGCCTAGGAATGCTGTCACTAGGAATAACATGAAGTTTCTTTTAATATGGATGAAGGGGAGAACACATATTGAGTAGTAATCCACAATATTTTCCAACAGTACATATTTTGCTCCATACGTATTTGTTGAATGCATGGCATAAGAATAGGTCAGCCATCTGCCATCACACTCTGAAATGAATGTAAATCCTTGATTTATTGATTAGTTATTCAAAGTCACAGTTTGGTTCTAAGTTACAAATGCTGGATAGCTGAATTCAGAATTGTATTTGTGTCCTGAATATACATACCAGGGTTGAGTGAAATTTTGTTATTTAAATTCAAATCGATTTTGTCATCTCTGAGGGGCAGATGTTATGCATCAAACAACTGACAGATTGCAGCTTTAATTTAAACAGTAAGTAAGATTTGGTTTATAGTATGCTTATTGGAGAAAAAAAATCCACTGATGTCACCCAAGTACTTTCTGGATTAAAGTAATATATTTTTTTTAAATGATGAAGAAAGCAGAGAACAGCTGGATACTAACAAGTCCCATGAAAGAACGGTGGGGAGAGCAGTGACAGGCACTGCTTATTTACATTTGGAGTAACAGCTCTAGTGACAGTGACAAGACTAAGGTGGCAGCAGAGGACAAAATCGAAAGAAGAAAGTATTCCTGGTACGAGGGTGAGGACAAGCACAGAGGGAAAGGAGGGGCCGGGCGGGCAGTGGTGTGGGTGGGAAGCAGCACTCTTGTTCCCCTGGCCCTTCCCCACAATTAGTGTAGAATCTGGTCGGTGAGTTGGTCCTTGTAACCTGTTTGATTCCTATGTATGCCAGATGAACAAGCAGTCACGTGTGATTTTGAGAGTTAAGTCACGAAGGAGAATTATAACACCTACAGTTGCAGAGGCTCTAACTTGAAGCAGCCATGTCCTTTGATTTCTTCTTTTCCATCTTTATTGAGCTTAGAACACATCCAGTAAAATGTCTGAAGTGCTTTCACCCTAAGCACATAGTTCGCTGAATTTTCACATAGGCATACAATCTTGGGAACCCCAACCTTGGGAGCCAAAGATACAGAATATTCCGTGGAGTACTAGAGTCAAAAAGATGTTCAGCAGAATTAAGTTCCTCTAACTAATGAATTTTATTTACTTTTTAATCACTGTAAGAGAACTCACAAACTCAAAACAGGACGAGGCAGTTGAGGTAAATGTGTGAAATGGATGATGTGGACACTACCACAATTAACTAAAAATGATACTGAGTTTCTAATTTTTGGTATTATAAATACTTGTAGTGAACAGCTTTGTAACTCAAGTTATTTTTCCCATTTGAGGATATTTTCTTGGGTTAAATTTCAAGGGGTAGACTTCAATGATAAAAAAAAAAAGTAGAATTATGTTTAAATCTTTTCCTGTATATTGTCAAATTTGTTTACCAAAAAGTGGCTGTGGTGGCCATAGGCATGGGCCTCACCGTCCTCCAAACACAGAGCGTAGTTGTCCACACGCCTCTCCAAGGCCACACTCCAGGGGCTGACCCCAGCCAATGACCTAGCACAGTGGGGACACTCCTCTGATGGACGCCATTGGCTGGAGGGCTCCTCTGTTGCCCTGCCGCCCCCTCGTCAGGCCGCCAGGAAGTCCAGGATGCGCACCCCCTGTACTGGGAGTCAGACTGCATTGTGGTCTGACAGCTGTCTCAGCCTTCCTTGCTTTCTCTGCGTTTTCTCTCACACAGACATTTCCCCTAATAAAATTCATGTGTTTTTAATCCAGTCTTAGCATCTGCTTCTCTAAAGACCCAGACAAACACAGTTATATTTGTTTCTATTTATTTCCCCAAATAATCTTCAAGAGTAGTTTTGCTTCATCTCTGTCAGCATTTGATAGTTTCAAAATCTTTGCCACTTTGAAAAATGAAGAGTCTTCCTTTAATTTATATTTTTTAATAGTGCAGTTTTACATTTTTGTCACATACTTTTCGGCCATTTGGATCATCTTATCTGTAATTGTCCTTGAGGAGTCCATGGAAACAGCGCTCACTCTGAAATAGGTATCTTTTGGGAGGAGTGGTCTCTATTGGCTTTTCCCTATTGGTTGCCAGCATTCAATCAGCAGGATTCAGTGGGGAGGTACAGTAAGCTGCTACAGTCACAGAGGAGTGACACATGATTACAGTGACAGCTCTAGGCTGAGTGACACAAAAACAACCCAGTCAGTTCTTCTTCATGAAATATAAAGAGCTAATCATGTGTTTGAGCACATTGTCCCACATGACTTCACACTCTTCTGTGAGAAGGAGAGGAGACTAGCATTTATAGATCACCTACTATGTGCTAAGCACTTCCCTTCTCCCATTTAATCCTATATAGTAGATATTATTTTCAGTATTTTACTGATGAGGAAAAAATTATGTTCAGAGAGTTGCCCAAGTCACACTTAGGGTGAAAATCAGACAGACTTAAGTTTGAAGTTTACATATTCTTTCACTAAATCAAACTTCGGAGGCTCGTCTGACCTCAAGCGTTTTGTATCACTCATATGCTTTTTCTACATTCTGCATTGTATTGCATAGCTTATAAGTTAATATCCCCAGTAAATATTCAGTGATGAATTATGCCAATGATGACTTAGCTTGATTTTCTGAAATTTGATTCAGCCTGAAGAACTATAGCTTCCTCTTAAAAGTGGACACCAGTGGTTAAAAGTGGAGCTATATAACATTCATTTATCAGCCCCATCTAAAGATATCGTTTGAAATGAGATTTAAAAAAACAACCCCCTGCCTCCAACAAAAACCCACTAACCAGTGAGCAGGAAAGCAAAAACACCCCTGAAAATCCTTATACAAAATATGACCATTTTTTGAAGTAAAATATTACGCTATTCAACTCCAAAACCAAAGGATTTCTAGGATAAAGGAATCAGGTTCTTTGTAGAACGTCAATTATTTTCAGGGTCATGAAAAGACAGTCACTAGGCCTTGTCTCTTCCCAATGTGGATACCCGAGTGCTCTACGTTCTCACCCCACCCCCATGGTGTGATGAGTTAATAAGGAGAAAACATTACTGCATTCTCAGTTTTCACATCCCAAATAAAGGCCATATTTTAAAAACAGTTATGGAACTTTGCACAGGATCCAGGTTTAAAGGCAAATTAAATACATAAAAAACTAAGCCCGACAGCAAAGTTTAGTTACCTGAGAAACAACTGCCCAATTTATCTCTTCAGTCAGAATGTAAGATAAATATTTCAAAAAACTCACTATGCCTTTGCTTTCAATTTTACTTTAGGTTTTATTAAATAACAACTTTGGTAAGAATCGTACATGTATAATGTAAAGGTATCCTGATCAGAATGAGCTACATAAAAAATTTGTCTTTTTGCTGCTGTAATGAAGCTTATCTTTCTGTCAGTTTCAGTAGAGTGATTTCCGTTACAGGGCATTGCTATTTCACTCTATCTTGAGTTCAGGTAATCAATGTCAGGGATGGTAGCAACCTCAAGACTTACACAGCCTATGTCCCCCCTGTGCGTTAGAGTCTTCATCCAGCAACAGCTGCCCTTAGCTGGGTGACAGATGGCCAGTGGGGTGCTTTGCGTTATCATCACTCCTCCTTGAGATTTCTCTTACTTCTTCTTTTTCCCCTCCACTGATGTGTTGTTGCTGAGGATAGCTGTCATCTTCCTTCTGCTTTCTCGCTCTGCTTTTCTCTTATCCTGCCCGATAACCTACCAAAACCATTAGCTTGGGCCCCATCTCCTTAACGCTACCTTCAGCGTCTATCCCTTTTTTTTTTTTTTTTGAGGGTTCCATGCTTCATTGGTTCTCATTGTCATTGTCACAGCGCCTCTAATGAAATCCTCAGGATGAGGACAAAAGATATCCAGTTTCCTTTTGAAACTGGGAGAATTTTACTTTCTCCTCTGTATATAAAAAAACATTATGTGTCATTTATTACTTTATTGTGACTTTGTGAGCATGTAAGTTCACAAAAACAGAGATAGGAGATATGCACAGTGTGAATCCTAGAAGCGCCTACCTCTGCTGCTGGACCAGGTCCTGTTCTGAGTGTTTGACCAAGTTCCTTCTCTCCAAATCACATGGGTGGCATTTTCCTCTTTGGGGATTTTCCAAAAGCAAATGCAATCATCTCAATCACTGTCATTCAAGCAGGATGAGCTCTGAGGACGGTTGTTACAAGAGCTACACCAGCTGGGCTAAGCAAATGTAGCTGGCAGGCTGCACAACATGATGTGTGGACTGTGATCATAACACAACTTATTTTTTCCCCCTCCTCCTGCTTCTTTAAACTTTATTCAACGAGGAATAATCTTCCCCCAATCATGGTTGGAATCTACCGAACCCATGATTTTTCTACTCACTCTTAAGTAGTAGATATCCTAGCGGTACTGTAAGTCATAACCAGACATGCTTTACAATTGGAATGTTCATGTTGGTGTTAGCAAAACTCCAAACACGCTAATGGGCTGTTTCGTCCTGGAAGTCCTCGGTGGGTGCGGAAGGGGTGTGTGTGGTCCTTCAGCTTTCCACCTTCTTCTTGTACCAGCCCTGACTCTTTTCTCTGGGAGTGAAGCTCAGAAAAGGAGGGGAAACACCAGCAAAGCAAAATTCTTACTTGGCTGGGGACCTCATGCCCTCCATGCCCAGGAGGCAGTTGAAGCTGGCATCCTTGTGTCGGCCTGGCAGATGTTTCCTGCTGATGCTTTTCTCTCCTTTGTGGGCTTGCGGAGGTGGCCCTGCCAGCATCTCTCTCCTCCGGCTGTCTTTACCCAGGAAGAAGCATCTTTCTTTTGTGTCATTTCTGGTGAGTCTTTCCCTCAATTTCTAGACCTTAGGTGCTAAGTCTTTGGCCTTTTCCTGAGGTCTCTTAATTCCTCCAGGTGGCCCTATTGAACAAAACACCTAGGCTCTTCTCTACCCGGTTATAATTGGTCTGGGGGGAGAACTCATTCATCCTAAAGCTAAACAAACTGCAGGAGGTGAGGCTCATCCCATTGCCAAAAGACTTCCCTGGGACCACCACTGAAGCATTCGGTTAGCCCTTCTACCCTCTTGATTTCTCTGGGGGGGGCGGGGGTAAGAGATCAAGTGTCAGATCTCAGTCCATCCACAGCTTTATCAGCTCCAGGCATCAGTCCTCGCTGTCACCCAATTCACAGAACATGTTGCAAAGCTCTCTGAGTGGTAGAGTATAAAACATAGGGAAATAATAACTCAGTATCACGAGACTAAAGGAAAAAATGAAGTGTGATCATTGAGATCATTTTTAGCAGCAACTTGATACGCCCGTAAATTTCTATCTGAGCTGAGAAGCATTTTGTTCAAACAAAATCTTACATAGATTCAGTATATACAATAGATAAAAAGCAACCCTGCTCTGGCTGCAGTAGAGATAGGGTTCGGAGCCAGTGTCCTCAGTCCACTCTACCTGCATGATAGCTGCAGGTGAGCTACGTGGCACTTCTGGGTCTGTGGAAAACAGTTTGAAATCACTGTTATTCACCACTGTTTCATTGGGCTGTTAAGTAAACCCAACAGTCATGCTCAAACATATCCAGGTGAAAGCAGCCCTGGACATTGTGCATTTTTACTAAATCAGATGCCATACATGCTGGTCCTTGCCCTCTTTGCCTTCAGATTTGTTTATTACTCTTCCCTGCTGTTTAGTTACTCAGGAGGTGATCCCCTGCAGGCTATGGTTTCCCACGTCCATGACAGCTGATTCCTGTCGGGTTTGGCCAACAGGAAGACAAGGCAGGAGATTTCAGGCAGACAGTGAAGGAGAAGGCAGGGTATTTCTCATCCTTCTTTTCCACCTCCAGCCCTTTTACCCTCTTCCACTCATCTCCTCTTCCACTCATCCCCTCCCGTCCCCAGCTTGGGTGACAGCTCATTTCCAAAGCCAGATGCTGCTGTACCCCTAGACACTAGTGTACACTATTGACTAAAGACTCCTACTTGCCAGGTTTCAACTCACAACTCAGATTCTGTGGGTATAGGTTCTCCCTGGAATATTGTAATGTGGACTGCTGGTCCTACTTTTGGGGACACATAACCCATCAGTTCCCTTTTAGCCCCAGTTTCAGTCGTTTCTTCTCTCTTCCAGACTGAGATGAGGTTTCCAGCACAGGTTCCCAGTTAATGCCACTCCATTCCTGACAACCAAGTCTTGATATCCAGGTAGAAAGAGATGTGGTATCTAGCTTGATTTGCACTAGTATGAGTTTATATATGTACATAGAATCTACATGTGTATTTATGTTTTTAAAATGCAAATAACTTTTTTTCTGATAGAATGAGATTATTGTAAAACAGTCAAACATAGAGAATGCTAAAGTTTCTCCTGCCTACCACAAGTCATTCTTCTGATGAATAATGTTAACAGTTTATACTGATATAATTCTCACAGACCTTTTAAATGGAAGTATAAACTTAAATGTTTATATTATATTTAAATAAACATAGATATTTATATATATATTTAATATATATATATAAATATGTATATAGAAAAATATATTTTAAAAACAGAAACTGCGTTATATTTTTCTGTAATCTGCTTTTCACTTTCACTTTATCATTTATTGCTGGACATAATCCTGCCTCGATTTAAAATCTGGGCTTTGGCTCAATTTCAAAATAGTCTGTGATTTAAGTACGAAAGAATAATTCCTCCTCTCTTTTTATGGTCTTTTCTGGATGGGGGATGTTTGTTAAGTTATTTATAGTGACAGGTTTTACAGAAATAGGTGTTTTTTTTATTGAGACCATCAAAAGCCTCCCTGCCTTAATGATTCTGCTGATTAAGTGGAAAACACATGAAGGCGTGTCACCCTGTCAAGCAAAAGAAAATGCTATCTCTCTAATGTAAATGGATTCCATAAAGGCCTGATATCCCACTGCATCAAGTTATGGTGTTTCATGCTCTAAAGGCCAGGTAGGTATTACTTCGTACAGTTGTTGTAGAATGTTGAACTTTTAAGATGAAGAACCAAGTTTTAAAACTATCATAAATCTGAGTCTGGCTTTCAGAAGGCAAGAATGCTATTTTTAGTGTGTCTGGATTGCAGTCTTTCCCTTTGGTAGTTGATGATGACTGCACAGTAAGAATGAAAAATGAAACTTGTGGAGATTGGATAGCTAAGGAGATTGAAAATAACACCCAGACAGTGGAGCCTTTGGGTCACTGATTTGAATTCGGCTCAGATCAGTGATGACTACAAATTGTTCTGTCTGATGGCAGTGAGGCTTGCAAAAAAATACATCCTTCATCCTTATCTATGTTAATTACACCTCTCTGCTTGTTGGAGCCAGATTCTAGATTGTAATCCCCTAGAGGGCAGGGACCATATCTGCATAATGCACTTTTTCACCTTCACTAAGATTAGATGATTGATTAGATGATTTCAATTAGGGAGATGAAGTGCTCTTCCTGAGGTGAGTGGGCTGGTGTGAAATTGTGACTATCATACATTCCTGTGAAATGTAAGTGACATCCTTTCCAGTTTGTTCTGAATGGCCTTGGAAATAGTTTAGTCCCATACAGTGACAAATAGTTTCTTTTCATAGTCCTGTCAGCAAACACTGAAGCTCATACCTGAAATTTAAAGACATCTGTTTTCTTCTTTTCTGATTTGCACACATCTATTGGGGTCAAGCTCAACACCCACTTTGTTCACTGTCTTCCTTGATCACGTTAACACACTTTGATCATAACACATTATTATGAATTCCATGTGTTTTCCCTGTTAAATATTATCCTCCACTGATATTGATCATATTGATCTTTTTGTGAATGTGTCCTATCTCCCTATGTAGAGGCAACCTTTTGGAGGGTTAAGACCATATCTTACACTTTTTGTAAACTTCCCAGCTACAACTACAATGTTGGCAATAATAGGTGCTACTATTTGTAGACTTTATTAATAACATTGTTGAAAAGTTGAATAAGTCTTACTTAAAAGTTTGTATAGTCTTTTATTTATTTTTTATTTTTTTTTAAAAGATTTTATTGGGGAAGGGGAACAGGACTTTATTGGGGAACAGTGTGTACTTCCAGGACTTTTTTCCAAGTCAAGCTGTTGTCCTTTCAATCTTAGTTGAGGAGGGTGCCCTTCAGCTTTTAAGTTGTTGTCCTTTCAGTCTTAGTTGTGGAGGGCGCAGCTCAGCTCCAGGTCCAGTTGCTGTTGCTAGTTGCAGGGGGCGCAGCCCACCATCCCTTGCGGGACTTGAGGAATTCAACTGGCAACCTTGTCGTTGAGAGCATGCTGGCCCATGTGGGAATCAAACTGGCAGCCTTCGGAGTTAGGAGCGTGGAGCTCTAACCACCTGAGCCACAGAGCCGGCCCCCATAGTCTTTTATTTTTATGTTAACTGTTATTATGTGAGTTATGCTTCTTTTCTGACTCTTTTGATATCATGTTGGAGTGCTATGGAGGTGGTGCCTGTACAGTCATGCAGGTTGTGCACTGCACAACACTAGAAGGGCCGTTCATGGAGATGCCTCTGATGGCTCTGAACAATGGAGGTCAAATAATGACAGCACGAGAGCTCAAAAATAAAACACATGTTAATAACTGCAGTAGGCTAGGCAGGTAAGAATAAGTCACTAACATGTGAATCCTAACACCCTTGTTTTTGGGCCAAAAATAGATACAATAGGACAATAGGGAGATTTTTCAACAAGTGAGTGTTTCCACTGGTTCTACCCCGCTGTGGGGACAGAGCCCCAAAAAGCAGTTTCCAGGTTCTCGGCCTCACATAGAAAGGTGCTGGCTCAGGTAGTAAATGGCCATCGACTGTGATCAAATGGCCAGCAGCTGTGGCTAGTTGGCCGTCAGCTGTAACCAGTGAGCCATTGGGCACTAATATAACTGCCGTGGCTAGGCTAGCAGAAAAAGCGGGAGCTAGCAAGAAGATGGTGGCTGAGTCTGCAAGCGGCACAGTGAGGGTTGACAATTGTGTTGCTCCTGGTTCCTGTGTCTCCAACCCAGCCGCCAGTGAGAATAGAGTGGTATGACTCCCCTACCTATGGCTCCGTGGGTGTTCCTTTTTGGCCTCACCATGTCCTGCGTTCTTATGTGGGGAGTGGGACCAGAGACCCCGCCTGGTCCCCTGCATGACACCCGCTTTGCTCATTCCAGAGGGACCTTTTCTTTTTGAAGGCTCAGTTTATTCCTATCCTCAGCCCTCTAAATAGAGTTTGGCTTTTGTCAACTGAGCTCTTGGGCTTTTGTGACACAGAATCAGGAGAGTCTATTGAGACAGACAGGATTAGAGAACAGGGAGGACAAGGGAAGGATTAATAATCTGGGGTCCTGATTGCTGGGCTTGGCGGGGAGGTTGAGAGAGTAGGAGACTCTAGATCAGGATAGTCTGGGAGACGGAGGAGTGGACAGGGTGTTTCAGGAAGTGCTACAGTGCGTACGAATGGCTTCCCTTTAACGCTTGCAAGTCATGATAGGCTAAGTTCTGCTGTAGTTGCAATTTGCAAACAACTAAATCCATGGCTTAACAAAAGTTCATTTCTTGTTCAAAGTCTGGTGCAGGTCCCAGGGACTCCCCTGGGCAGGAGTCCTCCATAGGACACTTTGGTCTCACGACTGTGCTGTGGTGAGAACAGCGGGGGAGGAGAGGGCATGGAACACTCGCAGGCACTCTTAAGGCTTTGACCATTGGCTGGCCCTGGCCCTGTGGCCTGCCTGACTGCAGGAGGGCTGGGACGCAGTACTCCGTGAGCCTGGAAGCTGAGAACTCTAGGTGAGCTCCCCCCGATAATATCTGCCAGGGTTTCTTCAGAGGCATGCAGAAGGACCGGAATTGCTGTTACTTTTGGTGGTTGGACATATGTCTTATAGACAATAACTCTCTGAAACTGGGCCAGAAATGGCCTTGGAATTTATTTGGCTTATACAGAGAAAGGAAGGCAACTGTCTATAATAAACCTTTCTTAGGAGTTTCTGAAAACACAATAAAGTAGTTGTTATCCTGCTAAGTATTATAAGAGTTTTGAAATTTTTTGCCTGCTTGCTCTCTTTTCTTTTTTTCCTTTAGTGAGAAAATACAAATGCAATTACTCCCATGACTTATTCAGAGGAAGTTTTAAATTTGGTTTTGTTTCCTTGGCTTCCTTGATATTCACTTTATTAGGCATCTTAAGATGGGGAAAAGGTTATAAATTCCCTTCAGCATCATTAAGAAGAAGCCTGTCTAGAATGACATAAATGTGATGGTCATTCGTGATTCCTTGGAGCTTTATGACGCTTCTAAAAAAATAGAAAGTCTATTTTGTAAATTCATAGGAGAAACAAAACCAGCAGGATGTGCCTAATGTGATTTCTTAGGAAGTGTATTTCAGTAGAGGACAAAAGACTATAAAAGAATATATAATTTTTTTTTTTTAAAATAGCAGGATAAATTAGGAAACAATTTTAGGTTTTTTTACAATTTTCTCAACAGCAACAACTATGTTTAAAGAGGGATGATCTGATTCTTTGTGTCTTGACAACATTTCAACAATTTCAACAGGTGGCACCTACCATTAACAAAACAAAAAAACCCTGGTTGCCATAAACGAGAGTGAGAAGGCACGACTGCATACTTCAGTATGCAATTACATTTTCTGCATAATTAGTCATAAATTGAGCATCCAAACATAGATGCATGCGTAATTAGTTATGACTTATTTAAAAGCACTTGGGTTGTGACACTTTGTTCTTCATTTCCTGCAAATCAAATTACTGAAGTTTTCATTTCATTTAAAAATAATTTTCCCTACATTATTTTTTAAAATTTCAACTGAGATGTAGGGTTGATTACAACATAAATAACTGATGCAGCAAGGTAAATACAGCGAGGGAAGGGTAGGGAGGGATGATATTTGAAGGTATAAGATTGCAGAGGGTTAGGAGAACTTACTCTGAAGCTGGAAGGAGGAAGTTGGGGCTGGGTTGGCAGGGCTAAGGGATGGACATTGTCATGGGGTTTTTGATTGGGTTGTCTTAGCCACGAGAAGATACCATGTTAAGAGAAATCATACAGATGAAGAAAGTCTAATGATCAAGTGATTAAGGATCTGGAGATGAAGCTAACACTGCCATCTTTTAAAACATGTCGAGATGAAATATTCTGTCAACGAATGAATATTTTATTTTTAGCAGATTTGGGTAGTGTGGATTCCAGACTGTGCCTCTTTTCTAACAATGACCATCTATTATTTGAGGAAAGTTCAGATATATTGTGTGGACGTGTGTGCTGTCCACATTATTGCCTTTTCTCAAACATTATGTGATGACATCTCCATAACTATGTCTATTGCAAGGGCTTTTAACTGTTGGCAAATGCCTTTTCTGGCGTAAGTCATAAAAGCTGAGCGATTTATACCATCTAGGCTTCTCTGTGTATAGATATACTCCAGGCCAATGCTTTTAAACCTTCAAGTATCCCTAATTGTGTGGACATTGAATTGATAATCTGGAAGTCTGGGGCTATATTCCAACCTCACCCCCGTGAAAAAGAGGAAAACTCCTTACATGTTTTATCTTAGAAATTCATGTCAATTTAAAAATTCTATCATATATTCATGTCTGTTTTAACATAAAAATAACATTTTAAATCATAAATTTTGCGAAAACATAAAAATTTTTTTCTACCAAACTCGGTGGTTAATGAGTGAGATTCTTTCCCAATGAGACTCTGCACTGGGGAGAACCCAGGTGAGCGACGGAGATCTAGCACAGCATGGCAGTTTTGGGGTCCAGACAATTTCTCTTAATATTTCAAGAACCCAAACTCTTAAATATCAGGATATAAATAAATGTAGACTTTAGAGAGTTTTATGAGCTATGTCGATACTGCCCCAGAGAAGGTTCAGGGCACTTTCATTCAATTGTTGGTGAAATCTCACTAATTAAGTCTTTTCACTGACAGCTGGTCAAGTCACCCCTGAGATGTGGCGGGCTGAAAGCATCTGACCCACTTTTACCACCTCGGTGAACACAGCGAGGATAGAGGCAGATGCTTTGGGGTGAAGCATTCTTGGTGAACAGTGTCTACTGTTAGAGTCAGGCTGTGTAACTGTCGCAATGCATGTTACTGCTCCCACAGTGTTGCTTGTCACAGATTCAGTGCCGTTTGTGCCTATGTCCTCCCCACCCCTGCCAGTCGTAGGTGTGGGTAAAAAAAGGTCATGTTACTAGTTGGCAGTTTCTTCACCAGGTAGAATGATAGGAACATCACTAAGCACTTTGAGCATCAGCACAGGACTTCATTATAAATACAAGGAGTGAAAAGTAATTGCAGGGCCAAAATCCCTTTATCTTCATGCTTTCTTTGAACTGCAAGGAAAGAAGAACTGAGTTCACCTCAGTTCCTCAGCCAGTTACCTAAACGTGTGTTTGGATCACATTAAAGTGTGTAAAACAATTGTAGTCTTTGATGGGGGTATTTTTCTTAAGCGTTCCCCTTTTCCACGAGGCTCATTCCGCCATTTCTGGATTCTCCACTGCATTCTCCTCTTGTCGGCCTAACTGGAAGAAGGTCAATGTGTCCACCTCTACGTTGACTCAGAGCAAGCTTTCCAAATGATACTCTCCTGTTGCCACCTTGGTCAGGGGTCAAGTTTTCCCTTCTCATCCTCAACCACACCCTTGGTGTCCAGCTCTCCCACCTCCAATTCTGGAGGGTGAAAATGGCGGGACTCTCACATGATATCCTCCATTACTGGGTCAGCTCATCTTAGCAACCCTTCTGCTCCTCTTTCTAGTCCTCAAGACCAAAGCCCTTTTTGGTCTTTTCCACTTTGAGGACCTCTCCTTCTTTTCTCATTTAAATTTATCCTTTACACTGCTCTCTTTTCCTTCCCTTCTTCCATCGAGCATCTAGTCTTTAAATGGAAGGGATTTAGGCATAGTCTTCTTTAAATCCCAGTTCTCAGGCTAGCACCTTCTTTGAGTATTGTTTCTCCTTCTGTTTCAGCTAGAAGATGGAAAGAAATGGCCTTCAGTAGTGTCAAGAAAGCAGAGGAGCAGAGGGTAATAGAACCTTTGCGCAGATTAAGATTTCAAGATATAATCTTGCCACAGTACAGATTTTCCTCAAATTTCTCCTGCCAATTTTAAGGGGACTTTGAAACTGACTTTGAAGGACGCGTCAAGCAAATCTTTGTTTGAAAATGCTTTCCATGATTTCACCATTAGCTAGTTCACCCTTTTCTTTATCTGTAGCCTCTCTCAATACCCTGGGTCTCAGCTGAACAAAGTTTGGCAGCAGCATCTAGAGAAGGTCTTTAGGGCTTTTTGGAACTCTGCAAACAAGGTCCTTGTTTTTTCCTTTGGGAGAGGATGAACACTGCTGTTTCTTGCCCTCAATTCATTTATGTGGCTGCTGCTTATGCTATAGCGTACCAGTTTCTCTGAACTTTGTGTGAAAATGTGGGCCACTTCTCTTCTCTGAATAGGGGTCCTTTATTAGCAAGAGGCTTTTAAAATTACTAATGGAGAGGGAAATTTTTTAGGAGAATACTGATAGGAAGAAGGGATTCTGAGTCAGTCAGCCCAAGAGTACTTGTCTGATAACTGTTCTCAGGCCTGAGGGGGCTCAAATCCAGCTCAGCCTCTGGGAGGGGCTGCATCCACTCTAAAGAAGGCATATTATTTATTTATGTATTTATCTATGTATTTATTTATTTATTTATGTATTTATGTATGTATATATAGATGGATGGATGGATTGCAATTCATCTGCCCAAAGGAGTAGGTTTTTGTTGTTGTTGTTTGTAATTTGTACAAAGGTGCTCAATGTTACTAGCAATGACCCTAAGCACTGCAGGATCCAAGATGTGCTAGACATTTTGAGATCAATGCTATCACTTGGATCCTTCCCTCATGTCCAGCATCAGTTGACCTGAAAAATAATGAAATACCATGGATGCTACATATCAACTAGAGTGAATCTGACCATAGTTTCTACTAAGCCAATAAGGAAGCGTCGGTTATTTTCAGGTAGCTCTGCTTATTCTATAAGGAAATGAAGGATGTCAGAAGATTGTCACCAGAGGCTGATATCCTCAATTCTGAATGACGCCACCATCACCAAAGAATACTTACCATGCCAGTTAAATCATTTGGTCTATGAACTAAAGGTTTAGCTGTCCCTGGGTCTAGTTGCTCAATTCCAACTCCCAGGTATGGGCTGATGTGATACAAGGCACTTCTTACAACTCATCAGCTAAGACCTCATCAACCACAGAAGAAAAATTACCAAAAGATTTGAAAGAAAGATTATTTCTAAGTTTAGAAAGAGGCAAATCATTTAATATCTCACTGAGCTTCAATGATCAGGTCTTTTTGAAATCAGCATATAGCATGATGACGATGATAAATCTTTTCTTCTAAAAATGCCTTTTCGGCACAAACTGAGCGACCACTTCACGAACAATTGGGCAGCCAAATAATTGGAAATATTTCAGAAGAGCAAATGAAGCAAAAGAGATCATGGAAAGCTGGAAATATATGGATGCAATTTTGAGCCTAAATGAACATGCAGCGCCATATACAAAATAATCACTGAGATGTGAAAATGGATGTGAGTCCCTTTGATTTGAATCAAGAGCATGTGAAGGGCTCTTATTATTAAAGCAAAACCTTGATGCCACCTCACCCTTGCCTGGGTCCAGACATCCAAGGTCCTAGCTTTGGAGATGCAAAACCACATTGCTAAGCTGCGTGCACTCAGGAGACCCGAGAGCAGTTAGTAGACAAATACTCTTAGGCTGATTCTAACTCAGAAGCCCTCCTCCCTGTCATTCTTCTCCTGAAAATATTTCCTCCCCATTATAGCAATTTCAGAAGTCCCTTGCCAATACAGGATCTCTAATTCAGAGAAAAGATGTGGCCTGTATTTTTATACTGCTTCATAGTCTGAATAGATGTGTCTAGAGAAGTGGAGACAAAACATGGGCAGAGAGTCTGTTCTCTGGCTTCCCATCTGCTCTTCTGCCTTTGGTGTCATGAAACATCTCCGTAACCTTTTAATAAACTTTTTCTCTGACTCATCCATGAGCTTCTCAACTTAGTGATGTTGGTTCAGATACTTGCACACACAGAGAGAGTTCTTCTTAAGTATAATATGATACCGGATTTTTCCGGGTATAATGCACACCCACGTTTTTTCCCCCAAACTTTCAGGGAAAAAAAATCTTTCGTTTAAAATTTTTAAATCAAATTTTTATTTATTTACATTTAGGTACTTGTTTTTTCTATTATAATTTTAGCATTTATTGTTTAACATATTATGGCACAAGAAATTTTATATAACAAATAATTACAAAACACAAGAACAGATACAAGATACAAGAAATTTTACGTACCGGTAACAAATTTATGATATTTATGCTTCATAGAAGGCCAAAAACTCTTTGTCGTTGCAAGTTCTTCCTAAGTTCAACAAAACCGATTATCATATTCCAGGGTATTATTTTACATACAGATATTGTTATTGATTTCTAGCGTTACACTTTTAACTCATAAGCATAAATAAAAAAATTAAAAACATTTATATAGATACAGAATTAGCACTACCCATGTATAATGTGCATCCTTATTTTCCCATCACAAATTTGCGCAAAAAAGTGTGCATTATGCATGGCAAAATATGGTACATAGGATTTATTTTCTTATCATTATGGACATTACTTTCACAGATATTTCATAAGTGTACTGTCCAAGACAATGGTGGTGAACAAGATGGGCAATATCCCTGCCCTCATGTATCCCACAGTCTGGCCCAGTTATTCTTAAACTCTGATGTAATTAGGACCTGAAGATTTATTGAGCTATGTGAGGCTGTTTATTTACCACTGCATCAAATAATTCCATTCTTTTGTGTTTTTAAAAAAGATTTGGTTTTCATATTTTATGTTTTCCTGGTTTGCATCTCTTAGTTTAGTTTTCTTTTGCTATTTTGTTATGGACCTAGACATGAAGCATTTACATTATTAGAATGTGTATAAAGTTAGAGTATATAATATAATTCATAGAGGTGGGTCTAAAAAGTTCTTTTATGAGAGTTGTCTACATACCTTTGTTTATCTATTTTGGTGCTCAGTAGACATTCTTGTCCATTTCCTTGTTCTCATGTATGTCCTAAATAGGTGAGGTTTCTGGAGACATTCCAATGTAGGAGGTATGATCACAAAATGTGGTGAATGTTTAAATTTAAAAAAATTTATTGCAGTAAAAGACACATTGCCATTAATTCCCCCTCCCCCAAAGTACTTCCCCTCGCTTTGAACACACTTATCTCATCATTCTTGCCACTTTCTGAAGCAGTTCTGGAAGTCCTCTTTCGTGAGTGTCTTTAGTTGCGCTGTCGTGGTTGCCTCGATGTCCTGAATCGATTCAAAATGTTTTCCTTTCATGGTCATTTTGATTTTGGGGAAGAGCCAGAAGTGGCACAGTGCCAGATTCGGTGAATAAGGTGGATGAGGACACACTGTAATGTTTTTGTTTGACAGAAATTGCCGTGCCAGAAGCGATGTGTGACACAGGGCATTGTCATGATGGAGGATGAAGTAAAGACACTCACAATAGAGGACTTCCAGAACTGCTTCAGAAAGTGGCAAGAATGATGGGATAAGTGTGTTTGAAGCGAGCGGGGGTATTTTAAGGAGGACTAATGGCAATATGTCTTTCCATAATAAATATATTTTATTTACACAGTCATGGTATTTGTTGATCACACCTCATATCTTGCTTTTAAAGAAGTCACAATAAGAGATTATGCACTTATTTCAAAACATTTGGGAGATACATAATCACTGAGAAGTTTCAAGCTGGCTAGTACCACATTTAATGAACAGGAAATTGAATTCCTGTTCAGCAAATATTCACTCTCTTCCCTTTCCCTGTTGGGGTGATGTATGCTTCTCCACTTCACTGACTTTTGGTTTGGCCATGTGATTTACTTTGGTCATTGAAATCTGAGTGGATGAAATGCAAGCAGAGGCTTTAAATGTGCATGTGAAGCTTATCATCTTCTTGCATTCCTGTGATTGTGCAGGGAAAAGCATGTCCCTGATATTCACTGCTCCTCCACCCTGGACCCCAAATTAAAACGTGGTGCAATCACAAGCCCAACTTTGACCCTGGAGCCAAGCCACTTCACTCTCAGCCTGAAGCACAAGCACCCCAGCTGATCTGTGACTCTCAGGAGAGAAAAATACACACTTGTTGCCATAGCTGTTGAGTTTTGGATTGTTTGTTACATAACATTGTTGCTGTAATGGCTATCTACTACGCTGAGTAAATTCAGAGGAGCAAAATACTAAAGTATTGTGCTAGACAGAGTAGTGGACCCCCAAAGATGTCCATGTCCTATCCCTGGAACCTGTGAATATGTTACCTAACATGGCAAAAGGGACTTGCACATGTGATTAAGACTCTTGAGATAGGAGATTATCCTGGCAAGGAATGAGGGCAGGCTCTCGGGGCTGTAAAGGGAGAGATTTTAGAAGGAAAGCAGCATTGATGACACTTTGATTTTAGGGCTATAAGATCCGTTTCAGACTTCTGAGCTCTAGAACCATAAGATAATGAATTTGTATTTGTTTAAGCTACTAAATTGTGGTAATTTGTTACAACAGGAATAGGAAACTAATACAAATATATTAAGATTAAATGAATAATTACTATTTCTCTCCCTGTTAAAAGAAAATATTTATGTTTAGAGTAATATACTATAAGACCATCCTACTAAGGTATTCGGGAAGTATCTTTTCCTGAAGTCAATCACCTCAGTGTATTTTCATTAACTTTTTTTAAAAATAAATTTTATTGGGGAATATTGGGGAACAGTTACATCAGCTCCAAGTCATTGTCCTTCAATCTAGTTGTGGAGGGCGCAGCTCAGCTCTAAGTCCAGTCGCCATTTTCAAAACCGGCAACCTTGTTGTTCAGAGCTCGCACAATAACCATCTGAGCCATCCGGCCGCCCCTCCCGCAGCTCAGCAGCAGCTCGTTGTCTTCAGTCTAGTTGTGGAGGGCGCAGCTCACTGGCTCATGTAGGAATCGAACCAGCAACCCTGTCGTTCAGAGCTCACACTCTAACCAACTGAGCCATCTGGCCGCCCCTTCATTAACTTTTCATAATATGATTGAAGAATCAAGATGGTGACATTATATTTTAAGTAGATTGTGGTCATCCTATAAGAGAATAAATATGTAATACACAATAAAGACTTAAAAAAAAAAAAAGTAGGGCTAGAAGTGGGATCCTGGACGGGATCCCTGACTAGAGAGGGCACTGTGGAGCTGAGAAGAAGTTCCTTCATCTCAGCCATTATCAGAATCGACTGTAGGTACAACTCTTGTTCACGAGGTGTTTCTGATCCGCTATGTGGATGACTCTGCTCTTTAGATGGAACACAGAAGGCAGCCACAACCCAGAGCACCTGCCTTGTCTGTTCTCCTTTAGGCTCCATGCCACACTGACTGTCTCAGAGCATACAAGGTGCTGACGTGAGCAGTGCACCCTGGGAAAAGGAGGGGCGGAGAAGTGACACCAAGAGCACTGCTTCATTGGCTTCGTTTACTGTGGCAGTTTCTGGAAAAGCTCCTGGTTACTGCACCAAGGTCACAGGGGTTCACTGGAGAGGCAGGATCAGAATCCAGACCCTCCAAATCCAAGACCTCGTGGGACCCCCGTCCATTCCTTTTAAATAGAAAATTGAAGTAATTATGTATCAAACGTGCCACAGAGATGAATAATGAAAAGCTAATAATTGTTTTCCTTCCCTTTTAAAGAAACACACCACACTCAGGCGCCCATTTATAGATATTTTCAGTTAAAATGTCACATAATATTTGTTATATCAGCAGGAGAATGGAAATTGAGTTGGCAGTGAAGCATTGCAGTGACAACTGTTACCTTGGAAACTGTAGTAAGCAATCATAATTACAATTAGCAAGACTTGCACAAAGTATACATAAATATTCACGTGCTGGAGATGAGTGTCACGTATACCAGACAGCAGAGTAAACTCTGGGACTGTTGCTTTTTTCTCTTTGACATGTCCTTGTAGAGATTTAGGTTCTGTTAAGAGATATTGCAGCTTCTTTGAATTTAGGTGAATGTATTATGTGCTGGTTCGTGGGCTCGTAACATAATGACATTTGACATATAGCAGATTACATGGAAGCTTCAACTGACCAGTCCTGAATGGATTTTAAAACAAAGGCCGATCGCGGAAGAAAATAAGGCAATTGTAAATAGTAAATGGTGCTGTAGCCCAATTACAGCGTGTTTTTGAGAAAAGTGCTGCAACACAAGGAAGGGTTAAAATGTGTGATTTAATCATTCAGTGCGACTTGACACTGTGTTTCTTCTTTATTGTCATGGAAGCTTCCCTTTTGATTCAGACTTCCCTATCAAACGAGGAAGGAAGTCGGAGGAAGAGTGAGTGATAGAACTGTTTTTACTTGGACACACAGGGAGTGTCCTGTCCTCTGTAAATTCTTCCATGAACAAGGGAGAAGGCAGTTAAGTCAGGAGTGTATGTGAATCTGTATTTCTGTATACTCTTGGGAACGAAGCTTTGAAAGTAGCTATATCTTCATAGCAAAACCGTTGTTATTTTTAGGGCCACAGGGCACGCCAAAAACTCCCTTCTCCTGTGCACAGTAGGGTTTTCTGTTCAGCTTGTCTGAGCATATTGGCTGCCTGGGGCTTTCCGGATAAACACGTGTTGTGAGTGGTTGCCATGATGTGAAGGCCAACAAGGGAAGAAATGTTGACATGCTTCCTCTGAGAGCAGAGGTCTGGACCTGAGCTTGAAAGAAGTCTGCTAAAATGAGTAAAAGCAAGTGACCTTGGCATAAACACTAAAATAATTGCAAGAACTCATATTTCAGGCAGCCCCGTCTGCATGGAGAGGAAGGGAGGAGGGATGTGGAAGTGAGGATACTGGATGCCTGGCAAACCGCCCTCACACCAAGTCCTGCGTGTGTGCTTCCCACAGGAGCCCTGTTCTCTCAGCAACAAAGGTTTATCATACGCCATGCCCCGTCTGACCTATGAGTTATGGACTCACGCCGGCTGTCTGGATGATTCTGCTCTTTAGAAGGGGCAGTGTCTGCTGGAACAAAAGGCAGCCGAGGGGTGGTGCCTCTTCTTCCTGGGGTCCCCAACACTCATCACTCCAGGCTGCCCATCTCAGAGAATAAAAACTGACTGGCATCGTGCGGCGTCCTGGTCATCACAACCATGTGACAAACCTGACAAGTGAACTGTGTTAGGCTCCCCGCGTCACAATTCGATGCAAGGTAGGGAAAGAAGCTTGTGTCTGTCAAAATGTGAACTTTCTGCTGCAACCAGAATTGCAATTGCTTATTTGAATCCCAACACTGTGCTACATTCTCTAGAAGAGACAAAAGAAGGATGTCAGGGCTTCTTCCTTTAAAAGAACTTATGATCTAATCGGGAAGAAGGGGTTAGGACATTCAGTTAGTAAAGCAAATAGTACCTACTGACTATTGTCAAGTGTGAAAGTGTTGAACCCCATGGGGTATAGTTAGAGAGAGATTGATAAGGGCTGACATCACTCAGGAAAGGTCTTGCATTTTGGTGGAACTGGAAGACAGCAGTGTTTGTGTGTGTGGAGGGTAAGGGCAGGAGGCCAGGGCTGGAGAGTGCAAGGAGAAAGCCTATTTGGGGACTGCAGAGCTGGGGACTGCCATCACTTTAAGAATGTATTGGTCTACGTGAAGGAGGCCCCATATGGTATCTCCGGGCTTTGACTGCTCTCTAATTCTCTCCTTCCTGTTGGAAATCCCCAGACGACTTCCCAGTTCTACTCTGAATCTGACTTCAGCAATTTGACCCTTCCAACAGCTCCTCTATCTTGACTTGCCATTATTTCCTTTTCCCTCCCCCCTCCTCCCCTTCCTTTCCTATACCCCCTTTATTAACATAAGAATACAGTGATTAAAGTCTACAACTGTAATAGTGTACAAACACGATCAAGCCTTAAAGGAAGGCCACAAGGTAAGTAATAAGATATTGAGTCATCTGGGAAAAAGCAGTCGACTGCCAATAATGAAGATCTACTATGTCCCTAGTACTTTATCGTTTTAAAATTTATGTTTATTAGAGAAATATATGTGGCAAAAAGAACAATCGCATAGAATTGAAGAGTTTATGATAAAAAGCAACATCTTTTAACCCTCCTTCTCCTTTCTCCATTCTACTCCATTCTCCAGGAGCAACCTCTTATGTTCAGACCTTTGAGTTCAATCTAATGATTACCTCCCTACCGCTAAATAATGTACTTCTATTTCTTGATTTTTTTTTTTTTTTTTTTTTTTAGCTTTAGGCAATATATGCTGAAGCTCAACCATGAAAGGCCAAGACTTAGCTCACTTGTATTATACTTTTCCACCCCTGCGGTATCTGATCTTTATGTTGTTTACTTTTGAGTTTATTAGATAATGTTGTGACATTAGCACTATATTTATACCTCTATTTCCTGTTTTATCCTTTTCATTAGATATCTTTATTCTACTCCTCCCTTGCCACCTCCTGCCTCATCTCAGCCGTTTCTTAACTTTTTCATTGTCAAGATGGTTAACATTTACATCGTCCTAAAACCATAATTAACTCTTACGAGATTTTGCTGTAGATTGAAGACCAAAAAACTGTATTGACATTATGATAACTGTGAATATTGCTCACTGCAAAGCCAAGCAGTGTGTTAGGAGTGCGTTTCCTTCTTTATGAGCCCAATGTAATGACCTCTGGGACACTTAAGATACAATGCTTGTAGCTTCAAGGTCAAAAGATTTTTCTTACGTTGCAGCAATTGCATAAAGTCATAGAATGCTTCATAATTGAACCATGACTATCTCAAACATCTTCTGAATGTTTCTATTGCCTTTTCCCCCTAGAGTTTCTAATGGACTGATATTGCCCATTCATATTTAAAAGAAAAGGACTAAGTAGCTGATATAGATTTCCTGTGCCCTATGGACCCCACATACGGGGCGAGGGTATGTGATGTATCACCAGCAGGCTTAGCTCTGGGGTGGGCAGGTCAGGAGTTCCTCCTCAGGTCGGAATGAAAAGGACATATTTCTGGGCAAAAACATCCAACGCAGAACCTTAGCTTCTTCCAGTCAATATTTATTCAGTTTCCTTCAAGAGGAGCCCTCTAGAATTTTTGTCAGGGATAAATGCTGGGCTGCCTATAGCAAGCGGGGAGAAATAAGGGGAGATGATGGTCCCTGATACAACTGTTTAGTGTATAGACATTTAAAGAGGCCTTTTAGCTCAGCATTTCACCATTCCCCTTTTTCTTAAACGCTGGCTCTCAGCTTGGAGCTTGCAGAGGCTACTCTGGGCAGATCAGTTTCTACTTCCTCTGCAGCCTCCTAAATCAGATGATTTGGGCTGTGGTTTGGTGTCTCTGTTTCATCTATCAGCATGCTCCCATTCTCTTTTCATCTTCTAGAAAGTTGTTAGTTTGTTTTATCCATCAAATACCTACCCATTTTCCCATTCTTTTTGGGGGCTCAGAAAATTAATGGGTATACAACTTACCCTCTTGAACAGGAAAATGTCATACTTCCATTCATGACACCACTTTTGTTCCTTTACCAATAAAACATTTACATCTTCATATTAGTTTTCTATTTTTGCTGTAACAAGTTACCCAAATATAGAGGCTTAAAACAATACAAATTTATTCTCTGATAGCTCTAGGGGCCAAAAGTCTGAAATGCATCTCACAGGGGCTAAAATCAAGGTGTAAAAATCAACGACTGTTTTTTTTTTTTCTTTTTTTTTTTTCTGAAAGCTCCTGGAGAACATTTGTTCCTTGCTCCTTCCAGTTTCTGGTGGCTGCCGACACTTCCTGGCTCAAGGATGCAGTATTCCAACGTTTTGTTTCCATTGCCACATTTCCTACTTCCTCTCCTATAGTCTTTTCTCCCTTTGCCTTCCTCCTCTACGGACATTTGTGATTATACTTGGGTCCTGCCTAGATAACCCAGGACAACCTCCTCATCTCAAGATCCTTAATGTAATCACACCTGCAGAGTCCCTTTGCCATATAAGGTTCCAGGGATATGGACCTGGATATCTTTGCAGGCCATTTTTCTGCCTACTGTAGTCTTCCTGTATTTCTCCCTTTCTGTTACCTACCACACACATCCGGTCGGCAATCAACTCTCCTAGATTGGTGAGTCCATTGGCTCTGAACCTTGAATGCACATTAGAATCACCTGGAGAGCTTTAACAACTACCATGTTTCCCCAAAAATAAGACCTACCCCGAAAATAAGCCCCGGTGAAGATCGTCAGCCAGATGGACGCATTTAGTACGTTATGGCAATGTTCCGGAAGAAAATGACATGACTGTATGTGAATAAATGTAGATTGTTGTACATGAGAAAAATAAGACATCCCCTGAAAATAAGCCCTAATGGAGCAAAAATTAATATAAGACCCGGTCTTATTTTCAGGGAAACACGGTACCATGGCACGCCTCCATTTCGAGGCTAAGAGAATTAGAAGTTCTGGGGATTTAGAGTTGGGTATTATTTTTTTAAAAACTTTGTATTTTGGTAAAATAACTTACATACATTCTTGATTCACTAATTGTTTACATTTTGCACCATTGTCTTTGTCATTCTCTATTCTGAATTCGCTAAGAGTAAGCCCTTCACTCCTAAAAGTCTTTCAGTATGTTCTTCCTAAGAATAAGAACAGTCTCTTTTGTAACCACAGTGCCATTACCAAAATCAGGAGTTTTACGTAACTACAGTACAGTTTGCTTTCCCATCAGGAATATATATAGGATGACATCAGGATTGCAACCCTTACTTTTTATTGTTTCTGTTTACCTGGAATATCTTTGCTCATTCTTTCATTTGTAGCCTTTCTGGATTACTTTGTATTAATGTTTGTTTCTTGAACAGAGCATATAGTTTGGTCTTGCTTTGTGAGTCAGAGAATCTTTTAGCAAGTCAGTTAAGCCTTATACATATTTACTGGCAAAGTTGATGTGTTTGGTCTCAACTCTGCCATATTATTTTATGTTATTATTGTGTTTTTATTGTGTTATTTTATTTTATTATTATTTTATTTATTTTATTATTTTATTTATTTTATTTTATTATTATTTTATTTTATTGTGTGTGTTTATTGTAATGTGTTATTATTGTGTTATTATTGTGTTTATGTTACATTTGCTATGTTTTTCTACATGATTTGTTTTATTTACTTATAAAATTATTTTGGTATTTAGGATGATGTATATTTTTGTTTTAGAGATTAGCTTTGTACTTACACCTTTCAAAAATGCCCTCAGCCACCATTAGGGTGGTTACTATCAAAACAACAGAAAATAATAAGTGCTGCTGGAGATAAGGAGAATTTGTAACAGGTGTGCATTGTTGGTGGAATTGTAAAATGTTGCAACTTCTATGGGAAACAGGAAGGTGTTTCCTCAAAGAATTGAACTAGTAGGTTGGTGCAAAAGTAATTGCGGTTTTTGCAATTATTTTTAACATTTTTAAACCACAATTACTTTTGCACCAACCTAATACCATATGATCCAGTCGTCCCACTTCTGGGTATATATCCAAAAGAACTGAAAACAGGTTCTTGAAGAGATATTTGCATATCCACATTAACGGTAGCACTATTCACAATAGCCAGGAAGTGAAAGCAACCCAAATGTTTGACAGATGAATGGATAAACAACATGTGATTGATATATATATATACATATTATATGTATATATATATATATATACATATGTATATATATATATATGTATATATATATGTATATATATATGTATATATGTATATATATATATATATATCACATACAATGGAATGCTATGCAGCCTTAAAAAGGAATGAAATTCTGTCACATGCTGCAACATGGATGAAACTGGAAGACATTCTGCTAAGTGAAACAAGCCATACACAAAAGGACTAGTAGTATATGATTGCACTTATATGAGTTATCTAAAGTAGTCAAATTCATAGATGTGGAAAGTAGAATGATGATTACCAGGGGCTGGGGACAAAGGAGCGTTGTTTTTGTCAGTGGGGACAGAATTTCAGTTCTGCAAGATGAAAAGGTGCTAGAGATCTGTTTCATAGCAACGTAAATACACTTAACACTATTGACCTATACACTTAAAAATGGCTAAGATGGTAAATTTTATGATAATCTGTTTTTTACCACAATAAAAAAAAACGCCCTTAGCTCCTTGTTTTTAATTTAACTTCTTCTATTTGGTTTCTTTTTAATGTAAGCTTTAAATGGTATTCTTTGATCCCCACCTATTGTGCATACAATAGTAAAGGAGTGTATACATTTGTAGTTTTAAAAATATCTCCAGGGATTCTATTATGCAGCTAGAGCTGAAAGTCACTGGGCGGCTCTCCCAGCCATCCTTCCCTTCCAGTCTTACACGACCATTCTACTCCAGCTTTCACCACTCTTCACATATTGTAAACATCCCTATTTGTTTTCTCAGAGTGTTTATTCAGTCCTCTCAGAGCAATCTTGCAAAAGTTATATTTTGTGTCACGTTCTTTAAAAGTCATCAATGGCTCTTCTTTGCCTCAGATTTAAATAGATGACTAGATTTGAGTACTGGCCGGGGCACTTACCAGTTATGTGACCTTTGTTAAGCAAGTTAAGGGGCTAACATCATTGCTGGATCATAACAAGTGTTCCATCAACATCCTTCCAGTCTTCTTTTGTTAACCTCCTGTATCCCATTCTTCCTGTCCTCACCCACCCTCTGAACCTCCTGCACCAACTCTCACAGCCATCTTGGGGTTTCAAAACCAGACTTCCTTTGAAGACCAAATTCAAGTACCACCTCTTGCCTACACACTTCAGCCAGAAATGAGCCTGCTTTCCTCTGAACACCCATTGCACTCCCTCTAACATGTGGAACCTTTTAGTGACTGTTTACGTGTGTTTGGCCTTTTTACAAATGTGTGAATAAAGTTAATAAAATGGAAACAGAAACCAAGGACCGATGAAGGAGAGAGCAGATTGAGCACTTCCTGAGAGAGTTGAGGAATTACATCATTTGCTTTGAAAACATGTGGTCTTACCTGAACACTTACAGTCCCATACATTGTTTGGCAAGTTACACATTGTACAAACCTATTACACTAAAAGCTCATTGAGGGCAGGGCCTGGGTCTTAAGCATCTTTGTACTTGATACAGCAACAACATAACATTGTTGGAAAGCAATAAATATTTCTTATGTAACAGATCTAATAGCTGACACTTTTTGAATGTGTGCTATCTACTTGGCCCTGATCTAAGTGCTTTACGTTAACTGTATGAAGTAGATCCCATTAGCTTCATTTTACTACCATTAGGCATTGTAGCTGAGGTTCAGAGAAGGGAAATAGCTTGTCCAAGTTTGTGTAGCAAGTAGTATGTGGCAGAGGCTGAGCTAGGTAAAAATCCGAACAGTCTGTCTTCAGAATTCATGCTACTCTGCTTGCTATTTATTGCCTATCATTGATGGGCTAACAGAATATGGTCCATTTAATTACATGCCCGCAAATTATAATTGTTCATATTTTGTTCCCAGATGTAGGCCGTATTGATATTTTCCGTTTCACTGAATTTCTAAGCAAATGAATGTGAGTGATCCCCTCACTATTGACCAGGTCGACCCGAAAGCCCGTTGGGATCAGCACCTCTGCATTTTAAAGCTGATCCTGCCATCTACTTGATGTGTGGTCTTGAACAAGTCACTTCACCTTTCCGGTTTCTCATCTCCAGCTTCCATCATTGGGCATTTACATAGGATTTGTTGCCATAGTAATAGAAAATAATACTGACCTATCTTTCAGGAATGAGTGTCATGGGGATTAACTAACTTACAGCTGTGAAGAGCTTTCAGCATACGAACTGCTAACCAACAGTGAGACCAGGGAGATCGTAAAGAGAATTTAAAACACCATCAGCTTGTGGAGCGTGCCCATTTGATGCCCATCATTATATGTTTAACTATTAGCATTACTACTCATAATAAACTTTTATGAGGTACTTTAGGTGGTTGAAGTGTTTTTATGAGAGCTAATTAGTTGTTCCAACCAGCTCTGTGAGGTAGGTCAGTATTTTTATCATTCCTCTTTTGGAAATTACATTAAATTGGTACATGAGTCATTAAAATACATCTTAAACTTTTAGATATTTGGAAGCACTCTGTGATTGGAGACGATTCTCATGCGGCTATCACACCTAACACAAAGCTCCAGTGGTAGGGCAGGGGGGCAGAGGGTTGCTGTGGTTCTCAACGTTGTAACATTGGCAAGTGTGTTTACGTTTCGTTGTTTTGATGTTTCCACGATGTGGCAGTTCTCATGCTAGGTTCTTTCATGCATCAGTCTGGGTTCATTTAAGAAAACTGAGCCCATTCTGGGTATTTCAAACAAGTTTAATACAAGAAATTGGTTGTGCCTGTTTTGGATGTGCTATGAGAGCAAGCGGAAGGAGGGGGTGTTGGGAGAACAGCTAAAAAGAAGAGGTCATGCCCAGACACCAGTACCTTCAGGAATGGGTCCCGCTTCCAGGGCTGGAGGAGCCAGGTTAGCAGAGGCCTGGACGCCCCTTGCTGCTGGGCGGGAACCACAGAGAGAAGCTGCCCTGCAGGAGCTAGAATCACATGGGGAGGCGGCCACCTCCAGAGATGCTGCTACAGACAGACAGGAGCACAGCCTCTCCGGTGCTCCCAGCCTCCAAGCTTGCACCAGTGCTTCCTATTGGTAGAAGCCGAGAGGAGGAAGCCTGCAAAATGTGCTTGTAGGTTTCTGGCTCCAGCTTCACACAGCCGAATGGAGAAGGATAGATGCAGGCCTGAGAAGTAACTGGCCTGTCTTGTAAGTTCACTAAATCTTTCCTGGAGCTCAGGGAGATTCAGAAGCTTGCTGCAAGGCCTTTATACCAGCACGTGGTGGACCTGCTATTCAAGCTCAGGTTTGCCAACTCTACGCGTACTGTGTGTTCCCAGCACCACACCTGATGTCTCAGTCTTAGTGGGCTCACCTTCCCAGTGGGGCTCCAGGGGCAGATGGTAAGAATGCTCATCTCTCCTTATCTTCAAGGGTGGAATGGAGATTAAATTAAATCATGTACGTAATAGCACTTGGTGTCACTAATGCAAATCACAAATGCAAGCTACTATTGTCATTTGCACATAATTTTTTTCAAAGGTATTTGCAAACATAAATCCAAGACAGAGATGAGATTTCTCTTCCCTTAGAATGTAGTTGGAGTGCCTTCTATTTAGACCATGCCTGAAAATGGAGTATGTGGGTCCATCTTTCAGTTGGTGGCTGCTCTGGAGCTTACAGAATGGCTTAAAGGATTACGTGCAGCTTCTAATTTATTCTGACAGGCTTTTAGTAAATGTTGCCTGGTTTCAGTTATACAACCCTTATTTTTTAAATGAGTATTGTTTACATCATTGTTAATAACTGCACTCTATAGAAAGGGAACTGAGATATAACACATGTTCATTAAATAGTCGGTTAGGAAAAAATAATGGGTGTCCAGTGTCTTGACTTCCACTCTATCAGTGGGCATGGTGGTGTGTCAGAAGAAACATTCTTGGATGGGTAAACTGAGTTTCTTCCCTAGTAAAATAGGAGAGCTTATCCCACCTATCTAGCGTGTGAGCTTGAGGATCTGTTGTGATAATGAGTGTTCAAGTGTTTGGTAAAATTTGAAATGCTGAACCAATGTCAAGGACTACCACCAAGTTGTCTTTCTGCCTCTCGGACTGTATAAAAATATGGCTTCTGCAAACATTGAAAATCCTTCTGAGGAAACCAGGCTCTGTAGCTTCCTACCATCCATCATTTCCCAATGTCGTGAACTGTACTTAATGTTTATGCCCACCATTCCCCATCAGAGACAATGAAATCACTCTGATGGCTGGTTGTTTTCTTCCCAAGTAACAGCCTTATCATTTGTATTGCTCTGAGGAAGGCTATGTTGGAATCACTCACCCTGAACCTCTGCTTTTCATCAATCTCTTTTTGGCTGCAGAACCCCATGGAGGGAGACAATGTCCAAATTGCTTTCAATTCAGTAACTCACCCCAGACAATAAAAACAATGACAGCAAATCTAAACCCAAAACACTGGATGTTAAGTGACTCATGCATTGGAAGGTGAGCAATCATTTGCGGGGATCCTTGTACCACTTTTGATCTGTTTGTTTAATAAGATGTCGGGTTACGGTTGTCATCTCTGGGAGCTTTTTTTTTTTTTTTTCTTGGAAGTGATCCAACTATTTCCCCCTCTGTAGGCTCGAGACAGTGATCCTCCCTTTGATTGCGCTGGGTTGTCAGGGACTCAAGCTCTGCTACCTCTCCCTTCCCACGTGGCCGCAGTGTCTCGGGCCACTCTGGGCCAGAGGGAATTTTTAAAATGAGGTCTAGGGCAGCGTCTCCCTCCTTTTGGACAGAGCCCAGAGTCCAGAGTCTGTTCTCTTGCCCAGACTGATATCTTGGCCCGCAGCTGCTCTTGATCCATTTCCTCCTGTCCAGTGGTCCTACTACAAGCAGAAGGGGGACCCACAGAACCATGTGATTCATGAATTCCTGGGTATCCCCTTTCATGTCGATGAAACTTACCCAGGATTGCTCTATTATGCAGCACTTACCGAGGACGCATTTACGTCGACTAGAGCAGGGCGACGACCTTAATGGCCCCCCTAAATTCCATCCTCAGGAGTTCATGGACTGGGCAGGAGCTACCGGGGAGACCAGTTTGACTTCAATTCTCCATGCCACAGATACTTCAAACACAATTTGTGGGCAAATAATACAAGTCTCCAAAATTAGTGTGCTTACTAAAAGGCAACTATACCCAAAGGAAGCATGTCTGTTTGAATTTAATTGATTTAAAATTAGCGTTCCCTTTCTTTTGATGGCTCCATTTTTGTTTACTGGGAAAACATTTGTAGCAAAACACATACTGCGTATGTACCTGGGCATTGATATTCTCACTGGCAAATACTCTGCACCACACTGCTAGATACATATTTGCCTCAGAGACCTGAACCACTCTGAAGGAACTGCTCAGGTCTCCCGAGGAAATGCTAGCTGTACTTGACAAGAACGATGCTGATGTTTTAAATCACCTTTCAAAACAGTCCTAAGGAGATTCCTTGGCCTGCCAAGCTACTGAACTTGTGGAAACAGCAGAAAATACTCTGTTAAGCAAGTGTTATTGTTAAGCTATTACATATTGTTGGCTCCCCTTTCCTTTCCTTGATTTTTGGAGGGATGGAGAATAAGGGAAGATGAGTGATTGGTTGTCTAACAAGAACTGTTTGTCTAGAAACAGATTTTTGTTGTTGTTCTAATTCCTTTGTAGCTTCTTCATCTGAAAGGAGAAGATTCTTCAGGGAGTTCATAGCATGCATGCAGAGGATTCTAAGAAATGCGTGATGAATGCACGTGATTATTTTAGATAAAGGGTCTAATTTACCTTGTGGTTCCTATTCCTCTGACAGTTTAAACACAAAAGTGTGTGTGTGGGGGGGGTATGGGTACACATATGTACATATGTATCTATACATAAATATATATATAATTTTTCTTCTTAAAAATGTGATGTTTCTTCATTGGGGAAATAAGAGTAAACAGAAAGAAGAAAATATCAGCCTTGGTTTGACCATCCAGACGTAATTTTCAAAGGTGTCTTCTAAATATATCTATAACCTTCAGTGTAATATTTTGGTAAAAAAGAGATCCTAAGGAATATCCTTTACATAATTTTTAATTCACTTTTATTCACTTATTGTATTAAATGTATATTTTCATGTTCCACACTCTACATTATTATATTAATAACTTTATAAAATTTCATCAAGTGATATACCAGTCCCCTATTGTTAAATGTTTAGAGTATCTCCAAATTCTAATGTTATGGCAAATATCCTGGAAGCTACAGTTTGGTGTTTCTTTAGCATAGTGACTAGAAATGGAATGTCTGAGTCAAGGACATGCAGAATTTTTAAGTTTTGATATGTATTGTTAAATTCCCATCCATAAAACTAATGCCAACTTTATTTTATTTTATCACCGGTAGTGTAAGAGAATGGCCGTTTCCCCATATTATTTTGTGGGGGAAAGGGGAACAGGACTTTATTGGGGAACAATGTGTACTTCCAGGACTTTTTCCAAGTCAAGGTTGTTGTCCTTTCCCCATATTTTTACCAACATTGGGCACTTAAGTATATCTTTTCAACCCTATGGGAAATAGAGGGTGAGGAATAGACTACTGAAAACTGTTGCAACACTAAGAAGAACACTAACAGAAACATAATTGGTGCCTGTTACGGACTAATTTGTGTCCCTCACCTCCCCAAAGTAATATGTTGAAGCCCTAACCCTCCAATGTGACTATTTGGAGATAGGGCCGCTAAGAAGGTAATTAAGGTTAAGTGAGGTTGTAAGGGTAGGGCCCTAATCCAACGGGACTGGGGTCCTTATAAAAAGAAGGGACACAAGACAGCATGTGCTCGCCCTCTCCATAAGCACCTAGTGAGAAGGCAGGAAGAGTTCTCACCAGACACCAACTCCTCTGGCACCTTGATCTTGGACTTCCAGCCTCCAGAACTGAGAAAATATAAAGTTCTGTTGTGTAAGCCTCCCAACCTGAGGTATTTTGTTATGGCAGATGACTAATACAGTACCTTTGTAGATCCTTGGCAAAGCCCAGGCATTCAGCACTGCCAAAGCTACACCAGAGGATATTAAACACACACACACACACACACACACGCACGCACGCACACACATCCATGCATACGCACACATACGTACACACACGTGTGCACATACATCCACCCATATGCACACATACGTGCACAAACACATGCACATACACATACGTGCACACACATACACATACGTACACATGCGCACACACCTACATGCACACATATGCGCACACACACACACACACACACACACACGGGAAATGTTGACCCGGGGCACTGAGACAATGGAGATGAAGTGGAACTCTGAGCTGGTGGGCTGCTGTTAAGATGAGCACGAGAGGAAGCGCAGCCTGCCGCAGGCTGAGCGCCAAACAGGTACGTCTTTTGATTTATTTTTAATAGCACTAAAAGGGCTCCTGCCTGTACAGCAGCCAAACGGCGGGCTTTTCTTTTTATTTCCTCCTGATATTCCAGCTCCCCTTGCCTAAGAAAAACCGTATATCAAGTAACATAACATCCATGTTTTACTGATGTCATTTCCCCATTTTAATAGCAGAATTAATTATAACCCACTCTGTGACCTCAGTTTCCTCAACTGTAATTTAAGGAGGTTGGAGTAAAGCAGTGAGTCTTTAACTTTGTGCATTGAGTGATGCCTAGGGCTACACCTTCCCTCTCCCACCGGTGGAGGTGGGGCTGTGTGTCTGGGGCCCACGGCAGTGTACATCTAGTGAGGATCTGGTACCTCCTTCTTCCTTGCTTTCTTAAAACAGCTCTTGTTTGTTATTTGTTATGTATGATTTTATTTGGAGAAATGGTCTGTTATGGACTGAACAGTTGTGTTCCCCCCAAATCCATACGTTGAAATACCCCCAATGTGATGGTAGTAGGAGGTGGGGCCTGTGGGCGGTGAGTAGGTCATGAGGGTGGAGTCCTTCTGAATGAGATCAGTGCCCTTATAACAGGGACCCCAGGAGCTCTCCTGTTCTCCTTCTACCATGTGAGGTTACAGTGAGAAGATAGCCGTCTGCAGTACAGACAAGGGCCCTCACCGGAGCCCGACCATTCGGCGTCCAGCCCCCAGAACTGTGAGAAATAAATATCTGTCGTTTATAAGCCACCCAGCCTGTGGTACTTTATTATAGCAGCCCCAAATCACTAAGACAAGATCCTTCACCTGAAAAGATTTGAAAATCTTAGGACAGGATGATTTTAACTCCCACCTAATTATAATTCTGTGATCTCTAAAATTGGGTATTACCAGTGTGGGACTCTGCATATTTTATAACACTCTTTAACTTATATATTCTCATCTATTCTACGCATTCACTCTTTTATATAGTAAGGATGTGTATCATCGTTCTCATTTCATATACGTTGAAACATTAACTGATTTCCCCAGGTCATACAACCAGATAGAACTAAAATTTAAATTCAGGTCTTTTGACTCCAAGCTTCATCATTGGCCCACTACTCCTGTGAGAGAGAGCTGAGAGTTGCATTCTTAGAAGGCAAAAGGAAAATAATGAAAAGAATAATAATCCTAATAATTAAAAAGCATAGTAAGTTACATGCGTTTTTAGTTTTCAAAAGATAATTCTATAAGATTGTTTTTCTATTTATCATTCTTCTTGATTTTAATAAAAGTTATATATTTTTAGATGTAAGGTTGTCGATAATGGCCATTACTATGAATCTAGTCGGTTTGACTAGAAGGCCATCATTTTAGGAACTGCAGATAAACGCAGAACTTTATCGGTCAGCATAGCCTAATTACAAACACAGAATCTAAGGGAAAAGGCTTCCTGAGCTTTGAATTTACAAACTTACACTTCGGAGCTGGCACACATCGTCTCTTCCTCAAATGTGCTTCACCTCTCGTTTTCCAGTCTCTGTATCCTCTTCACATCCAGGAACAAATTACGCTTTCCTCTCTTCAGTTCCACCATCATTTTTTTTCCTTCTGTCCTAAAGGATTGTTTATGGATCCGGACCCTTTAGCGTTCTGATAGTTAAACAGAGCTGTGCTCAGTGGCCTGGGACGGTAAACTGTGGCTATTCCAGCACCATTTTGGACAACCTCCCAGGATTCTCCTTGATTTGCTCTAAACGGGCTGCTTTTCTACTCTGGGCTCTACCTGGCTCTTCTCCCATTCACCAGCAGCGTTTGCGTGTGGCTTTTGGCTCTGGCTCCCCTGGCTCTGATTCTTGGCACTTCTTCAGGTCGTGGCTCAGTCTCCGCCTCCTGACTCTTTATGTTCTGGACAACTCAGAGGTAGATACCTGGCCCAGCTTCTGCCCCTCAGACCCGTGGCTCATCGTCAGGGTTTCTGGCCCCCTGCGAGGGGTAGGAGGAAGGTGCATGGTGGCAATGTAATGAGTGAGGATATGGGTGTGTTTCTCAACATCATTCTCATGCTTCTAACAATAATCTTATATTCACAATAACAAACATAAAAATACTAATAGCTCATGCTCTCTGAATCCACATTGTGTGCCAGGCATATGGTATGCTAAATACTTATATGGATAATCTCCTGTTGTGTTTTCCTTGTATTCCTAACTCTACTGTTTGTTGCCTAGAGCCAGGGTCATGTCTTACACAGGTTGCCATTGCAATCTAATAGAGCTATAATGGTCTTGTGTGGCTTTTAGTTAGTCCCATCACACTAAAATATGTAGTACTTCTCTGATTGATTTGAGAAGTTAGAGAGGAAAAATATTGAGCATAAGTGGTGAGCTCCTTGATACAGCTTTAGGTGGTTCCATCATCTTTTATTTCATGAAATACAAATTTTGTATATTGTCAAAAGATCCACCTTACTATGCTGATTTAAGGACTCTTTCCCAATTCCTGTCTACACCACACATGAATTGACTGGAAAAGATTCCATAGTTTTCCATCATTGTCTTCCTGTTTGGATTCCAGGTGAGCCTACTCTGAAAAATGGCTATTTTTGACACCAAACCTCAGGTTGTATTGGTTGCTACCCAAAAGTGGATCTAATGTACTGCTTACCTATTTTTGGATGTAAGATAATTGTACTTCAGGATCCCTAGTATTACATAGTTGCATGAATGGTCGCTGTTCTTTTATTTAATTTCTTTTGAGCCACAAGACAACCCATTGAAAATAGAGTAGTCCCAATCTCTGAATGTGTCTCTCTCTACTTTTATCTTTGCCTTTCTGTCCCTCTTCTTCTTTCTCTCACCTCTTCAACTCTCTGCATTTCCCATCCTGGCTACAAGGAACTCAAAGAAGAAACTAGAGTCCAGCTCTGTTTTGACATTTCTCTGGGACACTTGGAGGGAGCCTGGTGTATGTCTCAGACAAATTTTCCTTTTCATGATTTGGAATAAGGAATAATCAAAGAAGGCATACCTCCATTCAGCTGAGAAAACTAGCCTGGAGCCAAATATATCTTCTGATTTTATATATGCACAAACCCACAAAAGATGAATGAAAAGGGACTTGGAAAGAGAAGATGACCAAATTGCTTTAGATTCCATGCTTGATTACTTTCAGGTACAGAGTACATGTGACATTTGTGTGAATGACTTAATGGTTTTCCTTTATGACATCGTTAATCATCATAATTATAATAACTTACATTGGTATAGTTCTTTATAGATTTTAAAGCACTTTTATATCCATTATCTTATCAGGTCTTCACAATAAACTTGGGAAGATATGCTTGCTATTGATGGTCTTTTTGCTGGGCAAGTCATCTTGGAGCAGGCATCTTCAAGAAGGGATACATGAGAGTGCTGGGGGATGCAGGGGGTACTGAGCCAGCGAAATCAGCTGAGTCCACAGGGACTGGGCTGATGTCACCGTGCCCCCTCCACACCCTAGGGTGGATGGGAGAAACCACCTTAACTCAATTTAAGCATCCCTTTAGTCCCACTGAATCACTTTGCTGAACAAAGGGTTGCATCCAACAAACCAATCTTGGATTTGCCGCATTTCTGACCCAGTGGGGATCCGCGGGAGCTCCCCTATCTCAGTAGTCACATCGTTCTCCATCTAGTTTTCATGATTAGTTATAAGTACTTCCTTAGCAACTGCTCCAGCTCTGAAAGACTTTAAGTTTTGAAGAATTTACAGCTCAGTTTGTCCAGGGTCCTATAGATAAAGCTGATGGTGACTACAGTGTTTTTCTTTCTTGTATCCAGCTGTAATGCAGTCCCAAGTCTTTATGTAACCTATAAGTTGTAGCCATGGAACCCCAAACTCTTCTTACTTCCCATCTCTTCTATATGTATAGCAATACATTCCCCTCTTATCCACTCCTGTGACACACACAGGGTAACTACTAGTTTTCTTATTTATAGATGAGAAAACTATGTTAGAAGATTAGATCATTTGTTCATATAACGAGTTGGAGCCAGTCCTCATATCCTCTACCTCCCTAATTATCTTTTGAATATATAGCAGAATACAATTTGGTGTCTCTTCTTCCCTTCCCCCTTTTAAAAAGTTTTCAGAAATGGGCAAAATTCTAGTAAACTTTTCCCCCCCAAAATTGTTCATTATTTTGCCATTTCATAAAACCACTTCAGCTGCACGTCTGGTCCTTAAGAGTCAATGTGAAATTGTGTTTATTATTAGACCTTTTTCCCAGTCCATAACCCCTCTTATAGGAACTGTCTCCCTACGTATAGGGGTGAATTTGACAGCCATGTTTCTAGTGCAGACCTTTCCTTCTTTTTGTAGCTGCTTAGAAAACAGGTGAACCTAAGCAGGATGGAGCCAATTGTCTTTCCTGGAAATTTGGAATTGGAATGAATGGATACTAGTTATTCAGTTTTACGGGTCACTTGAACTGAGGACAATTAAACTCTGGGGGCATGGCCCTCATGTCTGGACATATAAACATGAAGCAGAGATTAGAAGGAGGATTAAACAGCTGGGACAAAGCAAGCCGAGATGAGAAACCACGTGGCACTGGAGGAATCCAGCTAGGCAGGCAACAAGAGCAGCCGCTGGGTTTTTAGTTCCCGGCTCCAGATTCACAAGCATCCCGGCCCCCATTGTAATTCCTGCCCTTGGATCAAATGAGACGCTTCAGAATTCTTTCCAATAAATTCCTGTTTGGGGTTAAGTTAAAGAGGGTTTCTAATATTTGCTACCCAAAGAGCTTTAACTTGGATGTCCTGCAAACTATTTTCTGGAATTATTCACTCCAAGCATTTCCGTCATTGGCTACGTACAGAGAATATTCTTCTCCAGCCAGTGCCACGGCTGTTCACACACTGAGCTGCGCAGTACCCAGGTGCTCACATCCCCCGGTGTAGGCATCCTGTGGCCCCCGCCCAGCTGTGTGGGCAGGAAACAGCATTTCTCAGTTCTGCTGAACTCACCTTTTTCTCCTCCTGAAGCTCCCAGTGAAGAAGGCAGCTCCCAGCCTAATACTTACATAATTTTCGCTCATTGACTCCCTTCTCATACTTCCCTTGTGCTCTTGCAGGCCCATTTCCTTTTTCTTTTGCAGTCGCCCTGTCACTCATTGTTTGCTAATGACTAGTTGGCAGGCACAGAGAAGAGAAGTGCCAGGCAGCTTGGCCTTCAGACTGGCAAGAAGCATGTTTTCTAGAGAATGAAAACATTATTTGGTAAGAAGCATGTTCCAGCACTGAATATTTCTCTTTCAAAGTCCTGCTGGGCTCCTTCTGTCTGCTTTCGTTTGTCACGTCCTCCCACCTCCTTCCTAGATGGAGACTGGCAGGGGCACCTCATTTGGGGACGGGGCTCCTTAAAGGCTGGTATGGGCTCTGAAGGAGGCTCTAATATGATCTTGGGGAAGCAAAATATTGAGTAGTAATAATCATAAGAAAATAATAAGGCTGTTGTTTGGAAACCTTACAAGCCCACTCAGATTTGCTAGAGAAAGGCAGTAATTTGCAAGAAACACAATGGCTCTCCCTGCTATCTACTCAAAAATACGTCTCCTGAACCTGTAGAATGAACTTACCCTTGTCTTGGATTTAATATTTGTTCCAGAGAAGGATGGGGGACTCTTAACACCATTTCTCTCCTTAACTTTATGTTCACCTAGGGAATGGTCCACCCACCTAATTTCCCCCAGAGATCCTGAAAGCCAGGCGGCTGGAGGCAGCCCTCAGAGGCCAAACCTTATCCTGTCCCTAGGTTTGAATAATGCCGCAAACTTCAACAGTAGTGCCGGTTATTTATTGATTATTCGCTGTACACCCTGCAGTCTTCCACGACCCGGTCAAAACGCCGCTCAGGTTTGCACTGCGCTCTGAGTGCTTCTCAGCCAGAAGAGGGTGCTGCGTCCCTGATTTTATTTTTTCCTATTAAACTAAGCGAAAGCCCTAGGAGAGCAAATGACTTTTAGATCCACAGTTCTGTGTACGTCAATAACAACACAACAACGAAAAGTCATCTGTTGAAGACAAATAGGAAAAAGAAATATTAGTAAACCAGGCATCTAAACCAGGCATCTAAAATAGCACGCTGTTCTGGGTACTGGGTCACAATGGCTTCCGGTGACCATGTTTCGAATGCTGCTTGCTCAGGTTAGCAATGAAGTGACAAAAAAAATGCAGCAAGGGCTTCTTGCTAGTGAGGAACAGTGGGTAATATATTTGTTTGTATTATGGGATTGCAGTTCTACTAGAAGGAACACTTGACATTTTGATGAGTGCCTCCAGGGAGAAAAGGTACTAACTTCAGAACTTAGTTTTAATTATACTAAGGAGATTACATTATTCAAAAGCATCCCACTGGTAAGGTGCAACATTTCCTGAAACAGTTTAGTGGAAAATGCCACATTAATCAGTTCAATATTTCACTCAGAAGGCTTAATGATGGGAGAAGTTTAAAGTACCGTAGCACAATAATGCAGAAGGGAAGGGGGGAAAAGAAGGTTCACTTATAGGAAAAGGCTGAAATCATTGTTAGTCCCTGTGTGCCTTTCCCCATTAAAAGCTGGCTGGCTGTGCTAGAAACTCAGTAGGGATCAACATGTGGGACCGCACCATTCCTGAAATAGAAGGACCTCGAAAGGCAACAAACACAATGTGTGAGAGAAAGCATGTTATGTTCAAGCATGTCCTCTGCCCGGGTGGTTTACCTCTGCTCCTCAGTTAATTGGTCAGGTTGGTGACGAATAGTGGAGGCTCTCTTCCTCCCCACCCAGAAGGACATGAGATCTCAGAGAGGTTTGTACTTCATCTGGGATGGGCTCTTACCTGAAAGGTGGCCAACACACATTCACACCTTCATGCCACACACACACACACACACACACACACGCACACACACACACACGCCTATTGAAATGCTGAAAAACTAAGTGATGATGAAGATTGGAAATTCGATCCAGATCTTAATGTTTGTAATCATACAACAAGCCTATGGTTAGTCAAATTAGAAGAACAATTTAAAAAACAAAATCAAGATCTATTGTTCTCATGGGACAGAACTCCAGCTAACTAGTGTGGGAGTCTTAGTGGCCTCTTGGCTGAACCAGTGAGGTGTACCTGTTAAAGGGCAGAAACAATCACTGTGCGCATTTCTTAACAGTTGTGGGTTCAATTGTTAGTTTAATTTCAGTTTAGTGCTCACCATGAAGACGCCAAAGTGTCCTGGAATGAAAACTAAAATCAATACCGACAAAGCATAGCTAACTTACCTAGAATATACACCATGTGACATTTCCTCCCCCACCTTGCTTCCTTCTCTCTATTTCTTCATAGATGCTGTGACAGATTTTCACTACATTTGCACTGTGGGCTCGCTCAGTGTGTCTTTGTCTTTACCTTCAAAGCTCTCTTCTTCTGTGTGACACTTTTCTTTCTTCTACAAGTCACCTTGTTTCTTTCCCAGAAACAGGTGCCTGTGTAGCTGAACTCGGTGTATTTCCTTCCACATACGAGTGCATCCTCCATTGCTTGAGTGTAACTTTCGTGTTCTCTGAAATACTAGCTAACTTTTCCTAATTCAGGAATTCCCAAGTTCTTTTTGTGATGTTATCCCATTCCTGCCCTCGTCTTATTTTGCTTCCAAGAGCCTATGAAAGTGATACATATTTATTGAAAAAGTTGTGGTGAATCTGAATTTGTTTTAAGATGTGTGCAACAGCCCAGGAGATTTTAAACAACCTTAGAGGGAAACAAGAAATCTAATTTGCCCATTAAAATTACTATCGATGCCACGATAATTAAGGTCGATATGCAACACATCTGCTTGAAGGAGATACAAGCAATACTCTCTCTTCTAGTGAAGGGACTTTTCTCATTGTCTTGATGGTGTTGGAAAGTCATAGTTGTTTTTCTTGTATTCCTGTTTACTATTACACAAAATCCTTAGTCTGGTTTTGGGCTCATTCTTCAAATTAGATTGAATGCAGAGTCTTTGATTAATTTGTTTTTGGCTCCTCATTTATTTCTTCTTGGAAGCCCTGGGGCCTGGTCCTGACCAGGAGCAAGGATGCTGAAACCCATGGGGTTATCACATATCTTCTCGCCCTGATGGCTGTTTTCAACATGTTGTTCCACTCCTCAAAATGTGGTTGATTCCATCTGTGGATTTTTACTAAATGAATTTTCTAAGCCTCATAACCATGCTGTATTCTTAGCAAAAGGTTGGAAAGTCTGGATCACTATTTTTATAACAAAATTAGAAAACAGAATTCTAAATGTTAAATCACCTAGCAATCACTGGATATGACATATCAGGCTATAGTCAAACCAACTTGAAATATGGAGTGTTTATTAGCTATTAAGAAAAGATGCAATTACATTGCACACACCGGCATACAATCTCTCTTGCTGATTTAAAATAGCTGATTTTTCACTTGACACAAGGATTCTAGTGGGAGAAAAAGATAAAGGACACCTCACTCATACTTGGTGCAGAAGAGGGCCTGGGTTTTAATTCTGTAACTGTCTCTCCAAAGTCCCTGTTTCACGATCACCTTTTGTGACTTTATGAATCGTTTCTGGCTCTTGACAAGAACTGGAGCTGGCTGCTGGCCTGAACTCCTCCTGTACTGGTAACTTCTTCTCTTATAATTTTTTCATCTCTTATGATGTGATTTCACTGCCACCGTAATAATAATCATTCACCAAGGCTTGTTATCTGCCTCTTATTATTGGGCAGTGCCCATCCATTCCTAAAAATTGAAGCTCGGAGAGTACTGTCCTTCCAAAAAATTATTTCATGGCTTCGGGCTTCAAAAACTTCTGTTTGACTCACACTATATGGATTAACTCTCCCCGGCTTCATCTGTTGGTCTTCTTTCTTTCCTTCTACATTCCAACTTATTCTATTGCTCTGTTTCTCTAGAATCATATACCTGTCTACTGCAATTACTCTTACCCTTATCATGAACAACTATTTATTGTATGATGATTAACTCAAGAGATTGAAAAATAATTGAATTTTCATTCCTTTTTATAAATTCTATCCATTTAAAATTCAGAAAATTTAATGTTCTTTTATTATTTAATGTTCTTATATTATTGCAATGTCACTGAATGATTGCATTACTTTTTTGCTAAAATTTCAGAAATTACAAAATTTAGCAGGACTGTAGTTATGGTTCTCAATCTTAACATATTTCAGAATCACCTGGAAACATTTTAAAACCCAGTTGCTCAAGCCACACCTCCAGACATTCTGATTCAAATTTTTCTGGGGCTTAAAACAACCTTCTAAACAACCCATGAGAACCACTGCAGGGAAATATCAGACAGTGATGAGGTTTCAACATATATCACTATTGATCAGAATCATCTGGAACTGGTTTATTTTGCCTTTCTTTTACTTATTTTTTAAACTTTAATTACAAAATGTGATTTGCTCCATGATGTATCTTAATATTGTATTCTCCAAAGCAGAGTTTAAAAAATATGTTTAAAATAAGAAAAACATTATTTTAAGACAAGTATTCATCAATGCCTTTTCTTTGAAATGTAAAATTCTTATCAGTCATCTTTTCTTTTTGACAGCAACAGCAGTTTGCATTTTACTTAGGAGACAGTTCTCAATTTGGAAATCTATTAAAAATTTAAACATATATACATATGATGACCCAGCAGTTGCATTTCTAGGAATCTTTCTTGAAGAAGTACTGTGTTTCCCCAAAAATAAGACCTAGCCGGACCATCAGCTCTAATGTGTCTTTTGGAGCAAAAATTAATATAAGACCCGGTCTTATTTTAATATAAAACTGGGTATAATATAATATAATTTAATATAATATAATATAATATAATATAATATAATATAATATAATATAATATAATATACCAGGTCTTATATAATATAATATAAGACCAGGTATAATATAATATAAGAATGGGTCTTATATTAATTTTTGCTCCAAAAGCCGCATTAGAGCTGATGGTCTGGCTAGCTCTTATTTTCCGGGAAACACAGTACTTGTACACATGTATCAGAATTTTCACAGGCTTCAAGTACAATGGTAAAAAACCAAACCAAATAACAACAAAACCCAAAATGACTATCATTGGGGCAATGGTTAAATAAAATTTACAACTCTGTACAATGGAGGAGCAGTTTGTAAAAATGAGTTATGTGTTCTGTCTTGGAAAGATGTACGTGATATATTTTAAGTTAAAAAAAAACAAGGTGAAGAAAACTGTAGACAGTATGGTCCTTTCCATCGCCCCCACCCCTTTGTTTGTAAAAGGAGATCACTGTGTGTGTTTGTGTGTGTGTGTGTGTGTGTGTGTGTGTGTGTGTGCAGGTAAGTAAGTCTGGAATGATAAGGAATTCTCCATATTGCTAACCTGGTTTTTTTTTTTTTGAGAAGTATAATAAAGCAGGGGGTAAAGAGGGGTTTTCACTGTATTACTGTATCATTTCACAGTTTCTCTTCAATAAGCATATATTACCTGTGTAATTAAAAGCAAAAGGAAAAGATAAACTACCAATATTAGAAACAGCGATTCTCAAGGCCTCAGTCTCAGGCTGGACTCTCCGGCCCGCTCCCCAGAGGGGCAGCACACACCGTGGGGTGCAGTGATCCTGCCGGCACGACTATATGGGTGCCACTCCTCCCAGATCCCTGGGTCCCACTGGCTGATTCCTGCCCTGACTTCACCCCCTCCTACTTGTCCAGACCAATTGCCTGCCTGGCAGCCTGAGCAGCAACTGCGCCTTTGGTAGCCAGTGGCTAGTGTGGCCCTGAGCTGCGTGTGTCCAGAGCACAGGGAGGTGGAGCAGGGCTGGCTTTGCTGAACTGGGTGGGCCCTCAGAGGTCGGGGTGGGGACTTCAGAAATTAAACTACAGGTCACCTCTCTGAGCTGGGCAGGCCTTCCTCTGGCCCTCATGGATGTAGGCGCTGTGGACAGAAAGGAGAGACTAGCTCTACCAGATCTAGGTTCTCTATTTAATTCTCATTGGATTCCATGGCCCAATAACCCAGTGTAATAGCCAGCTTTCCTGGAGCATTCACTATGTGCCAGGCACTGCAAGTACTTTACGGGTATTATTTCGATTAATTCTCACAACAACTTATGAGGTAGGTAATATTACCATTCCCATTTTATAGATCAGGAAACTGAGGCACAGAAACATTAAGTACTTTGCTCAGTCGTATATGTATGTGGCAAAGTCAGGATTTGAACCCAAGTGCCTGTCAATCTACTCCATCGTCCTGTGTAGGCCAAACCCTCTGACCTCCAGCTTCCTCTCTTTGAAATTACAAAGCAGTTTGTGGAGATTAAAAAAAATAGGGCCCCACTTATGAATGCATGGCTCCTTCCTTTAGGAGAAAAATGTCTTAGAATTTAACGTTTATAAGATAATGAATTTAAAAATAAGATTTGATAGAAGCAATCTATAATATATCCAGGCACATCTCTTTTTCTAAATTGTAAGTTTCCATTGTCCTTCGCTTTGATAATATTTTACTGGTGTTTCACTGAAAACTACCTCTCAAAATTTGTGAGCATAATTTAGCACACGTAAGGGAAGCAGCATAGCATAATGGTAAAGACATGGACTTGAGCCAGACTCTCTGAGTTTGAATTTTGGTTTGACCACTCATTAGCTGTGTGACTTTAGGCAAGTTACTTGACTTCTCTGTGCCTCAGTTTCCTTATCCATAATTTTTTTCCTCTGTAAGACAGTAGTACTTATCTCTTAGGATGGTTATGACAATCAAATGAGTGATATTGTTAAGCACTTAGAACAACGTCTGGCACATGGTAAGTGGTATACATATATTTGTTAAATAATTAAAATAATAAACAAGAAAGTATAGCACAGCCAAACTGTGCGGAATCTAACCCACTGTTTTTTGTTTGTTTTTAAGGGGGAGAAAAAGATAAAGAAACCCATGTTTGTTGAGCTTCTCCTCTGGTGGCTAGCAATAGCTAGTACCAAACACAGCCTAGAATATCCAGGTAAGTAAAAATCTCCTTCCAATTCAAGGAGATGATCATGATTCTCAAGAAATGGATTCTGGGTCCACAGAGAGCTGGGCTTAATAACAAACAGGAAACAGGTCCCTGAGACAGCATGCTCGCAAGCAAGGTACTTGGGCTTCTGGGGCCTGGGGCTTGGGGACTTTGGAATCCGATGCTCGCTCAGAGTTGTTAATGTGGCTATTAGCCTTGAGACTTTTCTGCTTTCACACAGCACATGTCTGTGTTTTTCTATTTCAAGCCTCTACTCATTTCCTCTAAATCTCATACTCGAGGACCTTACCCTGTGTTTCTTTTGTGTTTCACATTTTTAGAGTTAGCATTACGGTTTTAGTGTCTTTAGGGCATTTCAATCTATATTTCACTGTAACGAACAGGAGCAAATCTTAAGATTTCTAGCTAGAATTCTTTGCAGCCTTTCCCCTATTGATGTTTGCAGTTTCATTTTGCTCTAATTGTCCCCGGTGGTGCAAATAGGCAGGAACTCAGCCCTCACCGATGCATCCTGAGCTGCCACCACCTTTTCCTGCCTAGAAAATGGAACGGATCATGGGGGCTAAGATTAGCCCCTTTCTAATACTGGGCAGAGTTGGAGGGAAGGCTACAATGTTTAAATTTTGGCTTTCTCCATTGATCATTGCCTCTGCTCTTAGTAAGAGTCTCCTTGAGAGGGACGAAAGAGCAATGGCTACATGAAAACAGAGACGCCATACACACAGAGTTTGCAAAACCCTTGGGGATCTCTCCAACTGAAAGGAGCTATAAAATGTAAAATAGCATCATTGATAAGACTACTTTTATGATTGTAAGTAGAAACAAGTAAAATCGAGCTGCGGGTTCTCTGAGCTTATCGCTGGTCTCACCTAAACAGCTAAGCTGTGTGCCCTTCCTCTCCTTTCTCTTTATTGCTCATCTTGTATTCTACAACATGTATTTCTGCAATTACCATAAGCAAATCATTTAACCCACAGGAATAATCCTGGGAAGGTGATGTCAGTGGAGAGAGAGCTGGGGCTGTAAAGATCAGCCATGCACAAACACCCGAAGGAAAGGACTTATAAATCTGAAGTGCTACATCAATAGCAAATACTGCCACTAATTGATAATAACAATATATATATGCAGAGCCCAAAGCATGTAGGGAGCTGTATTTCAGAGTTCTAGGCAAAATGAATCAGGTCAATAAAAACTGAAGAGCTGGAGTTCTGAGCTTTTCCTGCACAGCAGGGCCAGCCACACCGCTAAAGCCCTGATTTCATCTCCCATGTGCTATTTCCTCAAGCTCTAGTGATGGTGTTAACAGGTGGTTTACGGTCTTTGGTTTGGTTAGGTGCTGACAGCAGGTTTATTCTCACTTGGTAAGATTACTAAGTTTATTAATTATATTATGATGGACGATACAGAGAAAGCAAGTCGCCGAGATCACCGCCACAGTCTGTTCTCCCTCACCTTAGCGTCCATTGAAGGCTTCTTCGTGATATGTCCTCTAACATTCAGTGGAGCAAAGCAGAAAACTTTAGGACATCAGGAAGGCAGCAAGTATGGCTTAGTAGTTCAGAGCACCACCGGATCTGAATTCCAGCTTCACCACTTATTCGTTGTATAACCTAGAAAAAGTTACCTTATCTCCTTCTGCCTCAGTTCCCTCTGTAAAATGCCAACCTCATAATTATATGTGAGAATTAAATGAATGATATATGTGAAAACCTAGAACACTGGCACATAGAAGCATTCACTAAAGAGTATGGGCCTCTTATATCCATCTTAGATTACCTGAGAGATGTTTTGAAGTGCCCCAAATGGACAGAACCAACTTTACCAGGCTAGAGGTACGATACAAAACTACATGTCTTTTTAGGATTCCAATTAAATGACTGGAGCCATCTAACCCACATGAATGCCTGGCTTTCGGGGTTCCACTCCCCTGGGATAATCTTTAGGAAGCTTGATGTCCTAAAGTCTATCCTGCTGCTAGAACCAGAGCTCGGGCATGACCCCTCAGAGGGAGAGCGCGTTGTAACTGCCACCACAACTTGTGTCAGCTTGTGTTAATGCATCACCAAGCAGCAGACCTGGTGACACAGAGAAACCTGGAAAGTCAAAGGGCCTCGTCTTTCCTGGGCTGACATTGCTGGCAGTGGCTGACGTCCTATTCCCAGACTTGTTCTTTAAACTTTGAGGAAAGATATCCTCCACCCCTTATTAATGACTGCCCAGAGTAATTTCACATCAAAATTGAACAAATCATCCAACTTGAAGGTTTTCTCTTTTATTCACCCACACAGCCATCTCCCCAGAGCCAATCTTGGCCCCAAACCACGGTGCCTTTGACTCCCAACTTCATTCCGGGGTGGACCCTGACTTAGTCTCTTTCTACTCCCCATGCTGATTTTGTTTCAGTAATCTCCTTGTCTTTGTCACTAATCCTTAATCAGGGACACCTACGACAGGTTTCATAATTTTGAATCTCCTAGAGAAAGGTTGGGGGGTCTTATCCCTTTACTTTAACAAAACCTGTTGTCTCATACAAATTTTCTTACATCTCCCCTGCTCTGAAAGTCAACTATTCCTTTATTCAGGAAAAAGTAAAGTTCGACCTTACCAGACACCCCGCCACACTCTTATTTTAAAGTCTTTGCTTTGCTTGACAATTGTTTTTATGGTTAGGGAATGTTCTGAGAGCTGTCAACAAAGTGTCAAGTAGAATGACTGAACAGCATGTATCATTTCTTTGTGACCTTTATTTGTGCATTTGAACAACTCTACTTTCTTAAGAGATGATAAAGAGGGAAAATATTTTTCAGGAAGAGGAAACATCTTTACCTACTAAAAATATTTATTGAATGCTAGTACAGTATTTTGAGTCTATTTTGAGATGATTGGAATATTTTGCATGTTCCGTCAGTATAGGAAAATTCACATAGAGAAAAGGAGACGTTATTTAATCTTCCGTGGACAGCTTGTCTTTTACAAAAGCCCAAAGCCATGTAAGTCATGTCCTAGAGTATCAATTAGCTATTGCTGCATAATACCACCTGCAAACTTAGTGTCTTAAAACAACAATTGTTTTGTTATCTTTCATGACTCTATGGGTTGACTGGGCTCAGCTGGAATGTTCTTCTGCTCCACTGATGTCAACTGGGGCTGCTATCATCTAGGTGCTGCTCCACTGGGCTGTAATATCCAGGACGATTACTCTCATGACTCGCAGTTGGTTCTGGTAGCTGACTGGGAGCCCAGCTGGGCCAGTCTACCATAATCCTTGGTTCTCCTCCGTGTGGCTCTTCCATAGGTCTTGGCTTCTCACAATATGCTACCTGGCTGCCAGGAGGGTGTGTTCCAAGAGAACAAGCCTCTGTGTGTGAGCACTTATTAATCCTCTGCTTGGATCTTGCTTTCTAAAATCCCATTGGCCAAAGCCAGTCACATGGCCAACCCCAGAATGTGGGCGGGGACTGCACAAGGGATGAATACTGCAGGTTCATGCAGAGGTTTACCGAAGTAACAGTAGACCACACCCAGAAACTCTCCTGAATCCTGAGAGCAAAATGGCAGCCCCGGAATTGTGGATCTAGTAGGGACCTTAGAGACTTACAGTTCAGCTTCTTTGTTTTACAGATGAAGAGACAAAAATGCAGAGAAAGTGATTTACTTTCTCCAAGTGACAACCCAAACCCGGCCCATTCAATGTAAAAATGATTTTGAGTCAGGCTTTGTGCAGGTGCTACCTACCTACCTGGGCAGGTCCAGCCTCTGGCCTCCCAGACTCACAGTCTAGAGGGCAAGGATGCAGTTCAGCTCTCCTGAGGACCAATGCCACGTTGTAACCATAGTACTTTAGGTCACCGCCTTCCCATTGTTAATTAAGTGTACAATGACCATATTAAAGTTAGTTGCAGGTTCTAATTTATGACACAATAGTTATATTTTAATGTATACATTATGGTACATTGGAGTCCCTGCAAAATCAGTGTGTACTCCCTCTAATCCTGCCTGGTTTATAATACTTGAAGAACATTTTATTTTAAATAGTTATAAGGATTTATAGTTCTTGAATCTTTTATGAAATATTTTTGTTCATGTATACTGTTTACATGAAGCCAAGTTCTTTGTCAGGAACACCACCTCTAATTATAACATTGTTCCTATGGGAAAATGTAATTTGCTTTTCAATGATCCACTTTATGATGTGGTCTCCAGGAATGCTCTGTTTTGCAATAAAAAGCAAGTAGAGACTACAAAGCCTGTAACTTCTGGCCAATTGCCTGGCACGGTAGGAACAGTGTTTATAAAGTAGTTCTAATTTTGTTGTTGACATGTGAAATCTGAGCTGGGACATAATGATAGATTTCACAGAAATGGGGTGGGGGTGATGGATAAGGAAGGAAAATAGTAAAAAAGAAAGTTCTGTGGTGTTCTCCACAGTCATCCTGTCATCAACCAAGTCCTATCTGTTGTTCAGAGTGTCTCTCATTTTGGTTCTTCCTTCCCAGGAATAAAATGGTGGTTACAATAGTGAGTGGCCAATGCAGCGAGAGGGGACACACGGGGGTGCTGTGGGATGATAGGGCAGGCTCTGGGTAGTCCCCAAAGTCTTCTTGTTGGAAAGGTAACACCCTTTCTCAGGGCCAGTCCTGCCTGCTTGCTCAGGGATAAAATACAGTGACTTCCATTTAACATGTGCTTGTAGAGGACAGGTGTTACCTGAAGTAGAATATTTTTGATGGAAAACTTCCTAACCATGGGTTACAGCACCTGGGGCGAGGCCCGGTCAGCTGTTCTGTTCCTCATGGATTCTCTGATCGTCTTGACTTTGGCCTTTCTACGCTACTGCGCTGTCTTCCTTTCTGCTACTCTCTACCACTTGGCTCAAAGCATAGCCTACATCATGCCTCACGATTAAAAACAAATACTGCACTAAAAAGTAAGGGAGAATAGAAGAAAGTATAATAAGATTCCTCCACCCCTTACAGTCATTTGAATACTAGGCATGAATCTTTCCTGAGTCCAGAGGCCAAGGCCTCCCACAGGGTCCCCACTGGGTTTCTCTCCTCAGCTTCTGGTCTGCAACCTTTGTGCAGGAGCCTGATTACCTCCCTTCATTAAGGTAGACTTCAGCTGTCTTCCCCATCTGGAGTTTAGGCCACAGCACATAAGCCCCCAGAAGAGAAGGTGGAAGAAAGCCCATCTTCCTCCTCATGCCTGGTCTCCATCAGCCTGTCTTCCCCAAAAACACAATCTGTTGGAATAAATTCTTTCTTCCTTTCTTCCTTTCTTCCTTTCTTCCTTTCTTCCTTTCTTCCTTCCTTCTTTCCTTCCTTCCTTCCTTCCTTCCTTCCTTCCTTCCTTCCTTCCTTCCTTCCTTCTTCCCTCCCTCCTTCCCTCCCTCCCTCCCTCTCTCTCTCTCTCCCTCTCTCTCTCTTAAATTACAGTTGACATTCAATATTATTTTTGTTAAATTCTACCCACACACAAAGAAACAATCTTTTGTACAGTGGAGCTGGATCTTTGCTGGGGATTCGGTTCTAAAGTCAGTGTGTAAGGCAAAATCTGTGCAAGAAATTAACTTTGGAATCTACTTGGAGGAAAGCCAGCTGCACTGCAGGAGGACGCATCTTTCTCAGGGAAGCCAACAGAGCCTGGTTGGCCCTTCAAGTTTGGAACAGGTCACCATTTCCTCAGCAGAACACCAGACGAAGTAGCTGTTCTGGGTTTAAGGTTTATTCTAACTTCAGAATTCTACGTACTGTGGTGAGATACTCATACCACAAAGATGCAGAGACTGAGGACGATGAAGAGGAGAGCAGAATCTCAGTTCCTACCCACTCCTGGGGTGGAAGTGCCCACACTCTTTCACTAGTTTCTCACTCTCTCCCTGTGTCCCTTCCCCCCCTCCTTCCCTCTCTAGATGTCTGTGGATAGAACTTTGAATTCCATGCATGCCACATTATCCTGCAAAACAGTTGAGCATCTCGTTGTCGAGAACTGTACAGTTCCAGAAACACAGTATATTTAGACTTACCTTTGTGGAACCAAAAAAGCCAATAAAGTGCTTTGTTGTTTTTCCATCCAAAACATAAAAGCAATATACTTTCAAAGATAAATTCAAACCGTAGTATGTAGAGAAACAGAAAGTCTGCAGGCAGCTTTGAAATGTGCCCCCTTTGCTCACTCCAGTTTTTGGCCATGGAGATCTAAGCAGAGATTAGCTCCAATCTCAGCTCAAGTACCTGGTTACAGCCTCCCTCTCCCAGTGTCTCCAGTTGGAAACTCTGACCCTTATCTTCATTCTACCCCAAACATGCCTCCCAGAAACCCGGCTCTGACCCTTCGTGCAGCCATTTGACCTGCCTGGAATGCTTCTGTCTTTCCCTCCATCCCCTCCACTCTCCCTCCACTGAGACTTCCCAACCTTCAACCTCTAGGTCAGGACCCTTGAGCCACTCTTGGGCCACAATCTGTAGTGTTCTCTTCCCCTCTCAATTATTATCCCCCAAGGTGTTTTTATGTTCAGCTAGCATTGAGTATGTCCTATGTATGTGCCAGGCACTGTTCTAAGAATTATTGATATATTAACACATTTATTCCTCACAATAAGCTTATAAAGTAGGTTTTATTATTATCCCCATTTTACTGATGAGGAAACTGAGGCATAGAGAGGTTATGCAACTGGCCCAAGGTCACATGTCTAGTTAATGATAGATCAGGATTCAGACCTAGAAGGTATGATGCCACAGCCTGTACTTTCAATCACTGTGTTATACTATCTCCCACTTGGTCCTTATGTAAAGGACTCTGGTTCCAGTTGTCCTCTACCTACATGGTGTGCCTTCTCTCCCACTTTGTTTATAACCTCCTTCAGGGTAGGCAAAACATATATCACAATCTATATACGCGTATTTCCAAATCACTAAGGATTGTGCCTTTCATCAAGTAGGAAATCAATAAATATTTGTTGGATGATAAAATGAACAAAACCTATATAGATCCTTATAAATTAAATGATTCCCTTGATGTGTTTTGGGCTTACTACAAGACCTCTGTTGTTTCTCATGAACATAGTAATAACAGTTTACAAAACACGTGAATATGATTTGATTCTCAAGACATCCCTGTGATGTGGATGGAGCAGATATTCTGCCTACTTTACAGCTGGGAAAACTAAGACAGACACAAAGAAGGTGACTTGCCTCCATCACCTTTAGTGCTGAGCTGGACCCCAGATCCAAGGCTGCTGATTTCTAGTCCTATAATATTCCACTTCAGAATTTGCCCAAATCTAGCTCAATTTAACGAAGGCCATGGTCTAGCTCTGGGTTTGTCCATTAACGAAACCAGGGTGTTCTATTGTGAAGGGATGTAAATGGTAGCATTGGAAAGATGGGGGTGGGGAAGGATTGGGGTGGGGACACATTTCATTCACACAGTGAACTCAGTCCGAGAGGAGGACAATATCTCCATGGTGATCATCATGGAAACAGGTCTAAATTAATGCCGTGTTATTTAATGATACCTTCATTCATCGTTGAAAACTCAGCGGTGGCAAGCAGGTAAATACCAGAAAATGTAGTAAATAATCTTAGAGAAAGAAAACAATGGAGGCAGTTATAGGGAAGTTTCTAGAATGCAAGTCAGAGTTTTTTTTTTTTTTTTTTTGAGGGATAATGTAAAAAGAGGAAATATTTGTTTTAACAAGTGAAAATTCAAATCAAAGCCAGAATTTGAGCTGGCAGGCCTTGTTTAGAAACTCCTTTTGTTTGTAAAGTAGGTTTTCCTCTCTTTATGAAGCAGATGCTTATACAAGCATTACCAGTGTTGTCAATAATACTGTAACATTTGCCTTCCATCCCTTTGTTGCTCAGGGAACATGTTGGGTTTCGGCACATTTAGCTTTGCCATTTACTTCACAAATCACAGCTGTGTAGAGCTACAACTAAGTCGATCTTACTGAGAATAAAAATTGAAGAAAAAAAAAATTATCCTAACAACCTTTCCAGTAACCAGAGGCCTGAAATACTTTGGAGTTCGTTTTTTTCTTTTTTTTTAAAAAAAAAAAAACAAACAACTTGGTTTCAGTACAATGATGCTTCAATAAGAATCTTGCTGCAAATTTAATTCAAAAGGGAAGGCTTTGTTGTTATTAAACACAATGGCAGTTTGTACATCTCCCCATCATTATGCTGCTTCTCATTATGGTAATTCATTTGCCTCTGCTTTGTATGGATATCAAATAAAAATCACTCTCGCTCCTGGCAAGTGATTGCCATTATGGAGACACTCTGGGAGCACAGCTAAGCGGTGTTTGGTGTCATAGCAAACACAATTAGCAAAATGGCATCCAGAGTGGCTTTATGGAGTTGCCCCGTGGTGAGTCTCTGTGTTTTCTATTTAGCAGGGCTGTAGGTTACGAGGTTTTGCCATGTTTCTTCTCTACTTTCATCTTTGTACCATTTTCTATTCAAGTGGAACAGCGTGAGGACGGTGTGAATGTGACTTTCCTTTTTTTCTGACAGGCCCTTCCTCAGTACTCGCGGGGCGCACAGAGCCCTGGGTTATTCTGCCTTCCTAGGAGCCCACATTTCTCTAAATAAGGTTCAATGACAGCGTCACCAAATGTCCACTCTGATATCATTGTGGATTTCTTTTCTTCATTTTTTCTGTTGCTCTCCGTTGCCACTTGTCAAGCATTGGTGAGGTACCGAGTTTTGTATAAAGTTAAAAAAAAAACCCTTAACCTTAACGGTCATTGTTAATTACCTCTACATTAGAAAAACATTTATACTCTTCTGCAGCGGACAAATTTGAGGTGGGACCTCAACTATGGCTTAGGCACCTCAGTCAATGATTAGCCTAGATGGGATTGACAGCACCTTTTATTGCCTCTTTGCAATAAAACACAGAGGTTCTTGGCTGAGTCATGAAGAGAAAGAGGGTCTGAGTTTAGTTGGAGTGCTTCTTCTCTGTGGAGGCACAGGGTTGGGTCTGTGTTCGTGGTCAACTCTTACTCATCCGTTAAAATTCATTAGTTTTTATTCTGGGAAGCTTTTCCGGATGCCTCCAGGCAGAAATCATCATTCTGCTATCTAGGCCGTCTGTGGCATCCCTTGCCTATTGTCAACTCAATAGACATTCTACTTTCTTCTTCTTCTATTTCTCGTCCTCTTCCACTTCCCCCTCCAGTTTCTCTCTCTTATTAAAAGAAAGACATGTGAAGCGAAACTGTCCTTTCTCAGGTTCTGTGTGAGTGCAGCTGTGTAAGGATGTGATGTCTGGAGCTGTGGCAGCAATCTTGTGACAATCAGAGTCAACCATGAGGATTTTACTCAACATGCTGAGAATGACCAAGTGGAAAGGTAGGAATAATCTGAGTTTTTAATTAATTGAGTCACTGAATTAGCCTACTCTGAGCTTCTTTTAGATGAGATAATAAATTTCTTGTCATTTAAGGTATTCTTAGTCAGGTTTTCTCTTATTTGTAGCCCGAAACACCATCATAGATACACCACTACTCTACTTTGTATATTTAGAAATGGTCTTACTAGAAGGTACTGTAATTATTTTTTTCAAGTCTAACTTCTTGATTAGATAGCAATTTCTTGAGGGTAGATCTTATTCATTTTGCAGTCCCTGGTGCCTACCCTAGAACCTGGTATGTACAGGGGCTCACCAAATGTTTTTTTGAATAAATACTATATAGGAGGAATGTGCATTATCAGGCAATCCAGACTCATTGGCTGAGCTCTTCTCCATAATTTAGCCCAGACTTGTCAAGAAAAGAAGAGAGGTCCATTGAAAGTTCTTTCACACCTAAAGGCAGACATCAGATGCAGTCTTCCTTCTGTGCTATCTTTTCTGCTGAAGCTGGTCAATGCTTCTCCAGGTGAGCTACACCCAGGGACATTTTGCTTTTGTATCTTCTTCAGAGAACATGTTCCTGAAAAGTTATTCATAAATAAAAATTTTGTAAGTATATTTTAATTATGATTCAGTCAATATGAAAGGAAACCCACAATTCTTTCCTCCTGGAAAGCAAAAAAAATGTAAAAAGGAAGGGAACTCTGAAAAATCACTCTCTAACTTATCTGGATTCCTGAAATGTTTATGTAGAACTCAAATAGTTAAAGTCCTTGCACTTTTGGGGGGTTCTGTAATTTTACTTTTGTGAAGAGAGAAAAAATGACAAATAGACAAGCTAACATGAAATAGATTTAAAACATATTTTTCCAGGTATGTCATAAGATGTATGCACATTCAACTCAGTCTTCTAAGTTTTTATAACTACAGTGCAAGCCAATTTTTAGGTTAGTGATAAATCTTTTTAAAATTGAAAGTGTGTTTAGAACAGTGGTTGTTCCCAGGCTAATCCTTAAAAGCCCATCCAGGCACAGCCTGTCTGCAGGAAAGGAAAGGAAAGGACAGGAAAGGACTTACACACCAGGGTCTGCGTCCTTGTGTCTCAGGCCAGTGCTGTCAGCCGGCCCGAAGGTGAAGGGAAGCCTTTTCCTTTCTGCTCCCGCCTCTCGAGATTTTCTTTAAAATTCAAAAAACAAAACAAAAACAAAACCTTTTTATTTTGTTATTTAAAGATTTTTTATTGCCTGTGTTTATTTTTATCTGCCCTTTTCCATAGTGCCTTGCTTCCTGTCTCATCCCTATGCCAGGATAAGACCAGCTTTGGGCTGGAAGCATAAGCAGAACAGAGTTGAGGAGGCGAAGCCAGTGGCCAAGCTGGAGCCTCTGCATCTGTGCTTTCACATGTGCATATTCCCACGTGAGCTTCTTCCTCCACATTTCTTCATCTCACCTGTCTCTCTCAGATCCACTCTTACTTTTATCTCCCAACATGCACTGCACCTGTACTTTGTACCCATTTCTCTGAATGGCAGGAGAAGTTCCTCCCCATCCTTTGAACGCAATCAGAGCATCAGTCAGAGTCCCCGGTAATGGTGATGGGATGGCACTGGTCCTTTCCTGTCTCTACGGGTTCCTTGGCTACCTCTTCCCTAGTGTGTGAGCAGAGGAATGGGGATGCTGCTGAACATGGATCCCTACCTTGCAGCCCCGCAATGTTGTGCTGTTTGTGTTTTGCATAAGGGCCCTGGACTCAGGGAGTGAGGGAAGGCTGTAATCTAGCTCATCACCTGCTCACCAAGCTGTGCACCCTGGCATACGTCTGCTGGAAGGAGCGGTGCTTTATAAACCAATGAATACACTTTTTTCAGTTGGCTCAGTTATGCATGGAAAAGCAAGGTGGGTTTTGTTTTCAGCTTGCACAAAGGCTCTGAAATGGCTAGCAGAGGCCCTGGCACCACTGCTGTGCACCGGAGACCCTGCCTAGGAATGCACAAAAAGGGCTGATAGCTTCCATCCGTGTCTCGACCAGAGCCTCTGCCAGGGCTTTCTAGACCAACACAACTCACACTCTGACAGAGGTCTAAATGTCCTTTTTTGAAGGGCCACATGGTCTCAAACCCCCAGCACAGCGTGAGAGGAGGCGAGGTGGTAACTTAATCTGTCCCTTTGTAGCATGCAATGAAGGACCCATAGATTTAGACCTCTGGGTCCTCTGTCTCTCTCCAATTCTCTCTTCCTTTTCACACAGCCTTCTATTTGGAATTCCCCAGTCCAGTGCCTCTAGCTCATTCCCAGGCAAGTTTTATCCTGCTCCCACACAGGAGGAGAATTTTCAAGCCTGTCCCCTCAACACCTCTTGTGTCTCACACAGTTGAGAGCGTCAGGCTTTTGTTGGATAAAAATGGCATCTCTTCTTAATGTGGCCACTGTCAGCTGCACTGGGCTGAGATGTTAGCCCCTGTCCCATGAATTGAGGGTACTCTAGTTCCAGTTTAGTTTTCCCATGAATGCTTTTCCCAAGAGCTTTCTCACTAGTTTTCCTAAGAATCCAGCCCAAATTGCCAAGGCAAGCATTGATGTTTTTAACGTCCATACTGTTTAGTCTCATGTGAAGAAAGCATATTTTTCTTGGTAGCATGACTTTGACATTTTTCATTTTGAAACCATAACCCCTGACATTATTGTGCTGAACATTGGATATTTTCATGCCTTATTTAACAGGAGTCACCATACTTTCTCTTTCCCATCCATTGGTACCAGTACTCATTATATTATTTATTATTTTAAATCTTCCCTTACCTCCAATAGAAAGTCAACGTGGGCTCTAGTTTATCAACTCATACTAGCATCAACTTTGTAACCACAGTATAAAAATGAAAATGAAAAGTTGGACTGGCATAAGAGAGCACCTGTTTATCCCTGACATTCCCCTCCCTTCAGTGGTAGGATAATATCTGAAACACATTGTGCATTTCCAAAGGAGAGGAGAATGGTCAGACCGGCACCAACAATGATGGAGGATCTGAAATGCAGAGGGGCATGAGAGAGCTGATAACCCTTGATCCCTCTCCTCTCCTCCTGTCCTAATCCTCTCCACCTCTTTCCCTTTTCTTTATCTTTTCTCGCTCTTGCTTTCCTCGGTACTCTGCTCTCAGTCTTTTTCCTTTACCTTCTCTCTTCCCTCAGTATCACCAGAACTTCTCAGAAGCTAAGTGAAGAGCTCCACACAGGGCTTTTGAGATGGTCCTTGAATGTTTGGACATGGCAGTTGGGAAGGGGGGGATGGGGAGTAGGGAACCCTCTAGCAGCACCTAGAAGAGACATGGTCTTACACTCTTGAGCACCCTGCCTGGGGCCAGTCTTTATGCATAAGTGCCAACAAGCCGAGTGTAGGTGATTAGGAACTGCCTAGAACATATGATGATAATGGATGTTGTTTATGGGAGCGTTACATTTTGTTCCTCCCTTCCCACAACTTTCCCCCATCCAATCTAATCATTCACTAAACTCTGTTGATTTTGCCTCCTAAAATCACCAGTTCCCCTCTTCATGCCCTTAATTCTTAAAAACAAGCAAGTCGTCTGTCTTAATTTGGGTTCCCCATCCAAGCAGAACCCAAGCGAAAGACTTGAGTAAAGGGATAGTTGTTGGAAACAATAGCAAGGGAGTAGGCGGAGTGAGAGAAGGGACAAAGAGATGATATAAATGTGGATTATTGAGATTGCCAAGGTGGACAATGGGACACAATTCCTCTGAGAGGCCTATGGAATGCCTTCTAGGACAGTCCAGGTGCACAATGGGCTGTTGGAGCCTTTTCCACCGTGTCCTGTCTCCTACTGGTTGTTGAAGATTGTCTCCAGAGCTGTTAACTCCAGGGTCACCTGGGCTGTGAGGTCCAACAGGCTCCTGGGGCATTGGAGAAGGCCCTGAGGCAGAAGGGGGAACAATGCGCACCAGGCTGAGGTGGGCGCTTCCAGGGCGAGGGACCCTGGGCTGCCACAGGGACTGTCCACCACAGCCATGGCTGAAACCGGAAGTGGGCCGATGGAGCGCGGCGCGCAACATCAAAGGTGTCTGTCCACGACCAACGAAGTAAAAACAAGGGGTCTTAAGGTTTGTCCTCAACTCTGGCCTGAAATACATTCTGTCTAGCCATTAGGTGACAAGGAAAGTGTATGGTCTGTTACTATTTTGCTTTGTCTTTCTACATGCATTTCCCAAAGGTTCCTAATCAGTTATTGTCTCAGCCATAGTTGATTTCTAGCTCCAAAATCAAAGTAAAAAATAACTAAGAAGTAAAAATTTTACAAAATAAACTTCAGAATGCAGCTGTACATGTTACTTTTTATGAGTCTACATGTTATGTAGAAAAGAGAAATAAAGCAAAGCAACAATATCTCAAAAAGGAGTTAATTTTTAAGTCCATTGACTGTGTAGTGAGAAAGGTTGAGGTTTGCTGGTGTGAAAAAGGAAGAATTATGGGGAGGGGAGACTCAGTTATCCTAAAAAGGGGAAGACAAGATGAGGGAAGTATAAGTGGGAAGTGGTGAATCCTCAAACTCTGGTGACTCACAGGTTTGGCAGCTGAGTCTAGCTTCTGTCATGAGGCCAAAGGAAAGTTACTATATGGATGTTTTAGAGATGGATAAGGGACTAAGGTTGTGAGCTGTGGTTGGTGGATTGGAAGAGATAAAGAGCTTTTTGTTTAATAAAAAAGAAGAGGAGAGAGAGAGAAAGAGAATTGAAATAGCTTATTTCTTTTTTATTTTAAGATCATACAATTCTTGATAGGCCCACATGCAGTTCTTCCCATCATCTCTGAGTTTCCAGGCTCTTCTGTGTCAGAGGCAGGGATTTCCCTGCACTGTGAAGAAGGCAGTGTCGAGCAGATGATTCTGAACATGGGAGAGCAGTACTCACCAGAGGCCTTGTGCTGCTGAGAGCACTACGGTGCCAATTCAGAGCTAACGCTGTTTATTTTTTGGTTATTTTGAAACATTATTTGTAAACTGTAAAAATGAGTACAAATTCCTATGAAGCAGTCTTCTGCAAAAAAAATATTTACCGGGAATGTACATTTTCATGTGCGTGTGGATTGTACCTATCACATCCATCCATTCTTTCCATGCCTACTGCATCTCCAATCTCCACTTATTTTTGCTGCCACATTAGTTTAGGCCACCATCAGCTCTTTCCTGGATCACAGCCTCTAATTTTTCTCCTCAAATATTTTTCTCACATGTTTTTTACTGAGATCTCTCTAAGAATATTGTATCATGGTATGTCCTTGCTTAAAATCATTCAAGCTCTCATGGTTGCACTTAAGATGAATTCCAAACTCCTTAGCATGAAATAATTCTTAGGGTCATAAGGGCAGAAAACAAACCTATCATCTCACTATATGTCTTCAAACCCAGCCCACGACTATGAAATAGTAGGACTAGTGACTTTAGCTTTCTGCAGCAGCTTCCTTTCAGGAAGTGACTGAAGCATCCAGGCCATTTATATCTGGAAAACTTAATTTCTGTGACCACTGTCAGAGGAAAAGAGAGATGGAGGGTTGTGCAAGGACTTTTCACTGCCTCAGTCAAGAAGACCACATATATAGCCCATTGGCTAGACTGGATGTATGGTTCCAGCCTAACTGCAAGGGAGTCTGGGAAATGTTACATTCTTGCATGCCCAGAAAGAGGAGAATGAAAGGGAACTTGGGGACTGTGTAGTATTGCATCTGTCATAGAGTTAATTCATAATGAAAAACCCAGACTTTGGGAAATGCATTGTCTGTATTGTGATAACTTTGTCTGAAACTTGAAGGTGGGATTTCAACCTGTAAGTGTATGAGAATGATTCCTCTGAAGGTCCTGGCTGTTTCCACGCTCCGTCATGCTTGTGGAATAAGAATGTGCCTTGAAGTTTGGGTAGGAAAGGACGATTTTCAGTATTTGGGCCAGAGGATTAGGAGCCCGTGACTATTAGGTAAAGTGACCTAGAGATTCCATCAAAGGTGGTGGAAAGAAGAATGACTCACCTGAGAGCAAGGCTGGGACTCTGAAGTTGACTTTAGGGTTTGTGAGCTCTAGGAGTGACAACAGAAATGGAAGAGTAGATCCTTCTTAGCACTAACCTCCATATGTCCAGACTTGTACTGTATCTTTGTCCAGCACCACTGACTGATCTTAGCTGTGTCTTTAAGGCAATTGGAGAGAGCAGTGTCCATGCTTAGATTTGATCTGCACAGAGCGAGCCATTTGGGGGAGTATATTCTGTGATGACACAAAGAAACATGAAAGCTCGGTATTGTAGGGCTTGGAGGGCAGAGTGGGAAAAGGGACGAGTAGTCATTAAGATTTATTTGCAAAACATATACAAATGGTCTAAGGAGTCCCTGAAGTTCTTGGCTTACGGGAAAACCTACAGAAAGTTCTGACTTCCTTTCATTGTGGGCATTTGAGAGCCTAGAGTCACTGTGGTTAGGACATGAAAAGAAACATGACCTTATTTTGTAACTTGGTGAAGTGGGACATTTAAGTTACAAATATAGTGAACATTAGAAGAGTATTTCACAGCCTGCAGTGACATACATTAGCCCTGACTTTTCTCTTCTGATAATAGAAGTTATACTTAGCAAAAGAGATAGAAAAGCACTTTACAAGAAAAGTTGAATAATGTTATTCATCATTGTTAATGATAAATAGTAACCACAATAATAACAACAACAGCAAACTTACTATGACAATAACAAACAGTGCAAACTTATTTGTTCTTGATATTTTCTAGATGCCCACTTCTCTTATTTTAATCTTTGTTTTGCTTTTAAAATTATCCAACTCATTTTAGTGTCAACTTCAGTTGCTGCATTCATCAACTTGGAAAGCCTGTAGCCTTGGACAAAAGTGTCATTCAATATGTTTGATATATTCAGCTCTGCATCAGTAATCTATTTGCAAAATTGTCCAATTTGAAAGTGACACATTTGATTCACTTGACTTTCCTTTTTCTAGCATAGTAAAATTTGAAGGAATTCAAGAGGTGCTGAGCACTAGTCACCAAGGAGAAAGAACAATAAAGGGATGTGTAAAGTACTGAAGAGAAAATTGTTGTGTGTCATTAATAGTTGAACAGAATGAGGAGTCCTATGGAACTGAACTTCTCCAAATAAAAGGCAATGACATCTGGAGGGGAATGGAATCTTTTTATAACTTTTTGATGTTAACTGGTTGATTTAGATTTTTCCACTTTTTAGCAGAATTTATTCTAATTATTTAAGTAGCCTATTCATTGGAGAAAATTTGAGTATATTTAACATAAAAACAAAATAATAATTACCAATAATTCTGCCATCAAAGGGAATTATTATGCTTATTTTGGTATAATTTCTTCAATTCTTTTTACAGTACGTATATAAATTGTTATTGTTATTATTTTGACAAAAGAAATAATTTTTACATAAAATGGATATTCTTATGTTAAGAAGCATACTGGCAGGTTGAACTCCCACTGTAAATTCATGACCTAAGGCTGTTGGATACATTGAATCTCTCTAGTGTAAGGTACTGCCAAACATAAAGGAGACTGCCGTGCAGGGCGGCCTGCGGGGTCTCTGGTCCCGCTCCCCACATAAGAACGCAGGATATGGTGAGGCCAAAAAGGAACACCCACGGAGCCATAGGTAGGGGAGTCAGACCACTATAGTCTCACTGGAGGCTGGATTCACACGACGTGCAACCTGCTGTCCGCTTTTCTGCCAACGGACCGAGTCCCCTCGACTCAACTCGACTCTCGACTCCCCAGCGCAGCCGTGGCAGTTATATCAGTAGCCAATTGGGTAACCAGCTACAGCTGACGGCCAACTAGCCACAGCCTACGTCCATCGACTACCAACAAAGCTGTGGATACGAAGGAGTAAATACCTGGATCCTGCCTTCAAGGCCCTTACAGTCTAATGGGACACAAGGGACCCGACTCATACACAACACAATAAGGAAAGATCCTAACTATCATCACAAACAGTAAGTCCCTCAAGGGCTCAGTAGAGGGGAGCAATCACCACAAGCTGAGGCCATCAGGGGCATTTTATTGGAGAGGTGATTTTTGAGCTGGATCCTTTCAGGATGGGAGGGATTTGGAAAGAAAACAGTGAGTGAGGTGACAGAACGCCTCGGCAAAGGCCCCCAGAGTAACATAACAGGAGTGACGGACCAGAAGGATTGAGGAGAACAGGAGCTAGAGGGGACGGTGGGAACCTAGGGGGGAAGGAAGTTCAGTCAGAGAAGTCCAAGGCCATTGCTGCTTCTATATTGTCCATCCCTAAGTTCCAAAGGAATGTGCTTCTTTTTTGAACCTGGATCTCAGAAGTTTTGAGTGACCTTTGTTTGTAATGTGGTCTTATTTCTTAAAAGGAATAGAATTATTTTATTTCATAATATTTCATGGACTTCATGAGACCCACAAGAAACTACAAGGATCATTGTAATCCTGTCTCACAATTTAATTTTGAATTTGCAGTATTTTTTTCTCTTTTCTTATGTGAGTTAGTTCCAGTAAAAGAAACACCTAGCAATACTCAATGTTCAGGAACTTTTTGAGATGATTCACAAGAGAGACTCATACCAATGTAAACATGTGATTAGAACACATTACTGCAAGTCTACAGAATGAACAGTAACTAAGTGCCACTGTCTGGCTGTGACCTCGGATAAGTTACTAATGTCTCTGAGCTTCAGTTTCTTCATCTGTACCACAAGAAAAATGACTCCCACTGCATGGACTTTTTGTGAGGATTAAGTGAGCTATACGTGTAACAAAATTTCTGGCATAAGAAATGTGCTTAATCAATGGTAACAACTACAAGTATAGGGAATACAGGTGGTGACTCACTCACTGCTTGCTACTGGGTTACTTAAGGATTAGAACTGGCTGGAGTGTGGAGCAATTTGAATGTGCTGCAAACTCCAGTAAAGCAGTGTTTTAAAATGGTGTTTGGGTCAATGTAAACACAGGAAGGGTATAAACTCTTAATGAGTAAGCATTAAGCTGTTGAACATAAACATCCTGAATTCATAACCTATTAGATGGTCAAGGAAACTCAAGCATCCTCAAAGCATTTTTTTTTTTATCTTTTAGCATGAAAAGGGTTTCTTTCTCATCTTCAGTATTGTACTTGGGAGACATTTTGAGGTGAAACGCTAATGAGAATGCGAAGCATTTGTTTGTACTGCAAAGGAAGGGAAGACCAAAAAACAAACAAACAAAAAATGTATATATTACATTTTTGGAATATATATTTTGAGCTACTTGGAAATTTAGAAGCTGTACCACAAAGACCAGTCCACCAGTGCAGAGCTGGACTGCAGAAGTTTGAATATTTTCTGGACTCTGGGCCTCTCTACATGCTATTCTATTTGCCTGGATACAATTGGCATCACTACCACTTCCTGCTCAAAAACTCTGGCTAAGTCCTGTGTATCCTTCAGGTGGGTGTCTCTCCTCCCCCAAACTTTGATTTAGGGGTCTCTCCTGTGTGTCTTCACAGCATTTTATTCTTTAGTTAATGTTAACCTTTCACATTTATGGAGGCTAAATTGTGGGAATGTGGCTGAATAGCATAAACTGTTTATACATTTATACTATAAATATTTAGTATGACAGTGCATTTAGCTAAAAAAATAAAAAGGATTCTCCTCTCCCCAAAGCCTCAGGTGTCTCTAGCTTTCAGAAAAATGTGACTTCTGCAGCTCAAAAATAGATAAGATCACCACGTTCCAGGCACCTTCATCAGGCCTATTCCCATTCCTGTAGAAGTTGGCTTCTGAGTCTGACGGCAGTATAGGTTCTAGATGGTCTGTAGAATTCCAGTAATCATGTGCGTCGTATAGCAAAACCTCAAACGTGCATTTGAAATGTGTTTATAGTACACCTGAAACTAATTAAAAATAAATACATAAAAATAAATAAATAAAACATACATACATACATACATACATAAATACTGAGAAAAGAAAAGAAAAGAAAATGTGTTTTATAGACCTTACCCAGAAACCGTTTGGCCAGACCAAGTCTGATGTCCTGGGTTTCTTTACTGTACTGCTGATTAAATGACGCTCACTTCCCACCTACTGCAAGAGAAGGAGGCGTATTTCCCTGGTGCTCTGGAGTGAAATTGCCTGTGTGTGTATCTGCCTTTCCTGTGGGTCTGTGAGTTCTATGAAGGCAAGGGCCACACCTTTTCTCCTGTATCCTCGGAGTCCAGTGCAATGCGTATCAGCACACTGTTAGGTGCTCACAAATATGTGTGGAGTGAAAGAATGAAAGATTCATAAGTAAGGGCCTGGATGGTCCTATACATCGGAGCTCAGATTATTAGAAGCTGGGCGTGGGCTTCCTTTCTTTAAAGTTAAGGGAGGCTCAGCCACATCATCATTGCTCAGTTGCTTCTCCAGAGAAGGGAGGACATCTGTTTGTCCTGCCCAGAAGAGTGGACCAAAAAACTCCTTTTACTGCTGCAGAGAATAAAACAAAACAAAGCTGTTCTTTTCATATCACAACTACACTTTGGGTTTAATACTTACTGAAACTGTATGTAAAATGTCCTTTTTTCCCTAGAGAAAGAGTGCTTAATTTTTATCAGATTCTCAAAGTTATCTATCACCGCAAAAGAATAGGAATCATTGCTCCAGAGCCTACCTTAAAATGGGCTTATAGGGATCTCTTTTGATATTGTCACTGGTAAAAAGCACTGAATGTGCCACTGTTGGAATATTTTATTTTTCTCCATGGATCAGTGCCATCTCTGTGTCTGGTGATGTCTTTGCCAAAGAGAGGTCTCGTGATATAAGTCAACTTTCTTCTTAATTTTACAATAGTAATCAATGGCCTGCTTACCTGTTCTGCCCCAACTAACCCCCTTCTGTCAACTTCCCTACTCCACACTGAGAGTTAGGATTTTGGTTTTATTACACAGAAGTTTTGTGCTTCAGCAACTTCCCTAGCCTTTCTAAGACTTGGTTTCTTCATGTTTAAATCTAACATTCCTCTTAAGTGTCATGCTTTTAGCTCACAAGGTTGTTCATTCATTCATTTATTTACTCAACACATATTTATGGAGGGCCTACTATGTACCAGGTATGGTTCTAGTGGTGAACAGGAAGGACAAGGAACAAATATTCCAGGAGAAGCAATCAGACGATAAACAAGTAGAAAAACGGTAATATCAGAAGGCGATGAGTGTTCTGCAAAGATTTCAAATAGAAAGATACAATAGGTAGAGAGTGACTGAATGGCTAGTTTAAACTGGGGCATCATGGAATGTCTCTCTGAGTGAGTGACATTTAGGATCTGAAGATCAAGGCAGAGGAAATAGCTAGTGCCACCGCTCTGAGGCAGTCATGGGCTTGATGTGTCTGAAGAATGCCAGCGTGGCTGATGGGATCTCACAGGTCAGCAGCTATGGTTTTGAGAGTCATGGTAAGGAACTTGGAATGGATTTTAAGTACAGTGGGAGACTTTTGGAAGCATTTTTAGCAGGGGAGTGGTGTGCTGTAAAATATTTTTTAAAAGATCACTCCAGCTGCTGTGTGGAGAATGAATCGTAAAGAGCTAAGAACGAAAGCAAGGAAACTAATTAGGAGGCTACTGTAGATGTCTAAGCTATAGGCGATGGTGGCTTGGACCAAGGTGGAAGTGTAGAGATGGGAAGAAGTAGTGGATTGTACGGATGTGTGCAAAACGCTGGGCCCATGCCTGATGCACAGTGCTCAATCAGATCTAGCTTTGATTATCATCTTTATTATGATTGGCTTGGTAAAATGAAATTGGCCCAAGTAATGGATCAACATAACAGTGGCTTCAAGAATATTACTAAATTTAGAGCAAATTAGGTAGGATGAACCAAATATTTGTAGGTGGAGATTTAATTATTGTTACTTTGCTGACACTGTCTTGGATGCAGTGTTTTCAGTTCTTTTCTCTTTGTGTTTTGAGAAGAAATCCATCATTTATTTTTTTCAGGGTGCACTGTTTAGTCATTTTGTAGTGAAAGAATCCTGATTATCTTCAAATGACAGATGTGAAACAGTAGTTTCTAAGTTGTGTGGAAAATGTAATATATTGCATTGCTCTGGAATTTATTATGAGCAGGGAGTTGGAAAAAATTAGGGAGTTAATATCTAGGAAGAAAGCAAAACTAAAAAAATGACACGGATAGATTAATATATTTATGGATACATGTCATACAGTTTGATGCCAGGAAACCTAAATGAAGAAGTAATGTTCTGAAAACAACTCAAAATTACCAAGACCACAGAGCTCTGAGTCAGAGAAATATGAAGACTAGAGACATTCATACATATATAGTTACTATGGAGTTATTAAAAGTTATGAGAGAGAGAGAGACAGAGACAGAGAGCGAGAGAGAGAGAGAGAGAGAGAGAGAGAGAGAGAGAGGTTCTTTTTCTTTTTTTCCCTTTTTCTCAGAAGCCTTTCGCTCTGCACTTTAACAAATGCACATTTCAGTCTACCCTTATCAAGCAAGCTCGTACTTACAAGCTAAATTGTTCTGAGACAAAGAAGCCTTAAATGAAAGACAGACATCATTGCAATCCTTTAAGGTCATGCTTATCTCTTCAAATTTTAGAACTCACTAGAGTAAGGTTAGCTTTTCAGCTAAGCGACCCCATCACTTTAGAGTAATCCTTGTAATGAGTATAAATCTAGGAACACATTCTAAGGGAACACCAGGTTCTAAATGATAATATTCTACAAGGCCAGAGAGAGTTTGTTTTCAAAGTACGGGCACCAGTATCCTTCAAGTAATGTGGTTTCTAGATATACTAAAGCAATTATTTAGGTTTACTGAGGACCCACAGTGGGACAATTTTGGCAGTGAATTTTTGTTACCTTCAAAATTCTTCTCTTTTCTTTCTCCTTCTCCTCTTACTCCTCCTCCTCCTCCTCGTCTTCCTCTACCATTTCCTTCTTTTTGGGAATATTCACATGGTAAAAATAAAAGTGTCCATCTATCAGTAGTTTAATAAAGAGATATTAAAGGTGGATCATTAGAGATACACCTTTTAAATCAATAAAACGAAATCGTCTGAAATATAAGCATTTCCAAAAGTATGCTCTGTGAATCACTAGTTCTTCAAGTCATCACTCGAGAGAAATCTCAACATATTGACTGCTGTATTCCCCTCTCAGATCTGTCTGAGCCCCGCATTAAGCCCATTCTGCCACTATGTGACATGACCTCTTCAAGGTCATGGTCAGCCACAATCTCATAAAAACAATATAAGAAAGTTAGCAGAACAAGTATAAGACTTGCAGTGGCAGCTGGTCCCCAGGCTGTAATCGATATTTATCATCTTACTCCTCTACTGTCCATTCTCGATTTCTTCTACCCGTGGCCATCACTTGTACTGCTTGAGAGTGCTTGCCCGATGGAATAATCCAGACCTTTGTCTTTGACAGTCTGACTCCATGGTTACCATGCCCTTGTTAGGCCATGATTATGACAATTTCCCATTCACCATTACTATCAGAAATGGAAGCACCAAGAGACACCCCAGTGAGTCTCCTGAGTTCCAGTAGTGGATTGTACGTATGTGTGCAAAACACTTGGGCCCCTGCTCCTAATACGTAACAGCAACCCTAGTGCCTCATGCTAATTAAGAAAGATTTATCCCACCAGTATAGTAATTTCTTCTTTTGAATGCTTGTCCATAGGCATGAAGAGCCCAGATTGACCAGGTGGCAGTTGTGGTACCCTTACCATGTTCCCTGGTAGAAGGGTAGCCCCTCTGGGAACCAGGACTTCTAATCCAGCAGAACCTAAGTTGTAGGACTAGAAAGCGCAAACATGAAATGAGTTATGGGAGTGATGGTAAGAGGGGCCAATTTTACTTCCATCCCTTCATCCCTAGACCCGTATCTTTTAGCTATTGGCATACAGCACCATTTGTCAGATGTTGGCTCAGTGCATCAGAGAGAACATCCTAACCTGGAGAGTTTTGTCTCTGAACTGCCATCCAATCTGAATCCTTTATAGGCCATTGCAGCATTCTGTCAGGTCTGCTGCTTCTGGATTAGTTGGCTTATGGTAGGACAAATGGACCCTGTGATCATGTGCCCTTACCATTGATACACATCCTTTGCTGTAAAATGTGTCCCTTCATCAAAGGCAATGCTATATGAGATCCCGTGGAGGTAAATCAGGAATTCTGAAAGTCCTCAGATGGGGGCAGGGAAAGAAACACATACAGAGCAGGTTTCATGTCTGCTCTCTCCAGAGTGGGATGTCTCAACACAGGGAGAAAGGCACTAACCTCTGTAAGTCTACCTAAGGTGTGGGATTGCTTCTCATTTAAGCTTTCTGCTTAACTGATTAATTTGGTTATTGTTTCATAACTAGTGAATGCCACAGTGTATTAAGGTTTTACATTTTATGGGAAAATGTTTACATGACACAGAGAGTTTTTGACCCTAACACTCAGGCTCTAATGATGAGACTAGTGCATTCATGTAATTTTGTGGTTTTGAGGATGCTGCTTTTACAAAAAGTCACCCTAGGACATTGAAGATCTGATAAGCATACAACAAAGAATTTGTTTTGTTGTTATCTGTGGAACTAATTAAATACATGGAAAAACAAGTCAAATCAGTATGCTCCTCTAATCCATGCAAGAAATCCCAAGAGAATGAGATCTATTTCTATTGACGTCTTCATTGCTGTAAATCGCAGATCTAGGTAAATGATAATCGTAATATAAACTTTCTGGGGCATATTTTTCCTAGACCAGTGACCCAGAATTCTTCTTCTTTTCTCTCTCTCTCTCTCTCTCTCTCTCTCTCTCTCTCTCTCTCTCTCTCTCTCTCTCTCTTTTTGTATTGGGGAAAGAATTAATATTCCTATACCTAAAAATACCAAATACCTTTTGTAATAAGTGGGTCCATCCTACCGGCATAAAAATAAGAAATGCTGAAGATAACATGGCATTTAAGGTTCAGCCTGTGCAAATCAAGATACTGGCTGTACTGCCTCCCAGAAAGACCAATGTGAGCAGGTACATGCACATTCCTTTTCACATGGGAGGAGACATGCGGCTGATTTAAAGATATACAAGGCCAGCTAGGTAGTTCCTTCCTACATTCATTTTCGTGGGATTGGGTAGGTGAAAAATGTTCTCTAAACCAGGAAGCTCCAGGTTTCAGTGTGATCACATTTAGGCCTTTAGAAGAGAGGCTAGACTTATGGAGATGCTGTCGTAGCATTTCTGCTGCTGTTCTGCTCCAAACCAACTAAATTAACCTCTCGAAGCCTCAGTTTCCTCGTCTGTAAAATGGGGACGGTAATGGGAACTTTCCTCCTGAAGTGGTCAGAAGGACTAAACAAATTAATACATGTAGAATATTTAGAATACCATCTGGCTCATAATAAACATTCAGTAAGTGTTAGCTGCCATCATCATCGTCATCTTTATCTCACGTGTATCCACCTGGGTATAAAAGTAAATTATTAATAAACATGACTCCATTAACTTGTATTCCACAAACTGAAGGAGTTCAGATGGCCTAAAGCGATGAAGATTTCCAATAACTGACTTTTGTAATTATCCAATAGTTTTCCTGTATACCTTTCTTGATACTATTTTTGAGAGAAGGTGTTATGGATTGAACTGTGTCCTTAGGAAGATATGTTGAAGTCCTAACTGCTTGTACCTCAGAATGTGATCTCATTTAGAAATCGGGTTACATTACAACTTTGCAGATATGATTAGTAAAGATGAGACTTTACTGTGTCCTTATGAGTAGGGGGAAATTTGAACGTAGAGGTACACAGAGGGAAGATGATATGAAGATACACTAGGGAAGAAGCCCATGCGATGATAGAGGCAGAGATTGGAGTGATGCATCTCCAAGCCAAGAAACATCAAGGATTGAGGGCAAATACCAAAAGCTAGAAGAGGTATGTAAGGGTTTTCTCCTACAGGGTTTAGAGGGGGACACGACCATGCTAATATCTTGATTTTGGACTTCTGGGCTCTAGAACTGTGAGACAATAAATTTCTGTTGTTTTAAGCCACCCTTTTTGTGGTAGTTGGTTATGATAGCTCTAGGAAACTAATACAGAAGCGGATGGAAAAAATACCCCGAAGGGGATAATGCAGAACACAGACTTAAACCAATCAGGTCATTGGAAGCTTAGAGTGATGTTCAAATGCTGAAGGTGTCACTTTACTTTCTCTGAATGTTTTGACAAAATCCTGCAATCTGATCTTTGTTTTTCCCCTCTCATCCTAGTCTATCTCCAAGACCTGCTTTGTAGGGGAAGACTTTCCTCACCATTGTGTAAGTGGTAGGCTCATGGACATATATTTTTCCTAACAGACATTTGAAGAAATCTTTTCAAATTTTGTGCCTCATTCATTCATTCATGGTTTTTTGTTTTGTTTTGCTGTGTTTGTTTGTTTTGCTTCAGAGCTGAGTGACAAAGCAACAGGCAGCCTTGTTTAGACTTCCCAGAGTCAAAACCACTCCCTGCTCCTGTAGGTCTTTAGAAAAGAAGGGACATATTTGGTCCTTTGTGCTGACTCCTCTACCGTGATTCCTCTTCCCTTTCCTCCCTCACCCAACTTCAATATCCTTTGATTATTTTTCAGAGGAAAAGAAGCCTCTCTTTGTGCTGCCGGCACCAACTAGATCCTCCAAATATTTATACCACTTAAGTTTTTCTAGTTCTAAAAACAGCTATTGGACACACACTATTTGTCAGGGGCAGTTTCATCTTTCCATAGTTTTCATCTCAGATCCAGAGTGGCCAGGCCAAGATTTATTTGTTTTCAAATACTTTTTTTTTTTCCTGATAAACTGGAAAAGGCTTCCAGAATTACCAATAACTCCTATTTTCACTTTGAACAAATGACAATACAGTCAAATTCAAAATTCCATAGATGCCTAACCTGAAAGTAATAAAGAGGCAAAGTTTATAAGAATATCTTTAACTTGTTAGCTAATTTCTTCGTGACTTATATTTATGATCCCTCAAGTTCTATAGGATGATAAGACTTTGTCCAAGTCAGCAGGCACATTTTTTTCCTGGTAGTTTTTATGACTCCCCAAAAACGCGTTCTTCAGAAAATTTGTACTAAGCATTACATTCTTTTCATCAGTAAAAGCGAGTGACTCCATGTCCTACTGATTCCACTGTGCTGTTTCGTAATGTATAGTAAATACAAAAGTAACTTTAAAAATATATAGTATGCATTTTCAGAGGTCTCAAGAAAGGGCATGAACAAGGGCACGTGCCTATGCATCAAGCAGGATACTGCTCTGTAGATTTTTAAAAGAGAACTGTTAGAGTAGCTTTCGCTCTGTCTGCTCCTTGATTAAATCTTGATTAAAATCAGTGCTGCAGTTAGAATGGGAAGCAGTCTTCTCCTTCCTTTCCCTGTTGTACGTAACATCACTTGATTGCTTAAGACAGTTAAAGGTGCTTTGGTAGTAAAAGGACAGCAAGATTAATGGGCAGGCATTTCCATAGTAACAGCAAAGCACTCTGGGAGACAGAGCCACTTGGGGGTGGAGCTACATATGACAGGATTTCAGCTCCCATGGCAACAGCGTAGTGGGGATGAACAGCTATAAAACTTAGTAAAGGTCCCTTTAGTGGAGACAATGTATAATCAGAGCTGTCAATCTATTTTCAAATCCAAAGTTAAATAAATCAAATTTGAGGCCACGAGCTGATGCAAAACATTTAAAATACACTGTACATCCACTGAAAATTTCTGAAGCATAAGCACAAATAGTTTAAGAACTATCCAATTGTGACAACTTGTTAGTTTAAAAAAATCCAATTACCAAGATTTTCGTCCCAGAGTAGTTGCAGAAAATTACACAATTAGAGCAATTTTTCTCAGCTGCTCCACTACAGAAAATGAAAGTAATTATACAAAAATAGTGTAAAATACTTTTCACAACTCGTGAGTTAGATTTTTGCTTTCTTTAGAAGAAATTCTGTTTTACTCTGTAAATAACCATCTTAACCAAAAGTTGAAGAGAGACAGCAGTAAAAAGAGAATGCAATAGCTAAAAGAATAAAGAACAGAGCAAAAGATGAGTGAAATACTAAATGACTTGGGAGAAGCTGTAAAGAATTCAGAAAGACCTAAGAACCTGGCATTCCAATTAAAATGAGTAAAAGGAGTTTGACACAGAATCGTATTCCTCCTGCTTTTATTAACATCAGAGTTGAAGTTTTGAAGGTCTCCTTTGTTCTATACAAAATTATAATGCATTTGGGGAGCTCACCATCCGCTTAGGAATAGGCATTATTTTCTATACAGGCCTTTTGAATGAGGTCTACACAGCCAGTGAAACAGAAGGTTGGAAATTATCTGGTGAACTGGGGATTAATTACAAATCAAGTCCATTAAGGTAAACCTGTATGTTTGTATCTGCTCTTTATTAAGAGTACTTGTTACCTGGAATTATTTGCTGAGATTTTACTGAGTACTCACTATAAGTTTAGAAAACAGATATTAGTGATTCAACCTAGCTTCTGCTCTGGGTTACCTATTCTCTAACTGTACTTTATGCCCAGTAGCATCTAGATGCCAATTGTCATTTAAGTATGGGAAGGATCTGGCCCCAGTTGTCTCAGAGAAAAATGATGCCTATTGCTAAGCATCTGACATCCATATCATACATCTGGAAAGGAAGGTTTTCTATGAAGAACATCTATGGGATTGCCTGTCAAACATCAGCACCCATAATCTGGGAGCTGTCCTCCTCCCCTACCATCCACACAATTAGTATTATTGTGCTATGACCCTGATTCCTTGTCTATAATTAATTGATCTAAGAATGGGCACCTAAGTCCCACTTGGCTATCAAAGTCACTACCCAGGATTTTGGGATTTGGGATTTGAATCAGTCTCTCACCAGTGACTAAAGCTATATGATGTAAAATTCTAGAGCTATTAGTGACCATGGGTTTTTTTTGTTTGTTTGTTTTTGTTTTGTTGTCATGTGGCTAAAACTTCAAAAGAAAAGAATAAAAGCACCAGAGAAAAGCAGAGACAAAAAGTGGCAACTTCATATAGATGGTATTCAACTCCAGTCCAGTTGTTTCTGAAGTCCAAGCTATCTCAAGCTGGGTTTCTACCTCTTGCAACTCAGAGTCCTAACTAATATAACAGCCTGTTCCCAAATCCTCTAAAAATCATGATAAAAGGAAGAAAGTGGAACAACCAGTTAGATAGAAAACACGTTTTGGGAAATAATGCAGGGACAAAAAGCAATTGCAAGGTTTTACTTTATTTGCAATTCAATGGTTCGTGAGGAAGGAAAGGAAGCTCACAAGCCATTACAACCAGGAAATAATCAGAAGAAACAAGACCAACTGGAATATAAATGCAATAAAATTACAAGGTGCATGCCATCTTTTCTAATTACCTGTAGAGGATGTCAAGAATATGAGCTGAAATCTTAATTTAGGTTACTTGCTTTGTGCTCCCTACTGTAGGTTGTGCTAGGTAGGCTCTTTAAGAACTCAAGGAATATTTGCACACTTAGAAGACTAGTCCAACATCCAGATAATAGGAACTGTTAAAATGGAGAACATAGAAAATGTAGGGGAAGCTATGATTCCAGACAGCTCCTCTAGACTGAAGGAGTTTCCAGATTGAACAGGGTCACGGAGACTCAGCACAATAGATGAACATAAATCTTCACCAAGACATTTACTGGGAAATTTGGAACATCGGGGGCAAAGAGAATCTTAACTTTATCTCCAGAGAGGAGAAAAAGAAACAGTTAATATGCAAAGTAACAGAAATCAGAATTTCTTCCAATATCTCAACAGCAAGTCAGTTGCAGCAATGCCTTCAAAATCATTTCCAATCAAGACTTCTGTATCCAGCCCAGCAAAAAAGTGTAGAATGAATACATCTTAGATATGCAACATCTCAAAAATGTACTTCCCAGACATACTTTCTAAGAACACTAGTGACAAAGGTGTACCACTAAAAGAGGGGAGTGAATGGAAAAGGGAATAAGAAGGCAAAGGGATCTGTAGGACTAGGGAGATCCCAGGATGACAGCTGTGCACCAGATTTAGAGGGCCACTATCCACATCAAAGCAGGTTCAAAAATTACTTACTCTGGTTCTGTGTCTATAGCTACTCTTCAGAGTGAAAAGATAGGTGAAGTGACAATCAGCAGGATTCTATTTATTTATTGCTGTGGCAAATTGTCACAAATATAGTGCCTTAAAACAACATACATTTATAATATAGTTTCTGTGGGTCAGGAATCCAGGTACAGATTTAATAGGTGCTCTACTCACAAAGCTATAATCAAGGTGTCAGTCAGGACTGGGTTCTTTTCTTAAAATCAGGGTGCTATGTGGTTGCTGGCAGATTCTACCTTCTTGTGGTTGTAGGACTAAGGTCTGGTTTTCTTGATGATTGTCATCTGGGGCCACTTTGAGCTCCTAGAGGCCACCTGCAATTCCTTACCACATGGTCCTCTCACAACATGGCAGCTTACTTCTTCAATGCCTGCAGGAGAATCTCTCTCTGAGGAAAATTGAATCTTTTGTAATGTAATCTACTGAAGGGCATGGCTATCCCATCACCTTTGCCGTATTCTATTGGCTAAAAACAAGTCATAGGTACTGCCTGCCCTCAAGGAGAAGGGATTATACAAAGGCATGATTCATTGGGGTCACCTTAGGGTTTATCTACCACAGGAACTATTGATGAGATATACAGTGAAGATGGTACATGAAAGAAATTGAACGATAAGGCAATAAAGAAGTATTTTCTAACATTAATGGCCACATTGATGTCTGATGTTCTTCTAATCAACATATTAGCAAGAACCTTCAGATGGCTGCAATACAGGAAAAAAATATGCCCAAATGTCAGGAATTATAAATACATACGTCCTTTCACTGAACATGATGAGAATTACCATGTTGTTGATTATAGTAGTAGATCCTTCTTTTATATTGCTGTATAGCGTTCCCTTGCATGGCTATACCACACTTAAGTTGATAAATGTTTTGTTTGTTTCTAGTTTTTGGCTCTTATGAATACTGCTGCTAGGAAAGCTTCTCTGTGTGTTTTGGTACACCTATATATTAATCTGATAAAAGTTATCTATAAAAATCTGTAGTAAACAATATTTAATGATGAAATATTGAAAGCTTCTCTTCTGAGATCAAGAATGAGATAAGGATGTATAATATGACTTCTTTTAAAGATTATAGTCAAAATAAATACCTAGAAAAAGATTTAAAAGGTAAATAGATTAGAGAGGAAAAAATAAAACTGTCATTATTTTCAGATTACATGATCCATATATAGAAATTTAAAAAATACAGATAAAGTATTACAACTAATAAGTGAATTTACTAAGGCCAGTATATAAAAGTGGCCCTATGCAGTGTATTTATGCTGGCAAGAAATAATGAACAATTTTAATTAAAAATTAATTATTTAATTTCTAATAAAAATGACAACTGCTTAGAAACAAGTGAAATAAAGCATATGTAAGACTTCTACACAAGAATTACTATACATACGGAGATAAATACAGCCTAAATAAATTCAAAAGTATACCATATTTGTGGTTTTGCAGATTCAATATTGTTAAGATGTCAGTTCTCACTACATTAACCTAGAGATTCAGCACAAGCCCTATCAAAATCCTGGGAGGTTTGGTTTGAAGGACTTGACAAACTGATTCTAAAGTTTATATGAAAATTGAAAAGGTCAAGAACAGCAAAGACATACTTGACAAAGAACAAAGTTGGAGGACAAAAAAACATATTGTAAAACTACAGTAATTAAGATAGTGTGATAATGGCACAAGAATGGACAAATAGACCAACAGAAGAGAATAGAGCCCAGAAATAGACCTACATATGTGCAGTCACTTGGTATTTATTTATTTATTTATTTAGCATCTGAGTTTTATTCCTCCCAGAGTTATTTATTTATTTAAATATTTTTAAATTTTCAGTTACAGTTGACATACAATATTATATTAGTTTCAGGTGTACAACATAATGATTCGACATTTGTATAACTTTATGAGATGATCACCCTGAAAAATATAGTACCCATCTAGCACCATACGTAGTTATTACAATATTATTGACTATATTCCTTATGCAATACTTTACATCACCACGATTATTTTGTAATTACCAATTTGTACTTCTTAATCCCTTCCCTTTTTTCACCCATTTCCCCAACCCCCCTCCCATCTGGCAAACATCAAAATGTTCTCTGTATTTATGAGTTTGTTTTTGTTTTGTGTGTTTGTTTATTTTGTTCTTTAAATTCCACATATAAGTGAAATCATATGGCATTTTTCTTTCTCTGTCTGACTTACTCCACTCACTATAATACTGTCTAGGTTCAACCATATTCTTGCAGATGGCAAGATTTTATTCTTTTTTATGCTTGAGTAATATTCCATTGTATATATGTATCACCTCTTCTTTATCCATTTATCCATTGATGGACATACAGAATGCCTCCATATTTTGGCTATTGTAAATAGTGCTGCAATGAACAAGTGGATGCATATATCCTTATAAAGTAGTGTTTTGGGTTTCTTCAGATAAATACACAGAAGTGGGATTATTGGGTCCTCTTTGTCTTTTGTTATAGCCTTTGTTTTAAAGTCTATTTTTGTCTGGTATTTATTTTGTTTATTTTGTTTCAATTTTCATGAAATATCTTTTTCCATCCCTTTACTTTCTGTCTGTGTGTCTTTCAATCTGAAGTGAGTCGCTTGTATGCAGCATATGTAAGGGTCTTGTTTTCTCATCCATTCAGCCATGTCTTTTGATTGGAGCATTTAATCTATATACATTTAAAGTAATTATTGATAGATATGCAGTTATTGCCATTTTATTATTGATATTCTTAAAAATATTTTTTTCTTCTTCTTAAAGAAGTCCCTTTAACATTTCTTATGATAGTGGTTTGGTGGTGATGAACTCCTTTAACTTTTTCTTGTCTGGGAAGTTCTATAAGTTCTTCAATTCTAAATGATAGCTTTGCTCGGTAGAGTGATCTTTGCTGTCCTTGCTTTTCATCACTTTAAATATTTTGTGCCTATCCCTGCTGGCCTGTGAAATTTCTATTGAGAAATCAGCTGACAGTCTTATGGGAGCTCCCTTGTAGATAACTAACTGCTTTTCTCTTACTGCTTTTAAGATTCTCTCTTTGTCTTTAACCTTTGGCATTTTACTTATGATGTGTCTTGGTGTGCACCTCTTTGGGTTCATCTTGTTTGGGACTCTCTGTGCTTCCTGGGCTTGTATGTCTATTTCTTTCACTAGGTTAGGGAAGTTTTCCATCATTATTTCTTCAAATAGGTTTTCAATTCCTTGCTGTCTCTCTTCTCCTTCTGGTAACCCTGTGACATGAATATTGGTATGCTTGATGTTGTCCAAGAGGCCACTTAAACGATTCTCTCTCTCTCTTTTTTAATTCTTTTTTCTTTTTGCTGATCTGATTGGGTGTTTTCTGCTACCTTATCTTCTAAATTGCTGATTTGATCCTCTGCTTCATCTAATCTACTGTTGATTCCCTCTAATGTATTATTTATTTCAATTATTGTATTCTTCATTTCCGACTGGGTCTTTTTTATGTTTTCTATATCCATTTTTAAGTTTCCTTCCTCTTCATTGAATTTCTCACTGAGGTCATTGAGCATCTTTATAACCAATGTTTTGAACTGTGCATCTGGTAAATTGCTTGTCTTCATTTTGTTTAATTATTTTTCTGGAGCTTTGTTATGTTCTTTCATGTGGGGCATGTTTCTTTGTCTTTCCATTTTGGCTGCCTCCCTGCTTTTGCTTTTATATGTTAGATAGAGCTGATATGTCTCCCAGTCTTAGTAGATTGGCCTTATCTAGTAGGTTTTCTGTGTGGCACAGTCTCCCTGGTCACCTGTGCCAAGTGCTCCAGGTGTGTCCCTAGTGTGGGTTGTAGTTGGGCCTTGGTTGCTGTTGGCACATCAGTAAGAGGGATTGACCCTCGGGTTGATAGCTTGTGAGGACTCTCTGTGACTACAGTGGAGGAGCCATTATACAGGGGCTGATCCTATGGAGCAGAATTCACTTTATAGGACTCTAGTACTGCCCAGTCTGCCCTTTAGGTGTGTTACCTGCGGAAGTAGCTAGGTGGTGCTTCATCTCGGTTGAAGCTGGCCACCATGCCAGTCTTGGGCCTCCTAGGAAGGGCCCTGTGGCAGGCCAAGTTCAGCTGCAGCCTGTGCTCTGCCTGAGGACACCTGGCATAAGCCACAAAGAATTCTGCAGATGGCTGCCACCCACATTGGGCTTGGAGGTGCCTTGAGAGGCCAAGTTGCAAACTGAGGCCAGCTGCCACTAATGCTGGGCTTGTGGCTGCTAAGCAAGATGTATGAGGCATGCCAAGACCAGATGCTGCTTGTTTGGATTTTGTGAACCTTTGAGAGATTTTAGGAAAGTTCACAGCATAAGGCAGTCCGTTTCTATGGAAAAGCCACTGGAACAGCTTGGATGAGTCTGCAAGTTGAGTGTGGTGGGGTCTCAGGGAATCACCAGGGCTGGATGAATAGTGTTAGCCAGATTGATGGATACTCAGATATGGCAGCCACCTGTTTCTGCACATTGGGATTGGGGACGGCTCAACAAAAGAACAATGGCTTCTGCCAGCATTTCTGTGTGGGAGAAAGCTGCCCCTCCAGTCCTTGCCATGAAGCCAGTTGCCCCAAAACCAGACAATTCAATTCTTCCCTGTATGTCCCTGGTGCCTTTCAAGCTGCTGCTCCAGTGCTGGAGCTGAGTGAGTCCATCATTAAGTCCATGTGTGGTTGCTTTAAAAGGAACACCTGGGACTGTAGCCATCTCTGTATCACACAACCACAATCTCTGCTGGTTTTCACAGCCACAAGTTTGGGGGACTTCTCTTTCTGGCACTGGGACGCAGTGCTGGGGATCCTGGTGTGTGGCTAGAACCCCTTGCTCTTTGGGAGGAAATTAGACAGCCAAGATATCCCTACTGATTTTTAATTGCCACATGCAGGTATGGGACCAGACTGTTCCATGTCTCTGCCCCTCCTACCAGTCTCAAGGTGTCTTCTTCTGTATGCCCTTAGTTGTAGGGCTTCTGTTCAACTAGACTTCAGGAGATTCTCAATGATGGCTATTCTGTAGTTTAGTTGTAATTTTGATATGGTCATGAGAGGATGTAAGCACACTGTTTACCTACTTTGCCATTTTGATGAGAGAATGCAGTCACTTGATTTAAGACAAAGATGTCACTGAAATTCAGTGGAAGAAAAGAATGATTTAGCAATAAAGGATATTGAGAAACTGGATGTTCATGTAGGAGAAAATATGAAAATTGACCCCTACATCATACTATGCATAAAAATTAATTTGAGGGGATCATAGATTTGAGGGTGAAAGCTAAAATAATTAAGCCTTTAGAAGAAAACATAAGGGAACATAGCCTTAGGGGTAGGCAATGATTTTTAGGATAAAATGCATTAATCAAAAGGAAAAGTGGAAATGTTGGACTTCACTAAAATTAAGAACTTCTGTTTATCAAAAGACATTATTAAAAACATGAAAAAAGCAAGCCAAAGGAGGCAATACCTCCAGTACATAGATCCAACAAAGGACTATTTACAGAATATAAAATGAGATCCTACAAATAAGTGAGGAAAAGACAGGTAATCCAGTAGAAAAAGAGAAAAGAGTTAAACAGACACTTCATAAAAGAGATACCTTAATGGCTAATGAGCATATGAAAAGGTGCTTATCATTACAAATTAAAAAGGTGTTTATCATAATACAAATTAAAACTGCAAAACCACTACACATTCACCAGAAGTATTAAAACAAAACAAAGTAAAACAAACTAACTAACTAATTAGTTTTGCTTGTAACTAACAAACAAACAAACAAACAAACAAACAAACCACTGACAGTTCTAAATATTGATGGTGCTATAAAGCACCTGGAAGTTTTATACACTGCTAGTAGGAGTATAACTGATATGCACACTTGGAAACCATTGGACAGTATCCAATAATATACGTGTATATCCAACAGCCCAAAAATTTCAGATAACATCATTTAGGGATAAACCCAACCTAAATATGTAGATGTGCAAACCAAAGTATTTTGAATTGAATTGAACCAATAGAGGGTCTATTTTGATCATTAAATGGATAATTCATAGACCTAATCAATAATTCTTGTCTATTGGAGCATTGACCAAAATCTGTTACATAAATATTCCTGTCAGGAGTAGATGGACTTTTCAGCTACAAAATAAAAATTCCACTTCAGTTAGTGTTTTTGCTTAAAATGTAAAAAAAGTGGAAATATGTATCTGGCTTCATTTGCTTCTAACATTTATTTTACTTTATATAGGTCTAATATCTGGGACCAAACTCAGAATTGTCATCCAAAAACATATGTAAAGTATAGATTGATCACAGGAAACAAACTTGGATGTAGAGTAAAGGAAGTCTTTGTGATTTGGATGGGGGTTTTTGTGATGGTTTTAAATGGCTACATGACTTTGGGTCAAACACAACAAGAAATCACCAAGGATTTGAGGATGCTGGCTAAATAAACTGAAGCTCTCTATTAATGATTTGATTATGAGAATCGCTAAACTAAAATATAATAATAATAAAAGGTAACAAAAACCCATAAACTATAGAAAGGCTCTGTTACTGACCAATGAGTTTTCCTTGGAAACTGAGAACTCTTCACTGTCTCTGAGAAAAGGTTGGCAGAAACAGTCTAAAAGGGATAGAGGAGTATATGTCATTTTACCCAGCATCCTTACTCTTCTTTTTATTTTCCTTAATGTATATTTGCATAGCTAGTTTTTGCTTCCTTGAGGTTATATTTATATTCTACAATTTTATTTTCAGATTACCTTTTTTATTCAAATAATATTCTGCCTCAATTTGAGTATTTGGCAGAAATATTGAGGTGGCAGATTTTATCCATTACATTTAATGCTCATTCCCGCTTTCTCCTTCTAACCTTTACTTTGCACATTCTCTTTTTACCTTGTGATCCCTATTATCTCCATGCTTTCACTCACTTTTCCCCATAAAAACCTATGTGCAGGAAAAGATTGATAAATTTACTCACTGAAGGACAAAATTTGCTTCTGATAATGCTTTATGTGTGCATGAAGGAAATTGCATTCGACTACTAACAAAAAAGATATAACTTAGGTGGCTTCAGCATATAAGGGTTTATTATTTTCACGTAAAGAGAGATCTGGAAGCCAATAGTTGATGGCTTTGGTACAGTAGCTCAAGGTCTCTATGATTATCTTGACCTTTTCTTTGTGGTCCTAAGATGACTGCTCCTGATCCTACCATCATATCTGTATTCCACGTAGGAAAATGCAGGTAAGTTAGAAAGGAAAAAGGTCAGCTAAGTCAGCCACTTTAAAGATCTTTTCCAGAAGATTTTCCAGATCTTTTCCCTCGCTAATAACTCCTGCTACATGGGTCAGAACTGTGTCACATGTCTATCCATGGCTATAAAGGAGGCTGGTTGCCTAGTCTTTTATCGGAGTACATTGCCATCCGGAATAAAATTGGATTTTGTTAGAGAGAAAGTAGGGGAGAATGGATATTGTATAGGCATCCAGCTGTGCCTGCCACACGTTTTCTGTTTGGCATTCTAATGGGGGATCAAGGTTAAGGTCAAATGAATGAATCTCTAGCCATGGAATTTCATATATTGGCTAGGGAGTAGGAAGCATGAGGTGGTGAAGGCAGTTTTTACTAGGATCTCTAAATTCTCCTCATGTAGACCATAGCTTACTCTATGTCCTCTTAAGGCTGTCCTCTATAAAGTTATGACTGAGCATTAATGTGTGACTGAAAGCTTTTATTATTGAATGGATATTTATGCTGCATCGCTTCTAGGGTTGAGAGAGGCCTAGAGGAGGTGGGGGAAAGAGTGTTGGGGAAGGGAAGTGGTGGCTCAGACTTTTCTGCTTTATAGACCATATGAGTCAAACATGGGTGGTGGCTCAGATGGACCACTCTTAACAAAGTTATAATCAGAGACATAAAGGAGAAAAATCTGTTTTGAAACACTCATCGAACTGGTCTGAACAGATATCAATGAATTTCCTATAAACTGTTACTTTCCAGAAGACTAAGATTGTGTCATTGGAATGGTTCCAAGGAATAGAGGGATGGGACAAGTGCAGGAAGTGTCGTCTTCTCCAGGTACTTCTGGGACTCCCCAGGGAAGCTCTCATATCCCCAGTGATGAGCTGTGGCTGTTGCATGGCACAGTCCGGGGGGCTGCAAGTCCATCACTTTAGGAGCGCCAGTTCCACAGAGGGATTCTCCAGGGCTAAGTACACCTGCGCCCCATCACTTTGGATGTTGCCATTGCTGCCATGTGGATACCACTGGAGCTGGAAATCTTTATGTCTATGGAAATGGATCTCACCTGCTATGTCTTAAGGCCGGTGACTCTTACTGCTTTATTTGAAACTGAGAAGAAAAGTCCTCCCTATGTGCCATGCTCAGCTGTAGGAAGTCCCACAGGAAGGCTTCTTGAGCCCCTCAAATTATAGGGATTTAATATGACAGTTCTTTAGACTTCTACATACAGCCTCTTTCTGCCAGTGCATCCACGCTCCCAGGTGGGCTATGTCTAGGTGAGTTCCAGTGTCGGCCATTGTGCTTTCTTGGGAGGACCCCTCATCACCAGCAGTCAGGGTCCACTGCTGGGTCTAACTTCTCTTCTTCCCTCATGGTAAATCCTCTCAGGAGGTTCCTTTTATCCTGGTCATCATTGGAACAACCCAAACACAACTACATGAGTCTGATCTGTGTGATGGACTGGGATCAAGTCTTTTTCAGTGGAGGCTCCTTAGCAACTCCATATATCAGGAGATGTATAGATGCATACGTGTGCCTATAAGTTTTAAAACTTTTAAAAAGTCACTCAAAAGCTAAAAGTAGATATTTTTGCTTCAGAACACACCATGTTTTAAATAGGATTAACCTCTGCCCGACTGACTTTTGGTCACAAAGCTATGGCCACACTATTAGCAGAACCAGGCCCTGGAAAGAAAAAAAATCCACCTTAGTTATTCCAAGTGGGTGTGTATTGTTAGTGGTGGATAAATTCACTTGGTCCAATGCCTGTTGACCACCAATGATTCTCAATAATTTACAGAATAAAGAAGGAGGAGAGACAGATTGAGAACTAAAATATTACCACTATTATTTATAGACATCAGACAGGAGGGTATGATTTATATCTACTAGACAAGATGAATAGGTAGACTTACCTACCCCGTCACTACAGCACTTGGCTGGGGCAGGCAGGAGGAGGAATGGCGTTGCTGAACTAAGCATGCCTGGCTTTCCTTCCATATGAATCCACATCATAAATCATTCCCCCACACTAGGGACAGTGTGAGTAAAGGGCCGTGGACAGCTAGATGTGTGTTTAGGGGAAACCCCTCCTTGTGGAACCTGGAAGTGGGCAATGGCCTTTCCTTCTAAGGGTCGCCTCCTGGTTTAAAGCTGGCAGGGTAGTTATTAGACCGTCCTGCTCGCAGTTGTATATTCACATATTTGCTTTGTGTAGTTTCCTAGATTCAGTTCCCTCTTCCGGGCCTGAGCACTCCATTGTCATTCATGCTCACTCTCACTTCATAATCATGAAGTGCTCAGTAGTTGTAAGTGTGGCTTTGATGCTGGGAGATGCCATCTTCCCCTCAAAATATTTTCTTCCTCTATGACTCCGAAGAGAAAAGTTCCCATTCAGAACCGACCTCCACAGTGGAGGATGTAGTAAAGTGGATTAACCAGAACCTGCAGGGGCCCCAAGTAACTGCACTCCACTTCAAAGACCATTTGCCTAGCAAGCCCTCCATTCACTCATGGCCTTACATCTAAAGATCGTGCTCCCCCAGAATATTCTGAAGTGGCTACTAAAGGATCCTGTGAAGTCAAGGCACAAAGAGCCATTCTGTTCTCAGAAATGCCTACATTTGTACTACTGAGAGGCTTGCCCTTATATGTATATTAAATCTCCTGCTCTCTATCATGCGGATTTCAATCTAGCGGGACTGCCACATGTCTTTGTGCTCTGTACCGCACATGTGCATATGGTGCATGCTAAATATAAATGCTGTTTGGCAGGATCCTTTTTTCTCTTCCTTTGTTTCTGAAAATGCAGTGAAGAAAATATGTAATGTGTGCCCTCTCCAAAATGAGAGAGACTTTCAGGAAGTTGAATTATCTTGACAACAAGCCACACATTTTACATATTTTGGCATGTGGCAGTAGTGGCAGTTGCTTTGTTTGGTCAAACGGGCGGCTGAGCTGGTTTGCACCCTTCCTTCAGCAGAGGTCAGGCAACTTCCTGCATTGTTGAACCATTTGACTGAGTTTCCATGGGCTGGTTTTCAGATCCTGTCAATCCCTCCCTTTACTCACATACGAGTCAGATTAGGTCAGTGTATGCTACAGTAACAAGCAACTCAAAGCTCTCAGTGACACGACACAATATGTCTTTATTTCCTATTCATGCTACATATCCAATGTCAGTTGGCCTTGGGGGGCTCTGCTCATAGTCACTCAGGTCCAGGTTGATGGAGGCTTGGGCTCGACATGTGTCTCTACCATCACTGCAGCCATGGGTCAGAGATGTGGTGAGTTACACTCCAGCTGTGAGAGCTTCCTCTGGAAGTGGTACATGTCGCTTCTGCTTTCACTCTACTTAGTAATCCTAATGCTGTGCCTAACTTCAGAGAAGAGCAGGGCAGTATATCCAATCAAGTACCTGAAAGGCAGAGAGCTGTGTTTTGCTACTGGCACGAATGACTACCACGTTTCCTGCCAGAATTATGACAAGAATAGAAAATCGCTCGGGCTATTATTGAGGTGCCCAGATACTTTCTAGGTGCAGCAATGGTGCTGTTGAAGGTAGAGATCAAGACACCACGGGATTAAAGCTATTCCATACAGGCACCTCTTAAAATAGTGCTTAGATTTTTAAACAAGTGTCATAGCTTAAAGAAACCTGAATTAGGGATAGTAAGGTGAAAAACACAAAAGCACAGACGCATGCTCCACTTTCAGTTTCTAGAGCTGAGCTGAGGTCACACATGCACAGTGTCACATCCAGAATGGAACAAGTGTGAAAACTGGTACAATGCTGCTCAAGCCTTTTAGGAGCTGACCTCCTTCCTGCTTTCTCTGCCAGGCTTTCCAACATCCCCGTGAGTTCTGCTCCTGCCAGTCAAGCCTATTCTGGCTTGCCGTGGCGGGGACTTCAGCAAAGCTGTTATTGCAGACAGTGTGGTTTGTTAGATCTTAAGGACTGTGGAAAGTCCCAGAGCCACTTAGCAGGTGAAGAATCATGACTGTGTCTGTGCCAACTTCGAGGGCCTAACATCTCCGGACTGATTGCAGTGAGCATAGGAAAAACCCGGAGGGGATTTCAGATTCTGAGGGCAGTTGAGAGGGCTCTGCCTGGTGACACTGATCATAGCTGGCAGGGGGCCGCTTGAAGGGAGGCAGTCGGCCTGTTGCTCCTCATGACCTGCCCCCAACAGAGAGCCCTCCATGTAGCAATGGAGGAGAGCTAAAGAGAAGCGCCGGGAGCTCTCTGGAGAAACCGAGGAGAGGTAGCCAGACTGATTTGACTGTCCACGATTGCTTGGCGCAATGTGAATCTCAGCAATTTTTAGGAGGATTCTGCTAATGAATGTGGAACCAAGGGACTGGCAGCTCCATTTCCTCTGGTATTAACATTTTTTCCTTTATTTTAACGAGGAAAATGAGATTCTTCTCAGTTTCCTATCACTGAACCCGGTTTGGGAGGGTATGACATTTAACAACAGGGCTTTGAAAAATATTAAGCATTATACAAATACAAGGAATTGTTGCTGTTATAATTCTGATGAAGCACACATGCAGCTTTGAATCAGCCTTAATATTCAGGGGATATTTAAGGATTAGGAGGGACTCTGTAACTACTGCGTATCGAGTCAGGATGGCCTTCGTAAAAAGGGCCAACTAATGTGGCTATATTAAATCCAGTTTTAGAAGCTAAATACCCAAACTCTGAGTCAATAAACTGCAAACGCAGACACAGATTATGAAACTTGATCTTCTCTCATCAGATGCAACACTCTCATAAATTATAAAATATGTCAGGCGATTAATTCTAATTTGAGGCTATAACTTGATTATCTTCTTGGTGAAAGGAGAAAATGGCTTTGGGCAGGAGAAATGGTCCCAAATTTCTTAATATGTAGATGCAGCCAAAGTGAAATGGTGGCGGGGTGGGGGTCAGGACTTCCATTATATGGTAGACTTGGGGATGAATCCAGATACTTCAGGAGAAAAAACTGTGGGTGTCCTTAAATCAGCCCCTAAGGCTTGGAAAAACTACAGTTAAGCGTTATTAACTTGGATGAATTTGGGGTTAAGGTCAGTCTGAATTAGTAAAAATTTGAATTATGAACTGTTTTGAAAGACATCTACTTGCGTTCTTTTTCAAGCATAAAAAATGCAAAACTAGTGGATAAGAGAATGGGGCCAAATATAGGTCCATCAAGCTGGCTTTAATTATCCTAATTATTGTTTGCATGCAAATGATACGACTCTAAAATAGTTCATTCTTACAAGACGTGTACTGTTTGCCTTTTATATTTTTAAAATATTAATTTACTTAGAAAGACCTTTTTTGTTATTCAGAAAAAAATTTCACCCATATTGAGGATATCCCCAATTTATGATGTGCTTGTATAGATAGGAGCCATCAGGACGCCAAAACGTGTCCCTACAACCCTACTTGTCTCATTGTTCTATATACAGTGGTCAGAGGCTGCACAGCTTTTTAAGGAATTCAAAACCATCCATTATTCTGGATAATAAAGCCAGATATTAATTTATTTTAAAAAACTTCATAATTATCTAAATCTTTTATATATGAGGTCTGACAATTAAGTTCGTGAACTTATTGCAACAATGTTACTAACCTTTTTTGATATCAGAGGGATTATTCATTATGAATTTGTACCAATGGGACAAACAGTTATTTACTATTTGGAAGTGCTGAAAAGGCTACGTGAAAAAGTTAGATGACCTGAACTTTTGGCCAACAATTCATGGCTCTTGCATCACAACAATGCACCAGCTCACACGGCACTGTCTGTGAGGGAGTTTTTAGCCAGTAAACAAATAACTGTATTGGAACACCCTCCCTACTCACCTGATCTGGCTCCCAATGACTTCTTTCTTTACCTGAAGATACAGGAAATATTGAAAGGAAGACATTTTGATGACATTCAGGACATCAAGGGTAATATGACGACAGCTCTGATGGTCATTCCAGAAAAAGAGTTCCAAAATCGCTTTGAAGGGTGGATTAGGCGCTGGTGTCGGTGTATAGCCTCCCAAGGGGAGTACTTTGAAGGTGACTGTAGTGACATTCAGCAATGAGGTTATATAGCACTTTTTCTAGGATGAGTTCGTGAACTTCATTGTCCGACCTCGTACATTGTTTCCTCACCTGCTATAATAAACCAACCAGGGCATTTCTAGGCAACAAGGCAGATTAGATAAATCTGTCATTGATATCATTTATCCTTTCAGTTTTTAGTTGCCTTGCTAGACCCTTCATTTCCCTCTGTATCCTCTCCTTTCTCTTAAGCAAGTAAACAGTGAGACTTGAAGTCCACTGAGGGCAAATCTCATGAGTGTATTGTCCTGTAATGTGTCTGGGACACAGTCATGCCTTAGTACATTATTACTACAAGTACATTATTACTTAGTACATTATTACTACAAGTACATTATTACTTAGCGCATTATTGCTGCACTGAATCAGTGCGTCAGTTAGCTGTTAGAGCTGATAAACAAATTCACAGTGAGCAGTAAATACTGATAGTAGATTAATGTGTTGGGTATTATATAGGGAATAATCCTTAAACCTAGGGGAATGAATTCTGTTTTGGATTTTAGACACTGGAGCAGGCAGGTAAATGCTTTCACCCTGGGTGGGTGATTGTTGACTCTGCTCTCCTGGGTACAAGCTTTCTCTAAAATAATAGCAACAGCAACTACTATTTCCAGTTATGAAGAACCTGCTGTGTGTCAAATGTGTAATGTACCAACACTTTATTTTATGTGATCATCACAGTAACTACTTCAAGTATTATTTTTCTTTTAGAGACTGGGAAATTGATGATGAGAAAAGTCAAGTACTTGCCTAAGGTCACACAGTGAGTAAGTGGGGGTTTACAGAACCAAGTTCTGACTGCCTCCAAATAACTGTTCTTTCCATGTCACTACTCCACCTATTCTTTCTATAATTGGAACTTATAAATATTTGTTCAAAGGAGTACACGTTTAGCCTCTTCCATTTGAAATCCCAAACGGACTCCCAAATAAAATATTCTAATTCCATGATAATCACCATCAACTGTCATCCACTGAGCACCTATGGTAAGCAAGTCACTAAGTTCTTCTAAAACAAGCAAATGTTCATATTGACTTCATAACCCACTGCTGTCCTGGAAATCTCAATTTCATGTCATTTCTTATCTGTGAATGCTATTCATTAAGTGTGTAATACTTTTCATATGAATACATTCAGAAATCAGAAACAAATTATGTTTTGGACCATGTACAGATGTTGTGGTTATTGTAGCTATACACCATGGTCCTTGCTATGAAAGAATTTGCAATTCACTTAGAGACACAGCATTTATGTCTATAAATAAACAACAATGTGAATGCATTTATGACATATCCAAATGAGGGATGCAAAAAATAAATATCGTCAGAGTTCAGAGAAGGGAGAGTTTAACAGACTAGAGCAATTGGAGAGAGTTTTGTAGTGAAAATACTGAGAGGAATGCGGAGAAATGAGAGATATGCAGGTGTAAGAGAAGGCAGTGAGGAGTCCCTATAGCCAAGATCCATTCGCATTAATTTTGGCTGTGAATCTGGCCACACAGGGCTTTCATATGGTGATTCTTTGTGCCCCAAATTCCTTTTGATGTTAAACATGTAAACAAGTTATATTTGATTTAGAAGAAGGGAATGGTATTTTCTCAACCAGTGGAATTCACAACGGCAGGGTATTGAAAAGTTAAATGTAATATATAGCTAGCTGGGTCAGAGGCTTGGATAGAATTTTCACTACTAATACATTAGCAATAACACATCAATATAAAGAGAACCAAAGATCAATCTTTAAGTTGAAACTGTTATGGAACATACTTTATGATCATTTTTTAAAATCTATCTAACTATCTGGAATAGTCTCCAAAATGTTTGTATTTTCTTTTTAAAAGAATTGCCTCTACGCTCCCTTTGCTATGTCTGTGGGGGTCTGGCCTGAAATGGATGTGTTATAGTGGATCTCCCAGGCTTTTATTCTGTGTTAAATGAGGTACCTTCTATTGGGCAGAATAATGCATGGTATCACGTGCCTTGCTATGGAAAACAGAGAAGTTTTTCTGGGAGTTCCAGGACCCGTTATCTGCAGCCAGCATTTCTGAATGTTTGCTCTATGGAACATTAATCTCACAACGTACTTCACATGAAGTGGGTTCATGCTCAAGTAAAGTTGAGGAAATATCCTTTACTTGGCAATTTGCAAAGCAGAGCAGTATACCCACAGCTCTGGTAAATCCTGTTGTGGGCCTTTTAAACTTTTTAAACCTTTTAAACTTGGTTTAACTCAGTGTTCTTTAAAGTTATTTGAATATAAACAATCTCTGTTCCTTCCTCCACCTTGTTCCCCCCATAAGACACTATTACACGTAAGAATTCGACAGGACTGGGGAAGACGGAAAACCACGCCAGCTACTTTAAGGGAGAAACTTGAATAGAAGAAACTGGTAACAGGTGTTGCAGTACTAAAAAATGTGAAAGAGAACATGATAGATCTTGCAGATAATAACTGCAAGAAGGGAAGAGGTTGGAAGTATCAGAACCTAGAAACTTGGAGGAGGGGACATCACTCAACGGCTGCTTTTAGTTCAGGATGTTGAAGGCAGAGCACCTGACAAGGGCTTTGCAAGCTGGGGTTCTGCAGCTGGTACCGCTAAGCAGGGTGTGATGAGGCTGCTTCTGGAAGTGTGGAAGGAAGCTGAAAATGTAAAACAACTGCAGCTAGAACTAACTGCTGCTGCGGGGTTAAGGGCCACAGATGGAGCAATGCTGACAGGAACAGCCAGCAGGCAAACAGGAAGGAGCAAGTCTGTTCTCCCTCCTCCTGCCTTCCGGTTTCTCTCTAGCACCCCCTTTTGGCAGGATCTAACTTGGAGCCCGCCCACACAGGAGAAATGGGGCTTGCAGAGACCCTCCTCTCCCCGCCCATAGTGATGGGGGTGTGGAACTCAAAATAATAGTAATAAGGCATGTAATAATATCTATTATATATAATAATGTAATGGCTTAATTGTCACAGCCCTTTCCATTAGCTGCTCAGCGTCCACATACACCTTTCTGTACATATTTGAACTCCTGTAGAGCAACAATAACAGCTTATGCTTTTGCCTAACAAGATGAAAATGTCCTTCCTAGGAATAAAGATGTCCCCATTCTCTTATAAAGGGCGCCGCAAAGTCGTGACCGTCATTGTCTTCACCTCTGGAAAATGTTGCTTTTTCCTCAAACTCAGTCATGGACCCATTAGAATATTTTGTAACTGAAGATGAAATTGTAAAATTATCTAGCACCAATAATATTTATATAAAATCATAAAGGGAAAGAACTAGAATGGGAAAAATAAATAGGCTTAGAAACATGTAAAAATTTGTTAGGAAATATTATATTTTTAACTACAGTTGTTTAATTTTCTTCAAGGTTAACTTAGATATCAAACTTCTAGATCTTATTTGAGCCTAGTTATTCACAGGATGGAGTAAAGCGGAGAGCTTCCAATTCATCAGTGAATTTAAACTGTGTAGATAACCAGTACACAAAATTTATTTAAGGCCAAATTTTTTTTTTTTTTTGCCTCATTCTAATCACAGTTGTTTCAGTTATAAGCCTTCTCATTAATAATTGGTCCTGAGTCCCATGCTAGAGATTTCCATTGGCAACAATATTGATATGGAGAAATCTGGCAACAGACTTTGCAAAATGGAGGCTGTTACACTATCTGGGTCATATGTAGTTTTAATGTCATAATGTAGTTTTAAACTTGGACAGCAGCAGCCGCAGCTTTTAAAAATGTGAAGCATGACCTTTGCAAGCACACTCTAGGTTTCCACAGTATTCTCCCTTTCTTTGAGAGACTAACAGATGCCTCAACTGGTTTTAATAGAGGGCTAGCAACCAAGGGAGTAAGGAGAAAAGGTATAATGAGATCAGAGAACTTGGTTTCAGTTATCACTAGTAGCACTTAACCCCTGTGGAGAGTAATTTGCATCTTAATGTGCCTCACCTTCACATATAGAGCTGTCTTTTCAAATTGATCTCAATAACTATATCCTGCTGCCTTTCTCAATATACACAGGATAAATGGCACACTGCTCTCTGTGCCAGCAGTTACAAGTGTCACAAATCCATCTTTGGGACCTACATAGTGTTTTTTGGAGACAGATACGCATTTTTAGTTACAGTCAGGTTATGTCATGGGTCATATGAATTTTCTTTCTGGAGCTCTAAGTTCTGAAAAAGCAATGGCTTTTAGGTCTTTTGAGTAGAGTAAATGTGGTGCAAAAAATATGTATGCATATTAGGGTGCTGGAAAACCACTTCTGCAACACGCACTTTATCTGAAAGGTTGTCTGAGTATTGTAGACCCACATAACATATAACATGAGATTTTAGGAAGGGAAGCAGGAGGACGCAGGTCCCAGAACACAAAGATCACACAGAACTTAGATGTGACAGAGTGCTTTGCCCACCAGCTGGTCAGAATTTTTGGAGCTGGATCTTTAATTCCCTTCGTCTGCATTGGGTTTAGAGGCCTAATCTGAGTTTAGAGGCCTCGTGTCCTGAGGGGTTTCTAGATCTGTCCCTCCGGTGTAACCTCAGGTCAGCTGGTCTCCCCTGGCTTAAGTCAGCACCAGCTGAGGACCCAAGTTGACTGACTGCTGCTTGGGGCAGCTACTTGTCATCTAGGGTAGTGAGTCCACAGCCTGACGTAATCTGTCTCATAACTCCCTGCTTGAGTCTTACAGAACTGGGAGGCTGCTGCCTTAATCAATAGCCATTGTAGCGTGTGTTTTAGCCTCTAGTCCCAGGATTGTGTGTGTCAGATCCAACAACAACTTGTGCAAAATCTCGAATGGAATTAAAACTGAGTTAGGGATGGAGTGCTTAGCAATATGTCTGCCACATAATAGGTGCTTCGTAAGTATTGCTGCTACAGGGAACAGATTAGGCATGGTCAAGTGGACAGAACATTCCAATGGCTGAACAAGCTAGAATAAACAGAAAAATATGATGGCCCTCCTGGTCTATCAGCCCCACCCTCACTGGATCATCTAACAACTTGGGCCCAAATTCCTGAGGACTTCTAGGAAATTACCTGGAACTCTCATCAGTTCATGGCTGGTGGCCAGGGGACCTTGGTTTGGTTGTTCGAGCATCTGCAGTTGGACAGGAGTTCTATATCACAGGTCCCTTTCAATTTTCTTACCACAGATTGTCCATCATGAGTTCTTCTTATCACTGAACCACTCTCTCAGGTACCACAGTAAAGTGTTTTTTGTCCTTTCATACTTTTCTGTGTTCTGGAGATTTCAGGCTGGCTGAACAAATTGGACAGAGAAAGAGTGACCTGCTTTTATTGAAACCGTGATCTCTCATTTTGAGAATTATTTCAAACTTCATTCTCCAATCATTAAGTCCTTAAGTCCCTTTGGAGGTACCCAATACTTCAGCCATGTTTGTGAAGGAAGCGACATACCCACCATTCATTCAGCTCATGAGTCTCTGTTTTTCTCTACTTTTCTCTCTGTCTCTCTCTGTCTCTCTCTGTCTCTTCCTCCCACAGCTGTTGAATTAACAATGTATTGAGCTCACTGCATGCCTGGCTATATGGTGGGCGTTGGAAATACAGGGATGAACAGGATAAAGTCCCTACCTAGTGGGGGGAGGCAGACAATAAAAGCCCAAGCATAGTGGTGAGGGACATGAACTAAATCAACAGGGTATGATGACACAGAGAGGTTGTTGGGGGTAGGTGTGACTTCTAATTGGGTGACAGGAAAGATTCTTCTGAGGAGATGAAACCTGAGGTGAGAAAGAACCAGCTGTATGAGGATCAGGGAATGAATGCTTCCACTAGGAAAAGAAATGAAAAGCTCAAGGTAGAAGTGTACTCCTCCCACCCAACAGGCTCCACGCTCCTCGGTGACACGTATGAGAAGCTCTTCTATGAGTCCATGTGAGAAGGATGGATGGGTGAAGGCTGAGAAATATCTTTTGGTCACCTGCAATGCCTGTGGATGTAATTGGCGCTTCTTACTGATAGATGTGCTATAAGTGCTCTACGGGTAGGCTGGGGACTGGGTGATTTTCTTGAAATTTCCCCCCATAGTCAAATTTTTCAAGAACTAAAAATAACAAATTGGCAATCTACCCACACGTGTTCCTTTGTAGCATCCAAGGACAGTACTATAGCGTGATGGATAACATTATGAGCTGTCTCAGTTATTTGATGGGTTGTGTTATAAAAGTGAAGCAGGTTTCATCCTGGTGAAATGCTTAGTAGAGGGAGCAGTATTTTCAGCCTGACTATCTAGTTACATTTTTTTTTTTTTGCTGTTCTTCAGTTTTGTGTTTTCCTTTATGCCCAGGTAAGTACAAGTAACATACCTTTTTAGAAAGAACAAGTATCTCTGTTTGCTTGTTACTACCATATAAGAGGGCGGGTGGGAGGGGAAGGGTTTTGACAGCCATTATCTCAGTCCCAGCACACAGGCTAGTCTGAAGAATGGATATTTATGGGGTGTTCTATGGCTGGTAGAAAGAGATGCTACAACAGCTAACTTCCTCTTGACCGCCACCCACACCCCATGAGGTCTCAAAGACACAGTCAAAAAGATCAGGTAAATGCATGATCTTTATTACTCTTAAGGTGTTCATCCGAAAACTGATATGGTCCCCTGGAGACCTAGACTGGGCCATATGGTAGCCTCTCCTTGCTTCTCAATGCACTTTATTTCTATTCAGCTGTAACAATGCGATGCTCCTAGTCCATTTGTTAGGCTTCAGGCAGGCGTTTGTGGCTCAGAACACACAAGTTAGGCTGAGTGGTCTCCTTGGTGCTTTCTTCCTTAGGCCCAAACTCAAACCTGTGTGGGTGAGAAAGGTCTGAGCAGTGAGGAAAGAGAAAGAATATTTCTACCTAAGGGCCCTGTGGATAGCTAATCTAATTTGCTCAGCGGTGTCTCTTCAGGTGGACAGCTCCCGGGAGCAGAGCTGCTCCACCTCCTCATTCCGCAGAGGCAGATTCGCTGCCATGCTTGAGCTTCAGTGCCCTTCAATGGCTTGAGCTCTTTCTAAATAAATATTCACTTTCACATCTAATTTCAAGTTTGAAATTTTGTATGCTTTTTAAGGAATGCACCCCAAATTGCATGAAATTCCGGTCCCACAAAGGTGGGGCCTGCTCCTACATACCCAGAGGGCTGCCACAGGAAACCACTGAAGTGTACATGCAGGAACTGAGAGGAAAGACTGGGTCACGGGTATAAAGTTAAATTATACGCAATGCCAAGGTCGGGGGTCTAGGCAATTCTACTGTAGGATCCTTTAAAAAGCAGAACATAGGGCAGGATGAATAGTTGCAAAAATAGTATAGAGAACATCTGTTTATGTTCCATCCCGATTCCCCAATTGTTAACATTCTACATGGGCCTTATTCTCTTTCTCTCTCTTTTGCCAGCTCCCCCACACACAGTTTTTTCTCATCCACTTGAGAGTGGGTAGCAGACAAATGACCCATTACTCCAAAACTCTTCAGTGTATATTTATTAAACAGAAGACATCCTCTAATAAAGCCACAATGTACCCATCAAAATCAGGAAATTAACACTGATTTTATGCTAATGTATAATTCAGTGATCCCATTAAAATTTCACCCATTTTCACAATAATGTTCTTTACAGGTTGAGAATCCAAACCAGAATCACAGGTTGCATTTAGTCATCATTTCTTTTTAGTTTATTTCAACTGAGACAGTTCTTTAGTCTTTTCTTGCCTTCATAATTTTGAAGTGCCCAAACCAATTACTTTGTAGAATGTCCCTACATTTGTCTGATTCTTCCACAGGATTAGATTAACATAATGAATTTTTTTAAAGGCATAACACAGAAATGAGCATATGCACATGATGTTGATTTGTTCTATTACTGGTGATATTAACTTTTTTCACGTGGTTAAGATGCTATCTGCCAGATCTTTCTGTTGTAAAATTAATAAGTGTTTCATAGAGTGCTACTTTGAGGCTATGTAAATATCTTGTTCCTCATCAATTTTTTACTCACTAGATTTAGCATTTATTGATGAATCCTGCCTAAATCAATTATTATCATGATGATCGCCAAATAACAATTTTATGTAATTCCATCATTCCTTCTACATTTGTTAGTTGACAGACTACTCTAAGGTAGACTTTTTTAAAACCCTATTTACTTATGTATTTGTTTATATTTGTACAACTCCATGGATTCCTATTTTATTCAATGTGTTATGATCCAATACTGTCATTATTTATTTTAATGCTCAATTTGTCTCAGATTTGGCTAGTGGAACCAGTTCAGTTAGGAGCCTTTTAACCTGTTCCTATCATTCTTTGAGATCGTCCTCATGTTCTGGCACAAAATGTTCTAGGCTTCTCTGTACTTTCCTTGTTCTAGCGCTAGAAGCAGCCATTTCTCTAAAGTTACATGCTTTCTTTTAGTGGAAAATGGTATTTAAAAATAAACGTTTGGAGTCTAGGTGTGCTTGTTGCTTCTAGGTCCTCTCAACAGAGAGCTAGAAAATAGATGTACTTTCTAGAAAATAGATGTACACATACACACCTATAGTTGTTTCCATATTTTTCTATCCATATATATTAAAACCATGAGTTTATACAGATACCTCCCAATTATAATATGATATCACAGGTTTATTCTGGCCTTCCCCTTTCCATATTTGAAGACAGTGAGAATCCTGGCTCCCATAATCCTCGGTCCCTATTTTCTCAGTCCCAAGTATGTCGTTTTCTCAGCCTCTTGTATGCAATCAACCTCCAGATCACATATGCCATCTCCTTAGCCCTGTGCTACTAACTCACACCAGTTGAAAATTACTATCCCCAGCACATACCTTTCAAGAGTTCCCCTGCTCCAGATCCAGTGGTACTTAGATCAAGAGCTATTCATCTCCTGGTCCTGACTGGTCACTAGTCTCGAGTTCTCTGCTAGACTTAAACCAGTCCCCAGAGGCTGAAAGTTCTCTCCTAGCCCTGGGTGCATATAGGCCAGGAGTTCCCTTTAGCTCCAATAATGGATCCATCAAGAATTGATATTTCTCCTACCTATTTACCCCCATGTGTGCTGGTTGAGAATTCCCCAAGGTCTTGGCTTGTTTTTCAAGAGTAACCCCTAAGGCCCAGAAGTGCCAACTCATGCTACTTGGGCACTGGACAGAGGTTCCAATCAATAATTGAAGTTGATCAGTAAATGAGGGGAATATGCCCAAGATATTGTGAAAATATCCTTTATTGATCAGGGAAGAGAGAGTCAACAGATTATGCTTGAAGGTAATCATGACAGAGAAATGAAATCATTTTATGCTTAAATCCTGTGCTGGTCATTTTCCTGTTTGCTCTCAGATCTATTCCCCACTCTTCCCCTGTTCTGTATTATAGCCAGCTATATATCCCAGGCTGGCTTGCAATTGGATTCCATCTAAATTTGTTCAGTGGGAGGCACTGAGCAGAGATTGGAAAGAAGGTGGAAGAAGCCGGGGTAATTTCCCATTTCTCTTCTACTTTGGGCAATATCTTCATCAGTGGCTATTTCTCCTTTATGACTCTAGTTTCTGTTTAACAGACTGCCTTGGTTCTGGATTCTTCTAGTTGACCTATATTTTTAGGTTCTCAAAACACCACCTTCTCTCTTTGTCCTACCAACCCCAAGAGTGGTAGTGGTCTCCTGCCACGTCTAATTTCATTTTTTATTTAATTTTTAAAAGACTTTTATTAATATATGGCTAACATAGAATATTATATTAGTTTCAGGTGTACACCATAGTTATTCAACATTTATATACCTAAAAAAGTGATCACCCTGACAAGTCCAGTAACCATCTGCTACCATACTATGCCATCACAATGTTACTGACTATATTTCTTATGCTGTACATTACATCCCCAAGACTTATTTGTTTTATACCTGAAAGTCTGAACCTCTTATTTCCTTTCACCTTTTCCTCCCTTTTTAAATTTTTCAATTACGCTTGACATTCAATATTATTTTGTATTAATTATGGGTGTACAGCATAGTAGTTAGACATTTGTATAATTTAAGAAATGATCCCCCAGACTAGTACCCACCTGGCACCTTACATAGTTATTACATGTCACTGACTATATTCCCTATGCTTTACTTTACAGTCCGTCCCATGACTGTTTTGTAACTACCAGTTAGTACTTCTTAATCCCTTTACCTTTTTCACTCTGCTCCCTAACACCCTCCCATCTATCACCCGAACAAAACTCATACCCATCTGACACCATATATAGTTATTACCATATTATTGACTATATTCCTTATGCTGTACCCTACTTTCCCAACACTACTTTTTAGCAACCAATGTGTACTTCTTAATCCCTTTCCCTTTTTTCACCCACACCTCCAACCCCCATCTTATCTGGCAACCATCAAAATATTCTCTGTATCTATGAGTGTGTTTTTCTTGTTTGTTTGTTTATTTTGTTCTTTAGATTCCACATGTAAGTGATGCTTCACTCAGCACAATACCCTCCAGGTCCCTTCATGCTGCTGCATATGGAGAGAACACATTAGCTTCCATGGCCGAGCAATATTCCATTGTACTACCTCTTCTTTATCCATTCTTTCATCAATGGACACCCAGGCTGCCTCCACATTTTGACCATTGTAAACAATGCTGCAATGAACACATGGGTGCACAGGTCCCCTTATGGTAGCATTTTGGGTTTCTTTAGAGAAGTACGAGGAAAGGGGATTACTGGGACCTTCTTTATGTCTCTTGTTATAGCCTTTGTTTTAAAGTCTATTTTGTCTGGTATAAGTATTGCTATCCCAGATTTTTTGTTTGTTTGTTTGTTTCCATTTTCATGAAATAAATTTTCCATTCCTTTACTTTCAGTCTGTGTATGTTTTCTAAACTCAAGTGAGTCTCTAGTAGACAGCATATATAAGGGTCTTCTTTTCTTATTCATTTAGCCTTACTATGTCTTTTGATTGGAGCATTTGATCTATTTACATTGAATGTAATTGTCGATACTGTGTTTCCCCGAAAATAAGACTGGGTCTTATATTAATTTTTGCTCCAAAAGACACATTAGGGCTTATGTTCAGGGGATGTCATCCTGAAAAATCATGCTAGGGCTTATTTTCCAGTTAGGTCTTATTTTCAGGGAAACACGATAGATATGTAGCTATTGCCATTTTCTTATTCATAATTTTGATCTTCTCTCCCCGTCCCCCATTTTAAAGAAGTCCAACATTCCTTGTAATACTGGATTGGTGATGATGAACTCCTTTAGCTTTTTCTTGTCTGGGAAGCTCTTTATCTGTTCTTCAATTTTAAATGATAGTTTGCTGGGTAGAGTACCCTTGGTTGTAGGGCCTAAGTTTCATCATGTTGAATATTTTGTGCCAATCCCTTCTGGCCTACAAAGTTTCTGTTGAGAAACCAGCTGACAATCTTATGGGGGCTCCCTTATAATTTACTAGTTGCCTTTTTCTTGCTGCTTTTAGGATTTTCTCTGTCTTTAAACTTTGCCATTCTAATTATAATGTGTCTTGGTGCAGGTCTGTTTTGATTCATTTTGATTGGGACTCTCTGTACTTCCTGGACTTGTATATATATTTCTTTCACCAGGTTAGTAAAGTTTTTCAGTCATTATTTCTTCAAATAGGTTCTCAATCCCTTGCTGTCTCTCTTCTCCTTCTGGTACTCTATGATGCAAATGTTGTTACACTTAATGTTGTCCCAGAGTTCTCTTAAATTATCCTCATTTTTTCGGATTCTTTTTTCTTTTTGCTGTTCTGATTGGGTGTTTCCTGCTATTTTGTCTTCCAAATGGCTGATTTGATCCTCTGCTTCATCTAGTCTGCTGGTGATTCCTTCTAGTGAATTCTTCATTTCAGATATTGTGTTCTTCACATCTGACTGACTCTTTTTTTTTCTTTTCAGTTTCTATGTTCTTTTTTATTCTTGCTATCTCTTTGTTGAAATTCTCACTAAGTTCCTTGAGTATCCTTACAACCATTGCTTTGAAATTTGTCTGGTAGGTTGCTTGCCTCCATTTTGTTTAGTTCTGTATCTGGAGTTTTCTCCTGTTCTTTCATTTAGGACATATTTATTTGTTTCCTCATTTTGACTGCCTCTCTGTGCTTGTTTCTATGTAGTAGGTAGATCTGCTATGTCTCCAAGTCTTGGCAAGGTGGCCTTATGTAGTAGGTGCCCTGTGGGGCCCTGGCACAGTCTCCCTGGCCACCTGCTCGAGGTGCTCCAGGTGTGTCCCTTGTGTGGGTTGTGTGTGCCCTCCTGTTATAATTGAGCCTTGATGCTATTGGCACATGAGTGGGTGGGCTTGACCCTCAGGCTGCCTGGCTGTGGGGTTAGGCCATGTCCACAGCTTATAGGCTGCTGTACAGGGCCTTACCCCACTGAGTGGGACTCACCCCAGTGGGTTCTGGTGTGTGTTGAGACTTCCCTTTGTGTGTGCTGCCTGTGGGGCTAATTGGGTGGTGCTCTGCTGTGGTCTGAAGGCAGACTCCAAGTATGGTTCTGGGGCCTCTTGGAAGGGGCTGCAGTGCAGGTGCAGGTCACCCACTGCCTATGACCATCTGGGGACTACCTGGTAGGAACTGTAAAGCGACCCATGGTTGTTTGCTGCCTGTGCTAAAGTTGGAAGTATGTGGGAGAGGCCACCCTGCAAACTGAGGATGACTGCCACCAGTACTGGGCCTGGGGTAGCTCCGCAAAATGCCAGGACACCCTGAGGCCTGATGCCACTTGCTGGCTCCCTTAAGGTTCAGCTACTGATAAAGCCTCGTGTGTTACGCAAGTTGGGTGAGGCAGTGTCTCAGGGAGTCACTAGAGTGGAAAGAGTTGTCACCAGGTTAATGTAGACTCTGGTTTTATGCCAGTGCTGAGTCGGGAGCTACTCAGCAAAAGTCTCAGAGCATCACAAGGCCAGTTGCCACCTGCCTAGGGCCTGTGAACTCAATAGTTTTCCACAAAAGAGTGCAATGTGGGTGGGGCTGGCTGCTCGGGAGAAAGTGCTCCCAGCACTGGGAGAGTTGAGTAGGATGGGGTCCCAGTAGAGCTCACCAGGCCAATCAGATTCAAATTTGGCCATGGTGGGGGAGGGCTAAATACAGGAATGATGGTGCCTGCCTGTTGGCTGCATGGGAGAAGGAACCCATACAGGGAAAATGGCAACTGTCCTCTGTCCCTTGCTGTGAAGTCACACATCTCAGTCTGTCCCCATATGCTTCTGATGCCCAACTAGTCACTATCCCTCTGCTGGAGTCCAAGGTGATTGACTGGGAGTTAGAGAGCCTGTGCATGGACTGTTTAAGAGGATGTCTGGGTTTTCCACGGCATTCTATCTTACCTGGATAGTTGGAATCCCCACTGTTTTTCACAGCCAGATGTTGTGGGGGCTTCTCTTCCTGACCTGTACTCTAGGCTGAGGAGCCTGCTGTGGGGCTGGGGTTTCTTGCTCCTCCAGTGGGGAACCTTCACAGCTGAGATATCCATCTTGATTCTCAATCACCACACAGAGGTTTGGGGCTGGCCCATTTTGCGTCTCCACCCTTCCTACCAATCTCAATGTGGCTTCTTTTTTATATCCTTAGTTATAAAACTTCTGTTCAGCCAGACTTCAGATGGTTCCCCAGGTTGATTGTTCTATAATTTAGTTGTAATTTGAATGTGTTCATGGAAGGAAGCATGCACAGTGTTTATCTATTCTGCCATCTTGGATCTCTCCCCCATGTCTAATTTCTTGATTGCCTCCTTTCTGGTTCTTAGTTCTTCCATCACCCGTGTAACCAATTCCCTGAATTAAATTCCTTCTGCTTTAAAACCTAGCATATTTCATGTTTTTCTCAGTTGATCCTGAAAATGGCCCAACAAGTTGACTCTCCTTAATAAACTTGTTACGTTAGTCTGGAGCTGTTGTAGCCAACTTTCTGCTATTTGGAGAAAGTCTGTCTGAGAATGAAACCAACATAAAGAAAACAGCCAAAAGACATAAAGAAGTAGATCTTGGTGATTTTGAATAAGTCCTTGATCAACCGTTACCTGACACCAGATGACCCCAGAACTTTCTAGTTACTTGAACAAATCAAACCATGTTTTTGTTTTTTTGTTTGTTTCTTTAATCACAATTGTTACATCTCTGTTTAGGTATCTTGACCATCAAATTAATTACAAATTGTAGACCATTTACTCTTTGATCCATGCAGGTGACTCAGGTTCTATTTAAAAGTCACATTAACTGATGGAACATATCTCATTGGGTGATTTATTTGCATACTTGGGCTTATTTGCATACTTAAAAGAGATTTTCTTACAGCCTCTCCCTTTTACTGGTCTTTCTTTCTTTTAATGTATGAGTCCCTTTTCTTTTCTGAGCTGCCACATTCTGACAGGGTCTCATATATCCACTGCATCAGTGGAAGGGACAAAATAAAAAATTTATGTCATCTGCATGACAGACCTGAAAAACTAGCCTCTCATTTAAATATTGCAAAAAATTGAGTTATAGGCTACATAAGTGACAGGAGAATGGGGCTCTTAATCTATGTGAAAGGAAATTGGATTCAAGTTGTTTTATCTCTTGCAGATGTTCAACATTATTTTTGTCAGCTAGTAGTTAAGTTGAAGAGAGACATCTTTCTCAAAATAGAAACATGAAATAATAATGTCCTCCAGCATCATCTCATCATGTTAAGCCATGAGATGGATGATGTCCTGATGTGAAAAGATGCAAATGATACTGAGTTTTGAAGTATTTGTTGGGAGTGGAAGAGAGGCTGAAGTTTTTGTTCTGTAGTATACTGCTTCTACATGAAAAAGATAAGGAGTCTCAGAAAATCTATTTTTAGAAAGGGGGTGTGTGTCTAGGCCACAGTTTCCTAAGTGACTTTTTTTAGATAAGAATTCAGTAAAGATGTGGGTTTAAGATGTCCCTGCAGAAAGTTGGCACTGGCTTGAGTGAGGACCCAGTGTCCTAGGAGGCTGAGCTCAGAGTGTGTTGCTTAGATTTGCTCTGATCTTACTCATGACTTGAGGGATACAAGGCTTCCCAGGGTGAGGTGCTCATGGTGTGCTGTGGCCTCTGCCTCCGTCACCCTCTTCAGTAAGTGCTCTGGCTTCTCTCTCCTGTTGTAGGTCTATTTATCACTCTTTGTGGCTCACACTTCTCATACGTGAATCATTTCCTGCCTTCTGTCTACAAGCTCAGCCCTCCCCTGAGTTAATGTACACAAGTCAGAAAGATATCATAGCAGCCCCAGACCACTGAAATCTGTGATTCCGTGTGCTCCTTGAGACATGCTACTAGTAGGCTGGAGAAACATTATAGAGCAACCCTGAACTCTGGAATGGTAGCTTCCTCTAAAGAGTAGGTTGCTATCTCAGTTTCCCTATCCGACACTATACTGCATAAACTAGGACTGGACTCCCAATCAACTTGACTGGGCCCATGAGGGCTCAGGGGAGAGTGATGGATTCTGCTCCCTCCACCTGCCTCCACAGCTGTCCTCAGAAGACCAAGCATAGTTCTGGGATGATTTCTTCAGGCCCCAGTTTCCCTTGTCCAGCCTTCCCTTACCACCTGCCCCCCCTTAACTTCTCCTGTATTTTTGATGTGTCAGCATGCTACACATCTGGTAATGACAGCTCTGACATGTGCCTCAGGACTTAGGATCCTCCCTGAACGATACACGAGCATTAGAACATAATGAACCCAGGAATGAATTGCATTCTACTTTCATCCTAACTCCTACTCTTCATTAATACATTTTTAATGTTACTATGATTTGAATTGGAATATATGTTATAAATGGCATTTATAATAATAATTATTATAGTAATAATAATTTAACTTACGTTATATACAGATTCTGTGGTAAGAATTTTACATTCATTACTCAATTCAAACCTGCAGGAAGATATTTATTTCATTAGTTTTTAGATGAGGAAAGAGTCCCTAAAAGGTTAATTTCTCTCAGAGCATATATAATAGAATTGGAATTCAAACCCATGTCTGTTTGATATTAAAGTTTGTGCTTTTAACCATGCTATTATCCTGACTCACTTACACATTGATAACTTTTTTTACAATAATTCATAGTATGAAAGCAATCTCACTGTTGGTTAAAATGAATATGTCGGGTTTCTATTTTGTTTATAGGGATGAATGGGGCAGGAAGTGGGAATGGAAACAAAACAGATTATTCTACTTAAATTTTCTTTTATGGTGGCATTTATAAAGATGTAAAAAACACACAAGAGTATCTCATGTCATATCTAGTGCATGTGTGACCATGCACACATACCCACACCTCTCATAGATTTACGAACACACAAGCTATTTTTGATGGTTTATATAAGCTGGGTGCTTTATATAAATGATCTGCTGTCTTTTTTTTTTTTCCCTCCCCTTTCTTTCACCTACCCCTGCCCCAACTCTGGTTCAAGCCGTTGTTTCTCAGTCTAGTTGTGTAGGACACAGCTCCCTGGCCCATGCTGGTATTAAGAGCCTTGCGCTCCTCCCCACTTCGCCAGTTGTCAGTCGGCCCCTCGCAGAAGCTCACGGCAGCTCTGACCGACTACTCACGCTGGCTGCTGGCCACTCACGCTGGCCACCGGCTGCTCACGGCAGCACACAGCAGCTCATGGCGGCACACAGCAGCCCATGGCAGTACACAGCAACCCACAGCAGCACACAGCAGCCCATGCCAAACTCTGGTTGCTCACGGCAGCCCAGCTCCAGGGAGAGCTGTTGTCTTAGCTGTACAGGGCTCAACTCACTGGCCCATGTGGGAATCGAACCAGCAACCTTGGTGGCTTTAGGAGCACAGCGCTCCAACCACCTGAGCCACCAGGCCAGCCCCTGATCTGCTGTCTTACAGTCGAGTTTCCCAAAAAACAGAGCAGAGCCTGAGGCAAGGAATAAAGTACTGATAACATTTTGAGGTACAAACCCAGGGCAGCAAAAGTGAAGAAAAAGTAAAGGGAGGTAAGAGCAATGCTAGCAAGAGCAATGTGAAGCAATGCTAGTGCTTCGTAGTGAGCACAGAGGACAGAGCAGGATGCTCAGCAGGTGTGTTTGCAAAGCGATATGGGGCTTTTCTGGAAAAACTACAGAGAAACCAGGCCTCAGAGTTGTTGATTGGAGAGCAGAAGGTGGGGCAATTTATTTTCTTGTATTCTTCCTGTATCTGTTTTTCCACTGGTTAAAGTTTGTCCGATTGAAGAGTTAATTTCCTCCCACTTTAGCACCTGCCGGAATGTGAGATCCTAGGCTTTGGGATGTTGTGTTTCGTTCCAATCTGGAAATAGTAGGAAGACTGAGTAACTCTGAGAATGTGTTTGGTTGGCTCAGTTGTGTAAACGTAGCCAAGGAAGCTGTCCCGGGCAAATAATTGGTTGGCCCCAGTGGAAGGCAAGCAGGCAGAGCCTGTAGAAGGAGGTGCATGACGTTTGTGGGTGATGTTCCCACTTATAATTCACAGCAACCCTGTGAGGAGAGTATTATATTTATCACTTTACAGCTGAGGGAACAGGCTGATTTGCCCAAGATTTCATAACAGAGAGCAGTCAAGCCAGAGTTTGAAACCATATCAGTTTGCTTTCAAATTCTATGTTCTGTCCAGTATGTTATCTAGATTTTCCTGCATGCTTTAATTTACATTTAAAGGGAAATTGATGAAAGTAATACCAAGTTCTTATGGAAAATAATGAAAATAGAAAGAACACAGCAATCGTCTATAATCTGTAGACCCAGAAATAATCATTTAAAAATAATCTTAGTTTTTCTATGATATAAATTTTTAGTTTCTATAATGTTTTTACATATGTGGACCAAAAAAGGGGGGTTCTATGGAAAGGAACCTCACAGGGTGACCTGATCATAAATTCCTAACTGGGCAGGTCAGGACGGGGGGCGGGGAGGGCGGGTTAGGCGTGCTTCAGGCCGATCGCTTCCTTCATACCAGAAGCCTTCTGGGAGGCTTCTCTTGGCCTTAAGCAAACCCTGTCCGTTGTTACTGTGCATCTAATGTAACACACTTTTGAAATGCTCCCTTTCAGACTCTTCCTTCTGAAGCGTGATCTTAACTAGGCTGTGATCCCATCCCCACCTTGCTTTCTCCCACCTTCATGTAATCTTCCTTAGTTTGCTCCTTAGTTTGCTCCTCAGATTCATAAAAGTAACTGCAAAACTGTTATTCTCTGGAGCATTTGAGATCTTGCTCCCCAATGTATGTCGGCAGTTTGGCTCAAATAAACTCTTATAAAAATTCTCTACCTGCTTGTATATTTCTTACGTTGACACGTAGTTGAAATGATAATGCAAATACTGTAGCTTATGCTCTTGTAATTGATCAATCTAGCAAAAGTAGTATCCTATGTCAATAGAAACTTTTGTGAGTCCATAAAAGTACCTAGATATAGGACAATATGCTTTGGAAGCAGCAGGTCTATGATCCATTCTCTCCCTTTACTGGGGAGAGAAGGTGTGTTCCTAGGTAAGAAAGATGGCAAGTAAACTCGTCTAATCTTATAAACACACTAATGACAGACCTCCCAACAAACTAAGTGATTTTTTTCTGGCAGAAGAGCTCCTGTCCATGGGATGCTTTTAGCAGAATGTACTTAGTCCCTAGGATTTCTTAGGTAAACAAACCCGGAATCTACAGCTTTACAGGGCATGGCTTTCTAGAAAATGTCATGTACATTATGTACATATCTGAGTATAAAATGGAGATGTTTCAGATGTTTCCTGAACTGGGTAACTCTTTCTGGGTAAGTTAGATGGCTACCTAACGTTTTTAGAGACCTTGTCTATTATTTAGGACCAGAGCACCTCTCAGGGAGGAAGGAAAAAACCCAGGGAGTACAGCTAGTGGTTTTGTACCCCTCCCTGCTGTATCGGTGACTTTTCATTACTTGTATCTTTGAAAGTATTAGTAATGCTTGGTACTGGCTAAGCTGTCTGATGTGTGTGCTTCTTATTTGACAATTAGATCTTGGTTGTGTCTTGCGCTATCTCAATTCATAATCATTTCCTCACTGATGACATTTTAACTATATAGTAATAGTTTGAAGCTTTAAATTTTACTGAAATACACAACTTTGATCAAATTATTGTGTTTTATGTCATTTCTTTTGAATGATTCCAAGAGGACTTTGCTATTCTATACTTTTAAATAGCTACAAGAGGGAAAACCTCTACAAGAAGACAAAGGTTTGCCTTACCTCCTGTTCTTGCTACTACAAGGAGAAAGAGAGAGATCAAAGGATGAAGAGGAAACAAAAGGAGGCAGAAGTAGGAGCAGAAGGAATCCCTTCTGTGAGCCTGGCTTCTTTCTTCACTCCCTCGGGCATCATTCCTGCCTCAATCCGTCCATTCCTAGTTCTTGCGCTAGAAACCCCACTCTTGCTCTGGACCCTGGCCTCCTGGAAGGCATAGACAAGCTCTCCCAGCTTCTCCCGTTAATGATTAACTCCTGCCCAGGCTGGAGAAACCTCAAGTAGCTTGGTGGTTCAGCAGGGGAGATAAACTCCTGGCATTCCAAATTGGAACTGGTGGTTTATAGCACATCTGGATTCTTTATCTAGGGTTCATGGAGAGAATTTGGGAGAGAGGGTCAGTGAATTTGGAAGAGTAAATGTATAACTTCATATTCACTGGTCTCTAACCAAAATTTGTCATTTCTTTCAATTTTAAATATAAGCCAAACAATAATAATAAAACACAAACTCTTCTAAAAGTCACCTGATTGAAGCAAGTTGCAGTGGTGTGAGTTTTCTCTTACTGAGAACTGACTGGGGGCTTCTCTGATAATTTGTTTTCTATCACTGAATAAGGATGGTCCCTTGTTCCCTTTATCTGTTCACATTTTTTTATGGGGAGGAGCAGCATGTGATATAGTGGAAGAACACTAGGCTGAGAATCAGTCCACCTGGGTTCTGAGCTTTGCTCTGGTTGCTGGTAAATGGAAGGGTTGCACTCGATGCTCTTCATCCCTATCCGCGTTGCCTTCTAGGAATTTTTGAGCATTAGATGGGAAATGTTACTCAATAAATGGAATGTTTCACTGCTAGTGAGGACGTGATACTATCACCACCCCTCCCTACATTTCCAATGAGCTGATGAAGTGGAAAACTGACTGTGGGAAACAGCACATAATCCTGCCTCCTCTGTGACAACCCCCGACCCCACCCCACCCCAAGCTTTCTGGAGTATACTTCTAGGTAGTACGAGCTGGCCATGGAAAATTCCACCCAGTCACTTTCTTACAGATGTGTATAGAGCATTAATTATGAACATAAAATGCACTCTAATCATTCTGACACTTATGTCAGTCACAAAGTGACAGTCATGCCAGAGCATCACGTGAAAGGCTACCCAGTGAACACCCTAACCAGGCAACTCCAGACGCAGGGGGGAGTGTGACTACCTAGGCAGTTCTATTGGACTGCAGATGGGTGTGCTGCACCCCGTCTTGAGCATAAAATCAGAGCTCTCTGACGGCTCATCACTCAGGCCTCAACTGAGGAGCTGTGCGCCACATCCGCACTCATCCCACACAGAGCCCTTGAAGCTTTGCCTCCTGATGGTCTCACCTGCCCCGCCTGATGCCTGACGCTACACACCCCAGCGCCATAGGGACTCTCGCTGAACATTGGACTCTCTCTCATTCTTCTTTTGTAAGACTCTCTTTCCCTTGCCTAACCTTGTTGCGTGGAAACCTGTGTGACTCTCCTGTGTGAAACCGCTCTACCTCGACTATTAGAGGCTATCCTCTAGGTGGAGCCTTGCTTCATGCCCGTGGGAAACCAGGTCAATAGGACTAGATCCATGGCTTTATTTTGATAAAGTCTGACATTGTGGAAAGACACGAACAAGGATGAGACTGGTCCCGCTCATGACAAGGTGAGAGAAAGTTGGAGGTAAAGGTGGAGGGAGACCCGGGAAATGCTTTGAACTCTGATAGCCAATATTAAGCAACAAGATATCCCTAATGTATCTGTAGAGACATCTAATGTGGTTGTCCTCTAAGCTGGGTACCAGGATACTGCTCTCACCCCTCCAATCTCAGACGGAGAGCAATATCCATACATGTGATGATTGATTTCACAGTGTTTTATTCCTAAAAAAGAGAAGCTGAAAATTTGGGTGAAGATGCCCTTGTGTGTTGCTGGGGAGGGAATATTAAAACTCATGGGCTAAAGTAATTGTTTTCATTGCTTTTAATCTTATCGTATGTTATGTACCTATGTTGACTTTCAGGTTACTCACCCATAAATATAGTTCTCAGTATTCTCTTTAAAAACCTTCAATGAATGCTCTAATCTCCAGGTTGAGGGATGATTCCAAAGGTGAGGTAAGAAAGAGAGCAATGCCCACAGAAGTTCCTGTTGGCCTAAAACTGAGGAGACAAGTGCCCCCAGGGCACGGGAAATAAAGATTGAATGTGAGTGTTTGACTCATATCACATTTTCCAGAAAAATAATGCGTCATTTTGTAACAGCTAATCAGTGAGCCAGTCAATGATTCAAAGATAACTAATAACCAGAATGAAGCCCTATGGATAGATTTTGACACAACAACAACAACAACAACAACAACAACTAGAATGGAGTGGGGAAGAGAGAAACAATTATTTACAAAGTTGATGTAAAAAGTGTACCAGAGGAAAAAAAATGCCCATAACTGGAGAAAAATTATGGGGAAATTGTTCCTAGAGTTTCAAAGATGTTGCCTATAACAAAAATATAGCCAGAGAAAAAAGATTTCAAAGAACAGTAGAAAAGTTCAGAGAAAAATTAAAAAGCAATAGGAAAATATGGGACATAAACTAAAAGAAATGGAAGACAAAAACAACACAGAAAGAATAAATGGGACTGAAAACAGTTATATACATATAGTGGTAGGTTTGACAACCTCATCCAAAATGAAATGGGAAAGAACAAAGACATAAAAAAATAAATTATAGACAAGGTACTGGATGTGGAAGAAAAACAAAGGAGATCTAATATGTACTGACATTTCTGAAAAAGAACAGAACACGTGGAACAGAAATAATTTCAATAATATAAAACAGTCCTTCAATAAAAGCCTGAGTCAGTGCATTGAAGGGTAACAGCATGATCCAGGAAAGATTGGCACAACAAAACCAACACCCAGCCATATCCTTAAAAAGTCACTAGGTATGAGATAAAGGAAGATTTATATAGGCTTAAAGAAAAGAATTTAAGTCACAAAGAAGAGGAAAGTCTGGCTGAGTTCAGACTTCTTTATAGCAATATTCGTTGCCAAAAGATGGTGAAGAAATGCCAACAAAGTATAAATAATTTATTAACAATGAAAGTAAGTCTAAAGGCAACAGATAATCTCAATAATGCCAGTACTTAGGTGATACAGTACATAGGAATCCTTGGAAGAAATAAATCCAACGAATCAAGAGATGCTCCAAAATAAATGTAACCAGATTATTGAATGGGTTGAACTTGAAATATAAAAATATAAAATATTTCTGCACATTCTCCACCATCCTAGTCAAATCTTCCTTTCTTGTTCTTTTAATAATATCTTGGTCTGATCCCATCACTTTACCGGTCATGTCAAGTATTCAAAATCCAATAAAGCTTCTTCTATCTCATATTCAATTTGATTCTCATTTTCTTTCAGTTCCAAGGTTAGGCATTTGTAGCACATGATGGGGGCCAGAATGATGGGTACCAAAATATGCCTCTTTGGTATATGAAGTATTTTGAACTAAACACAAATGAGAACCAGCAGACTTAGGAAAAGTTCTTTATCGCTCCCTAACTGCCTAAAAATACAGCACAAATTTTCCCTTTTGTAAGGGAAATTTACATTTATAAAGGAAATTTCCATTTGTAAAGATGTCTCTGTACCAGCAAGAGAGCTACTCCCAGAGACAACTCTTGTCACCTGCCAGAGTCTTATCTGCATAACAAGACATCCTTTATCGTACTTATTTTCTCCCATAACTTCTTCCCACCCCAGAGGCTCAAAACTCCTTTTCCTTTGTTTAGCCTGAGATGGTGTAGAAGCCTCATTTGGCCACTTTCTTGAGCCACATTTTATTTTGTGAACTCTCATGCATAATATTTAATTAAAACTGTTGATTTCTCTTGTTAATCTGTCTTTCATCAGTTTTATTTGCAGCTTCAGCCATTAAATCTAAGAAGGTAGAGTGAAAAAGATTTTTCCTCCCTCACACAGAGGGCCTTCTTCCTCCTCTCTGCCTTCCCTCAGCTCCCTCACACTCTTTTTCTTCAGAGTCCTTTTCTTCTCTGGTGTGCTGTGGTGAGAAGAATAGATGGGTGAAAGAGGTATCACTTAGGTGGTGCCTTTGGGTGTTTTATTAGATTGTTGTTGCCTCTGATTCACTCTGTGTGAACAGGTCCAATGCTGGTGTTCTCAAGAGGGCATATGTGTGAGCTCTTTGAAGTCCTTCAAGGACCTCTTCTTTCTCAAACAAGCAACTGGTGCTCTGACAAGACCTCTGACTGCAGCTGAGCTCCTACCTCTGGTAGCCTACTCCACAATCTCCAATTGCTAGAATCCTCTTGTCTGGAAGGCTGTCTCCTTAAATGGGGTACTACTGAGATCGCTCAACCTGGTGACCTTGTGGGCACCCAACCCCTCAGAAACTCATGCATCTTGGATTAAATATCAGAAATACAGGCTGCTCCACCACCATCTGCATTTTCTGCCCTGCTTTCTTTCTTCAGATCTCTTTTTATCAATCTAAGTTAGGCACAGAGTGGAAGATCAGCATATATATATGAATGAGGGGCTTCTCTTAGATTTTCAGGCACCACAAATCTCTACCAGTGATTCTTACATTGGTCCCTCCTTTGGCTTGCTATGTGTGTATATGTGGGCGGTGGGGGGGGGGGGGGAGAAGAGCAAAAACACAGCTCAATCCTCCTAGCTGATCCTGACAATCTTCCTTGAGTTCTTGTCTTCTTGCATATGTAGGCTGTAGAGGAAGATGATAGTGATGTAGGATATTTTCTTTGTGCCGGGATCGTGTCTTGTGAAACCCAAGAATGGAAGCACAGACCAAGGAGAGGTGAGGAGTTGTAAAAGAAGATAGTTTATTAAAAGTAAAGAGTAAAGAGTTGCAGCTCTCGGAACGAGAGGGGGTCCCGACCGGTTGCCCAGTGACTGGTTGGCCATGTCTGGAGACATTTTGATTGTCTCACTGGGGAAGGAGGGTGTTTCTATTGGTGTTCAGTGGGTGAAGGCCAGGGATGTGGCTCAAAGTCCAACGAAGGGATGAACACACACCAAAGTGATATGAGAATGACTTTAAACTGAAAACATCTGAGCAATCAATACACACAAAAAGAAACATTACCTAAAGTTAAGCAACGCCTCCTGAAAATATAGCTTGCATCGAACCTCCTCTGAGGGAGGTTTCTATTTGGAAGAAGACTGACATGGTCCATGTAGGAAGTTTGAACTCAGCTCTTCATTAGCATCAAAAAGCCCATCTGTGTTTCCCACTGACACCTAACCCCCTCTTCCTTTTGTTAAGTCAGTATATAACAAACCTTTACCTCTGGCTCTTCAGTGAGTTATTCGTTACTGAGTGCTCCCAACTGCACGTGTAAATAAACCCAAACTTTTCTCCTGGTAATCTATTGTCATTTAATTTGCAAGCCCCCAAACATGTGAATCTAAATGGGTAGAGAAAAGGTTTTCCTCCCAATACTTACAATGCATAGGTCAGCCCCCAAAGACAAAGAGACATGTTTTAAATATTAAAATAATTTGTTAGGGAGAAAAGTTTTTCTGAAGTTCAGTAATTTATTCAACATCAATGCAGGATTTTGTTATTGTTGTCATTAAAATAAAACTGAAAACTTAAAAATATATAGCTCTTATACCATGATTCTGATTTTGTAGTAGAATTGTTCCTACTTCTTCTATCTATATATGTACATATAGACATGTTTGGAATGGTGTTCAAAGAATGATAAATGATGTCTATTTCTGAGTAGTGGAATTTGGAATGATTTTTTTTCTCTTTTCTTCTTTGTTTTTTTCTCCCCTTGATCACTTAAAGTTTATTTTTCAATAATGATAAATATAAAGTTTACATAAGCAATGGATTTTCTCTTTTTCCTACAAGAAAAACAATAGCAACAATAACTAAACTTTTGTAATGGATCCCCGTGTGGCTCAGGAGAAAAGTCTAGATTATCTCCTCTTACCCTTGTCCATGCACAGATATCAGTAACTGAGGCCAACAATGCATGTGTCTGCAGGACTGAAGAATGTGTTGAAGAAACTCAAAAAGAGTGTGGAGGCTTTGGCTAGAAATAAATGATAAAGATTTATTCAAGGGTCTTAGGGTTTGCACACTGGAATACAACTAGGCAAAAATCCTTAAGTGTTCTGAAGAAGAAAGGAAAGTTAAGAGTTCTTACAGTAAAAAGTACATTTTTGAGAATAGTCAGTTCTGCATTCTGAGTCCTAAGATGGTCCAGGACAGTTATCAGTCAGATGTCAAATGGTCTGGAGAATGGGCTCCAGGTCTGCTCATGTTCAGTGGTCGGGACAATGGATGTCAGGCGGCCTGGACAATTGAGTCTTTCAGGGGGTCATCAGAGGGTTATTTGGAGGTCTGATATATATCCAGGCATTGACGCAGGACTGGAAAGTTCCAAAGTTTACATTCTCAGACTAGTTAAAAGAAGACTAGAAGAGTTTCCTCATGCTTCGACCTACTTGATTTTAGTAATTTAGCAGCTTGACTATAGTGACTCCATTTTAGTTCATCACTCTATTCCTCAGCATCTTGGAGGCTGTTTGAAATGGCTTTTCTGTGCTGACCGGGGCAGATTAATCCTATCTTAACCTCTTTATTCTTGCTCTACTCTATTTTCAAGAGCAAAAACGCATACTGAATATTCTTTAATAAAACTTTTCTTCCCCTATTATATGTCATTTAGGTGAGGGTCTGTTTGTGTCCAGGGGATTGTCTCATTGCTTCATTTTGCCAGTTCTGATCTGTCCTTTGCATACACAATGGAGACACACCATGGAATGGAAGGAGAGGAGAGGCCTCTTGCACAGTTGCCGCCCTCTTTTATGGAGGAACAAAGCCCTTTCATCTCCTCATCTCTTATTTGCACAAAAGTTGCAAAAATTGTTTTATGTCTAAAGAATTTCCTTAAGTAATTTCTACCTAGTGCATGAAACAATGGCCCCTTTTCACTTTTAAAGGCACACACACAGAAAAGTAAATCTCCTTTCTTTATGGCACCAAAGCAAAGCATATGTGCTCTATTTGAAGAATGCAAATGCCTCAAGCTGCAGCATTTCTTTCACCAGCACTCAGCAAGTAGCCATTTAGGCTTAATTGCTCCTCACAGCATAGTCCAATTAAGAATGGGCAGCGGCAGGGTAAAGGCTATTTGTTAATCCATAAAAGGTATGAGAGACAGTACTCAGTTTGCCTGCGGTTTTTATTCACATGTTTGGGTGAAAATCTAAACAGCTGGAACTCTTGGCAAGTGATATGTGTGTGTGTGTATTTAATCTGTTGGTTATGGGCAAGACAAGTGTATGAATGTATTTCACAAAAACTAAACATTTTCTTCCCATATAAAGAAGAACTTGGTCAAGATATTGCTGAAACCTACCAAAGCATGATATGACTTTATAGTGGGGGGCAGAGCTGGCCAAGAGGAGAAATCCCCTGAACCAAGGAGGCTTTTCTGTAACACAAAGATGGTTTTAGTCCCTGGGAGAGCAATTCCCCTATTAAAGTGCAAGGTTCTGTCAGGACATATTGTGGGTGGTTGTTGTTTTTAGCATTACATTCTTATGAACTAGAGGGTTTTTGTTTTTGTTATTTTTTTAGAATTTGCTTTCTGTACATCATTTTGAATTGATACAGGGAGAATCACCATTCTATGGTGGGCGAGGAACAAACTTTCCTCTATCCTCAAGATTCTTTTGGCTGGTCTAATAATCAAATAGACATGAGATGTTAGCAAGAGAAAATAACCAAATTTAATACATACATATGTGTGGGAACTCCACGTACCTGAGAGAATCTGAGCTTTCACATGCAGCAGAGGTTCAGAGACAGAAAGGGAACATGGGTATATAAGATATTCTCAGCTAGGGATGAGGTAATGCACTTTGGGGGCTTCAAAGGGTCATTGTAGGATGATAAGATACAAGAGTAAATAAAAGTTTACCCTGCCACATAGGTGGGTCAAAAACAGATTATCACTGGTAATCTCTTATTATGGGCAAGGCCCCTAATTCAAGTTCTTCTAGATAGTTAAAGAGAAGGGCAGAAGTTTCTCTTGAGCCTGAAGCTAAAATTGCCTTTAGCTCAAAACAATCCACATACCACTGAGGCACATATTGGGGTCACTCATTCTGAGCCCCCACACTATGCTGGGGACAGGATAAACTGATATGAAATGAGAAGTGTGGTAGTGATGATGAAAATAGGCAAACATAGGAACAAACATATATTTCACAGAGCTGTTAAATCTTCTCAGCTAGTTCAAAGGTTTCCACACTTCCTTCTTTATGAACAAGAATCTGATGACCACCAGCCAAGCAAAGGAGCTGTCTACTGGTTTGTTATAAGTCTAGAATTTCTTACAAATCAGAGAAGAGGAAGGTAGAAAACACACCGGGGTGATCTGTTCCTTCAGGCTTCTCATGAAATCCTGCAACAAGATATGTTGTCTAGAAAAGTCTGAATCAAGTGGTGTTGGGAATTTGGGAAGGCAGGAAGAAAGGACATTTGATATCTTTGCCTTCCCAGAGAGCAGCAGAGTGAGATTGGATGGCAAGTATCTTCCACAACAAGCAGAATGATCAATTTATTTTTTGCTTTGAAGACAGGCAGAACCATACATTTATTTTTTTTCTTCTTCCCAGATTTCCCCCTTTCCTAATTCTCATCCCTCTGGGGAATTCTTCTCCATTCCTAACTTGTCTGGCCTCCTTGACCTTCCCTCTACAAGCACAGTCAGTGAAGGAAGGAAGGCCTGAGCAATTATTTACGCATCTGGGCTGTTCGATGGTCAATTAACCTGACATAGTTAGGGCTAGAGATTTTCTTGTTGTTTAGCTAAATGAAAGCCTATTTTTCCCCATTGGTTTTGTTTTTACCTTGTTGTCAGTTGTTAACCTACATAATGCTGATGAGTGAAACTTTTGCTGATTTCAGGACCCTATCTACCATCAGATTAGTGATTCTCCTCCAGAACCTGCCAGCACCCACCTGCCTGTCCGTCTGCGTCCTGGCGGGCTACTGGCTTCAGGTAATGATATTTACTCAGCTCATTGAAATGTCACACTTAGGACTGAGCCCTATAAATTATTATTGTGCTCGTGTTATATTGTAAAGATAAAGGTCAGAGCAGAGCTCAGATTTATTCACACCCATGATGCATTTCTGAGAGTGAGTGGAAAAATAAACTATTGTATCTTTCAGTTAAAAATACATACAAGTAAAAGTGGGCTTCTTTTTTTCCAACAAAGGAAAAGAAATAACTACAGAACCAGTTGGTTTTTAGAATAAAGAAACGTAAAGGAGAGATTGGCTCATCTAAAATCTATAAATACTGCCTCTTACTTTCTGCACATTTTCTGACAGTCCTTTAAAATAACTGGTCAAGATAAAAGGTCAGGGATAAGTTCACGAAGACCAAGGGAACTGCTGAGAATCCATAACCTCATAGTGACTAAGGAGGTCACCCCCTCCCTTGCAGGACGAGGTGGCCCACCACTTCCCCACGCGAACTTGTTTGGTGGCTGGAAAGCCCGCCATTATAGCTGAGCACCTTTGTGCACGGTCACAAAGCATGTGGCTTTTTACCTCGAAGAGCAGGATTGCTAACCCATACCAGACCCTGCTGGCCTCGAGCCCAGGGAGGCAGCTCAGTGAGCAGGCAGCGATGAGCAATGGGATTAGGCGTGGGACGTGGTCCTCAGTGGGGACCGAAAGTCGGTGCTGGGCAGCGTCAAGGCACGTTGCCCAGTGTCTGGGCTGCACCAGCTCGGTGAATAAATCATGGCCGAGTGTGGTTAGCTGTCAGAGCAATGGCTCTCACCAGCACGGAATGAAAAGTCCCAGAACGTCTACATCAAATGATTCTTCTTCCATAAAATTTGGCTTCTGAGCTTTGAAAGACTCTGCTGGGCTCACCCCCATTTTTCTTGCTCACTTATTCTTTCAAAGATTATCTCCACATGGCGAATGATGTTCGAAGGGTTTAGTCTTCCAAATTGTTTAACAAGAACCGGTGGATAATCTTTTACTTGCCTCTCATTCAGGTTCCTCCTCCTCCTCTCCGCTCCGCCCCCCTCCTTCTTACATTTCTCAGCTGACTTCATTTTAATACTCTTCTTATATTCTCTTCGAATTGTTTTATTCTTCATTGACTCATTCATAATAATTACCACTGCAAATTCTAAGCGCTTACTATGTGGTTGGCACTGTACTAGATATGGCAAGGAAGGGATTATTGTGTTTGATATTATTTGAGGCATTTGCTAATCTTTTCATTTTAGTAGGAAGAAGAAAAATATGATCACGTTTTTAAGAACTGATAAATAATACACAAATTAGGAAATAATAAATACATATTCACATCTACCTTATATGATTACACCCATTAAAAAATGTTACCTTATTCACATTCATATTTATTTTGGTATTTTTTCCTTATCCTTTCCAACATTTACCAAAAAAAAAGAAGAAGAAGAAGAAGAAGAAGAAGAAGAAGAAGAAGAAGAAGAAGAAGAAGAAGAAGAAGAAGAAGAAGAAGAAGAAGAGGAAGAAGAAGAAGAAGAAGAAGAAGAAGAAGAAGAAGAAGAAGAAGAAGAAAAATGTCTATCTGTTTCTAAGCCCCCACCATCACTTTTTCTTTGGTCATACTTAAAAACAAAACAAAAACATTAGTTTTCAAAAAAGAATAGTTTCTGCTAACACGTTTCTCTGAATGGTACTTAGTTTGTCCTTAAGGGAAACAGAGTCAAGTAACAGAAAGTGTAGACACTTTGTCCCTGGGAGAGAGACGGGAGGGAGATAGATAGATTAACCCCTCTCTCTCAGCCTGGCTATTTCCTTCCTCACTTTTTTTCTGTGTTCTTCCTATTTTCCCCTAGGTGGAGTGTTTTTGGCCCATCAAAGAGATATGAGCAACGAGCTGGAGCCACAGCATGATTTTTTTACCCTGCATATTGAGTTTCAAACCATAAGCTGGAAGATAAGAACCATTAAATGTAAGTCGTTTGCAAATCAACTTTCATTCATGTCTTCAAGAAACATTTATTGGGTGCCTACTTTTTAGGGCACTGTTCTAGGCACTTGAGATATATGAGTAAATAAAACAAACCAAGATTTTTGCTCTTGTGTTCTGAGATTCTAGTGGGGAGACACAAATAATAAGTCTAATAAATGCATTAATTATCTAGCTGTAGGGCAGGAAAAAATATATATATATTTTAACTCTACCCATGAGGTTCATTGGCTGGGACTCTCTAAATTAGACTGATAAAAGATGGATTAACAAGAGAGAAAAAAAATGAAGAGAAATGTATTAACATGTGCATCACACAAACATGTAGGAGTGCTCAGTGATGAGTAGCTCAAAGAGTTGGTTAGAACTTGGGCTCATATAGCGTCTTAAGAGAACAATACATTTTTGGAGAAGTGACAAGACAAAGGAAAAGGACCGAGTTTCTAGGGCAACAAATTGTAGGAAGGTAAATATATGGGAGAAGTAACAGAATATAAGGGCTAGTTAGTGAAGTTTATTATATAGGTTCTTTCGGTGTCATCTCTGGGCTAGAGTTGTTTCTGGGGATTAACTTCTGTCCTTCCTTATAGAGAGGGGAAGGAGAACACCTTTACAAATTTATGTCTTGTTTTTAGGCAAAAAGGGTGAGGGCAGAGAGCTTTGCTCACATTTGTTTTTTCTCAGTTGACTTCAGCTCAAAATAATCCTTATGCCAAAGTAGCACATTTTGGGGTGGTATATGTTGCTACCCTTCACAGCTTATTAGAAGATGATAAGTTCTATGGAAAGAAAGAAAACAAAGAGCAAAATAAGGGGATTAGAAGTATGGGGGTGTTGCACTTTAAAAATCAGTATTGCAAAGTTGGCCTCATTAAGAAGATAACATTGGACAAAGACTCCCTTCTTACCTAGATCCCATAAATGCTCAGACAGGTTTAAGGGTTGGGCCACACTCAGCTTTGCTATGGAATATCTTCACAGAATGTGGAAGAAGCTGCTGTTTTATAAAATGAGCTGCTAAGAGAAGCGTAGAAACAGGGCTACTGTTTTTATCTGTTTCCTCCTGGTGTAGGGAAGATATCAGTGCAGAGAGGAGTTATACAGGTCAAGACAGATTAGAGACTTTAGAATATATGGTGAATGATGTACTCTCTATTTCTTGGTACAACTTAGATGCAACTTGTTTTGGTTGATGCCTCATTTCTGGGCCACTAGGTGGTATCCATATAAAACCACAATTTTAATGTAGACATATCTGTTCAGAAGTATGCTGCAGAGTCTCTATATAGAGTTTTTGTCCAAGCCACTTGAGGCTGTTGAATGTTTGGGCCTGTCTCTGTGTGTGTATATTCGTGTGGCTGTGCTTACACTTGATCTTAGGAAAAGATGCTATCTCTGTGCAAAGTAGTGCACAATTTTTATTTCATATAGGTAATAATTTGCAATCGTTGTCTTATTCATATACTTAGTTATGTTAATAATTGGAGTTTGTAACATTTCTAAACTCTGAAACAATGATTCTATAACATCTATCTTTTTCTGACATCTAGAGGCTCTTGAAATTATTTTGTGGTTCATAGCATTTCTAATGGAGACTGACTATTTAATTCCCTTCTTTGAGGGAATTTGAAGTCTGATAAGTAATGCGTCAGAAATGATTATGGAAAAGAAAACCAGGAATGTGTCCCAGAAGAATAAGTATATCTTTGGGAAATGAAAAGAATCTCCTGAATTTCCATCCTGTCACATGTTAAATGGAGAACCATTTAGATGAGATCACACTCTATGCAGTGCCCAAGTTAGATGTTTTAAAACAGATTGTTCCCCTTTTCTTCTTAATGTGCCCGCAAGAGTGCCTACTGTTTTCTGATAAACCTTTTGTGTGATTTGGCTCAGAGTGCGGTGGGGTTTCCATAGAATTTGGAATAGGCTGGTGGTAGCTTTTTATGGAAAAGTAATGTGCCGTCTAGGAGTGAGGCTGTAGGGCAAAAACATCCATTGGAGGGAAACGTGGAGGAGCCACAGTTTTGCTGCGAGGGAGCTAAGTGTGGGGGCCCTGGGTGTTGAAGGGTGAGTAGACCCTCTTCTGGCTTGGGGACAAAGGAAGTCCTGGTGCTAAAAGGTCTGAGCTTATTTCAAGTTTTCCAAGCTTTCGTTATGAAGGGGACGTGATCAGAAGCTACAGAGAAGAGAAGCAGGAAATGCATACGTCCAATTTTTACTGCCCACCACTATTTTTGCTGTCAGAAACACCACTTTACCAAGTGTTCATTCTGTTGCCCAGCCTAGCTAGCCAGCCTCTCTGCCCAGGCCTTGGATCCCGAACTCTCAGTTGGAATTCCTGCTCTCTCCCTCCCTCTCCATGTGGCTCTGATCCAGGCCCCTCACTCACTATGTCTCTCGTTCCATCTGAAAAGTGAAGATAATACTGTTTGTCTCCAAAAAGAAAATGTGTGAAAGTTCTGTGCTTTTTAGGGGAAAGAGATTAATATGCTAATTCTAGTCTTGCTGTAACACATGTTGAGGAAAGTAAGGACTCTTTAGAAGATTACATCATTTACAAAGTTAAAAGAATTATATGGGTTGAAGTACTATATATATAGTACTTTGCAAATGATGTAATATATATATATATTATACCCCTACCTCTATCTGAGGCATAGCTTTTGTACTCTGAAGAAAACATTTGATTAAATTCATTAAAGCACGAAAAACTATTTCAAAAATTGTTCTTTTTCCGATCGGTAAGTTACTTTGGATAATAAAAGCTTAGAGTTTTGGATTATGACATATTATTTGTGGCTAGAATGAAGATTGTTGTAAAGTTTTCACTCTGTCTTTCTCAATTTAACAGTCTGTGTTCTTTATAGCCAGGCATGTAATAAAGGACTCAACGAATTTATTATTTATGTATTTTCTTACAATATTATTTCTTCGGGCAGAGCTGAGGTGGTGTGCTTGGCTCTCACTTCAAAAAAAAAAAGGGAATTACATTTTAGTCAACGTCGATTATCCAAGGGCTGATGATCATGGAAATAGATTATTCAGCCCCTTTGCTCCTTTATTTGCCTTGACTCCTTAATTTTAGAGAGATTTTGCTGCTTATTAGTATCTACACCAGAGAAAGGATAGAGCTAATAGAAGAAAAGGAAGCAAAGATTTTGCCATATTATTACCTGTTAGTCAATGACAGATAAGGCTCCATGAGGGAAGAACAGAGATTGTGTCAAATAAAGGGAGGCCTGTGGATTTTATCCAAAGCAAGATTCCTCACAGATAATTCAGAATTGCTCACACCAGGGATGGCTGCACCGCTAGCTTCTTAGGGTAGGTAGGTGAGTCCTGAGCAATCTGTACTGTCACTGTGTGGCGGCCGACTTCCAAGATGGCGCCCAAGTTGACTCCCACCTCCTGGTATTCACTCCGTGTGTAGTCCCCTCCCCTGGAACGACTTGCTACTAACCAGTAAAATATTGCAAAAGTGATGGATATCACTTTCATGACAAAATTTCAAAGACTGAGACTTGCATATAGGCAGAATCTCTCCATTGCCTGCCCATCTTGCAGGCTTTCATGAAGTAAGCTGCTTTCACTCTGGAGAGACCTAATGTGGCAAGAAAGTGAATGTGATCCCTGGTCAACAGCCAGAGAGGAATTGAGGCCCTCAATCCAACAACCTGTGAGGAACTTAATCCAGCCAACAACCACATGAACTTGGAAGTGGATCCTTCCTCACTTAAATCTTGAGATAACCACATCCCAGCCAAGACCTTGATTGCAACCTATGGGAAAACCTGAAGCAGAGGACTCAGCTCTGCCAGATTTCTAATCCACAGAAACTGTGAGATAACAAATATGTGCTGTTTTAACATGCTAAGGTTTGAGGTAACTTATTATGCCACAATAGATAAATAATAGATAACTAGCACAGTCTGTTACTATGCTTTGAAAGTATTCTAATCATTCTTGGCAAAAGAAGAAAGGATCTGATAAACCCATTCAGACTATGATGTTTAGAAACTCGAAATATAACCCCTGTTGGAATACAGTGTCCTCAAAGGGGAGGTAATTCCAACACAATAGAGTGAATGAATAAATGGCAGGATTTTAGGACTGGGGATACTAATGAGGAACATGTTCTTTTAAGAATGGAGAACCTTCCTGTCTTCCCTCAAAATGATAACATATGTAATCACCTCCAGCACATACATATGTCAGGCTTTGCTGTCTTGAGTCTATTTTAAAACCCAGTTATATTTTGATCGTGTTTTAAAAGTAGGATTCAGAAAAAGGGCTGTGCTCCCAAGGCATCTTTCTAGAGGGAAGAAGGGAGCCCACGATGAGCTTAAAAAGCAATTATGAGATATTTTCCTTCTTGGGGGTGGGGAGGGACTTGTCATGGAGGACCTGCGAGGAAACGATTAGAAGCCAGTCACTGTTCTTTCTCTTTGCCTGGCAGATGCAGGAAACATGGGTTCTGGGCAGCAGACCAAAGGCAACCTAAGCCCCTGTCTAAGATTATCAGGGAGCAAACCTAGACATGAGACATTTGAGGGCTATGAAGGAAGCTGCAGGAGGTTACAATTCCAAGGTCAAACCAGTTGAGCCAGGAATAAGCACTGAAGATTTTAGTATTAGTACAAAGAAAGGAAGAGTCAGGGAACTAGAATAAATGGGAGACAAATGGAAGAAACCATACAACAGTCTCCTCTGCTATATAGCAAAAAATCTGCTCCATGGGCTACTTCAAAATAAGCCCAGAAGAGTTTAGGATGAAATACAAGAGTGTGCTTTCTCCTGCTCAGAAATTGAACCAGATGAGATGAAGCCCTGATTGAAAACTGGAAAATTCATGACAAAGACTCCCAATTCAATTTAATTTGTATATGTTTCTAAATTGTACTCTAACTTGGTCATCTTATTTAACTCTGACTCATTTTTTTTTAAAGATTGATGTTTAAAACAAATTTTTAAGAAGAGGAAATGTTTTCAAAATTGGAGATTTTATTGACCTCTTCTCGCAACCTAAGAGCAACAATGGGGAAGGATGAGGGAAGGGAGGGACTCCCTCTCTCCTTCTCCAGCTTTGATGTATTTTCTTTGTGTTGGGCTTCCATGTAGATTTTGTTTAAACAAGAGTTACACTGTCAAAATTAGTTTGAAATCACTGTGAATGAGGCCCAGTGAGGTTGTGACCTGTGCCTGTGGAGCTGGGTGGGAGGTGGTACAGCCTGGGCATTACGTGGGGCCGCAGTCTGTAGAGCGTGGAATCCATGCCTGCAGGTGTGAGGAGGTGCAGTGACTCACACATACCAGAGCTCTGCATGTTGGACGGGGTTTGAAGGAACATAAAGACGAGCCACCAGGGTGTGGGCTGCGACAATCAAAAGAGGCATGTGTAAGGTCAGGCGGGGTCACAGCACTGCCTTCAAGCAGGATGGAACCAAGAAACTGCACGTTCTTGTTTTGATAACTTGGGTACATGCATTTTCTTCTCCATCTTCCCACACCTAGGGCTCAGCCTTCCCTCTAAATTTTGAACAAGTGTTTAAAGGATCTAGGTTTGAAGGGGCATCGATTTTTTTGCCTGCCAGCAGCACTATGAATCTGCCTGACTTGGTGCTCTCAGAACTTAGCCAGTGAATGGCTAAGCCGAGTGAGGAACCCCGTCTCCAGCATCTTACAGCAGCATCCTCTCACCATGAAATTCCTTCTTCTTCACAAAGAAACCAGTACAATGATGCTTATCGATATACAAAGGACATATATATACAAGGAACTTGTCTTCTCACGGCCTCATTTTCTGTATTCAAATAAATCAAGAATATAGTTTCTCTCTCTTCTCGTTGTTATGAGACTGGCTGATATAGTGTGTATGACCCTTTGGATAAAGGCGTAATGTAAAACAAAATTGTATTAATAAGATATTGCTAATATTAATCAATATGAAATGCAATAGTGTGCTGGGGTGAAGAAGTCAGGAAAGAATGTTGTGAGCTCCTCTGGGATCTGCAAGACCAGACACTTCTCAATACTTCTTGGTAAGTGCTCAGCCTACAAACGGTCCCCAAAAGTGCAGTAAAACATGCAAGTCTCATGTTTGTGTTAGGTGGAAAATGGCTTGGAAAACCCTAGCGAATCTCTTCAATCATGAAAACAGTGAGAGATGTTAAATTTTGTGTAATTATCCAGTCAGAATGGCAGCTAAATCACATTTTGTGCTCTATATGATAACTGCGTTAAAAAGGTCAGCATCCTTATAGTCCTAGTTTAAGGCTATATTCTAATTGAACTTCTTAATGTATCTGACAGATGGGAAGTAGCTCAATTTTGACCCTCAGTGTCCAGTCTTTTATTCACACAACCTAATAACATGAGATTATTACTTTTGTATTTTATGCAAGTCTGTAACAAAGACCCTAGTTCCAAGGATAGCAGTCAAAATTTTGCTTTTTATATTTTCCCACTTGGCTGTAAGGAGCTTACAGTTATGGTCATTCTCTCATTAAATCAAGAGAACATGGTTCTATTATTTTCGTTGTGCAAAGCGAACCTTTGAATTACACAAGAGTTGAGCAGCTTCTCTGAGTTCCATGAGCCATGATTAGAACTGGGAATCAAGCCAGTCCTCCTAATTTTGCTGGGCTTTCCAATCTTTCCAAAAGTGTAGAACCCTTTCAAAGTTTAATTCTGACCCTACAGAGCCCCCAAGCCACACACCTTCTCTGTGTTTCATTTTGCTTGTCTATCAGGCGCTATTCTTTGAACACAGCCAGTGCTAACCTGTATCATGGAAGTAAAAACGATTTTCTGCGGGTGGGGATGCAGGGATGAGAAAGCCAATAAATTAACTGAAACTGGAACGGCAACCAAAGTCCAAACAAACCCCCACACAGCACTTGAGCCCATATGTCAGCATTTGATTCATAAAAATAGCTCTAAAGACCTAAAGACATAGAACTACCTGTGAGAACATCCAGTCCCCACCCCATAAGCATTCACAATGAAGAAGAAGCATGATGTCATGTCCTTTCCTGAGGATGTGTTAAACGTCTCAAGGAAAAGGGACTTCGCCATGTTGTTTGTTAACGCTTCCGCTCTGTGATGTCTGCCTTTCCTGTGGTCACTCCTCTTCTGTCTCCTTCACACTCATTTTTCTCCTTCACCACTCCTTTATCTCCTGCTAGTCCTTGGGGTTATGTCCTAGTCCTTCTTCTCATCTCGTTGACACTCTCTCCTTCGGTGATTTTGTCCACTTCCTTGCTCCAGTTACCATAAAGATACTGATAATACCAAAATCTGTGTCACCAGCCCAGGTCTCCTGCCTTAACATCTCCATGTAGCTGTACTTTAGGCCCCTCAAATTTGACATATCTCACACTGAGTACATCATATTCTTCATATTCTTCATCCGTCACCTCCTCTGCCTACGCTCCACTCCCACTCTAGACCCTCTTACCTATTACAGTAAAAAGCCTCACTATCCACTTGGTTTAATCAGCCAAAACCTGAGGGCCAACCACGGTTCTTTCTTCTCCATCACTTTGTGTATTGAATCCATCGCAATGTCCTGCCAATTTTATCTCCTGTACATCTCTCCCACTACCCACCTGGATTCATCTCCACTATCACCATCCTAATCTAAGCTACTGGTCTTGTACTTTGTTGGCTCCAACCACCCCCTTTCACACAATGTGCATCCACTACTTCTCATCCAAGGGAGCCAAACCACCTGATAGAGGGGATGAACACCAAGGAGAGAAGAGTTATGGTCTTGGCTCTGCCACTTACTGGCCGTGTGAGTTTGGGCAGGGCACATGACCCACAGGACCCACCTTCTTGGGGGCTCAGCCAGCTGATCTCTGGAAGGCCCTCCAGTTTTAAGGTCTGTGATTCTGTGCTATGAGAAATGTACTGACACATGGAAATAACAACCAGCCATACACTGATCAAATCCAAACAACACCACTAGAAATCTAGTCATCATGCATTTTGGGTTTGGCACTTTCCATGCTTTTTGGCCACTAAGCACCTTTCAAACATTTTATGTTTTAGAGTTTCCCATCTTAAGATTCCTGCAATTCAAAATAGATGGGACAAACTCCATTTCTCAGCCTCCACTGGCGCTGGAACACACTCATATTAATTCAACCCTAGCAAGAAACACGCCTTTCCTGAGATTTAAGTTTATAAGAGGTAACGTGAAGAAAGAAAGGTCATTCTGGCAAGGGGGCAGAGACACATGCATCTTTTAGAGGTAGCATTGGCAATAGCATGCTGTTAGCCTTGCCACACCTCAGCTCAGCCATCCCAGCAGAGAGCCCGTGTCTGTGCCAGTGGCAGGAGGGTCCTTATTAAAGTAGTCTGACGGTTTCATTTGGGCATTATTTATGGCTTCATAGCCTCCAAGCGCAGTTCCCTGACCTTCCTGGAGAGTGTGTAGGCTTACAAATATTATTTAATAAATTACATCTTTGTTTAAACAAGCTATGGAGCCTCTGTTGTTTGCAGCCACGGATAATATACACTTCCTTCTACTTCAAACTTCAGTTGGAACATTGTTTCCTCTGGGAAGACTTCTTTGGCCCCTCTCCTGCCCCCATCCCCCCGCCCCCCCCCCCCGATTGCATTAAATTTCCTTGTTATATGCTCTTAGGCTAGGCAGTACTTTTCCTCTTCAAACATGTATCATATTTGTAGAGGTGTTTTAAATTACTTGATTGTCCCCTGCTCCACTGTGAACTCTGCGAAGCCTGGGCTATGTCTATCTTGTTCCTTCCTTTCCTTCTAGAACCTAGCATATTTCATAGTACATAGTAATCACTCAATAGATGTTAACTTGAATCAAATTGCTGACGTCTAAATGATCCATGCTATAGTTAAAGACCAGTCTTCTTTATTTTTTCCTCATTAAAGATGAAAAATAGCTGCTCATGCTCCTCCTTTTTTTGCTTAAGAATAAAACTAACAGGTAACCTGGATCAATGTGGAAGTTACTAGAACTTTTGGGAATTAGGCTTCATTCAGTATTAAGCGTTCTTGAGTTCTTGAAATTGCTGATTTTATTGAATTTCCTCTTTTAAAGACAAAGATAGATTAGATTAGATTAGCTACACACTATTCACTCACTCCCTTTTAAGGCCCCACTAAAATAGCAACAAAAAGTGTATAAATCCACAAGGACAAAGAGAAAGGGGGAAAGGGAGAACCCAGCATACAGAGGAGGGTGCCAGATATGGGAGAGCAAGGGAAGTGAGAGCCTGAAGTGTTTATGGAGTTATGGGCCAGAGAGTCATTCTGACACGCATGGTGTCGGGCACAGTAGGAGACTGAGGGTAAGGTGTAGGCAGTGGTGTGCTGGTAAATGTTTTACAACCAGCTCTCTGAAAAGAAGAAGGAAGGAAGAAAGGGAGGGAAGGAGGGAGGGAGGGAGGGAAGAAGAGAGGGAGGGAGGCAAGCCCTGATTTGTAGCATTAACTGGTTTGTCTGGTGGGAGTGCACCCACCATGGCCAAATTCGAGCTACCAAGTGACTATCACTGACCAAGGGATTGAGAAGAAATGTGCATGATGGGCTCTTATGGGCCGGCAGTAGCTGGTTCTGGCACATCATTGGGTGTATGGCCAAAAATAGAGAGATTGGTCTAAATTTAGTGTTTAGAGAGGTCAATCCTCTCCCCAACTCATACAAAGAATGACGTAGCTAGGTGTCTGTCATTTCCCCATCACCACACACACACGAGACTTGCAAAACAAAATGGAGTGAATGAAGAGCACCATTTAGGAATATTTATAAAGGGTTTTATTTTTTAGTACCTTTGTCTCTCTCTCTCTCTCTCAAAATTTAAATTGCTTTAAAAGACTATAGACTATTTAAAGCAAAAAATCATCAAAATGCCATTGTAGGTAAAAATATAAGAAGAACATTAGCATAAAGGGCACAAGGGGAGAAATAATCCCCTAGTTGTGTTAAGGTTCCTGCACTGCTCATGAAGCAAGATAATACTGCTGGAGGTAGAGTTTGCTGACTCAAAGGTACATGTTGTAATTTCTAGCTCAACTACTGAAAAACTAAAGTCAGGAAGAGGTATATAAAAGAAGTTAATACTCAATTCACTTAAAAGAAGTTAAGAAAGGAGAAATGGAGGAGCAAAGACCAAATGGGGTAAATATAAAACAAATACCAAGATGAAAGATTTTAACCCAATCATTTCAATATTTAATGTAAATGGTGTTAACGAAACACACAAATTAAAATTTTTAAAAGTTAAAAATCAGGGTCTAATTGAACTGGCTGCTTTTGAGGGCTCAATAGCTACACACGGCCAGTGGCTTTCATACCAGACAGCACAGATACAGAAATGTCCATCATCACAGAAAATTCTGTTCACAGCACTTGTCTAAAGAACTGACCACTCTGAGAGTAGGATTCGGTAATGAAAAAAATGGATTCCAGGTGTGCAAGTGAACAAGGCAAGGCAATTGGAATTTTCAGGAAAAACGAAACGTTGATCAGGAAAATAAATGCAGCCATAGCACACTTGACTCTGTAGAGAACAGTATATTTATATGGACAAAATTGGGTCTACACACATCATTGATTTTTCTTAATTTGTAGATAACTATGCTGGGAGAAGGGGAGAGAGAGGGGAGGTGGTGACTGATGAGAGAAAGCTAACCCTCACCTACTGTAAGAAGAAAGCAATAGATACCACCTAACACTGATAAAAGTAGCATGCACATACTTTAGGGAATGTGGAGGTGACTAATAGGGAGAGCTTGAAGGAGTTTTCCTCTGGAGATTAGGACATGAGATGGAATGGGATAGGGTGAAAAAATTGCACCTGTCATAAGCCTTGTAGGGGTATTTGATTTTTTAAACGAACATATGCATTTATTAGCTGGATAAAATAATTGCACACAAAAAATCCAGACAGAATCTAATTGTTACCCATCCCTTTAGAATTTGGTCATGACATTCAAGTAGCTAATGGGACCGCTGATAATGTATGGAGCCTCTATATTATAATGAAATCTGTTTAATGTACTATAAAATATAAATGGAAATAAAAATACATAAAACTATGATTATATGAAATATATTATAAAGAATGAAGAGACCTATTCTGAAGGTTCAAAGAAGTTTTATCTATAGATAGGCACACTGGGTCCCAAGGATATGAGAGGGGAGAAAAGCAGAAAGAGATGCCTTGTGGCCCAGGGGTCAAAGGCAGGAAACTGAGCCAACGGCAGCGCACGCGCCTTAGCCAGAGCCCACCTCTTCCGGCCATGGTGTGGCTTGATCCTAAAGGTACAGCCCAGAAAAGACAGATTTCCCCCTGAAGAGAATAAACCCAGAGACTTGGGAATCTGAGCTCCAGGCACTGTGCAGCAGGAGAAATGCCTGTCCCTCTTTCCACACAGTATTGCTGTGAAAACTCGGGCTCAGAGCAGGCAGACCTAGCTGGGATGGCAGCTTTGCCACTTTAGGGCTGTGTAATCGGAGGCGAGTATTTACTACAGTGATTCTCCGTCTCTGTTTAGGGCACACTTACAAAAACTGGAATTTGGGGCAGCACATTTGAAGAGATTAAAGATTCAAAAAATGAAATGGAATAAATTGGTAATAATCAAAATGTAGCCATTACTACTATATAACAGTGATTCCCAAGTTCTATAAAGGTACCCGAAGTTTTGTACTTTAATGTGAAAGGTTTCCCCCTGAGCAGAATGTCACTCTTTGAGGAGCAGTGCCCTGATGGTTATGTATATACCTCCACCCATGGAGCCACGCTTTCACGTATTTCAGGAAACGATCTTCCCTTTGGTGCTGACTTGGCTTTTCTCTTTCCTTCCTACCTAGTCTAATGTGCAGCAAAATTGTTCCCAGTTCTTTATCTTGCAACACACCCCACTCAGCAAAATGCTCCATCAAGCAGTTAAGTAAATTGTCTGCTTAGATGGTAAGTTGAAGCAAAAGGCAATTTTATACTTGGATCGAGATGTGGCAGAGAACCAGGAAGATTTCTGTTTCACAGACAGGACACAGCACGCGGGTTGGGAACCATTGCTTTAACCTCTCTGCAGATGTCGTCTCTGCCCACAAAACGAAGTGCATATAGGATGCTTCTCCACTGCATTGTTCTCTCATAACTCTCTGTGGGGTCAGCATGAAGATTCCTGTTTTACTCAAGAGGGAACTGCTGTTTAGAGAGAGAAGCCATTGGTTCCCTTTGCTGGGAGCAGAGTTTTTTCTATTCCTGCATCCCTGTTCCTGCCTCACTGTATAGATGCACGTGATATACTTCCATTTGTCATCTAGAAATATCGGAGGCAGGCTGGTTTCATAGGAGGGAGACAGCTGCCTTGCTATCGCAGACACCTGAAACCATCTTCCCCAACAGCTGAGTAATGGGAAACAATTATTATTGGGAAACAACATGACAAAAAATATATTGGGTGTTGTGGAAATTTAAACCGGTTGTCAATAGTCATTTTAAGTGAGTAAGCAGTACAGATGCAAGTGGCAATTTACTGTGGCATCCCAAAAGTTATTTTTTCCCCCGTAGTTTTCTTTACTGAGACACTTGAAAGTCTTTGGAAATTAGAAGTTGCGTTCCCTTTCTTGCCTAATGACATCACCTTCCACTCCGTGATCTGAATCATGAATCTGGGAATCACTGGAGACTCTCTCCCTTACTTCATAATTACTTATTCTCCATCACCCTCATTTGAACCGTCACACAGCCCTAGTAACCTGAATTCCAAAGGAGCTCTCTAATCTTTCCATCCACTCTAGTCATGAATGTGGCTTTAGGGTCAGGCTGCCTGCGTTGAGCCCAGCTCTGCTCCTCGGTCCTGTGAGCCTTCCCCAGCAGGCAGTGCGGTGCTCCGCTTACCCAGCCCCCAACAGCACTGAGTCCCCCCACGTTTCAGGTGTGCCGAATAGATGTATTCTCCCCGCACCCTCAACGCTTCTTGCTTTAATTTTCAGGTTTTCTTTTCTAGTAAGCTTAAACATTTTCTTGTTGTTTAGTTGTCTCATTCACTACTTTCTCTCTGTTCAGGTCCTTTGCCCATTTTCAAAACTTGGACTATTTTTTATGTTTTATTTAAGAATACCTATCTATATTCATATTTCAACTTTCTCTTTAGCAGCTATTTATTTAATATTCCTGTTCACATTTCAAGTGACTTAGACATAATAAAATGTGAGTGAAAATTGTGAAAGAACACCATCCAAGCATTAACTATCACCTGGAAGTAGAGTTTCCCTAGAAATTATCTGCCTAAAGCGAGCAAACTTTGTCTTTAGAATGTTAATGCTGAGTCATATTATCATCAATGTGAATTATCGCTATGTCTAAGTGACCCAAAGTGACCAAGGGACAGGAGTTTAGAAAGGAAAGTAGAAAAAAAAATGTTAGTTGGCCTCATTCCTCTCACCCTTTTATCTCCATCCAGATCCTGGTATTAAACTTTCCCAGAGGGTTCCAAGTTCTACAGAATGTTTCTTTTATACTTTGTTAATTATTGGTGGTAGAAAAGAAAACTGGTACATCATTATTATCACTCAAAATACATTACCTAGTATATGAAAACACTAATGCACATACTAGTAGGGAAAGGAAATTCCTAGGGCTTCTATTTATATTTTTAAAATGTCATTAGAAAATATTTAAGGGACAGAGACTATCCTTTAGTTATTGTGAGTTTTTTTTCTTTCACTTTTCATAATCTCTCCGATCTGTTTTATATAAAAAGCTACAAAAGTTGCAGTGCCTTCAAGCCTATTTCTTTAGGATAGATAAAAATCATAGTAAAAATCATTAAATAGCAGCCACCTGGAAATACTCCAGCTATGTGATGCTTTGACTTTACCCCATTCCTCGTCAATCGCTTATCAGGATTGGAGACCAATCTCTCCTCAAATGTGGAGCTGGGTGTTTTACTTGAGTTCCTGTCTGTGCTCTTAGGTTAAAACTAATCTGCATCACTTTCAGTTTTTAACCACCAGCGATATCTGTAGCTGTAGTGACATTTTTACACAAGGAAAGATGTGCGCTGCCCATCTGTCATGTGAGGACCTAATGTAGCTAAACCGTCCACCCTGCGTCTTACTACACTGTGAATGATGAAACACAAAGGACTCAGTTTGGTTTCTCCTGGGAGAATTGGTGGCAGGAGGTACTCATTTGTATGTTATGGTACCAAGAAAATGAACATTAGGGGAGCCATGAAGCATCTCTGCAAGAGCATGGGGATCTGAGCTTGCAATGCCTTCAGCCTCTGTTTTGAAAGTCTGGGCTCATAAATGTGTCACTGTTTATGCCTAACCCAGGGGGCCTGGGACTTGCCCAGGACAGTGGGCAGCATGATGCATGGGGGCCCAGGGATCCAGACAGGGGTACTGGCCCTGTCACTGATTGAGGAGGAGACCCTGGTCAAATCTCTTCCCTTTATGAACATTGGTTTGTTCATCTCTAAAAAGACAGGACTGTGCTTAAGCATCACTTCTAACATTCTACTTATGACCATGCCATTTACCTAGGTTGTCTTGAACACAAAGATAACAGATACTACTAATGTGTTATGGGCTAGAATTTGGCTGTTGGTTGGGCTTTCAGCTACACAGAAGGTTCTGCCCTATTTCATCCTTGTTTTCTCCTCCAGACACCCACCCTGGACCAGCAGCACAAATTTGCTGTGATCAAGTGCACATTCTGTGATTGTAGATTGAAGCAAAATTAACATACCCATGAAAGACCGTAGTCCAATTTGTGACCAGGAAAAACCTGTGAAAGGGGGACTCTAACCAAGATACTCTGTTTTGTAGAGATCGTGTCACCTGCTTTTAGGACCCATGTGTGCCCTTTGCCGTGTAACCTCACTGTGTCTTCCACTGTGGAAACAGTATGCTTTCTGCTGCACTGAATTTGGGCTTGACTGTTGATCTGCTTTGGCCAGTGGAAAGTTCCTGGCTGTATGCAGAAGCAGACTCCTTGTATGTCCTAGCATCGTATCACTTGCTGTCTTGCATTCCTGCCATTCACCTTGAGAAGAACAAGTCCTCAATAGCTGCTGGTCCAAGGAGAATGAGAGACTTGTACAACAGATCTGAACCCAGCTGGCACACAGAAGCAGAACGGGCCTAAAGACCCATAAGCAAGCAAAATAAATACGTGTTGTAAGCCAGTGAGATTTCGTAGGTGTTACACAGTAAAAACTGACCAGAATATAGTTTCCCAGGAACTTAAAATTCCACAAATAAGTATTTATTCCTTTGGTTTTGTTTTCTTTTAAAATGTACTTATGTAGAATAAGTTGTTGTTTCAAAGCTTGGTTTATGCTTTCTACCTTAGGGATAATGGATTTAATAAGTCTTTAATGGATGGAAAGCATGTTGTAGGGAGGAAGGAGGAAGGGAGGAAAAGGCAGGAATGTACTAGAGGCAGGAGAGGACGCAGACGAGATGTGTCCGTGGGGGTGGCGTGGGTTGGAAAGAGGAGACTTTAGAAGCCATGGCCATGTGACCAGCTTTATAGCTTAGTCTAAGGATCCTCTGGGCCTGAGCTGCTGAGTGTCCAGACTGAATATCCTTTTAATGTCGCTACTTCTCAGGGTTGTGTCCTGAGACCGCCTCTTCTCTCACTCTGCACACTCTCTCCCTGGGGAGTCTCATCTTCCAGTACTCTCTGTGCTATGTCTCCTGGTGCTCCTTTCTCTGTAACACATAACACAACAAAAACAACAAACCTGTGTATGTGGCAGTTTCCAAATATTGAATGGCCATAGACCAGGGGTGTCCAAACTGCGGCCCGCAGGCCAACTGTGGCCCGCAATCCATTTTTTATTGGCCCGCAGCAAATTCCAAAAATATATTTAGTTTACTTAAATAAACCAGGTGAGGCAATACGTACTTCACCTCGAGTGAGTGGCCCGGCTGTTTGTGTGTTTTACCGCATATGGCCCTTGGTGAAAAACATTGAAAAAAAGTTTGGACGCCCCTGCCATAGACTCTTAAACCCAACGGTCCAAACTGAGCTTGTTGACTTCTCTGCCGATTCCACTCCGCTGCGCCTTCTCCCATAGTCGGCACCTCAGTAGGCAACACACTTCCCACGGGATCGATCAAGGGAAAACCAGGGTACCTGCTTGACTTCCCCCTCCCTCACCTCTGACCACCTGTCAAACCTCCTTCCACTCCAGCACTTAGAGCTCGTCAGTGGTGTGGAGATAAAGGGAAACCCAGAGAGGGAAGGCCTCCCCACCCCTCCAGCTTCACCTTCTGCTGCTCCGCGCGCACACCTTCCAGCAGAACCCTGGGGAGCTTCTTTCAGCTCTGCAGTCTGACCACGTCCTCCTCATTCCTGGTTTTCTGTGTATGCTCTTGGTTCTGCTCGGCAGGCCTCTCTAACTCTCCCCTCTCTAAGCTGATTTTCCTAATAACTCTTGTTTCTCTAGTCTTAGTCTAGAGCAGTGGTTCTCAACTGGGTGTTGAGCCCTCTCCACCCACCCAGAGGACGGGGAGACATTTTGGGTTGTCGTAGTCGGGCAGGGGCACTACTGACATCTAGTGAGCAGAGGCCAGCCAGGAATGTTCCTGAACATCCTACAATGCCCCTCCCCACCACATCCAAGACCCATACAGCAAAGAATTATCTGTCCCCAAATGTCAGCAGGTGCTGAGACTGAGAAACCCCAGTCTAGATTCTACGTTGTCTGAGAAGCCTTTCCTGACCTTCCCAGAATGGGGCAGGTGCCCCTCCTGTGTTCTCTCCCCGTCCTCTCCTTAGACTTTTCATAGCCCTTCCCCTGTTGCACTGAGACTTCCTGTTCACTTGCCTGGGTCCTCCTGGACAATGTTACCTTCTGGAAGTCAGGTACTGTGTCTTGTTTCTCTTTCAGCTCCCAGCACAGTTCCTGGTAATGGTGAGCATGCAGTACATATTTGCTGGGTTAAAAATGAGTGCACGAAAGCCATGCTAAAAGTGAGGGCCTCACACACCACTTCCCTCCCCCCCCCCACACCCCGCGCCCCAGAAAGCATGTTGTTTGTATGTGGTACAGGCCTGTCTTCAGAAATTCAGCCATGGCAAAGGAAACCAGCCTGAGTGATGAAAGCTCCGAGTGAAAACAAACAAAAAAACTATCCATGCCCCTCCTGCCCCTCCAGGAAAAGCATTCTTGCAGAATTCTCTTGTATATGTGGGCCCCAGCAAATTGCCAACCTGCCTGAGGAAATGAGTATTTGAATAGTTATTTTGTTTTCTAGTGGCTTCTCTTGCCAATAATACCCCATTCATAGAAATATCCATATCTACAGTGTGATGTGTGCTGCAGGATTATTGTTATTGTTATTGTTATTATTTTATTATATTTCCATGACCTGATTTTTTTACATTAAATAATAGTCGAAGCAGTTTGTGTCATGTGTTTCTTCTATAGGTGAAAATGCCACTTAATGCAAGTTAAGGCAATGTGAGCCAATATATTTCATTGCCCAGTACCATAATCTATTAAGCCTGAGATATTTTCAGGGAATTGCCTTAAATCCTTTGGTGGTTTAAAGTAGCTTCGGGGGGATTAGTGGCTTAGAGGTAATTGTTATTGCTAATATTTCATTTGAGATGTCCTGTTCAGCAAAGGTAATGTGACATTTTTCTCACTGGAAATGCTGTCTTTCTAGGGAAACGGAAGCATCAGAAGGTCAGTACCCAGGAGGGGGAGGGAAGGAGCCCATGTGATAAAGGACAAAGGCCCAAGATGAGGTGACCAACAGGAGTTACCTGAGTTGTAGCCGACATTCGTGTGGTTCTTGGGGAGATGGAGTTTTAATTTTGTGAATTGTGAGATTAATCTAGACAGTTAATCAGCTTTTGAGCGAAAGCCAAGCTTTATTTCTTATTGTTTTTAATAAGTAAGGAGAAGGAAATGTATGGAGGTACTTCTTTGCAGGCTCACCGTCTTCTGTGGAGACAGTAAATGTTGGAGTCTCTAGGACAATGGGTCTCAAATATAGATGATGCTTGAGAAATCACCTGGGATGCTTGTTAAAAAATAAGGATTCTTTGGGCTGTACTCCTACCCACTCTGATTCTGTAGTTCAGAGATGGCTCCCCAAATCTGCATTTTAACCAGAGGGATCCAGGGATTCTGATGTAGGTATTCCTTATGCCTAGAGAAACAGTGGATCAACCCGTCTCTTTCTTGCCCACGATGTCATGTTTCTCAAATTTCTAACTATGGCCCAAATGCCTCCTGTGAGTTCTAGACCTATATATCAAAATGGCAATCAAAAATCTCCACTTGAATTCCCCAAAGATACTTTAACCTCAGCCTGTCTAAACCCAGATGTTGTCCTCTTCTAGTGTTTCCTACCTCAGTAACTGGCACCAGTGCCCATCCAGTTCTGCAACACAAAGATGCAGATGTCACCTCTCTTTCTCTTCCTACATCCACTCCCTGCATCGTGGCCATGCCACTGGCCCCAGCTCCCAGCATTTCTTACTGTAAGCTCACTCTCCAGTCTCTTTGTATTCAGGCTTCAGTCTGCTCTCCTCAATGAGCCAGAGCGACCTTTGCAAGATGTAATGTTTTAAAGTTTTACCACTCTTCCCATGGCCTCTTGGTTTAGGATCAAAGTCCTTTCTTTGGCTTGCAGAGCCTTGCTTGGTGGTGACCACCTGACCACACTGCAGCCATGTCTCACACAGCTTTTTCCCTGGCTCCATGTTCTAGCCACACTGCCCTTTCTTCTGCCCATCATGTGTGTGCACTAGCCCCCTGGGACAGGGTGTTACCTGGCCCTGAGCCAGTTTGTTCCTCTGGGCCTTTCTCCTTCCCTTTGCCTAGTGACCACCTACATCTCCTTTACGTGACCTCTCAAATTATGCCTGTGATCTTCTCCTAACCTAGCTCAGTTTCATTTATGATACAACCTTGAACAACTATATACTTTTTGTAATGATACATTGAGTTTTGTGAGTATTTAACTAATGCCTGCCTTTCCCTAGACTATAAGGTCCACAAAGGTGACAGGTTCTTTTTTTGCTCACTCTTGTAGCCTTGGTATCTCTTGCAGTGTTAGATGCATGGAGGTGCTCAGTAAATGTTTGTTGAATGAATGTTGAATGACTGAATGTATCTTGTGTGAGACATATTAGTGAAAGAACACATTCATTTGAACTTCTTTAGAAGGAGAAATCAGAGTAGGCCTAGCCAAGAGTCATTCGGGACTTCAGGCAAAGTGAAATGGTGGTAAGGTCATTAGCTAGATAATGAAGGCAGGTAGGACAATATAATTATGACATTTAAGCACAATCATTAAGTGTACGCAAACTTTGTATCCAGGTATATAATTTTAAGCTCCAGTGAATTTACCAGTGATAGAAGGATGGGCTATTTTAAAAATAGTAATGATCCTGATTAATAAATCCTTAGATTTCACTCAGCTTTAAGAGTATTTACACTAATAAATGGCCTTGGGTTTGTTACTGAGAATGATGTAGGGTATCGTCTTGCGGGGCCATTTCCCTCGAAACAATATTAGTCTAATTTATGGTAAGGGCTTCGAGTGGCTTGCTAGCTCACTCAGAATCCTTTATCCCAGTGTTCGTATTGCCTCCGAAGTCTCAAAGACTCTGGAATCTTCTGGCTGTATCAGAGCTGCACGCATCTGTTAAATGGATCAGCATTTTGTCAGCCTCATTCTGTGTGTCACCGGGGCCTATCATTACCAGGCACAACTCTTTCATAACGGTGTTTTCCTTAAAGAAGGCCAGAGAGTTTTTCAAATAGAAATCACAAACACTAGAGATGGACGGAGACAAATACAAAAAGACCTTCCCAGTAAAGGCCCAAAGGGAAAGAGGTCACTAAAAACTAACAAGTGGAAAGGATGGTGTAGGATATAGATCACGTTTGTAAAATAAATAACACATGACACTATTATAGCCACAGCACAAGACCCACAATAAAGCACATTCTTGCAATAATTTCAGAACGCTGAGAGTAAGAGAATAGATAAAAGCTTTTAAGGAAGAAAAACAGTTTATTAACAAAGGATCAAAAATCAGATTGGCATCAGAATTCTTAATAGTTATGTCAGAAACTAGCAGAAAATGGAGAAATACCTTCAAAATTCAGAGGGAAAATGATTTCAACCCTAAAACTATATACCCAGATGAACCATTGATCAACACTGAAAGTAGGATCAAGACATTTTTGGATGTGCAAGGCCTCAGTTTTCCTCTTAGGCATCAATTTTCTAGGAAATCACTCAAGATGGTGTGACACTAAAATGAGGCAGTACACCAGGATAGATGTACTGAGAGATGGTACCCAGGAAACAAGACCAACATGAGACAGAGGCAAAGGAAATCTCCATAGTTGCCATGGAGGGAAATTCCAGAGGAAAACTAGACACCAGCTGTAGAGGACAATTGAGGGGTGGAGCAGATCAGGAGGAAAGGCCTGGGAGAAATGTTTCCAAGAAGATGGAACCGAGAGACTACGAGTACGTGCTATGTTTGAATGTCTTGGGAGAGATTGACTCCTGCGCAGAGTTTAGGGTTGATTCAGTGGTAAGTACATAAAAACTGAGCAAACACACACACACACACACACACACACAGAGAGAGAGAGAGAGAGAGAGAGAGAGAGAGAGAGAGAGAGAGAGAGAGTTTATTAATTCCCTTGAGGTTAGAAAGTTATGCAAGAAAAGAAATCAAGGCCCAGAAGTTTTGTAGTTACAATAATGTCAATGTTAAAACTGTTCCAACCAAAATTATGGGGTAGCTCTACAGCTCTGTTGGGAGTGTTGGGAGAAGGAAAAGGCTCACGGGTAAGTGGGAAGGAGGGAGGCAGTGAGAGAGTGTGACATGAATAAATAATGTCTAAAATAAAAAGACCAAGAAGAAACATTGTAAACATGTTTTTTGGTAACGGGGGTGTAAATACTGGAAGAGCAATCACGATGATTGTCTTACAGAATCATGCATGTCTTTTAACTGTGTGTGTGTGTGTGTGTGTGTGTGTGTGAGTGTGTTTCTTTCATGAAACATGAGAACAAGTTAAAAATACATGGAAAGCATTTTGGAAAGCAAATTGATAAGAAAGTGAAAGCATTTGTTTAATGAAGAAGTAATGCTTGTTCCAAGGGGATCAAGACTGGGGAAGTGTGTACGTGGCTGGATAGCTCTTCCTCTGTGAAGTGCCTGGTCAGGCAACTCTCCATCAGCTCCTTTCTAAGCCATCTTTGTGACTCAGGGTGGTTTAATAATTCTGCATCTTAATCATGGCAGAGGTGCTTCATCACCAGAGAATGATGCCTAGAGCTTTAATGATAAGGAAGTAATGGATATGCTCCTTGCTCAGGACCGCTTTCTCCCATCCACTAAGAAATCACACTGAAAGCCAGATACATGTTAAATTCTTTGCAGATTTTTAAAAAAGTAATAATAAGCCTCTGGGTTGTGCTGCAGAGTTACCTTTGGCTAAAACCGTCCTCTTGGTCATTTATCACTGTGCTTCCCAAGCCCTGGACTCAGGTGGGAAGCAGATTGAGTCATTTGTAAACCCCATTAATTACAGATACACAAGACATATCTTCTCTTATCCTCCTTTCTCCAAAAGGCAAACTGTGTGATTTGTTCTCTTTTCTACGACCTACACAAAGTAATCTTCCCAAGTAATATTAACATTTAGAATACACAGTCCTTCCACTGATGCCTGGACCCACTGCTTGCTCATCCCAAGCACCAGATATTAATAACATTTTAAAAACATGCATTCCTGGCTTCCTGAGGTCCCTCTAGAGACTCAAAGAGAACACATTGAAAGTACAGAAAACTTACTTTGTTCTTGAGGAGACTTTGTAAGAGCGATTTTTTCAGAGATTGAAGGATTCTTGCGTATGTTTGCCATATAGATTTGTGGGTGTATTGAACTACAGTCATTTTCATTAAGTTCCTGGTCCTATATGCTTTATTGGACCGCATTGCTATAGCAGGCGTTCCCCAAATATCCATGTACATGATAGAAAAATAAACAAACTAAGATGTGCCCACAAACTGGCTGATAGAAGGGAATATTCTCAGCCTCTTATTCTACCTTTCCCTTTACTCATTCCATGTGTATCATTGTAAAGAAACAAAAGCAATGAGTAGAGCCGACCTAGGTAAAATGGTCACGTGTGGCCCCTGGCCCCTTTACTTTCATTGTCTGTATGGTTTAGAGTTCTTTAAAAGTCACTATGACTCTGGGTGATGCCATTAAACCTGGTCTAGGGCAAGTAGCAGAATTCAGAGGGCTGGTATCAGGAGACAGGCTTCCCAGACTTGAAGTGGAACCCCTGGTTTTGGCTGCAGATCCATAAAAGTGACGAAGCAAAAAGACAGAGGCCTACTAAGGTTTTACGAGAACCATGTTGCCAAAGAAATTCCAAACCTGGCTAACAATAGCTGGTGACTGCTTTTAGGTCTTCTGCAGGCCCCAGAAACAGAGTCAATAAGAAATAAGCTGCTAAAATGTTACCACTTTCGAAATGAATATTCTCCCTTACGCCTATTTTTGTTGTGGTCATAGCAGATGAGGGTCAAGGGAACTCCATTTGGATGGCAGATCTGGGAGTGTCAAGATTAGGTGACTTCAGCAATCTCTTCACTGGCCAAGTAAGGAGTCCTTGCAGGATTCAATATGTGCTGTGAGCTAGTGACCACTGGTATTGTTTCCTAGTGTCTTCCCCCTCCCCCAAATGGGAGTTCTTATTATTCTCTTTCTCCCCAACTTTACACATCACACATTGCATATATTGAGGATGGACAAGTCATCATTCAGCCCGTGGTCTGTGAACCCTTTGGAGTCATATCTGGACTGATGGAATAGATGGCACATCATTTAGAGATATGTGACCTGGGAACTTGAGGTATCGGCTGGATAAGATTGTAGATTGTCTTCTTTTGGGAAATGAGTGACAGTGTTTCAGCTCCATGAGCACTTTAAAAAGTGTTTGGATAGAAAGGACAGACTTAGTGCATGTTGCACAGCCAATGATGTACCATAAGAGACATTGTGGGAGTTCCCTAACAATTACTCTATCCCTTCACCATTATGAATAGTCTTGTGACTCGCTTGACTCTGCCCCCACCTCCATAGAAGTGTCTCGATTAGTCAGAATCAATAAAGATAATCCCACCCCTCTTGCTACAATGATTATTTCAGAGATAGCTTCAGGCAGTTCGAAGCACAATAATTATTTTGTTTGTTTTTTGTTTGTTTTTGTTTGATGGTGTGGGTCCTGTGTCCTGGGATATAAATAGGAAGCCTATAGTTTCAGTTACATCAGGAGAAATTTTATTACCACAAGAAATATGTAAGTTCAACCATCTCTTTCACCCATGCTCAGAATTCAAATCCTGCAGTAGAGCATCTGCTTGCTCATGGTGACTTTTGTCACCAGGCCAGTCTCTCGCTGTCTAGGCCAGAGAGAGGCAGACTCTGGCCTTTTTTGATCCTGAATGGGCACCTGGATTTAGCAACTCACCAACATCCCACACAATACCAAAGAAGCAATTCTACAAAAGGGAATCCAAGTGGTGTTAGGAAGGGGGAATGGATACTTGAAAACCAATAAATGACACACATCCACAACTACACCCCTTTCCTCCCAATGCCAGGCACCCAATTAGCTGACAATTAATAAATACTTAAAAATTATTAATTGATAATGCTTAATGAGTTAACCCTAAAAGTTTGCAACAAACATTTATTAAGCATGAATAATTCACTTAATATTCCCAATAACCCAATGGAGGAGAAATTAAAATCCCCTTTTAAGGAGTGAAAACTGAGTCTTATACAGATAAAAATAATTTCCCAAGGTAACCGAAGTAACAAATGGAAAAGCTGGAATTCAATCTCATTTCTGTTTGACTCCAAACTGACACCAGTACTACAATAATGGGGACATCCCAGATGCCAGTGGGGCAAATGTGACTGACCTGATGTTTTTAGGGAAAAACTTACTACATTAATTAGCGTACGGTAATTGTGAGGGCTTATATATGAAATTTTTAAAAATTGAGTCTAAACTTGAAAGAACTGGTCCACTTGCTAAAGAATATGGGCCACATAATAAATAGGGGAAAAATTAACCAGTTATCCAAGACTAAAGAAAAGATTTAAAAAAGCTCTCTGCATCCCCATATGGACGCGGCGCCCTATGATCCAGGCGAACTGTTAACAGAGGAGAAGCCCTCCTTCCAGGGAATCCCCCCATTGTGTGAGAAGCTGGAATAGAGCAGAGAAAACATAACACTACAGTGTGAGAGAGAAAAAAAGGCTGCAGTCAGAGAGAAAATAAAACATTCTACCAAAACGTACTGGAAAACAAAAGAAAGACCCCTTCCTATCAACCTGTTGCAGAACCCACTCCTGTAGATGTCTAGGAAGAGAAATAATACATCATTAATGGCCATGAATAACCAAGGCAACAAGACAGCTCAGATAAAAACTGAAAAGTCTCCAGAAAATGAACTTAAAGATATGGAAATATGTGACTTAAATGACAGAGAATTCAAGATTGCAGTTCTGAAAAACCTCAACGAGATGCAAGAGAACACAAAAAGGCAGTTTAATGAACTCAGAAACACAATCAAAGAACAACATGAACATTTTACCAAAGAGATTGAAATTTTAAAAAAGAACCAAATAGAATTTCAGGAGATTAAGAACTCAATAGAAGAAATGAAGAATGAAATAGCCAGCTTAGGTAGTAGAGTTGACCAGATGGAGGAAAGAATCAGTGACGTCGAAGATAGAAATCTGGAAATGACACGGATGGAAGAAGAAAGAGACTTGAAACTTAAAAGAAATGAAAGAACTCTACAAGAACTTTCTGACTCCATCAGAAAGAGCAATATAAGAATAATGGGCATACCAGAAGGAGAAGAAAGAGAGAAGGGAACAGAGAGTATATTCAAACAAATAGTCGATGAAAACTTCCCAAACTTGTGGAAAGAACTGGATCCTCATATTCAAGAAGAGAATAGAACACCTAATTATCTCAACACCAATAGGCCTTCTCCAAGGCACATTGTATTGAAACTGTCAAAAATCAATGACAAAGAAAGAATCCTCAAGGTAGCCAGGGAAAAGAAGATGGTAACCTACAAAGGAAAGCCCATTAGAATATCATCAGATATTTCAGCAGAAACTCTACAAGCCAGGAGGGAGTGGAACCAAATATTCAAACTATTGAAGGAGAGAAATTATGAGCCAAGAATAATATACCCAGCAAAGATGTCTTTTAGATATGAAGGAGGAATAAAGACCTTTCCAGACATACAGAAGCTGAGGGAATTTTCTAATACACGATCTGCACTACAAGAAATACTAAAGGAGGCTATTCGACCACCATCAACAGGGACAATTTGTGGCAACCAAAACATAAAAAGGGGGAAAGTAAAGGCCTGAACTGGAGTATGGGAATAGAGAAAGTAAGCGTGCTGAAGAAAATGGAATACTCTAAATATCAAACTTTCTTTTACATAAACTTAATGGTAACCACTCCAAAAAAAGAAAAAAAATCTAGAACTGAAATATATACTGTAATAAAAGAAGAAACAGAGGGAAAAATTATAGAATACCACCACACAGAAATAATAGACAACGACAAAAAGGCAAAGAAACAATGGAGACACAGTCTTACCTAAAGATAGAGTGATAGGAAATCCTCACATATCAATAATCACCTTAATGTAAATGGACTAAACTCACCAATAAAAAGGCACAGACTAGCAGATTGGATCAAAAAATTAAACCCAACCATATGCTATCCCCAAGAGACACATCTCAGCTACAAGGAAAAGCATAGACTCAAAGTGAAAGGGTGGAAATTGACACTCCAAGCAAATGGTATCCAGAGAAAATCAGGTGTAGCCATAATGATATCAGATGAAACAGACTTCAGGGTGAAAAAGGTAACAAGAGACAAAGATGGCCATTTCATAATGGTAAAGGGGACTATATAACAAGAAGACATAATAGTCATCAATATTTATGCCCCCAATCAGGGAGCACTGAAATATACCAAGCAACTACTAATAGAACTAAAGGGAGAAATTGACCAAAACACAGTTATACTAGGGGACCTAACTACAGCTATGGACAGATCATCCAAACAGAAAATAAATAATGAAATAGCAGCCCTAAATGACACATTAGATGAAATGGACATAATTGACATTTATAGAGCACTTCATCCTAAAACATCAGACTATACATTTTTTTCTAGTGTACATGGAACATTCTCAAGGATAGACCATATATTGGGATATAAAACTAGCCTCAGCACATTTAAGAAGATTGAAATTATACCAAGTATATTCTCTAATCACAAGGCTTTGAAATTGGATATCAACTGCAAAACGAAAGCAGGAAAATCCACAAATACATGGAGATTAAACAACATACTCTTAAAGAACAATTGGGTCAAAGAAGAAATTAGAGGAGAGATCAAAAGATACATAGAAACAAATGAGAATGAAAATACATCATACCAAAATTTTGGGGATGCAGCAAAAGCAGTTTTAAGAGGGAAATTTATATCATTACAGGCCTATCTTAAGAAACAAGAAAAATCCCAAATAAATAACCTCACGTTACACCTTAAAGAACTAGAAAAAGAAGAACAAATGAAACCCAAGGTCAGCAGAAGAAAGGAAATAACAGAAATCAGAGCAGAACTAAATGAAATAGAGAACAAAAAGACAACAGAAAAAATTAATGTTACAAAGAGCTGGTTCTTTGAAAAGATTAACAAAGTTGACAATCCCTTGGCTAGACTCACTAAGATAAAAAGAGAAAAGACACTAATAAACAAAATCAGAAATGAAAAAGGGGAAGTTATCACGGATGCCACAGAAATACAAAGGATCATCCAAGAATAGACTATATGCACCAAATTCAATAACCTAGAAGAAATGGACAAGTTCTTAGAAACATATAGCCTTCCTAGGCTGAACCATGAAGAACTGGAAAATCTAAATAGACTAATCACCAGTAACGAAATTGAATCAGTCATCCAAAACCTTCCCAAAAGCAAAAGTCCGGGACCAAATGGCTTCACTAGTGAATTCTACCAAACCTTCAAAGAGGATTTAATACCAGTTCTGCTCAAACTCTTCCAAAAACTTGAAAAAAAAAAAAAAAAAGATAGATTACCAGAGCACCTTCCATGAGGAAAATCAGGAGGGAGCAGAGTGTGGGCAGGGAATGTTCAAGTTTGCTGCATGGTGCGAACAAAGAGGTGACCAAACTTTCAATATTCTTCAGGTTCGTCCTGTTAACCACTAACAGGAAACAGAAGCCAAGTGTAGAAATGTATGTTGTTTAGTGTGGCCACAGGATCAGGTCAAGGAGACCTATTTTTCAAAGGGCTCCAAGAGTCCAAAGCTTTTAGAATTCCATGCGTATACTTATTGACAAGCCATGCTATTGGACAAATTGAATTCGAAACTAAAAGGAGAAAATAGAGTATAGAGCATTACTTTCTGGAAGTATGGTCTTATCAATTTAAACTAGAGGTGTGTGGGTTAAGTTGGTGGTACCTTGGAGTGCCTAGTTGTTTCCCATTGCAAAAATGCCCTGAGCCTGAGAAGTGACTGATTTTTTAAAAAAATTGCATAGTTTTGGGATAGAAATGAAATTGCCATTTTGGAGCCAATTCACAGGTAGTGTTGCTCATGCTTTGAGTCTCTACAGCTATCCTTGGAGCATGAACATGGTAGGATAAGAATCGCCAACCATCTGTCCCAGCAATGTGGCCGTTGCCGAGGGGCTGATGAGCAGAATGAGAACTGCGTCCACCAGGAAACTTGACATCCCTTAGAATTGGGGCAAATATGAACTCAGAGGAAAATCAAGATTTCTAATGATGTGGTCAAAGTCAGGACAATATTTGGGTCTATGTGGGTCTGTGAAAATATATTCTTTTAAGGAAACCAGTGACATTAAAGCTGAAATGTAAATTTAGAGTCAGAATTGAGGTGTACTCTATAGAGTTCAAGCCTCCTGTTCTTGGAAACATTATAATTTAGCATCTTAAATTACAATATTTTTATTAACTTGATAAAAAGTTCTCAAAGCCTAGTTTTTTAGAGCTAAAGTAAATAAATTGATTTTGCAATATTTTCATAATGTTATTAAAGTTTGAATTTTTAGGCACTTTTTGGGGCTTATACATAATCATTTTATCAATTAAAAATCATGTGATTACACACACATATTCATTTCCGATTATATGGGTCACTACTTGAAATTGCCCTTTCATTACACCATTCATACTTAACTTCCCTTAAGAATAAACCTGCTAACAGCAAGTATCTAGAGAAATTTTCTCAAGTAGATATTTTTGAAACCAGAAATACATTTAAGACTCCAAATACTTTTAAGACTCCAAATAATTTTAAGATTTTTACATCCGTTTTTCAGGCTTTGGGTTATTGGCAGGTATATTTTGGGGGCAATATCACCACAGAGGCAGTGACCCATGATGGCAGTAGGCTTGTCAGTGAAGTTACTCTATTTATCGTTCCTAAAAATCTCATTTTGTTTCTTTGTGATACTGAGGTAAGAAAACTGAGGCATAAGGAAGTTACATCTATTATTCACTTTCCTAGCATCCTCAACTGCCCTTCATAACACTTACTGTGGTTATAACTAAATAGCTATTGGCATAATTAAGTCTTCAGTGTCCATCTCCCATTAGAGTATGAATTCTATGCATGCAGGACCTGTGTCTGTGTTGTACATGCTATATTCACATTGAGCCTAGTTCCTGAAGTGTGGTCAGTGGTCATTGGTTCAGGTAAACGAATGAACAGAGGGAGGAAGTGACTCATCCAAGGACGCACAGAATCAACAGCTGAAGGAAAGTAAATGGGTGGTTGTGAAAGAAACTAAAAGTCTCTAATTAAATGTAGTTAGCTTTTCTCTCTAAATGGAAATAGAATAATTTGAAAAAAGCTGTTTTGGGTCAAACATCATTTTAGTTTACAAAACAGATAGTAGTTTAACTTAGAATGTTAAAGGTAAGTTGATAAATAAAATTCAATGAATTAATAAAATAGTTCCATACTAATTGCCAGGTTTGCTTGTAATGAATATTGAAGTATGGACTAGAAAAGTTATTGTTAAAAATGTCATATTATTCAAACAAAAGCTTGTACACCAATATTCATAGCAGCATTATTTATAATAGCCCTCAAGTGGAAATAACTCAAATGTACATCAACTGAAAACGGATAAACAAAATGTGGTACATCCATAATTGTGGAATATTTTCAGCCATAAAAAGAAATACATTACTAATACCTGCTACATAATAGGTGAACCTTGAAGACATTATGCTAAGTGAAAGAAACCAGACACAAAGGCTACATATTGTATGATTTCATTCATATGAAACAAATGTCCAGAATAGGCAGATCCATAGAGACATAAAGCAGATTATTATTTGTCTGGGGCTATGGGAGGGAGGAGAATGAAGAAATTGCTCAATTGGGCATGGGGTTTCTTTTGGGGCCGATGAAAATGTTCTAGAAATAGACAGTGGTGATGTTGCCCAATATTATAGATGTACTAAAAGCCACTGAGTTGTACACTTTAAAATGGTTGAAATGAATTTTATGTTAGGTGAATTTTACCTCAATTAAAAAAATTAAATGGTTAAAAAAAGCCATATTAACATATACATTTGTTCTACAATGCTATTTGGAAGAGGAGGAATGGAAATGCAAACTGTTTTTAAAACATAGATTTAAAGACTTTTGGGTGGGGGCTGGGAACTAATTATTAATATTTAATACTATTAAATACATAGATTTAATTGGAAAATTGGCTATTTAATCTAGGCTCTATCTTTATTCATTTATCATCATGATGACAAATAGCAGTATCTATTAAATAAACAGCAGTATCTAACCCAGCCTCTTTGGGTTAATACTGCAACTCAGCCACTTAACGTGTTACATTTGGCAAGTTAGCTAGACCCTGTATCTCAGCTTTCTCATCTAAAAAATGGGTATAATGATAGTGCCTACCTTTCTATCTCTAATGAGATGGTATATCAGTGTTTCTCAATCCTCGAATGCATATGAGGGCGTTTTTTTTTTTAATTCCCAGGTGATTCTAATTACATCCAGGCTAGAGAACCACTAGCATATTAAAAGGCATATAGCAACATGCCTGGCACATGGTAAGTAGTAAATAAATGGTAGTTTAATAATGTTGTTAAGGACCTAGTCATCAATTATAGCATATTATTTTCTAAGATTAAAGCATATTTGCTACAGCATAAAAAAGGATGTGGGAGGTTGGGGGAAAAATATATAGGAGGAGGAAGTATTTTTTCCACAGAAATTTATATTTTGTTTAACAAAGAGCATTATAACTCTTATATTTTATATAGGAGGTAAGGTAGATTCTTATATTTTAGTACATGCTCTCTCAATTTTGTTTAATGAAATTTTTCTATATAGCTAACTCACCTAACATATTTGAAACATCCTTTATTTATTAGCAGATTGTATATTCTCAAGAAGTGTTCTCCTACTTTTGGTGGGCATCATTGATGTGAAAGTGTCACTTTTTAGATAAGGATAAACTACTTAAAAACACAAACACACAAAACTTCACTTCAAAAAGTATGTGCAGATAAAATATAGTGCTGTGGACTAAAATGTCTATGTCCCTCCAAGGTTCATATGTTGAAATTTTAACCCTCAATATGATGGTGTTGGAAGGTGGGGCCTTACAGAGGGGATTAGATCATGAGGATAGAGCCCTCATGCATGGGATTAGTGCTCTTATACAAGAGGCCCCAGAGAGCTCTCCTGCCCTTCTGCCATGTGAGTATACAACTAGAAGACAGCCATCTGCAATCTGGAAGAGTATGTCTGGTATTTTCACCTTAAGCATCTTTGCCATACACATTTTGCCACATAGCTAATTGGCCATAAGGCAATTTTTCCATAAAAAAGATAAAATCACAACAAATAGAAGAGGGACATTGAAAATGGGCCAACAGACATACCAAAAGATGCCCAGCATCACTAATCACCAGGGAAATGCAAATCCAAAACACCTCGTATCTGTCAGAATGACAATTATCAAAAAGTCAACAAACAAGTGTTGGCAAAGATGTGGAGAAAAGGGAATCCTTGTGCACTGTTGGTGCGACTGCAAACTGGTGCAGTCATGGAAAAACAGTACGGCAATTCCTCAAAAAACTGAAAATGGATATACTATACAACCCAGCAATTACACTTCTGAGTATTTATCCAAAGGAAAAAAACACTAATTTGAAAAAGATATATACACCCTTATGTTCACTGCAGCATTATTTGCAATAGCCAAGATATGAAAGCAACCAAGGTGACCATCAATATATGAACGGATAAAGAAGATGTGATTTATAGATATCACACAATGGAATTTTATACAGTAATAAAAGAGAATGAAATCTTGCCACTTGGGAAAACATGGATGGATCTAGAGGGAATTATGCTAAGTGAAATAAGTCAGGTAGAAAAAGACAAATACTGTATGATTTTACTTATATGTGGAACCTAAAAACAAAACAAAAACAGACTCATAGAACAGAGGCCAAAGGTATGGTTACTAGAAGGGAGGGGTGGGGGATGGGTGAAAAAGAGAAAGGGAATATGGTTAATTACATTGTGATAAGTTTGCACAGTGACAGATAATTACTAGAATTAGTGGGTTGATCACATTGTCAGGTATAAAAATGTCAAATCACTACATTGCATTCCTTAAACTAATATAACCAATGTAAGATTGTATACCAACTATACTTATATACCTAAATAAAAAAATGAATAACAATTAAAAAGATGTTGTGAAATGCAGACTATTTCAATACCGTTGAAAAGGTGTGGAGATTCATGGCAATACTGTGCAAATAACTGATTTTATTTTGTTGATTGTACCTACGCATTTGTCTTTGTTCTATGGGAAATGTGGGTGCAACTCTGGGTCCTCAAAGAAGGCCCTCAGCCTCTTTTCTCCCAATGTACTATGTTTCAAAATAAAAAACTAACTCTTGGGGGAAAACATTGTCATCTGAAAGACATGCTAACTATTTAAAGACCACCATGTCTACTCTTCATTGTATAGACTATTCTGAGGGCTGGGTAAGATTTACATATAATATGAAAACGGGGGTAACTGTGAGAACTTCATTAACAGAAAAATGAAACCAAACTAACAATTAGCTCAAACACATTAAGTCTGTCGAAGGCAGTTTATTTGTCAATGGACATATGAAACCAATTAAATAAACAAACCCCCAAAATGTCAACAAGTTATTTTATCTTTTTTATGACAAAATTGCCTTACGGCCAATTTGCGACAAAAATGCCTGCGGCAAAGCTGTTTACGGCAAAGATGCTCTACTGAAAGTACCTAGAACCCTGGGAGAAGAGGGCCGTCTCTAGAACCCAGCGGTGCTCGCACTCTGACCTTGGACTTCAGGCTCCAGAACTGTAAGAAACGAATTTCTGTTGTTTATAAGCCACCCTGTTTATGTTTTCTCTGATAGCAACTCGAATGAACTAAGACAGAGTATCCGTGATTCAGGTGGGTTCATCATTAAGCCTTCGGCTAAGATTAGCTCTAGTGAATAGGGAGACGTAGGCTTCTCACCCTTCCTAGGGCTCTGTTTCCTCACTGATACAAGAAAGAGTGATCCTTAAGTTTCCTTGCATCTCTAACATTTTGAGTCACTGAGTACACAGTTGCATCTTGTGGTGTTAGATTTGAAGACAGGTGGTTTTGTAAACGTCCCAGGCAGCATGCAAACTCCTGAGCTCCCCTGCTCACTGGGCTGAGAAAACCATTCTCTGCTGCCAGGTTCCTGAAGTGAACATCTTCCCATTGGATTGTGTTTGTTTCTGGTGGACTTTTCTGGTTCTCATGTCCTTTCTTCCTGCGCATTTAGCTTTTATTTTTATGACATTTTACCAGCAAAGGATAAACCAGCAGTTGTCACTGGACATGGTACTCCCCCTAAGGGGCATTTTGGCAATTTGTGGGCTTCTTAGTCTTTCAGTGTAGTTAAACCGGAACATTTAAATGTTGAAACACATGTTTTTTGTTTTGGGTTTTTTTTTTTCGTAAATTACTTTAACATTTTTTCTGTGTATAGCAGGGCATTATATATATTTAAAATTATGTAGATTATGTATCTATGAATTTTATTTCAGTGTAGTACAGAGGGCATTATAAAATATTTCTTGTAGGAGAATCTGGTATGGTCAAAGATCACGGTTCTAAACATACCCTGAGCCTAACTTGGATTGCAGTGAGGAGAAAGATAGGAAAGGTGTTTTATATTTGCCTCATAATAGTCAGGTACTGTGTTTTACTCTGGATGCGGTGTCTCTTACGTATTCTATCTCATCCTTCTAAGGTAGGTGGTATTGTTATTCTTCCTTTCCCAGGTGAAGATACTGAGGCTTAAAGAAGTTTATTAACTTTTTTATACCGTCATCAAATACTTTAGTGACTGGTATCTGCATTATAGATGTTGGGGAGAGCTCTGGAAACAGAAAAGACACAATTTCTGCCCTCAAGGAGCTTACATTTTAGTGGAGAGAGATAATAAAGCAAAGTAACAACTAAAGACTAGTCATGAAGACATCTGATTGAAATGACTTGAGAATACTTGCGCAAAGGCACAGAGCTAGTGAATGGTTAGGGTTCCATCTGAACGTACACGTTGCCTTTTGGTTGTAGTAACCTGTCCTACTATTACTAATATTGGATTGCAAGGTCATCACCTCTTCTGTCATAGATGCCAAAAGGTGTGAACAAAATACCAAGGAGAAAGAGCTGTTCAAAGCAACTATCACTGGATATTTTTCTCTTTCTGCATTCTTGTCAGATGAAGGTTTTTTTCTCTCTACCCACACAATACTGATAATTACAACACTTCCTGATTCCGTGCTATGCAGCATTTTAGCTTATAATATTACTAATACTTATTAAAATGCATTTCTAAGTAAATAATATTAATTGCTTTTCTGATTTCTTAAGTGTGATTTTCAGAAACAGCCTCAGTTTTATTCTCTTGTGGCAATGTATCTGTCATACTCAACTAATTTAATAGATGTATCTACTCTATGACTTGAGAAAAATGTGTGCGGGAAATGGATGTAGATACTCTTACAAATGAAAGAGCAGGGGCTTTGGGCTAGATATTTGGAAAGGTGATTGTAGTTATTCCTCTCTACCAGGTGGTAGCAAGGCCAGAAAAAGGCTTCTGTCAAAGAAAGGAGAAAAAAAACAAAAAACCAACAGTTAAAAAAAGATGACCTACAAACCTAATGTCTAGACTGTGAGAATGCCTGGGAAAAAGCTTTTTGAAACTAAAAAACTTGGAAAGTTATATTCTACCCTCAAGAAAAAAAATCAGTGTTAGAAAATCTAGTGACTGTTACTATGAGATAAAGATTAGAGAGAAAGACGCACAGGTCTTTCTGTGTCTCAAAACTTTGTTCAAGTTATGTATTCCTTTAATAAACAGTGATTAGCAAATCTTATGTATGATTGTTTTAATCATGATTTCAGCTGCCTAGAAAAAGAATTAGAATGAAATAGAAAGGAGAGCACTTCTCTATGGGTCCTGGTTATTGGTGTGAAGGATGTCATCCTCATAGCCACAAACCAGCAGGACTTTTGATGCTGTGACTCTTTTCCTAGAAGAAAACAGCCTCCAAAGAGAAAAAGATTCAGGAGGACAAACCTTGCAACTCCAATTCATAACATAATCACATCCCCACCTAAACATAAAGCAGAGCTCTTGTAAACTCTTAAATTAATTATCTTTATTGAAAACATGTCAAATACCTAGTCATCCTTTCCACTCATTATTTAGCTTTTATATGATATTCTTCACAATCCCCAGAGATACATAATATTCTAACCCTGTATTTACTATTTAATATGGCTACAGCAAATAAGAGGTGATTTTATATATGTGTATTTCATAGAAATTTTCCTGTTCTTACTCTTGACTATTCCTTTTTTTTTTTTATAGATGCTCACTATTTTGACAAACACCAACCTAACATTTCTGCTTTAAATATATTGCTTTAAAGGCACACTTCTCCCTAATAGTAATTAGCAATCTTACAATGAACGGCGTGGTTAATTTCTCAAGCTGCATAACTTGCATTGATTTCATAAATTTGAGGGTTAACTTTAAATTGTTTCTGTAATAATGTTTTAGTATTCACCACCAACTCTGCACTGGTCAGCTTACCCTCTGGGGAATTCAGTCTCTATCTTGTACACTTAGTTCATCTTTTGCAACTATATTGGCCAACTTGCAAATTTATCTATGGCATGCTTGGATGGTTATGTAGAGAAAACAGCTGCTCTCTGGGGACGAATGTCTCTTCTCCACCAATCAGAATACAGTTCATGATTCATTAGGATTGTTGGCTACATTATTTAACTTAACTCAATATAAATTATTTAATTCCTAAAGCCTTCCTGGTATTCAATCTGAATGAAACAGTTATTCCTGGACAGTCATTCAAATAACACCACAGTTTTACCAAGCCCTGAGACAGTCATTAAACCACAGCTATCCACTGCTTCACATAAACTACTCATGTTGAGTTTTTGAGGGTTATATTATAACATTACTGAAATGGTTTGGATCCAATGAGGGACTACATGGTATTCTGTTTTTAATGAGAGAACATCCCAATTGCATAGGATTGGGAGAAATCATAAACTATTTCTGATGTAGGATTTGCCGGCAATTTCTGGGTGTAGGCTGGGATCGTGTCTTGTGAAGCCGAAGAATGGACACAGGGACCAGGGAAAGGCAAAGAGTTGTAAAGGAAGATAGTTTATTAAAAGCAGGAGAAGAGGTTGCAGCTCCCAAGCGGGAGGGGGTACCTGAAACTGGGAAGCCCATTGGCTAAGGCAAAAGGCTTTTCCTTTTATACTTTCCCCTGCCTGCTTGGGGATGGGGGCTGGAACCTTCTAATGGAATTCATCTATCAGGTTTGTCCTGTTTGCCCATGCTGAAGGGATTAACAAAATAACTTATTCCTATCTATCAGATCTGCTCCTTTGTCCGGCCAAGAGGAATTTGAGATAATTTATTAACCTCAAGGCATATTCTCATATCTCTGTCCTGGAGTGAAGGAGACATTCCAGAGCCTGGAGTTTCAAAATATGGCTGCTTTTTTGTTTATTCCACCAGGGACCTCCTAGCAACGTGCTAACTAACCTGTCTCATTTCTAGGTAGCAACTCTGCCCTTGTTTTGATAGCTTTCTTTCTTGTTATCTATTCTTGTCCATGGGGAAAGGACCAAGTCCATTTTTTCCAAATGTAAACCCACTGTTTAGAAGCATTCCTTTAAGTTAATCATCATTACTGTCTGGTCAGTGTCTAGTAGAAGAACCGCATGTGGCCAGTGTCTTTTCTCTCCCATTGTAATTTATATGACAAGTGTTCCCCAACACGGTGTTCTTGTCTTAGATTGGGCTCTCTGGAAACAGTCTGAGGCAGACATTTGTATGTTTCCTATCCGGAAGTGAGGAAGTCGGGATTGGGAGAAGATTGCCATTGCACCGGAGGCTCAGCTGATCAGATGGGGCGTGCTGGAGCTGGGATGGCCTTTGTGTCCCTTAATCGACTAGTCACTGGCTGTGGGCTGCTCCCTGGGAGGGGTTATAATTGTGGCTGAAGGCAACTGCTAGGGAGCCATCAGCAGCCAGTATGTGCAGCAGCTGGGGAAACGAGGGGCACCACCTGTCATTCTAAGGAAAACCTTGGTGAGGAACATTGACCGAGACTGAGATATGAAGACTGACAAATAGCACTATTTCTTTTATACAGTCTTGGTTCTTCTCTCAGTAAGCTCAACTTAAACCTGTAAAAACTATTACCCTTCTTTTTCCTTTCCCTTCTCTCCCTGCTTTGTCCTAAACAAGGCCGGAAATGGAATAAGGTAGACCCCAGAGAATTTCAACCCTGGAGAATGACCAGGGTAGCAGGTCGTGCACTTCCTGTGAGACCTAGCTGGAATCCTCATAGGAGGTGGCGTTACAAAGACCTGCTTAGAGACCCATGAAGAAAAAGGGCGCTCAAAAAAGGAAAGAAACTATTTAAGTTTAGGAGGAGAGGTAGGTTATAAGGCACAATTTGGTTCCTTCCCTCATTACTCCTTCCTGAAGCAAGCAAGATGCACTCAAATGGACATTTCTCTAGCTAGCCACACTTAGTTACCCCCTCCAGACTGAAGGAGGCTTATTAAGGCTTGCAGGTGGAAACATAAAAGAGTCTTTGTTATCAAGCTCTTACCCCCTACATACACCTTACACCTGTCCTAGTGCTTGCTTCTCCATGATCCCTTTTTTTTTTAAAGCTAGCATTCTCAAAATGAAGCTTTTATTAGAAACGATAAGTTTGTACTAAGATTTTGCAAGCCAGTCAAGTTCCTCTGCAAAAGAAACTTTAATATCCACTCAAAGTGAAGAATATTCTTCTCCTCTTTAAGTTTTCTAAGGACACATGATCTGCTATCTAACGATAGCATTAACACCAGCCAGAATTTATTTTATGTAGCTGAGAGCTCCTTACACTCATACTTTAAGCTTTTGATTTGCTACTGTGTTTCCTCAAAAATAAGACCTAGACGGACAATCAGCTCTAATGTGTTTTTTGGAGCAAAAATTAATATAGGACCCAGTCTTATTTTACTGTAATATAAGACCTAGTATACTATAATATAATGTAATATAATATAATATAATACTGGGTCTTATATACTATAATACAATACAATACAATACAATACAATGTAATATAATACTGGGTCTTATATTAATTTTTGATCCAAAAGACGCATCAGAGCTGATTGTCCAGCTAGGTCTTATTTTCGGGGAAACACGGTAGGAAGAAAAGTGTATAGATTTATCCTGATAACTGAGATGTAAAAAACTTTATAAACAACTCTAATGGAACATAAGGCAGATACAGGCCTATGTTACACTTTAATGGAACATTTGATTACTATTTTCGCTGAAAACTGGCCGTGGCTGCTGATAGATGATACAGGGAACTTGCATCCTGAATGGAATTGTGGGATGGTGGCACTTAGGGCATATACTTCAAGGCAAATGGCTGGACTAATAGTTTACTTACTCTTGGGAAATGAGATAAAAATGACCACACTTGGAGTGAAAGTATTTATCAAATTCTATGCAGGACTTTGAATAGAAATTTGACAGATTCTAAAATGACATACATATTCATTAAAGCCCACCACTGTAGGCGGGCTCCTTTAGCATTACTGGGATCAGATGCTTTGAGGATATTGTGGAGAGATTTTGTTGTTGTAACTGGAGTTAATTCTTTATGGCAGCACAAAAGAAAACTCTTTTTAATACTGTCTCTCCCATGCAGTTCCATGATCCTTTCTTTTATTCATTTATTCACAGTCATTAATTTATTCATTTATTGACCCCCTACTGTTCTATTCTAGATAGCCTGGTTCTCCACTGATTGCCCAAATCTTTTGGTACTTGTTTTGCTTCCCTTGTGGTTCCTGTCCATTTGCCTGACCTCTGACTCATAGCTGGTTCTGATCTGTAAGTGTCAGATTTGGTTAGTCCTTTTGTTTGTTGTTATCAGAAACCACTGGTATCTGTTGGCAAGTCTGGCCTGATGTCTTCATCTCCACATCAGGCCTGTTAAGTGGTTTCTGAAAACTGCTTTGACCTTCAAGTCAGGATATTGCTCTCCTCTGGTCACAGATACTTTGCTGGGACCTAAAATCCACTGCCACCAAATCCACTGTGAGCAAAAGGTTAAAAATACCCCTAAATAAGAATGGCTATGGCAAAGGCTGAACGGAAAAGCCAGATCGTGGAGGCTGAGGACAACACTTAGGATGTGGAAAGTTGAACAACAAAACTGGACGCACGGTTTGTCATATGATCATTTTTATTTCCTTGCTCCAAAATGTTAAATTTTTGTTTTATGACTTGGTTCAGTACAATTCCATTTCAAATGGAATAAGTCAATAGATTGAGTGTACTTGTTCTGAAGTTTAATACCAAAGTTGCCTTTTCAATGTATCAATCTGCCTGATCCCAACATGAAGGAAGACAGTGTAACCACAACCCTAAGTGTGTTGCATGCAATACACCTTTAACCCCACAACAGCCATATGATGTAGGCCCTGTTGTTTCCAATTCAGGAAGCAGGGGGATAGGGAGTAACTTGCGCTCCATAACCAGGAAATCCAACTCCAAAGCTGGTGCTCTCATTCCTGAAGTTATACTACCTTGGTTAGAAATGCACTCAAAGATTATTGCAAAGTCCAGTTATAACACCTATTTGTTTTGTATGCCAGCCTGCTGTTCCCTCATGTTATAGATAACTTCTTCCAAATCTCTGTTCTGTTTATTCAAGCCAGCAGGCCACAGCTGGAAAAAATTCACTTGCTATGCAGCTTAAACATGGGAACCACCTCTTCTGTCGCACATCTTTATTGGCTTTCTATATATCTTCTATTGTCACCTGAAGATATACTGGAGTCCCTTGACTCTCCCTGTTAATTTTTATCTCCTTGCCATGTTTTGTTTTTCATTTAAATTTTGTAACAGTGTTACTGGAGTTAGTAAAGATAGAACTTTTATGAGAGACTCAATATCAAAATTAAGTTGGGTTGCAAGGTATTATGGGTAAAATTGGAAGGAAGGGCATTTAAAAATCTCCATTGAGTTCCTCTAACTGAGTCTATTTGAGGCTAATGCAATAAGCTGGGCTTGATTTATGATTATATATTCTGACGTATAAAATGCTGTTTGTAAATAGTTTAATAAAAGGCTATTGCTCCAAATTCCAAATTAGCAGTGAAAGTGATTTCTATTAGAGAAGACATTTGTGGAGGATTTTGCTCTTGATGCTTAATAAAGTGAGTTCCTTTTCTCAATACAATACACATTGTTGACTTGTAGCACGGCTCTAGGGACCTGATGTTGTATTCAAAGAGTAAAAACATATCTCTGCTCATTGTTTATTTACTACATTTTGGGCTACATATGGCAAAATTATTTTCCTTACAGTTCCCAGTTCAGTTTTTTCTTTTGATTATGTGTTAAAATATGTGCATAAGGTTCCTCAGTATCTCAGTTTAACAGTGTGAATCTCCAAGCTTCTTTTATTAAATGACATTTCTAGTATTTTAATGAGGGTTTGACATTTTCACATGTTACAATTTTGTTTTATTTTTATATTCATTGAAGTGACTTTCATGCTGCCTTTGTGTGCTGTCAATTTACAGTTTCTAAAGGTACTTGGAGACACCTTTTCAGCAAGAAGAAGTACACCAGGAAATCATTCAGGATTCTCAGTATTAATATTCAGAGGAGTGTATTTTTTTTTTTAAATGACTTGAAAGGCTTTCAGTGTAGGGTTTTTGTTCTGAGCAACACTCAGTACTAGATTCTTTGGAAATGGCAAAGGCCAAACATTATTTAGATTGGGCTTGCAAATTCAAACACCTGGAGGGCCCAGTGGGTGACTTAAGTGAAAGAGGCAGGCCCAGTGGATGACGGGAGACTGTAGCGGGCATATCCCACCCAAAAAGGCAACTGCAAATTGACCCTTTCTGATGGTTTCTGTGAGGGAATAGCCAATGTTATCATATTTTTCAGTATTCCAGGGGATTCTGGGAATCTGGATGTTTTAGTGAAATATTTTAACTTTGGCAGTTTCTCGTCTAGCTTGTCTAGCCCACAATTGGACACATGTACTGTGTTCACACTGAATGAGCAATGCTTCTGAATAGTCAGAAAGGAAAGGTGTGGTTGGAGATTGCTTTCAGATGACTCAGAAGAGCGGGATCTCATCCTGGGACTCTTCAGTTGCCTACCAGGGGCAGAGTATTGTGTGGTGTCATTCTGAGGTGGCAAAAAATGACTGAGCTGTACCCTCATTTTGAAAAGAACCCACAGTCTAGTAGGGAGCCTAAGACACTACAAACATAACTAAAGGGAAGGTGAAGTCAGATATATTCCAACAGTCCAACAGGGGTGTTCACATGAAATTCACAGGAAAGAGAAGTCACATCTGGTTGGTGAGACCAGGAACAAGTTCATGGTTGTGGAGAGGAGTCTTGACTGTGAATCCAGGATTGTGGGGAATGCTGGCAGGAGGACATTCCAGGGGGAGGAAGTGGAGAGCAGAGGTATGGAGGTGGACTCACAGGAGTGTGTGGATACTCAGAAAGCAGGAACTAGAGCCATCAGTGAGAAGGCAAGCAAGGGAGGCCGAGTACATGTTATGGAGAACTGGGCAGAGGAGATCATCCGATGGTTTTGGTAGACAAAGACAAGCCACCAGTGCTGTCTGATTTGGAGAATACTAGGCCTCATATTTCCTATGGGTGCAAAGGTAAAAAACAGGATGGCAAAACAGGAGAGAGAGGCCTGGGGGTTAGGACCTCAACAGATAAAGCTTTTTGGAAGAGTGGTATAAATATTCTGTCCATAACAAATGAATATGTAAAGAATGCAAGAGTTTGTTCCTCTTGCTAAAGCTATTGAAGTAAAACCATTGGAGAAATATTTCCAATGGTTTTAATGTACCTAAGATTAAAGTGAATTCAATTGAATGATGAGAACATTGTGATGAAATGCTAATGTGGCCTCTGGTACCCATTGTATAAGATAGAGAAAACAAGGTACTTTGTACTTCTATAATAAAACTTCCCAAGTCTCTAAATAAATCACAACTCTGCACCTAGTTTCTAGCACATAATCTGGCTTATAAATAGGTATTCAAAAAATGCTGGTAGAATGAATGAAGAATGGTACTAGATTAGTTATTGTTCCACTAAAAAATCCATTTATCCTGAACCCTGTCCAGCCCTTTCATCAACCACCACTCTGCTACCGCCACACACACCCCATGGCTTTGGACTTTGAGAGCAAAAAGTGAGAGGTTATATGGAGGGATGAAAGAAGCATAAGGGGTTCTCCATAATAGTTTGAACCTACAGTGAACTTACATCTTACTGGAGGTTAGGTTTTAAAGGTAGAATGCAGAGAAAATGTATCATCCAGTGCAAATTACCCTTGAAAATTCTTTAGGAAGGTATTGCATTGAAGATGTATAAAACATACCAGTTTTCCTTCCAGCATTGGAACAGCCCACTGCTTTCTTCTGTTCAGCATCCGTTGAAGTTGGCCTGAATTGAAGGGTTATATTGTATGAAAAAGATATTTTTAAATGCGAGCATTAACTCCATGTAGTGATATGCTGTCACTATGAAAAGCACCCCAGGACTGAGACTGCCTGAAGGATGGCAATTTTCTACCTCCTCTCTCAGTGCCACATTAGGATCTATGACCATTGAGTAGAATGGTGCAGGGAAATCTCATTCTCTCTCTTTTTCTCTGCTTCCCTCCTCCCTCCCTCCAATTTTCTTCTTTGGCCCAGCATGTGTGGTTAATTTCCCTCAAGTTACAGTGCAATACGATGAGATTTCTTTATACCCAGAGGTGAGGGAGGTGAATTGTACCTGGCCAGAGCTTTGCTGCTTCTACTGATCAGAGTTCGGATCACATATCATCAGGCAATGCTCGGGGGACGCTGTAAGGAAGTGTGAGCCAACCAGGTGTGGGCCAGCACTGCCGTAGCCACTCCCATCAGCGGTTTCAGGATGGGGGTGACTGGGGTTCAGCCGTGAGAAAACTGGAATTACGTCTACCTATTTTGATGTCAGGGAATTTCAAGGGATTCTGGGCATCACCACGTGCTCAAGTGGGACATGCATTTGGAATAGTGGAAGGAATTTGATCTCGGGAGAAAGGAAAACAAGGTGGAATCCTAACTTCACCTCTTTTTTTTCCCCTCAACAACATCTATCTATATCTGTCTATCTATCTATTATATGTCTATCTCAGCTTTATTGAGGTATAAATGACAAATAAAAATTGTATATACATATACAACATGATGTGTTGATATACATGTACGTTGTGAAATGATTACCACAATCAAGCTAATTATTCATCACCTCATATATTTATCTTATTTGTCATGAGATCACTTGAAAGTCACTCTTAGCAAATTTCAAGCATACAATAATTATTAACTATAGTTGCCACGCTGTACATTAGATCTCCAGAACTTGTTCATCAGGCGCAAATGAAACTTTGTACCTTTTGACCAATATCTCTTCATGTCTCCCACCCTCCAGCCCCTGGCAACCACTATTCTCCTTCCTGCTTTTGTGAGTTTGACTTTCAAAAATTCTACATATAGGTGATATCATGCAGAATTTGTCTTTCTGTGTCTGGCTTATTTCACTTACCATAATGTGCTCAGCTTCATCTATGTTGTCACACATCACAAGATCCCCTTTTTAAAGGGTGAGTAATATTCCATCATGTATCACTATACCACATTTTCTTTCTCCATTCATCTGTTGCTGAACACTTAGGTTGCTTCTACAACTTGCTATCCTCACCTCCTTGTGATTGTGAGATCTTTGGCTAAGTACTTGATCACTTATTGTGCGATAATAATCCACAATCGGGATGTTGTGAGTATTAAATGAGAAAAATGTGTGTAAGGTGTTTGGTTCAGGGCCTGAGACATGCTAAGCAACCAAGATATGGTAGTTCTCTAGCTGCTCCTAAGCATGTGAGCAAGCTCCATTCATGAAGTGGCAGTGTGTGGGAGTATTATCAACAAAAAACAAACAAATAGAAAGTTGCCATAGCAAATATTAATATGACTGAGGTACCACACAATCATAGTCACCAGACTGGCAAAGAAGAGGTAATTGGTAGAGAGAGTATGGTCAGGAGACCGGGCTTCTAGTTCTGGGTGAGCTGTGACCAAGTCCTCTCTCCTCTCTGTTTCCTTTGCAGTAAAATGAGAGACTTGGACCATCTCTAAGGTCCCTTCCAGTTCTAAGACAGTAACATTCTATGTCCATTCTATGTCTCTCCTTAAAATCTTGCAATGATTCTCTAGAACTTTCCAAATTAAACACGTTTCTTTGGCTGGTCTTAAAGGCTCACCACAAAATAACGCCAGGCTCCCTTTGCAATATTTCCTCCTCACCTTTGAAAACCCAAGACTACAGCAAATTGTCTCTTCCTCATCTGTTCCCCGCATATTCACTCCTTTTCCTTTGTTCTTGCTGTTGTCTGTCTGTGATCTCTGCCCCTCTTCATCTGTGAATATTCTTCTCATCTTTCACTGGGGCCATGTGATACATTTCCATGAAACTCTTCTGCATTTCCTCAAGATCTTTGTGCTGTATTATTCTGTGGGGCCCAAATCACTGTCCTTCAGGTGCCAGCTGGCAATGGGGGAACAATGGGGCAACAGGGGACAGGAGGTTCTCTGTTACCTTGTGACCGCATATCTGGCCATTCCTAGCAGTTTTACCATTATAGGGGTCCAGGAGTGTCATATCTGCAGGGAAGTGTGTGGACTTGGCTGGTAATTGAGGGAAAGACCCTTTAAATGCTGCTTTTGCAGAGCTCTCAAAAAAAAAAAAAAGTGTAGCTATTCACAGTCAGGTTCTGGAAACAGTGAGGCGTAGATGACATTTCTTTTAAGCAATATGCAAAATTTCCCCTAGAGGAAAGAGATTAGAAGACAACATTAATTATTCTCAAGACTATGAGTCCTGATTTTCACTAATTGCTTAAATTTGCCACCTGCCTATTCTGACTGGTGACATTCCAGTGGTAGGAAAGCAGACCTGCAGAGAGAAAAATCTTTCCTTCTGAACCAGCCTACTGGATCCCTCCAGCATATCCAATGTGCAAGAAGCCAGAGCAGGAACTCAGCAGCTCCAGGGAGGAAGTCTGGGGCTAGGACCCTTGACTACCATTTCTCACCGGTAGAAGAATTCAGGAAATTCGTCCTACTGTGTACTGTAGTGGTTAATAACATGAGCCACACTTTCTGAGACTTTCTGGGTTCAAATCCCAGACCCTACCATCCCAGCTGCCGAGTTTCATAACCTTGGGTAAGTTACCTAACCTGTCAGTGGCCAGGGCTATGGCTCGATTTAAAGACTGTTGAATAAAAGGCCCACCTCTGCTACTCCTCTCTTCTCCTCGGCTCCCTGGGGATGCTGGTGGCAGATCCTACCATGGCCAGAGCTAGACCAGACTTAAAAGTACCTGTTCCAGGGGCTTCTAAAGGCTCTTCCACCTTTCCCTCAAGGTTCTCGGTCCCCTTCTTAGCACATCCATTTCCTAGATGATCTCCAGGAATCTTCCCATCCTATGCTATTTGACCTCACCAGTTCTTTGTGTGAGGATGGGCAAATGGGTCAGATTCACAAATTACTGGTAAAGTGTGAAGCAGCTACAGTATGCAGCCCTCCTCCTGTACCCTGATGGTGCATCTTGTATTAACTTCACTTTTCATTCATTCAGCTAGTATTTATTAAGCACAATATGGATACAATGGGCTAGTCAGATTAATAAATATCTGCCACAATCTAAGGCAGTGCAAATAAAAGCTTTCCAAAACATACATAATACATAATTCCTCCATTTATATTTATTAAGCATGAGACAAACCTGGTTTTGGCCTTATCCAGCTTATGGCTGATTGGAGTGTTAATTACAGTGTCATGTGACAAGCACTAAAATGGGAGAAATATGGGAGAATTTAGAAAGGGCAGCTAATCCAGAATTAGGGCTCCTGGAAGAAGTGATCTTTAAAGATCTAAAGACCTGAAAAATGATAGGAACATACCATCCGAAGAGCAGGGATGAGGGAGAGTCAGGAATGGTCCAGACAGGACAGCCATCCCTGGTGTCTCTCTGTCTAAATTGCCTTGTCTTATAAGGACACCAGTCAGATTGGAATAAAGTCCATCTAATGGCTTCATTTACCTTAATCTCTTCTGTAAAGGCCCTGTCTCCAAATATAGTCATATGCTGAGGTACTGGAGGTTAGGGCTTCAACATTACTTTTTTGTGTGGTGGGGACACAATTCAGCCTATTATTCTCATATTAAATCTGCTTTGATATTAAATGTGCTGAAACTCGAAATGTTTGGGCTTGTTTGGAGGCACAGCCTCCCCTAAGTTTGGATTCTCTTTTCTATGCCTTTTCACCTGTGTTTGCTCCTCCTATCACTTTTAGATGATGATTATATAGGCCATCCATTTATGGGGAAAGCTGGAGCTAGCTTTTCTTTTTTTATACACTAACCATGATTTTTCTCCTATAATAAAAGAATTCGCAATTCTATCCTCTGCAATATTAAACCTTGTTCCTTCTTTTGTTTGGTTCTAGTCTTTATGCCCAATGCAATTCTTACTTTTTGGCGAGGCCTTGTTTTCTCTCACATTGCCTTGGCCGCCCAGAATAACTTACAAATGAATCTATATCCAATCCTGCCTTTTTCTCTTTCAAAATCATTGCTAAAACCCACCAGGATCTACAAAAGCTTATTGCATTAATGTTCTTCCAGAGTTTCTTGTCATCAGCCAAACTGGACTTGCTCACACATTTCAATTGCAGTCTCTTTAAGGCTAGGATTTCATTTCATTTTCTTGCTTTTGTCCACTGTGTTTTAGCAGCTCAGAAGGGCCACACATCCCTGGCACCCCATGAATAAATGAAATCGCACACTGTAATATGACAATAGGGCATGCAGTCCTCTACCTGCCTGCAGAGTACACTGCTCTTTACTATTCTGCAAAATCGTAACGACTCACTGGAGGCTTCTTCCCACCTACCTGATTCCGAGCTCAGTGAATTATAAACATATTTTATTTAACAAATTCACTTTTATTACCACAGTCAGCTCCTATCACAATAGTTAAGGTTCTGTTTGTAGGTTCATAACTTGGCCATAAAATTTTGCTTCAGGCAGATACTTCGGTCTAATGACTCTTGGCACAAAATGTCATTATTAGAATCTTTTTCTTTTTTACCAAAGAAAGTTTAAAAAAAAAAAATGCTTTGACTTAAAAAAAAACAGAAAAACGTCAAACTCTGTTATTCTGTATTAAAGAAATGCTCCTCCCTTACCCCAATAAAAAAGAAATGCCAAGCCTCAGCTATCAAGATTTGTGTCATGCGGGGTAGCCTGTGGGGTCTCTGGTCCCGCTCCCTACAAAAGAACACAGGACATGGTGAGGCCAAAAGGAACACCCACAGAGCCATAGGTAGGGGAGTCACATAACTATAGTCTCGCTGGCGGCTGGGTTGGAGACACAGGAGGCAGGAGCCAAACTATCCGCAACCCGCCATCCACTTGTCTCTTCCAAACAATCTCACTTGCTAGCAATCCGCTTCTCTGCAATCTGCAATCCACACTCTGCCCCTTGCTAGCTCAGCCACCATCTTCTTGCTAGCACCTATTTTGCTGCTAGCGTAGCCACAGCAGTTATATTAGTGGCCAATGGCTCACTGGTTACAGCTGACGGCTAACTAGCCACAGCTGATGGCCATCCAATCACAGTTGATGGACATTTACTACCTGAGCCAGCACCTTTCCACATGAGGCCGAGAGCCTGGAAACTGCACTCCTGGCTCTGTCCCCACAATTTGTAAAAGCAAAATAGCGTTGAACTTCCTCTTCAGTGTTTCTCCATGGGGGTGCTCTTGGCAGTTGGGATGGGACAGTTTTCCTGGTGCAGGCCTGCCTGTGCAAAGCAGGGTATACATTTGTCATGTATAGGTTGGCCAGCAAAGACTCCACTTTGTGCCTTGTCTGTTTTACTCACACCATGCAAGAGGACTGTGGCCTCCTGGCTCGGTGCCACTTTTAATTTACCCCAAATGAAGTGCTGGAGTAGGTGAGATAAAAGTTGACCCAGTTACCTGGTCAGCCACTGGTAAAATTATGAAATTAAAGAGGTGTAGTCTCAGAAATCTTCAGTAGTCCGCCCCCCACCCCACCCCCACCACCGCTTTTTCCTTTTCTGCAGTCGTCTCTACAAATCAGGAACTGTCTGGCTGCCCTCTGGATGTCCAAGTCTCTCCTAGTAGCCTCCTGGCTGAACCTGCGGTTTCTTCATGCATCCATCAAAATGTATCTGGCTTTTCACCTATGCTCTCTGGGCCCTATTTTCTGTCCAACATGGCAGTTACTACACCAATCAAACCTTAGTAATGGCTCAGTTTGTCAGACTTCTCTGCAGGGCTCATACTCCAAAGCTGTAACAATTGACTTGGCATAAGCACTGAAAGAGCAGAGTAGACACGGGTGGAGGCTCCGCAGCTTGGTGCCTTTTTCTAGCCAGGTGTGGCTCCTCTAGTTGCCGGCTCTTGGGGTGGTCTGGATGAATCTTAATGGAGGGATGCGGTGGCCAGATGGTAAAGGGAAGGCACTGGAGGGGTCTCAGGGCACTTGCTACTTACGAATTAGAAGTGCTTCAATATATTAACAACTTATATTGCCGTGCGGCGCATGCTTGCTGAATATCATCTCTGACTCTTGAGTAGTTTGCATTATGACAGAAGACTCCTGGATTCTCCACGCCTTATTCTAAAACAAAGAATGGAATTTTAGGCACCATGGTACAGTAGTGAGAAGTGACTTTTGACCTGTACAATTGTAAATTTTTTATATAGTCAAAATTACTGTTTTTGATTGTTTCATCCTTTTTTGTGGTATCATCTCTATCCATGAATAAAGCTTTTGAATTTTTTTTTGAATAGTTAATTCTCACAACACCATTTGTTCAAAAAACTACCTAAATTTGCCTCCGTTTTAGGGCAGTCTAAACAATTCCATTATTTTGTGTATTGTTTCTTGCATCAACCCATAGTGTTTCGATTGTTATGACTTCATTAACAGATTTGATTTTGGATGAGGTAGAGCTCTCACTCTCAAATTTTCTCATCTATTTTATTGATTGAACGTTTGTGTAGTTTTATCAAATTTCTCTCTCCCATAAACCCTACTATGATGATGGCCAATTTTATGTGTCGACTTGATTGAGCTGACGGATGCCCAGATAGCTGGACAAACATTATTTCTGAGTGTGTTGCTGAGGCTGTTTCCAGAAGAGATTCGCACTTGAATCCATGGACTGAGTAAAGATTGACTCATCAATGTGGGGGGGCATCGTGCAATCCTCAGTAGAACAGAAGAGCTGCAGAAAAGACGAATCTGCTCTCTTTGCTTGAGCTGGGGCAGCCATCTTCCCCTGCCCTTGGACGTCAGCATTTCCGGTTCTGGGACCTCCAGACTTCGACTGGGAGGGACTTACACCATGAGCTCCCCTGGCTCTCAGGCCTCAGAGACTCAGTCTGAGTTACACCACCAGGTTTCCTGGGCCTTCTGCTGGTCGACGACATATTGTAAGACTCCTTGATCTTCATAACCACGTGAGCCAATTCCTATAACAAATCTCCTCTTACATGTATATCTCTATGTTTACCTATTGGTCCATTTCTCTGGAGAACCCTGAATAATATACCCACTAATCTCATTGCAGTTTTTATTAGAATTGCATTAAATGTATATATTTGTTTTAGAAAAACACTCCTGTTTGTTTCTTCTCCATTCTCAATCCTTCTGTACTCTAGTCATCAAATGTGCAGGGGCTTCCCCACACCCTACCAAGCAATTCTGCAACTCCAGCTGGATGTCCTGCAATATAAGTCAGTTCTGACGCTGTGTACCTGGAGATACCATCAGATCCAGAAGCCTGCTTCCCTTTCCCACTTCAGACGCCAATCACAAGTCCAGATTGTCACCTGTGTTTCTGACTGGCTGGCCATAAATCAGAACTTCACTCAGGAGAACCCTCTCCTCAGATTTGATTAATTTGCTAGAGCAGCTCTTAGAACTCAGAAAATAGTTTACTTACTAGATCATTGGTTAATTATAAAAGGATTCAACTTGGTAACAGCCAGATAGAAGAGTTATGTAGGGCAAGGTATATGGGAAGGGGGGCAGAACTTCCATGCCCTCTCTAGGCACACCACCCTCCAAGCACCCCCGTGTGTTCACCAGCCTGGGGTTCAGAAGCTCTCTGAACCCCATCCTTTTGGGTTTTTACGAAGGCTTCCTTACATAGGTGAACTTGACTAAATTACTGGCCCTTAGTGTGTAACTCAACCTCCAGCCCCTCTCTCCTCCTTGGAGGTTGGGTGTGGGGCTGAAAAAGTTTTAACTTGCTAATCACCAGGCTGGTTCCCCTGGCAACCAGTCCTCATTCTTAGGGGCTTTCCAAAAGTCACTGCATCAGTACACACTCAGGTGTGGTTGAAAGGGGCTTGTTCCGATTAACAAAAGACACCTTTTTGCTTTTACTGTATCACTTAGGAAATTTCAAGGCTCTTAGGTGCCTTGTACCTAAAAGTGGATGGAAATCAGATACTTATTTCTTATTATAAATCACAAGATTAAGGAGGAAGGAATTGGTATTTTTACTCTATTCAGTCTTTCCACTTAGAAATATTATATATTTATCCTATATAAAGACCTTCATTTCTATTTCTCTGTAAATTTTTTGAATTTTTTTGATGTAGGCCCTATATATTTCTTTTTGTGTTGATCATAAAGTTTTTTTCTTTTGGTCACTTTTGTTAATGATACAATTTTCCCCTTTGTACCAACTAATTAGTATGGCAGAGGCAGGTGTTGGGAACCTTCAGACTTATCACTCTTCCTCCTGTGCTCTGGCACTGGCAGGTGCTGCCAGGTGGTCTCTCCAGGACACGGTGTGGACCACCTTCCCTCAAACATGGATTCTAATGAGCGTCCACAAAGCCTGAAACTGAGTATGGTGCTTATAAATACATTTTGGTATTATTTGTCCTCGCTTTTGGTGAACAACTCTTTAGAACTAAAAATGATTACCTATTTTGACTAAATATGACTTTTTCTTAAATACTCACCATGGGACCTAACTTCTGGAAAAAAAGGAGCCCTTGTCTCTTAAGAAAAGTTCTTGTTAACACTTATAAAAGGGCTCAGAAGGCATGTTCAATAATGGTTTCTTTTAAATGCCAGTTATTTAATAAAAGGAGGAGTCGCTGTAGAAGGATTAAAAGATTTATTTTTTTTGAAAGCTATGGCTTCTTTAAAGTTCAGGGATAAATGTGCAAGTGCCTGTGCCTTTGCTTCCTCCTTCCAAACAACCCACGAACCTGCTCAGGAGGAAATTCAATTTCCCCTTAAAGGAGCGTGAGTAAAGAGAGGCTCACTCAAATTCAGAGGCAGACGGCCTTGACAAACTCTCCAACAGGGAATGAAGCCAGATGGGGATTGAAATAGCTCAGGGGCCACCAATCGGTTCCCAGTTAATTGTGTTAGCTGTGCTCAGGATACAAGAGGAAAGAAATCACTGCTAAGGGAGAGGAACCCTTAAAAGACTCAGGAACCTACATCATTGTAACGATGTCATTGCATGAATAACCCCAGAACTCAAATGAAAGGATTTAATATCTGGTAATCTCTCTTCAATTTACTGGGGGAGAATGGAGATGAAGTTCATTACTTTTTTGTTGCCAATTAAAACTGTACTTCTACGTTTTGAGTTAAAAAATTATGGAACTAGAAGAAAACTGATTATTGAAAGAAACATCAAATGTTAAACATACCAGTGGCTGCAAGTTTTTACCAATATGCAGTCATCCTGAGTTAAGAGATGGTCAAGGTGTCTGGGATTCTGGGATACTTGGATGCTGGCTGACATCTGACAGCAGGTATTGCTTTAATGATTAGATAAAATCACTTTAATGACTTAGGACCTTAACCCAAGTACATTGTGAGGGATTGTAATTAGCTGGCGACAAAGAATTGTAACATTTGAGACCTCTATTCTTTTATTTGCTCCCTTTCTGCCCTTGGCAGAACTGTAGCCCTCCGTGAAAAGGAGTCCCTTTTTAGCTAAGGCAATTGGTCCATAACCAATCGTATTTGCATCTCCAGGGAACTTGTTAGAAATACAAATTATCAGCCCGGCCTCAAATCTACTGAATCTGAAATTCTGGGTGTGGGGTAATCTGTGTTTGAATAAACCATCCAGATGATTCTGATGTCTTCAAGTTTGAGAATCCCTGGCTCAGAGAATTGTGTCAGTCCCCACCTCTCACCTGGTGCTTTCACTCTAATTTCATTCTGAGCTCTGTTGCCTTTTCTTGGTGACTTGTTACCTGTTGCTTTCCTTGGGGTCTAGCGCCTTTGGGCAGATGTCACCTTTAGATTGTCAACCTGCCTTTTTCCACAGGCTTCCCTGTAGGACTGTAGGACTGATCTTTCCAGATCAGTATGTGAAACACATAGGGACATCCCTTATTGACGCCTGGCCCAGCTGCCAGCCTGGCCGTTAGAACCCAGGCCCTCCTCCATCTTCAATGTATCAGATAAAATCACTCTAATGACTTAGGGCCTTAACTCAAGTACGTTGTGACCACCGTCCACGTCTCTAAGCCAGAGGGAGCCAGCGTCAGCAGCTATAAAAGCAGATTGATTCATGATAGAGGAAAGGTACCATTGGAATCAAACAGACCAGATTCAAATCCTAGCTGTACCATTTACTAAGTATGTGAACTTGTGAAGCAACTAATACGTAATTTTAATAACTCCAAATATTATTGTGCAGAGTAAGTGAAATAATCTATCAGAGCCAGGACCTACTTTTACACTGCAAAAGGGATAAAATTGGGTTGAGAGATTGTCTCCTTAGCCCTCAGGGTTCTTTCCTAGAGTGGCTGGAGCTCTAAGCTCATCACCTCCAGCCCAGGCAGGCTCATCCATTTATATTAATGTGCTACCAAAGTATTATCAAATTCTATGTAGGCCATGATGCAAACGTGATGAGAACCACACTTTTACGTGAGCACCTGTCCAGCTTGTGACACCCAATAGGGCCTCAGTAAATGGTAGTAGTTACATCTCTAGCTATAGATTAGGGCCATCATGAGGAACAGTGACAAGTAGTGCAATGGCTGCACTGAAGGCATTGAAGGTTTCCAAGGAAAACCCTGCCAGAGGGAAAAAGGAACCCAGAGGGGCTCATGACCTCGGCTATTCCACAAACTTGGGTCAGTGTCAAAGGCTATGTTTATTACCATGTTATTGCCACCCACAACTGTGGGTACCTTCCCCTTGGCTTGCTGGATCCTTGGGGAGCAAGAGTTTCCAAAGTGAACAGGTCTCGTCCTCCTCTGCTCTGCCTGATGCGTGTCCTGGCCTACCCAGGTTTTTCTGGAACTGCTTGCGAGTGCTCGACCTCTTATGGTCTAAACTGGCTCTGTTCAATAGAAACATACATAATCCTTGTAAGTTTTCTAACTTTTTATCCCTTAACCATCAATTTAGTGGGATTTCTGGAGTGAGTAAAGACAAGACACAAGATCATTAGGTAGGCGAGTATGTGCTTTTGAGAACTGATTTTCTTTAACATGAAGTAGACAGATCTCCTCTCAACTAAGGCGATGACTAGGAAAGCTCATATTTTATGATGTTTATTTTTTATTTATCACAATTTAAGTAAGTAGGACCTTTGATTTGATGCCAGGAGGGAAGAATTTCAGAACTCCTTTGGACTGTGCATGGAGCCTGGGAGGTGGGAAATAAGCAATGCGAGGAAGTGGGCAGCTGCTTTCATTACATAGATGACAAAAACTGATGCTCAGAGTTTTAAGCAACTAGGTTAAGGTCATGCAACTAATAAAGACCAAAGCTGTAACTAAAATCTGGTGCTGTCTGACCTGGTTCTGCCTTGCTCTAATGCACGTCTTCAACGTCTCTTCTGTGCTACCTACCTAGAGACTGAGGTGGAAAGGGGTCTGGACGGGGAGGCCACGCTGAGGAGACACACGGGAACAGGTATTCCAGTTGGAGAGAACGACTTAAAGACTTAGGTAATGTGTAGGCGAAGTATGTGGGCAAAGAATGTAGCTGACTCCTGAGGTGGAATGTCTGGACCAGGGCATGTAGGAAATAGAGCTGGTTAGGGAGGGGTGCCTGTCTTAGTTTAGCTATTAAAGCCCATAATTAGGGGTTTTATTGAATTATAAAGGAATTTTAAGATAGTATAGTAATCTCTTCAACATATTATGTTTCAGGCTGTGGCTTCAATCACTTTTTAAATTCTTGTATGCTGAGTAGAAATAAATGGAAGATGTAAATATTCGCTCTATTGTGTTGCTTTATCTCATGTATGTAATAGTATAAATCAGATAGCAAAGATCACTTACTTAGGCAAGGAAAGGGAGATAGATGAGGAAGGAAACATTAGGGATGCACCTGTCAACCTTTCCCAATTTGCCTGAGTTAGATAAGTTGATAATAAAAATACATAATAATGTAACTAAACAATAATAACTAATACATATGGCACATCCAGAGTATTCTGTACTAGTGTCCCTGTAATGGTCTGAACTGAAACGAAAGCTCAAGTTAACTGTCTTAGAGGCACCAGGGTAAGGCCTGGTTGGTAAAATGGAACGTACGAATGAATGGGCCCCTCAAGACAGCTACTGGATTAACCATGAGTTCACAGATCTGTCATGACACAACTCTGACACTCGCATCACGTTCACCCTTATCACACTTGTGGTTTGAGATTCATAGAGCAGAGGCAAGATGCCATGTGAGACCTTTCAAAGGCAGTGAATGCAAGACCAGAGAGAAACCTTTGCTGCCACCGGCTCACCAAAATGATCATCCGTTCTTCTGAAGGGTGATTTTTCTACTGAGCAAGAGATACAGCCTCAGGGGAAAATTTCCATTGTTGTCTTCACACTTCTAATTTAAGTTGTAACACTTTCTACCCGTCTACTCTGCATGTTCCCGCAAAAAGGAGCAGCATGGCTATCTGGGGACGGTGGTGTTAAAATGCCATTTAGAAAAGGAGCGCTGGCCTCAGGAGTGAGACATACAAGAAGCCACAGAGATCAAGAACCGGGAGAGCATGAAGTTGAGCAGGAGCAGAGTAGGGAAGAAGTCCCAGACGTAGGCGCTCTCTGAGCTCTGCAGAATTGCTTGAGAACTTCTCACTGATTCCCCGATTGGCCCTTCTGATGGAACACTGTTATGGCTTCAAGGTGAACATGCTGTGAAAGGCCAAACTGTTATGAACACTCAAATAGTAGATGCTATTGACGCCCTGCTCCTCTCACCTTGGCATTCACCGTTCCCTTTCATGCCACTGGCTTGCTACTACAAGCTCCTGCAACTCTGCTGAAGAGCCCTGTCAGGTAGGGCGCATGCTCAGCTCTTCTGGAACAGGCCAGAAGGTAATACCGCTGGCAGCCGCCTCACTGTGATGGAGGAAAGCGGTGGATAAATAGCCCAGTCTCCTTACCCTCAAGTAAGACCACTCTGAGCACGGTTCTCTACAGTCCCCCAGAGCTCCCCGGTGGGCCGAGCCCCTGTTGCTCACAAGGATAATTTGTTCACAAACACATCTGTCTCGAATTTCTTTTCTTTCTCATCTTACTTACTCCCTTACCAGTGCCTCCTGGATCACCTCTCAAAATCACTTGTGCTCAAATCTTTATCTCAGAGTGTGATTCTGGGAGAAGCCAACTTAAAACACTTGGCTAATTAGGATACAAGAAATATTAAAGAACAAAACTCCACCTTATTAACTCGTAGCATTTTAGAGTCGAAAGTTTTTGAATTTTCTGACTTAGAAAGAAAATGATTCGTCAAAGAACGTGTATTTTTCTCAGGTCTCAGACTTTGGCTAATACCTCCATCATCGTTTTAGTTTCTCTGCCTAGAACCTGCAATATGAATCTTGAGCATAGTGACAAATGACTGAAACAGTGCACTGAAGTCATCTTGGTTACAGACTCCTGAAGAAACTCTCAGTCTTTGCAACCTAGACTTTTAGGTCCCCATGGTTTTTCAGCTTTTCCTTAGGTTCTCTGGGCAGTTCAGAACCTTCCATTATTGTGGGGTGTTTTTCTTTGCTTTGTGTGCGTGCGTGCGTGCGTGCGTGCGTGTGTATTGCCAGCCAGAGTCAGTTCCTGTGGTTTACAAAAAACTATAACAGATGCATCCTCTTCTTCATACCACAAATCAGTTACCAAGCCCTTTCAATTCTTTCTTCAGAATGCCTCGGGCCTGTTTGTTCCTCACCATATCCTATTGCAGACGCTTGCTTTTGTCTTAATGTGTGCTTTTCTTTAGCCATCCACCATCATTACAGCCTCACACCTCCCATCTGCTGGGCCAGCAGTCCCTGAGCCAGGCTCCTGGCATCCATGCTCCTGTACCCCTGGCTTTGTTTGAAATCCTTAAAGGTCTTAGGCAGAGCTATATCTTGTCTTCACTTCTCTTATCTGCAAAATGAGGAGTTCATCTAAACTATTGATTCGCAATCTGGGGCCATTATTGTATTTCAAAAACATAAACTATATCATTCTTCAGTGAACATAGGCTCACTAAAGCATGCAGTTGGTTTATTTTGAATTACAGTTATATCATCATGGTGACAAAACACTGGTCAGCTTGTGTTTATCAGAAGCCCAAATGGACAACTCAGTGTTTCTGACAAGTGAAAATGAGAAAATGATTGAATTTTGCTAAATAAATATACACTATTTAAAATCATGGGCACTATGGTTGGGGGAGGGGAGGGCAGATGGTGGAAGGGCAGGTAAGGAGTGAGTGAATGTGGGAAGGAACTGGCAAAAATAGGGAACTTCAGTGCTTGACAGGCCAGAAATTCTTTGATATAATGGCCAGCAGGCCCTTCCAGCTATTTGACTCCTCATTATTTAAATGCTTCATGACCTTGTATCACCTCTAGGTTGGTCACACAAACTCTTTTCTCTGACCTTCAATGCCCTCGATAGTCCTATTGGTCCAGGCTTAGGGTTCCCTGTATCCTTAGCCCTTACACGGTCTGTTCCGAGTTCATTGGGCTCACTCCTCCCTCAGCTGGACTGTCATCCTTACTGTTCTTTGCTGTGAAAAGTCTGGTTCGTCTTTTAAGACCCAAATCAAATTCAACCTCTTCTTGCAGACCTTCCCTGCTCTAGCCCTCTTTTGACTTCTCTGTGGGACCCAGAAGTCTGCTGAGTATACACACCATGCAGTTTAACACTGGATTTTGCCCTATTTTATGCAATTCCCTTCATCACAAGCATATTGATTGTGTCTCTTCAACCAGATGTTAAGTTTTTGAGGACAGGGATCATGCCTTATTCTTCTCTATCTCCCATGACACCAGGTATTGAAAGATGCTCTATCCATAGGTGGAGTATTAGAATCAGGGATGTAATGACTTGGTGAAGTCACAGAGTTGGTGGCACGGTTGAGACTGGAACACAGGTTTTCTGACTTCATCTAATTTCCCTTTGGCTGTACCTCAGTACTCTTTGTAACGGATGACTGCTTAAACAGTTTCAGCTCACCTTCTGGAAGTCACAAACGATCGGAATCTGAAATGTATCCACAGTCTAGTAGTTCCAAGCAGTGTCTGCAACAACATACATGCAATTTATGTAAGTGCAGACAATAGGTAACAAGAATTCTCAAGTTGCTGCTAAGCGGGATAGCCTCAAGCAGTGCAGGAGAAGCAAAGCCTGAAGGATGCCTAAGGCCTGACCCCACGCAGAGCAGAACCACTGTGGGCTCCTTTGATTGCCAAGGAGCCAGCAGGCACAGTGACCTGACTTGACTGCAGCTTGTATAAACAATTCACGGCTCCATGGGGCAAGCGAGCTGGTTCGTGTGCAATATGGTACCCGATGTCATGCCCTTCAAGCTGTGGGGTCGTTGAGGTGTCATGTGCACAGTCTGTCTAAAGAGCTATGGATCACATGTTGGCTTTCCAACTTCTCTCGTGTGTCCTGTTCAACTAAGAGACATTGCTACACTTCTGCTTTGTATTGCTACCGACAAGTGCCATGCTCCACCCTGCTGGCTATAGGTGAGGGTATTGCCAACGCAAGCTCCCTATCTGCAACTTTAAGTGGAGAGAAGCAATTTTCTACATTTGAGGAGGGGTAGCTGGGAGACCTTTCCTTGTCATTGCGTGAGTTCTCGTCTCGCTAAACCTCCTGAAGATTTGGGCCAGAAGAACTGTGCTGAGTAAGGAGAAACCAGTGGGGCTGACTAATATATGGTATTTTAGAGAATAAAAGTATGCCCAAAGGCCCTTGTCAAGGATCTCCAGGATTTGAGCTCTCTGCTGAGTCTCATGATTATCTCCAAGAGAGAACTAAATTTTAAGGACCAGGGAAACCGCTATAAAATGATTCTGGACAATAATAGAAACAGCTACTATTTAGTGAGTGCCTGCTATATTTCAACTTGCTAGGAACACTTTGCCTAACTTAGCCCTTTCAATCTTTTCAAAATTCTGCAGGGAGGGCATCAGTGCTTCCATTTTATAGATGCAGAAACTGAGAGTCACTAACTTGCTCAAGGCTACACGAGTCAGTAGCTGAGACTCACACACAGATTACCAAAATCAAGTTCTACTAGAGTCTAAAATGTACTATAAAAGTCTTCCCCAGGGCAATTTCAAGGTAATTTCTCTATGTATAAATTTATTGAGTTAAACAGACAAACAAAATTCTAAAGCAAAAAATAATCCATAATTAGTGAAAATTAAAAAAAAAAAAGCCATTGTAACCTAGCTGCACACAAGCTTTTCTCATTGCCTAGCAAAGTTCCAGGAGACAAAGCCTGGGTTACACCTTTCTGGAAGGCGTTAAATGCTGTGAAGACAAATAAAGCCGACCAGGGAAATGGGAAGTGTTAGGGGTGGGGTGGGACAGTAACAATTTCACACTGGTGGTCCAGGAAGGTCCCCACAAGATGGTGACAGTGGAACAGAGCCCTTCGGAAGGAGGTGAGGGAGTTAGCCATACTGATGTCTGGGAAGAGGTTCTAGGCAGGAGCAGAGCAAGAGCAAAGGCCCTGAGGCTGGAGTGTGCTGGGCGTATTCCAGGAACAGCAAAGAAGACAGAGGGGCTGGAATGTAGCCATCCCAGTGGAGAGTGGTAAGAGGTAAAGTCAAGAGGTGATGAAGGCCCAAATTGTATTGGGCTGTGTGGGTTTTGCAAAGAACGTACACCCTTCTCTGCAAAACATGGAGCAAGTCTTCTGGACATTTGAATTTGCTCGATACTCCTTCCTTTGGTATGTTACGATGTGATGGAGGAAACAAATGCCCTTGGCCGCACGTGGCGAGGCAGGTTTGTTGTTGTTGTAGTTGCTGATGTTGTTAAGGTCTAAGGCTGGGTCTTTCAGAAACAGACCCTGCTTCGAGGATTTGAGTACAAGTAATTTATTGGGTCCTGAAGGAGGCGTCAATAGGGGAGTGGGGAGGGGATGTGGGGAGGGAAGGCAGCCAGTAAAGCGTGAGGGAAGGGGGACATCACCCTGTGAGCCAATGTCTGCGAGTTACCCTACCCCTGGGGTGAGGAAGCTGGAGTATTCATACACTGACCCCTGCTAGTCAGTCGTCCAGGGCTCCTTCTGGGGTGGGGGGTCTTAATTCCCCAGCAACTTCCCGTGGGCTACATGGGTGCACAGAATGGCTCAGTGCCAGGGAAAACCCGCAGGCAGAGATGCCAGTCCTGATAGTTGAAAGACAGTTCGTGCCCTAAATTGGTAAGGGTAGGACTGGGGGCGGGTACCAACGGAGTTACTAGCCTCTGTGCAGTTTTTGAATCTTGTCTCTTTACCACTTATTCAGAGAGGAGAAACAGGAAGTCTCCCTCCTCTCCAATAAGAAAACTTTGGCTGGAATTATCAGAGGCAATACATGAACACTTGAGCCCAACATACAGATCACCTGCATTCACCTTTGTTTTGTTTTTTTAGCAAACGATAACTAATCTATAAAACACATCAGCGGCAAACACTAGTCTTGTGGAAGGAAAGAGGGAGAGCGTCTATTGCTAATTGCTATTGTCAGGGTGAGAATTATTTCTTGGCAAACAGTGCCGGGCGCTTTGGCAAAGACGCTCATTAATATCATCCGCAATTCATGGCCACCTGTTCTTACAGATGCACAGGCCTGTGACGCGTACTGTCGGGCATTGACTGCAGGAATTGGGAAGGAGCGCTTCTGCGTACCAGGAACTCTCACCTGCTCACTTCAGTCCAGGACGGCCCGTCTGTCATGACAGGCTCACTGCAGCGTAGTAAGAGGAGTGATCAGGAAACTCCCCCTCCTCTAGCAAGCCTCCCACCAAACGTTGTGCCCTGGGGTGAGTGACAGGGCCCTTTGGAGAGCGGGGTAGACTTTGCCCAGTGGGGCTCCTGTATGTCCCAATTGGTTGCTGGTATTCTGGTTGCTTGGGATGGTTTTGAATGGCCAACATGCTAAGAATGGTTTTTATATTTTTAAATGGTTGAAAAATATCACAAATCAATAATAATTCAGGACAGCTGAAGATTCTATGATAGTCAAATTATGGTATCCATAAATAAATTTTATGGATCTATAAACCCAGCCATACTCATTTGTTTATGTGTTGTGTATTATTGCCTTTGCTCTACAAGGGCAGAGTGGAGTAATTATGCCACAGGCCACACGGCCCATGAAGCCTAAAATATTTCCTATCTGGCCCTTTACAGAAATGAACATTGCATTCTTCTGCAATGAAGAATGCTCTTGTTGAGAGTCCGCTTCCCTTGGTTAAACATGTAGCTCCAAGGATGAGACACTTGTTCAAAGCCGAACGACCACAATTGGGTAAACGCACTCTCCAGGATGACTTGCGTGCAACTGAATACAGACCAGATCTAGGTCCTGAAACAGACCCACACTTGTGACTAATTTGGAAGAGTTTTATCTTTGTCACCCTGATCCCTGTGGGTCTTAAACTAAGAGGCTTCTCTTGAAGTCAACAGAAGTGGAGGGAGAGGGGGTCTGAAGAAACAGGTGCCCACTCAGGGCAGTTTGTAGGACTTACCATAGTCATAGCTTCCCAAATTCCTGCTGCTTCTGAAGCTCCTGAATTGAATATGTGAGGTTACTGGAATTTAGCTTTCTACCAGTCTTGTAACTCATCACTCAGGAGTGCAAATGTTGTAAAAGAGATAAAAAGCCTGGTGAAAACATTGCTATTTCAGGGTATTGCAGAGCTGTGGAGGAGGACCTCTTAGGAGCACCGAGCACAGTGGTACTGGTGTGTCAGAGTCCCTAAATTTAAATTCCAACTCAACCAATTGCTAGCTATGCAACACTAGGCATGTTACTTAGTCATCGTCCCCACCCCTTCCCTACTTCCCATTTATAAAGCAAAAATTGTAATAGCATCTCCCTGCTAGGGGTTCTCTGGGGGTTAGTGACGTACAGTGTATCCAAAGCAGCCTAGCATGGTGTGGGGCAGTACAAATAGTTCAAAGAGTATTCGCTATTGTTTCCAAATTGAAATATGGGAGGTTTTGACGACCTATTGTGAGATCTTTGTGCAAACAATACTCATAAAAAAGCGTTTCACCAGCTCGTTCTGACTCACCCAAATGACATTTATGTGACCTAAAATACTGTGTCCCTCCTCTGTGTTCCTCACAATCGCTTGGCACATATCTCACTGCTTAATACAGGTTCATGCAGTTGATCGAGTATGATGACCTACTCCTCTACTAAAGGGTAGCTTTTAGGACCAGAGCAGATTTTAGTCACGTTTTATACCTAGGGTCTAACACGTAAATTGGAGTGTAATAAATGTGGAATTAAAACTGGCATGATAATATATTGCTACATGTCACAGAAATCACAGCTTCTACCATCTATGCTAGCCATATATGGTATAAAACTTTTGCCCACAGGGTCAATATTTCATTTGTACAATTATTTATTGAGCATCTATTATATACCAAATACTGCAGTAGTGCCTGAATACAAAGATGAATAAGGCACAATCCTTGGACGCAAGGAACTCACAGTCTAATGAACAGTCAGCAGAACACAGGAAATATGTGTAGATGCGTTCACCCCCTACTCCCGCTGTGGCCTGGCCAGACTGTGGACGACTGGTGTAGGTGTAAGGGTGTGAGATGTTGAGTAAGCTAGAAGGGGCACCTTGGAAAAGCTGGCTTTACGTGGCCCATTAGAAGGAAGTCCGGGAACATTTATAATAACATGTCACCTGGTATGAAGAAACGTGATCATTTATAAATCTGTGTTCTTAGTGCTATGGCTCTCTCAGCTGTCAGGCAGGGCATCTTGGAGCTGGACGGCATTCCCACGGTTTTTCTCAGCCTGGGGCATGGGTGCTGGGTGGGAGTTGGCTCTGAGCAGCCTGTCTTAGTAACCGTTGAGTTACTTCTTTCGCGGCCCATCCCTGCTGTCTCACAGTGGTGGCACAGTGGTGCTGCTGGGCTGTGTGGGCCACGTGCAGGGTGGCTCCATCATGGAGATCTCCATTAGGTAGCACAAGGGCTCAGTGGTCCACGTGACCAGGAGTCCAGCTCAAGACAGCATCACATTTGAATAGCCGGTCTGCAAGAAGTTAATTGTATTGATCTCAATAAGTTCTAACAATTGCACTAATTTGCTTGATAACTAGAAATCCAAGTTTTTAGAAAAAAAAAAGCAAGGAGAGCAAAAAGAGCACATTTGGTTAAACACAAGAGTTTATCCTCAAATCACTTATAAATCTGATATTGTAAGCTATATATGAATCTATCTCTCAGTGACAAAGACAACGGTAAAGTAAGGAGTTGATTAAGCCAAAGCATCCTGCATAAAGAATTGGTGTGTGTGTGTGTGTGTGTGTGTGTGTGAGAGAGAGAGAGAGAGAGAGAGACATCAACAGTGATATTGATCAGAACACTGAGGAAAAGCCAGCCTCTCCTGAAGCAGTAGTCATCATTTATAGCAGAGCTAGTACACACATCCCAAAGACAGAGCTAAAGGTATGTAGGGGCCTGTGGGATTTCCGAAGCTTTGGCTTCTAGTTTAATGCTTGGAGCTCCAGGTGACCTAGCTCTGAGTCTGGGCACCATCATGAGATGCACTCATGTACCATCAGCTGTCAGGTGGATGAGGTAATGTGCATGAGAGGTTGAGAGCAGGAGAGGTAGAAGAAATTATGGATAACCCCCAATAGCAGCTAAACAAGTTCAGGCGAAACTTTGCCTACAATGGATTTAATGAACAACAATTTATTTAAAGTGACATCTAATATTTAGGAACACATTTCCTGTTCTACGGATGCTATCAAAGTGTAAACATAATGCAAGAATAATACTTAAGGGACTCAAAACATCACACAAATTGCTTGATGAAAAGTGGCAAAATAGTCTGTTTATTGTTGCTTCTTGTGGAGTTCTTCTTTTATTGAACATTAGAATAAAGCGACGTCAGTTTGTCACTTAGCAAATGTTCCTCTGCTTTCTAAGTTGTCCAGCAGATGGGCTCGGTGATGAACTGCAGGATCAGCTCGATCTTGTTTGTGCTAGCAGCCTCTCCCCAGCACTGCTGCCATCATTCAGTGCCTCTCCGCCAGTCAGCTCACCACGTGTCACTGCTCAGTGTCTCACACCCAGGTCCCATGCATCACTGTCACGCCATGCAGCTCGGAGGGTAAATTACCCACCTTCCTACGAGCAGCTTCTGCAATGTCTTTTCCTCCCCATTCGCTGGTCCCTCATAGTTCCAGCACTAAATTAAAGCTTCAGGTCCTGGGTGTTTGCAACAAAATTCAAGTTTTGCTCTGCAGAGCACAACCTCTCCTCTTTCTCTGTAATCTCAAATTTAAGGAACATAAAAGATGAGGAGCAGTGTGAGTTAAGAACCCCTTGGTTGACCCAAAACTCAAAAGTAAGGAACTGTGCACCGATGTGAGTTTACAATTGTCCAGAACGGCCAAGCTTCTCGTTGGGTCTTATACTCCTCTCCCCCCTGTGCTTAGATGAGAACATGAAGTTTCCAGCAGACAAGAGTGTTTACAGTTGGCTGGGTCGCAGCGGCCTTGCATCTTTGGTATATTGTTTCAAAGAGTTGACCTCTTCTAAAATGTAGATATTTCTGTTTATTTATATCATTACATTCATTTTTTTTCCATTAATGACTAACTATAATTTTTCCCCATGGTGAATCCACAATCTAGTTGATGTTGATTAAGAACCATGAGTTGACTATACCCTAGAGGCCAGGAAAGGTAGTACTCACCTGAGGAAGGGGAAGAAGTGATGAGCCTTAAAAGATGAAGCTGCCCAGATCTGTGGAAGTTCTACTCACTTCCTCATAGAGGGAAACGGCACCTGCACATTTAGGGGCGGAATCAATATCTGCGCGTGTGCCTTTCAATTCTCAGCGTCTATGAGTAGCTTCTGACTAAGCATATGTAGCTGGTGTTAATACATATCTAAATTGTACTGATCTGTGATTCAACTATAGTTTATTTCAGAGTTATCATAGGTCAGGAGTGGAGTGCTAATATAAATCTAACCAACACAGCACACTCAATAATAGTTCCTGTAACTAGGACCTAGTACCTTAGCACCTTACTTTTCATGCTGAGTGACAAATGGAGGGGGGTGGTGGTGGCAGTGTGTTAGTTTTCTAGGGCTGCCTTAACAAAATACCACAAACTGAGTGGCTTAACTAACAGGCATCTATTTCCTCACGGTTCTAGAGGCGAAGTCTAAAATCAAGGTTGGGTTTCTCCCGAGGCCTCTTTCCGTGGCTTGCAAATGGCCGCCTTCTCCCTCTGTCCTCAGATGGTGTCTCCTTTGTGCACACACCCTGTTGTCTCTGTATCCCAAACTTTCTCTTGTCTTGAAGACATCCGTCGGATCAGATTAGAGCCCACCCAATGGCTTCATTTGAACTTCATCACCCCTTTAGAGGCACTATCGCCAAATACCATCACATGCTGAGGTGTCGGGGACTTCGGAGGGACAGAGTTCAACTCACAACAGGAGGGTGTGGGGAAGGCTGTAGGATGTTTTGAAAGCTAATTTTTATAATTTTTGGTAGTTTTAAATGCTCCATGTAAAGCTTAATTTCTAGGATTCTAGTGATTATATTTTAATCATGTCCAACAGGAAAACTGTAGAAGTCTTTTGTCAGAGATAAGAGTTAATAAAAAGATAAATAGGAATTTATATTTTTCACTTTATGGTCATAATAGGCATAAAGGTTTACTCCACATGATCAACTGTGTAAGAAACATATGTCTTTAGTTTTCTAATTCTGAATCTGAGCCCTCATCCTACTCATCTGGTATAAAATTCCACCCCGTTGGAGTTCCCTCTCTGCACCAAAGTGGCATTTAAGACCCTGTGGACCCCAGGCAGAGCGAACGCCAGGAAGGCCTTCTGGCCCCAGGTCTACACTGGCCACCTGCGTGTTTAATATTTATTTGTTGTCTGGCTAACACAACATCAGATTGCCTCATGGTAATCTGATAGGCAAATGGCTTAGCTCCTTCTGTATTAAGCTATTCATATTTGTCCCTTGTGGGGTCTGCTTGTCTAGGGGAAACCTTCTCCTAGAGGTCCTTCTATCTTGCTAGAGCACTGTGAAGGTGCTGCGTGGCGGTCTCTGATACTGATGGAATCTGAAGATTGCCATGCCCTCTTTCTTTCAGTCTTGAAGAATCTCTTTCTACCCTCTCTTCTTGAAGCTTTGTGTCAGTTACAATTACATTCACCTCAAGTAACAGAAAACATAACTATATACAAATAGCAGGTCGATTTGCCTAACGCAGCCAGAAGTCTAGGGGGTGGGCAAGGCAGGCAGGGCCAGTATGATGGATCAGTGACGACATCAAGAACACAACTTCTGTTTATATTCCTGCTCTGTTATCCTTCATTGTTGGCTTTAGCCTTATGATCTCAAAATAAACATCGGATGTAACATTTGAGGGAAAAAATTAAAAGGCCAATAGTTGTATATAAAGTACTAGACACTAAGTTGATTTGTTCCTTTAAAAAATACTACATCTTGGACTGCAGCTGTAATTGGAGTCACCACCTGATTGAGTTTACAGAGTTAATCCCCAGTTGATAGCCCACAGTTGTTTTACAAGTTTTATCTGACTCTGCACAGGCCTCACTGTGGGGCTGTGATAGGCATCACCGCTTTTGCTCCTTCCAAGTCTCTGATGGTGGTACCGTGTTTCCCCAAAAATAAGACCTAGCTGGACAATCAGCTCTAATGCATTTTTTTGGAGTAAAAATTAATATAAGACTCGGTATTATATTATATTATATTATATTATACCCAGTCTTATAGTCTTATATTATATTATATATAAAATCAGACCGGGTCTTACATTAATTTTTGCTCCAAAACACGCATTAGAGTTGATTATCTGGCTAGGTCTTATTTTCAGGGAAACAGGATATTAATCTCTGCATGTTCCCCAGGGATGCGATACAGCTTATGATTTACTATCTGGTAGACAGGGAAAGTTCCAAAGGCTTCTTCTTAGCCCTTCCCACTATTATGATCCTCACCCCATGGGTCAGAGAACCAAAGTGGAGTTTCTCCCCGTTGACATGTCTGCCCATTCGAATTGTACAATCAGGAACTGGGAAAAAAACCACACTGTGCGTCTGGGGACTGACTGCCCACTGGGAGTCAGAGTTGAGCTAAGCCTCCATCTCTCACCTGATCACTGTACAGCCCCACTTTGACTGGTCACTGTGGAATTTGGGGTGCCTAGAAAATAGTATCACATCAAAGTTGGTATCTAGTAATCTCTGAGAGCTCCTGGCATTTCTTTCCCCCGGTGCACAGTCTCTCGTAAATGGCGGCATGTTTCTCAGGAGAATGCGTCTAGAAGATTTATGGTGTATGTTGTGGTGATGATGCGGGGTCCTTCGGCAAGGAGATCCGATCTCACCTTCAGTAGACGAGCGCTGGGTCTGTGCACTGAGGTAGTTCTGAAACTGCAAGAGAGGCTGTGACTCACCACTGTGGTGTCTCAATCAGGTTTTGGGGTACCAGACTTAGATTTTTTTCCTGTTATATCAATCAAGCAATAACCTAGTTGATTGTCTTTATTACTGGCAATGTTGTGGCAATGAACCACCCCCAAAGATTTTTGTGCGCCAAAATATTTTGCTTACTAGTACTTCCCTGCAGCCCTTTATGCTAGATGCACCCACTTTGCCTTTGGCAGTTGCTATTTCATCCCATCGAAATCATGGGACTCATCTCAGTGATGGCATCCCCAAAAGTCATTCCTGGCCTTTAGAAAAGAGCACCCACAGAACTTTTTAATGATGGGGACTCTCTCTCCCCCTTGCTAATGTATTTCTCATTGTTAATAAAGGGAGTGTTTTCTCGGCCTTATTGTGGAACATAGTTGGAGGTGGGTATGCCGGATAAATCCAATCCAACATTCCTAGCTCCTTAACGCCATGAATTTGCTCCTCCAGCATCATGCAAGGGAAGCTGTGGAATCTCACTGTGAACTGCTGAGTTCACATTTCAGTCAACCAAACAAGTAAAGTGTTAGAACTATCTCCAGCTGCACAATTTAACGTGAAATTTGGAATCTCTAGTAAGTTCACTCATATCAATTTTAATTCAGCCTGATCTAATACTGTATTCCACCCCCTTTGGCCAAAGGTCCTTATAGCTCACCACACATGTACGTTCTCCACACATGCCCACACACATTTGCAAATTGCTGCAATTCTTTTGGTGTGTAAACTATTTCTGGGTTATGGTGTGAACTTGTCTCCTTGGAGCATGCTGAGATTTGAGCCTAGTTTAACGGCAGCAGAGGGTGCTTGGGGTGGGTCTCGTGGAGAGTGAGCACGCTTTTTCAAGATGTCTGCCTCAGATGAGGTTATTGCATGGTTTTCAGCGAAGGAAGATTAGTCTTCTCAAACACCAGAGGGAAAGCTACTTTCACTAATAAAGGAGGCTCAAGGGACTTGGGGGAACAAGGTTGTCAGTTTCATCTGTGTTCAACCAGATGTCTCTATTCCAAGTTTCAAGGTCCCATCCATTCCCACTGGATGCCCTGCCTTTCACGTGAGCTACTCGGTGAGATTGTGAGCTCTGCTATTGCTGTAACTCAGTAACCTGAACAATTGTATTTTGTACTTGACTTTTAGCGGTGTCAGCCTTGTGGCTACAAGGGCTGCGTCATGAAGGCTTTCTGGTTCTCAGACTGTGACCTGAGCTGGGAGTTCAAGGATCTGCGCTTGTCGTTTCATGTTTGCAAATCCGCTCTGCACCACAATCCTCGTAAGCATCACGACTGCCTCAATAGTCAAGTGCAGCAGGGATTGCCTTAGTTGACACGTGATCACAGTCAGCCATAGGTGTTAACATGACTAATTATGAAGCCACTGTATGCCACCATTGCTAGCCTCCCATTTCTCTTGGCAAGGAGCTCAGTACTGCATTCAAACTCAAGGACATGACCAAACAAACCCACAAACCCCATCTTTTCAGATCTGTCTCGGGACTATTCCTGGAACCAATTTCATATCAGTCAGGGTCCAAACAGGAGACAGAAATCATACTGTAATATGAATAGTGGGAGTTCAATAAAAAGAATTATTAATGGAACTGAGTAATGTGGGATTGGTTGATAAGAAGTAAAAAACAATGCCGAAGAATAGAAGAGCATACGTAAGGAGCAGCGACTACCCCTAAAAAATGAGATAGAGTGCTCCAGGAAGAGACTCTGCTTCCCCACAAACCTGATATCCAGATCCCACTGGTGAGGGCGCTGGGGAGGTTCATTGGGTGGCAGAGAAGTTCACTGAGGTGCCACGCCTCAGACCTCACTGAAAAGCTGCTCTAGACAGTTGGAGGGTAAGCCCCCCAGGGAGAGGGGGCTAAACTATGCCACTCACAGGGAAACAATTCTCTGAAGTGTGTGGGGAAGCCACTAATGGAAGGAGCCAGCACTCCAGTGTCAAGATACCCTAGAAGGGGAATTGTGGAAGAAAACGGCCCATGGGAAGGTAGTGTGTGCTACTGGCCACCATGCATAGCTGAAGCTGTGTGCTGCAGGAGCCAGGTGCTGCAGGAACCGCATGCTACAGGAAGTAGATGTTATAGAAACGTGTGCTGCAGGAGCCCGAAGAAAGACATGAACCAGGAGGAGAAACTCCTGTGTAATTCAGTGTTCCTCCAGGGCTGTCTACTGAGAGAGGTTATATTGTGCCACCTAGCAAGAGAGAAATATTTGTAGGGCTTATCTCCATATCGCAGAGCCAGCAATGAGGGTGAATTACGTCCATACATTGCTAACATTAGGCACCGAAGTCCAACAGGCAATAATATTAACCTTTGGCTCCAAAGGAGACTTTATCAGGAAGATGGGGAATCCTGGACATGGAAACCAGCTCAGTACAAGTCTCATTCCCTTCTCCTTCTCTCCTCTCTTTCTCTTTCACTGCTGCCCCCTCCTCCTTCCCTTCCTCTTCCTCTTTCTTCTCCTTCTCCTCCTCTCCTCCTCCTCCTCTTCCTCCTCCTCCTCCTCTTCCTTCTCCTCCTCCTCCTCTTCCTCCTCCTCCTCCTCCTCCTCCTCCTTCTTCTTCTTCTTCTTCTTCTTCTTCTCTCTCTCTCTCTCTCTCTCTCTCTCTCTCTCTCTCTCTCTCTCTCTCTCTCCTTGCTGAGAGTAGATTGATTAAGGAAAAGCAGAAGGCCGAGGCCAGCATTCTCTATTGACCCAGATACTCCCAGTTGACTGTTTTCCCACAAGAGTGTGATGCAGCCCTGCCGTGTGCAGGTGTCACTGCCTCAGGAATGAAGGTTTGTGACAGACACGGTGCAGGCTCGTCCTCAGCAGCAACACACCACATGGCAGTGAAAAGCAATGTCGTTAGAAACTTGGTCAGGCTTTCAAATTCTCCCTGTTCCGTGTTTGGAAACTTCTGCCTCTTTTGCACTGAGTAATTCCCCTGGGCAATTCAACATGCGGGAGGCCTCAAGAGAGATAGTCAAACTTCTTCAAAAGGTAGTAGTATCTTCAGCAACTAATTGGGAAAATAAAAAGGGTTTTGCATTCTAAGTTAAAGTAAGTGACACCAGTTATATAAGGAAAGAACTCAGCCGCAGCAGTCTTTCTTACATGGCCCTGCAATGCCATCACAAACATTTTTCCACTCTCCACGGCTCTGTGGCGCTTACCTGAGGCAGAGCTGTTTCTTAATTCTGTCATCTCAGACAAGAGCTCCGATGTCACCCACATTTATAGGAAGATGTTTGGTTAGCCATCTCTGCATTGTCAAAATCATGCTTCACTACCCTGAAGCCAACAGTCAGGCTGTGAGGAAGGTGAAGACGGCCGAGTGAGGCCTGGATGCTGGTTGGAGAACATTATTCTTCATCTCTCAGTATAGCAATTCTGTCTTACCTGAAGCTGAGGGGAACAAGTTCCACCAGATAAAGGGAGACAAATATCCCAACAGCAATAGTTTTCTAGGATGACAGTGGGTGTTTTGGGGTTTGGCTTCATTTAATGTGGGTGACGGATGAGAAAGGGGAGGAAGGAATTATATTTGTTGCATATCTATCATACAGGCATTTTGATATGATACTTGTATGCTTTATCATATTTATTATTCACTTACGCTAATACTATCATGCCCATTTTGGAGATAGAAAAGCTAGCTTCACAGAGGTTAAAGGATTTATTCAAGGTTATACACCTAGGAAGTAGCAAAATGTTTGACCAGATTTGCCTGATTTTAAAGACAGCACTGCTTGCACAATGCTCTGAGAAGCCACCACTTTGGAGGTGATAGGAGACGGTTCAGACAGTGTAAGGGTAGGCTAACATGCTGTAACAAATACACCCTTAAGTAAGTGGTGACTGAAACACAATGAAAGTTCATATCTCACTCATACCGCAGAGCGAGGTGGGTATTTCTCATCATCTGACAGCTTTCCTACATGTGGAGATTTGGGGACCAGGACTTCTTCCATGTATGGATCCATGGCTCCCCAAGGATGTCTTCATCCAGCCAGTGGAAGAAGAAAGGAAGAACAGAGAAAGCTCATCTGTTTTTGAAAAGCCTTTTCCTGGAGGGGTACGTGGGGTTTTGGTACACATTTTATTTGGAGGAGCTAGTTACATGGTCATAGATAAGTGCCATGAGAAATGTGGTCCTCGGCTGGACAGCCAGCTTCTACTTAAAACTGTGTGCCATGGAAGAGAAGCATACTTCCTGAACAGTTAGATCTCTGTCTTAGGTAGGCAGGTCAGGAGCCGTGCATGCTGTCGCTGTCACATGCACCTTGTTTCTGGGGTATAGGAACAAGACTGCTGGTTAAGGAATCGGGAATGACAAGTCTAGACTCCAGGCCTGGCTTCAGCAAAACAAAGGTGTGCGCACACATGCAGAAAATTAAAAATCTACATACTTTAACATCAGTATACATGTGAATTTTCTGTCATTTCCAAAACTTTATTTTATGATACACTATTTTTTTAATTTTGAATTTTACATTAGATGAGGAATAGAGAAGGAAGTTGTGACAGTTTTTTATGTGTCAATTGGACTATGCTAAGGGAGGCCCAGATAGCTGGTGGAACGTTATTTCTGGGTGTGTCTGTAAGGATGTTTCTGGAAGGGAGTAGCACTTGAATTAGTAGACTGAGTAAAGAAGGCCCCCCTTACCAATGTGGATGGGCATCCTCCAGTCCATGGAGGCCCTGAGGAAAACAAAAGAGCAGAGAAAGGGTGCATTTTCTTTCTCTGAGCTGGGACCGCCCCCTTCTCCTGCCGCCTTCTCCTTGAACATCGGCGCTCCTGGTTCTCAGGCTTTCGGCCTCCATCTGGGACTCACAGTGTTGGCTCCCCTGGTTCTCGGCCTGCAGACTGAATTACACCACCAGCTCTCTTGGGTCTCCAGCTTGCAGACAGCGTATTGCAGGACTTCTTGGCCTCCATAATCGTGTGAGCCAATTCCTGTCATAAATCTCCTCTTATGAATGTCTGCCTATAATCCCATTGGTTCTGTTTCTCTGGAAAACCCTGACTAATTCATAAGTGAAGAAGTTATATAACATTTAGAGTATTTAAAATTCTAAAATTTCTCTAAAAATTCCTGCCTGTTCCTGACGGTCGGTTGTCAAGAAAACCCAGATTGTGAAGATCAAGACAGGGGCCTGGTTTCGGGATCGGGGTGTGGGGGGAACTCCAGCGCTCAGAGCCCAGGGATTCACAGCAATGGAGGCCAATGTGTCAGCAGCTCTGTGTGTACTGACCTGGAGTTCCTACCACTGCTGAGAAGGGAGCTGCTTGTTTCACAGCCCAGGATGGGTTGGTCTTTCCTAATGGAGCAGTCAGGGACTCCAGCGAGAGGAGCTGTGGAGCCAGGAGCGGCCAGGACCCAGGTCCCAGCAGCATGTTTTGATGGTTGAAAAATGAGGGGCTAGCGTGAGGGCCACGCAGGGAAGTGTGTTATATAGTTGGGGAGAGCCAGCCTGCCTGTCGGTTCTTAGAGGTTTTTGCTTGTTACTTTTGGACATTCATTTTACCTTTATAGGCTAGAACCAGCCCAGTATTATTAATGGCAATAAAGTACTGTTTCCTTTGTTGAAGGTCAGCTTCTCCGGGCCTACTGGCCACTGCCATTCAACAGTGTAACTAATGGAGAGATGGCTAGCGTAGTAGGAAGGAGGGAGAAAGAGCTGAGTAAAAGAAGAATAAGGAAAAGGAATTTCTTCCAGAGTAAGAACATTCTAAGCAGTTCTAAGCCATGGCGAAAGCACACGGTCCCATCCCTAATGTTGCAGTGTGGCTGTCCTCACCTTCACACTGGGCAGAAGTGGCTTCTGGCTGGTCAGCAGTGATGTCGCAGCACCCGAGAGTGGCCTGGAGGCTGGCCATCTCTGACTTTTTTCTAGCCTGAGTCTTTTAGGGAGGCTAGAGCTTCGCAAAACCCCTAGGGATGTTCAATCTTTTTGCTCAGTCGCTTTTCCTGCAGGCTGCACTCTCCTGGCAGTTGTGCAATGGGAACGTGAGGGGTGGGAGGCAGCTGACTTCTGCCACTCTCGGAAAATGCAGGCACCATTTAGGGATGGCTGCATATTGTATCATACCATGTGGGTGAGGCATTGCCTAGGAACCATAGATTTAATTCCAAACTTGAAAGTGTTGCCACAGCCTATAAAATATTTACACTGTTTTTCTAAATGTACGTTATTTACTTTACAGTCTATAAAATATTTACATGGAAACATTTTTCTAAAGATGTTATATTCTGAATATTATTTCTACACCCACTGTATGTTGGACAGGTGTTGATAGGCCTGGGTTCTGGTTCTGGCTTTTGACTACAAGGCTATCTGACCTTGGGCAAGTCAATTCACTTCTCTGATTTTCTCGTGTAAACATAAAGAGAAGGGACTGTGGAATATCAGAGATCCCTTTCAGCTGTAGCACTGCCTGATTCATTTTCTCCAGGCAGGTAGAAGACAGGCAGCCCTCAGCCCGTAGGGATCCCTGAGCACTCTGCCACTGATCCTTTGTTAGTTTCATCACAGCACCCTGCCAAATGGAAGAGCATCTCGGTAGGGACGGCAGCAGAGTCCGATGCCTAAATGGCAACAAGAAAAGGAAATCAGGAATACAAACAGTTTTAGAGGCAAACAATAGCAAAGAATATGGGCTTTGGAGAAGGGCAGACCTGGCCGTAATTAAATGTTGTATTGATGGTTATCTCTGCAGAAAGCTATTTGGGAAGATGGTTTTCATGAAGAAGTCAAATTAGGCACACAACATTTTAACTTCAGTTATTTTCTGGAGTATCTAACTTTTGTACATATGAGGGTAGCCTGCAAGGGGCTGGGGGCTGCCAAAGATGGCATTTAGAAGTTTCTACAGGAATAGATGTCTCAAGCGTGTCTGAAGTCTTAAAATCAAACTGGAACTATAATTTTAGGAAAAGGATTATGAAAACTCTTGATGATATTATTGAGATTCCAATTGTTCATTCTTTCATTCATTCATTCATTCCCATTGTGCTAAGCAGTGAGAATACAATGGGGAACAACCTAGATGTGGTCCATTCTTGCCTTCATGCTCACATTTTACTGAGGGACACAGACGAAATAGAAGTTTCATCAGAAACTTTTTCAACAGAAAAAAAAAGTTAAAATTACAAGTTTAATAAAGGAACAAAGAAAGAGCTAAGGTAGAAAGGAAGTATGTATGGGGAAACTGTCTTTAGATAGAGTTGTTGGAGAGCGTCTCTTGAGGATATGGCATTTAAACTTAAGTGCAATGGAATAAAAGAGAGAAGTGCTACAGAGTGTAGGAAAAACTACTGAATTCCAAGAACCTGAATCAAGAAAGAGTTGAAAGTGTCTGGGGAACTAAGAGAAGATTAGTGTGCGTAGAAATCCCTGAGCAAGGGGAGAGCCTGCCATGGGGTCAGATGGACAGAGGTTATGCAGGGCTCAATAGTCTATAGTAGAGAACTAGATTTTATTCCAGGTGAAATAGAAAGCCATTAAGGAGTTTTAAGTGGGGGAATAGCATGATCCGAGTTATGCTCAATGTTGATCTGATTTACATTATAATTTACTTTCCTGCTGTGTGGAGAGTGAGTGGCGCTGAGCAGGGAACAAAAGTAGAAGTGGAGAGACCAGCTGGGAGGTGTTGAAGTGGGTCAGGTAGAGATAATGGCCGTCTGGCCTGGAGTGGCAGTGGTGGTGATGGACAGATGCAGGACACATTTTTCAGGTTGACTCTATAGAACGCGCCGAGAGGTTGGCTGTTGAGAGAGCAAAACAGTGGAGAATCAAGAATGACTCCATGGATGAAGTAAAGACACGGAGTAGGACTTCCAGAACTGTTTCTGAGGGTGGCGGGGGCAGTGGGATGGGTGTGTTTGGGGCAAGGGTTGTGCTGTGGAGAGAATTGGTGGCAGTGTGTCTTTTGCTGTAGTGGATTGTTTTTGTTTCAACATTCACCGTATCTTTTGATCATACCTCGTATCCAAAAACTGGAAACAACCCAAATGTCCTTCAACACGTGAATGGTTAAATAAACCATGGTATATCCATATCATGAAATACTGCTCAGGAATATAAAGGAATAAACTATTGATACACGTAACAATTTGGATGGAACGCAAGGGAATTAAACTGAATAAAAAAATCCAATCTCAAAAAAGAAAAGAATGACTCCATGATTTTGGTTTCAGGTGCTGGGTCCATACATGGGGAGCTGGCAAGGCAAGTCTGGGGACCAGAAATGAAGAATTATGTTTTGAAATTGTTAAAAACGTTAAATTTGAGGTATTTCTGATACCTTCAAGTGACGAATATCAAATAGGCATTTGGATATGTAAATATGGATCCCTGAGAAGTATAAGATGCTGTTATAAATTTGGCACTCATTAGAATCTCCATGGAATTAAACGTTGGGGGAGAATATGGACATGGAAAGAAAGAAAGCAGGGAAAGAAGGGAGGGAGGGTGGGGAGGGAGGGAAGGATTGAGCCCCAAGTAATATCAGTCTGTGAAAATGAGAGAGAAGGTGAAAACATTAGTGGAGAAAAAGGAAAGAGCCACTGAGGTAAGGAAAATCAGGAGAGACAGTGGGGTGAAGAAGGCAAGAGAAGAGAGTATTTCAGGAAAGAGGAAATGGTCACATTGATTGAGCAGACAAATAAGATGAGAACAGAGAAGTGTCCAGTGGATTTGGTCACATGGATGGAGATGATTGGAAACCTGACAAGACCCTTTGGTATTTGAAAAATGATGCATTGGGATACATTATTCTGCATAGATTTGCTTGTATTCACAAAGATTAAAAATTCAAATGAATGACTGGAAAATTGATGATCTGCTCTTACGTTTCCTCACAATGACCTCAGCCCTGAAACCTGCTGGGACCTCACGGCAGGCCCGTGGAGGAGAGTTGTGGGAGCCGGGGACGCCTGGGATCCACATGGCAGTGTCTTTGTACATTGCGATTTACATGGTGCAGGTTGAACACACAGTAGAATGTCCAGAAATGTGTGTGGATGGACTTCTTAAAAAGAAATAAAATAGACCCTGTCGTACAAGCTCCTTTTTACAGTCACTTTGTGAGAAACAATGTAAAGTCTGAAGGACACAGTCTCATGAAAGCCCAGTGTTGAAAATAGTACAAGAAATGATTTCAACCTCTCTGTTACTGTGCATAGTAGGGATGTTATGGTGTTATTGTCCCAGTTATAGAGATAGGGAAATTCAGGTCAAAAGGCTAAGGAAGTTGGGCAAGACACAAGCCTGCCGTGGCAGAGCCAGGAGCTCCTCAGGGCAGCCTGAGTCCCAGGCCGGCGGCAGAGTCCACAGCAACATCCATGATTCGTGACCCTCATGCCACGTTAGGCCCCAGAGCTCTGGCCCAGGGGAAAGCCATCCTTTTTATGTTTTTTTCCTCAGTTCTTTCTCCCTTTCCTTGGATAAGCTTTCACTTCATTCACTTCCTTTCTTGGCCATTCCTTGTGCCGTGGCTGGAGAACCAGTGAGGTACTGACTTCCATTCCCTATCATTTTCTCTGTTTCTTTTTTTTTTAATTCTGTAAATGATTCATTGTCAAAGGGCAAGAGGAACATGACCAAGGTGAGTGGACGACGTGTTAGGTTGGCGAGAAGGAGGGAGGGACTGCACGTGGGCAAGATCATTACATAAGAGATTAGGAGAGCTGTGTGCATATGATTTCATTTCCAGTAAGGGTTTTAATGTCACATTCACGTATGGGGCTAGTAAAAACCTTTTTCTTAATTCTTTTGAATGGTTAGGATCAGGTGGTCATACCTACACAGTGTAATCAGTATTCCAAATGTGAAGGCTGAACAGGCAGTTGTTCATACAGTTGTCTGAGCCTCACTTCGTGACCAGGGAGTACTAAGCCAGGCCCGCTGGGCAGGGGTCCCCCAAGTGGCAGCATTACCCTGGGAGTGCTAAGGGGCAGATCTCTGGGAGAGCAGGGTGTCAGGGGCTCAGAGGACAGAAATCCTGGAAAGATTTCTAGCCACTGGCCCAGATGGATCATAAAAATATCCCTCCCAGAGAAGGACATTCTGCACCTCCCTTGGCCACCCACTCTCACGCTTCCAAGTAGCTCAGTGACCACAATAAAAAAGGGATGACTTCATAAAAATTCTTCCTGATGGTACTTTAATTAAAACAAAATCCTTCTATGTTCTGTAGCATTTCAAAGCTTTATTGTAATAAATGTTTGCAGAAATAAAGCTTTCCTTTGTGTTCTTTTGCGACACAGGGAAAGCTGGCCACATATCCGCAGCACTGTAAGATGCGGAGCAGAGGGTCTTGAATGTACTATGCAAATGTATGAAAATGACATGCAAATAAGTGTGGTTCTAGTGATTCAAAACAAACAAAACAAACAAAGGATCGGAAAGAGGGTGATTGGTGTGCCTCGCTGAGGATTCCTGACTACGTATAGGGTTGTCAGGTATGTGTGAGTGTCTCTGCATGTGTGTATATGCACGTGTTCGTAGGGTGACAGAGGAGAAGCAATGAGATGTTACTGTGCCAAGGAAATTCGCCACTGCGTTTTGCTATTTCCTGAGTCCCAAGAACTCCTTCCCTTGTCAGGAATAATAGTTATCATTGGGGTCACTTAGGGTTACAGGTACATCAAATTGTGCAGAGAGAAGTGTTGTAACGTGAAAAGAGCACACAGGCCTGGGAGTCCGGCCTGGAGAAGAACTCCCCTTATGTGCTAGCAGGAAGCACCCTGCCAGACATGCTTTAGAGGACACAGCTCTGCCCCTGTTCTGGGCGGTGTCGCTGCCACCAGAGAGGAATCCACAGGGCCAATGGCACATGCCTCTCTGGAGCTCAGATCTCCCTTCTGGGTACTCAGAGAAATGCAGTAATTCTAGCATGGAAGCTGGACCACTAGGTTGTTACAAAGGTGTGCTTGGCGAGAGAGGGGAGTGGACTGTGCTTCACCGTTTGCCAGCTTGACTTGTGACATTTAGATCCCTGGCCTATGTACGCTAGCCTCCTCTAGTACTCAAGGCCTAGCGCCACCGCTGTGACGAGTGGGTCTGGCCAGGGGACATTATCCAGTGCTGGCTCAGCTCCCTTTCCTCTCTGGGCCTTAGATCCCTCATTGGTCAATTCGGGTCGGGGTAAAGTTGGACCAGATGAGCACTAAGTATTTTGAAAGATAAACATCTCTATGAAAGGTAGGACATTTAAAAACATCTTCCTGTGCCTGGTGACTTACAGGGGTTGGGATGGTAAAAGGAGAGTGTGTATTGCCAGTTCCATGCAGGCTGTGTATTCATGGTTTTTGAGTTGGAATGGAATTCAATGACTTAAAAATCTGTTATATGTATCACATGTATTCATCTTGGAATATGAGATTTGCACACAATTGTAGGGTGTTGCACTAATTAGTTTAATTGAATTTAATCGTGCATACTTGGAGTTACAACCTTCCAAACTTTATATGCAACCTATGCAAATAGCATGCAAATTAGAATTCAAGTGCTTTAAATAACCCACCCAAAAAGTATAACACCATAACCCAGAGCTCACAATTATCAACATTTATCCAACAATTGCACACTGTACCAGGTGATACAGCGTATGGGTGAAGTCTTGCGAGTACTCTTTATTCAAGACAAATGGGGGTCCTGCAAGCTCAGTGTGTAATGAATTCTGAGGTCAACTACTGCAGAAGTTACATTGCACAGGTATTTCCTTTCCCCACTCCCGGGTCAGTCCCCCTCATGCCACCCCCCCATTCCCTTCTCCCCTCGTGTATAATTAATTAGCTGACGGGTCTGGCGGGTAGACAGGTGCCGCCCACAGTGGGACAGGAGAAACTCGTGGTTTGCTTCCTCTTCATTTTGTAGGTAAGTAGTCCAAATACCCCACCGGCCTCAGACTCCTTTATTTTTAATAAGTGTTTGGTGTCCCAAAAGATGGTCACTTCAGAGTGATGAGGTTGCCTGTCCACTCGGTTCATCGCCATCTTTCATAACGTGGAGAAGCAGCCTCAGTCTGTCCTCCCTTATATTTCACAGTCAGGCGAGTCACGACAACAGAACGTGGTCCTGGGCGCCCTGGCAGTACCCTCCGTGTCTCTCTCCCTATGAGTTCCTGCAAATCGATTCAGTAGTCCAGAGTGGCATTGGCCAAAAATAAAAGGTACTTCAAGCCACAAATGTGAGCCACAAATACATTTTTAAATTTTTCTGTGGGCCACGTTAAAAAAGAAAAAACGGGTAAAATCATTGTTAATAATATATTTTGTTTAACTCAAGTCATATAAAAATATCATTTCCATTTGTAATCAACATAAAAATTATTGAGACATTCTACATCTCCCCCCCCAAGGCCCCCCCCCCCCCAAAGCTAAGCCTTCCAAATGTGTCTGCCTTACACTCAACAGCACATCTCATTTGGGACTAGCGACATTCGAAGTGCGCATTAGCCACATGTGGCTGGTGGCGGTTGGGTTGGACAGTGGAGGTGCAGAGTCCCCACCTTCCCTGGTACCGGCTGCCCATTGCAGGAGGCTGGGGATGGGAGGAGGAGAGAAGGTAGTTCTCAAACGAATGCGCTGCCTGTTTGTCTTTGTAGTGATATGAATAACCATCCCCTACTGTATGCCTCCTTATGTGATTAATTAGCATTTATAGAGCAGTTTATGTTTGCATTTTGCCTTATTGATATAGTTGCGAGTATATTTATCTACGTGCGTGTTACACTTTCCTGTGTGCCTACCTGTGCTAATTACTGCTATAATTATTGAAGTTATTTAAGAACACAACTCATAGCTTCCTTCAGGAACACCAGCAACCATGTTAATAGCAACTGTAAATTCCATCTTCCATCTCCAAGTTCTGCCTAGTTCACAAAGAAATTTTATACCTTCACCCAATATTATCCAAGTTCTTGGTCAGCCTCAGAGGGAAAAATGAATTTAAAAGCAATCTGGTAATGGTCTTTTCCCCTTTGTCAGCTTAAATTTCACATGAATGAGCTAGAAATTTAACATGTCTTCCACTTAAGAACAGCCTCAATACACAGCATTCTGACATGAAAAGGATAATTATAAATAATAACCACTACCATCAAATAATGCCCTCTCTAATACCAAATGTTGTTTCCCACTCCCAATCCAAAACTTTTTTCTGACAAACAGAGCTCGTGAGTAGCAGAGGAACAAGAGCACAGGCAGGCAGAGACCTGGGCCCTGGGCCCTGCTCACCCGGTGGCACGGTACCCTCTTGGTCTGTGCTCTAGCTTTCGGAGAAGAGAAGCAACCTGGGCGTGTTGAAGAGACTGGCAGAAGGCAGGCGAATGGAGACATGAGGGAGCTTGAATAAGCAGTTCTGAAGTACAAGAAACATAGAATTGTGCTGCAGTTGGGAGATTTGAAAGAACATTCCACCTTACCCATTCCCTCCCCATCTTCTCTCTCCCTTCCCCCCAAATCAATGAGGGGGAAAAATTACAGTGCTCCAATTCATTCTGTGGTTCTGCTGCTCTCAGTGATTGGAAATGCCAGCAAGGGGAATGATATACATCGTGTGATGAAAGGAGAGCACAAAAATATTCACCAACAGCTATGAAATGCAGCTGCCTCCACAGCAGAACCAGGCGGCTCTCGAATAGAACACAGCAACACCACCCAAGAGACTTAAGACCAGCTCCGCTCCAAAGCAATTTTGTGAGCCCAATATTGGGGATTAGAGACGAACATGAGAGATCTTACGCTACAAATCACTGCATACCCAATGCCTCTGCTACCTCCTCTGGTCTCCCCTGGGGAAAATCATTAAGCCTCTTTCTGTCTCTCTTTAAAATGGGAGCTAAATTAGTAACTTACCACAAAGGAGTGTTTTCTTAATTACTTGCGTACAAATTGCTTGATATTATTGAATGAAAGGTATCAAGGAGAATGCACGCTATTACCATGATTATTTTTGTTCTAATATAAAGCAGCAGGCCAAAGACTTTTCTATCTTTTGGATTATGTTTCAGTTCAGTGATACTTCAGGGAATGGCCTCTGAAGGCTCTGACCGCCATTAGTACAAGCAGCATTTCAAAGGCAAATCCAGAGAGACCTGAGACAGGCATCCCCAGGCCCAGGCTTGATTGATGTGGAAGTGCGATTGGAAGAAAAGAGATTTGAGAAGGGGAGTGAGGGCATGAGTGGTAGCCTTGTCCGGGGCAGCCACAGAGTGAAAATATTCAACTTTTGTAACCCAGTGCTTTCCTCCCTCGTGTGTGCCCCCAGCCCCCCACCCCAGACATGGTTGTGGCGAGCCTGCTGGGGGTGGGGCACCCGGACTGATCACTGTCAGAATCACATTCTCACACCTACTCCTTCTGAAGCATCAGACCTGATCACAGGCATCATAAATAAACATGGGTTGACACAATATTTCCTTGCTAGAGAAGATGAGAAACAAGCTTTCCTCTGTGTTATCTCTAAGGGCATGTGGAAGGAGGGATATGGGACATGCGAGAACTGCAGTTTCCTGGAAATCTTACTAGAGCCAGGGGCTTATCCCTGTCGAGCCAGTCTTGCCCCAGGCCCAATACCAGAGTGAGCACTACTCATTCAAAAGGGTGTTGGTCCTGCCCAGGAAGGCTCTGTAGGTCCAACCAGTCTGCCCGGGGATTTTGTGCTGATGTGATTGGCCCTAATTTGTTATGGCATCTTTGAACCACTCTGTGATTGTGTCTTCAATGGAAATGGGAGGTAAAGAAAAAGTGACACATAGAGTAATTATGCTAGAAAATTGGAATAAGGCCTTGGAATGGTTTCTATAGAATTCTTTTAATCAAAACATTTGCTCTGTTGAAGAGAATACTATAGGATGCTTTTGAATAATTAGACAAGTTCCATAGTCCAGTGGGATGCAAGGTGCAAGGGAAAGGGAGCCTATCACTTGCCAGATCTCTCTGTTATATATATCGAGTTGTTTATTCATTTTGCAAAAAAAAAAAAAAATTCTTCCTTATGAATTTCAGTATATTATTTTTGCTATTAATGTCTTAATGATAGTGACAGGCGAAGGTTTAAAGCCCTTTTAGCTTCTGATTCTCTATGTGAAAAAAAAACTGTTTCTCCTCCCATATGTAATTTTCTGTCCATTCATTAATTGTACTGCTGCTTTCCCAGCTTTATTTACTGCCTTCTAAATATGTATCTTAATTTACACTTGTAGTCCCATGGGGAGCCTATAAAATGTAAAATCTTATAAAATAGCAAGAGCAGCCACAAATATTTTAATATCCAGAGCTGCTTCTGAATCCTAATTTTGCAGACGGCATGAAGTTCATTTTATAGCAGCTATTGAAAATGAATAAATGCCATCCACATCACTCAGCTTTGTCAATAACCCACCGGCCTGTGTGCCCAGGGATGCTGCGGAAGCAGGCGCAGCTCCCAGCCCTTCCCTAGCCAGCCTCCCGCTGCGGACCCGTAGCTGCCTTGCTTATCAGCTGCTGCAGTTCCATGCAGGTCAGCAAGGAGGTGCGTCTTTCTGAACTTCTCATCTGCCTGTGGAGAGATACTTACAAGAGGGTAACTGTTACACAGAACATGCAGGGGAGGGGTGTGAGCTGGTCCCTCCCTGCTTATTCTAGCTGTGCTCCTCAAACGCAAGAGGAGAGCTGAGGACGGGGAGCAGCAGGAGAGTGGCCATGAACCCACCACCACCTTTGGTCAGGACCTAGCTGAGAAGTTGTCACGGACCGAATGTTTGTGTCTCCCCCAAATTCATATATTGAAGCCCCAACCCTCAGCGTGCTGGCATTACCAGGTGGGGCCCTTGGAGGTAATTAGGTTTTGATGAGGTTTTGAGGGTGGGGCCTCATGATGGGATTAGTGCCCTTCTGAGAAGAGGGAGAGATCCTAGAGTTCTCCCTCTCTCCCTCTCTCCCCTTCTCTCCTTTCCTCCCTCCCTCCGCCTCACACACTAAGGAAAGGCCATGTGAGCACACAGCAAGGTGGCCCTCTCCAAGTCAGAAAGAGGGTTCTCATCAGAACCCAACTATGCTGGCGCCCTGATCTCAGACTTCCAGCCTCCAGGACTGTGAACAAATGAATATCTGTCTACGTTATTTTGTTATAGCAGTCTGAGCTGACAAAGAAAAAAGTCATGTATCCCTTTAGAATTTATTTTTTTCCTTTTTTGGTAAATTATCCCTTTAAGAAAAAACAAAATCTCATACAATGAGAGAACTATAAGGGGGTCAGAAATGGATTCAGTGCATTTATCATTTATCCTTCCATTCTCTATTTTGCTAAATAGTTGTCAAGTCTTTCCTGTGTTCCAGGCACTGTGCAATATATGTATATATATTATATTTATATGTAGATAACATTTTAAAATTTACATATTATGTTTATATTAACTTATGTTTAGTTATAAGTTATACAAGGATTCCCAAGTAATCTTTACTCAGAAGGAACAGCAGTCTAGAATATTATTATAGTAGCAATCCACCAATTGGCAGTGCCCTGAGAGGGTAAGAGCGGGCAGTGAGAGAAAGCATTTCCAGCTTCCAAGAGTGTCGGGAAGAAGGTAGGAATCTGGAGAGACCTTGTAAGGGAGATGCCGAGGGACCGGATGTTGTGTGAACAAAGTGGCCCCTGGCCTTATAGTCCTGAGAAGACTTACTGTCAACCAAAGCAGTGGCCACCCCCCCCTCCTTTTTTTCCTCTGCTCCTCATGCAGTTGGTTTCCCTCTTGTGAAATCTCCCTTGCTTTTCCCTTTAAAGGGTATTTGTAGTTTCCTTAAACTGGATTTCATCTGGATGTAAATTCAGAAGGAGTGCGAGGGTAATCTGCTTTCAGGTAGTCCCGGGAGGTGGTCTGCTAACTGCTGGGTAGGGCAATGCATCAAGTCAGTTTGATGAAATGTGTTAGTTCAGAGATGCCAGAGGACACCTGGTCCCAGAGCAGTTTGGATGTAGAAGAGCAAGTAAATAGTCCAGTCAAGTTTTGTCTTCAGATTCATCCAAGTTACCTGGGCGGGAGTTACGGGGAGACGAAGCCTGGATGCAGGAGCTCTCTGCTGGTGGTGACCTTGGGTTTAAATAGTCTAAGTCTTTTAAATATAAAACCTTATACACGTCTGTCATGATTCTTCCACTGTGAAGCTGTCTTATACCCAGCAGCAAATTTAAATTGACCTTTGATAAGATCGACCCTTTCTGTGGCCTTCTTCCTTCTCTCTCTCTCTCCCTCTCTTCTTCCCTCTCTCTTTCAGCTTTGTGCAAAGGGATGTGAAATAAATGAATCAAAATATACGAAGAAGCACATCATTGCCCATTGACAGGAAAGAGGTCCTCTTCCCCAATGACACCCACCATTGCTTTCATTCCAGACAGTCTCCCCACAGTGTGGGAATCCCCCGATTTCACCAGGAGAACGTCAGATAAGGACTTCAGGGTATGGTGTGGCAGAACCAAGGCTGGGCCATGAGACATCCCACCAAGTCGTGTGCTGGAGTTCTCTAGAAAGTTTTCGGCCGGCCTTATCTCAGGGCAACAGGAGCCAGGTGCATGGTGGCAAAAAATCTTTTTTGTGGAAGGAACTACAGTAGTCTCCCCTTTGTCCACGTTTTCACTTTCCACAGTTTCAGTTACCCGTGGTCCAAAAATATTAAATGGAAAATTCCAGAAACAAACAATTCATAAGTTTTAAATTGCATGCTCTCTGAACAGCATGATGAAATCTTGCACTATCCACTATGTTCTGCCCAGGATGTACGTGAATCATCCCTCTGTCCAGAGTATCCACGGTTCATACACTCCCTGCCATCCACTTGTTAGTCACTTAGCAGCCGTCTTGATGCCGTGAATTACAGTACTTATGTTCAAGTAGGCCTTTTGGTAGCCCAATGCTACGTCACAATGCCTACATCATTCACCTCACTTCATCTCGTCACATAGGCATTGTATCGTCTCACGTCATCACAAGAAGGCTGTGTTCAGTACAATAAGGTGCTCTGAGAGAGACCACATTCACATAAATTCTATTACAGATTATTGTTATAATTGTTCTATTTTATTATTAGTTATTGTGCCCAATTTATAAATTAAACTTTATCATAGGTATATGTACACAGGAAAAAACAGTGTACATGGAGTTTGATACTATCTGTAGTTTCAGGCATCCACTGGGGTCTTAGAACATATCCCCTGATGATAAGGAGGGACTACTATACAAAATGTTCAAGCTGGAACGGACATTAAAGAACATCTGGTTCATTATGCAGATAGGGGAAAAAAAACACCTCATTATGTGGATAGGAAAACTGAGGCCCAGAAGGGCTACATGATTTGTTCAAATTCATGGCAATTAGTTGTAGGTGCAGCTAGGATGAGAAACCAGAAAAGAATGGAAAATGGTAGTGATTAATATTTTGGATCTCTCAAGTAAAGCATTCAAATGGTGTGTCTTTATGATTAGCTGCAAAATGCCAACCATCACCCGCTTCCCGGGCCCTGTAGAGAGAAGTGGTATCCAAACTAACTGATGTATGAGGCTTCAGTTATGCTTCACCCAGTGTATCAAGCAAGATGAAGCCCTTGTGGTACACTGGCAATTGACAGCTCGGGCATCCTGTATCCTTGGTATTATGGATTTGGTAGGAAGGTGGAGGAGCTGCAACTTGGGGACATTTGCCTGGTGGCCCACGTGAAGTAGGATGGGATTCTGGCGTGGCTGAGTAGACAGTGAAGAGGGGCTGCCTGGTAGCTTGGGTGCTGTTTCTCAGGGATTGGCTCTGGGTCTAGGGCTTTCATTGATCATAATATCTGTTTATAAGTGTACAACATAATGAGTAAAAGAACTATGTAAATATATACAGCACGAAAGAATTATGTATGAGAAATTTCATTTTATATATTTTAGTTTTGAGAGAGTATACTTGAATTAGCCCAAATTAAATGCGTATATGATACCACTTGATTGAAACATCACATATTATTATGGGAGTTGTGGTGAAGATTAGAGCCAGCACATGTGGGACCCTCAGCCGCTAATAGAACAAAGCCTAGTACACGGCTTGTCATGTGCATTCAATAAATAGGGGCGATTTTTCCTTTTCTTATAGCAATTGAGGATGGGGACAAGATGGCGGGGCCGCTGCTCTCTGGAGAATCTGTATTTAAGTGACAGAACTCCAGCCCTGGAAGAGGAGGAAGACAGCATCCTGGTTTTCAACCAAGGGAAGGTTCAGTAATGGTCCTACCTTACATGGGACAAGTAACTAGGTTGAGGAACTGTCACAACGAAGGGGACGGCCTGAAGCTGGAAGCCTTCCTGGGGCTGGGCCACTGTGGTGTGTAGCGTTAGCAGATGAGAAACCAGCAGTCCAGAGAAACTCAGACACCCAAAGATCCTCAGGAACACCACAGCGTCAGATCGTTGTGCAAGAGAAGGCCTCATTGGAGGCCATAGTATAGGCCAGCAGCCAGGCTAGGCCTGCATTCCAGGCCTGGGTGGAGCGGGTGTCTTAATCCCAGCCCACTGGTAAGAAGCAGAGGTGCAGGGGAAAGTTGTGGTGGGACTGAGGCATCAAAAGTCCACATGTGATCCGGAAGGACATAATCTCTACGAGTCTAGATCCATTCTTGTTAGCACCATTATTCCCAGAGGGAGATGGAGCAATGGGCTTTCCAGGGCTCTTGAAACTCGAGAGAGAGAATATTCCAAAGGATTCCAGTACTAAAACAATGAGCCAGGGCAGTGGTTCATCTATGAGAACACACTAGAAACAAATGATACCTATGAATGAGAAAGACAAGCCTGGTGAAAAGTGCTTATTTCTGCCTGGAGGCTGAGTGGTATAGTCAAATATAACCCTCATTCAGACCAAACTGAATCTAGTGGAGGAACAATCCACTTTTTAAAAAAGGTATCTATCATTACTGTATTTCAAATAATCATCCTAGTTAAGTGAATTGTTGATAAATGAGCTCAATCTGCATACCGCCTAGTAAGAGCAGAGCTGTGTATAATTACAAGATAGCCCTGCGGGCTGTTGCTTTACTCTGCTGAGTGGAACGTCGTTGCTCTGTGAAACAGTAAGCCAGGGCTCTTGGCGGTTGAGCCAAAGGAGGAATTTCATCTCCCCCATTGCTCCTTTGCTTTGTCACTGGGGCTGCCTGAGAAACTCTTGAAAAAGAAATACAGGCTTCTCAACTCAACAGAATTAATCCAATCATTTTGAGATGCCACAGGATTTCTTTTTACACATGTATACACACAAAATTGCTATGAAAGGGGCACCAATATAGATATATTTAAAAGATGCAAGGTAAGATTATTCAAAACCTACTGAAAAGGTAGAAATCACAATGAGAGGGAGAGTGAATGTAAATGGAACTGAGAGAATCAAAAATCCCAAAGGAAGATGAAAGCAGCCAGGGGGGAAATGTTATCTGTCACCCACCATCATTAGCTGTGCATTTCCTCTTCTTGTACTCAGTTCTTCTATGAAATAGATTCTTTCCTCAGCTTCTACCTTTCTTTGTCCTTCATTATTCATTAGGCTTCCTCTTTTGGCCTATTAGATTTCTCTTTTGAAACTGCTCTACCAATGGAAGAAAGTTGAAAGCCTTGAGATATATACCCTTATTTCATACTGACAGCCAAGAGCAAGGGCTTCAAACTCAAATCTGGGGAAACAGGAGACTAGCGTTATTAAAAAGCAAAAACAAAAAAATTGGAGAACTAAGGCTTTTTAATTATTTTATTCTGAAATGGGTTTCATCATAACATCCACTTAATCTCATGGCCCCCGCCCCTCCCATTTTAATGTGAGCCTGTTCATTTTATCTTAAAATTGGATTGAGCACTTTGCTCAAAAGTTTACAAAATATTTGTGATACAATTTCATAAATTCCAAAGTGCTATACAACTGTTGTTGAATCCTGTATGCTAAAATTATTTGGGAACTGAGTGGTTCAGGAAAGCATTTATTTGGTGACATTCTTGGAGTCATTTAGAAGGTTCCAGAAAAATACTGCTTTTACAATTATATCACACCAAATAAGAGTCACCATGGGGCCATTTCTGCTTGGTGTTCTCTTTGGATACTGTGTGGCAGACATGCAGTCGTCTCCCCAAATGTATTCTTTCCTTCTGAGTTCAGTAATAGATTTCCCCTGAATTTTAGCAGGACATGTGGTTGTTCATTAAAAAAATACTACATTTTATAGGTTACCTAATTGCTATTTGTGACCATCTGGCTAAATTTTAACAAATGAAAGGTAAGCAGATATCTCATTATCTTACTTTTATGACTGAGATGCAAAGGAGAAAGCAGGTGCTGGGGCAGCCATTTTGGACCAAGAGAATAACCATTAGCTGAGATTTACTCAATGTGAGAGAAAAGAAAATGGAGTAGTGTGGTGAAGTGTTGGGCTAGGAGTCAGAATACCTGGAAGGTAGTTTGCTCACTAGCAAGACAGATGTCTTTGAGAAAGTCATGTAATTTCTAAAGCCTTTCAGTATCTTTGTACACTGAATGGTGGCCATAAGAAGTGCTCTATCTCACAGGGTTGTTGTGGGGACTCAATGATATCATGCATGTAGAAGCTATTTGGAAAGCATGCATCATTTTAAAACTGAGGTAGGTTATGACTGATACAATTATAGGCAAAATAAAATTTATCCTGTTGAGTAAAAGCAGATATTTTGATGAAGATATAAAAGAAGCGTCTCAGTTCACAGTCTTCTGGAGACTTGCCTGTTCAAGAATAATAGTATCAACAGGAGAAATCATTTGTTTCCAAGGCCCTAAACTTGCCCAAATTATTAGTGGTCTTCTGGTGACACTATACTTTTCCCTGCAAAGGAAAGTTCTGCTGTTACCAGTAACTGATGTGTTTCCCATTTTGACAAATTTGAAGAAGAAAATTATTCTGCTAGAAATCAGACAGATGTATAACAGCTATACTAGTGTGTGACAAATTGATTGTCATGGTGGGTGATGGTGCACCTATATTTGTGAAGTTGAAATTGGAGACCCCTAATATTGTAAAGCTTGATGGTTGTTGTCTGATTCTATTCACTGAATGGATCTAGTTTCATTTCAGATCACCTAGTTCATCCTTCTCATACCCAACAAGATGCTCACACTACTGATGCTTACAGAGGCTTCTCCTGAGTGTGGCATCCCATGTCTGAACACGTTATCTGACCTTCTGCATAGTTCTGAGTGCAAAATTGAGCATCTCCCGATTTTGACCCATTCTTTTTAAAAGTACCACTTAAATGTCACAAGGTAGCTGTTGAGCCATTCTTTAAGACTCCATGTAAATTTTCTGGAGCAGGAAGGAATTGGAAAAGATTTAAAATGACACATAACAAGCCCAGGGAAGATCCCTTAAAATGGGCAACTCTGGTGGCAAATACAAAATCAATGGTGAGGTCTTATTATATCTATTACTACCTATCTTGTTCCCAAAGGATTAAATGTATCAAATGACATTTATGTGGGTGTTGCACAAAGTAACTCTCTTAAGCATAGTATAAAGATGCACAAGCCTAAGGATAAGACCTGGCAGAGAACATTTGCCAGAAGGTGAGAGGAAGGAGAAACCAAAGTAATATGATTGTCATCCACCGCTGCCATAGCCTCAAAACTAGGCATAGACTTTTAGACTCTCTGACTATATATAATATGGATGCTAATGTTCCTGAAATTTGGCACGGAAACAAGATTGCTGAAATACCTCATTACTCTAGTTGGACATATGCTGAAAGTGTCATTCTGCTAAAAGCAGAGTGTCTGGTAGATTGTTCACTTGTCTTGTTGACAGTATTATAGGTTAGAAGTTAGAGGAAGCAACACGGAAAATTTCTACTTGATTCTCAGTTCTGATCAACAAAGAAGAACTGGCCAGTGATGGGAAAATGATAGAAATTTTGGCAGACATTGATCCCACCGTCTTGAAATTGGTGATAGCAAAGGAAGCTTTAGTAGTCAGGGACATGTTCTAAAGTTTATCAAAGAAAGTTAGTATAAATTCAGAGAAATAAAATACAAAATCTAGTTGTAGATGTATTTTGGGGTATCTACCTCAACCATGTCCACTTTTCTAGGAATTTTGTCCATCAATGTTTCCATCAATGACTTGAGATCATCAGACCAGCCTGTGACACCATAACCATCTCTGCACCCCATAGTCTGGATCAGGAATGACCTCTGACCCAAACCCAGCTAATCATAGACTGGCTAACTGTAAGCCTTTAGTTGGTGTACTCTAGAGCTGAAAGGTTACAGAGAATCAGAGGCAGGTTCTATAACACAGTGAGACAAAGTCAATCCCTGCTTAATTTATAGAGGAGCTGAGCCTGAGAGTAAGCCAGGAAAGTTTATTTGTAAAGAGAAGAATGCAACAATGGTAGATGGCAGTTAGGTGTAGAAATGTCGGAGAATGAAAGAGAGGAAACCAAGAACGTAATATTCTACAAGAATGGAATCTTTAAATGATTGGTTTACTGATACAGATGTCAATAAATAAAATGAATTGACTGGGAAGGAAGGGGAGAGAGATCTCAGGACCTCAGTTACTGACTCTTAGGTTCCAAGTTTCAGGCCTTGTGAGGCTGAGCTTTATGCCTGAGTGTGTCTGTGACTGCCAGGTGAGTTCTATCAAGAATGACCTGTCTTTTTGGTTTTGGTTTGGCTGGTTTTGGTTTTTAATCTGAGCTGATTAGAGTGTGTATTTATCCTTTGTAACGAAATAATCTTTGTTGTGTCTCTATGTGTCCTGAGACTCTAAAAAAGAATATACACTCTAAACTGTCACTTTTAGGCCCTTCCCCTGAATCTCAGCTAACCAAAATCATTGTGTCCTATGGCTGATGATTCAGGAAGCCTTCTTCCAAAATGGAATCATTTGCAATCTGCAAAACAAGATATTCCTGGCAGCCAATAGCCTAATCATGGTTCCTTTAAAAACTTTTCCCATTTTTCTTCCCAGTTGAGGTTCTGCTCCTCAGAAAGTATTCATATAATATCATTCTCCCAAGTCTTTGATCAGACACTGTGTGTTTACTGAACTTGCTTTTTTAAGCTTTTCTCCATCTCAAATGGAACAATCCAGAAAACCACAATTTTCCTACTACCGTATAAGGCTTCAAAGTCCAAATGAATCAGTCTACGTTAGTGACACCAGAGCTGGGCAACGCAGAATCCCAGGTTCCAAAGCACAAACGGGAATGTCATTCCATGTATCATTGAAGATTTCATAATCTCTCCTGGAATATAGCGAATATATAGGGAAGCAAATATAATTATAATTAATTATAATTAAATAAACATAATTATTTATATTTATATAAATATAATTATATAAATATAATTATACTATTCTTCTAATCTTTTCGCTAAACTCTTAGATTATGTTATTTGGTGATACCAAGTTTGAGGATATTTCTTTATTGTGAAAAATGCAAAAGTAACTGATCCTTTTCCTATTATGTCTTCTTACTATAGGCCAAAAACTTGTACTCACTTAGAAAATGCAAACTGGGAAATAAGCCTCAGTTTCCATACATGTAAAATGAGAATACTGACCTAGTTGATGATCTCTAAGTTTCCTTCATTTCTGATTATTTTATACAATGTATTGAAATAAACTAGGATTAAATAGAAAACAGAAAAGGGAGGCTACAGCCCCAGTAGGTATGGTCTACCCAGGTCTATCATGATTGGAACTAGATGGATTTAATTCATTTGGCAAAGAAATAGTCCACTGAACAGAGGACCTGATGTTTTCTTCATGGGAACTTTTTAAAAAGCCGAAGAAGTGGCAAACTGCAATTTCTTAATCTAGTCTGATAGGTTCAGAGATTTTGAAGATGAACCATATTATAGGATTCTGTCAAGCTATGCTGGGAAAACCAATGGGAGAAAACATCAACCTATTTATAGTCATGTGCAGGTCCCATTCAGATTCTTGTTTCCCCAGTGAAAACTCGGACCTCTTCAGAGCCAACCTGGGGGGGTTGTGTAAAGAAGGTTTCGCGTCTTTTGATTGGTCCATCTCTGTGCTTTGTGATTGCACAGCTACTATCTAAAAAGGAATTTATCTCTTTATGGTAATATACAGCTGCTGTTGTCACCATATGATCTGTTTGCTTTTCAAAATCCCTGTTTGCTCTATAGTTCACAGAGGCTGACGTTAGAAGAGGTAGGATAGAGTCACTTTGACCTTCAGTTGTCTGAATAGGAGAGAATCGAGTTTGTTGTCGTCTATTCTTTCTCTCTTCCTTCTTCACGTTCAACCTTCCTTCCTCTTTACCTACTTGTCATCAGCTTATATGGGCCAGAACTACTTGTATTCCTTTTAAAGAGAAATTCAATCTCTTAAAAAAGGACGTTTTAAGGGAAAAATTAGACAAGCAGGGAATTAAAAGATTAAGATGTTTACCAAGTGGAAGTAAAATGAAGTAAGTTGCCGTACTCTGGCTGGCCCAGTCTCCTTAAGGTTAGGAAGCCTAGGTGCTAAACACAAAGATCTGGGTGAGTTTAGTAGGTTTCTCTTGGTGTTGATTCCATGGAAGAAGGTACATGGATGTTTCCTAGTTGGAAAATCATATAGGCAACTCCTCCTCCCACTCAGGACACCATAAACATGACATCCAAACCTTGACACCAACTCTCCTCCAGCCCAGCTCATTTTAAATGAATGCATTGCTCCTTACCAAGTCCCAAAGGCTCTGGGTACCAAAGGAGCCACTGCCAAGGCAAGGGTGGTCAGCCTGGATCCAAACCCTAGGAGACAATTAGAGCCCTACACACTTGTGACCGACACAATGAGCCACTGGATGGCACTGTGAGTCCATGCAAATGTGTATGGAAGGACATTTATCTTTCTTTTAAAAAGGCTGTTTAGCATTGACAGGTAATTTGGCACATTTTGAGTTGAAATGTGCCAAATGATTTGGCAAATATTTCGCTTACCTCTGAAAATAGGCACACCTGCTGTTCTGGTCTTCAGGGACTGAAGAAGGGCAGGTTACCCCCATCCCCCTGTTGCTGCTCATTTCAGAACCTGAAACAAGATTTTCATCAGCTACGTGGGCCAACCCCATTTTAAGTCTGGTACCATGTCTTAAAGAAGTAGAAAAAGTTCAGTGTTTCTCATAAGACGAATTTCTTCAGTCTAAAGGAAGCATCTTTTCATCTTCCCATTGTGGTCCATCCTGCCAGTAACTGGCTCATTTGGTTCATGACCAGATGGAATGGGATTTGGTTGAAGAGCTATGTCCTGTATTGGTCCTCCAACCAAGAGCATCTACGAAAATTTGTTTACAAACTTTCCTGTTCTAAAGAACTTTCTGTGCAATATTTAGTGTGTTTAAAAGCTAAGCAGTGTGAGAACGGCCTGTTGGCCGTCATGAAACCACTGCTTTGCAGAACATTATGGTGACATTCACAAGTGAACATTCCCATTTCCACTGGAGAACACAGATGATAAGTGTGGCATTTCTAAGACAAGCTGCATATGAGGCCAAGTTTCTGGTGTACTAGTTTTAATTCCATCTCCCATTTATTTGCTAGAGACTCAAGAGAACATAGCAGGCTGCAATCGAGTAGAAGTGGTGTTATTAATAGTAGAACCTTGAATTGATCTAATTTTTAAAATGGTGAAACATTTGCAAACCCAATTACCGTAGTTGGCATCTCTAAAAATATGACTTGGGGCCACTTCCCAAATGGCCGAAACATATACTGGGTTGGGAATAGGTGGGATAGATTTACAATTGTCTTTTTTGAGTATTGTCTTATCACTTATTGACTAATAAAAAGCACATCTCCTTGCATCAAATCCACTCCTGTTTTGAAATACATCCAATACAAGGACCATGGTATTATAGGAGGGCTTTGGATTCAAGTTCGGAGACTTGGCTTCTAGACCCAGGTCTACCAATACCAGCTGTGTGACCTTAGGTAAATCACTGACTCTCTAACCTGTTTTCCTACCTGAGCATGAGAAAGGAAGACAATTTAGATGAGCCTCTATGGCTACAAAATATTGGAATTTTATTTAGCTTAGGCAGCCTCGGCAAATTTAATATAACCTCAGTATATGTTAGAGTGATGGTAGCAATAGTAAAATTAAATAATTTGTTTAAATAAAATTTAAAATACTTACCAATTTTCTTGAATGTAATAAATACCAGTATAATAAGGCAAATAAACTCTATTGGTAATAAGATAATTTATGGCAAGTAATGTATATCTGTTTAACGATGTATTTGCCTTTTGTAATTAGCTTAAGAGTTTCAGTGAAGATAGTTTATAAATAGTTCTTTTGATCTGTGGAATCCTATTTTTCACCTGTTCTTTTGTATCATGGTGAACGTCATGGATTTTGTGGGTGACCTTGACAAGAGAGGTTTCTGTGGATCGATTGGGCAAAAGCCTAGTTAGAGTAGGTTGAGGAAGAATGAGAAGTGAGGAATGGTAGCAGCAAGTGCAGGTCACTCATATGAGGAGTTTGTTATAAGAAGGGGCAAGAAAAGGCTTGAGACTGGCATATGGAATCTAGGGAGGGGGTCCTTTTTTGAGTTAGGAGGGCAGACATTCTAAGATTCACCACATACAGGAGGAATTCCTGGATGTGCTTATTCACAAACATACAAGGAGTTCTAACCAAAATATTAAGATCTGGGTGTGGATCTTGAACTCTTACTTAATAGAGATCAAAGCTGTCTGCTGCTGTTCCACCCCTGGAAGTAGAGTTGTCAGGGTCTTTAGCAAGCTGATGGAGAAGGACTCCTTTTTCCTGCTAAGTTAGCAGGACTTTATTTAAGAGATCAGAACTGGGAGATAGTATCCTCCAGTCTCCTCATTAAACTGATTGAGAAATCTGAGGCTTAGGATAAATCACGTCTTAAGTTTTGCTCTCAGAGCAGTGTTGGGTAAGGATAAGAAATTAGTTTTGGGGCCAGAAATCCTAGATTTGAGTCCCAACTCTGCCTCCACTTATTGGCTACGTGACCTTGAGCAAGTTATCTTCAGTTTTCTCATCAGTTAAATGAGAGGATTGTGTGGTATTCCACAAACGAACGTCCTAAGGGGACCTTTTCTCATAGGGTTGTTGTGAAGATAAACTGAGATAAGACAAATAACATGTTTAGTACAATACCTAGTATGTGGTCACAGTGAGTATTAATATTATTCTTGCTATTCTATGAGCATTTGCATTCATGGAAATTATACAATATAAACTTGCATGCATACAAAGATTTTTAAATATGTTATGGAGATTTCTACAAAAGGAATGTAATAAACACTAAAGAAGAGACACAGTCCACATTGTTTAGTCTGAGCTTTGCTAAAGTACATGCCTGGCTGTAGTCACCCTATTCAGAGATTATTACTCATGATTGACTCAAGCCTAGGTCCCCCTTAAAGAGCGTGTTTGGCTTGTTGATGTAGAATCAGTACCTCCTGTGTCAAAGCTTCCAAGTTGCTTTCCTACTGTCCGCATGCTGTCTCCCTCTTTTTCTCTCTTTCGCTTTTCCCCCTGCTTTCCCTTCTGAAGCCAGCCATGGCTTTAACTAAAGCTGGTTGTGGTTGTGAGCTGCCAGGCGGATGGTGGGAGCAATAGTCTCTTTCAACAGCTTTAGAGTTGGCTCAATTGGAATGAAATCAGAGAGACATGAATGCAAGGCAGGAAAAAAAGGGGAGGAAGATCAGGAAAGAAAACCAGCCTTTCCAGTCTCTCCCCAGTCCCTGGATGTGTGTTGTAAAGATCTGTTTGCCTCTAGCAGGCCAGTCAATCATGGTCCCCGATTCTGGCAAAGCCATTGGGTGGGTGTTACCTTTTGTTGTCATCCCTTAGCCCAGGCGCTGTGAAGTTATCAAAGATTCTGTTTGTAATAGTCAAAGTAACTTAGAATGTTTGTTCTCTCTCTCGAGGACTATTTATTTATTTATACAAATTCTTAGCCTCCACTTTGTTTAACCTCGTTTCCTATGTTAGTTTTCTTCTCACTAGAGATGAGCAACACAGACCTGAATCAAAGTCAATATAGCAGCACAAGTTAATTGGAGTCTGAAAGGATCAGGACACTTGAAGCCTGGCCGGATAAAGCCCCACAGCGTTTGGAAATGAGTCTGATGGGAACCAACAACAACAACAAAAATCTGGTTTCCAATGCCCCAGGGATCCATTTACCAACTTTGTATAGTAAACCCTGGACTATAACTAAATAGTTAGTTTTACATAAACAATACGTTTACACTCTATTTTATGTAATACTGTTGTAAGGGTGGTTAGATGAAGAAATATAAAAGAACAATTTTATCATCTTTCTAGCTACTGACATAAGCTATAATATAGTAAGAAAAAGTAAGAAAGTTGTGTTGTTTTTCTTGCTGAAGCTGACGTACATTTATGTTTTTATTTTTCTCATTTAAATATATCAAAAAGTTTTGATAGTATAATGCATCGTCCCTATTTTTGGACCTTTCTAAAACCTACTTTCCTGAAAACAAATGTTTCCCACTAAAGAAAAGGTGTTCTAACCTTCAAAGAGTAAGAAATCTGACAAAGAACTTACTGGCGGCTATCGCAACATGAAAAGGTGCTAGCACCAGCCTGGGCTGCTGGGAAATGGGAAATAGACCTGTTAACCTTTAGTCTATCAGCCGAATTTTGGCTCTGGATATAATGACACAAAGTCATTACCCCCTGAAGGTCCACGGTCTTTGGGGAAATGAGTGTACAGTGGTTTTAGCACTGTCCCTAACAGCCCAGCGTCTCCATCAGACTGGCTGCCATTACAATTAGAGTTAATTGTGACGAGTGCAGCCGAGAACAGAGATTGAATGAGATGGGAGAGGGAACTACTTCGCCTGTACTGCTAACGGTGGTCCCTGCACAGCTAAGGACTGTTCTTCTCCTGGGCTGTTGAAAATCTGTTTTGGAAATTTAAAGAAAATGAATGGAAGGCATGAAAATGTCTAACTCGTATGTTCAGTCACAAAATCATGCTTTTCACACAGACTAATGTTTTAATAGCAGGTGTCATTTCAAATTATGTTTGATTAAAGTCCCATCTGTGTTCTGTCCACAGAAGAGGGAATGGTAAATCAGCTACTCCACTTCCAATGAGAATTAAGCATCTCCTTTGAAAGAACTGAGTCTGAGTTCTTTCAGATGGTGGATTTATTTTAAAAATTGCTCATCCAGGCAACAAGAAGTCAATGCTGTGTCTTCAGAAGAGGCTCTATTGGAGAGTTTTTAAAATTGACTTCAGTTAGACATTTTAAGAGCATGGTTTGTTCATTTTCTTGTTTATTGTAGGTTGCATTTAAGCTTCAAATAGCAACCATGGTATAGTTTTAGAATAAAAGGGGCAACTAAATATAAACAGTGGATAGAAATAACGCTGGCCTCCTTTCTTCACATATTTATAAAAGATGTTTCCTTCTCTTTTAACCTTATCCTGAATACCATGAGGAATCTTGGATAACTTCTCTTCCGATTGATGCTTCTAAATTGGTGACATGCAATTACCTCCTCCCTGTTCACACTGCTGAATAAGCTGAATTTTTAAATTACACACTTGTAGCTGGTTGAAATCTTCCCTAAGTATAAAATGGATGTTAAGTGTCTGCAGAGTTGATTTTAAGATGTTAAATTCTTTGCTCTCCTGACAGGCAAAACTAGTCTTACTGGAAAACTCTTAAGAAAGATTACTGCTATGCTAACCATTTTCTGATCTTCGGAGCTATCCCCTGATTGCATCTCATGTTCTTGTTCCAGTGTCACCAGGTAAATTCTAACCAATGAGAAATTCTGGCTGTATTCACAATCTGAGAGCCAGAGACTTAGAGTTTCAACGTAGCCAGGTAATGAGGGTGAAGTAGGGGGATTCCGTGATGTGGTAACATGCTTGGTGATCTCATTAACTTTTAGCTTGTTTGTTAGACAGCCTGACATAATCGGGTAGGTTCCAGTATGTTCTAATACAAGTGCTTGAGAAATAGCAGAAATTGAGTCATCCAGGGTTTTCTTGTTTGTTTGTTTTTGTTTTTGTTTTAACTGCCCAGTTGTGAAAAGTGAAATCATCACTTGAGGAGCTATCTGCATATGACATGAGGTCCCATGTCTTACCCTCAACACATCAGCCAGAGAGGAACTGGCTGGGACTTATGGAAGAGGTAGTGATGTCAGTGAAAGTAGCCATGCTGGTCCCAAGGTACACAAACAGGTACACGGAAGGGAGTGAGTCAGAGGCTCAGCAGGCAAGGCGAGAGAAGCCTTGGATTTGGAAGTTACAAAGACAAGAAATAGAGCAGCCATAGACTTGAGCAAGTTCATCCATAAAGCACATAGAAAGGAAGATCAGATGGCTGGCAATGGAACCTGGGGCACTGCAGTATTTTAGGAGCCAGCAGAAGGACCAATGAAGGAAACTGAGAAGGAAACTGAGAACAAGGAATTTAGAGAGTATCATGTCCCTGAAGCAAAAGAAAGTTTCAAGCAGGAAGAAGTATTCTACAGTGTCAGTGTTGCAGAAAAGGAAGCTAAGGATGGAAGCATGTCCATTATATATACCAGCACCGAGGCCATTAGTGACTCTAGGCCCGAGAAAGTCGTTTCCATGGCATAGTGGGGCAGAAACCACACTGCAGTGTTAGAAATTAGTGGGAGGAGAGGGACTGTGGCTGTGCAGGAAAAAACAGAAATAGGGAGGTAATTTGAGTGGTATTTGGGATTTAAAATGTTTAGATATTTGTTAATTATTCTATTTTAAGGAATTGAAAGCCTGAGATTGTGTTTATAGTCAGGGGTCCAGCTTATGTAGCAGAAGTGAGTTTGACTGTACAGGAAGCAGAGTCAGGGACTGACGGGGTGAGGTCCTGAAGCTGATGGCGTGGTTGAGCCTGAGACCACGTGGACTGAGGAAGGAGCCCCAGAGGCAAGAAGGAACACCTAGCCCACACTGCTTGGATTGTGGGAGGGAAGAAAAGCAAGGAATATAATAGATTCAGATACAGCCGTGGGAGAGGGTGGAACAGAGGAGTGCTGTGAAGACTTTTTATTTTTTTTCCTGCAAAGAGAAGTTATGGTTTTTCTGAAGAGACTAGGGAGAAACTGGAAAGGAAGGAGGTTTCAAAGGAGGTTAAAATCTGCAATAGCCACAGAGAGGAATGGGGGCGGTAACTAACTAGATAGGTAGAGGTAGGGGCTTTTGAGAACGGTGTCTGTGGCCTACGTCAGCTAACTTCATTGGAGATACTGAAGTCGGTTAACTTTTTGTTTCTCAGACATAGAATGTACCCCCCACCTCATATCAGAGATGTGTATTGTTGAACAAAAGAGAGAAGGAGATGAGAGACTATGGAAGGGTGTCTGGAGCATTTAGGAGGGGGAGGGGCAGCAGGTAAAGGATGTAAAATAGCTGACGATGCTCTTTTTCCTTCTAATGGTACTCAGTATGCCAGTATGCATATCTTCCCCTGGTAAACCGTATGCTTCATCTTGTATTTGAAGCACAGTTTATGGTCATCATTATGGATGGACTTTCTTTCAACATAAGAACTGGTCTCTTAATTTAACAAAGGAAAATTGTAATATTACACCACACTCTATAGTTTTCTGTTATTTTAAGCACCCCTCCCAAATCCCACAAAAAAGTCACTTTAACCGTTTGATTGTGGTGACTGAACTTGATTTTTATATGATTCTTCAAAAAGGCTTAGCCGTTTTTGTAATTATAGTATTGAGAAGATATGTTTATATTTTTTTTTGCTAAACTTCAATCTTTGTTAGAATTTCTGTGTATTTTCAATTGTTCGTTTTTTTGTTTTTTAAATGTAATTGCAATGGAGGCATTTCTATTTGCTTCACTTAGAAGAGTGACTCATGATGAGAACTTTTCTTTCTTTCTAAAGAAAGGCATTTGTCACACAACTAATACCTCACTTATTTTTAAAGTTATTTTTTGTATGTTCTCTTTAAAATTTCTGGGAGGTCAAAGTATCTTTAAAACAAAAGTGAAAACAAAGACAAATAGAACTGTTTTTCCCACTTTCTCTTCTTTATACAATCTAGGTACTAGTAATGCATTCACACCAATGCTGGGTGAAGTTTTTTGTTTAAGTTCTTATTCTCAAGATAAAGTAGGGAAAGTGGCATTAAACTAATCCATTCGTGAAAACATCTTAACATTATAAGCAGAACAAAGTGGTACAAAATGTATTCAGCCTCACGGATTTCTCTAGATTGTAACCGGAATAGAAAATGGCAGAATGTATTAATTCCTAAGATAAAATTATAATGAGAACAGAAAATGGTGCGAGATGAATTAATGTAGTGGCAGGCTTCTGTCTGCAGAGCACGGCACTCTCTAAATACCACATTGCTGCACTTTGTAGTGCCTCTCTCTTGTAATCTATATTTAAAGATGCTCTAAAGATAAAGCTAGACAATATTCACCTCTGCGGGAGCGCTGCCACAGCACTCTGGACACTGAATGGCCCCAGGGAAGCAGTGAATGAACTTACCTTGCAGGAACAAAGGAGATTTAAGTTAGAGAGCAGGAAGATTTTTATTACCGTAAACATATACTGACATGCTTCCTTCGGCAGCAGATCAGGCAGCAGATCATCTTTAACTCTGGCACCCCAAGGAAAACTTAATTGAAACAATTGTGGTTATAAAAGAAAAATTTGCTTTGTCAAAAAAAAAACAAAAAAAAAAACTCCCCCCTCCTCCTCCTAAATAACCCCAGAACACTTCACATTTTCCAACATATAAAGAATTACTCGGTGTTTTCTGTCATTGCTGCTTGGGGGGGAAGGGGGATAGGTCCAGATTTTAAACAGGGATGATCACCTTTGGTATGGGTTGATATTCCCATAGATACTGCCCAAAGTATGTGTCTGAAGGTAGACTGACTTTTACAGTATCATCTATCCATGTTATAAATATACTTATTAATAGACCCAGTGTGGATCTGGAGAGTTAGTAAATGCAGATGAATATTATAGTAATATACCTGCAGTGTCATTCAGATGCATATTTTTAGAAGCTTTGTAATGTTCATTGAAGGCAAATGTATGCCAGTAAAAGGCAACTGAGACTCATAGCTTCAGACACTTCAAAGGTGACTGAAACTCCAGAAGCCACCGTGGAAAATCTCGAGTGGCTGTACTAGAATGAGGAAATGTTGACTGATGCTTGTCCTATGTAGCTTTGCATCCTCTAAAATCTGATCTGATTGCAAATTTTAAATCCGGAACTCTGGTCTTTGAATCAGAACGTCTTTGCCGATTTGACTAGCGGCAATATTGCTTTTATTTTGAATTTCATGATGCAGGAAATTTGAGTCCAGATTTTTCCCTCTCTGCATTAATACAGCTGCACAGAGCATGGCGAGGTTATCCAAATTATGAATTAGAGTTTTTAATAACATCAGTGTAAGGCATTAGCAGTATTGTCTTATTATGGCTGGTTGTGATTTCAGAAGAATTCTGCTAACTCTAGGATAATAAATAAGAGTGAATTGTGAATTACCAGAACATGCTAGCCCCAAATGATATTGTTTGGGACCCAGGCTTAAGCACTTTTTATTTTCTCTTTTTACATATTAGCAGCCAAGACGGTTCTGTGACATAACCTAGTGACGGTGACATTACCTTCCCTGGGACAAATTCTTGTCTCTCCCCAACCCCTCTTTAGCCCTGCCCCTGCTTATCAACTGAGAAGCACCTTGAAAATAAAGCTGTTTATTTCTTCTCAGCCCTCTGACCTGTCTCTAAAGATTCAACCAATGGTATTGTAACACCTTTAATGTTTCACTAAAAGAGAGAGACTCAAAGAATAAAAACCAAAGATTGCCTTACTGCTTTAAGTTTTGATAAATCAAAACCTTTAAGTAAATAGTGTTTTTGAGCTTATACTTTAGAAACTGGATGAATCAAGCAGCCTCTCTTTCTGTAGAAATTTAACCTAAAATGTATTCTCCCCACTGTTGGCATGGCCAGTACATGTAACATTTGCATTTTCTTTTAAAACCTTAATAAGGAGAATTAAAACCCTATGATTAAGCTTTTAACATAAAATTAAAGGGTCATGGTTATTCATTAGGAAAGTACTATGTACCTAGAATTCAATCAGATTTCAATAGACTTCTTTCTTTTTACACAAATTGCATTTCATAGATTTGACATTTCTGTCTATCCTCTTTGTGATTCAGGCATGGTTTATAATATTTTATTCATACCTGCAGCATTTTAGGGGTGGGATGACAAACTTTGGCAAATTTAGCATGAGCTGGGATTTCAATTCCCTGCAAAAATTCCAGTTCTCCTTTGCTCACCTAAGTCTCTTTAGGCTAAACAGAGAGTGGTATATGAGGCATGAGGTGATGCACTAGATGTGGTTGCCTGCATGCAGTTTACAGTCTAGAAGGGAAGGCACCATTCAGAAACAGAGCTTTCCACATATAAGAACTTCATATATGCTAAAAGAGCTGTAATAATTTACCAGGAAAGATTGAATATTTGGAAACAGAGTTTAATGTAGATCCTAATCTGCTGTAATCCATGATATATTCTAGATAGATTAAAATAAAAATCATAAAGAGAAAACCAAAGGTGACTGTTTACCTGTTCTCTGTATGAGGAAAGATTGTCTATATTTGAAAACAGGAGAAAAGTAATACAGGAAAATAAAATGAGTTTGAATAATTTTTGAGAACCCAAAGGAAAAAACAAATAAAAGAGACAGAAAAGAAACAAGAAAAAGCATTTACCACAATAGCAAACAAGCTCCAAACCTCTTATTATATCAAGAGCTCACACAAATCAACATGCAAACAAGTCTGCAACAAGTGAATGGACAAAGGAAACAAATTACAAGAGGAGATTTAAGGGTCCTAAGTGAAAGACGCATTTAACTTTACAAAGCATTTAGCTGTAGTAAGTTACCATTAAATAGCGAAGATTATAACCGAGGCGATAATTGGGGTCGTCCTAGTAGAATGATATGTGTACTTTATATTGCGTTGATGAGAGTGGGCATCGATGGATCCTTTCTAGAAGGACATCAATTTGACACAGAACAAGAGCCTTCAAACTGCTGTGTGTCCTTTATGTCTCTAGTATGTTGCTAGGTGAAAAAAGCAACTTACAAAACATTTTTTAAAATATGATTCCATTGTTCTTAGAAAGAAGGGAGGGAAGGAAGGAATGGTGGGAGAAAAGAAAGAAAGAAGGAATTGTGTATCTAAGCAAGCACAGATAGTGGTAATTTGTTTCCTTCTTTAAATGTCGGTTTTTTGGTTTGTTTCTTTGTTTCTTTGTTTTTGCAGTGAGTTACATTGAAAGCAGAAAAGAGAATAAAATTATCTTTAAAAATAGGAAGAAACTTGCAAAATAAATGCTCATATAATTTGACCCACTAACTCCCCATTTAGAAAATCATCCAAAGGAAAAGGCAAAAATATAGACAAAGATTTGTGTTCAAATATGTGATTAAAAATGAAAACAATATCAGGAATCTGTTTAAATAAATTCTAGAACATCCAAAAGATAAACTATTATGCAGTTGTTATAAACTGTATGTCAGAAAAATTTTCAGTGATATAGTAAAATACATTTGACAGATTTTAAGCAAACAGAATAAAACAAAACAGGATATAAAATTGTATAAGAAGAATGATCCCAACTTCAAAAAATATGAAAAAGACAAGAAAAAATACACCAAAATGTTAATGATGTTTGCCCCTGGGTTGATTAATTATGGAAGATTTTGTTTTCTTCTTCGTCTTTTGCTATGCTTAGAAAAATTATTGTATACTATTTTTATAAGCAGGGGGGATACACCTGGGGTCTTCTGACTCCCCAAATTAAGTTCTTTCTACGATGCCAGAGTATAACAATTTTCTTCAAAAAAGAGCTTTCTTCACCTTAGCCCAGAAATGATAAAGTATCAGACAGGGACATAAAATCTGCGTGCCATTGGGACAATGAAACTTCTACCAATAAGCAGCAGGCATCAGTGTCCTCCACTTACTTTGCCCAATGGCACAGCAACTAGCTAATGTCCATTATTTAGAATGACATACTATCCCACTAAGCACAAGCAGCCAATAATCCATATTCGGGGGTGGGGGGACATCATTTCTGGAAGCATAGCCTAGAGAGGGTCTGCTTTCCATGAATGATATGCTAACTCTCAGAAGCAAGGATTAGTGGGCATTGCCACGTGCAGTACCTTGGATGGCTGCGTTGCTGGGTGCATTGAGTAATCGCTAGATAAACATCTGAGCGCCAAATGCAAAAAGATACTCCTGTGGGTAGTAAAAAATGTTCTCTGTTTGCAAGTCGAGGCTTACCCCTGTGTTTTGGAGATACCTGAATTGGTTTGGCTCTTTTCCAATTACAATCTGTTCGTAATCACCCAGGGTCTGTAACATCAAGCAGTGTTATGAGGGAATTAATTCTTTCTATGTGACAGTTGTTAGTGTAATTCATGTCCTTGTTTTTAATTGCTGGATCAAATTACTTTGTAGATTATTTCATATTTCATCCCAAGAGAAAGGAATAGAAAAAAATGCACAGTGCCTGTGGTGACTTATTTGTTTAGTCTACCCAGAAAAAAAAAAAGCAGAATTAAAAAGATTGACTTTCTAAACAGAACGGCTCTTCTCTATCCTTAGAGTATATTTTGGATGATTTTAGATGGAAAGTTAGCCTGAGTACATTCTTTCTGTTTAAACACTCTAGGAACTAAGTTTATTTTCATAACAGTTCTGCCAAAATAATGGCCACAAAGGTCATAAAGCAACATCTCCTAATAAATACCTTGGAAGGATTTACAATTCAATGTTCTTTCTTTAAAAGAAGCACCTTGAAGATAAGAAATTAATGAGATTTGGAATAATTTATTAAGGAACACCTAATAGACTCTCATGAGATTCAAATGTCAAGATGTTAAAAAAAAAATACACAAAAGAAACTTAGCAAATGCAAATTATATTTGGGAGTAAAAGGCAAAGAGTATTTGAAAAATCTTATAAATGTTTGTTTTTGCAGCACTGAAATTTAATTCCTGTGTTTGAATACATACCCAGTAGACATTTCATTCATTTTTGAGTCATACCCACTAAATGCTTTTCACCCTGATATTTGGAATTTCAGAAATGATCAGTAACTATTTCATAGGTGTCTTATGAGTTGAGAGTTTACATGTAGACTGACAGGGAGGTGAAAACTCAGACAAGACAAGCTCACATACCTGAAAAGCTATAGAGAAAAATTCATTGTTCTATTTATTTCTACTTTGTGATGAGTTGTGTGGAGAGCAAATGTACTTATAACAATGGGACACTTGAAATGAACTGTTGTCCAAGGCCAGCCAACATTCATATTGCCTTGTAAATAGTCATCTTATAAAACAGACCTGAGTGATAAACTAAAGGGGAATTATAGATCAGTGATCACTTAAAAGCAAGCAGCAGGGAAGTTGATAAATATGCCTGGCTTCCAGGTAAATAAAAAACCCAGTCATCATTAGAGAGGGAGCTGGAACTTGCTGATTGCTGGGAAATTACGATGATAGACAAATGAACAGACCCACTCACTCAGGGCAAAGGTACCTTGTAGTTCAGGTAACAAAGTACTGTCAATGTGGAAAGGCCCTTGAAATCGGAGCCGAACCTACTCCATGAAATCAGAAGACATATATACAGACGTGGTGTTGACATTCTGGCAGTCCTGAATCAGTTTTCTCAGCCAGAGTGCTGAATGTATTATCCTCACTGTCATCTTTGAAAAGGAAAAAGAGATATCTATAAAAAATAGATGTCTTTTCCACCACTGGTACTATCAAATGATTACAAAGAATTCTTGTGGTCACTTTCATCTCTCATTATAAACCCAGTCCATTCTAGTATATTATGGGAAGCCAAGATGGGTATATTGGTTTCAACATTGGTTCTATGGTCCTCTATTCAAAATATGTTGTTTGCCTATTTGTTGATCAAAAGAAGCAAGCTACCTGTACAGGCTAAGTTGATGGTTGTAGGTTTTCTAGCGACACTTGGGCTGCAACAAAGTCATTCTCCGTTGTTGAATTGGCTTAAATGCATCTGAAAAAGTCTCTTTAGGAAGACAAGGGGGAGACATGTGGGGAGGATGCCACATCTCCTCTGTGGTTCATACCAATTTCATTTGATTAGAGCACAAAACCTGAGGACCTAAGGGCTGTTAATTTGTAATAATAACTTACCTATATGCAATGTATTAAGATTTACAAGGCTAACTCACATACGCAGAACAACTCTGTGAATTATGCATTATTATCCTATTTGAGAAAGGAGTTTGAGGCTCAGAGAGACTTGGGATTTGTTCGCAGTACCAGAAATGAAGTCTCAGTTCCACCAGTTACCAACTCACATTTTCTGATTCTGGCTTCCAATGCCCTTCCCCCAATTTTAGCTGTAGTTAAAACACTCTCCCCTTCCGCAGTCTGATTCAAATAAAGACCTGTAGAAGGAAATCAAGAGCTAATAGTTTCTTCTTTCTATGGCTGTCTTTATCACAGACAGTCATGGTTCAAATAAACAGAATTAATTAAGAATGATCAAATGGCAATATGAGAAAGAGAATACCTGTATAGTTGCAGGCAGGCCAACTTACATACTTGAAGCAATTGTGAACCCAGAACTGTAAGAGTCGCAAGTATTGAAGAAGATGAAAAGTTGATACTCCCTAGAGCATCATCATGTTACAAAATATAAAATTATTAGTAAAAGGGGAGTCAATGTAAGAGATGGCCATCATATATAGATTTCAGTTTATTTTTGTATACTTGCTCTAAAAGGAGAGTTTTTATTTCAAAGTACAGTTATAACGATGAGTTATTTCAAGATATTTGCATAAAGATTGACTATTGTATTGATTATCTTTTGCTGTGTAACCACTCACCTAAAACTTAGTAGTTTATGACAACTTCTATTTAATTGCTCCTTAATTTTGTGGGTTGGCTGAAATAACTGGGATATCCGAAGTGGCTTTTTTGGTTAGTGTCAGCTTGGCTGGGGCTGGATGGTCTAGGATGGCCTTCCATGTCTCATTTTTGGAAGATTGGTCTACAAGGGCCACAGTTGGATGGCTTGTCTTGGCTCCACATGGTCTCTCATCCTTTAGTAGGACAGCATAGGTTTCTTCTCATGTTAGTCTCAAGGTTCCAAAATGCAAAGAAGAAAGAGGGCAAGCCCTGATATGGAAGTGCTTTCCAAGACTCCACTTGTATTATGCTTGCTACGGGACTGGGAAGGTTAGTTTGGGAATAGACATCTCCCTGATATCTGAACGTTGAATAAAAGTTAGAAGAGTTGGAGTCCAAGGCTGTTAGGTATGAAGTCAAAAATAGTCCAAAGAGAGAATGTCTGATTTAAGAGGTATATCAGAAACTAAAAGACTTTTGCTGTGGCTGAAGCATGAGGGAAGTGACAGGGAGTTGCAACAGATCAATCTGAAGAAGGCAAAGGATAAATAGAGAGGATTGAGGCTATTTTTTAAGGAAATTGGGAAACCCCAGTGAAGGGATTTAAATAGGAATTTAATAAAATCAGGCTAGTGCTCTAGAAGAACCACTTTGGCTGCAGTTCATGATTTGATTAGAAGGAGCAATACTGTAGTAACAGAGATTAATTAGAAGGCTGTTGTAGCAACTTCTTGCCTTAAAGTCTATTTTTGTCAGATGTTAGTTTAGCTATTCTTTTTTTTTCCCCCTTTTGGTTATTGTTTTCATGGTCTATCTTTTATATCTTTTCCCTTCCTACCTGTCTATGTCTTTACATTTATGATGTGTTTCAGATTAGCAACACGTAATATGTTTTTTTATCAAGTCTGATAATGTTTATTTTCAAATTGGGATATATAACCCATTCACATTTAATTTAATTAATGATATATTGGGTTCAAATTTACCATCTTACTATTTTTTTTCATCTTTTGGGGTTTTTTTTGTTTGTTTGTTTTTGGTCGTTTTATTCTCCCTTCTTGCCACATTTTAGATTAATCAAATAGTTTTTATTCTATTCCCCTCTTTAATATCTTGTTAATTGTATTTATTTTATTATTCTTTGAATGGTTACCTAGAGATTACAGCAGGCTTCCTTGAGTTTTCAGAGTCCCTTTTAGATGAGTACTTTTCCAACAAATCAGACAATACAAGGACCTTACAAAACTTTAGCTTGTACATGTATTTTTAATCACACATGATTTTATTACTATTTAGTGTTCATCAACATTTACCTTATTTTTATCTTTTCTGTTGCTTTTTATTTCTTCCTGTATTGCTGTGCTTCCATCTGGGATCATGAAGAATCCCTTTAGCAGTTCTTTTAGTATAGGTCTGATAATGATAAATTGTTGGTTTTTATTTTCCTGAATAAGCCTTTAACCTTCATTTTTAAGGATACTTTCATTGGTTATAGAATTTTAGATGGTTATTTTGTTTTACCACTTCAAAGATGCACTTTCTGGTAGAGATGCCATCCAAGGCAGAAAGAGGGGTAGAAACATCCTGACTTCTCACTTCCTTCTGCTCTCCTATCTCCTGTCGTGCCTCCCATTGCCTGAAGCCAGCCAGAAACCAGTAGGCACAGAAGACCTGGAAACACAGCCTGTTGGCCTCAGTCCTCTTGTGTGGGACCTTGGAACATAGGGAAAGCAGGAGTGGGTCTGCATAATAGCTAACATTTATGAAGTGTTTACTTTGTACCATGTACCATGCTATCATATTGCATAGTATATTCATGAGGATAGACTAGATTATGCTTCAGTTTAAAAAAACAAACATCTCCTGGATTAATGAACACAAAAGTTTATTTCTCACTTACATTATATGCTTCAAAGAGTCTGGTGGCAGGCTCTGCTCCACACACTGATGGCAGATTTTTAATCTTATAGCTACATTATCTGGAATGTATCACCTTTTCAGTTGTCACAGAAGGTTGAAAAGATCCTGGACATCTGTGCCTGGGTTCTTCACTCGCTCCACATCTCACTCAACAGTACTAGCCACATGGCCACCTAACTGTATAGATGCTAGGAAGTACACTGAGAAGCACATGGGATATTTGATGAGTGTGACTGTCTTGGCTACTCATGGATTATCTCATTCAATACTTGGCTACCAAAGTCTGAAGCTTCACTCCATAGCCCATTGGAATTTCATTTTTCTACTGGGTTCTCACTGCCAAGTAATTTCTGGGAATTCCTCAGTCATGCTCACATGTTATACTAATCTCTCCTGGAGGTCACTTGTCACCTCTATCAGCCATCTTTTCTCCAGATGCTGCAACAGACCCAGCAGGTTAGTCAGCTCTTGTAGCTTACGCATGTTTGAATTTTCTGAACTGCATCAGCTTTTTCCATTCTATTCTGCTTCATTATAGAATGGACACATGTAGTTCTCTTAATCTTACAGAGCACACATAGACCAGACTGTGGTACTCAACAAAATTCTACAGAGAGCTTGGAGATACTAGAAGGGAATTGCAATACAGAAGATGAAAACTTAGATGTTTGCTATACTCCTGCTTCTAGATCTTGTCCTTTAATAAATGGTTTCCTCATGGCTATGACTCTTTTCTTGTACTCCTCAGCCCACTGTGACACTTAAGTGGCCAACTCATAATGACAATGCCTTTGCATGTCCCTCCTACTCAAGAGGACAGATTTGTTCCTGGTATTCAAAACAAGAGAATTGCTTCTCTCCTTTGGCTTTACCACCATTTTTCCTCCCCAGGGGAAACCTCAACTCTCACCCATTGTGTGTGGTCTGGTCCTAAGGGCTCAGAGAGGGCAATCACAAAATTTGACGTTCGATTTTCCCAAGTCTAGATTATACCACCTGAAATAACACCACATGGAGGTTTTCAGTGCAGAGTAGACTTGGGCATTTCCCATCTGGTTCCTTTTAGATCCCTACCCTCAGCTTGAGATAAAGATGATTCTCCATCTATCCTGTCGTCATCTGCTTTCTGCTCCTGATCTCCAATGAGAAAATTGAAGATGGAACCCAAGGGTATACGCGCAGACACATGTGCATACACAAATACACACCAGGAACAAAGGATAATCTACAGAGATAAGTAAAAAAGAAAAATCATATTTAGGAAAAAAAAAATTTCAAGGGTACAATGCTGCTAAAAATACACCAATTTGCACTTTTAAGCAAAATACGTAGCATATCAATTTGACACATTTACATCTAGGTTAATGGGTGACAGTCTTCTTTAAGACTGATGGGTGGACACTTGTTTCACCTTTGGGCCAAAAAAAATTAAAAATCCTTTCCAATTATTTTCTTAAAACAAAGGAAATCTTTTCCAAAGATAAATTCATGTTTTTACTGGAAGAGATAGAAAATTGCTAGAAACTTTTAAAGAACACCTGTCCCTCTGGATATCTTGCTGCATCTGGGACTGGTGCCTAGGAGAAGGAACTGGGATGAAGAAATATTTGGTTGTTGTATATGAGGAATTTTATGGTTACAAACAGTTGTTTACATTTGTGTTTTGCCGGCTTAAAAAAAAAAAAGGAAAATTTCAGGCATGTAAACTGAAAAGTCTAGAGCATCATAGTCCAATAGAAATAGTGAGTCACCTGTGTAATTTTAAATTTTCTAGTAGCCACATTAAATAAGTAAAAAAAAGAAAAACAGGTAAGACTGATTTTAATAATATGTTATTTAACCTGATATATCCAAAATAAATTAAAATACATTTAATATATTTATATTCCATTTTAATATACTAAAATATAGGCAGGGTTCAATAGCCACAGGGGCTAGTGGCTCCAGATTGGAGTGTGTAGGTCTAGAGGCATAGCGGGATAACAGATTCAAATGAAGCATCCGGATCCATTTCTTTCCCAGTTTTTCTCTTCTGCTTCTACTCTGTTGGGTTCATTCTCAAATATACTCTTTTCTCAAGGTGACAAAATGGCTGTAGCAGCTCCAAACTACATCTTTTCAAGTTCAGGGCCCATATTATGGGGAGCTACTCTCGCCCCAACAGTGGGAACAAGTCCTGAACCACTTGGCCATGCGTCCATTCCTAAAGCAATTCCTGGAGCAAGGAGAGTAGAATGAAGGCCCTAATCATAGGACCACCCCAAATTCAGCTCCACCTAACTACATATGCTGAGAACAAGAACAGGGAAGGTCCCCAGAGACAAAGCAGGTGCTATCACCAGAAGAGTGGCTGGTACTGGATAGAAAATACTGAAACAGGAGCAAACAAAAGAAACCAGAGGTCTTCTTCCCGGAATCAGCAGAGCACAGTGGGTAACTGAAGCCCAGGTGTTGATACAACCTTTCAGGAATGTGTGGAGAGAGGGTGAGGAGAGCAGAGCCCCAAAGGGAACAGCTGACCCATAGAAGCCAACATGGGAACATTTTCTGGGAAGTCCATGGTGTTTAAGATGGCCAAGAGTCAAGTCAGATAAGTACCAAGAACTGTTTAAGAGCTTGAATGGAACATTGGCCTTACTGACATTGGCAAAAGCAATTTAGGTGGAGCGAAGGGCAGAAGGTAGTTGCAATAGGTTGAGGTAGGTCCAGCGAGAGGTAAGGAAATGCGGTCAAAATGTGAGAACTTTTTCAAGAAGTTTAGGTGTGAATAGGAGGAGAAATCTAAGAGGGTAGCATGAGGAGATTGTCATGTTGAGGAAGGATTTATTAAACACACTGTATATAATTTATTTAAGCACAAACATTTTTAGAGTAAACTAAAATACAGTAATATGGATTACAATATTGAGTTGGGTTTGAATTCTAACTGAATAACCAGCAATTATACTACTTTTAGCAAATTACTTGGATTCTCTGCCTTGGTTTTCTCATTTGCAAAATGAAAGCAATTATGCTGATTTCACAGGTCTGTTAGAAGAATTAAATAAGATAATAATTTAAAAAGTATTTGGTAAATGTAATTATTATCATTGTTCCTCTTCACTAGCCATTGGTGAATGAACCACATTTTTTCTTATTTTTGTGCTTTTGCATTTTGCTTATGTTTCTCCCCTTCCACCATCAGACCAGTGAACTCTTGCAAGATCCAAACAAGAGTAACTTTTCTCTGTTGCTTGTCTGTCCCTCTGCCCCATAAATGCCCTTCCCAAAGATGAGCGGGGCTTGCCATCCTGGTTCTCCATTTCCCTCGACTCCACTTCTGCACACTGACCCACACTGCCTATCTCCAACATTGATCCATACTGGTCCTCGCCCAAAAGGCTACTTTCTTGTACTAAAATGGATGTAAAAAGGTTTTAAGTCTTCCTGTCTGTAATTCTAGAAATTCGGTCTTCACAATTCAGGGACCTTCCATTTTGAACTATTCAGATTTCATCATTTGCATTTCTCTTTCTAGTTTTTTCTGTTCCTACTGGTGACAGCGCAATTCTGTGCAGCACTGAAAAGCTGGAGGTACAGTTCTCCATGTGTTGCCTTCAGATGACAAATGTATTCTGCTGATGCCTTGGGCAAAATGCCTCTTCCAAAATGCCACTGTCTGTGAATGCCTCCTACAGAACTCTGGCTGCAGTTTCAGGGTGAGGGGTTTTATGGACAGAAAGCAAAATTGCTTTTCTCTCTTCCACATTACTCAAAAGTTTGCTCTTCTCTGGTTGCTTTCTGTAATCCACTCTGTAATGCCTCTCCTACCATGTTTCCCCAAAAATAAGACCTAGCCAGACAATCAGCGCTAAAGTGTCTTTTGGAGCAAAAATTAATGTAAGACCCGGTCTTATTATATTGTATTATATTGTATTATTATATTACCAGGTCTTATAGTAAAATAAGACTGGGTCTTATATTACGTAGTCCTTTCTACGTGTTCCAGGTCCACAGCTGGAGTTAGATCAGCTTACTGCCTTCTCAGCAGCCTTTGTTACTTAACTCTTTCTTGTCATCTTGTATGTGATGACAGTGACTTTGCCTGTGGCACAGAAGCAGTGTAATGGGCTCAAGAATACTTCTAACTTTGTATTCTATATAATGTCTTGATGTCCTCCTTTCAATACATTCTGCTTTTTAATTTATTTAAACTACAAGGATAAAAGCCTGACGTATGTATACCCTCTGACTTCCTCCCACTTGGGGCAAAGCTAAATATGATGTTTTTCTCCGTTCCTATATACCAGAAGGTAGAGTACAGCTGTACAGATGGGAGCAGAGGGTTAAATCTTGGGGATTAACAATTCTCACCTGTCAAATGATGTTTCCATTTAGATGTTACGATTGTTGATTATTTCAAAATACTGCTATTGAGATACCATTGTTTAGAAACTGTTGGAGAGACAGATGGATGGATCAATGCATAGAAAGATAGAAGAAAGATAGATAGATAGATAGATAGATAGATAGATAGATAGATAGATAGATAGACAGACAAATAGGTAGATGGAAAAATTTTGGCCACATCAAATTGGCTGTATTTCAGAGAGTAATATTTTGCTATTTAGATGCAGTTATTTTCTGATGGGGATTTCTTTATATTCTGGGAATCTAGAAGATTCAGAAAGACTCCTTGTTCCTAATGAGGCAGTGTTCAGAATACATAGTACCGTGTCTGGAACATAGCAGAGACACAATACACGTTTATCAGGAGAGCTGATGCTCCATTTGGCTTGCTCGTGCCAGCCCCTCAGTGCTCAGTGGTTGTGAGCAGACTCTCCCAGCTGTGGAGGTAAATCAGGCAGACTGCTGGATTTCACACAAAGCTGTTAATCCGTTAACAATTGGCTGTAAAAGTATGCTTGTGGAAACAAAACGGAAAAACTGAAAACCAGATTTGTAGTTGCAGTGTAAAGATATAATTGCCATGCGTTAGCAGAAAGAGGGGCCCCTTACAGATTGCAAATATTGTTTTAATACACAAGGAAATTTACTGAATTTAATGAATTTGCTTTGACCATCAGGAAAATGGAATTTCAGATTTGTAGCACCAAATTTGATTTTTTGTTACTGCTGCTATTCAGTTTTTTTGTTCAATCATTTGGGGGAAAAAAAGTGGGGGGAGCTCCTGACAAATTGATCAGGTATTTCTGGTATGGTGTTTCCCCAAAAATAAGATCTAGCTGGACCATCAGCTCTAATGCGTCTTTTGGAGCAAAAATTAATAGAAGACCCAGTCTTATTTTAATATAATAGAAGACCAGGTCTATAATATAATATAAAATAAAATAATATAATATAATATGATATGATATGATATGATATAATATAATATAATATAATATAATATAATATAATAAGACCGGGTCTTATATTAATTTTTGCTCCAAAAGACACATTAGAGCTGATGGTTCAGCTAGGTCTTATTTTCAGGGAAACTCGGTACCTACTAGGTATGTGACTTTGGATAATTTACTTAACTGTCTGAGTCTTGATTTCCTCATTTGCGAAATGGGTATAAAAATCTATATTTGTTGGGTGATTGGGTGAGATAATGTGTGCAACACATCTAGCAGAGTGCCTGGAACACAGAATAGGCGCTCAAAACCAGAATTTGCTACCATGCTGTTGCTCCTGCTTGATACTGGCTGGGTTTAAGGCCTCTGTATTAATCCTGACTCCAGAGAAACAAAACCAAGATGTGTACATATACTGTACAGAGAAAAATTCATTTTAAGGAGTTGGCTCCTACAGTTATGGAGGTTGGCAAGTCCAAAATCCTCAGGGTGGGCTGGTAGGCTGGCGACCCAGGAGAGGAATCGATGTTGCCATTCAAAGGCCACCGGCTGCAGAACTCACTCTTGCTCGGTCAATGTCAGGCTTGAGGCTGATTGGATGAGGCCCACGCACACCATGGAGGGCGATTTGCTTTACTAAAAGTGCACTGATTTAAATGTCCACCTCATCCTAAAACACCCTCATAAGCATCCAGAGTAATGTTTAAGCACGTATCTAGGCACTGTGGCCCAGCCAAATTGACACATAAAATGAACCATCAGACCCCCTTTTCTTTAGTTAACACTGCATCAGATGACAGCAGCCTCCTGATGGGTCTCTCTGCTTCCACCCTTTTTCCCTTTCATTGCATTTATAAACAGTAGAAAGAAAGAAAACTTAGCTCCCTTCTCTCTCATGCTTAAATTCAGTGACCTCCCACTGCACTTAGAATAAAATCCAGTTTCTTATCAGTGCTAATAAGGCATTGCATGACCTGGCCTACTCTGACCTCACTTTACTAGAACCATCTGCAGTTGCTCTCCCCCTATGTTACCTAAGGTAATGCCAACTGCTGTCACTGAGAAAACCTGGACTCTCAGTGGCTTAACACAAGTTTACGTCTTACAATGGTAGGAAGCTTCTGACATGGCTTCCAAGCATTCCTGCCACCCAGTATTCATGAGCTAGTATAATCCCTTCCCCCTGAGTGTGGACTGGATCTAATGACTTGCTTCTAACAAATAGAGTCTGATAAAGTGATGTGATGCCATGTCCATGAATAAATTGCAAAAGACTGTGACTTCCATCTTCTAGCACCTCTGGTGCTTTGTGTTCTCTTGCTCTAATGAAGCCAGCTGGAGGGGCCCACATGATAAGGAACAGAAGGCAGCCTCTGGCAAACTACCAGCAAGGAACTGAGACTCAAAGCCCAACAGCCCTGGAGGAATTGAATCCTGTCAATAACTATAGAATCCAGGCTAGAAGCAGTTTCTTCCCCAGTTGACGCTTTAGATAAGAGCATGGTCTCAGACAAATCTTTGATTCAAGCCTTGTTGAGAGGTCCTAAAGCAGAGCCTTGAGCTATGTCATGCCCAGATTCCCGACTCACAGAATCTGTGAGATAATAAATGTGTGTTGTTTTAAGCCTCAAAGTTGTGAGGTAATTTGTTACACAGCAATATGTAACAACACACTCACATAATATACTCAGTTGGCAGCTGGGAGCAGGGGCTCTGCTTCACGCACTCATTCATGAACCTGAACCAATGAAAACTCTATTGTCTTCATTGAATGACTGCGAGGTCTCCTTGGGTGTTGATATTCAGCCAGCAGAGGGGAGAAGAGAAACAGTAGTGGATTGAGGGTGATGATGAGTCTGGCCTATATTATCCTTTGGTCACAACCAAGTCACATGGCCTTACTATTCTAGGTAGGCTATCATCTCTGGTTGGGCAGCCACTTCCCAGCTGCAAATCAACACTGTGGAGGAAAGGTTTGGTGAAGTGGTAGTGGGTCTCAGCCATATCCCCAAACCTGCTTTTTCTCAGTTATATGACACAATAAACTGTCTGCCCCTTAGGGTCTCTGCTCTTCCTTTCGCATGAAATGAAATGCTTTCCCCACATGGTTAGCTTCCTCTCATGAATCTTGGTTTAAATGACACTCTTTACTTTGGGCTGAACTTCCTGAGTATCCTACATAGGATAGGCTACTTTCTCTAATATATAGCTATATATACATGGATATATAGATATATCTATATATAGATATATATATACACATACATATACATATATATGTATATATGTATGTCTATATATGTATATGTATGTGTGTGTGTGTGTGTATATATATATATATATATATTTTTTTTTTTTTTAACTTTATTTTAAGTGTGTTTTTTCCAGGACTCATCAGCTCCAAGTCAAGTAGTTTGTTTCAATCTAGTTGTGGAGGGCGCAGCTCACAGTGGCCCATGTGGGGATTGAACCAGCAACCTTGTTGTTAAGAGCACCACACTCTAACCAACTGAGCTAACCAGCTGCCCCTCTCCAATATTTTTGATCTCAGCCCTTTATTTGTTTCCATTATAACATCACAAATTGTGGTTATCTTGTAAGTCATTGTTTTCCACTGTCTCCCCTGCTCAGGTGTAAGCTCCATGAAGGCAGGGCCTGGGTTGGCCCAGAATATTCTTGCACTGAGCACAGTGTTGTTAAGTAAATGAATAAACAGCTACAGCAGTCCTTTAAAAAGAGTGAGGTGACACACTTCCTGAGAATTAACTGATGTAACCAGGTAAAAAGTATTCTCTTCCCAGTACCTCTCAGGAAAATACCTTGACAACTGCTAGGGGTAGAAGGCAGGGGCTCAAGCAAACCAAGAAAACCAGTGTGCTCTGTATGAGGCAAGCAGAGGAATTGAGACTTTCACTCCTGGGATGGGGAGAGGAGTCAAGCAGAGGAAAAGACAGAGGAAGACCAATAAGCCAGTGAGGCATGAAAAAGCTGGACATTTCTTTCTGTGTCAGGACTACCATAGACAGGAAGTTGTTTACTATGTGAATTCCAGTATAATCCAGAAATGGCCATGACCTGTTTACCTTAGTCACACGCATTTTATGTGAGTAGAGTGTGTGTGTGTGTGTGTGTGTGTATGCTCGTGCGTGCATGGACGTGCAGGGCCATTCAAAACCAGGAAAGGGCTGCCTTTTGCATTTGCGCTGACCCATTGCAGAATGAAGACAGCAGGTACAGAGTTGGAAGTCCAAAGGCAGAGGTCTCCTTGAGAATTTAAATCCCTAAGAATTCAACGAGATCTTTATAAAACTTTCAGACTTCCCATGCGGTATGGAATAGTTAAATTTTCCACAGTGAGTTTTAAGAGTCTCAGGAATGCCAGCCGCCATGTTTCTTGCCACCCCTCTGAGTTTTCTGTTGTTGCGGCCTTCATCACCATCATGTTCATGCCCAACCGGGGAGGACACTTGTCAGCCCCACTTAAGTATAGGTAAGACTGTGTAACTAATTCTAGCCAGGGGACCACTCATAGACGTGATATATCCCGTAACAGGCTTGACATGTGAAAAACCTTCCTGTGTTCTTCTACTTTTCTCTTGTCCATTGATCAACGAGGTATTGATATCCAGGATGACCTTCGAAATTGTCCATCAAAGATGGCAGAATGAGCCCAGGTTCCTGGGGATCTGCATGTTACAGAGAATTTTAGGTGTAGGTGAGAAAATCTCTCCACAAAGAACAAGAAAAGCAGCTGCCAGATCATAACCATGATCCTTGTCTACATGTCTTGTGTACTTGAGGAAGGCAGAGGACACGGTCATATAAAAACATACAGACAAGTCAAGCTCTTGGCAAAGAGTGTCCCGAGAGCCTGGGGAACCAGAGGGGCTCGCTCATTCACTTTCTTATCTCCAAATGGCTCAGCACATTGTAAGCAAACCATTTCTAGTGGTCTGTTAAAAACTACTCCGAAGGTGGGATTCCTCTCTGAGTGTGCTTACAGCCCCAGCTGTGGGAGGTTGAGTCTCCACAGCATCCTTTAAAGAGAGCAACGAGATAAGGAGATGAAGTGGTTCTGTCTACGTGCCAACAGAGTGAACTTCTGGTGTAACTTTGGAGTGCAGAAAGGATGGGGGCAATTGTTAGCCATTGCTTTTCCCCTCAGGTAGCGGTGTTGGGAGTTTTTACAGAGGGCGGTGAAGTCAGCAAGATTTGCTCATTCCTGAGACATGGAGAGCCAGGATCGTGAAATGGCCACACGATTCCAGGATGATATAAGAGCGGAGGCCATGGTAGCTTGTTCAGTACAGAAGCAGTGCCTTCTCAGTAGTCGATGGCCCCAAACAAACCTCAAGGTAAACAACACAAGAGTGACTTCCTGAGAGTCCAGGGACTCAATCGACTTTGTCTTTTCCATAGAAAATCTTCACGCCTCTGAAGAAGGGATCCTATTTAATTTTGTCTTTTGAAACATGCGCCTTGTGGGGAGATCTCTGCCATATCCTCTCTTCGTTAAATAAAACACCTTGGAGAAAGCTTGGCAGGATCCTGGTTCGAGAACATCTTTTTGGAAGCCAGAATTGTGATTTAAAATTAAAGGAAAGAAATAGTGCTTCTCCAACTTCAGTGCCAGGAAAGCATTTGTCTTTATCACCCTCATCCAGACTAACAGTTTGTGCTTAGAAAAGACAGATGTGTCCTGCAGGTCTTTCCACCCTCACATGATGTAGGCGGCAGTGCATCATACCTGGCTTGTGAACAAACAGAGAATACCAGCTTCCATTTCACAAATACATCCATTCACTTGGAGGATTTTTCCCCTCTGGCTGAGGGAGCAAAATGCCCATTACAGTGTATTCTCCATGTCCCCAGGCTTTAATATATCTCAGAGCAGCTCTCCTCAGCATTCCACATTATAAAATCAATCTCTATTTAAGTAAGAGGGGGATATTTATTTCTTAATTTTTTAATAATGTATTTTGTGATTTGTTATAGCTTCAGTGTTGTATTATTTATTTATTGTGCCTATAGGGTGCACTGCCACTTGGTAATAGAGAAGCTATGGAAACTTGAGACCTAAGCAGAAATGAGTTCAATAATATTGCTATACTCTAGGACTTTATCCAAAATTAACAAAAGAACAAAAGTGCAAGGCAATGATAACCCATCTGACAGCATTTGGAACGAGTTTGTGAAAGCAATGGTGATGGAGATTTTAAGAGAATGGCAAGCAAAAGGAAGTGACACATGGATGGACTATTTTAAAATTCAGAATCATTTCATAAATCTCATAAAACTGGATTTACTATGTTCTTGGGGTTTGTTTGTGTGTATATGTATGATTTCAATTTATGTTTTACTTAGGAAAAAGCTGTCCAAGGATCTGATCGAACTTAAATATTTCATCCATCCTCTTGCAAATCATATAGGCAAGAATGGTGATGAATGTAGCTTGGGACAGAGGTGACTTCACTCTGATTCCAAGGACAGCCGCCAATTTGTTGAAAAGAAGGGAGATCTTGAAGTGAAAAAAAGGGAATGGTTTTGTTTATTTTTATCATTTGTTAAACAGCTTAAAATGTGCTTCTTACACTTAATTTTTGTCTCCCAAAGTTATAGTAACAGGAAGTAATCACCATTGAAAATTCTCTGATATATATATACAAATGATGTCGTAAAAATTGAGGACATTTACGTAAAAATCAGGGTTAAATGCTGTGTTTAACTCAGAAGATTTCTACACCTGTAAGACATCACTCGAGCCCCGTTACTAACATTATGATACTATTTAGTACCAATACGCTCCAACAATTTTGATTTCTTTAATTCTGTTATTAATCCTGATGTGCATTTCAGGAAAATTATATCATGCTGATGACACCATTTGACATTAAGCAATAAATAAAAGCAGCAAAGAACACTTGCCCTTGGTGGAAAGATGCCATCTTTAGTCAGTCAGGCAGTCAGCTAGTCTGTCAACAACATCTATTGAATGCCTAATGAGAGAAGTGCCATGAGACGAAGAAGAGATGTGGGCTCTGGCCTTGAGGGCAGGCAGGACAACAATAGAGTCAGAGGAAAAACAGGACACGTGACTACAGAGAGCTGGAGAAGCAGCATCTCAGCAAGGGCAAGCCGGAGCCCGGGGCCCCTCACATTTGTTGAGCAGTTATGGCATGGCAGCCCAAGCTAAGGGCCTTTTGATCAGTGAGCTTGGTTTTAACTTCTCCAAGTCTGTTTCCTCAGCTGTAAAATGAACTCAAACGAGTGGTCAAGGAGCTGGCAAAGCTAGTGTCTGTGTAGCTTGTTCCCCCATGCGGGAGATCTGAGAGCACTGACAACTGGCAGGGCAGGGCAAGTGAGAAGAGGAACGCTTCAACTCCAGCTGTTCTAGACTCCTCACTTTTGCAGATGCATTAAGAAAATGCAAGTTTTCAAATGAAGGGAGAACTATAAAATTACTGGTTTAAGATTTGGTTGAGGAGATGACAAAAAAATCGCAATACGCACATTTGGCTTTAGCACATGTTCAGTTCTGTCATATTTGTGTGATTTATGCTAGTGGGAGCAAATTTATGGCTGGATGCCTGTGTAATCTAGTAATTTCTCAATAGCATAGCAGGGCAGAGCCTGCTGACTCTCCCTTCTGTTTTCCTTTAAGGTGCAGCTTAGGGTGCTTCTCTTTAATGGGCGGCAAATCTTCAGTCCACCTCCTGTGTGTCCTGGAGACAGAACCAACAGAGAGAAGGTCAAGCAAACTGTCTTGTAGAGAAGACAAGACATTGTCTTGTAGAGAAGGTTCTTCCCCTGTGCTCTCACTAACCCCATTCTGGGGCCCCTTGGAGATCACAGCACAGAAGGGATATTCATTGGCCTTGGCCTTTGGAAATAGACAAGAGCTATGAAGACTTTAGCTGTAGCCAATGAAGCTATAGAGACTGGTTGAAATCATAGAAACCTTGCATCAATAAGCTGGTTGTTCAATCTGGACAAAAGCACAATGAAAAGTTTGATTTGTCTCTTTCTTTCTTTTTCATTCAAATGACTGATTTGGGAGAGGCAGAGCTGGGGTACAATGACTGTGTTCTGCGCAGACATTCTTGGACGTAGCCTGGTCATAACACATATATATGGGAAGCCAGGCCATCAAAACATGGGTCTAACACTGCCATGTTTGCCTGCTGGAAGACTTGACGATGGGATGGACTTACCCTTTATTTCTAAATACAGTATTCCCAAATAAATTCCTTCCAAGGTCATCAATCAGAATCATGAGGAGCCAAATGGGAAGGGAATGGATAGGTACATTATCCAATACACTTCTCAACTTTGGGAGGTAAAGTGAATTTTGATCAACTGAATCGTGATTTTAACCAATGAGGAAATTTGGCTCATTAAAATGTCCTATAAATAAAATAAATAAATACTATTTTGAAGTAAAATACAGAACCCGAATCAAATCAAACTAAATTTTTTAAAAAGACAGACCATCACAGAGGTACTAATGAACAAAATGAAAGAAGACAAGAAGTAGCAGAGGATCTTAAGTTTGTTTTTGTTTCTCTCCTTTTCGTAATGGAAAATTCCAAACCTAATCAGAAGTAGAGGGGCTAATGTAATAAGTACTTGTGTATGTACCACCCTATGTCAGTGATTTGATGAGCTCTTGACCAAACTTGTTTCATTCATATCACCCTGTTGCCCCACTCCGCTCATCCACACCAGCTAGGGATGGAGACGGTAATGTTGAATATGAATTCAGGACCAGGCATATCCAGTAAAGAGAGTGGTGAGCAAGGAGGAATCTGTGCGGATTGTGAGGTGGTGCCAGGTGGCAGCCAGTGAAGTGGTGGCATCTGTGTCCCCACGCTTGTTTGTTCCTTTGCCTGCTTCCAAGCTTTTTGTTTTGTTCCAGAGCTTGGCATGCTCAGAAAGTAGGGTATAAGTAGTCTAGGTATTTTCTGCTCTAATAAAGGGCCACATCTGGAAAGAAGATGGGAGAGAGGGAGAGAGAATGGAAAGATGGAAGGAGGAAGGTAGGACTGAAGAGTGGAGCACAGTGATTAAATTTGCAAGAGGGTACCCAGCACCCTCTGCTCCACGCTCTCGGGGTGTGAGCTGAACCACTGCCAATTCCCCAGTGATCCTCGGTCTCTCATGATTCCAGATTTCTTCAAATGCTGCCACTCGGCCTTGAATGCCACGCCCTCCCTTTTAATCACCTCCACCATGGGGACCCCCTGAGCCCCAGGTCTGGGCAGAGTGCCCTTCCTGGGTCCTCCCCAGCTTCCTGCACTCACTCCCACTGGAGCGCTTCTCATATTGTTGGGTGACTCCCTGTTCCATCAATTGTCTTCTCAACAGACTGTGGACTCCACAGTGACAGGATTGCGATTGTTTTATAGTTGTGTCCCCATTTATACCAAGTACCCAGCATGCAGTAGGTGTTGGATATAATCTCTAATGAATACCTAAAAAATAAGTTGAAAATGGAATATGTAGGATATGTGGCGATGCATATCCAAGAATAGGGAAATGATCCAGGGCCTTCTTTGTGGGAATTAAACAGAAGGTGACCCTTTTTTTTTTGAGAATAAGTCCCACTTCCAAATCAGGGCTGAGTTTCTGTCCTCTCTGGTTCCTAAGTCAGGTATCATTATGCAGTGAACAGCCAGCCCAACCTTATGCAGCAGACCTGGAAGGATCTTTATACCAGTAGTTCTTAGCTCTGTCCACAGGTTAGAAAAATCTGGTTGCTCTTTGAAGATACCCCTGTCCAAGCCCCAGTCTCAGAGATTCCGATTTAATGGATCCTGGGGCGTTGGTTTAATGTTAAAGTCCCCCAGGTATTGCAGCCTGGGCTGTGAACTACAGCGTTAAACTCACCATTGTGGACATCTCAAATGAGGCTCTATCACCGATGTGTGTTTGTGTCGTACAGGCACGCATTGACGTGCTCATGGGGTACACGTTCCACCTGAAATGCTGATGCCAATGCCATCCACTGGCACTTCTGGATTTACTGCTAAACCCCTTTGCCTTTGTCACCCATCCCCAGATGTCCAGGTCACCCCTCTTCTTGGTCCTCATCAGGAGGGAGCTAAGTGCAGCTGAACCACAGCCCCAGAACCGTAACTCAAGATTGTGGGAGCAGCAGTTCTGAAGTTAAGTCCTTGGTCAGCCCTCACTTGGCTGTGCGACCTTGACAAAGTTTCTTTACAATTCCCTGCTTCAATTACCTTGGCCATAAACTTCAACTAATGCTGTGGACCTACTTGCCAGAAATGTTATCAGATTTAATGAGCAAATAATTGTAAAGTGCTCCATAAATATACATTGTTGTACAATTGCTAAATAACTTCATTGTGTAAAATTCCATAGAAATCTATGCTGTTCCTTTGGGTTGTTTTTTTTTTTTAATCACTATTTATTTGATTTATGCATACAAGACAGCATTTGCCTAAAACCCCTTTCTTATGTGGGTATTCTCTTTGATCTATTCTCTCACTCTGCTAGCACACAGCCTGACACATGTATAAAGGATTTGCAAGAAAAATCACTTAATGCATAGTGTTTCCTTTGTTGTGACTGTCTTATCATGAACTGTTATAGTTGTCACTTATTCTCAGAATTGTTTGTCTAGTTTTCGCTCAGGCTTATAAATACTCACCTTGGACATGGTTTATAGACAGTGTAGAGAAAACAAATACATATGCTGGAATAGTCAACTTAGATTTATTCTTACCTAAGGAAAAAAAAGGCTTAAAGGTTTAATGTGTGCTTGATAAGCTGTAATTCAGCCTGAAAGATGCAAGTGGTTTATATTTACTCTCCTGGGTAGGCTTGACATTTATGGTTTCAACTGTTCTCAGTACCTCTTCAGTAGGTTATGTCTTTCCCAGAAGAACTGATCTCAAAGCACTATTTCCAAGAATACCATTCCCAGAGGACTGGGGACTGTTAACCAACTACATATCAGAGAAGTAGGACATGAGGGACTCAAGAATTTGAATGTGAAGTACTGAGAGCAGGCTTAGCTACTGATGGACCCGAGGCTGCTTAGAATACTAGCCCTTCGGAAATTTGTGAAGTGGAAAGTTTGCCCCGGTGTCCCCAAATCTCTTGACAGCAACCTCTGTTCTTAGAACATCCTTACCTTTTCTATTCCAGAAGAAAGCCATCCAACTTTCCTGGGCAAGAGTCTTCGGTCTGCTCTCAGGAGAAGACCAGCAAGTCCGATGTTAAAGCAGGAGGCACCTCTCATCACCCCTCAGCAGAGAAGCAATGTGCGGTGGTTTGGAGTCACAGCTCAGCTTTTCCTCACACATGGAGGCTTTGGGTAAGTCACTTCCGTTTTCCCAGCAATAACTGGGGGACTTTACAAAGAAACAAATGCCCCAGGATCCTTTTTACAGAATGGCTTTTCTAATCTGTAAGATGAATATAATAATACCCAATGGCATTATTATGGGGACAAATAACATCATCTAATGGAGACATCTAACACAATGTCAAGCACACAAAAGGAATTCTTTAAAGGTTTGCTGAATCAGAAATATAAAATATTTAGGATCTTAATCTACAGAGAAGAGCTACATTTAAAATGAGGGCAGGGTAGTAAAGGAAAAACAATAGGCTTTGGTTTCAGGAGAGCTGTATACTTCTCTCTGCCACTAACTAGCTGTGTGACCTTGGGTAAGTCACCTCTCCACCATTCCCACCATTCCCTGAGTTGGAAAATGGAAATAATGGCATCCACCTCATAGGATTGCTCCAGTTACTATTAAGTAAAATAACACAAGCAATCCCTGGAAAAAAGGAAGGGTTTTCATAGAGTCAATGACAATGGTTTGCATTGCTTCATTTTTAGGAAATAACTCGTGAATAGTCTTTCACTCCTTAATGGATTAGAGATTTTAAAAGCAATGTTACCTTTACAGACCCCAGAAACTCTTCTATGAACTGAACATTCTCTCGTTCGTTATGTTGTACAGTCATAGATATACAGATCAAGTACTTCATACAGGCCGGTGTTTCTCTCGGCTAAGACATTCATAGCAACACTGATGAAGGCCCTCCGAGCCGCTTGCAAGCCTTTCCTCTCACAGCATCTTAATAGGTTAAGTTTCCTTCATGATTACTAATTTCATATGATTTCACGGGATGATTACGTATTTATGTATTATTTATTATGCAAATCTAGCATTATGCATTATTTAAAGCCATATTAACAGTATGTATTATTTATGATGGAGCTGTATTAATATATGTTATTTCAAGTAACTTTGGCTAGGGCTTTGTTTTTTTTTTGTTTTTTTTTTCCTGTGGAAGTTAGTATTCCACTCAAGAATCAATGCAGCTCTCCTTCCAGGGACATTGCCGTCAAGTTCCTTGCCAGCACAACTTCTGCATAGCCATTGTCTATTAAATGACCCTCACATAGAGGTGCAGAGTCTACAGAGCTCTCTGACTTTCTACAGTCACATCTATGGAGTGCTGCTCTTTTGAAAAAGTTTGCCATTCAGATTCCAGCTCCTCTGATAGCAGCTTCCATCCCCAGAACATCATCTTACCTGTTCTAGAAGAAAGTAACCAGGTAAACCTGAGAAACTGAGCTGTGGTAAAAGCAGGTATCAGTTACGACGGATTTGGCTGCCATTCACAGAAAGCCTGCAAAACAGTGGCTGAATGTTAGAAGTGCACATTGTCTCACTTCACAAGAAGCCCAAAGGTCGGTGAGCCCAAGGATGGTTCTGTTTCACTGTCGCATCATCTTCTCAACGAGTCTCCTGTTCTTCCTTTCTGTGTTTGAAAATATTACTCTAGATTGTTGCAACATAGAGGCAAACTGGTTGACACAGATTCAAGCATCAAATTCTCTCTCAAAATTTTCTAAGAACAGAATGAAGGGAAAGGGCTTTGTTCTATTTCCAGCTCTATGTTTTGTCTGGGAGAAAATCTTTTCCAGAAATCCCCCAAGTACACTGAGTCACATGCCCACAATTTCACTGCAAAGAGTAGTAGAGCTGCTTTTTTCTTTTTTTTCTTTTCTTTTTTCTTTTCTCCGTGGCATAGAACAAACTGTTGCATCCCCTGAGGCTTGGAACATTCATGCCCAAACAAAATTAAGACTGTTAGCAAGGAAAAAAGGATAGTAGGTATTAGATGGGTAACCACAAATATCTGACATGAGGTGCCAGGAATTTAATGGGTCACTATTTATGATAAAATTTACATTTAAAAGAGGATTGGGATTCTTAAAAGGATGTAGGAAGAATTTTGAATTGCTCCCAAGATAGAGTAACAGGGATTTGCTTTCCCATCTGAAAAAAACAAAAACAAAAAAACCTGACAAACCAAAAGAAATAAATGAAACGGTGATTTTCAAGACACTGGACATCAAGAAAGGAAGGACAGTGATCTGTGAGAGACAAAAAAGCAAATGAAGTGAGACTTAGAAGAATGCTAGAGCAAAGATTGATCAGTAGAGATATAAAACATAAAGAAGATATAACTAGAACTTCTAAAATGTCTGAGATGAAAATACACTAAATGAGATTAATGACACTTCAGAGTCCCTGAAGGAGTGAGGGAGATATTAAAAAAAATATCTGAAGATATAATGGCCAAAAAGTTTCCAAACTTGATGAACACTGTAAGTCCACAGATACAAGAAGCTCCACAAACCCCAAGTATGAAAAACATAAACAAAACTACTCCAAGACACATAATCAAATTGCTTAAAACTAGTAATAAAGAGAAAATCTTAAAAGCAGACTGAGAAAACAGACATATGCGGAGGAACAAAGGCACAACATCAGATTTCTCTCCAGAAAAAATACAAGCCAGAAAGCAAGAGAGCAACATTACACTGCATTGAAAGAAAAACAAAACAAAACAAAAACAAACTTTAAACCTTGAATTCATAACCTAGCAAAAATACTTTACAATAATGAAGGCAAAACAAAGACTTTATTGCACATACAGAAGCTTAAATAATTCCTTACCAGTTGATGTACATTATAAGAAATGTTAAAGAAAATTCTTAAGGCAGAAATAAAATGATATTATTATGGAAAGAAACAGAATTCAGAGCCTTAGGAAATGGCAATTGAATTGGTAAATACAGAATTTTTTCCCATTTAAATTTCTTAAAAACAAAATTGCTTAAACAAAATTAATAACAATACAATGTGCAATTTATAACATATGTAGAAGTTAAATTTTTAATAATAGTATAGTGGTCTGGAGGGGAGGAATGGAAGCATACTGCAGAAAGATTTTTATACTATGCTATAAAAATATTATACATGTATACTATACGTAGAGTGTGATAATTTAAAGATCTGCACTATAAGCCCCTCATACAAAACCAAGAGGAGACCAAGACACTTGGTCACAGTTGATTTAATTGGACCCCTTCCACCCTAGAAAGGGCAACTATTTATCTTGATTGAAACTAGCACATATTCTGAGTATGGGTTTGCCTTACCGAGTGTTTGATCCACCATCACAGGATTGCACATAACATCACATTAGACCGTGGGACCCAATTTCCTAAGAAGAAAGTATGCACATCACAATAGGATTTACTAGTTTTATCATTCTTCACCTTTCTGAAGTTGCTGGGCTTCTGGAGCAATCTTTTGACAGGGTAGCAGAGATGCCATCTTGGAGAAGATACCCTAAGACAATGGGCTGGCATCCTCCAGGATGCAAGATATACCCATCAACATGATATGTTCCCCAAGGACCTGAAACTGGGAATCATTATTCCCAGTGACCTGGGGGAATTTCTGTTTATTGTCCCTGCAACTCTAGACTCTGTAGGTCTAAAGGTGCTGGTTCCAAAGGGAGTGATTATTTCTAACAGAAGATACTGTGAGAATCCTATTGAATTGTAAGCTACCACTGCTGCCCAGTCACTTTGGGCTCCTTATTCCAAGAATCCAGCAAGCAAGGAAAGAAATCACTATCCTGGCAGTATCATTTGTCTGGATCTTGGGGAGATTACACAATGGAGACAGGGAATACATTAGCACACTGGTGATCCATTGGAACACCTCTTGGCATTGCTTTGACCAAACTTTACAATCCACGTACTCAAGCAGCAGCCACAGCCTGAGACGGGCATGGTGACCAGTGTCTGAGGACACTCGGGGAGGAGGACTGGGTGGCCCCACCATCATGGCCACCAAGACCATCGAGATACAATGGAGAGTAGGCAGAATCTAGAACGGTGGCAAAGGAGGGAGAGGAGTATCAATTATGGCTTTGAGACTAGTTGCAGTGATGGGGCTGAAGTTCCTTCTACTACCTTAATGTTAGACTTCTCTCATGAGAAGATACCAACCAAAATCCTGAGAGGCTGTCTCCAGATGGGCTGAGTTCCGTTTGGAGGAGGATTCGGGTAGTTCCAGGGGAGTACGTACTATCTCGAATATTGTGATGTGCTTCCGAGATCCCCTTTCAGGATTAAGGCACTTATTTTTTTAGCTGCTGGAAGTGTTGCTTGTTGATAACTCATACCCAAGTCCCTCCCCAAGAATTTCCCTCTACTAAAGGGAGCTACTTTACCCTAGTTTATACGACTGCCTGACCTATATCCGATAACTAGTTATGGAGTGGGCCGCATTCTCTGTCCTCAACTCTGTCAAATATAAGGGGCCATGTCAACTCTAGTATTACCTATAGGATTGTCTGAGACTGTGCAACTGCATCACAGTTGAACTTCTCCCTCTGCTTAACCCTGTTTTCCTCATCTTTCATAGGTGTTAATCTCAAATGCAGTCCCCAGTAAACCTCCTCCATGCAAATCTAAGAGATTCTAAGTGTTTTCTAGGGCATCCAATATATGACACCCACCTTGCTCATATTGTCACACACAGAGCAAAAGATGCAGAGGCTGAAAAAAAAGGAAAAAAAAAAGATGCATAGGCTGGCAAGAGGTGTTCTTAACATAAAAAAGAACTCCTCATCGAGGGCTTTGAAGTACTAGATCAGCCTGGAGTGGAGAGAACTTGAATTATCTTTTAGACCACCTCCTCCACATACCTGAAAGGCTAGCGCTGGTCCCAACAGAAATGTACAAGTGGGTATCATAGTTTGAAAATGGATGGACAAGTTCTCAGAATTTCCTGTACTATTGGTTCAATCCCAGAGTAAAATGCCTTCAACAGATGTGAACCCAAGCCTCTTTAGCAATAAAGCTTCAAGACGTTGGAGGCAGGTAAAATGGCAGATTCATGTTTATATAAAATATAAAAGGACAGATAAAATGCAGACATCATTAATTCATTTAAAAAAAATCTATCTAGATTGGTCTTCTAAGATATTCCTAAAGACCCAGTTTTAAACTCAATCCGCCAATACGTGGATGAACATATCTCCCCAATACCATACCTTTGGGTGGAATTTCTGAAGGCCCTCCTTCCCCGACAGACGACTGTCACTCCTTGCTTGCCTTTACTGTGACAAAGTGTCCAAAATCCAGATGGCCCACGATGATCTGGACAACTGTCTGGAGGAACAAAACCTTTGTGAAATGCCAATTCTCTCATCCAACTTTCCATTATTCCCTGCTGATATATTCTACATGTGTGTTATCCAGTTCTCTTTGTACCCTGGCTTCCTAGACATTTAAAACTTTTTTTAACTTTTAATTTAGATTTACAGAAAAGTTGCCAAGACAGAACAAAGTGTTCCTGTCTACTTTTTGCCCAGCTTTGCCCAATGTTAACATCTTACATAACCATGGTACATTGTCAAAACTAAGAAATTAACACTGGTATGATACTATTGACTGAAATACAGACTTTATTTGGATTTCACCTGTCTTTCCACTATTGCCCTTTTTCTGTTCCAGACTCTAATCCAGGATACTACATTATATTTAGTTGTCATGTTTCCTTAGTCTCTTCTTATCTATGACAGTTTTTCATTCTTTTTTCATTTTTCATGACCTTACAGTTTAAAGACTACCTTTCAGTGATTTTGTAGAACGTCCTTCAATTTTTGTTTATCTGATGTTTTCTCATGATTAGACTGGGTTATGGGTTTGGGGGAAGAATAACACAAAGGTGAAGTGTCCTCATCACATTTCAGAGAGTACATGATATCAACAAAATTTATCCCTACTGATGTTAACTCGATTTCCCACTCCTTACTCTTTTTCCTTGTCATACTCTTATTTTTTGGAAGCAACTCATTAAGTTCAGCCCACTTTTAGGGGGTAGGAAGTTAAGTTCCACTTCCTGGAGAAAAGTATCTGCATATATTTAGAGTTCTGAAAGATTTGTTTCTTCTCCTCATTTATTCATTCAGTCATTTATTTATATCAGTACGGCCTCATGGATATTTATTTCATTCTTTATGTTATAATCTGTTTGAGGAACTATTTTGTTGCTCAAATTTGTTCCAGCTTTGACCACTGGGAACCTCTTTCAAATTGGCTTCTGGCATCTTTTTGACATGCAGGTACCATTGTTTTTTGGAGCACTTTTTAAATTTCTGGCATTACAAGATGGCTTATCTTGTATTTTCCTTTCTCCAGCCATAAGATCAGCCATTTCTCCATGGAGCCCTGGTTCTTTTATTGGAGAATGGTTGAAAACTAAGATCTGGGTGCTGGATATGCTTGTTGCTCCTGGGCTGTCACTGCTTCTAAGCTATCTTAGTGGTCAGAGCTATGAAATATATGTATGTATGCGAACAAACTTGTACATACATAACTCTATTCTCTTCATATCAATCTATATACATATTAAAATAAACATGAGTTCATACTGATACCCTGACTCTAATCCAGTACACTAGGCTCATTCCAGCTAGCACCCTCGTTTATTTGTAACTTTTTTGTTTCTGACCATGAGAACCTGGCTCCCATTATCTATAGTTTATTATTTGTTCAACCCTAATGTGCATGTAAAGCAATTTCAGCATTGCTAATTTACATTCCTGTGAGAAAAAAATTTACTAACTAGGATACAGTAATCATGTGCATTTTTTTTTTGTCTTTAGCCTTACAGTATCCAGTCAAAATGTCCTTTTCCAGAATTACTTAGGTCAGCTCCTTTCCTCCCACTCTCTTCAGTAAGGTTATGCCATATACTTAATGATACACCTAGATTCATTTGTCACATTCTGCATTCCATCTTCAGACTCTCTGACATTCTGGTTGATTTTGAAAATTTGTTTAAAAATCACTCTTTGTGGTGTTCAAGTCTATGGGTTTTGGCAAATGCATAGAGTCATGTAGCCATCAACCAGTACCGTATAGAAGTTTCATTACTTTAAAACATTTCCCTGTGTGGCAACCTTATAGTCAACCACTCCTTCCTGGCTCAACCCCTGGCAACCACTAGTCTGCTTTCCCACCCTACAGTTAGCCTTTTCCACAATATTACATAAGTGGAATTTTACAGTATGTGGGATCTGGGTTTTTGGGTCTAGCTTTTTTTCCCTTAGTGAAATACATATATTTAAGATTTACCCATGTTGTTGCATAAATCAATAGGTCATTCCTTTTCATTGCTGAAGAACATTCCATCATGATTTTAGCATAGATTTTTTATCTATTCACTTATTAAAGGACATCTTGCTTGTTTCCAGACTTTTGTTAATAATGAATAAAATTCTATAACCATGATGTACAGGTTTTTGTGGTATAAACTTAAGTTTTCAATTTACTTGGATACTTAGGAGTGGGGTTACTGAGTTGTATGCTAAGAGCGTGTTTAACTTTATAAGAAGCTGCCAAACTGTTTTCCAAAGTAGTGTACCGTTCTGTATGTCCGCCTGCTACATGTGAGAGTTCCCATTACTCCACAGTCTCATCAGCACTTGGGATTATCAGGTCTGGATGTTTTAGGCAATCCTAATAGATGTACAATGGTGTCTTATAGTGGTCTTGCTTTGAAATTTCCTTAATAATTTAGTAAAGTTTAACATTGTTCTTCGTTTGATTTTTTTAAAAAACTTTATTGACCTCAGCTTTGGGGGAAGTAAACTTAGATGAAAGGAATGTGTGTATAAAGTATGAGATTGTGGGACAGAGAACAACGGAGAGGCTTGTGAGAGTTATGCCAGGGTAGAAAGGATACTGCGTCTGTAGCTGGAGCACTTCGATCTGAATCCTGGATCCATCACTGTGTGGTTTTACAAAAGTCTCTGAACGTCAGGACCTCAGTTTTCTCATTGGACAAATATACACATGATTTACAGGTTGCATAGTGAAGGGAGATAGGATTTGCCTCTCTAGTCTCTCACTTTCCTTGTCACTCAACCTTTGAATGCATTCTATATCCTCTCCCTTCATTCTTATCCAGCATCCTCATGCTGACACTAGTTCTCCAAGATGTCACCCTCCCACACACACTGTCTCACTAACCTTCCATTTTCCAAGCCTTCACCTCATTTATCATAATTTACCTTTTCATGGGGCAGTTGGGGATTGGGAGCGGGAAGGGCCATAAGTGTTAAAGGCAAACTGAGATCTGTATTGTGAAAAGGGCATAATAATTAGACCCACAAGAGCTCCAGCTCTGCCACCAAATGCCTGCAAATCATTTAATCTTTGTAGTCCTCAGTTTCTTCATATATAAATTGGGAATACTCAACTCAAGAGCCATTATAAGGATCAAATGAATAAATAATGGATGTTTACAGATCTCGTGAGTGTGGTGTAAATAATCAGATTTTGCAGTTTTGCAGTTTTCCATGGCCCGTACAGTTTACCTACAGGACTGTGGCCTTCAGAGCCGACTCCTCTGAAATTGTCCCCAGTTATTCCTAGAGTCTTGGGAGCATCCTGCATATTTGCTCAAGGCCAGTCCCCTCTTATCTTCCCCTCACATGCCCCACTGATATCTGCTGCCTCTATGAGAATGCTGCTTCATGACTAGGGCTAGAGGCTGTCTTCCTGCCACCAAATGCCACCAAATCCCTGAGGTGCCAAAGGATGCTACAATTCCTTTACCTCTGGCTGGGTCACTGCACTAGGGCCATAGTCCATGGACAAATGGGCTGATTGCCCCCCCCTTCACATTTCTGGGCCATAGAATATCATTTGGATCCCAAGAGCTTTACTTGAGCTCCCAGTCTGAGCCCCTCAGAAGAGAAGCTCTTTCAGCTAGTTCCTGTAGTTTGTCTCCTCCGTCAGGTGCTCAATGGCTAGTTTGTGGGGCCGGACTGGGTGTAGGTCACAGCTTCTCTAACATCTGCACGTGCGTCCGCTGCCCTGTCTCCCAGAGACCTGGAGAGCAAATACTTCCTCCCTACATGCCCATTCTGACCATGAAGACCACTCAGGGAAATTGTTGCCAGAGGAGGACAGTGAGGGTGAGGGTTTTCTAGAACCACCCACACAATTTCAGCTGAAGTTTGCCTCAGCTGGAACCACTCCACAAAAATGCAATGACATAAACGCATTTTATAAGGTTTCAAGTATTATCAGATTTTTATTCTCATTATTACATATTTGGTCTCCATGCTGCTATGTGAGCTACCTTCAGGAAGCTAGAATGCCATCACCATGGAGTTAAGATAATGGGAGTTTCAGGGCTTGTGCAGTGGCCTCGAATGACACCCTACAGATGCCCCATCTGCAGCACACTTTCCTGCTCAGTCTGGCCCTGCCACTCCCTCTCTCTTTAAACAACAGCTCTGCATTTCTGAACACATTGCTAGAGGCAACCAGCCAGACAGAGCACAGCAGCAGTTAGATTTGGAGGGGGGTGGGGGCGGGGAGGGATATATTTATTATTTTAACCAAAAGTATAAAATTATTTTTACTAAAACAGTTTTATCATTTAAATAACAACAGTATTTTTCCAAAGCTAACAGCTTTAATTTTTTTTTTCAATTACAGTTGATATTCAGTATTATTTTATAATAGTTTCAGGTGTAGAGCCTAGTGGTTAGACATTTCTATAATTTACGAAGTGATCCCCCTGACTAGTCTGGTACCCACCTGGCACTATACATTGTTGCTACAATATTGTTGACTGTATTCTCTATGCAGCAGCAGCCAGATCTTTTCAAACAGTTTGAAAATGCATTTTAAACAATGAAGATGCACAAGACAGGACTGGCCTCCCATCCTTCTCCCTACCCTGGGGGGGCCCTCTGATGGCTCGTTTCCCCAGAGCAAAGAGCTCAGTTGGCAGCATGGCTGCAATGGACAAGCTGTGGAGGAAGACCCACCTAACACTGCTTTCTGAAACAGAGACAGGAGCTGATGACAGAGTTTGCGTGACTGCAGGTCTCGCGTGGCTACCTGCAGAAAGGTGGGACGAAGGCAAAGCATTTGCCAAACCTTCTCCTTTTATTGTCCTTCCCAACCCCAGTCTCTGGCTTTAGCTTTCCTGGTGAACAGGTTGGCATAGAAGCTTACTGAGTAAAGAGCCATAGCTCAACCAAGGGCCCCAGGGCTGGGACTCAGTCCAAAGGGGAGTTGGCCCAAAGGGTCTGCTCTGAAGGCTCAGTTTTAGCATTCCAAGCCTTCCTTTGATGTTTCTGGTCGTTATGAAAAGGACCTGTGTGGAAACATCTGTGTGGGCTTTCCTGACGAGTGGGAGAATAGGAACAACAGGTGGTTGGTGACTCTTGAAAAAGCAAAGCAAAGCAAACAAGCAATAATACAACCCTCTCAGCTACTCCTCTCCACTGCTACGTAAAACCAAAGACCTTCAAAGGACCGTCTCCAGCCCCTGCAGGCAGCATTTCTCCCAGTTAGAAAACTGAACTCTTCCCTTCTCTCCCGCTTCCCCACTCACTAAAAGCGGATGAATGTGTCACTGGCTATGCCCCATGCCGAGCCATTCCCAGCCATTGGGGATCCCCATCAGAGAGGCTGGATCCACAGGATGAGTCTGAGGGAGGTTGTGCACTCATGGTCCAGCGTCCAGCGCGTTCTCACCTTACGATGGCTCTGAGAGTTTTATGGTGGGGGTTGAATTGAGGTGGGGGTCCAGAAACCATAAACAGAGCTCTATCCCGTGGACAGGACAAGTGGAAAAGGGCCACTGCCTGGGGTCAGGACTTACTCTGCTTCGCTGCTGTCAGCAGAAGCCACTGAGAAAGCTCTTGCTCTGGAGGAGAAGGAGCAAGAGAAATCTTTGCTTCTGACTTGGAAAATACAAGCGTAGGATGCTTTAAAAAGCTAGAAATAGGTGTTGAAGAAAACAGTGATTATTAAGTTTGTCACTTAACTGAATAGTATGTCACATAACCTAACTGCACAATATTTTTGGAATCTTTGGAGAGAATGGAAAAAGAGCTGTTAGCATCCTTTCTAAAAAACTTTCACAAGGAATTATCTGGTATCTGTACACTGATCTTGGCAGTGGTTTCACTAGGTTCTACCTAGAGAAGATGTTTCCCTAAACCAAGCAGGCAGTATCTCTTTGGGAGACGTTAATGTCTGTGAGATGAATTTTGAAACTTCAAACAGCAGATGAATAATGCAAATTATTTGAATGATTTCACTATTTGGTGGCAAAATGACTCAGACCTAAATCAGAAAATAGTCAAGTAGAAAAATTCAGATGGGCCTGAAAGGACTGGTGGAAGAAATTTGGCTGCTAATCATCTCTAATTTACCTCCTACTCCTTCTAGAGCCAAAAAGAGTCTGAAGCTCTAAGTACTGTGAATGAAAAAAATTCTGGAAGCAAAATTAGCATGACTCAGAACAGAACAGTCTGGAAGAGCAGGCTGGTCTGGCACATCCCCTAGGCTGACCCTTTTACCAGCAGGAGAGAAAGGAAGCTTCCCACTTGGCTCTGTGATGGAGATGTGGGTGGACAAAGACCAACAGACTGGAAGCCCCACAGACAAGCAGAATGAGTTACAGTAGACACAGGAGAGGCCGGGCCTGGGCACAGACCTGGATGCTGAGAGTTTGAAGCAGGAAATGGTCTAAAGTCAATTGGGTAGCCCAGTGCTATGGCACAGGTACCAGAGGTTGAAAGATAGTTAGGAGTCATAGAGTTAGAGACTACACTGTATTTTCACATGCACACACACACACACACACACACACACACACACACAGAGTGCCAGGCAATAGCAGGTGCTCAGTACATGCTTTTGAAATGGAAAATATGGAAGCGGGTTAGGTCAGATGGGCAAGTCTAGAAAGGCACGGATGCAGGTGTCAAGTCAAACGCAATGGTCAGTCAGTCTGAGCTGGCTTTGGGGGATAAGCTAGGAATCAGAGGAAACAGAAGTGCTGCAGGCAGCAGCGGGATTAGAAATCCTAGCAGCTGGTCCAGGCAGCTTCGATGCGGCTCTGGCAACAAGAAACTCTCAATTGTGAAGCCATCTTTTAGCAAGAGGTGCTATAACACAGTGCTGAAGAGTGTTGAAGACTCCACAGGGCGGAGTCAGTGTCCGTCGGCTCCTGTCTCTGCCTGCTGCTTACCAACTACGAGACTGGGGGCTACTTTTGTTGATTTTCTCAATGTTCAATTTCTTCATCTGTAAAATTAGAATATAATAGTACTTACCATAAAGAGTTGTTAGGAGGACTAAATGAGTTATGATACATTAAGTGCTTAGAACAATACCTGGAATATAGTAAGTAGCCAATAAATATTAGAGATTACTATTATTAAATATCTTTCACCTCCATCTAAAAAGTTTCTGTGTACTTTGTGTGAGCATAGAATGAGTTCCAGGACTTAGAGTTTCAGGGCTCTGTTGGGAATGTAAGCTGACCTACCTCTCAAGTGTCCATTCTTCACTGCTATTTGCATAGTTCCAGACATCACCTTTTTTTTTTTTCCTTGCACGGACCTTTGCGATAGTCTCTTTGACTCTTTGCCTTTAGCCTTAGCCTTATCCAGCCAGAAGTGATCTTTCTAAAATGCACTTATTTGCCTGCCTAATATCCTTCATGATTTTCCTTTGCCCTCAAGATCCTTAGGGTTGTCATTCCGAAAAAGGATAGAGAGGTGGAGAAATAGCTGACTCTAGGACTAGGGCAGGAAATATGTAAAAAGAACCTGGAACATCTCTGTAGTGCCAGAAAGTAAGGAAGTCCTCAAAACAAACAAAACAATTCTACAATGATGAGGGTTTGTCAAAGGGACACAAGAACCAACTCCCAATGGCAAAAGCTGGAACACTTTGGACAAAACAAACTAAATGAAATAGTATTGGATTATAATTCAAAGTATAAAATAAATATCTACAAGTTCGTATTAATGATGGAATAAATAAATAAATAAGTAAATGATTGAATAAATAAATAAATTTTTGTGGGAAAGAGACAGATTTCCCTGCAGAATTCTAAATAAATTACATAGGTACTCCATCCTCAAGGAGGGAGCATGACTCCCCACTCCTTTAGTTTGGGCTGTGCCTGGTGACTTCCTTCCGAAGCATATAGTATGTGAAACAGGGGAAAAGAGTGACTTGATAGTAGAGAAACCTGACAAACGCTGTCTCAGCCAGGTGATCAAGGTCAACCTCAACAGTGTTCACTTACAAATGATCAAGTTCACATGTTAAATAGTACGTACCATTGATATAATGTGATGACAATGGGACTTTCTCTGGGATCTTCTTCCCAAAACTCATAACTCCCGTCTAATCATTAGAAAAATGTCAGATAAGACCAGAGTGTCCAGAGGGACATTCTACAAAATACCTGCCCAGGAATCCTCAAATCTGTCAAGATCATCAATAAACAAGAAAGTCTGAGAAACTCTCACAGCCAAGAGGAGCCTAAGGAGACATAACAACTAAATAATTATGTGGTGTCCTGGATGGGACCTTGGAACAGGAAAAAAATAAAATTAGGTAAAAACTAAGGAAATCTGAATGCACTTAATTAATAAAAATGTTTCAGTGTTGGTTCATCAATTGTGATAAATGTGCCATAGTATTATAAGATGTTAATAATAGAAAACAAAACAACCAAACAAAAAAACAAACTCAAAGATACAGACAACAGAATGGTGGTTACCAGAGGAGAAGGGGAGTTGGGGAAGGATGAAGAGAATAAAAGGGTTCAAATATAGACTTTGCGTGGTGAGCACACATAGTGTATACAGATGTTGTGTTATAAAGATGGAATTTATATAATGTTATTTACATAACATTATATATAATGTTTTTAACATTATATATAACATTATATATAAACATTATATATAATGTTTTAACATTATATATAACATTTATATAATGTTATATAACACCTGAAATTTATATACTGTTATTTACCAATATTACCCCAATAAATTTAATAAATAATAATGAGTTAAAACTCATAAAACAAATGAAAATATAAAAAAGAAACAACAATAATAGGTGAAGCTAACTATGGGCTTGTACATGGGAACTCTGTACAATTTTCACACTTTTGTCAATAAATCTAAAACTGTTCAAAAAAATTCAAGTTCATTAAAATGACAGAAAATAGACAGGAGAGAAGCAAATGGCACTTGACCTGTTTCGGATTCCTGGAGGCTCCGTTGCCAGCAAACCAAGCCCATTCCCAACTCAGCAGCAACATCGCGCCTACCTGTCGGCACCCTCACCCTCTGAGCTCTTCGGAGGGGTGACAGTGACAATTACCCCACTTTTTCCATTTAGAACTTAGAGAGCACCTAGATTCGTTGCTCCATCATGTATAGGCAGCAGGGCATAGAGTTGAGGGACAATTTAGGCTCTGGAATAAGACCAGCGGGCTCTGCCAGCTCTCAGGGCAGAGCCAGCTGGTCTTGTTCCTGACCGTCTCTGAACCTGTTTCCTCATCTGCAAAATGATAAAGTAGTAACATTTAGCACATAGAGTTGTTGAGATAACATAATGAGATAATGTATAAAAATCCTTAACACAGTGCCTGGCAGATAATAATTGCGGATAATAATTAAGAATAACTATCTCATTCTTCCCAGACCTTGCCGCTAGAGCCCAGTCTGTATACTACATGAAAGAAAACCAGAAATGGTGCCTGCTTCTGGAAGTGTTTTGGTCGAAACCAAAGTGGATGGACCAGGCAGTGAATTGTCTAAGTGACTTGGCCAGAACTAGTGGGGGAGCCCATGCTGCAGTTTATTATGGAATTTGCCTCAGAGGTTGTACATTTGGAAGGGAAACCTCGTGGAGGCCTAACGTATACCCCAAGGCAACTTACTTGGCCATTCTCTGACCAGATTGATTTCCATGGGATCAGGAAGCTCTGTTTTAATACCTTCCAGCCAGTTTTCAGCCTACACAATGATAACAATCAGGTCCAAACCAGTTTGAGCAGCATTTGCCAGTAAAATGTCATGAGACTGCAGAGCCAATTCTTTATTACTACAATAAATCTAAACATGCAACAACTACAGTTTTACCAACAACCAGCCGTGTTTTTGTAATGTTAATACAAATAGCAATTGACTATGTCTGGTACGATGTGTTCTCATCATTTTGAGGTCACCCTGCTGATGGAGCATAATTCCATCCTCCCCACTGATGTTGACCAAGGTTCTCCTTTATAACCATTTGGCTATTTGACCAGGTGGAGATGCCAGTGGGAAGAAGCAATTCTCGCTGGCATCACTGTCCTTCCTCTCTGAGGACCAGCAGGGCAATTCCGTTCCCATCCAGCTGGGCAATTTCCCGGCAGGGTGGGGAAGCTCCTGGAACACCACATCTTGAGGCCAAGTTTCCAGCCTTTGCAGGCCCCTGCTTGTGGTCCTACTCCCTTAAGCCAGACTCTCAGAAAGGTACAGAATGGAAGATTCCCCATGGATCGTCGGGCAAAGGCCAAGCCATCTTGGAGGATGTTGGGCAATCCTGCTTTCTTCTAGAATTTTCACAGTCTTATTTCCTTATAATTACAAATTGCATGTTCAATAGGCACTCTAGTCAGCTCCTGGTAACGCGCTATCAATAAGTCTCTCTGTATTTATTGTGAATCCACTGTGTCTAGCATTACGGTCGAAGCTTTAGATTATCCTCAGAAGCAGGTCATCTATAATACATGTTTTGTTTTTGCTTTCAGCCTTATCTTTCCTGTTTTAGGTGCCTCACATTTTTCACGTAGTTTCAACATTTTACATTTTAAGATTTTCTTTGTTTCTCTTTCATTTTATTTCTTTCACATTATACAGTTAGCTCTATGTTCATATAGGGGTAATAAAGTCATAAATTAAACAGTTATCTGATAAATTCAATGTAAGCACAATAACAATTTGGGTCCTTCTGGCTGAATGAAAGTTTCTAGTAAGAATTTCCCATTCACTCCACTCCATTATAAATAGTTGCTTAATTCCATTCTCAACTATTAGGAAAAAGGCAACTAATGTTGACTGAGCCCCTACTATCTGTCACTCACTCTGTTAAGTGTTTTACAGGCATCATTTCATTTGGGGTAGAAAGAGATTAGTTAGCATCATAAAAAATGTGTGGTTTCTTTGGTTTTTCAGTCAGTTTAATTTTACATTTCTCTAAATATACTCACAATAATGCACAAGAACAAACTACCTGATTGGCACATTCATACGTGAGCTTCATAAGGGCAGTATTTTCCAACTGAGTTTAGCATTTTTATGTATTAGCTACTCACTAAAAATTGTTGAATTGAATATATAATCTCAATTTTAAATCTTTGTATCTACTCATCTCTATCTACAATCATGTAATGAAATCTTATGAAAAACGCTAAGTTAATACTAAAACTTTTTCAACATGTCTACAAGTATTTTTGGAACGATTTTTGACATTTATATCTATCTTTGTCCAACATTTGGATGTCTTGATAAGAAAATGAGAACTAAACAAACATTTGAGTTACTTAAAGGATTAAGTGACAGGTTAACTCACTTTAATACTGTTTTGGCTTCAGAAAAATCCCACTGCAGAAGTGAAAATTAGATGCCAGCCAAGGCTCTGCCTGCGTAGGCATGCACAATCAACTCTAGTTTCACCGCCTTTGCCCAATCAATGACTCTTACTGATTATACACGGTGGGTTCACGTTACGTAATATATATGGAAGAAAATGAAGCATCCAGTCATTCAACCAAAATGAATTTGCTGAAAATCCATTGCAAGTGTACCTGTAGAGTATGACATGGGGAATACAAAGGATTAATAAGACAGGATCTCTGTCTGTTTGGACAGATAAGACTAACATAGTTAAAATAAACACTAAAGAATTCAAAAGCAGGATACAATTCAGCTTAATAAATTTTTTCCTTTATATATACCTGATTGAAAACCATTAAAAACTTAATTCAGTAAATACTTTTGAGCACTGACTGCGTACAGGGTGTAGGTAGGCCTGTCCTATTTATCTTTGAACCCCTGTTCCTACAAAATGCTTGATAGTTAGCAGGTAAACAGTACATTTTGAACGAGTGAGTGAGTGAGTGAGTGAATGAATGAATGAATGAATGTTACTGTATGAAAAAAGCTTACAAGGGAGTAAAATGGTAAGACAGCTATGTAAAGAATGATAATATTTTGTATGCACAGTGTTATGAAAGTGTAGAAGTGGAGAACATACTAAGAAAATTAGGAATATAGGTTCAGTGACAGATAATATAATTTTTGTGAGTTGTAGGGGTGTGGGAGAGGGTGAGGCGGTACAGTGAGTTGTGGCATGTCATGGAGGCCTTCTTAGGCAGTGGGGAGCCTCAATGGGATTTTAACAAACAGAACAAACTAATTGAGCTATCTAATGTTAAGAATAAAATAGAAAGTTTGTCAGGCGGATTGGAGTAGGCAGAAAACAGATAGGAAGATTGCTCAGGAGGTTCTATTACAACTGTATAGACAATAGGAAGTAAGAAGTTGAACTAGAACGGACAGTAGGATGGGGAAAAGAAGTAATTTTTCAAATATGTAACAAAAGTAAGCTCTTTGCTCTCTAGAAGTTTCTGGTCAAAACAAGGTTTCGGCTACCGAGTATATATGGAGTATACATGGAGGAAGATAAAGGATAAATCTAAATCCAAGGCTTAGAATAAGGTAGTTCCTTTAAAAGTAGTATGTGGAATTGGGGAGCGGCAGAGGAAAAGATGAGGCCTTGACAGTATCTGCTAACAATTAGAAATTTATAGTAATTTAATGAAAGGAAATTTTACTCTGAGCTGGAGAAGCCAGGGATTGTGAGGATTTGGGACATGAGCTGAGCTGGGTAGAAAGACAAGAATGTTATTGCTATTATTAAATTCATTGAAGCAATTATTTAGCTATTAGGTCTACACGGTGCCAAACACTGTAATATTTTGTAACAACCCAATAAATTACAAGGGTGTTGTTTGCTTGTTTGTTTTGCTTTGTTTTTAATCCAGCGGTTTGAGATCATGTACTAACAGCTTCAGCATTTGACTTGTTTTTCATATTAAGGTTTTCAATCTCTTAGAAGATCCACCCAAGCAAAAGAGAATATTAAATGCCATCAATTTAACCAGGATCTCATATGGAGGTCATAAATTACATAAGGATATGTATTTTGGAAAATATTATTTTGCAAGTGAATTTTTTGTTTAGTCCATCAGGAAAATTAAGATCTCCTACAAAACAAAAGAAGACAAAAAACATTTTTTTTTCATTTTGGAAGTGACTTAACAAAATTCTAAGTTATTTCTAGTGAAGAGAGGCATCTTTACAAAGCGAGAGAAATAAATGAAAGAATAATAAAATAAGAGTGAATTTTCTTTGTTTCATTCTGACATTGATAAATGGTCAATGCTGGGAAAAATTAAAACTTTTGTATCAACAAGATCAATCTTGGCAATATATCATCATTGAGGTTAGTAGTAATGTGTCCTGGCTGACTTTAAAATTGTTTTGTTTAATGTTATAGATAAAATTTTACTGTTTTGGTCACAGATCGCTTTAAGGATCTGTTGAAAACTTAATACACTGTCGTCAGGAGAACGTACAACTTCAAATAAACAAAGAATGTTGCATAAATGGACTTCAGGCTAACATCCTCTGCTACCCATTACACTTCTGAAAGTTGCAATTCAAACAAAGCTTTTATTTGCAATTGCTAGATGAATATAAATACAGTTCGTAAGGATTTATCACTCCCTTGTTATATGGTGCTTGGTTAACTTTGACAGTATGATAACAAGTCTCCTAACCCTACATAGGAGTATTCTTTAAAAAAAACTTGCATTCTTTATAAAAGCTCGTTGTGAGCCTGAGATGTGAGGTAAATCTATATCTAATGATCCACACATAAAATAGAACCTCATTCAGTCTACCAGGGTTACCTGTGTAGCAAACATTGTGACTGGCCCTGGTGCCCCGTTTCAATGTTAGATCACACTACATGCTTTTCAGTGACGTCGTATCTTTGTGAAGCTGGGTTCGGACAGGTGCTGTGATAAAAAGCAAGTACTGCATGAAAATCAGTGTGGAGCAGGAAATGACAGTGGTGACTTGCAGTTGGATTCTAAGATTTAGGAAGTTTTGCAAAGCCCAGCAAGCACACATTGCATTAGTAAGTAAGTATGGTTTATTTAAGAATGAAATAAAAATATGATTTTCCCTTCATTTTATATGTATTTTTTTTCAAAAGGCTACTGACTTGTTAGGACATAAATCTTTATTGTTTTGGAGGTCTATTTAACAAATGGAACTATTATTTCTTTTGGCCTATGGGAGCAATGAAAAATCTCAACACATTAAGGGTACTGTGAACCAAATATGTTTGGGAATAACTGCCCTCGAGGGAACTAACTGGAATAAGACCCGGTCTCTGCTTCCTCATTTCTCAGAGACATGTAGGTACTGCTAACCACAATTAAAAGTAAGTTAGGATATTTGCCATAACAGGAATGTAGACAAAATTCAAAAAGCGAGACAATCTCAGGTATCATTCTGCTAGAGGCAGAAAAGGAAGAGTTGAGGTGGCATAGGAGTTTAGCCTTTAAAAAAGAATAAGATTTTAATAAGTGGGAAGGAGAAGAGGAGCATTCTTCTATGAGGAAATAGCATGAACAATAGCACAGAGGCATAAACTAAACATCTTGTTTGGCTGGAAAGAGGAAGGGCACGGAGTGGCATGAGGTAACCGTGTTGGAATTGCTGCAAGTTTTTACCGTGAACAATGGGAAGACATCGGAAGCTTCTGGGTAAGGATATGGTCAGAATTGCGCCTTAGAAAGCTAAGTATTACAGAGATAGGAAAGAAGGGTTAGAGACTGGTAGTTAGGGAGAGAAGGTATTAAAGATTACTGTAGTTTCCAGCGTGGATACAACCTCTTCTTTGCACAAACTATGCTTTATTAATCTATGTATTGATACTACCTAGCACAAGCCTGGTAATTTGAGGCACTGAATAAATTTTGGAACTTGAGATACCTGGAGAGACAGAAATATCTCATGGCGACGATGGGGAAATATTCTACAGCTCAGGAGCGAGGTCAGACTTGCTGTGTCAATTCAGGAGTCATCGACCTAGAAATGAGAGAAGGAACTGACAAAGTAAAATTTCACAGGGAACAAATGTAGATTAGAAAGAGAAGAAGCCCAGGGACGGATCCCTGGGGAACACTCACCCCTGGGAGCAGAGGATGAGCTGCCAGCAGAAGAGACAGGGAAGGAGGGAGGGGCACTGACAGGGTGAGAACCACAGGGAGTGCTGTCCCAGGAAACAAAGCAGACAGTCTACAATATCAGACAGAGGAGGGAAAATCCTACCAGGAAACTACTGGGGGTGTTTAATTAGCAGGTTCAGTAGGAGCCAGAGGTGGAAGCCAGATTGCAGTGGAGGTGACCAGAGAGGCTCTTCTGGAGAATTTTGGCAGTGAAATGGATCTGGAATGGGAGCTTTAGGTGAAAAACAAATTTGAGGGAAATGGTTTTAGGACAGGAGTAACCTGAACGGAGAATGCAGTAAGAGAGGACTAGAACAGCTCCACAGACAAGAGAAGGAATAGATCATTCCAGTTTCCAATGAGAGAGAAGAGAGTGTGATTAGAAACACAGTTCCTTTTCTCTTCCTCCCTTTCTCCTTTCCCTCCCCTCACCCTTTCTTTCCCCCACTCTCTTCCCCATCACTCAGAGTGTGAGCAGGATGAGGGGAGTGAGGACTAGGCAGGGGTGGGTGACGACAGCCTGAGCAGGCTGAGGAGGAGGGCAGGGGAGGGCACCGGCTCCTCAGGGAGTTAAAGGTCTAGCAGGGTGGGGCGCCGAAGCGGATGAGGAGGCCATCTGTGCAGGGGGCAGGACCCTCAGCATGAGGGGTGGGTCCTGGGTGGGGTGACAGGACCAGTTTCAGGTGCTAGTGGGAGCCTAGCAGGGGTTTCAGAGCCTAGCAAGGTGAGGGGGGCATAGGTGATAACATGGGACCGTGACGGCATGGGAGATTTCTTACATACAGAAGGACTTTTCAAATAAGTAAATATACGAAGGAGAAGAGAGCTGAATTGCTCCGTGCTGGAGATGGAAGTTACAAATGTGAAAAGGGAGAAAGTAGAATGAACTCTGTGGTTTTGGATCGGAATTGATGATATTAGTAGGAGCTCATGAATTTCAACATACGAAATTATATATATATAAGTACATATAAAAACAAACAGATATAAGTGTGTGTTACCACACACACACACACACACACACACACACACACACACACACACACACACACACACACGCTTCCCTAGCTCTGTCTACTGAGGAGGTTGATAAGCCTGGAAATAGCAAACTTTCAATAGTGATGAACACATCTCGTACAAACTTTTAAATCGCGCTCTTTACTGAAAGAAACCGGGAGACATGGCTGATTCCAGGGCTGGGGGCAGGGAAGTACACGATGAAAAAGCAACTGCTGTGCCAGAAAGCGAAAGTGCTCATGGAGGATATGTCCAAAGGACCCAGGAGCCAGCCTGATGTGGCTTCCCCTGGCCAAAATGGTGTCAAGTTGAAATGAATATAGGGCTAATAATAGGTTGTGCCCATAAAACAAAATAGATCATGTGTCTGTACAAATAAATAGGTAGACAGATGAATTGATAGAAAGTTTGATGACAAATAGGATATTTACATAGTTTGATAGTACCTCCCACAAAATGCTTATTAACTGCAAAGGAACAAAGAACAAGTTTACAAAGAGAAGCCTGACTGACCCCACTTAAATCAAGCCATCCAGGTGGATATCACTAGTCACAGGTCAAATTGAAATCATGTGCCACCTGATAGGTGGCAATGAGAGGAACATAGCGTCACTTCTATGATATTCCTGCTAGCGATGCGCAACTTCAATCTGATCATCAGGAAACATCGGACAAACTTGAATTGAGGGACAGTCTGCCAAATAACAGTCTGCAAATAATCTTCAAACATGTCATGAAAGTTAAGGAAAGACTGAGGAATTGTTCCAGACTGAAAGAGACTAAAGTGATGCAACAACTAAACGTAACTGGAGTGTATCTAAACTGGATCTGTTTGCGATAAAGGACATTATTGGGACAACTGGTTAACCTTGAATGGGGTCTGAAGATTGGATGATATAATGAATCAATGTGAATTTCCTGATGTTGTTAGTTGTAGTCTGTCTATCTAGGAGAATGTCCTTGTTTGTAGAAATACACATTAAAGTCGGGGGATTGTGATATGACAAGAGTAAGTTTCGCAACTTACTCTCAAATGGTGCAGGAAAAAAGCATCTTTAGACCTGTAGTTTCATCTTTTCTATATGTTTGAGATTGTTTCAAAATAAAAAACACATTTTTTTAATTAAAAAAAAAATCAGTGCTTTTGCACTTCTACCAATGCCATGAAGAGCTTCTCCCTGGGTAGCTGCTGCCCTCTCCGCCTGGGCCCATGAATGATCACACACGGACTAGACGGGAGCCCAACTTGCCACACCTGCAGCTTGAAGCAGAGCTGGTCAGCCAAACCCAGCCAAAAGCAGTGAAGCCTAGGGACCCACAAATGCAACTTTGTTGAGTGGAGGGCCCCAGACTGCAAACTGAGCCCCTTTGTCCAGGTGAGACATCACACTTCAGTACAGTGTCACCAAGGGAACTGCATCCTCTTCTAGGATCAGTCACCACTGGCTCCAGTTCTATAAGCAGGAAGCAGGCAGGTTCAGGAAACTGCCCCATGCAGGATCTGCTGCTGCTGCTGCCTCCAGCACCCTGCTGCGCGGGCTATGCTCTGCACCAGCAGGAAGGAGGCCTCATGCCCTGCTTCTCGGTACCTGCACGCCAGGTCCTGAGCACTGCGGTCTATCACTGCCACAGACAGCCAACTCCACAGCTCTGCTGGACAGCAGAGACTGCAAACCCACAGCCCTTGTCTCAGGCCTGCCTGCCAGACCTGGTGTAAGTGCACCTGGTTGGCCAGTCTAAATCACTCTCTCCAAGGAAGTCTTGGAAATGAAGCTTTCAGCTTTCACACCTCTGTATTTCAGAAAGGCATGCTAGAAGGAGGAAGAAATAAATGTTGAGTGTCAAACCACCATATTCATCAAAGAAGGAAGGGACAGAGGGAGGGAAGGAATACTATATTGTAGTTTCTTTAGACAATGGAATACTACATACCCTGTTTCCCCAAAAATAAGACCTAGCCAGACAATCAGCTCTAAATGTGTCTTTTGGAGCAAAAATTAATATAAGACCATATATTATATTATATTATATTATATTATATTATATTATATTATATTATTATTATAGACCCAGTCTTATAGTAAAATAAGATGAGGTCTTATATTAATTTTTGCTCCAAAAGATGCATTAGAGCTGATGGTCCAGCTAGGTCTTATTTTCGGGGAAACACGGTAGTAATGAAATTGAATGAACTAAAGCTAAGAAAATCAATGTGTAAATCTCAATATGATAATTTTGTACAACACAAAGACATAAAATAATAGAGTTTAATAGCATTCATAATATGGTTAAAACAATACTATGTATTTTTGCAAATATGTAAATAAAAATACTATACATTTTTAAAGGTCACACAAATATGTTGTAATATCCTAAAGGCATGCATTGGAACGATAGAGTGTTTACCTTTTGGCAGAGAGGATTATAGAGAATAAGTTTGAGGGTTCCACAGGGCGCCTCGGTTATCTATTTCTGTATAGCTGCACATCCCAAAATGCAGTGGTTTTAAAGCCAGAGCTATGTATTTGCTTATGATTCTGTGGGTGGGCATTGGGTGGGCTCGGTTGAGGTAGCTCTTCTCTGCTCCACGTGATGTCAGCTGTGCTCACTCACATGCCTTTAGTCAGTTGGTCTGTCAGCTGGGCTATCTGGTCCCTAATGTCCTCACTTACAGGTATGGGGCCTCAGCCCTGATGTCCACACCTCTCTCTTTATGAGGTCTTTGTCCATGAACTCTCCCATTGTCATGGAGGCTAACTTGGGTTTGTTTACAAAATGGCAGAATTCCAAAAGGATGCCAGAGGCCTAGAAGTCAGATAATGTTACTTCCACCACATTCTATTGTCTAAACAAGTCACGGGGCCAGCTCAGAATCAAGAGACAGAGCACCAGGTTCTCGATGGGAGGAGCTGCAAAGAATTTGCATCCACATTAAATGTACCACATAGGAGAGTCCATTGCGTGTATAGATACAGTTGTTCATTACATGATTTCCTAGACTTGCTCTCTATGTTTGAAATATTTCACAATGTAGAACAAAGAAATTAATTTAAAATGGTTGCAATGGATTTCTCCCCACACAGGCATCCTATAGAGACAGTACAATCATAATGCTCTTTGGAGCCCCAGAACTGTTCAGGTTCTTGCCCTTTCAGAACCTGACTGTCCAGTTGTCTTTTCCCTTCTAGAATATAATCCACAGACTTCAAGTAATATACTTTATGATAAAAAGCAAACTGTATTTTTGAAGAAAAGTTTATTGTGTAATAGGAGTTCCTGGCTGAGTGGGAATTTTAGCTTCTGGCACATAGATTGTAGGCATCTATTATTACCACTGATTTGCACAGAGGTTGAGAAGACTCTTGGATTTTAGACTAAACTAAGTCCATAATTAAGATTCAAAGATACATGATAGAAAGTGAACCGGGAACTATACAGAGTAGAAGGTGATAGGGATCCTTTGATGAACAAGAACCATTAGAGAAAAGAGAGGGTGGGTACAGACACGACTTCACAGCAGGGCCTATTGTGAGCTGAGCCGTGGTTCCTGGCACATGCAGTTCCTGGTACTGGAAATGATCCTAGGCCGGCCTGTGCTTCAGGAAGAGAAGAGCCTTTGAGAATTGAAAGGGCTACTTGGCGAAGGGCTCTAATGTTTTGGAGCCCAAGCAATCATGCTTGGGAACCCCAAAATGATAGGAAAGTAGGAGTATTTTTATTCTCAATTTGTATGAGACGTAATGAAATTCTGACTGCAAAGCATTTGATGCTTGCCCAGTATCATTAAGAGGGGTAGGGCAAATCCAAATCCTAAATGAGGCAATGACCATGTGAAAAGAGCCTCAGAGTAGCCTCTCTGTGAACATATGAGCCTGGGCTACAATGTCCAGACTTGGGTTGACCAGCTGCCCGGTCCATTTGCACACACTCATAGGCATAGCCTTGGGGAGCCCAGAAATATTTTAGGACGAGGGCTTTCCAAAAAGCATCTTCTACTAGTCAAAGAGATAGGGGCTTGGGTCCATCGAGTGTGGAGTTTTATTCTGAATGGGTCTTGAGAGATACGGATTTTCAATGGCTTTAGACAATGTATTTGTATTTTCTCAGAATTAATGCAACTAACATTCAGCATGTCTTTAATTACAAGAAGTTTATGGCATCTATATAGAACTCATTTCAGATTCTAAAGCCTCAGGACACTGAAAACATGCTTAGGATGTGCTTTCTTTAAATACTGAATTTAGTCAGATGATTCCAGGGAACAAACTCCCTTTCTGCCAGTGTTGGGTATTTGTGGGCTGTTTCTTTTCTCATCTGATGATTATGCCAGTAACGACCACTGGCTGCTTCGGTGGATCTGACACCCTTTCCTCTTCTTCATTTTATCAGCCCATAATAGGAGAATCCCAAATTCTCCTATTTTTGATTAGCTTTTGTGTTAGTAGGGTCCTCCAGAGAAACAGAACCAAAAGAATGTGTGTGTGTGTGTGTGTGTGTGTGTGTGTGTGTGTGTGTGTGTGATTATTATAAGGCATTGGCTCACATGCTTGTGGAGGCTGAGAAGTTCCAAGACCTGCAGTTTGCAAGCTGGAGACTCAGGAAAGCAAATGGTTTTTAAGTTGAAGGCTTGAGAACCAGGAAAGCGGATGGTATAGTTCCACCCTGAAAGCCAGCAGGCTCGAGACCCACGAAGAGCCAATATTTCAATTCAACTTCAAAGGCCCCAAAATAGGGATGTCCCATCTCAAGGCAGTTAGTAAGCAGGAGGAGTTACCTCTCACTCGCGGGCCTCAGCCTTTTTGTCCTATTCAGGCCTTCAGCTGATGGAATGAGGGCCCCCCACACTGGGGAGGGTAATGTGCTTTACTCAGGTCACCAAATCAAATGTTAATCTCATCCAAAACCACTTTCACAGAAACACCCAGAATAATGTTTGACCCAATATCTGGGCACCCTGGAGGCCAGTCAAATTGATACATAAAATTAACCTCCATAGCTTTATTAAGGTATAGTTTACCAACAGTAAGAGTCACACATTTTAAATGTTCAATTCAGTGGGTTTTGACACACGCATAAGGTAGTGTAACCACCACCACAGTCACGATATGGAACATTTTCATCAGCCCAAAATGTGTCCTTGTGCCTTTTGCAATCAGTTGCCTGCCCCCGCCCCCTGACCCCTGTCAACCACTGATCTGCTTTCTATCACTATAGCTTTACCTTTTCTAGAATTTCATATAAATGGAATCATACAGGATATAGTCTTTTTTGTCTGGCCTTTCAAGATTCATCCATATTGTTAAGAGTCTCAGTAGTTCATTCCTTTTTATTGCTGAGTAGTCTTCCACTGTATGGATGTACCATGTTTGTCTACCCATTCACTCATTGGAGGACATTTGGATTGTTTCTAGTTTTAGGCAATTATTAATAGAGCTGATATACATATTTGTGTATGGTTTTTTTTGTGTGTGTGACAACATAAGTTTTTATTTCTCCAAAGTAAGCACCCAGGAGTGGGATTGCTGGGTCATATGGAAAATATATGTTTAAGTTTGTAAGAAGCTGCCAAACTGTTTTTCAGAGTAGCTGTGTCATTTTGTATTTATTCCCACATACAATGTATGAGATTTCTAGTTGCTGAGTACATTTCTAATAAATAATATTTCAGGATAATCATAGACGGACATGTAAGGAGGAACAGAGGGAGAGAAATGCAACTGAATCTGATTGCTCTAGAATCAAACTAAGCAACTTTCACTGCGAGAACTTCAGAGTTTAGATAATTGCCATGAGTAAGGAAAAAATGGTGATTAAAAAGGCAATTATCGGGGCCGGCCCGGTGTCTCAGGCGGTTAGAGTTCCATGCTCCTAACTCCGAAGGCTGCCAGTTCGATTCCCACATGAGGTCAATTCCCACATGAGTGGGCTCTCAACCACAAGGTTGCCAGTTCAATTCCTCGAGTCCCACAAGGGATGGTGGGCTCTGCCCCCTGAAACTAAGATTGAACACGGCACCTTGAGCTGAGCTTCCTCCGGGATGGCTCAGTTGGTTGGAGCGCGTCCTCTCAACCACAAGGTTGCTGGTTTGACTTCCGCAAGGGATGGTGGGCTGCGCACCCTGCAACTAGCAACGGGAACTGGACCTGGAGCTGAGCTGCGCCCTCCACAACTAAGACTGAAAGAAAAACTTGAAGCTGAATGGCACCCTCCACAACTAAGATTGAAAGGAGAACTTGACTTGGAAAAAAGTCCTGGAAGTACACACTACTCCTCAATAAAGTCCTGTTCCCCTTCCCCGCCTCAAAAAAAAGACAATTATCACTCAATAATGTAGTGAATATTTGCTGAAACAAAAAGAATTACGGCCTATGAAAATGGCCTGTGGCAGAGAGAGTTGGAAGAAAAACAAGCCTTAGTATACAAACCAATGATTAGGAAAAACAGATCTAATGACTAAAGATAGAGAAGAGCATTCAATATAGGACATTTTCCCTCTTGTTTTTTTGTGTTATTCTAACTGCAGGGTGTTTTGTTATTGAAGAGTGATTTATGTTCGTAATGTTAATTATCTAGTAATATCCTTAGGGCATGTATCTCTATGAAGGTATATAGCATATCTTAAACCTTATATGCATAGGAATTACCTGGGGATATTTTTAAATGCAGGTTCTCATTCAGCAGGTCTGGGGCAAGGCCTGAGCTTCTGCATTTCTAATAAGGTTCTAGATGAAGAAAGTACTTCTGGGCTACAGCCTGTAGGCTAGTGGCTATGAGTGCAGACTCTGCAGTCGCACTGCACAGGTTCAAATTTTACCTCTGTCGTTTATAGCTGTGTAAACCAGGGCACATTTCTTAACCTCTCTACCTCAGTATTCCCCTGTAAAGCGGGGGTGAGAGCAGTACACGGTACATCGCAGGAGTATCGTGAGGATGCCATGATTACTGTATGTCAAGCACTTCCGATAAGTGCCAGACACATAGTAGGTGCTATATCATATCCCATTAGTGTTCAGTAGGTTCGAATGGCCAAGGTAGTCAGTATGTTAGTATGTCTAACAGCTGTAAGCCACGCTGATTGAGTTCTGCCCAGTGCTTGAGTTCCTCCCTGGTCCTATGCCAGACTTCTGGCAGCCCCTAGTTCTACTAGTGATGCTCATTAAGGGAGCCCATTCAGAGCCACCAGACTGAGATTGCCTCAGAAAAAGAAAACTCACTAAGAGGATTTCAAAGAGAGACGGAGAGATTGACCATTCAGTATGCTTCCCCTATTGGGAATGTCACCAGGTGAATCCCCAGGGGGTGACTGGGGCCTCCGTACCATGGATATCCCCACGTGCAGGACTAGTGCTGGGGTGGTGCTCAGACAGCGCAATTGGAAGTATTTCCAGCCTAACCTGAAGGCCTAGTTGACAGCTAAGAGAGCTGCACCAGCGTGCCCTTCCCTCCAGGAGAACCAGGCAGTCTCTTGGCCAAACCAGCCAACGAACGCGCGCTATTGTTGTTTGCATCCTGCCCCTTTTATCTGCCTCCAGCCCCCTGTAGACATCCTAATTGGTCCTCTGGATCCAGCCCTCTTTGGCCTGTCAGCACGGCTCTGTGTTCATGGCCCGCTTTCATCTCCCTGCTTGCTTGGCATATTGCTCTATTCTCATAGTTTTCTGATGTTAAATCACAGCTTGTAGGGCTTGGATGATCTTCATACCATTTCTGCCTCCCTATTAGTAACTGTACTAGAAAAACAGCTGTTAATCTCAATTAGGTTTTGATTGCTAATTAGGTTTTGATTGATCCTGTCAGGATCAAGCAGCCCTCTTCCTGGTCTCTTCAGCTATTTCTCATGCAACTGGTACACTTGGTTTCCATGAGAACCATGTAGCTAGATGGCTCCCTAGCCAAAACTGCCACCTCTTCTGAGGCTTTTATAACATTTCTCTGAGGCGATCTCTAGTACGCTCTGAGGTCTCTTGTCCATTTTCCTGCTCCTTGGTTTTCTTAATGTCATTGTCCAGCAGTTTCCAGTGAAAGCTACTCTGTCTCTATTGCCAGTGTGTCTTGGAAGGTAAATCAGATGAATACCAAGACCATTAATTCAACTCAAGTTAAGAAACCATGCTTTAAAATTTGATCTTTAGATTTCTGGTTTCCAGTTTGTGAGGACAGAGTCCCAGAGAGCAGTTTCCAGGCTCTCGACCGCACGTGGAAAGGTGCTGGCTCAGGTAGTAGGTGGCCATCAGCTGTGACTAGTTGGCCATCAGCTGTAACCAGTTAGCCATTGGCCACTGATATAACTGCCGTGGCTGAGCTGGCAAGCGCAGATTGCAGCCAGCAAGGGGTTGTGGGTTGGTTGGCAGAGAAGTGGACGGCGGATTACGGCTAGCAAGTGGGGTTAGCAAGCGTGGATGGCGGATTGCGGATCATGTGGATCCTAATTCCTGTGTCTCGACCAGCCACCACTGAGAATAGAGTGGTATGACTCCCCTATCTATTGCTCCGTTGGTGTTCCTTTTCGGCCTCACCATATCCTGAGTTCCTGTGCGGGGAGCAGGAGTTGAGACCCTGCATGACACAGTTCTATCTAAGAAGCTTAGAGGTTGCCACTCCATCCTAACAAGTAAAAAGCTGAACAAACTGAAAATCCAGGAAGATTTAATTCTTTCAAACTATTCTCTTTTTATCACTTCCATGGGCACAGGAGACAAGCTAGGGTATAGACATGTATGCTTCATTTTCTATCATGATTTACTTTTCCTTTGTGATTTCTTCTCACTAATTTATGCTTGAAGAGGACTGCTCATTCTATATGTACCTCTAGCTTTTAATAGGTTAAAGTTCACCCATTGCACTTTATTTTAGAGTGGTAATTTAACTTTGTTTTTCCAAAGAGTTAACCATCTGTCCCAGCACCAATTATTCAATAATGATTCTTTTTCTCACTGATTTGTGATGCCACCTTTAATATATACTAAGTTCACATACATACCAGGGTCGATTTCTGGGCTATCAAATCCATGCCATTGATCTGTCTGCCAATTCTCTGTCAGTAGCACACTGCTTTAATTATTGAAGTTGTATTATCTGGTATGACAAGTTCTCTTTCATTAGTCTTTCCTTTCAATATGTTTATGGCTATTTTTGCCCTTTATCTTTAAAATTCCCTTGTCACACTCCCCATCTATCTTAGATTTTTAATGAGGGTTTCATAAATCTATTATTTTGTGAAAGATTGGCATCTCTTTTCCAATGTGAAAATATTGTATCAATTTATTCAAGACTTCTTTTATACATCTCAAACTTTTGCAAAGTTCTGCAAATAGGTCACATACTTTCCTAGGTATTTTACCTTTTTTGTTGAAATGATTTTCACTGCAGTTTCTTATTCCCATTTTGAGAGAGATTTGGGGGTGGAGTAAAGAGAATGTTTGCAAAAAGGCTCTTTTTTAAATAAGAGAATTTGATGTGAATTGGGAGTTTAGGCTCATGAAAGTGGGTGTTTATTTTGGATTTCAGTATGTTTGAATTAATGGCAATGCTTGTTGGTTCTTGACTTAAAAACTGTAATAGCATGCTTGCTTAATGCTGAATTTTTACAATAAAACAGAAAAAATGGTAAAAATTTAATAACAGAAGTGTAATTCATAGTTAAGTAGCCCTTCAGTAGCCATGGACAGTGGAGTGCATCAAGCATACAATTAAGCAGATACCCTCTTTTTCATTTTATCCAAGGCCAGCTTGCTCAATGCCTGAGTATTGCTAGAATATGTCAGCCTCTTAACAAACCTTTTTAATTTAGTCGATATTCCCAAATGATCTTTCCAATTTTGTGTTATGTTTTGCATATTGCCTTTAGTTCACAAAACAGAATGTATTCTTCAGGTAATAAAATGTATTCTAGTACTAAAATTCAGCTAGGCATGCACCAAAGATATGCTGACGTGAAAATCCTGCTTCATAATACTGGAGGAGATATAAAATTTGAAGAAAAATTACCTTAGAAGAAAAGCTTGCTTAAAAAGTTAAAACCATTCATTCATGACCTGCTTCTGGGTGGGGGTTTCGAACGTTATTAGAGCAGCTCCCTTACTGTGATCTATTGAAAATCAGCCCTGGGCCTGGTGCAGACCCCTTTAACACAGGAGACAGGGTGCAGCCCTGAAGGGACCACCCCTCACCCACCACACAAAGCACATTTGTGGGGAACCTGGTGCTAGAAAGTTAAACAACTATAAATACAAAAAAGAAAGGAAGGAAGAAAATCCCAAAGCCTAAAGTATTCATTGAATCTAAAGTATTCTATCTGACCTAAGACACCACCAATTGTAAGAAACACCATTATTTTGTGCACTGCAAAAAAAAGAAAAAGATTCTACCAGATAAACTGTCATGCTGTAGACTGTAAGACTCATCCCAATTTTAGAGATTTTAAAATTACGGGCAGAAATATGCTTTTCAGAATCAACGATACATGTTAAAATACTTTGGACTGTAATTAACAGAAAACTGATTCAGAAATATGTTGGCTCACATCCCTGGATGCTGAGCGGAAGTGGCAGCTTCAGGAAGGGGCTGATCCAGGAGTTCAATATTGTCATTAAGGACCCACTTCCCTGTCACAGGGTCAACTTCATTCTCCAAGGCTGGTTCCTTTTGCAGGTAAAACACAGATGCCAGCAGCAATTGTGCTACAGAATTCTCTATTAACATTGAGTCAAAGGCAGAAGATTATCTCTAAAAAATTAAAAAGAAATTTTCTAGATGTCCCTAGCCAACTTCTCATCGTGTTCTCAGCAGCGCAACTCCAAACAGAGTCACCTACTCATCCCTGAACATACTCTCTGAGCTGTGTCATCCCAACTGGTGATGACTCACTGTTATGATCACCTACGGCGACAGAGGAACCTTCACCCAAAATGTGGTTTGGCTGTTGAGACTAATGATGTCATATACACACCAGGAGGGTATGAAAATTTCATAACTTACATAATTGAGGTATCTGTGGAAAGCAGGGCAGGCCTCTCAAGCAAGTTCAAAATGGCGTGAGAAAGCAGGGAAAGGAGACTGGCGTGGTTTTGTTTTTTATTCGTATTGTAGCCTGTGGTGGGACCAGTGGGAGAACTCCTGAGTACAGGCTGGCAGCTTGCATGGTTTGAATCTCCCATTGGTGCCAAAAAAGGGAGCACCCAAACTTTCTTATCTGCTGGCATAGATATGGGGCGCTAGGGGAAGAAAGAGGGGTGAGGCCCAAAAGGTGTCAGCAGTCAAACATCAAAAAGTGAAGTGGGATTCTTCATTAAACTCACCAAAGGTGATTGTTTACATTTAAATTAATTAAAATGAAAGAGAATTAAAAATTCAGTTCCTCAGTTACATTGGACATGTTTCAAGTCCTCACCAGTCACATATGGCTGACTTATAGAATATTTTCACTATCTGAAATGCTACCAGAAAATGCTGTTGGACAATGCTGGTCTGTAGAGCACGTGTCAGCAGACGACAGCCCACAGGCCAAATTCGACCCAGTGTCTGTTTTTGCATAGCCTGCTAGCTAAAAAAGGTTATTACATTTTTAAATGGTTGGAAAAAAATCAAAAGGAGAATGATATTTCATGATGTGAAAATTATATGCAATTAAAATTGTAGTGTCCACAAATAGAGGTTTCTTGGAACTCAGCCATGCTCATTCATTTATGTGTTGTCTGTGCTGCTTTCGTGGTCACATGACTAGTTGTATGACCACAGAGACTGTGTGACCACAAAGCCTAGAACAGGGGTGTCCGAACTGCGGCCCGCAATCCATTTTTAATTGGCCCACAGCAAATTCCAAAAATATATTTAGTTTACTTAAATAAACCAGGTGAGGCAATACGTACTTCACCTCGAGTGAGCGGCCCGGCTGTTTGTGTGTTTTACCGCATATGGCCCTTGGTGAAAAACACTGAAAAAAGTTTGGACACCCCTGGCCTAGAATATTTACTATCTGGCCCTTTCCAGAAAAGGTTTGCTGACCTCTGGTCTGCAGGAATGGGATGACCCTTAGTAAGGCCCACTCCTGGGAGGTGAGCTGGGGCCGGTCAGGTTTCCCTGGGTCTCACTGGTGTGTGGAAGCCTGGGGGATACCTCAGAGTTCTGTTGGGAAAGGGAAAGCAAAGTTGGATTCTGGGTAGGCCACCACCAATGCCTAGTACACCTAGTAGAAAACATAGACTAACGTTTAACATCTGTGTGGAACCGAACTGACGGTCTCCAAAGTGTATCTCTCTACTCACTAAACAAATGGCATTTCTTCATATAGCATTGCAGCCCTTCCACACTAAGACACGACACTTGGATTCTACTTTATGTTCGTGATTTCACTCAAAACCCATGCTTTCTCAGTCCTGCCATATACATTTTAGAGTCATCCATCTTATTTCATTGTTGCTTCTGGCAATCACAGGCACAGAATTTCAAACCAATTCCTTGTGTCACAAATTTCATCCTCTCTTTCTCCCTCTCCTTCTCTCTCCACACCCCACCCCTTGCCTCCAGTTTTTCTGTCAATCACTGAAATTTGTTACTTTAAAGGCTTTAAAGGATCCGAGCCTAATTAACTTTGGTCAGACAATTTAAAAAAGTAATACCCGAGTAAAAAACATTAACATTAGAAATTGTTGATCTTTTAATCTGTAGAAATTTCATCACTACTCATTCATAAGTTGACTTTTTTTTTCTCAGAACAGAATACATATTCTAAACTATACACTAAATCAGATTTACTTGATGTTACAGGAACAAATTATTAAAACATCTTTTCATCTGTTGAGGATGTGATGGTTGTGAACACAGGATATACCGTGTTTCCCTGAAAATAAGACCTAGCCGGACAATCAGCTCTAATGCGTCTTTTGGAGAAAAAATTAATACAAGACCCGGTATTATATTATATTACATTATGTTATATTATATTAGTTTAGACCCGGTCTTATAGTAAAATAAGACAGGTTCTTATAGTAATTTTTGCTTCAAAAGATGCATTAGACATGATTGTCCGGCTAGGTCTTATTTTCGGGGAAACATGGTAGTATAAATGAACTAGAATTAGAAAAGTTCTTTTCAAAGTTATAGAGATCTGGGGCCAGCCTGGTGGCTCAGGCAGTTGGAGCTCCATGCTCCTAATGCCCAAGGCTGCCGGTTCGATTCCCACATGGGCCAGTGGGCTCTCAACCACAAGGTTGCCAGTTCAATTCCTCGAGTCCCCACAAGGGATGGTGGGCAGCGCCCCCTGCAACTAAAAATTGAACATGGTACCTTGAGCTGGTACCTTGAGCTGAGCTGCTGCTGAGCTCCCGGATGGCTCAGTTGGTTGGAGCGATCCTCTCATCCACAAGGTTGCCGGTTTGACTCCCACAAGGGATGGTGGGCTGCGCTCCCTGCAACTAGCAACGGCAACTGGACCTGGAGCTGAGCTGCGCCCTCCACAGCTAAGATTGAAAGGACAACAACTTGACTTGGAAAAAAGTCCTGGAAGTACACACTGTTCCCCAATAAAGTCCTGTTCCCCTTCCCCAATTAAATCTTTTTAAAAAAACAAAGTTATAGAGATCTTCTCTAGATCTCTTATCTAGAGAAGTTGAGAAAAGTTTGACTCTAAAATGTCCTAATTTTTTTTCTTCCAGTAAGCTTATCAAAGTAGAATTTCACTGCAATTCAAATTTTGAATTTCCCTGCAATTCCAATAGATGAGTCTTCTTGTGAATGGTAAATGAAGTTGAAATGAGAAGACTTCGTCCTGACTTTGTAAATGTTATAACGTCACACTCCTTTCCATTGCTTGCCGGTGAATCAAGTTTGTGGATTTTAAGAAAAGTGAACCAAGAAAGGGGAGGGGTTGAGTTAACTAAAAAAAGAAGCGGCATGGCAGGTAAGAATATTTCAACTTGACTAGTTTTGGAAGAGCTATTTTGATATCGACGTTGTGGCAGCCAAGGAAAAACCCATTGTTGCTCTGATTGCTAATTGGTTTTGAGTGGAGCAAATTGTGGCTTTTAAAATTTGTGTTGCCCACCCCTCCCCCATCTCCTAAACTATTCTCTTCTTTAGAACAACAGAGAAAAAAAAAAAAAACACCTCCACTGAAAGCATGTATCGCTTTTGGCAGAGTTGGAGTTTTTTAAAAAAATGGCACACAGCCCTATTGAAACAGCAGAGGCCGGGGAGAGTGGGGGTTAGCATGTGCTTCTCAGAAATGCTGATGTGCCTCATTTGAGGGAGGGAAGGAGGCTGCCGGGTCCCTGAGGAATGGGCTGTAGGAACCCAATGGGGCTGAATTTCAGGTGACGAGAAAATGGAGTGGAACTGCGAGGGCTTATGTCTGTTCCACTTTCCTTCCTGCTTCTCCGACATTCAGGGTTAATCTTCAGGTGGGTAACAGCACAGTATAAAGCATGACAAAGAAGTTGTTTGCACAATGCAGTCTAATCATGTAGAGAACACATGGCCACATCTGTCCACTACAATGCCCTCTGAGGCCAGGCTGGGAAGATGGTCCCCAGCAGCTGCTCACATTGTAAGGCCCACCGTTGTATCCTCAGTCACCAGCCACGGCCACCCAATTATTCCCAAGTCTTCAGTCTGCCCAGCACAATAGCAGTGGAAGGGGTCAGGTGGGGCTTTGTTCTACCTGAACGGATGTTATTTGGGGGAAGGAGCCAAGGAGTAGGGCTTGAATACTAGGTATCAGCTGAGCATAAAATGTTAATATCTCTCTCACCTTACACGTCTGCTTCCCCAGTTTGCACAGGCTTTTTTTCTGTATATCCTTTGAAGCTCTTTGTAGACAAAGAAGCCCTCTATTCTTTGCCCAGGAAAGTTCCACATGCAAAGAGGTCCTTTCAAGTGAGCTTTTAATCACACTAGAGACAAGCTCGCCCTGTAGTCTCCAGTGTGTGGCTGGCATACTGCAGGCCGTGTTGTTCTTAAACTGGAGATGCTATTTCCGAACACCTGAAATCACGTGTCTAGATAATCTTAGAGTAGAAGGGATGTGCGGATAACCATATTAAAATCATAAAAATACCATTATGTTTTTCAAGGTAGAGTCAGGTTTAGTTAATCAGAATTGGTTTGCAAGATTCCATTTGTTTCTATGTTTAAAAGTGTCAGGTTGACAAGTCTTTTGTTCCCACACTATCACATTGGCTTCTGTTCTAATCTGTGTGATACCCGGACAATACAGATAAGCCAAATGTGGTTTAATCAATTCTGACGCTTCTGATCTGACTGATATTTTCGCATGGATTTTGATTAATCAAAAATGTATAGAATATTCATGCCTCATCCCATAGTTATGACAGGTGCAGACTTTGCTTTTCATGCGTTCAGAATGATGCCACAATTCCAAGTGTCCCTTTCATCTGACACACTACTAATTGAATGGTGTCTTTTTTTTTCCTTCTCTTTTCTTTCTTTCTTTTTTCTTTTTTTTTTTTTTTGGAAATAACAGAGCAGCCTGTTGGCTTTGTACTTTTGGAATAAGAAATGGGAAATGTAGTTTAGGAAAGTTTCTGTGAAGTGTTATCAAGGGTAAATAAATTTATAATGATGTAATTCACAGATCCTCAACACAAGAGAATTTCTGAAGGTTTTATTGGCAATGAGAATAATGGGAATATATGCAAAATGAAACCTATAACAAAAGTCAAGAGATTGAAATCAAGATAGGAGGTGGATATCATTTTACCTTCAAGGGGAGAATATTTTTCTGTTCTCCATCAGTACCTCTAATTCCAAATCCCTGAAAATACTACCAGAGGAAAGGCAGAGGCATGAGTAGGCAGAATGGGATCTGACCTCAAACACAGGACAAATTTCTGGTTGTCTCATCAAAAGCAAACAGATATTTTTCTATTTCACCAGGAGACACAAAAAGCTGGAAAGACCATCATATTCATCCTTACAAAAACAGCAAGAATACACACACACACATCCACACACGCACACCAAGACAAACAACAAATACAAATCTTTTATTTATCCTATCAGAGAAGTAAGGAATGACCTAAAGAGAGAAGTAAGGAATGACAAAGAGAGAGGAGGTGAGGATATTGTCTTACTTTGGACAGATGCAGCCGGACACTAGTAAAAAGAACTTAGCTAAAATTATTAACAAATTGGTGAAGATAGAGTGTAGGTTAGCAAAAACTGAGTGTAGATCAGTAATGTAGAGAATATAGAATTGCCAGGGGCTTTAGATTTCACCAACTTGTGTGCTCTTTTCTATTAACCTCACCATGTGCTCACAAAAAATAATGATGAGGGTTTTGCAAAAACATGCCTTGAAGTGCATGCTTACAGGAGGCAAATGGTAGGGCTGTGGGAAAGGGAGAATTCCCTGTCCCCTGCTCCTTTTCCCCTACCACCCCATGGAACACAGCCTTATACTGTGGGAAGAAGGGCAACAAACACTGTCACCCTTAAGCCTTGGGGAAAACCCATTGTAGCGGGCGAAGAAAATAGAAAAATAAGTCTTCTAAATTTAGGGAAGGAGCAGGAGTATTGAGAAAACAGTGAAAACTTATGAGACTCAGGGGCACAGTGACTATCTAAGTCTGAGGTATTATCTGAACAATAGAGAATACCCCCTGTCATTGTCACCAAGCTAACAAGTGTCATGTAACAATGAAATTTTGCTGGGAGAATTGCAAGTGTGGAAAGAGATTCTGAGATGCAGCAAAAAAGGATGACCTAATGCTAAGGGTAAGGCAGACATTGAGAAAAAAACCCATATGAACCATCCTCAACACAAGTCCTCACTAGAGGAATTTTTAAGCCTATGGTGCATTGTGGGTAGCCATTACAACAATAAATGCCAAACACCTCTCAACTTCTTACTAGATTGATTCAAAACTCCACAATGAAGGTCTAGCATATGAAAAGTATGCCCATTTCCAGCATAAAATTACTTCTCTCCGTCTCTACTCTTCTATACAAGATGTCCACCTTTCAACAAAGAATTATGAGGCAGCTAAAAAAGCAACTAAAAACAAAGAACTGCAAAGAGACAAAGCAAACCACAGAACCAGATTCAGACATGACACAGATGTTGGAACTTTCAGACAAAGAATTTAAAATAGCTATGATTAATATGTTAAAAACTCTAATAGAAAAGGAAGGACAATATGCAAGTTAAGATGGGTAATTTTAGCAAATAAATGAAAACTATAAGCAAAAGTCACATAGAAATGCTTAAAATGAGAAACAGTAATAGAGCTAACGAGTGCCTTCAAGAAGCTTATCAGTAGACTCAACACAGCTGAGGTAAGAATCAGTGAACTTGAAAATATCTCAATGTAAATTATAAAAACTGAAATACAAAGAGTAAAACTAATGATAAATAAACAAATAGAACAGAACATCTAAGAGCTGTGGAAAAATAAATGGTCTAGCATATGTGTACTTAGAATCCCATAAAGAGAAGAGAGAAAAAGAAACAATAGCTGAAAATTTTCCAAAATCAGTAACAAGTTTCAAATCATAGATTTAAGAAATTCAGAGAATACTAAACAAGATTAATACCAAACACACCCCCCTCTAACCATATCATATCCAAACTGCTCAAAACCAAAGGGAAAAAAAATAAAACCATCTTAAGTACAGCTAGAGAAAAAAACACATTACAGATAAACAAAGATAAGAATTACAATAGCCTTCTTGTCAGAAACTATACAATCCAAAAGACAAGAGAGTGTATAGCACCAAAGGAAAAAAACAAAAACAAAAAAAAACAAAAAAAACTGTCAACTCAGAATTCTGTTCCTGGGAAACAAAATCTTTTAAAAATGGAGGAGAAATAAATAATTTGTCAGGCAAACTAAAACAGTATTTATTGCCATCATATGTATCCTATAGGAAATGTTTTTAAGAGGTCATCAGGCAGATATCAGACAAAAACTTGGGTCTACACAAAATTAAGAACTATGGTATTATAAATTCATATTATCTTACTTTTAACTCCTTTAAAAGATAATAGTACCTAAAGCAAAAAGTAATTATTTGATTATTAAATGAATGCAGAATTTCTTGACAAAAACCAACATCCATCCATGATTAAAATCTCTCAGCAAATTAGGAATAGAGAGGAACTTGCTTAACAAGATAAAAGGCATCTACTAGGAATTACAGCTAACATCATATCTGGAGACTGAATGTTTTCCCCAGGATTGGAAGCAGGCAGGAATTTCTTCTCTTACTATTCCTATTCAACATCGTACTAGAAGTCCTAGTCAGGGCAAAATGCAATACAAAGAAAAAAGGCATACAGATTGGAAAAGAAAAGGTAAAAATCTCTGTCACAGGTGACTTAACTACCTAGTATAAAATTTTAAAGAATCTTCTAAAGAGGTCCTAGAACTAATAAGTCATTTCAGCAAGGCAACAAGATACATGGTCAATATGGAAAAATTAATTGCATTTTTATATATATGTAATGAAAACTTAGAATTTAAAGTTACAAACAATATTATTTATCATAACACCAAATGCAGACTATATATTTTGAAAACTACAAAATTCTGATGAAAGAAATCAAAGAAGACCTAAAAAAATGGAAAGATATACTGTGTACGTGAATTGACTTGATATTGTTAACGTGTCAATTCTCCCCAAATTGATCTAGAGATTCAAAGAAATCTCAGTAAAAATCCCAAGAGGATGTTTATTGATATCATAAGTTGTTTATAACATTTATATGAAAGAACAAAGGAACAAAAAAGGCTAAACAATTTTGAAAAAGAGAAGCAAGTTGCAGACTCACACTGGCTGATTTCAAGGTTTACTATAAAGCTACAGTAATCCAGACAATGACTTACGGGCAAAAAAGTAGACACATAGATCAATGGAACAGAATAAAGATTCCAGAAGTAGACTCACATATGTGACAGCTGGTTTTTGACAATGGTGCAAAGACAATTCAGGAGGAAATGGTGATAGTCTTTTCAATAAATTGAGCTGGATGTCCCTTGCAAAAAAATTTTTTTTTACCTTGACCCATACCACATATATTTTACAAAACCCAACTCAAATGTAACTTATAAACGCCAAACTCCTAGAAATCAAGGGAGTCAAATTTATGTCAAAAATATACTTAGTGAGTAATGGGTAGATTATGCAAAACTTGAAGTTCCTCTCCTATTTTTGAATTCTTCACATCTCTGAGCCTCCTCCGAGAACCTACTCACAGAGTGTGCAATCCAAGTGCAGAACTTGGCACACAGAAGGCCATCAGCAAATGCCAGTTCCTATGAGTGTGTCTAACAGATCCCTTTCTATTGTCCATCTTATCCACCAAGTCTGTGTAGCTCTATTTTGCTATCAAGTTCCATTCTACTTACTGTAAGAAAAGGTAAATCAAAGCAGACGTAAAATTGTTGCTTTTCTCAGTTGGCTCTAGCTTCTGTCCAATTTTCCCCTTTCTTTTGGGACCCCTTTGTGTCAGTCGCTGGCTAATCAGTGTTCACACCACGTCCTGATTTAGTGTAACCTGCAATTTTCATGAACACGCAGACTCACTCCCTCATCCAAATTAATGATGAAGACATTAAATAAGACCCTCCCTGACAGGCATCTCTGCACCTTCCTACAAGATATTCTGCAATTTATCAATTACCTTTCTTAGTGATCTCATAGCTAATTTTGCAAATAAAATTTCCTGATGCATATCAAACCTTTACCAACCTAAGATATATTACATCTCTTGCATTTCCCCTTCATCTATTCATAACTCTGTCATAAAAGCTATCGTGCCGGCATGATTTGTTTCTTTGAAGCCTAAGCCATTTATTGTTCCTGATATCATCACTCTCCTGCTGCACACATACATATATACCAGGGGTGCCGAAAAAATGTGTACAAGTGGACACTTCAGTCAACGTTGCTCAAGCAGTAGTTTGCCGTAATCAGAAGTGTCTGGACGCTGATGGTAACCACTTTGAGCACCTCTTGTAATTGCAGAAGTGAAGCGTGACTTGTAGTCATCTTTTGTTATCAATATATATTGAGTTTTATAATTTTAATAGTTTTTTCCTTTCTTAAAATGTGTATACATTTTTTTGGCACCGTGTGTGTGTGTGTGTGTGTGTATTTCTGAGTGTGTCTATTATGGCTGGAAGTGATGTTTACAGAGCAATAATTGCCAGTATCTTTTTTTTCTTCTTTCTCACTTTGAAGATCAGGGTATGTTTCCTATTGGCATCAGTCCATTCATCTGGTAATTTCCCTGACTCTATACCAAGTGCTCAGCTTGGTTTTTCTATGATTACTATGTGAATCGTCTCAGGAGGCCTATCCTTGGAGATTGGGCTCTATCCTGAGTAATATAAGCCAATGTCAAGGAGGTCCCTGCCCCCTCACAATGTCAGGGAAAAGTACTGTCCATGCTCCAAGAGGAAAGCACAGGAATCCTAGGTTCTGCCATTGATAGACTTTATTTTTCAGGGAATTCCTATGGACATACAGGGTTTTTAGAAAATGATAAGAATTACAGAATGCAGTTAAGAATAGAAGTTCAAGTTCTGCCTCATTTACACATGGCCTCAAATAAATTGAGAAATTTGCCCATCTTAATCTCCTAGACATTTACTTGTTTTGGTGTCTTCTATTTTTTTTTAATTAAAAGTTATTGGGGGTGACAATGGTTAGTAAAATTACATAGGTTTCAAGTGTACAATTCTGTATTACATCATCTATATATCCCATTGTATGTTTACCACCCAGAGTCAGTTCTCCTTCTATCACCACATATTTGATCCTGTTTACCCTCATCTACCATCCCCCTCACCCCTTAGACTCTGGTAACCACTATGAGATTTTGTTTCTTTGTTTGTCTTGTTCCTTTGTTGCTTTCTGTTTTATATCCCACATATCAGTGAATCATATGGTTCTCGACTTTTTCTGTGTGACTTATTTCGCTTAGTATAATAATCTCGAGATCTATCCATTGTGTCCCAAATGGCACTATTTCATCGTTTCTTACCGCCAAATATTATTCCATTGTGTATATATACCACATCTTCTTTATCCAATCATCTATCGAACAATACTTTGGTTGTTAACATGTCTTGGCCACTGTAAATAATGCTGCAATGAACATCGGAGCCTACATGTCTTTAGGGATAAATGTTTTCAGATTTTCTGGGTAGATACCCAGGCGAGGGATTGCTGGGTCATATGGTAATTCTATTCTTAATTTTTTGAGTAACACATTGTCTTCCATAGCGGCTGCACTAGTCTGCATTCCCACCCACAGTGTATGAGGGTTCCTGTTTCTCCACAGCCTCTCCAACACTTGTTACTATTTGTCTTGTTGATGATAGCCATTCTGACTGGGGTGAGGTGATATCTCATTGTGGTTTTAATTTGCGTTTCTCTGATAATTAGTGATGTTGAGCATTTTTTCATATGTCTATTAGCCATCTGTGTGTCCTCTTTGGAGAAATGTCTATTCAGGTCCTCTGCCCATATTTTAATTGCTGTCTTCTATTTTAAAGAAGGAAAATTGATATTTATTGAAAGCCTATGCTAGACCAGACATTCTTCTATCTCTCATCTAGTCCATACAACAATGCTTAATGTAGTATATTTTATTATACCCATTTTACAGATGGCATTGTAGAGACTATGGTTATGCAGTTATTCCTGAGGCCACATGGCAAGGCATAGATCTGGGAATCATATTCAGACTGTGTAGCTTAAGAGACCTATCATTTTTTACAATCTATACTATTCTTTATTTTGCAGAAAATCATTCCACGATTGTAGATAAATCTCCTAACTACTCTGACCCCAGTGTCCCCACTTGTGAAGTAGAAGGGTTGGAATAGCTCATCACTAAGTTGTCTGCCTGTTGTAACACTCTGAGAGCCTTGAAGAATTTGAATTCAGGCCAACAGAAGACCTGATTGTATTTCTTAAAGGAAAAGACTAATTTTTAAAATAGAAAAATATATATGGAGAGAGCACAAAGAAGTATGAAGTATTAACCGAAGTTAGTGTGGGTGAGGTTCATGCAGATTCTGAAAGCTCAACAATTAGAGGCCATTTTGCAAACAGTTTTAGGATGCATGAGGAGCTGAAGTTCCTATGAAATTTGCTGTAGACATCCTGACACCCCCTGCCCCCCGAAAAAGGGAAATGCCTAGATTCAAAAGTGTATGACTTCCAAACTACTGACTCCAACTCTTGAGTTGCAGTCCTTCGACCAGGTAATATAGAAGAAACTTCCAAAGAGAGTGTGTTCACTGAGGTCCAGCTTCCTGGAGAGATTGGTTCTGTTTACTGATATTTCAGAGATCCTCATCACTTCAAGTAGTGATGACCTACTGTGACCTTCTCTTCTGTTTTACATCTCCTTCCCCCTCATCATTTGTACATCGCAGACAGGATGCCTTTTCACATAATGTAGTACTTTTGATAGAGAGAAAAGTGATCTAAACTTATATAGTTGACCATTTTTTAATATTCTCCTTCCTCCCTCCCTCTCTTTCTTCCTTCCTTTTTATTTTTTTTTAAGCAGGGTTTTGCTTTCAGCAGTTATCGTAGTCTAATTTGTAGTTTCTACAAACAGTATCATATTTTAAAGTATTCAATGAGCACAACTTTACTGAAAATTGTTCTATATATCCATGGGATGAAGTCAGCCTCACTCGTGTGAAACCCTCTGATGGACCAACTGCTTTCAGCAAGTGCTCCTTTTTTGGCAGTTTGAATACAATTAAATCTTGTAGAATAGATCCCGGTGCACTTTTGGATGCTGGGTGAGGAATGGAGAAATGTGGGCTAGCTGGTAAAAACTTAAGTCCAAAGTACCCCTCCAATCATACTGTAAAACTATATGTATTTTAAAAATTGAGATTCATGTAGTTTTCTGACTTGATTGAACTAGAAACTCTCAGCAAGAGCTTGATTTACAGTCCATTATCCAGACCAAAGAGGTTTGGATGAGCTTCTGTTAAGTATGCAATTCTAAGCTCTCTGAATTCTGCTCATCAACAGGAAAGGCATATTGCAGACGACAAGCAGAGGAGCTTTTGTGTTGGCTAATTCCCACTGTCTGGACCATCAGCATGCAGGGCACCACATTCTAATGCATGGTGCCAGCCCAATGCCCTGTCCCAGCTACTTTGCTACTTACTTCCCTTTGGTTGTTTCTCCGGACTGAGAACATAGAGGGGTAGCAGGTCTAGGATAACAAAAGCCACTGCATAATATCAGGGACACAGAGTGGCGGTAAAGGTTTCAAGCCACTTGGAGCCTCAGTTTTCCTATCTTTAAAATGGGGACAATTCCTACTGCTCAAGTGCAGTAAGAAATAGAGGTGATATATATAAATTGTCATACAAAGTGCTCAGCTGGAGAGCACAGCAAAGTGCCTGAGGCATCTGGCGGTTGTTGGTATTGTTTAATGAAAGCAGCAAGCACATGTTGGAGGCCTGCTTCATGCCCATTCCTGGCCAGGCTCTGAGATGATGGACGAAGGGCTGCTGTCCAGGCAGAGCCTGCAGACACCCCTCCCCCAGCCTGTGCTCTGTTCAGACAGACATGCCCAAAGCCCTTCGCCATTCCCCAGTCTTATTAGACCCCTCACATGGCACGTGGACTGGAGAGCTGCCTCCTCTCATCCAGCTCAGCAGGCCTGTTACCCATGCAATTTCAGGCAGGGAAGAAACCTTTGCCAAGCAAATGAAAGAGGAGTTTTAATTTCTTTCTCCCCCAGTTTCTGAACCAAGATGATCATAATAACTTAGGTATATGATTTTTTCCCCCAGTGCCTCAAAATACATGTGCTTCTTAATCCAGGCCTAAAGGTGATTTGTTCTTTACGAATATAATATTCAAGGTGTTAGTGCTCAGTCTGAACACATCTCAAAATTGTAGATATGATGCCTCTTTATGAAAATGTTTTGGGAAGCTGCCACTGTCTGGCATGTGCCGGTAGTTTAAATAAGTGTGTGTGTGTGTGTGTGTGTGTGTGTAGCATAAGTTATGTGTGCTCTTCTAGAAAAATTATAAACTTGAGATATATCGATGGAAATAAAAATATAAGTGACCCCAAATCCGACTATCCACAGTCCATTTAATTGTTAATCTTCTAGACACTTTTGGTTGTCCATATACGTGTATCTAAATTAAAAATGCAAAGCTTCTGTAATAAAATAGGGCTACGTTTTACATACTGATATTATTCCATTCAATAATATCATGACTTTCTTTGCATGTCCCTATATATTTACATTTCCATTCCAATATAACTGTAAATACCATAATTTATTTAATCAATTTCCTATTACCAGATAGTTTGTTTTAGTTTTATTACTCCTAAATGTGACCTGAATATCTCAGGCTTTACTAGCCAATGAATACAAATGTAGTCTCAGTGACATTAATTCCCCAAAATTTAATAACTATAAGGTCACAACTCCATTAGTTTCACATGTTTTCCTCCTTACATATTTCCAAGAGTCCACGAGAGTGCTTATCTGTGTCATGGATCGTTTCTGGCTATTTCATGCTTCCACGGCCAGCTGAGCCACGGTCATGCGTCCCAAGCCTGACGGCTGCCCAGGGAAATGCTTTGGGCTAGAACTTTGCTCCTGTCATACCAGCGCATCACCATGTTCCGAGAATCTGCTTTTCCAAATGTTGGCACAACCGAAGTACTATTAATGTACGTCAAAACTGATCATCTTTATTGCTATTTCCACCCCTGTGAAGTGAGAAGGAAAAGGCGCCTCACCTGGGGTTCCATAACAAGGCTGCTCAAACCCAGTGCGTCTGGTGTTGAGTTAAACAGTCCATCGTTCTTACACAGCTTCTTTCTCTGAGCGCCCACCCACACCTCCCTAGCAGAGGGTAAGATGGCCAACCGTTCCTGTGACGTCCATGATTTTAGCACTGGAAGTCCCACATCCCAAGAAATGCCTCAGTGCCCAGCAAACCGGAATGGTTTGTCACTCCTGGAGGGACTGGTTCAAGTGCTGGTGTGAGCCCACATGCTGTGTGTAGAACCACTGTTTCCTTCCAACATCCACGCCCCGCGGCGAAGCCTGCTTTGCTTTTTCCTTTCTGATAAAACTCATCTTAGGATTCCCCCGTCTGATTTCCATTGAGACTACATGTACCAGACATGCGTGTATAGGTCTCAAACTCAAAAATAAAAAAAAAACCAGCATTGCAATTATTTGTCCTCAAGAGGCTCTTCAGCTCCTCACTTGGCCTTGTGTTCAGCCTCTTACACCAGTGGAAGCAAATGCATATCCGGTAGGGGAGAGGTGGCCTGACCCCACTCAGCAGAAGCTCTGGAATCCCATCACTTTCACATAAACAACACTCTGATGAACATCTTGTACTTAGAGCTCTATGCGTGAGTCTGACTATTTCTTTATGATCAATCTCCAAAAATGTTATTGCCTTTTAATTTTTTTTACATATTCCCAGAGTGCACTCCAGAAAGTCTATTCCAGTGCAGTTTCTGCAGTTATTTTTTTTTAAACCATGCAAATTTATATCCAGGATGAAAAGAAGCTCTGACCTGTTTCTAGGATAACAGAGTACTTTCCATGCCATGCCAGAAAGTCCTTGCAAGAGGGGAAAGGGAGATGATATGAGAGGAAGGCTGGGGAAGAACATCCCAGAGTCGCCTGAAAGGATACGAAGCTTGAATGAGCCCCTTACACTCAGTACTTTGTGGTTATTGTGCAGCTCCTTCTAGAACACCCATGCAGTCCAGCTAGCATATTTCCTCTTTCACTCAGGTCCAAATTCCTGCGGGCTGTACAGGCAGACTCCAACCAGGGAATTAGCCCTTGGAAGGAAAATAGAGGCTGGGAAATGCTACTTACTCTGACTTGTTTTTTTTTTTTTTTTTGTTTTTTTTTTTTATTTTTTTTTTTTTTTTTTTAGATGTCCCCATAGAATCTGTGGCTGTTGGTTCCCAGGAAATAAAAATGAGGAGAAACCAGACACAAGTCGCCATTAGCAAAAGGAAGCAGTTGCCTAGTTAGTTGGAGAGCAGCCTGAGGCAGTGTGGGGCTAAGTTCCAGAAACAATGTGGGAGACTGATCAGGGTTGACGGGACTTTGTGCATCATGCGATCCCTGGGTACCAAGCCGGTGAGCTGCCTAGGCCCAGCTTCCTAATGAAGGGATGACTTTGTAGCTCCCAGAGTCAGGCGGGGACAGTGAAACCTGGGAGCATGGAACATATCAAGTGATTTTATCTCGTCGGGTATAGTCAACACATAGTCTGGGATGAAAAAACCCAGGAAATATGTGCCAAGGGCATGTCCACCTCTATTCTGTTTCAAATCCAGGTGAAGAAAATGTAAAGCATTCAAAATAAAGAGGACGCCATGTTTGTGTGAACGGTTTGTAAATCTCCTTATGCAAAAGTTTTTGGCGGTGGTCTGCTCCTCACTCGGCAGTATGGAAAGCAAACCAGTATTACCATTAGACCTGATTTAAATGCTGAATGCACTTAATGGACACATTTACATAATTAACCATCCAAACTAACACAAAAGACCCACTTCCCTCAACAGTCCTGCAGAGTCCAGGGCAGACAGATGGTCCTGATCTTAGTCCTAGACGACCGAGGGTTTCCAGTCAGGAACAGGCTTCCAGGATGCTCCCACTTTGCTCATCCAAGACATTCAAGTTCAACCTGAGCTGCCTGGACTCGAATGAAAAACACAGGACGAAAACTTCTCTACAGGTGCTAAACTCTCCTGTGTCTCATGGAGGAAACATTCAGCAGGACTCAGGAAACTTGGTTTCTCGTCCCAGTGTCAATTGTCCAGTTGTGTAACCAGAAGCAAGTTGCTTCTCCTTTCTGAGCATCAGTTTTCTGGCCTTTAAAACAAAGAGTTTGAACTAAATTGTTTCCTAAGCTCTTTCCACCTCTAATAATATCCGAAAAATAGCTCCCACAAAATAAATAACCTGTATCTCTCTTGAGTTTGGGAAAAGTTAATTTTAAAATCGTCAGTTGACTCTGCAGCCATCATCTGCAAAGCCACATGCTGAAATTGACACCCATCTCTTTGCCCTCCATTGCTTCACTATTGTTGCAGTGGTTGACCTTGGGCATTGACAATTTTCCAAGACCCAAGGCTTACACAAAACCACCCCTTACCATAGTAGTGGCCACAGAAAGTGCAGTCTTGCTCTTTTTGTGCCGTTCTTTGGGTTTCCTTGCTTCTTAGAAGGCAAATTGAATGACCTTTTACCACTTTCACTGCCCCACTCTATCTATAGTTTATGCTTTTCTGAGGTAGCTGTTACACTCTCATCTGGAGGACAGATTTCAGAAAGACTGATTTCTACTACAGCATTCTCCAAGGTCCAACTAAATGAACACCTGAAAGAAGCACTCACATGTGTGATAATATTGTCGCCTGGCTTCCAATGTTGATGTTGAGAAGTCAGCTGTCAATTTGATCATGGTTTGTGTGGCGGTAACCTATCTTTCCTCTGACTACTTATAAGATTTCCCCTTTATGTTTTATGTCCTATAATTTCCACTACAATGTGTCTAAGAATGGGTTTCTTTTCATTTATCCTGCTTGGAATTCCTTTGGCTTCCTGAATCTATGAATTCATTTCTTTCATCAATTATGAAAAATGCTCAGCATTATCTCTTTAAATATTGCCTGTCCTGCATTTTCTCTATTGTCTCCTGAAATTATGGCGAGTCTATGTCAGTGTTTCTCACTCTGTTCACCATAACTCTTAATGTTTCGTTCATATTTTTTTCTTTTTCTTTGTCTCTTATGCTATATTTTGGGTGATTCACAGATGTAACTTTTACTTCATCAGTTCTCTTTTCAGCTGTGTTTAAACAGGTATTTATATTGTCCACCGAATTTATTCAAATTATTCAAATTTTTATTTCTAGAAGTATGTTTGGTTCTTTCTCAAGTGTGCCTACTCATCTGTTATTTTGTCATATATTCAATATCCTCTTTTATTAATATTTCTTTAGAAAACATTTGTTTCATATGATTATTTTTACTTTTTATATTCAGTATCTGAAATTCTGATATCTTCATGTTTTATGGGATTCACTCATTATCTTATTTCTGTTGTCTTTTTCTCATGTTGGCTTGTTTTCTCATGTTTTTCAATTTTTTATTACCTGCAACTTCCTGAAAGTTTCCCCCGAAACTTTACTTATAATAATCATTTGAGGTTTATGTTCTTCAGAGAGGGTCCGTCGCAATGTGGGGTTAGTTTTAACCAAATTTTTCATTTAGGGTATGTAGGCCGTTCAGATAGGATAAATTTGCATCTAAATTCCCAAAGCTAAGGCTCAGCCAAACAAATGTGGGGCAGGTCTTCCCATAGCCATTTAAGCGTGGTTTGTTCAGAACCCCAGGCTTTGTCTCTGGTCCCTCTGGGATGTGGCTCTAGGCCACCAGCATTGTCATTGCATGTGGGGCAAAAGCTAGCTCTGTTGGTTTTATTTATTTTTTATTTCCAAGTCAAGTTGTTGTCCTTTCAATCTTAGTTGTGGAGGGTGCCGTTCAGCTTCAAGTTGTTGTCCTTTCAGTCTTAGTTGTGTCGGGCGCAGCTCAGCTCCAGGTCCAGTTGCCATTGCTAGTTGCAGGGGGCACAACCCACCATCCCCCGTGGGAGTTGAACCAGCAACCTTGTGGTTGAGAGGACGCGCTCCAACCAATTGAGCCATCCGGGAGGCAGCTCAGCTCAAGGTGCCGTGTTCAATCTTAGTTGCAGGGGGTGCTGCCCACCATCCCTTGCGGACACTCGAGTTGTTGAACCGGCAGCCTTGTGGTTGAGAGCCCGCTGGCCCATGTGGGAATCGAACCGGCAGCCTTCGGAGTTAGGAGCCCGGAGCTCCAACCGCCTGAGCCACCGGCCAGCCCCTGTTGGTTTTAAAACATGTTCATACATTGTTCAGCACTTCTCCCATCGAAGCGTGAAACCTAATTCTCCTCTCCCTTAGTGTGCGCTGGACTTAGTAACGTGCTTCTATTGAATATACTATGATGACAGTGTCGTTCGTATGGCTCAAGACTAGGTCACAAAAGGCATTGTGGCCTCCTCCTTGCTCTCCTTGGATCAGTCACCCTGGGAAAAGCCAGCTGCCTTGTTATCAGGACACTTAAGCATCCCTATGGAGGCGCACACAGGGCACAGGCCTGATGCCTCCTGCCAAATGCCGTGCGCGTACTGCCTCGCAGAGCCCCCTGTAACCTCCAGCCCCAGTCGGGTCTGCAGAACACTGTAGCCATGACCAATATCTGGGCTGCAACCTTTGAGCCAAAACCACTCAGCTAAGCAGCTCCCAAATTCCTGAACCATGGAAACTATGAGATAATAAATGTTTATCATTTTAACATGCACAGTTTTAGGGTGATTTGTTACTCAGCACTGGTTTATTTCCTGGAATTCTGCTTTTTCATCATTTCTGGCCTCCAGTTGTTTACTTTATTGCCAGCATAGTCATAATTAAAAAAAAAAAGTACTTACTACATATGATCTAACGTTTTGGGCAGTTCTTTATTGGGAGCACATAGCCTGCCATGTTGCTGAAACCAGAAGTCCTCATATTTATTACCAAATTTTCTTAGGAAATCCAAACCTGGTGAGTAGCTTCATTATATAGGTAAGGAAGGAAGTTCAAAGAGGTTAAATATTCTCCCCAAGGTCACACCACCAGCGCATAATGGAACTGGGTCCTGAACCCAAGTGAGGCAAACTCCAAAATCACAAGTTGCTTCCCATGGAGAGAATTGAAAGCACTGTTCTCATTCAGTCTAACTCTATCCACTGGGAATGGTTCATTAGGGCAGCAATAGGTAAGAAGAAAGAGAGGCAGAAGCTGGAGGTCCTGCTGTCATTGTTGAGGCAACGGACAGAGGGACTCTTGTGAGCCGTGAGTTCACTCCTGACTCTTCCTTGGAAAGGTCCTTTGGCCCCAGGGCTGTCTCCTCTTCTACTTCCCCAAGTGTTTCCCAGGGACCTGGTGTAAAGAGCAGTCTTGAGCACTCTGTCTCCTCTACATGTAGTCTCTAGGGGGACTGGGCTGCTCAAATGGTTTCCATTAGTGCTCATTCAGGGACAGCTCCCCGCTCTCCTTGAAGCCCCACCTCTCTGTCTTTCCTGGGCTTATCTTTCTAGTTGTCAGCTGGAATGTTGTGTAGCCAAATGATGAGCTCGTACTAGTGCACACCCAGTGGGCAAGTCATTTAACTTCCCTAAGCCTCAGCTTGCTCATCTATAAAATGGGAGCAATAGTCTTGTCTCATATACTTGTTGTAAATGTTAAATCCTATAATGTGTATAAAACCAATGCTTGGCACATAGTAAAACCTGACTAAATGGTAGTTATCTAGAACGTTTAATAATTTGATTGATGTTTGTTGGTGGCATAACATGTGATAAGGAAGTGTTCATTTTTATGTTTTTTCAGGTTTCACATTTCATCGTAACACAAATGTAATTTCAGTGAAAGCAATACGAGGAGAGTATAGAAAGCCTTTCCTATGTCCTCTACCAACCCTGGGATTTACCAACATTAAGAGGGCTATTTAGACAGTTTAAGGCTACGTATTTGCACATGCGATTTTAAGGTTGAGAGCCCATTTGTAACCCTAGGGTATTTAAACAACCCTGCAATTCGATCTCACATTCCCTGAGCATTATCTTAACTCCTCCAGGCTCCTGTCTGCCAATCCAAGCCCAACGTCCAGGACCACCTGTCCATGGCTGGCATGGCTGAGGTTTTGTGAGGCTCCCAGCTGTAACCCGATCTCCACAACTGTTCAAGGGATGCTGCAGCTGCCACAAAATGTGTAAGTTTTAGTGCTGAGCAATGATTGGGGTTCAGTGCCATGCTTCTGGAAAGTTCCCATTCATTTATTTACTCATTCACCGAAACATGTTGCGTACTTACGTGCTAACTGTGCACTGGGAATAAAAAGGGAGTAAAACAGGGCCTCTGTCTTCAGGGGCTCACAGAAACCAACAAAGACAATCACAACACAGCATCGTGGTACAAGAATAGAAATGGACGCACACCTGAGAGAAAGTAATTAACCACCCACGGTGGGAGGAGATGGGGGAAGGGAGACTGCTCACAGGGGTGACATTTGGGTGGACGATTAAGCATGTCTCCTGGCTGTCCTACCTAATCCTTTGCTAGTTCCCATGTCACTGTCAAGGAAGTCCCCAGTTTCTTACTCAGCTCATCTTTGTACCCACGTCTCCCACCCCCAACACACACCCAGAGGCACTTGAAGTTCCACATTAAATCCTGCTATTTCTTCCTCTGGCTGCCTTCTGTTTCCCACCACTTTGGTCCAAGATATAATCGCTGCATACCTGGACTGCTGCCTCCCAATTAGCTCCCTTCCTCCAGCCTGTGTGGCTCCCCTCTTGTCTATTGGACACACATCATTGAGCATCATCTTCCTCCAGTGTCACTTAGATCACATCACTCTCCTCTTCACATGCCCATAAAGGCTCCCTGCTGCCTCCCAAATCATATTAAAGCTCCTCTACGCTTGGGCCACAAGGCCCACTACCAATTAGCCCTGCTTTACCTACCTGCCGGCCATTCCTGCTCAGCTCCAGTTGACACACTTTACTCTAGCCAGGCACAGCGCTTCCTCCTGCACTGTCATCCCTAAGTGAGTGGTGAGATCACTGTGTGCGCACACACACACGTGTGTGTGTGTGTGTGTGTGTGTGTGTGTGTGTGTGTGTGTAAGGGGGTGTTTATAGGAGAGGGAGGAAGAGAGAAAGGAAGCCAACCCTCCCTTGACATTCTATTATCGAGGAAAGCTGTAAAACATGAGCAGGGTAGAGATGAAAGAAACACGCAGGAGAGAGTTGTGTGGATGGCTGTCCAGAGAGGACAGGCCACTGACCAGTGCTCTCACGCTGCTGTGGGCAGGTGAACGGGCGTGCACACGACACCAAGGGCCTCTGCTAATTGTGTTGCGCTGCCTCCCTGTCTTCTTTCAGGGTCCCTCTGCCTTATCTTTCCTGGGCTGGTCTCTCATGTCCCTTTGATCTGTGAATCACATTGGTTCATTCCTCTCCTTACAGTCATTCTCAGCTTCCTGTCAGGTAGACCACAGCTCTGACCTTTTACTCAGAAGGCCATGGTCTCACTCTGCCTCCTTCTCCAAAGTCATCTCATACCACTTTCCTCTTTCCTCACTATGCTCTACACACTCTGGCTGTGCTTCCAGTCTTTCCCATCCCAGGGCCTTTGCACATGCTGTACCCTCCACCTAACATTTTCTCGATCACATTCCACACCTGACTGACCCTTTTCATCATTCAGAATCTCAGCTACCACGTCCCTGTCCCTGCATCTTCACTATAATTCTCTGACAACAATACTCTGTACATTCCTTTCATCATACTAGTTACAGGGTATAAATCTACATGTAATAGTTTGTTTTCTTGTTGACTTGTCACCTCCACTGGTAGGTTGTAGGCTCCTTGCGGCAGGAAACCATTTGTCTTGTTCACTGACGTGCTCCTACAAAACGGCTGACACAGTGTAGGAGCTAAGCCCTTGCTTATTCCACGTCATCCCCAAAGCACAGGCATCCTGTGATTGGCCCAATTTTTGGTCAAGAGGAAACACTAGTCTTCTAGGAAGCTTCCCTCTAAATGCCTTGCATGTACGCCATCCAGCAGGCCATTCTATCTTGCCTTTCAAAATCTGTTCAAGAACCTCTGACTTCTAAGACTTTTTCCCAAAATAACCCTTCCTGGGTCTAGTCCAGGACTTGCAAATGGAAATGCCTATAGAGACCAGGCAAGTAACTGAGAGGGGTGGGCGTGGTGGAGGTTAATAGAGAGTGCTGGAGACCATGGTTCACTGCATAGCTTTAGTCCTCTGTAAAGGGAGACAGGCCCTGCTCAGCTCCAGTGGGTGCTAACATGCAGGAAAAGCAGGCCCCCATATTATTGGAAGTAAAATAAATTGAAATTTCCATATGAAACATTTGCATTTTTAAAACATGGTAGAGGCATATTTCTGCAATATCTGTCAGCCTGATGGTCTGCTTTGTTCTTTCAAGGAAGTTGCTTGGCACTCGCATTCATACATGGTGGGCACACTTACACTCTGAATCCTATGTTGTGACCGGTAGCCAATGCCAGGCTTCTCCTGAAGGGCAGAAATTATGCCTTTGTCTTCTTTGCAATCCCTCCAAAGCACCTAGTGAGCCTTGCACACTATTCTCCCTGTCAATGCTGGTGACTAACAAAGCATTTCTTACGAAGGCAGCAGCCAGCTTGCTGTTTTGTGAACAGAAGCCTGGCCTATTACATGCAGCAGCTCGGCACGTCACGCAAGGCTCATATATTTTGTTCATTAGGCCTTCATCCCTCAATCAGTGTGAGAGTTACAGACTCTCTCCACCTCATCCATTCTCCTGCCTTAATGTCTTGTTGAAAGGTATCCCCGTCCTTTGTTCTAAATTCCGATCTCCTTTGTGCTATGATGATAATGTTAACTTTGTAATTGTGCATAAGTCAGCAAACCAGAGTAATTCCTTATTCATCCAGCGTCGTCAGGAAATGAGGTGTGCCACATAATTAAATTGTCCAGATAACGAGAGCTAACCAACATTTTAAGGATCAACATTTTAAAAAGAGTAAATGGAACCATCCCAAAATGTGTGATATATCCTCTTGCCTTCTTTATTTTTAAATTATTTTATATCATTTCTTTTCCAGAATAGAAACAAGAGTAGAGAGTAGTAATTAAGTTTCCCTCCTCACCCAGAGCCTCAGCCTTCTCCTTCCCCATCCCTAGCAGATGCCTCGTTACCACCACGGCCAGGTTATGGGGTAGCTCCTTCGCAGAGAGTCTATACATATACAAGCATATTTTTTACCTCAAAAGGTGCATGTTATGACACTGCACTGCACCTTGCTTTTTATAATCTTATATCTTGGTCATCACTCTTCATCAATACATGAAGAGTTGCTCCATTCTATATGATGGTAGCATCCTGTTCCATTGTTTGGGTGCAAAATTATTTATTTAAGCAGCCCCCTACTGATAGGCAGCTAGTTGCTTCCAACCTTTGGCTATTTTAAAAATGCTGCAATTATAGTCCGTATTTGCTCCATTTTTCACATGTTCAAGTATATCTGTAATGTAAATTCCCAGAAGAGAATCACTGAGTCTAAGAAAGAATATGTGCATTTGTGATTTTGATAACTATTGTTACGTTGCTCTTTATAGAATTTGCATGAGTTTTCTTCTCTTGCTGTCACTGAATGAACAGACCAATTTCATCTCACCTTCATCAGCACAATATGTAACCAAACTTTCATTTGAAGTTTTGTCAATTAGAGTAAAGAACATTAATTCATTTACTTAATATTTTTTAATTTTGGAATGTGGCTTCTGTAAAATGTCTTTCTTTGTCTCTTCTCATATGGTTTGGCTTGCATTTTACTTTGTCTAACATTAGGATTGCAACACCTGCTCTTGCTGCTTCCAGTTCTTAAAAATATTGGTCTTTTTTTTTTTTTTTAACTAAGAGACTTTATTTTTTAGCTCAGTTTCAGGTTTACAGAAAGGTTGAGCAAAAATACAGAGTCTCTATACACCCCCTTGCAATCTCCCCAACCCCCACCCACCACACAATTTCCCCTGTTACTAACATCCTGCATTTGTGTGGTACATTTGTAAAAACTGATACATTATGATTAACTAAACTTCACATTTTATATGAGGTTCACTCTTTGTGTTTGGGTTTTGATAAAAGCATAATGCCATGTATCCACCAGTAGTTTCACTGCCCTAAAAATCCTCTGTGCTCGGCCTGGTCATCCTTACCCCCACTCCCAACCCCTGGTGACCACTCATCTCTTCACTATCTTCATAGTTTTGCCTTTTCCAGAATGTGATCTGATTGGAATCATACAGTATGTAGCCTTTTCGTGTTGTCTTCTTTCATGTAGCATTATGCATTTCGGATTCCTCCATATCTTTTCATGGCTTGATAGCGCGTCTCTTGTAGCGCTAACATTCGTTGTCCGGATGTAGCATAGTTTACTTCGTGACCTCTTGAAGGACATCTTGGTTGCTTCCAATTTGGGGTAATTATAAATAAAGCTGCTATAAACATTCATGTAGAGGTTTTTATGGGGATATAAGTTTTCAGTGCATGTGGATAAATACCTAGGAGCGTGTTTGCTGGCCTGTATGCGAAGGCTATGTTTAAATACTGTTTTCCAAAGTGGCCGTACTTTGTGCATTCCCGCCAGCACCGACTGAACGAGTGCAGGTTGCCCCACACCCTCAGTAGCATTTGGTGCTGTCCATGTTCTGGACTCGAGCTATTCTAATAGGTGTGTAGGGCGATCTCACTGTTTGCATTTGCAATTCCCTAATGACATAGGATAGTGAGCATCTTTTTATGTCTCTGTTTACTATTGTCGGGGCTAGGAAAACTTGTTCCTTACTTTTTTAGTTCTTCTGACCGGTTACATAAGTCAAGAGACATACAGCAGATTAACAAGAGAAACAAATTTTAATATGTGCACCCAGGAAATTCACATACGCATGAAAATTCTACTGACAGTGAGGTAAAATTGGGTATCTGTAATTTTGGACAAAGGAAGAAAGGGGAGAACTGGGGTCTTAGATTTCATGAATGAAAATGGGTGATTTGCAGGTAGCTGAGAGAGTGGCAAACAAACTCCTGCTCGGTAACTCTGGAACAATGGGACACTGTCTGACTAACAGGTCCCAGCTTGGGTCCTTTCTGTCTAATGCTGAGGTGAAAATGCTTAAGGTGATTATGCTAAGGTTTTCTTCCTGAAGCAGGTTTTTCTATCTGAATCCTTTTAAGTAAAAAAAAAGGGGGGGGAGGTAAAAAAACAGAAAACAAAAACACACTCTTCCTGTGTTTTGGGGGCTTTAATTGATTTCAGTTGGAAATAATCTTGATTCCAGGTGGCACATTCCAGTTCCCCTGGCTCCCCCTCCACTCTATCTGTATGTGTCTTCTATGGTGAGACGTCCGTTCTGATTTTTGCCTGCCTTTCAGTTGGGTTGTGATTTTATTATTGTTGAGTTTTAAAAGTTTTTTGTATAATGTGGCCAGAAGTCATCTATCTGATATTTGGTTTACAAATACTTTCTCCCAGTCAGTGGCTCGTTTTTCACTCATTTACTTTTAATTTGAAGCTTTTTTCTGAATGAGGTTGGGTATCTTTCATTTTTTTAAGGACCAGTTATATTTCTTTTTCTGTGAACTATGTAGTCTTATCCTTTGGTCCTTTCATGTTAGCAACTTAATAGACCTAATAAAATTTAATCGTTCTTTGAGAATTGAGTCATTAATGTGAAGATTTATTGCTGCACTACACAGTGACTGTCCAAACTGCTTTGCTACCTTGAGTTCTCTTATCTATTTTTTCAATAGTTTCCTCTTCTTTCCCTAAGTTTTAGGATATGTGCTATCACTTTTTGCTTCCTCAACTGCCTGTCTTTCAAAATCCATGCCCCCTCTTGTAATTTACTGACTTTAATATCAAGAGTTTCGGATACTAAAACAATACAATTTGTTATAATAGCCTGAAAAGCCTGATTCATACCTCAAGTTCATGGGCTACAACACATATACCGTACATCTATTTTGGCCATTCAGTAGTCTTTGTCGTTTCCTGGTGCTTGGCCTTCTGCAGAATATTCAGAATTATCCAGCAAAAGTATCCCTCGTTCTAGCAGAGAATTTCAGGGTAATCACAGATAAGCAACCCTAGCTATGAGTGGATCCCTTATGTTGCTATCCATATAATTGTAATTGCCTCGAATAGAGGGAAATTTGCGCTCTCACTCTCCAACGTAGCAATACAGACTTACATTTCTGGGAAACTTCAAACAAATGAATTTTCAGTGGTATTTTTATGTGGAGGCTCAGTGCAGTCCCTGTTCTTGAGGTGCATGGACACTGCCGTGTGGCTTTATAACTGGAGTTTCCGGTTAACTTACACGGAAAGGGGATCCACAGCCCTGGCAGCCAAGCTGCATCCCATAGATGGCAGTAAACACACTTTCTAACACCTTTCTCCATCTTCATTGGAATCTGGCTCCTTCAGGGAAAGAAAATGAATGCAGAAACTGTGGAGTAATAATTAGCAAACAGACTCTAGTCATTTGAAAAATTGGCAAGAAGCCTTATTAAAGGGGGTAATAATAGTCATATTTTGCACTTCTAATAGGGCCTTTTATCTCTAGACCTCCAAGAGCCTGTCTGAGTCATGTAAAGGGGGGGAGAGGGGGAGCCAGGTCAGAAGTCAGGAACCGAGGGCTCTGTTTGACATTCAGGAAGGCTTTCTCATTTCAAAGTGAAGGTAGGGTATCTCTGGTGCATTTAAATACCAGGAATTTATGCTGCTTAGAAAAGGAAAGTCGAGCAATGCCTCCTGAGCCGAAGTCCACATTCTTGGGTTACTATGGAAAACATGTTTTTCTCAAGTTGTTTTCCTGTGAAAACAACAACAGAGCTTTAAATACTCTGCTTCCTCTGAACCCGTGGACAGTATTGTTATCCACAGAGCCCTAGACAAGTTGAGAAAGCGTGTTTTACATCCTCTTTCGTGTATCAAGGTGTAATTATCAGCACATCCTTGTATTTATTCCTATGAGGCTGGAATAAATCCTGCTGCTGATGGAGATCAGCCCTGTGAACCTGGTCTCATTCATTCGTTATCTCTGGCAGTGGAGGGAGCAGAAGAAAACGACTCCGAACATGTGTACACACAAACAGCCTTCAATCTACAAGATACGGCTGTCCTCCTTGTCCCACATTCAACCTGCGTCTTCAGTTTCCCACATGAACGCCACATCTATTGAAATCTGGGAACATTACACTGTCCTTCATTCTTGGCAAGGTTTAGTAACTTCTCAACCAGAAGACAGACACCCTGAGTATTGAGAAAACATAGGTTTGAGAATAAAGGAGAGCAGCTTTACCTGGTGCGTTACAATTTCCTTGGGGCTTGGTAGGAAGAATGCTTTTATAATACACCATTCTTTGACTGTGTGACTTTGGGCAAGCTAATTAACCTCTCTGAGCATCAATTTCTTTACTGTAGTAATTCCTACCTCAGAAAAGATGGCTAAAAGATTAGATAAACTCACGAATGTAAAAGCATTGAGCACAGCACTTGTCATTAGTTATTCAATATCTATTGGTCATTTAAAAATAGACACACGCACATGCAATCATACGTACCTGACAGAGAGAGAGATAGATGATAGATAGATGATAGATAGATGCAGATTTCTATTGAGCTCTTTTGAGCCTCAGAGATTTAAATAAATTGGTTCAAATCCTCAAATTTTGAACCCATTGGTCCTCCTTACAATTCTTACAAGTTCTTACTTCCTTTTGATTTTTTTGAATTCTTTCAAATCCAAGAGTCTCAGGTTAATTTAATACCCAGCTAGCTACTGTATAGGAAAATGGCTCCTTAGCCATTTTTACACATGAAAAAATCCCATCCTCTCTCACAAATTGTGTGAATCTGGTAAATTGAACAGAGATTTACATTTGAGAAGAGAGAAGATCTTGCTCCTCTCAGCTTTCTGTCATTCTCTTGGCTCCCACAATGCCCACTATCTTCCAAAAGTGCCATCTTACAATATGGAACTCACACACCCAAGCAACCCATCCCTGGGAGACATAGCTCTGTCCTTCCCCACCCTCTTCAACCTCTTTCCAGGTGGACAACAGCTCGACCTGACCAACTAGATTGTCCCAGCCTCCCTGGGATTTGAGGCAATATGATTTCTTCCCCCTTATTACTTTATGATTATTAATTCACTATAAAAGTTAGCAGTCAACATTCTCACAGATAATGTCATTTCCTTTATTCTATGGAATAGTCTATTTTTCTATACGTATATGTAAGAGCATATAGATAAAGTACACACAGTAATGTTACCTATTTCATACCCTAAGAGGCATTTCTACATCATAATTCTTTTAAGGATTACCTAGTTTTCGTGCACTCTCTCTCTCTCTCTTTTTCCTTTTTTTAGAATTTTAATGCTTGTATAGTTTTTCTGTTCATTGCAGTCATCCTTGTTTGACTTTTATTTTTTTCACCCAGAAAGCCATCTTCCCCTGGTGGTCTTGCATCATCTGTAGGTATGACTGATGATGCACTGCCCTCTGGGTATTGACTGGGTTGTACAGGGCTCTGTGCCCCTGCACTAACTGCGCCCAGATTCTTGGGGGTTTGGAGTTACTGTGTCTGGTCATTGGGTTGTTTTTTTTCCTATTCTTTTGGCTCCTTGTCTTTTTTGCTGTCATCAATGTACACTGTCTCCAGCACTAATCCTTTCCCTTTTGCAGCTCCCAGTGTACTGACTGCTGAAAACAAGGCACACATGAAAGGTGATTTTCAAGTCAAAGCCACTGGCATAGAATCCCTCCCGACTTTCGTATGAGTTGAGCGTGGGAGCTCTGACATATAGATTCTTTTCTAGATATGCTACGTGGCTCAGTCCTCTGTTTGCTGCGTTCTCTTGGTTCTTGAATGGGTTTTAGATCATTTAAATCCTAGGAAAAGTGTTGCTGTATGATTTTCCCATTGATCTCATTTTAGAACTCCAGATCAATGATACATCAGGGCTGAGGTCCAGTGGGTTCTCATGGACACCTTCCAGGGAGCACCTGCTCTGACTGGTCGGGGCCTTGGCCCTGGGATACACCACTCTAAGACTTAAGGGAGGTTACCTATAATGAAAACCTTAAATCAAACTATTTCCTATGAAGGCAAAAATAATCACTTCACAAAAGGGAATCAATACGGCCAGATAATTTAAGGTGATTGAATTATATTCTTATTATCATGCTATCATAGTCTAAGAAAAAGTTTTCCTTTCTCCATCCCGTCCCTTCTTTGTCTATCCTTCTTTCCTCTCTTCCTTTTACTCCTTTTTTCTTTGTATACAAATCAGTGATTCTCATTTTTACTGATGGCAGGAAAAAAGTGGGTACCAAAATGCTTTGCAGTTAAGCTGAGACAATCAAACTATGAATAAAGGCCAGCAGCAAGAAACTTTTCCCTTTCTAACTTGGAGGTAACTGGTAATTAAAAAAGAAAGAAGGACAACAAAAAAACAACCTTAATATCTTGCAGGATTTTCACAGTATGAACATGTTTCTACTGAGTTTTACGTTAACACTTGAAAATTAAACCCTTCCTATAGTTCATGAAACATTTATGATTCCTCTCTCGCAGTGTGTGTGATTCTAGGGCAAGGATGAGAGCAAAAGGATATGCACATGACTCCCATTCAGATATTCTCTGGTATTGAGCATGGTGTAGGAGAGGTGGCCAGATGAAGCACACTGCGTCCATGCTGGGTGTGTGTCATTCTGGAAAGATCCTTCCTCGCAAGCCATACGTGTATGCTCTGTACGCTTCTCTCTCAGGCACGGTGCCATAGCGATATAGGTAATACCTGGGCTGCCCACGTTAAAATTCTGACCTTAGGCAAGTTACTTAACCTCCCTGTGCCTCAATTTGTTTCTCTCTTAACAGTATAAAGTGATAGTGTTTCCCTCACAGGGTTGTTTTAAAGTTAATAGAATTAATCCATATAAAAAATCGTAGCACAAAGCCTGAAACACAGTCGCACTACGTCAGTGTTTGTTACTATTGTGTTCAGAATGTGGAGCGGCGCCCACCAGAACGAGACACTGTAGCTGTCGTGCGGAACTTTAATAAGAGTTTCGGTTGTAGAGTCTCATGCGGATCGTAGCATTTGCCCTCTCACATCCTGGCCATGTGAACTTGGACAAACCGTTAGTCCTCGAAGCTTCAGTTTCTTACCTGTAGAAAGGGGTTAATTGTGTTATCTTCCTCCTAGCGCTGCTGTGAGGATGAAATGCAGGTGAAGAACCCACAAGAGGCCCGGCACATGGAAAGCGCTCCATAAATGTTAGCCGTGGAGGTGAGCAGGAAGTCAGTGACGTGATAACCGGTCTACTGAGAATTTTAAAAGGCAGTTTCCATATCTTCTTTTGGGAAGTGAGGGAACCGGCCAGAGCAGTTCTTTGGGGAGTGAGGGACACAGTTTACACAGTTCTTTCTGTCAGTCAGGGGCAGAGAGAAAAGCAACTGAGAGCAAAAGAAGACTTGTGGAGAGCAGGGAGATTGCCAAATCTTGCAGGTAATTGACTTCAGGCACCTCCAGAGGGAAAGTCCTGAGCTTTACCTTGTGGCCCCTGATCAGCAGGAAAGCCTCTAGGCCAGAGGGATAAATAAATAGCCCAAGTTCAAGACTCAGGACGCAGCAGAGACCCTAGAAGAAACTAGGATTCTATTTTCTGGGTTTTTCTTCAGTTCTCAAACAATTTCCCTGAAAGAGGGCCAGGGTGGCTGGCTGGGATGGTCTGCTTTCGGCATCTGTGGTCATCTGCAGTTCTCCTAAGTGCCTGGGTGGAATGGGAAGACATTCCCAACAGACAGTTGTAAGTTTCATAAGAATTTGAAGGTCTGTATCAAGTAGTTACGCGTTCTTCTGCCCAGTATTGACTGTGAAGATCTGCTGGCAGAACAAGTGCCCCTGGAGGGCAGAGACCCTGCCTTGCTCATCTGTGCCTCCTGCCAGTACTGCGTGCCTAGTACGGAGCCAGGCGCACAAGTTGTCCATGCAGCAGGGACGAAGCTCCCTCCGCAGCCTGAGCCCAATCTCTCTCTAACTCTCACCCCTCTTCTGGGTGTAGCCCTTTAGACCACATAAATCTTCTACCAGTTTTCCTGTTTTTCTCTTATCCGCTGAAAATTGCCGAACTTATCACCCACCCTCATTTCTTCCCAAGTATCACCCTGTTCTTGGCCCATGTGGTTTCCGATACACCGTAATTTTTAATTCCCCTTCCCTCTCATTCAAGTTCTTCAACACTCTTTTCAAAATGCTGCCCACGGCATTGAACTCATTCCCCCTCCTCTGGCCTGCTGCCCTTCTGCCTTCTTGTCGCATTGTCAATTGAACTACCCGTCATTTACACGGCCAGTGCAGGCCCCTTCCCTGTTCCTCCTCCATTGTCTCCGCCATCCACCTCCCGTCAGGCACTAAGTTCTATTGATTGCTCCAACTAAATATTGAACAACTACAGTAGGTATTCAGACAGTATATGGTGAAGGAATATAAATGAATAAAATTCATCACTTTATATTCATTCCTGCTACCTCTGACTTGAGCAAGGGTGCTGTTTTGCTTTGCTTTTATTTTTAAATATTTCAAATGTACAGAAAAGTTGAAAGAAATTGTGATGAACACCAGTATCGCTTCCCCTAGATTCATCGACTGTTAACATTTTGCCTCAAATGTTTCCTCTCCCCCGCACACACACACACACACACACACACACACACACACAAGTAAGCTGCAGGTATTGTGGCACATCATCTTTAAATACTGCAGCACATACCTTCTAAGAACTATGAAATTCTCCACAAATTATTTCCCACAAATACTTTTAGCGTGAGGGCCAGTACGCTGGGGTTTATGGGTGAGCTTTAGGGCAGGCCATGAAACCTGTGAAATCCTATGTAAAATTTTGAATATATGAGCAATTTTCCAGGCAGGAACTTCACAGCTTTCATCAGAGGCTCAAACCTCCAAGTTAATGTGGGCCCTGCCTCTGGTGTCTCCCTTCTTAACCCAAGTTGGGTAGCAGTATAGTCAGCGGTGGGTTTTCCGCTCTCTCAGAGTGATAATTCAGATGTTACCTAAAATGTACGCAGTGGCTTCCTAATGGCTGCATGAGATAATTGTTTCTTAGCATGATACTGAGAACCTTTGTGATTATGTTTCCAAGTACATTTCCGGTCTTTTCTTTCACAGCGCCCCTCCTTCCAAGGGAACTGGCCTCCAATCCCTACCTGGGCCATGCTCTAAGCTTCCCCTCTCTCCACTCCCACTTCTTACCCTAGTCCCCTTTTGGCAAACTTCTACTTTTCTTTTAAGATCCAACTCAGTTGCCACTGCCTCTGGGAAGCATGTCCCAATGCTCTCCCCAGTTGCTTCTGCCTGTAATTTGTACATTCCCCTATTGTATTATTTATCACATTTACTATAGCTGTTTGTTTGCATACTTCATCCTCTGTGATATTGTGAAGCTCTCGACATATGAATAAATGGTTATATGATGAAAGGGTCGTGTAGCCCTTGCTAATCGCCTGCACTCCCGACTCTCCTGCCTGCTCTGTTCTCTGAGGCACGTTTGTACTCTGACTCCAGTGGGTTCTCATGGTCTCAGACACAGGTTTTGCCTTCACCAAAGGCTTCTGTGTCTCTCCCCATGTGATGCTCTCAGCTCCTCTAATTTTGGCAGATTACTTTGTATCCACATCTCTACTGTCCCTTGGCTGTCCAAATTCAACCCCTTGAAAAGACAGCCCTACATCCATACATAGGTTCCACAATATTTAGAGGGGCAGAGACACCAGGAAATGGGTGTTTGTCCAGGTTCTGGGACACCAGGAAAAGCATGAAATGCAACCAGTTCCAAGGCCTTGTGAAAAAGCACTAAGTCATATTGTAGGGCTGCTGCTACTCGGAATAGAATGCAATGCTATGGCAGCTGAACTGTAAACACTGGCATTGGAGAGGTAACAAGTACCCTGGCAACGTCCCTGCACAAGCTTGAGGCTGTTTTCTTTGATTTTTCCAGGGTGACTCCATTGTGCCTTTCCAACATCGGTACTAAGACTTCTAATCTGGAAATCAGATCCTGACTTGCAAGGATGGCAAGCAGCTGGCCTTTTGGCTGGAGTCCAGACCTGCAGCACAGGTAAGAGACCTGCATTGTATTACTCAAGCCGAGTATGGTCAAGTGTAATACAGCAATGGGTCGGAGTGAGAGGGGTGGCCATTCTATGGTGAGACTCTATTTGCGTGCAGGAGGGATTGCCAAAGAGGATTCTCAGGAGGGGTTGGGGATTGGGAGGAGAGGGTTTGGGACATCCGACTGAGCCTTCAGCTTCCCCAGAGGGTAGCCCCCCAACAGCCATGGGCCTGTGCTGAGAAGCTCAAAGGCTGCTAAGCTGCCTGCTAATGTCAAGGCTGACCTCAGCCGGCAGCGCCCTCCTCCTTCAGCTTCCCTGGTGGGTTGGCCCCTGTGGGATGTTAGCCCATCTGCTTTCAGAAATGTGACTGCCCCAGCCTGCTTTCCCTATGGCTGTCTTCCTCTCCCCCAGCAGGAGCGCCTGGGCCCTGGTGAGTGATGTTTCTGAACGGATTCAATCCCCGGTGCTCCAATCGTAATGCATTACTAGGCAGGGCGCGTCAGCCCGGCGATTTGGCTTCAACAATAAATCTCCTTGCTTTCATGAGTTTAAATCAGACTTTAAAACATCGCCCTTAATGTTCTTTTAATGCAGTTTTCTTCTGAATGAGTTCCCTTTAGGTCCAGTGCTTGTCATTAATATACTGTCTTGGCAAATGAAGGAGGGCTTCTTCGAGGAAAACCTTGCCAGTTTAGGAAACCAGTTGAATTGCCTTGGTGATGCCAGGAGCCTCTTTTGCATTTTACAAGGACACTTGAGAAAACAAAACTCTCTGACTGTAAATTTAATTTTCTCTTGACAGCCTTGGTGTCTCTGCAGCCCCAGAAGTTATCCATTACTTCTTTCTTCTGTAATTAAAAATCAAGGGGGGGAATGTACAGGATTAACAAGTTCTAATTTTCATTGATGAGCTCTAAGAGCTTATCAATAATGGGATCAGAAAAGCCGCTTCACCTAAGCTCTATTTTTCCAGGGCGTCTGATTTTGATGGAGAATCTTGCTTAGGATGGAAAATGCTGGCTTTCTAAGGAATCCCACTGCTAAAGTCAGGAAGGAGGGGTGGGGGAGGCCAAGTGAGAGTCTAGCTGGAGTGAGCAGTGTCCTGGGCTTGCAACTTTCACAGACTCAGCATCCAGGCTTGGGGAAGCTGATTACAGGGAAAGATTAAACAGCCTGTCTTTCCCACACATGTTCCTTCTCTATGGATGGCTTCTGCAGGAAAGGAGCTTGCACATATCTGCTTAGGGAGAAGAAAGATATTTCCAATTAGAAGAATATTGGTGGTAATTCCTTTTGAGTTATACATTTGTAGATGTAAATACTTTATCAGGGGCTGGGGCATCCATTCTGTTTATCACCCACAGGGAAGTAGCTGAGCATGGATTTCTCTAAGAGACCCCGAGCTGATCGATAGAATATGGGCTGTGTCATTTCAAAAGCGGTGACACAGGCTCCCAGTGAATGTGACAGGCATGTGACAGGAATGAGCTGTCTAATTGATATGCACAGGTTCCACAAAACTCCCAAATAATCAGGTGCAGAAATGATTCAGCTAGGATTTTTATTTTATTTTATTTTTTATTTTTGTAAGATAGGGCAAAGAAAGCATCGCTACCAGGAAGCAGGAGCCCTAGTACCTGGTTTTGAGGTTCTTCTGTAGAAGAACAGAAGCCTCTCCAATGTTCCACAGGGCTCAGGCTTATGAGTTTCAGGCCGAAGTTGGATGATTTGGTTCCATAGCTTTCTTGCTTAGAGCTGGAAAGTTCAGGGCATCTCTTGAGACCAAAAAATGCACAGGATAGCAGAAAAGGCCAGCAGCTAGGGAGTCTATCAAAATGATACCAACTTAGCTCCTGCCACAAAGAACTTACACCACGAGTAGAGAGTCACAGACTACTGAGTTGCCCACTTCCGAAGGTCACCTCTTTGGGAGCTTCCTGCCAGCCTCCCTATAGCTTCCCTCCTTCCCCCAGTGAGAACAGGCTACACTGCAGCAAAGTCTGGGCGGAGGACGGCCTTATCTATAGGAAACTGGAGGCAGTAAAACCTATTAGAGGAGATATTATATGCATAAGGCAAGAGCATGGACTCCAGCCTAATGGTGGAGCTTAAAGAAAGGGGTCCACTCTTACCAGCTATGTGAGCTTGGACAAGTTACTTAAGCACACTGACCCTCCCTGTTCTTTTCTGCAAGATAAGATTATTTTAGTCCCATCTTATAGAGTTATTGTGAGGATTAAGTGAGACGATACATGTCGTGTGGAACAGTGTCCAGCACGTAGGAGGCACTCAACGTTAGCAGTTTACATAGTGTGCCATTTAAGCAGTGATCCTGCCAAAGAAGAATGACTGGCCTCTCAGAGCCTTCTCCAATGCTGTGCTTTTAAACAGCCAAGTGGCCAAACTCCCTGCTTTGAAAAGATGGGCTAGTTGTGGGGGCGGGGTATGTGGATGGACACTTTAATTTTAATAACTAGGCACTTCTTATGTATCAGAAAAAAATCAAGTCCATTATTCCCTGAACATTATTGATCAGATTGAAGATAAGGCTTTTAAAAAGTGAAATGCATATCTCTCAGAACCTGTGCTATATGCAACACGGGCCAAATCATAATGACACTGGAGCTGAATATTAAAGGATGAACGAGTGACAAGGGGGACACCTGGCAGGTAAGGCACTGTCTATACAAAGGCCCAGGAGATAATCCAGCGTAGTAGCGGGAAGAGAGATGAGGCTGGAGAGAGGGGCAGTCAGAGCACGGAGGGCCTTCCGTGCCATGTTAGCAAGTTTGAACTTTGTCCCAGAGGTGATGGGAAATGTTGGTGGATGGGGCTGAAAGGGATGAGAAACAGGGAGCTGGTGAGGACACTCGTGCCAATTAAGAAATGATGAGGATGTAAACAGGAGCAGTGGTCCTGGAGAGAGAGAAGCAGGCAAAGGCATGAAATCTTCGAAAGGTAAAGGAACATGCCCAGGATTCTATGTGGGCATCCAAATAGATGCTGTGTCAACAACCAAGTCCGAGATGAAGGGGTTGGTGAGGGAGATGGTCCCTGAGTGACAGCAGGGAAAAGATCAACTCAGTTTGGGACTGTGGGCTTAGGTCCCTGTGAGAAGACCGTTAGCAGACAGATCGGCGCCGGAGTCGAACTTAAAGTCAGTGGGAGGGGAGTGTGTGGAGGCAAAGAGGTGCAGGCTACTCTTTCAAGAGGCTTGGGTGAGGTGGGGAGGAGAGTGGCGAAGGACAGCCCTGGCTCAAGCACTGAGATCCCTGAGCGTGCTTTACTGGCTGCAGATGAGGAGCCCGGAGAGGGGCAGTGAAAGTGCAGCAGCACCTTTGAGTCCTGGGCTGATCTCAGTGGTGTCCTGAAGGGGATTGCGCATGTCTTCATGCATTTGCGCGCGCTTGGATCTCTCCGCCTGTCCTTGTCTTCCAGCCCACCCTGGCCAGACTCCCACTCATTGGGTCCATCCTTCCTTTCTGCCTTCAGCAAATATTTGATGAGCGCCTATTATATGTTCTAGGGGCAAACAGGTAAATCAAAACAGACAACGATGGCATCTATTCTAGTCAACAAACCAAAAAGTAAAATATAAAGCACATAAGATGGTGATAGTGTTCTTGATAAAAATAAAGCAGGAAGATAGGGAGTGCCTTGTCGGGTGAGCAGTGAGGAGTAAGCAGGGAAGGCATCACTGAGCAGGCGATAGACATTAAGCAATTCTCTGAAGGAGGTGAAGGTGGGGATGGTGTAAATATCGGGGAACATGTTCTCAGTAGAGGAAGCAGCGGAGCAAGTGCCCTGAGTTAGGAGAGGACCACCCTGTTTAAGGAAAGCACTGCAGCCTCACCCTGGACATTTTTGCGGCACATTGGGCACTTAGCCTTAATTATAACACGGTTATAAATGAGCTATCGTTTCATTTCATCTTTCTCCCCTTCGGCTCCTAGTCCTTCTTGCCATCAAGCTCATTGCTGTCCCAACTCATGGGTCCCACTTCCTTCCAAACTCATGGGGAGCACTTAGGACGTGTGATAGTCGTCTGACTTTTGGTACTGACTCTCCCATATTGCTAACTGGCTTTTCAGTCTGGGAGCCAGGACCTAGGAGTAGTGAGGGAGACCAGGAGGGGCAAGACCAGGATCAGAAGTTTCAGCTGAATCCTAGGAGATGGAAAACCCAAATTCCAGTAGCAGGGGAAAGGGTAAGTGTTCCTCGTCCTGCATTTGGAGATGGTTCTGGAATTCTGGTTTTGTCCTGTGGGAGAAGCCAGACAAGGAATAGTTAGTGGTGGTTTTAAGATCAAATGTTCACAAAGACAATTCAGAACAGGTTGAGCAGCAGGGCATCTTAGGTACCCACGAAGACAACTTAGGGATAAGCTGAGGGGCCAGTGTGCTAGGGTGGGTCAGCAGCAGGTTTCTGGAAACTCAAGTTCAGTGTCAGGAGATACAGTTGCCAGAGCACCTGGGACTCAGACAGGACTTGGTTCCAGCTTAATTGGATCAGATCTCTCTCAGTGATGAGACAGAGAGTTATCGGCTTGAGAACCTTTGATCCCCTGCCCAGCAATAAGACTGGTTCTAGAATAAGACTGTTTCTAGAGTCCTGGCTGGGGCCACCCTTAATTGTGGGATTTAAATGGCTCCAGCTTTGAAATATGAGAGTGGCCACAACCCAGAACCAGCAATCCTTATAAACATATGAAAATGTAATTGTTGGCTCCAATTATTTGCCAGTTCCTGTAACCACAATCTTGCCATTGCAACCCATGGAGAATACTTCCAGACTATAGACTTTGGACTTGGCCATGTGACTCGCTTTGGCCAACAAGAAATGGGTAACTGTAATGGTGTGTCAGTTTTGAGCACAAGCCTTAAGAAGCCTTGCCATTTCCACGTGCCCTCTTCAGCTTCTGCCATCAGCAAGAGAAGAACAAACATTGGCTAGTCCATTGGTCCCAGAAGGAAAATGGAGACATGAGGAACAGAGCTGCCCCAGCCGCCACAGCCTGAAGCAGAGCTGCCAGTCACGGCCAGTCCAGACCACGCAGACCCCAGATGACCCCAGATGGCTGACACAGGAACAGCAATGAATAATTGTTGTTTTAAGATGTGAAGACAGAAACCAACAACTTTTGACCCAGTCTCCAGGCACCTAGCACACTGCTTTGCTCCCACAACCTCGGAACCAGCTTGCTAGTTTCATTTGAGGGGCTCACTGCCAATCAACTGGATATCTGGGTTCCCCATGACAAGGGGAAATCTAGACCCTCCCATGCAGGTGACCGGAAGTAAAACGCCATCAGGCGGTTCCCGGGACGCCAGGGGTAGTGACTGAGCTTGCTGTCCTGTGCCTGCCCATCGCGTAGTCACAGTAATCTGAAGAACACCGAAGGTCTCCAGTAGTTTGGGACTCACAAAAAATAATTCATTATGCATAATGGTGATGTTGGCAGTGCATGCCAAATGGTTAAATCTAATGTAGCATACAGTTTCATTAAGGCACAACAAAATTAATCTATCCCTTCCCACCAGGAGGTTTAAACAAAGCAATGGGGAAGGAGCTGCATGTAAAAAGCAGCAATTCATTAATGAATGAAGACATGTAAAATAATTAGCTTATAACAAGAGATTAGAGAACAAATTAACCCTTCTGTTTACTTTGCACAGAATGCAAAGGAGAACTTTGGCAAATGTTAAGTTATTATGGAATTGTCAGCTCAAAAGATTAACCTGGTGGCCTCCCATGAAAGGACTGACCTGTGTCAGTCCCAGTCTAATAACTTCGCTTTGTGATAGTTAAAACCATATCTGCGAGGAATTTCTGTTTGGTCCCAGAGGCAATGAAATAAAGCAGGTACAGCCATGGAGCTGCAAATGAAACAGTTAATTAAAAAAAAAAAAAAGTAGGAGTTTGATGTTGACATGCTGTATGCTAACTTGGGTAATTAATAATATTGAAACGAAGGGGCTAATCTAAATCAATGGTGGGTTGAAGCTTTCCTCTGCCTGGTTAGTAATGATAAGCCAAGGGGGACAATTGAGCTTCTTTCTTAATAACTCTAAGTCCTCATCTGAATGGGGAAATGGTGGGAACAAGAATCCATCCACCTGATCAGATGAAATGTACTTAAGACAAAACAGAAAGCAATGGGATGTGCACATCTGGGCAGGTGCCCTCCTGGCTTTGGAACTTGACCCTGATTTCTTGCATCTGGGTTTTCTAACTGAAAAGACTTCAGCAGAGACTTGCAGGATGGTGATTCCCTCGGGTCCAAACTCTTCCTGGTATCGTTGGAAGAAGTCTAGACTCTTAACAGATTTATACTGTAAATCTAAACATCCTGTCACTGAGGTTGGGGACATGCCGAGAGTTGGGAAGTGAATGACATGGTAAGAGTACACACCCATCCTTTGATGGAGAGAGTCAGCTGGAAACACCAGGGCTAAGGGATGGTGGCAGTGAAGAGTGAACGGCCAGCAGTAAATGGCCCAGCTGGCTGACACAAGCGATCTTCTTGATGGAGATGGGAAACAGTGCCTCTTTAGAACCTGTCCACAGTGGCAGCCCCACAAACGGCAGTTTGGCCTGGGCCAGGTTCCCCTGATATCCCCACATGCCATGCTCGAAGCCATAGATGTTCTTGTGTGTCACTCACTGGTGACATCATCTCTTTACAGCTTGCCTTATGCTGATGAAAAACAGTGGCCACTGATTCATTCTACAGGCTGAACTGAGCATCAGAAGCTTGTGTGAGAGCCGGAGAATCAAAGTGAACAGTTCTTTAGCACCTTGTGTGTGATTGGTGCTTTTCCAACATTATCTTGTTTCATCTTCCAATGTCAAAAGTATTATCGTGTTCCATTTTACAGATCAGTAAACTGGAGCTGAGACACATTAAGGAATTAGCCTGAAATCGTTTTAAAGATGACGGTGACTTCTAAAGTTTTTACAGATACACAACTCATCTTCTGAGGTAACTCCCCAACGGTTTGGAGAGCAGAGCAGTGAGAGTGAGGACAGATCCGACATCAAGTGCCTCAAAGGCAGTTGCAGTTGCCTCTTGAAGCTGTTTGTCCAGGGTTGAGTCTGGAGTACGTGATTTTATGGCGTTTCCCCCTCCCTCCCCCACCTTGGGGCTGTTACCAGGAGTGTTACCAGAGTAAGGTGGGAAGAGTAAGGTGAGAACATGGTTAGACAAACTCACAGGGCTGCTGGAACAAATCTTCGTGGCCTGATTTCCTGAAGAGGCCCAGGTGAACAGCAAGCGTCGTTTCCAAGTTAAAAGAAGGGCAGTTGCTTTAATACCAGTATCTTTTCCTCTTGGGGTTCTTGGCGCTCAGTCCTCTTCTCCAGCTTCTACAGGAGCTACCTTTCCATTCATTCATCTGTCCGTTCATTTAGTGCTTACCTGGAAGCCTACCACGTGCCAGACACTGCAGAGCACTTCTCTCATGGTGTCCTTTTGGTCCCAATGACCTGTGAGGAGAGCACGCTTTTATCCCTGGTTTACAGATGAGCCAACTGAGGCACCGAGAAGCTGAACAACTGATTTCCCCACGTATCCCAGCTCAGAGCTCTCCTGCCCCTTCACTACACAGACTGTCTTCCCTGCTCCATATTTGCAGCCATCATTTTTGCTAGAGATTTGCCCTTATTATCCCTAGGAGAGAAGGCATTTCCGCCGTTATCCATATATTCAAATTGAGGTCCTAGGGTCATTCTGGAATAAATGAGAGCTTAGAACCCCCTTAGACACCAGTAACCTTTATTAATCTTTCTAATCTACTTTGCTTGCTGAGACACACTGCAATTTCCAATGCTAACTAGAACAGTCCCCCCTGAGAGCAGTTGTGTCCTTGATGGTACTTCAAACAAAGAAAACAAATTGTAAAACTTTGCAGATCTGTGAATAGATGGTGTCCAGAGCCTAGCATAGTGTCTTGTGCATATTAAGTGTTTAATGCCCATTTGATTTGAATGAATGGGTGAATGGTTGAACCAATGAGTGACACTGAAGTCCCTGAGGCTTCTCTGATCTTCTGCGGTCATTGCTATTGATACGGACTAGTGTGAGAGGTGGATATACAGCAGGTTGGGCCTGTCATCACTGCCCTACTCTAAAAATAACGAACAGTGGGGTGTAAAGTAGACGGTGCTTTGTGGAAATGCTTCTTTATATTCGTGCTGAGTGTTTCTCTGAGATTCCCCACGAAGGCTGGTGGAATTTGTGTTTGGGATTACCTGACATGCATTAAAAGCAATTGACTTCAGAGCAAATACTAAGGAGTCAGTTTATTCATTGTCATTGATTTAATGGGGATCAAAAGGAAAATGGGGTGTGAATCTACCACTTTTTAAAGAAATTTTGTTTTATTTATTGAAAGTGGAGAAATCTTCATCCTATGACCCACTTCTTAACTAATGAAATTAAGTAAAGGTGGGAGAAATTATGCAGCTAGTGATTTGCAAGTGTTTAGACTCTCGAGGAAATATGATGTGTATGGAGTTTTTCACTTCAAAAAATACATATAACTAACTAACAGTGGACCCTTTGTGCCTAAATTATGGGGAGGGGATTAAGACCTCAAGTCAAATTTAAAGAGTTTTCTTTCCAGTTTTTTTCCCTGTGATCTGCCTCCTCTCCCCAGCCCCCACATCTTACTCTGGTCTGTTGGGTCTTAGGCAACTCGAACCGAAAGGAATGTGTAATGAGCCACATCCAGAAGGCAATTTTCATTTCCCTCCTAGTGGACTTGCACTCTAAGTCATGATGTCTTTTGGGCTATTTTGTTACTGGCTCTGCAGACATCTCTGCCTGTCCCTGCTCTGCAATGCTGCCTGCTTTTGATTCTTGCAGCAGCTTTGAACAGCACCCCAATAGAGTGTCATGAACATCTGAGAAATCCCCATACTTAACCGAGACACATCCTCACTTGTTAGTGGCTCTAGATCAAATCCCTCCAAACCACAACTTTTGGTAATTTTCAGCTTCAGTCAAAGCTCTAATCTGTATATAGGTTGAGTTCCAACTAGAAAAGTTTTCTCTTTATTCTTCAGGAAGGGAGAGTAGTCAGTTGCCTAAGACGCGTGACTGGAGAGGTGCCAGGAAGTACAAAGGGAGAAGACATGCTCTCCCACCACATCTGAAGTTCTTGCTTTGGGTTACCCATGTTAAGTTGCATATACCTTGAGTTGCTGACATATTATGTTCGGTGTTAAATAATTTTGTCATCCAATTTCCAACTACGATGCCTGAGTACATTTGAAAAAAGGAAAAAAATCTAAACTGGCTCTGAAAATAATCTCAGAAGATGAGTTTGAAAAGACTGTTGGAGTGATGAAAGCATCACATAAGTGGGGCCTCTAAAGTGACTATTTTAAAGAATAATACTTGATGTGAACGTTTTGATATGTTAAAAAAATTGACGTGAGTTTTTAGTGTCTTTGATGCAAATTTTTATGCTCAGAAAAGATTATTCAGGGTGTTACTTTTCAATATGACTACTTAATTTATTAAATGTATACTTTTAAAAACATTTGATTTTTAAGTTCAACTTTCAAATATCATTTTAGTGCAAAATCAAGCAAATTTTAACACTTGCTTTTAAGGGAGCCTTTGATTAATTTTTGGTCTGATCTATAAATTAATCAGTAAATTCCTTTAAACATTTTTAAACTGATTGTATAAATTTCATATATTCAATTTTCTTTTTAAGTACATCCTGTGTCCAAGTAGCAAACCCATTTTCTAAAAAGATTTCAGCTTAACGTCACAAATCTAATTTTAGATTGGAATTATAACACTGACCTAGTATTCTAATAGGCTAAATTCTGTTATTATAAGACACCCCAATATCAAATATGCACATATTACTCATAAGCACCCACATGTTAATATTATGAGATTGATTTTCTTTAAAGATACGTGTCCACTAAAGAAATAATTATATCATTCCAAACAATCAGAAGCAGTTTCTAGAACTATATTTTTGCTAAATTAGGTGACTTAGTGATTAAAGAGGCCACGGGCCTGGCCAGGAAATGGATTTGTGCCGATGACGCTGACGACACACATAAAGTCCCTCTCAAGTTTGTAGTTGCTTTGTCAATACTTGCCAAATGTTATCATCATATTAATCAACTTATATCTGAGACTGATTTTTAGAACCTCTAATTCCTACATTTTGTTTTACCACCTGCTTGGACTCAACTTCTCTCTTTATTGCTTCATTATATAATTTTGTCCAAACTCTTTGTGTTAGAGCCATAGTCAAAGAGGTATTTAAATGACATGCAAATGACCCTCATTGTTTTGTCTAATTCTGTGGTCTCTATCTTAACTAGGTCATGCCAATGACAAAAATGAGTCACAATATTTTATGGTTATGCCTGATGAATGCAGGTGAGTGTTGACCTTTCAACTATCACCCTAGGAAACGCTATACAAGTGACAGAGTTGTTCGTTCTCCCAATGCCACCCTCCAACACACACACTTGCTTGGCCCACATGAGACTTTTGCATCCTTACATTGTTGCTGAAAGAGCTAAGACAGTGTCTTTGATGTCCTCAAATGGAGTTCAGAAAGTATTTCCCATGTGAACGTTGCTAGGCAAATTGCTTAGTTCCCACGTGAACGTTGTTCAGTGTTCCACTAAGTTAGACACATGGTGACATCATGGTTTTGGACAATAGGCCTCTTCACAGCCTGCATTTCTTCATGTGCTGGTGGGGCAGACAGGGCCGTTCTCGGCAACTCAGGAAACGACTGAAATGTTTTCTAAATACTCTCCTTTTCCACAGGTTGTCCTCTGACTCCCCCCAAAAAGCCTCTGTCTGTGGTTACTTCCAATCTTATGAGAAAGAAGAGCCATTTGGCTACCAGCACTGGAATTTGGGCTGATGGTAGTCAGGGGGCAAGTGAGGGGGCAGGAGAAACCCTAAAAGGACGATGAGGTTAGAGAGTGTGCCGTCTTGGAGCAGAAGGAAGCTGCTCAGTAGACATGTTTGGTGTGCTGCTGGTTGTGAATTAAAGGAAGGGGATGGGAAAGACAGGGTTGTTCTGGCAAATTAGACGGGGTGAGAAAGTCAGTGCAGACAGTGCACAGTGAGATTCAAAATCACTTCCTCCTTGTCCCCGTGGCCTAGTCTTTGGATCAGTCTGATGTCCTTGACTTTCTCTCCCCTGAACTGGTTTCCTTCCAGGGAGCTCTTGTGTCCTTCCTGTGAATTGTCCTCAACAGGCCCTGCCCCACGGTCACCAAAGCTGCTCCAACAGGGATGAATGTACAGCTCATAAATAGCCCCTCGCTGGACGATCCCCCCAATGCCCCTTCTTGCTCCCTACCCAAAGATAAGCCAAGATGCTGAGGGCTGTTTGGAGAGCTGATGATTCCCCATCATCATTCCTGGAGGCATTCAAACAACCCCCTAATGATTCTGAGTGAGGATCAAACAGAGATAATTCAGCTGCAGAAATGGGAGTTTATGACTTTGGTAGGTAGGCCATTCTTATGCTTGGAGCCCACATCCCATCAGATCAAAAATATTCAAAGATTCCCACATTACACACTAACGATACTATTTTTGCTGTAGAAAAATGGAAAGGTTTTTTTCATAATTTTGTTTTGAAATTATTTGATTTAAAAAGTAATATTTACAATCTATCATCACTTTTTCCATATCTAATTATTCCAATGCCCAGTAGGGCCCTCTTCGCACTGATTCGTAATGACACCTTTGTCAAATCTCAGGTTCACGTATATGCAAGAGTCTATTTTCCCTCTGTATCATTTGTCTGTGGGAACACCACTGCCCCTCCTGCCACCCATAGCTTTTCTTCTGTAAAATTGTCTTCATTATTCTGGGTTATTTATTATTCCATATGATCTTTAGGATCAGCTTCCTAATCACCACCAAAAACTCTTTTTGTATTTCAATCAAAATGACACTTAATATACGGATTAATTGGGAGAGGATTGACATCTTTTCTATCCTTCAATAAGATTTTATAATTATCTCTACAAAAATCTTGCATATCTTTTGTTAGACTTGTTCCAATGGCTTGTTGCATTTTAAGTTGACATCTATTTAAATTTACATTTTCTAATTTTTTGTTACAGATGTATAGGAATGCTATTGATTTGGGTATACTGATCTTGCCGAGCAGGTATTAACTTAATAGTTTACATGGTAGACATTACAGGTCTCACCGAGCATACAATAAAAACATTTACACTTCCCAGGTACCCTGCAGTTTGGGGACATGTGACTGGTTATTACCAAAGAAATAGGAGTAGAAGTGATGTGGATCACTTCCAGGCTGAGGCAGTGAAAAGCATGTTTTTTTTCACCTCTCTCTTCTCCTGCTGAAACAGCTAGCACTGAGATGCAGCCTGGGTTGATGAATCATTACATGGTAGAGAGTCACTCAAAACCTCAACAGACTACATGAGAAAGAAAGAAGAAAGGAGCTGCTGCTGTGTTAAGTCACTGATGTTTCAGGATTCCTAGTTACCACAGCATAACCCAGCTTCTATTGACTAATACAAGTTGTCTGTAGATTCCTGTAGATATTTTTTCTCCCTTTTTTTTTGTTTGTTTTTTGCTTTTTTCTGTTTGTTTGTTTTTTAGGAGGGCGCAGCTCACAGTGACCCATGCAGGGATTGAACTGGCAGCCTTGGTGTTATTAGTACCACGCTCTAACCAACTGAGCTAACCGGTCAACCCAGGATTTTTTTTTTTTTTTTTTTTAATGTGGACCATATAGCAGCTGTTTCTTCCTTTCTAATTCTTAGGTAATTAAATTTTCATGAATACCAAAGTTAACAATTAATGAAGTAGACACAATGTTACATTTTGTAGATCTTTAATTAAACATTTATTAATTTTGATTTGCAGTTTTTCTTGGTGTTCTTTCGGGTCTCAGACATCTGCTAGGCCCTTAAAAAGCTGATTGGCCCCAGGCCCTGTGATAAGAGAACCAAAGGGTTAATGAGGTCCTGGTTAGGCTGGTGAACACTTTGAGAACTTACCGGTCTAGGAGCCTGCAGTTCCAGAAAGAACTAATGTAACAGGCACAGACTGAGGGAAGACAGCTAGGCTTAGACCAAAAGAAACAATAGCCCCCTGGGTATCCTGGCCAATGGGTACTGGAAAGTCCCCCTTCTATCCAGGTCATCATTTCTCTTAGGTGGAGAATCAGTTAGCTTTCATTCTCCTTCTCTTATTTCTAGAATTTGGCAAAGACTGAATATCTTATTATTACCATTTTGACACTGTAGGTATGTTCTAGTTCAAAAAGGTCCAAAATAATAAAACCTGACCTTATCAAGGAATATATGAATTGGAGGATGGTAATTTGCTTTACAAAGGGTTCCCTGCTCCACAAAATGAATTCAACTTTGGTGTCCCTAAAATAGCTAGTTCCCTTGGTGCATGTTAAATATAATTCAATTTACAAAAATTCGATTTGCATATAACCTTTTCAGTAGCACATCCATTGTGCAAAGCAATATACCCTTGGAATTGGCTGCAAATTGCCAGGGGACCACCCTTGCTCATATTGTTCCTAGATGTGCAATTTTTTCTTAATTTCCATGAGATAAAGGAATGGAGTAGCTAAAGTTCCAGTTGTTTATCTGGTCCCACTGACCATGCTAAGAAAGGACCTTTGTCAGTTGTTTGGGGGCATCCTGTACTATGTATGGATTAATGTTGTGTCCTTAGAACAGGAAATGACGAAAGGTTAGGAGAAATGAACGTGGATTACGTGGCTGGGTTCGTGATGACTGTCTTGCTGTGTTGAAGAAGCTCTCTTTATTTTGGTAGCTTGACAGGCATCAGGAGAAAGTGAAGTGAAGCAAGGGACAACTTACCATCATGGTTTGGACGTGATTTTTTCCCCACGAGGCAGTTGGAACTGAAGGAGCATCTTCCAAGGGAAATTTCCAGAAGTAAATATGGTGACCTGAACCATGTGGTTAAGGAGAGTCATGGCTGACCCAGCCAGCTAGGTTGGCCTGACCCCACGACTTCTCTGTGTAGTGTGTTCTGGCCACAGGAGTGTAACCAAGGTACTTAGCAAGGCAAGCATGGCATTTCCTCATGTGTTACATAAAAAGCAAAAGTGGCATCTTTTTACAGCAAACTGAGTTAAAGTGGATTATTGCCGATGATGCCAAGTTGCATCTAAAATCCTTTCAACCTGAATATTAAAAACCCCGCTTGGCATATCACACTTTCTTTTCAGAACTGATACCTTCCTCACACATTCCCACTGCCCCCCCTTTCCCCTGTCTGATGCCAGGGCCCCTCTCTTCTGATTAGGACGTTCCCTCCGGGATTTCATACGGGCAGCTAGCAGCTCTCCCTCCCTAGGCTAGCCTGCAGGGTGTGTCAGACATGTGGCAAGCTTCAGATCCTTCCCTGCTGGATACACTAGGCTCCTGCACCAGCTTTGGGGAGGGGGCAGTGAAAGGAGCTAAAGGAAGCCTATCTAGACCCAGTTTTTTGTTTTGTGTTGTTGCTGGAGGGAACAACTCCTTATTCCCCAGTGCAGCTGAGCAGTCTCTCACACTGCAAGTTCAATTCCCAGAGGGCAAGGCTTGGCTCCTTCCAGTTCTGAGGCAGGTGTGCTACATTGACTGCCATAAACTCCTGGGTGCAGAGCAGTGAACAACTAGAAAATGGAAATTTCTGCTAAACCAAATAAAACTACTGTACTATTTCTTAGAAACCCAAATTTGGGGTAGCTGATTATCTCAGCCCACGTCCAACAGAAAATTTATTATTTAACCAAAATTTATTTTTGCTGCCATGGGAGGCAGGGCTATGCCTCGGGAGCGCATGTTTCGCTCTGTAAGACTCCAGGGCGCACCATTCGCATAGCTTCCCGAGAGTCAGGCAGTTCACAGCATGCATGCTGTACCCTGTGGCACTGGCCCTAAGAAGGGTAGGCTGATGTATTTCTATCCAGGGGGCCTGAGTTCAGGGAAAGAGGACAGCCTCGGGTGCACACCAACCTGGGTTCGCATCGTTGCTTGGCCACTTGCACAGTCCTGGAAGTGAGCATAGCTTCTCCCCCAGGAGCCATGCATAGTAACATGCGACTCAGATGACAGTGAAGATTAAATAAGAGGAAGTGTCTGGCATGTTTTCCATCCTAAATGGGATGTTTTCTTCCTGCAAGTGCTGCTAGGAGATGGGTGTGTCCAACAGCCAGGCTGGACAGGTCACCACTTATCCCTTCTTCATCTGCTCGATCCCAGAGGCTGAGGGGAGAATGAGAAAGTGACAGACGACCAGGGCGCTGGCTAGTGGCCTCCACGGACTCTGTATGTATGTGGAGGCTAGATGTACTAAGCCCCGGGTACACCGAGGTGACCTTAGCCTCTTGGAAATGTTTCTATTTATGTTACAGCCAAGTCACTTCCCTGGTGAGGGAAGAAGATGGAGGAGAAACTTGGGCAGTAGGTGGGGTAGTGTGGGGAGCAAGATGGGGAAGGGCACATGTGTTCCTTCCGTTCTCAGGGAGAGAAATAGTGAAAATGGTTGAAAATGGGAGAATAAGATATGAGAATTTGAAATCGCTGTTTTTATATTTGCTTTTCTGTGCCTCTTTTCCTTTCTTTCTCTCTTTCTTTCTCTCTCTTCTTTCTCTCTCTTCTCTCTTTCTTTCTCTCTTTCTCTTCCTTCCTTCTTCCTCCTTCTTCCTTCCTTCCTTCCTTCCTTCCTTTCTTTCATTCATTGTGTCCAACAGCGCCTGTGAGCACTGAGGCCACGGGCTGCCTTTGAAGGTAGCATGGTCACAGCAGTGACCAGGTAACCAGCCCTCCCCAAGGTTTGGGAAGCTGGGAGGTCAGAGTCTGGCCCCTGGGTGGCTCCCCTTTCCCATTAGGGAATTTGAATCTCAAATCTTCTGGGTTAAGTCGGGCATTTTGTTTGACTGAAGAAGCACATTCCCTTCTATCCACCCAGACAAGTTGGCTATGAGAGACCTGTGGTTTGCAGAGGCCTCCTCCAGCACACTCACCCTGGGGAGAGATGGGGTGGAGGGGAACCAGGTGGAATCACCACCTTTGCCTGAGAGGAGGGAATAGATTCAGATGCTGCTCTCCCTTTTCTCTCCAGGTTCCCCGGAGAACCTGGAACCTAAGGTCCTAGCTATCAGATTCAGTGATCACACACAAGGACGGGCACCTTCCAGGGTCCAGGCCTCAGCCAAGCTTGGTGACATCATCATTCATCCCATTTTACTGGAGAAAGTCCAGGCTATCAGTCCTGACCATGGAACGTAAGATTCAGGGAACTTCAGAGGCTCCCCTAAAGCAGCTTCTCACCTTGTTCAACTCTCCTCCTCTTAGCTGCCCAGAATTGATTTTACTACCCTAGGTTCCATATATTCTAAGGACTTAACTGGCCCCCTGTCCCTCTGTCCAGAGACAGAGCAGAAATGGTGTGAGCTGTGGACCAAGGAGCACACGGTGAGCCTGTCCCAGAGCCGTGGTGACTCAGGCAGGGTCAAAAAACCCCAGACTCCCTGGGCCTGTTGAGAAGTTCAAGTCATATGTGGATGTGAAAGCATATTGTGAACCATAATACCCTGCCCAGATGAAGAGTATAATTATTCCCCTTGGGAGAGCATGGGTGCTGATATGAGGCTGACCTGGGTGTCATCCTACTATCTATGGTAGAGACATCTAACTAGCAGCCCTTGGAGTCCCAGGTATATTTTGTTTACACGGTGACTAAAAATATTTAAAATTGATTGCCAATATTATCAGGAAAAACTCATATTAGAGAAATGGATTTCTAGCTTCATTTCAAAAGTTAGAAGACCTGGCAGCCGTGCACACCTTGGGCTGCAGCATCTGCCCCAGCACACAGGCATGTGCTCACGAGTTCAACACAGTCTGCGTCACCCCCTCTGGTCTCGTACCCCCACTGTTCTGTCACCTTGCCTGCATAGCCCTGTGAGCATCTGAATTTGCAGCCTAGACTAGGAACTTCCCTGAGAAAGTTGCCTCTTATTTCCCGCTCTACTTGCACTACCTTCCCACCCCTTTTTCCATGGACAGGGGCTTTGCTTCTTCTGAAGCAAGTGAGGAGGGAAGTCCAGGACTAAGAAGAATGGCACAAAAGACCTCTCCATAAGGCACCAGCAAACGCTTGTTTACGGATGCCTGGTCTTCAACAGCTGTGCCAAGAGGACCAGATTAAGTTTTCACCAAGCAGCATCCACTCAAACATTAAGAGCAGGGTTCTGGTTAGCTATGGCTGTGTAATCAACCACCCCAAAGCTTAGTGGCTTAGAATAAGGTATTAACTTATCTGACAGTTCTGTGGGTGAACAAAGCTCAGTCGGACAGTATTCACTTAGAACATCTCATTCTGTCGCAGTCAGTTGGCAGCTAGGGTTGGCGGTGTCTGAAGGCTCAAGTGGACTGAAAGTCCAAGACAGCTCCTTCACAAGGCTGACAGTTGATGCTGGCCAGGGACTCAACTAGAGCTGTCTACTGGGGCACCTGTGTGCCCTCTCCATGTGGCGTGGGCTTCTGATGATGTGGCAGATGGATTCTAAGGGGAGTGTCCCAAGAGTGAGTGTTCCATGACACTCAGGAAGAAGATGCAAGGGTTCCGAAGTCACACACTGTCACTTCTGCCATATCTCCTTGGTCGAAAGCTAGTCACAGAAGCTGCTAGATTCAGGAAAACAGGGGTACACACAGCATGAACAATGGGAGGTGTGATTCACTGAGGGAGCCATCTTTGGAAACTAACCCGCACAGGCAGCACTGGTGCGGCCGGTCCTTATTTCGAATCTGCTTACACCCGTGTGGTTTATTTTCTTTTTTAGAACAACTCTTCATCTCCTCTCCCTTCAGCATTCCCCAAGGTAAGATATTAATGAGCTGGTGTTTGAACTCCCTGACAAAGTAATGCCTGTTCATAAAGCACACTGTTGTTATCAGCCTGCCTGATCACTCCCACCTGGAGTTCACAGACGACAGGAGGAGAGATGACACTGCATCTATCGCAACAACAAACAAAACTTCATTAAACCCATTGAAAGAACACAGACATTCAGATTTAGTGCAGATCAAATCCTATTACCAACAAATTGCATCAAATTGCCTCCAAAAATCTGTAGAACCAGATGTTTTCCAAGCCCTACTTCCTTTAGGCAAATACCCAATGTAAGCAACGTGAAGGACTACCAAAGAATTAGAACATCCCCTGAGATTTGTTAGGATGGGATTTGACCCATTTTCTTTCAGTCACAGGTTCAGGCATCTTAAAATCAGAAAGAACAAACTTGCAGGATTCATGAGTGTGAGCTGGCTGAGAAACGGATCTCATTTGAATTGTAGAAAACACATCTTTATGCTACTATCAGGCTCCCTTTCCAGCGCCCTGGGGGATGTCCCCTTGATTCTCTGGTCAGCATGTGGGGAGCATACAGTACGAGAGCATGTCTGGCAGCCAGGCACCCCATGCCAAATCCAGAACCTTCCCTAGGAAAGAGGGCGTACGCAGGTAAGGGCTTCGGGCCATGTCAACTTCTGGGGGAGCAGTGGAGATGTTGGCATCGAGCAGCATTTAGACTCTTGTAGTCTTCGCTTTTACTTTTTTCTGAATACGTACATTTCTTAATTTTTTTTGGAGGGGTGTGTGTGTGTGTGTGTATTTCTGCTTATAAGCCCTAAAGGGATGCTTCGGCATTAGGCCAGGTGTTCAGTCACACAGGAACACTCCTGATCCCACAGATGGCAGCCCCTCTCCCAAAGCACTTGGTCCCCAAAACTGTGGGGCCTGCCTTCCACTCACCGAGCACTCTTCTGACAACTCCCAGTTTTCATGTCAGGCAGTGTCTTTCCTTCCCCATTAAAAATTGCAACATCCCAGGCTTTCAGTTTTGCTCCACAAAGATCTCTGCCTCCCTTTGGACAGTGTACACAGGACCAAGGGCACAGTGTGTACACAGGCAGTCATGACCTGGTCGGAAGGCCCTCTGCCTTCTCACCGTGTTTCCAGAAATCTGACCTATGTAAACTGACCCCCCTGTACTCTTAGCCAGGGGCCATCTCTCCAAGCCATCTTCCTGTCCCTATGCCTTTCATCTACTAAAGAGTGCCATCTCGTATCCTCCTTAGTCCGCTGCCAAATTAACCTCACTCAAGCTCCCAGCAGCCACATGACTCCTTTGTTTTCTCTCATAGATGCCAGGTGTATTACCGATGTTTGATTTTCCTCTAATTTTGTCTTTCATGGAATGAGCATAGGCTGGGCATCTGCTGACGTGCTACAGGTTCTGCTGGTTCTGGGGTACAGAAGTGAGCAATACCATACAGGATGAGGCAGGGTGGGGACAGTCCTACCCGGACGGGGCATGGTCTTTCGTGTACGTTTATCTTGCCCATCCCAATAGATTAATCAGCACTTTAAAGACAAAATCAGGCCTTTGGTTTCCATTTGTATCTCTCTCTCCACACCAGTCAGCACACGGCTCTGCCCACAGTGGACACACAGTGGCCGGCAGGGCTGATGGGCCCGGCTACACTCTCAGGCCAGAGTTTCCCTCTACCTCCATGGTGATTCATGCTGGGGGTGAGGTAAGAAGTCGCTAAGAAGCTACCTGGGAAAAGTGGTCCTTAGGTCCCACAGTATGTTACACACAGAGGTTTCAACCAGTTTCAAAGTCCATGGAAAGGAATTTGTTTCTAGTAGCTTAAGTATACATTCTTCAAAAAATAAAAAAATAAAAAAATAAAGTTGATTTTTTTACAAGTGGGGCAGATTCACTATTGTCCGTATAGCCCTCCCCTCTTTCTCATTTGCATTAGAACATTCTTTTGTGGAGGTGTGTCAGCAATCCTGAGTGGCGGTGGGTAGGCTTCAGCCTGTGCTCTGCGTCTTGAGCCACACCAGTGATGTACCATTAGTCTTTGGCAGCTAGCTGTTGGTTATCATAGGTTAACTTTGCCAAAATTCTTGTTTTTTTAAATAAAAATCTGCGTATTTTCTTGGGCGTCTAACAGACTTATGAACACCATATTTATGTGTGTTGGGGAAAGAAAGGGTGGAGAATCATGCCTGTAAGAGACCTCTTGCCCACTGTATCTGCACAGCCTTGGAGAACAATTGCAGCGTGTTGCTGAAAGTGCCCAAATTCCTTCTGCAAGGAGGTGGCAGCCTGGCAGGTCTTTGTGGCACTTGCCAAAGGAATGTTTTTGCCTCTCCAAAGTGTGACAGAGACTCAGAGTGCTAGCCTCAGGGTGAGAGAGGAAGCTGGCTTCTTTAAATTGTCCGTGTATTGATCATGATGTATGCCAGGAATTGCCCCTTCTGCTTTATGTATTTTAATTACTTGCCTTTTTTCCCTGTCTTTGAGTCTCTGGGTGATTGGATCACCAAGGGTGCAACTTCAAATAATTCTAATAAAGAGATCAATCTGTTATGATGTTGGCGAGTTGGCCCTCTCTATTAGACTGTCTCCAAAATGAACATTGCTCTTAAGAGATACTGCTTGTGGAAGCAGAGCTCACATCTTCTCTGGGATTCTGGAGTGTGAGCGGGAATTGCTCCAGGATGCACACATTGAGCGAAGGAAAGCAGACGAGGGACCTGTAGGCTATGGTGTGTGTTTCTGTGCGTGTGCAGGCACGTGTGTGTGGCTTGCGTGTGTGCACCTCTCCCAGAGACTGGAACAATGAGGCTGCATGCCCTCCTTTATCTGGGGCACTGGGGGCACATTCCAGGATGGGAAGCATAATTCAAAACAGAGATCACCTGTTCTCCATGTCCAAAAGGAGCTGCTGTAGGTTTAGAACATTCCTCTGTCCCTTTAACCGTCTTTCTCTATCCCTGTGGGGATGCCATGTCTCTACTTTCGCTTAGAGTAGGAGCCAGTGGAGAAGAGCAGGCTTCAGCCCCCCTGGAAGCTCCAGGGGTTGCCACTTGAACTGACCTTCCCTCCACTTCCTGCCCACTGTCCACCTCTGTGGGGCTGAGTTTCACACATGAGGCAACTGCGAGTCCGGCGTTTCAAACAGAGCTTGGGTGAAGAAGCACGTCACTCAAAGGCGGCATCAGGCTAGAGAAAACTAAGTTAGCATCAGACCTCAGAACCAGAGGACACATTTCTTTTTAATTCCAATTTCACTCTGGGAAATTAAAAAAAAAAGAAAAGAAAACACAATTCCGAAACCTGACGAATTCTGAAAAACTGTTTATAAATAACAAGTTTGTTTCATACTTAAAACGGATAAATGTATAATATTTTTTCTGTAAAATGTTTGTATACATTATCTCTGTTACCTTTCAAGGCACATCATTTTATTTTCACTTGAGAGTTGAGGAGGCCTAGACTCAGAGGAGTTAAGTGACTTTCCCAAATTCACACAGCAGTTAAAGCAAAAGCCAGGATTTGAATCTCCCTCTTCTGACATCAACATCAGTTCTTCCCAAAACATTTTTTCTCTTTTTTCACATTCCAAGCCTATTTTCTCTTTTTATTTTACCACGCATCCCAACATCACTCCAATCTTATGAAAGCACCTTTTCCTCTTTTAGATGCCATTTCAGAGACTGATTTTCTTGGGTGGTTTTGGGGGACTTCATCTTATTACAAAATGGTTCCAGTACACATGTGCATACACAAGTGGCCTCGGTCTGAGTATTTTGATTGCTTGTGTGTAACAACAGTTGAAGGGACCTTGATGTGACAGGACTCCTTCCTGTGCCACAAATACCCCAGTGCTCTGGGCCTCTGTTCCCCTAACAGGCTTCTCAGGTTCAGGGCTTACTCATTTTTTCCTGCCCAAAGAGCTATTGTTAGGTATTTACTGTGCGCCAGTGTCTCTGCTTGATGTTCTGTGTGCGCTCTCTTTCATCTTCACAAGAACCCTCTGAGATACGGATGACGACGACGATGATGGTGATATTCCCGGTTTACAGAATAAGAAACTAAGCCATGGTCTTTGCAGAGCTGAAATTTATTTTGACTCTAAAGCCCACATTTTCCCCCCTTTATATTCTTTCTTTCTCTGTGTTTTGACATTCGTCGCTTGCTATAAGTGAACAAAAAGGGTCGTGATACTTTAATGGCTAAAAGCATGGGAAGTCTTAGTATTACCACCCTTCACATCTCCCTTAAAGCCACAGGATGAAGCCTAAAGCCCAAGGCTCATGAGTTGTGAGTTGGCCTAAAGGTGTAAGAGAATCAGGAGTCCCAGGTTCTAATTCCAATGCTCTAGTTAAGCACTAACCACCTGTGTGAACTTGGGCAAGTGGCCTTGCCTCTCTGGACCTCCATTGCTTCACCTGCATAATTAAGAGTTTAGAGGAGGAGTCCTCTGAAGCCCCATCCTATTCTGAGACTCCCATCACACACCTATTGGGACATGTTCTTTTTCAGAACAATTCTGCCACCAGGAATTTTATGAAGCAATAAGACTCAATGCCCCATAACCACAACAGTCAGCACTCCCACTTCCCCAAAGCATATGGCACTGTGGACGCCTGCCAGGAGCACTAGGAACGGAAGTGAGCAATGAATGAACATCAGCAGCCAACGTGTTGGGCTTGTCCTTGTTGTCCTTCCCAGCGAGCATCTCCAGTATGGCAGACAGTCCTCTACACCAGTTATTTCAAGGATGTGGCGTCTGCCTTGGTGGACTTCACTGTATTGGGTCCTCTCCACTACCTTGCTGCCGCGTCACCACCACTGTCACGCACCCATCTTCCTTTTGGTGTTTTCTCTTTCTTGGTATCTCTCTGTATTTAGTATACAAACAAAAGCAAACAAACAAAAATTAAATAAAACCGAGGCTTTAAATAGAGAAAATGGTAATAAGGCCCGTGTCTCATGTTCTCCCTGCTAGTGAGAGAAGGAAGGGTTGAATGAAGACCTATTTCTTTTGTGCAAGAGAAGTGTCAAGTGAAGTGAGGAGGAAAAGATGAGAGGCGTTTTGATTTTGATTTTAATTGGCTTCTCTGTTCTTTCTCAGTCTCCTCCAACTTCATCCCAATTTTACCTTCTACTGTAAAGTTTTACTATAAAGACCCTGATGGAGAAGGAGGAGGAGATACAGGGATATAGAGAGGGTGAGGAATAGAGCAAATTAAATGTATTTCATGAGCTCTCCCTTAGTACAGAATCCATCAGAATGCCAATACTCAAGACTAAAACCAGGTTTTCATTTTTTAAAACCTAAAGGTTTTTTGTTGTTTTGTTGGTTGGTTGGCCATTTGCAAGATTGTGATTTTAAAATGTTGTTTTTCCTCTGTTGATCACAAAAGCCTTATGCCCCTCAAAGTTTGCCCACAGAAGAGCTTTGTTGCCAGGCTGTGGAAACCCTGGGGCCTGAGGGAAGCCCAGCACAGCTATGGCCAGTTGTCAGGAGTGCAGGAATGAGGCTTTCTCGTCCTTTCTGACCCGGGGAGGGAAGGAGCTCTGGAGAGGAAGGGTGGGGCCACTGCAGGGTTTGCCAGAGTGTCACAAGCACTTCCAATAGGCGCGTGTCCAGCAGAAATTCCCTTCTCAGGGCTTCACTGGGCAGCAGGACGACGGGGAGGGGAGTAACGTGGGTGGACAAAAAGTTGATCTGCGATGACAACCTGGAGAGGCGTGAAAAGGTTTTTCTTAACGATGCAAGTTGCAAACAGTCCTGCCGGCCGGCCGCAGGAGCCATCACGTGTTGGAACCTTTGTTGGCGAAAGGAGGGCACTTCCGGCGCGGTGACAGCCCACTCCCACGCTCTGCGCCAGCTGTCCTCACGTCCGCGGTGGGTGGTGAGCTGATGTGGATCTGGATCACAACAAGCTGCTTTATGCATGACGGTGAGGGAGGGACGCAAGTGCCGTGTTTCCATTCCTGTCATCGTGAACCGCCATGAAAGTAAGCACCCGTCCACAGACCAAGAAAACAAGCTGTGTGAGATGCTGGGAGAGACCTTCAGAGGTCCCTGGGTGTGGGAGATCCCCATAACACTGAAAACACAAATGATCGAATCAATCGGTAAGTCTTGATGGGTCAAAAATTGGTCTGCTTCCTCTTTCTTTCCTTAACTGATGTTTGATCTTCGAATTAATGAATCTGGTATCTGTTCCCTTTTGGTTTGACTTGGATGTAAATATTGGTAGGAGAATCCTAGAGTGTGTATCTTTTCCCGGCAATTGTTTGTATTTGGCAGCCGAGGACTATGAAGACAGAAAAATGAAAAAGAAACAGCAGTGACAAGAAGTGGGGCAAGGTAATGTCTAACCACTATGCTATACACTTGAAACTAATATAAAATAATATTGAATGTGAACTTTAATCGAAAAAATTTAAAAGGGGGGGACAATCAATAATATTGTGGTACAGTGTCAGATGGTTGCTGGGCTTATCATGGTGATCACTTCTTTAGCGTAGGGAATAAAAGCAATAATGTGGTAATACCTCTATCATGCTAGGTGGGTACTGTTGAATAACTGATATACACCTAACACTAATATAATATTGTATGTTAGCTATATTTTAATAAAAATCTTTTAAAAAGGAAAATAGTTTGGAAAAAAAAGAATCATGGAGGGGTGGTGGCATAATTGAGATTATAACAAAGAGAACTTTTGAGATTAATGATTTCTGCAAAACAACTTTTACCACAGTCCCAGATACCTTACAAAAATATTTTGAAGTTCTTGAGACTTGCATAGAATATTTAATAAAGGCACACTTTTAATACTGCTAGGCACCATTTTAAGTTGAAATGGGTTTATGGAGGTTTAATAGGGTATTCCCTTTAAGTGGGTGGTGTGGTAGAGGAAGGCGATAAAGATAATGATTTACCTGAGATCTGAGAAACCCCTGGGAAAGGTACTTGACTGTGTAGGATTAATCGCCCTCTAAAATCTCAAGTTAATTTACATATATTTCTGAAACATTGAACCACATTCTTTTCCTCAGAAGCTCTATTTGTTCAGTTTGCTGAGACCAGACTCTATAAGGCTATTGTCATGATGGTACTTGAAGCCTGGTTGGGTAGAACATCCTTTGAAATTTTCTCATACCTACTTTTCTCAGAATGTGCATAATGAGGAAAATTCATTTCCTTCCTGTTGAGAAAAGTTAATGATCATTTTCCGTTATATTAAAATATTACCCGTTGTTATGACTTCAGTTTAGTGTTCCTGCAGAAATCACCATGTGTGCAGAGTTGAGCTATGCCAAGGCACCCATGTGTTATTTCAGAGTTTCTCTTTAAAAAAATGGGGTGTTTGGATGAGGTCTGACCAAAAAAAAAAAAAAAGAAAAGAAAGAAAAAGGCAAATCACACAATTTTGGAAGAATTAATAGGTAATTATGTATTTTTTAAAAATCACTTGTAGCATGAAAACCTAAATTTTTAACAATGTTGTCTCCAGAATATAATTATAAATGCCACATTGAGTTTCTGAACAAGAATAAGAGCTTACCTTTAAGATATAATAAATGCTTTAAGTATTGGGATAATGCTTCTTTTTTAGGAGACATGAAAAGTAGAATTGCATGCTACTTCTCTATTATAATTCCTTGAGTGGTGTAATTTTTTTTTTTTTTAATTTTTATCCCACCCTGGATGTTTGTTACTTGTGTCCACAGAGGACAATGACAGGCCAGGAAGTGGACAGACAGAAAAACCAGAGTGGCCTCAGAGAATTCCCAATTTCCATGAGTTAAGAGGTGTTTCTCCGCATACTTTGGCAGATACAAGATCACCAAGACAAGAATTTTAGCATCATGAAAGAGACTACGGCAGGAGAAATGAAAGAAAGGGGAGAAAGAAAGTGGGATCTTAAAGTGGAGTGAGATGCTTGTTGGGAGAAGGGGGAATAACCTGAAATTCACTGTAACGGGTCAATCCAATATGGCTTTATTCCCTTCTGTCTTAGTTTGTATTAGTTTTCTAGGGGTACATAACAAAATACCACAGACTGGGTGGCTTAAACAACAGAAACTTATTTTCTCACAGTTCTGGAGGCTGGAAGGCCAAGATCAAGGTGTCAGCAGGGTTTCTGCCTCTGATGCCTCTCCCTTGGCGTACAGACGGCCACGCTCTTGCTGCCTCCCAGGGTCCTTCCTCTGTGCAGGCCTGCCCCTGGTCTCTCACCTTCTTCTTATAAGGACACCAGTGACATATGATTAGGGCCCCATCCTAATGAGCTCAGATGAATTAAATCACCCCTTTGAAAGCCCTATTTGCAAGTAGCTCACATGGATTGGAGTTCACCCATATGACCTCATTTTGCCTTAATTACTTCTTTAAAGGCCTGTCTCCAAATACATTATTCTGTAACATTTCCTTTTACTTTAGATAACATGTCTCATACCAAACACACTAATAAAAGCCATCCTCAGCTATTTCAGTTGCTTTACGGTTATCCATATTTAACCTGGATTTCAGTCGTCCAACCCTCAACTCCCCTGCCTTCGGGAGAATAAGAAACTTGATTCAAACACCAATCCCACCACCCATTAAAGTCCAAATTCATGCTGTGACTCCTTGGACTGCCCAGGGCCAATGGGCTGCTAGGCTCCTCCTCTCTGAAGCTCCCGATCATGGACATTGCCTCTATTTCACCCACCTCAACCAGACCCAAAATTCAGCTCCCTCTGGGCTTTGCACAGACCTCTACTCACACCCAGCATTGAGTGAACTTCATCACGTTAAGAACTGGGGGGTTGGGGCCGGGACCATGGAGAGGGTTTCTCCTATTAGGAGGCACAACCTTTTATCTCCTGCTGGTCTCTCTTGCCTCCACCCACTCACTTCCCCTAACTTCCTTTTCTTTTCTCTCCTCTCCCTCTCCTGATTATGACAAATTTCCCTCATTATCTCATGCAGAGCAGATTAATAATAAGTTTTCTAGCTTGAATATACTCTTGGGTCTCACCCTCCACCCCAAGCGGATTGCTAACGTATTTCTTCATCCAAATATATTCAGGGCTGTCTTTGAGAAGAATTCTGGTGAATAGAATTTTCTCTACCTCATTATAAGTACATAAGTCAGCTCCTGTTTCTGATCCAGCTCCCGGGTTCATCCTACACATTCATAGCAGTGTGCTGGGGACATCTCCCTGAATTCCTTCCTCTGATGGAGCAGGACACCAGAACGCTACCTGCCTGCCTGGTGCAGCCACAGCTGTTCAGAAAGCAGTAACAGGGTTGTGCAAAGTGATGCCACCCACACTAGAAGTCCTTTTTATGTCATTGAAATGCACCACTCCCCGCTGCAAAAGCTCAGCAGTTTTCTCATATGCAACTCTCATCACCCAGCAGGTGAACCTATGGCTGCTGGCAGACTGTTAGAGCCCAACTCTTCCAGACTTCCAAATTTTCTCAACTCACAGTCAATATTCCCACAGCCAATTGCTTGCCAGAGAGAGCAAATTCCTTGACTATTTGTGTCTCACCCAATTCAGCAGATCACAAAGGATGAATGACACACTCTCTTTGAACTTCAGGAGTATGTCCATCAATCCCAGCGATCCTGGTGCCAGAGACGGCAGAATTCATGAACCTGGACCCAGTTCTACCGGGTGTTTTGACTCTGCTTGCAATTCCCTTTCCCCCCACCCAACTTGAGAAGGGATGGCCAAGGTTCTTTATATTTTCCTACCTTCATGTCCCTTCTGTCATTTTCCTTAGTCCCCAGTCTTCTTAAACTTGCACACTCTCCCTGGGACTCAAATACCAGATGGTACCCCATTATTTGATGACAACTCTCAAACCGAGAGTGAGGGTATTGACTCTGAGTGTGCAGGCACTAGAGCTATGTGATATTTTCAATTCATCCAAGCTGCCTACAGTGCACAAATATACCTCGTGGAATAAATATGTGCACTCAGTTATTCCTGCAAGATGTCACCGTCCTCGTCAGAGGCCACAAAATCATGAATTCCTTGTACTCCAGTTCTTGAAATAAAGGAATTGTAACATCTTAGTTTTTCCCTTTCTGAGCGAACCCTTTATGTTAGTTCCCAGAACTTTTCTCAAGAAAATACGTCTAGTCCCCAACCAAGTATTTCCCTAAGTCTGTTTGCAAAAGGATATTGTAATGGGTATAATATTTGAAGACCGTTGCATTTCCACTGTGCCTGCCCATTATTTTACAGGAACCTATCTGTCCGTTGTTTGGAAATGTGCTTATTGTGGAGTCTGGTAAGTCTCAGGCTGAAAACAGGAGATTTATGAGCTGTCCTCCAGTTCCTGTCTGCTCTCTCCTAAGGCCACAGCCCCAAAAGATCAGTCACTGAAACGTGCCTTGGAGTCAATTCTGAAATTCGGCTTTTTAAGATCATGTCATAATGAAACCTTAGAAATAGCATGTGAAGGTTTCACTCCTGCCATACCCCAGAAGGTCACATGCTCTAATTCAGCTTAAAGGGACACTAATCATATTCAGCGTGTGTGCAGAGAAGCTTACAGTTGGAGATGACACCATCATTTGCATAGGATGTAAAAATGAAGGACCATTAATTTTATAGCATTAATTGAAGAGCAGAAGTGTTAGACCTCTATAATTATCTTCAGTGAATACATTTCAAAGACATCTTCACAAATGAGGCTTGATGTGTGTGACTTGCGAGGGTATAGATAGCAAGAGCAATAGCAAGGCTCCACGTTTTCCCCTTCGAGATGCTCAGATTAGCAAATTATTAAGTTAAAAGCTTATCTTGAATCTGAATAGCTTCTCCACGGTGGAAACAAGACATGTGTGGATTCTAAGCTCCCAGAAGGGTATTCTGCCCCGAAGAGGGGTGTCCAGAGCTGTGTGCCATGTTTCAGAACCACTGAGGTAGAGAATGGCGGGAAGCCCTGAAGCCCTGGGACATGGGCACTGTCCCCACATGGCCTCCCAATGCCCTGTGCTCCCATTTATAGCTCCCCTACCAGGACCTGGCACCCCTTCTTGTTTCTGATTTTATCCTTCTGTCCACCCTATGTTCTACATTAACCATCCTTTATATTTTCCCCGCAGGGCAAACTCTCAGCAAAATGGCTGTGGACCCACATGGCTAAGTCATGCCAAACAATCACCTGGCAACGTTAGCCGCCTCACTGGTTTGCAACCCCAAGTCAGCATCGACAGTAATATTTCTGAGGATTTAAACAGACGGTCATGAAGAACTGTTTGAGTGACTTTCTTAGTCTTATAGCCAAAAGAAACAAAATAGAACAGAGGCATGGAGTTTTTTTGCGGGGATGAAGCAACTGGCAGCAAAATTCAGTTCTATGATCACAGGCAACATGATGCCATGGTCAAAAGCAGCAGTCGCAGTCATGATATGATGGTCCATCTTAGCTGAGAGGATGGAGAGGGATTGGGAATAGAAGGACTGGGCATAGAGTAGGTGTAGCTCAAGGTTTAAGAGCTATCTGGGATTCTTGTAATTATCCTGACATGCAAGACTCATCACTTGAAAAAATACAAGCTACTTTTGAACCTCAGAGTCCCAGAATCTCCCTGGTGTGTAATTTAGGGTTCCTGGAGGGAAAGGTTGGGAGCCACTGGTGTACATAAAGTAAGGCATTAGCTAATGAGGTACCATGATGTCTGCAATCAGTTTCAATGCCCCTGTCTCCAGGGGCTCTGCAGGAGGGACAGTACTGGAGGGAATTCAGGTACCATTGTGCACAGGTGGAGGAGAAACTTGGGGCATATGGGCCTTTTGAGATATCTGATGCTTGGGAACATTTTCTAACTTTGCGATAAGCTTCTCTAGGCATAAGGGGCTCACTCAGGGTGGTGAAGGCTTCCACTAAATTCCTGTATACCTTGCAGCTCAATTTGCTTTTCATTTCATGCTTCATTTACTTAGTTTGGTATATACTGCTTTTTTTTTTTTTTTTTTTTTTTTACCACTTTCTGGAGATAGACTTTACATACAAGAAACTTTATATATTTAAAGTGTACAATTTGATGTGTTTCGATATATATATATATATATATATTTATGAAATCAAGATATCAGGCATTTCTATCACTTCCAAAAGTTTCCTTGTGTCCCTTTGCAATCTCTCCCTCCCTCTACCCTTGTCCTCAGCAACCACTGCTCTGTTTTCCGTCACTGTAGGTTACTGTGCATTTTCCAGAGCTTTGTGTAAATGGAATCATTCAGTATATACTCTTCTGTCAGCTTCTCTCATTCAGCTGTACTGCATTCCTTGGCACTCCACTAGAGGTGTTTCCCCCTCCCATGTGCACCAAGGTGATCATGATTTGACAAGATACATATGTTGCTCACAAAGTAAACATTAGGTTTTGTATATAACATTTTTCTGAGATGCACGTACTCCTATTTTCCCGTACCACACCTTACGGGTAAAGAGGAATATGATTTTTGTTTTGGAATTTGCACTAACTCTTATGGTTTGTTCGTGTTCTGTGGTTGAAATTCCAAGGACTTAGAGGGCCATCTTCAAAACAGTCTATGCACCTGGGTGTGCGACATCCTGATTTCATTTTGTTTCTTCCATAAAGTGGTACATTGACTCTCTGTGTGGAATGTAAACCAAGTTGATGCACCTACTGTGTTTCCCCAAAAATAAAACCGGATATTACAATAATTTTTGCTCCAAAAGACGCATTAGGGTATATTTTCAGGGGATGTCTTATTTTTTTCATGTACAACAATCTACATTTATTCAAATACAGTCATGTCATCTCCTTCTGGAACATCGTCATAACGTACTAAATGCGTCCGTCTGGCTGACGATCTTCACTGGGGCTTATTTTCGGGGAAACACGGTATGAGTGAGAATGATTTCCTTCATACTTGTTTTACTGACAGCTTATTGGAGGGACTGGAAATACCAAGTGGAGGGATTGGACTAAGCGGCCTCAAAGGCCCTCCATCTTCCTTGACTCCAAACCTCCACCTCCCACATATGGAAATTACACTTGCTTAGTTGTTGCAGGTTAGACTCCTTCTATTGCAAGTGTCAGGACATACACCATACTATAAAAGTCGTGTAACTCAAACACCAAAACAAAAAGAAATGTAGTGGCTCCAACAGTTGCTATTCTTGGGGATGGGCTGAAGGGGATCCAGGGGCTTCGACATGTCATCAGTGCCCTGACTCTCTCTCTCAGCTCTGACTTTCTCTGTTAATGTTATTCTCAGGCAGCAATCTGCATGTGACCCCAACAGTTCCAGGCATACATCCTGCTACTTCCGGCTCAGGAGAAAGGGAATTTCTCACCAGTATCCCCACCAAAGACTGAGTTTTCATGCATTGATGTGGATGGCATAGCCATCCCTGACGCAGGGGTACGAAATATGCTGATTGGTCAGAGCTGTGCTGTGTGTTCACCCTAGGCTGGAGGAGGGAAGGACAGATAGCCAGCCACCCACATGGAGTAATATTTGGGGGAGGAGAATTCCCCCAGTAAATAATATTACCCAAAGGAAGGGGAGTAGGTGTCGTGCACATAACAAAAGATGTCCATTACCGTTACTATTTCCTGACTACATTGTATAAAATTCCCATGGTTCCCTTCAAAAAATATAGGGGGTCTTTGAGCATTCCAGTGTGTCTGTCTACTTTTTCAGTCTTGGCCTATGTATGGACACATCAGCATTAAAGAATAATAATGAGCAAGATTCTTCTACATTTCCAAGATTGGAAAACTATGATCTCTCATTTATAGACATCAATCATACTATAAAAGCGAGCAGTGGGAATTTAGATAGCATGCGGCTTCCTTCGGACTCACTTTCCTCCCATGTGCAATGGGAATAAATAATTTTGTAATTTCCTTATGTGGGAGGTAGAGGTTTGGGGCTCAATCAGATCACCTGTGGAAGTCCCTTCTTTGATTCTCTTCATGATTTCACATGATCTCACTTTAATTAAACATGGGAGCTAGCCACATGTGGTAATGGACGTCACTCATGCTTTGACCATCTGTCATATATTAGGGAAATGTCCCACCTTGTGAATCCCGCCATCCCTTATGTTTCCCAGTTTCTTCTACAGCACTATTACATGACTTAGGATCAAACATTGCTTTGTGAGATACAAGTTTAGAAGAGGGTGGCACTAATAGAGAAATATTGAGTAGACTCCGAGTTGGGGAGAGTGGGGGAGAGATGGTCATCTTTCAGGAGAAGCTGTGTCAGAAGTGCTGGTGGAGGCGTCCTGTGCCTGGCATCAGCCAAGTGGGCGACAGGCTGGCCCTGGCCGCAGGAGCAGGAGGATCTAACTGCAGCAGGCTTGTGGTCGTTTAGATACCGTTTATGGTTTCATACCTCTGTGCCTGATTGTCTGGCACTGTGTGAACCGTTGAGTATAGTTTACTGCATAGCACATCTGCACATATTACCTAAAGTGGATTCTGTTTGCAGCTCAGGACCACTTGACCAATACAGAAACTGATAGCAGGAGTGGTCTCAGGCCACAAACACTTAAAGAGCCCTAATCTGCTGACATGCTGGTTCTGAAGGCAAAAAGAACATGGCCTGGTTGTGGAGAAAGGATGTTATGAAAACCACAACATCCACATAATCACGTGCAGAAACAATGACAACAGCAGCCATTCATTTCTCTCCCTTGCCATGTATATATACTGACTATTCTTCCTTCTGTTTCCCTTCCATTTTTTTTACAGGGTATGTGGATCACATAGGGGGATAATTAAATATTTTCGTCTCTGCAGCACAGACTACCAGGATTGTGACTGAATTGGAAAAGGTGAACATCCCCTGGTGACATGAGCTTGGAGCGCAATGTGGAAACTGACAAGATGTTACCATGTCCCCCTTTTGAGGAGAGGGTGAGCACGGTTTTCAGTTGTACAAGGAATATGTAATTTCATGATGTTCTTGTAATTACAGAAGCATTTTGCTCTTTTGATTGTAGTTGTTCAGAATTTTAGTATGAAAGAAAGTTTATAGGGCTGTTGAACCTCCAAAGGGTAGACGTAGTAGAGTTATTTTACGTTGTGGATCCCCATTTACCTTTTGCACATCCTTTCAGTGTTTGGGAAATTGTCCATCTTCCCAAGGTAAAGGTCAGATATTTGCTTTGCCTGCCTCCTTTGCAGCTAGAGATGAGTTTCCATGAATGTGACCTAGTTTCCGCTAATCAGATATGCCATGTGAGATTTTACTTTGAAAGGGAATGTCATGAAAAAGGCCATGCCATGCGGAGTACACTCTGGTGAGGGGGGCAGAGATTCCACCCAGCTTTTGAAGGTGGCAGGGCCAGAGGTCCTGGCCATATCGTCCCAGGCCATGTTGGCAGGAGGACTTATGGCATCTTCTTCTGTGGAACAGTCTGGCATTGCAGCCTGAGTACTGCTTGTATTGTATGTGCAAAACCACCTAGCTTGATTCTGTGGCCTGCTAGAAATTCCTTGGGCCGCCACAAGTTCTTTACTAAATGCCCTTTCCTGTATCCACTAGCTATAGTGGGTCTGAAAGCCCCTCACTGATATCCAGAGAAGCTTTTTCCTGCCTGTCACACTCAGTCCTAAAGAGCACAAAGAAGGGAATCTTCCTTTTCTGCAGATGTTGGCATATCCCAGTTGTCCCTGGCTCAAAACTCTAAACACACATCAGGTAAAGGGAAGTGGTTCAACTTAAACACTCCTTTACACAAAGGGACATTAGCACAGCTGCGGTTTGCTTAGAAAAGTTAAGAGTGGCCCATAAAGGGAGAGCCCATCTGTTTGGGGACACTAAATCTGCCTGTAGTCCACAGGATATCACGCACCCAAAGCAGGGACTCGCACTGCGAAGTCTAATTCTATAGACGAATCGCGTTTGCCCTATGGCAGCCTACTGGGATGCATTGCTGTGTCCAGGGGAACACGCATTGGTTTAGTTGGTGGCTGTTATGGGTTAACAGGTTTCCACATAGTTTTACTAAATCTACATTTCCTACTGGCACTGAAGAACATTCTGAAACAGTTTATTTCAAAAGAACACAGAAGGTATTTTCATTTCAAAACTCAAGACAAGCCCTTTAAAGGGACTTCAAGATTTCTAGCCAAGAAGAATATTTAATACGCCAGCATTCTAAACATGCTTAATGAAGTTGTTACCACAAGCATTTATAACAACTGGGGTTTGTTATAACTTGTGTTAAAAATGAGGACTGGATAGGTATTAGTCAAGTTTTTCAGTCCATCAAAACTCCTGTCACCCTGGGTTACCGAACTAAAAATGATGAGAATTATCAGAAGTGTAGTTTGCTTCCTGACTATTCACACATACAAACTATCTTTCCTTTATAGCCCATTTTAATACGATTGCCCAACATCCCCCTGCTTAGCTGATACCATATGGTGTTGATGTAGGTTTATTTAGGTTCTATGTCATCTGGGGAACTGAAAATTGACTGGGGAGTTAGATGAGAGCTTATGTCCTGCTGGCTTCTTTGCTTGCTTATACTGCACTTTAAATAAATCACTCAACCTCTGAGCCTCTGTTTTCCCATTTAGAGAATGGGATCATGACGTCTGCTTTGCAGGCTCTTGGGATCCGGGGAAAATGGCAAGGCTCTGTCGTTTCCTGGGAGGCTAGCAGCAATTGGAAGCAAATGCACGAGTGGTATTTGTGAGCAGGTAGCAGCAGCATGCAAGAGAAAGATAGTCGCTTTCCCTAGACCATTATTCAGAGAGCTCAAAAGCAAGTGCCTCCCTTTTCCACATTTTCCTCCAGAGAATTTCCTGTTATTTCTCTGGTATTAATTGAGGGTGGGCACCCACATGCTGAATTTTCAAAGGGAAAATGTGCTTCCTACCCTTGACCTTGCCTATTTTCTTTTTCATTGCTTCATTTATTTGTTTCCTCAGGGGAATAAGAAGGAGGGAACATGGCTTCTTGGGTTAATTGTGTGGATTACTGGGTGCATGCATGGAATCGTAAGGCTAAGCTCTACCTGCTCGCTTTTTCCAGAGCTTTTCTTGCGGGAAATGTTTTGGGCAAGATATGAGAAACTCATTGCCAAATCAGGTTCTTCATCCTGGCAAAGTTGCCTAGGAGGTACAATACCCTCATATTGATTACACTGAAGGCTAAATTTCTGTAACAGAGACCCAAACATATAGTGACTTACTGAGAATGTTCTTTTGTCAATAACAGGCTTGATGGGAGCAGGGCAAGATGGCAGGCGGCTCTTCTCCAGTTACTCTGAGACCCAGGTTCTATGAGCTTCGTGTTTTGTCTTCCCCAGTACAGTTCTACTCAGTTCACATAGTGAGATGTTACTTAGGTTCCATGTAGGATGCGGGCATTTTCATAAAGGGTGTATTTGGATGGGACCACCAAGGTTAGAGCTTCTGGGTCATAACACAGTCTTCAAACAGTCCAGGGCTCCTCTAAACAACACTAGGCCACTTCTTGTTCAGTTTTCCAACTCCTAGTGACTACAACAGCAAGATGATGTTGCAAAACTACTCAAAACACCAGCAGGAATGTTTTACTACTTTGCCTTGAGACTTCTGTCTATTTTGGTGGGAACAGAAACAGTTCCCAAGTTATTTCCGTGTTTGGTGACCCTTACAGACTGAGGGCTGGGGCAGCTATCCTTCAGGCTCACCTCCGCCCACCGTTGTCTCCTGACCCCTAACCAAACTCTCTGGGGACCTGAAGATGAGTACATGAGAAGCCTTGGCTCTGGTGGGGAACAAAGACAGGTGAAGGGGGACACAGCACACAGTGACACGTGCTCTCAGCAGGGGTTTGGCAGAGAGTTGGAAGCACAGAGGTGGGGTATTTCCTTAGGAAAGGGCAGCAAGATTTCCCAAGGGGGTGGGAGATCTAGCCAGCTTAGCCAGGGGAGGAGGGAGAGTGTGCCGGGCAGAGGGTAACATTCACAAAGCAGTGAAAGTACAGCAGATCCTAACTCAGAATGACTGAAATGAAGAAGATAAGGGGGCAGGTGGTGAGAACTTAGCCTAGAGAAATAAGTAAGGGCGAGTTCCTAATGGGCCCTGATTTGCCTTCGAAGGAGTTTGGACCCAATTCTGACAGCTACAGGAGAACATCAAAGAATTTGTTAAAGGGCATTATGAACCTATTTGTGAGTTTCTTTTGAAATTCAATATTATAAATATTAATTTCAGGTTACAGCTTAGCGGTTAGACATTTATATAATTTAAGAAGTGATCCCCCTAACTCGTACCCACCTGGCACCATACATAGTTATTACCATATCATTGACTATATTCCCTGTACTTTATTTTACATCCTCATGACTATTTTGTAACTACCAATTTGTACTTCCTAATCCTTTCACCTTTTTCACCCTGCCCCAAACTCCCCTGCCATCTGTCACCCCAACAAATCTCGTGCCCATCTGACACCAAACATAGTTATTACAAAATTATTGACTGTATTCCTTATGCTACACCCTACATCCCTACATCCCAACAACCCTACATTCTAATAGCCAATTTGTGCTTCTTAATACCTTCCCTTTTTTCCCCACACCCCCAACCCCTCCCATATGGCAACCATCAAAATGTTTTCTGTATCAATGAGTTTGTACATTTTTGTTTCTTTTGTTCTTTAGATTCCATATATAAGCAAAATCACATTGCATCTGTCTTTCTCTGTCTGACACTACACTTAGCACAGTACCTTCCAGGTCTATCCAGGCCACCGCAGATGGCAAGAACCCATTACCTTCCCTGGCTGAGCAATATCCCCTTGTATACATGTACCATCCCCTCTTTATCCTTTCACCTATTGACAGACACCCAGGCTGCCTCCACATCTTGGCCATTGTAAACAATGCTGCAATGAACATATGGATGCACATGTCCCCTCAAAGTAGCATTTTGATTTTCTTCAGATAAATACCCAGAGTGTGGTTACTAGGTTTTTCTTTGTCTCTTGTTATAGTCTTTGTTTTAAAGTCTATTTTGTCTGGAATAAGTATTGCTACCCCAGATTTTTTTCTTTCCGTTTTCATGAAATAATTTTGTCCATCCCTTTACTTTCCCATCTGTGTGTATCTTTCAATCTGAAGTGAGTCTCTTGTAGGCAGCATATGTAAGGGTTTTATTTTCTTATCCATTCAGCCCTCTTATGTCTTTTGATTGGAGCATTTAATCCATTTACATTGGAAGTAATTGTTGATAGATGAGTAGCCATTGCCATTTTATTCATAATTTTTATCTTTTTTTTTTTTTTACGTCTTAAAGAAGTCCTTCTAACATTCCTTTTAATACTGGTTTGGTGATGTGATGAACTCCTTTAGCCTTTTCTTGTCTGGAAAGCTCCTTATCTGTTCTGTGATTTTAAATGATAACCTTGCTGGGTAGAGAACCCTTTGTTGTAAGTCCTTGCATTTCATCACACTGAATATTTTGTGCCAATCCCTTCTGGCCTGCAAAGTTTCTGTTGAGAAACCAGCAGACAATCTTATGTGGAATCCCTTATAAGTTACCAGTTGCCTTTCTCTTGCTGCTTTTGGGATTCTCTCTTTGTCTTTAAACTTTACCATTTTAATTATAACGTGTCTTGGTGTAGGCCTGCTTGAGTCCATCTTGTTTGGAACTCTGCACTTCCTGGGCTTGTATGTCTATTTCCTTTGCCAGGTTAGGAAAGTTTTCAGTCATTATTTCTTCAAATAGGTTTTCAATCCCTTGCTGTCTCTCATCTCCTTCTGGTACCCCTATGATGCAAATGTTGTTATGCTTGACGTTGTTCCAGAGGTTTCTTAAATGATCCTTATTTGGGGTGGATTCTTTTTTCTTTTTGCTGTTTCCACTGGGTGTTTTATTCTACCTTGTCTTCCAAATGGCTGATTTGATCCTCTGTTATATCTAATCTGCTGGTGATTCCTTCTAGTGCATTCTTCATTTCAGTTATTACTCTGACTGGTTCTTTTTTTTTGGTTTCTATGTCTTTTTTTTGTGCTTGCTATCTCTCTGTTGAAGTTCTCACTAAGCTCCTTGACCATCTTTATAACCAGTGTTTTGAACTCTGTCTCTGGTAGGTTGCTTGCCTCCATTTTGTTTAGTTCTTTTTCTGGAGTTTTCTCCTGTTCTTTCATTGGGACATATTTCTTTGTTTCCTCATTTTGGCTGCCTCTCTGTGTTTGTTTCTGTGTATTAGGTAGGTAGATCTGCTATGTCTCTCAGTCTTAGTCAGGTGGCCTTTTGTGTAGTAGGTGTCCTGTGGGTCCCTCATACAGTCTCCCTGGTCCCCTGCTCTGAGTGTTCCACAAGTGTCCCTTGTGTGGATTGTGTGTGCCCTCTTGTTATAGTTGAGCCTTGATTGCTATTGGTACATTTGGGGGTGGGATTGGCCCTCAGGCTGATTGGCTGTGGGGTTTGGCCACATCCACAGCTTATAGGCTGCTGTGTGAGGGGCTTACCCCACTGAGTGGGGTTCACCCCAGGGGGCTCTGGTGCCTGTTGAGACTACTCTATGTGTGTGCCACTTGTGGGGCTATTGGGTGATTCTCTGCTGTAGTCTGAAGCCAACGTCCAAGTATGTTGGTTCTGGGGCTTGTTAGAAAGGGCTCCAGTGCACACCCAGGTCACCCACTACCTGTGCCTGGCTGGGGACTACCTGGTAGGAACTACGAAGTGATCCACGGTTGTTCCCTGCCTGTGCTAAAGTTGGAGGCATGTGGGAGTGGCCATGCTGTGAACCGAGGATGGGTGCCACCAGTACCAGGCCTGGGGTAGCTTTGCAAAAAGGCAGGCACCCTGAGGCCTGCTGCCACCTGCCATATCCCTTAAGATCAGGCGCTGATAAAGCCTCCTGCAGTATATGACTTGGGTTAGGCAGGGTCTCAGGTAGTTACTAGAGTGGGAAGAGTTGTGGTCACCAGGTTAATGTAGATTCTGGTTTGTTGCCAGTGCTGAGCCTGAAGCTACTCAGCAAAAGTCCCAGAGCACAATGAGGCCAGTAGCCACCTGCCTAGGGCCCATGGACTCCAATAGTTTTCCAAGAAAGAATGCAATGTGTGTGGGTCTGGCTGCTCATGGAAAAAAAAATGCCTCTGGCCTTAGGGGAGTTGAGTGGGGTGGGATCCCAGGGAGTCAGCAGGGTGGAGCAAACCAAGCTCACCAGGCCAATCAGATTCAGATTTGGCCATGGTGGGGAAGGGCTCAACACAGGAAAAATGGCATCCACCTGCTGGCCGCACAGGAGAAAGACCTCACACAGGGAAAATGGTGACTGTCCTCCAGCTTTTGCCTCAAGCCACATATCTCAGTCTGCCCCCCTGTATGCCTCTGGAACCCCTGGAGTCACCATCCCTCCGCTGAAGCCCAAGGTGAGTACCTACAAATGAGAGAGTCTGTGTGCGGGCTGTTTAAGAGGACGTCTGGGTTTCCCACAGCCATCTGTGCCACCCAAATGGTCAGAATCCCCACTGTTTTTCACAGCCAGATGTGGGGGCTCCTCTTCCCAGCACCAGTACTCCAGGCTGGGGAGCCTGGTGTGGGGTTGGGTCCCTTGCTCATCCAGGGGGAACCTCCACAGCTGAGCTACCCCTCCTGATTCTCAACTGCCCCAATGAAGGTTTGGGGCCAACCCTTTTGCTTCTCCATCCCTCCTACCACTCTCGATGTGTCTGCCTCTTCTTTATATCCTTGATTATAAAACTTCTGTTCAGCTAGTCTTCAGATGATTTTCCAGGTTGATTGTTCTATAATTTAGTTATAATTTTAATGTGTTCATGGAAGGAAGCATGCATAGTGCTTACCTACTTCACCATCTTGGATTGCCTATTTGTGTTTTTAGAGGATCACTCATAGCCAAGAGGAAGGAATGTACCTAAATGTGTGGTCTCAGATCCACCAGCAGCAGATTCACCTGGGGTGCCAATTAAAACTGCAGAAGCTGGGGCTGCAACTTATATGTGCTGAATGAGAATCCCAGGGGTGAACCCCATGCCTACACTCGTTGAGATGTCCTCCAGGTGATTCTGATGCCTGCTAGGCATTCAAATGTCAGTGGTGGCAATTCTGTTAGTGCCAAGGGCCAGATAACAAACATTTAGTCTTAGGAACACAAAAGGAGTCTAATATGGTGGCAAATGCCCGAGAGGAAGATGGGGAAGTGCTAACCCGGGCATGGGAATTAGAGATCTCTGACTCTTTGAGAACTTTGGTCCTGAGAAACAGCTGCTGTGATTCTTTCCCCACAGAAGCAAACTCGGGAAGTCTGATAGAAGAAGATAAGAAATAGCTATCCCTCCTCTGGGTGGGCAACAGACACTCAAGGAGCCTGTTCACAGGATGTGGATGTGTTGGGGACAGGCTCTGTAAATATAGGTTATACTCTAAGCCAGGAAAGTTTGCAGCTGGGAAACATTGATTGGTCTGTTTCAGCAACAGTGCTGCTCCTACTGGCTTTTTTTTTTTTTTTTTTTTTTTTGTCTTTTAACTAAGTAAAGTCAATATTCATCCTATGGCTTAGAAAGTTGACACTGACAAGAACAGAGGCATTTTGATTGGTGCATTTGCAATGGACCTGCACCAAAGAAAGGTCAAAATGCTCCTCTCAGCTGGCCAGGCTAGGAATCAGTAAGCAGCATGGATAGGATCAGGAGGCATCGCGTGTTCAGTGTAGTGAAGCCTGGAAGAGATGAGACATAAGAGCATTATTTTCTCCTGCGGCTGAAATCACCATCACCTGCATTTCTGCTGGGCGATTGTTTTTGCCTTCATGTGTTTTCCCCTTGGGTGGGTTGTTTTAGCATCCATGCTGTCATTTTCCTTGGCTGGGAACCCAAAGCCAGTGGGGGACAGACCCAGAAATAGAACTGAACCTTCTCACCCTCTGCCCATTGCTCCAAAACTGTGCCCAGCTGCCTCATACCACAAGTGACCTTTTTCTAAAAAAAAAAAAAAAAAAATGGAGGCTTTCCAGAATTTAGTGCTGCCTTGTATATAACATTCTCCACATTCTGAATCTAGTTTGAACTGAGAAAATTCTATTGGGTCCTGTGTTAGTTGGAGTAATGTTAGCTGTGGAAACAAACAGACCCCAAAAGTGCAGTGGCTTGACTCAAGGGTAGTTGCTTTCTCGCTCATGGAACAGTTCCGTGCAGGTGTTCTGGGTTGGCAGTTGATAGGGTGGAGTAGGGCTCTACTTCATGCAATCATTTAAAGATTCTGGCTGACAGAGCCTCAGCTGCCTTTGATCTTTGGCTTCCAAGTTCACTCTGGGCAGTCCCCAGCCAACAGAAAGGGAACCATGGAGGGGGGAGCATGGAAATTTTGAAGTCCAGGCCTGGAAGTGGTACACATCCCTTCTACTTCACCTCACTGAACTGAAATCAGTTCCATGGCCACACTTACCTAAAGGGAGGTTGGAAAACACAGGAGAAATAAGTTATGGTGAGCAAATAAGTAATTTCTAGTAATCTGTAGGCCCAAGTGGCAGAGATTCCAGGAATAGTTGTGACAAAAGCCAGGCAATGTGAGCAAGGTCTCTCTTCATTTATTACCTGCCATTTCTAATTCATTCATTCACTACCTATTCCATAAGCATCTATTAAGCTCTTCCTGTGTGTGAGATGCTGTGCTAAATGCTTTGAAGGGATTTTAGGCGTACAGAACTTAATCTGTTCCCTCTAGTTCACAGAATAATGAGAGACAAACAAAAATGACCCCTAACAATGAGGTAAATGCTATAATAGAAAATATAAAGAATTACATAAGTGCACAGGGGGAAGGTTCACCAGCATGGACTTTCACATGATTGAAGAGCTTTCCAGAATAAAAAGACAGGAAAGGTCAATTTCAGATGGGGAAGAGCATTGGTAAAAACATGGGGTTATGAAAGATCAAGGAATATTTAGAGAATGGAATTTGGCGTACATAATAGGTAAAGTTTAGGGTGAGGAGAGAGAGATGCAGGGAAGACAAAGGTGGAAAGGTAGGTTAACATTACACCACAAAAGGCCTTGTAAGCCTGCACAATATTTTTGGTTTGGTGTTACCTCTAAGCCAATGATGTCCTTTTCTCTTATTATGCATAGTTTTCCCTTTACTCTTCTCAGATACCAGGTTCAAATTTTTGTTTCATATACGGTAGTGTCTTGTCGCTGAGTTTTCTAAAATAAGGCTGTAGGTATGACTAGATCCTGGACTCAAATTATGTTATCAAGAGTCCGTTTCTCGCCATCTCTGGGCTGTGCCTTCTGCTGTGTTTGCTGAGTTAAAGTGTCTGGTTTTGTGTGATAGCAACATGGCCGTAGCAGACTTGACCCCTGTATTGTTTCAGGTTCTGATTTAACAGAAAGTTCCAGCAAATTTCCCTTCGTGTGTCATTGGTTTAGAGGGGCGTTGTGCCTATTTCTGAGCTATTTTCTTAGGCTTGTAGTTATTTATAGTGTTTCTGTTTTTTTGGGTTTTTTTTGAGGGGTAGGGAAAGACAAACTTTGTGACCTCCTATTGCTCCATTTTGCTGACGTCTTGAATTAATATTTTAGCCCAAGGGATATAATTCTCTGTTTAGCTCAGGCCTTAAACTCACACTTCCCTACTGGGCTTAGAGTAGTGGGAAGATGGTTACCCAAAAGGAAATCTAGGTACACTTACCAGATGATGGGTAAATGAACACTTTGGCAAGGGAAAAAATCATTACCCAGAATTCTACTGGACAGACTCTGCAGTCAAACTAGCCTGCTGACAGAACCCAAAACATACCTTGGACTTTTCTAACATGCCTATTTTTTCGTAAACCGTGTCCTTCTCTGGAGCCTTCGTATTCTCTCAGCTAGTCCAAATCCTCTCTATCTTTAAAAATTAAGGGGAAAAAAGCTCTTATTTACTTCCTTTATGAGCCTGAAGTGTTCACTGCTTCCTGCAAACAATTATAGCACTTCTTCTCTACACAACTTTTTAGGAAGCAAATGTTCTCCACTTTCTAGTGCTTCCATTAACTTTTAATGACTGCAGTTTTCTGTCCAGCTAAACTGTAAACTTCTTTACGGAAACAACTTTACACATCTTTATCTTCCCTTAACACCTAATTTATATTTCACTTGATTTATACCACTATAGTACCTCATGTTGGATTTTTTCCCCCCATATCTGTCTTTCTCTCAAGACCGTGAACTTGAGGGCAGGAATTGTCTCATTCATCTTTGCAAACAGCACAGTGCCTGGCACAATTTGCTTTTAGTTAATGGATGTAGAATAGTCCTGAGATTTTGTGTGTACATAAACAGGCATGAAAATTTGGTGGGCAGGGTGGGAAACAATGAACTCAAAATGGGTCATAGATCTAAATGTAAAAAAATTTGTTTAATTAGGAGAAAATATAGGAGAAAATTTCTGTGACCTATAGTGTTTTTCAACATCTCACCAAAAACATAATCCATTAAACTAAAATTAATAAATTGAACTTCATTAAAATTAAAAACTTCTCCTCTGCAAAAGATACTATTAAGAAAATGAAAATACAAGCTGCAGGCAAACCCGATGAAAGCATTTGCAAATCACATATCTGACACAGGACTTGTATCCAGAAGACATAAATAATTCTCAACATTCAACAATAAGAAGAAAACAAACAACTCAATAAAACAATGGGCAAAGACTTGAACGGACACTTCACCTTTGAGGGAAATGTAAATTAAAGTCATGTCTATGAAAATGGCTTTTAAACAATAGAATATGATGAGAAGAAGGATCAAATGCATAAGCATCTCTCCGACATCGCTGGTGGGAATCTAAAATGGTACAGCCACTCTGAACACAGTTTGGCAGTTTCTTATAAAGCTAAACATACGTTCATCACATGAGCCAGCAATCCCATTCCAAATATACTTCAACAGGTGAATGGATAATAAACCAGATACATCCTTACAAAGGAATATATTACTCAGTAATAAAAAGGAGCAAACTGAGATGAATCTCAAGGACATGGGTAAGATACTGGATGATTCCATTTATATTCTCAAAAAGACACAACCGTAGTGATAGAGAATAGATCAATGGTTGCCACTGATTTGGGTGGGTGGGGGTGTGACTAGAAAGCACAAGGACATTTGTTGGGGTGATGGAACAGCTCTGGATCTTGATTGTGGTGGTTACATAAATCTACCCATGTGTGAAAATTCATGGAACTATACACCAAAAAAGAGATGGATGTATGTTAATTTTTTAAAATAAGGTATGGGATAGAAAAAATTATACCTGGACAATTGTCTATAACAAAAAAATGGAAAGACCTGAGCACATGAAGGAAGAAGACACCTGAGAATTCTCCTGAAGAAACAAGCCAGGCCTTTGCGTTTTGACATTTCCAGAGTGTGACTGTGACAGGCCAAGCTCGCTGGTCCAGGCGGTTCTTTTTTCTGAGAGCCTCTCCCAGCCATGAGCCATTATATGCTGACAGCAGCTGTTGGATTGAAGGGCATTTGTATGCTGACAGCTTGATGTAGGGGTTAACTATTCCTTGAGGAGGAGTCAGAGGTAGTGACTGACTCCCACCTGTGACAACACTATACATCTCAGCCATCGCTTGTGTGCCAGGTAACTAACCTCTCATTGCCTTCATTCTTTATACACCTGCAAACACTTTTGTGAGTGCTACCTCTTTCAAATCCCAAAACACCTCTGTGAGGAAGGCTGGAGTAGGTATTATCTTTATGTTATGTAGAACAAAACTCAGACGGAAGGATTAAGGGATTTGGCTAAGGTCAAGCAACGGGGGAAAGTCCACAGGCAGAGAGAGCCAGGGCTTCTGGCTTGTACTCTTCATTCATTGAGTCATCTATTTTAAACTTTTATTTATTTTTAGTGTGCTTTTCCAGGACCCATCAACTCCAAGCCAAGTAGTTGTTTCAATCTAGTTGTGGAGGGCGCAGCTCACAGTGGCCCATGTGGGGATCGAACCAGCAACCTTGTTGTTAAGAGCAGCGTGCTCTAACCAATTGACCTAACCGGCCTTCCCCTTCAGTGTTCTATTTTAAAAAGTATTTGCTGAGTGCCTACTATATGACAGTGGGTGTGTCTCCAGTTGCTTAAATTCCATTTGAAAGAAAAAACATATGTTTAGATCTTCAAAACAAAGTACATACTAAATGATAAAGGTCATATGTATAGTAAGAACCATAAGAGTTGCCACTGGAGTGCTGAGTGAGACTTCACGGAAAGGATGGGCTTTGATCTGGGTACTGAAAATTTGAGATTAAGGGAGGGACATATTCCAAATGCAAAGTTTGTGTGGTGGCCAGCCTCTCAAACAGCCCTCGATAATTTTTGCCTCCTGATATCCATGTGTAGTCTCTTCTCACATTGAATCAGGGCTGTTCTGGGTGAACAACAGAGTACAGTAGGAGGATTTCTGAGGCCATGTCAAAAAGGGCACTGTGACTTGTACCTTATCTTTTAAATGCTCGTTCTAAGAGAAGCCAGCTACCATATCATGAGGTTGGTCAAGCAACCTGAATAGAGCCCATGTGGAAAGGAACTTAGATATCTTGCCAACAGCCAAGCACCAGTTCACCGTCCATGTGAGTGAGCCATCTTGGGAGTGGATCCTCAAACCCCAATCAACTCTACAGGTGATCGCTAACCCCAGCAGATATTTTAGTGCAACCTCATGAGAAACAGCAAGCCAAAGCCACCCAGCTAAGCTGATCCCCAAATTTCTGGCCCACAGACACCATGAGAGATATAAATAATTATTGCTATTTTAAACCACTGAGTTTTGGGATGATATTTTACACAGCATTAGGTGCCAATAAAATATGTAAGCCAACTCGCAGAAGGAAAAAAAACACAGGACATGTCCAGAAGATAGCCCTGTCCAGAGGCTAGGAAGGTAGAGATTCCAGCAACCTAAGCATAAAGTAGAAAGGACCTGTACAAAGGCAATTACAGAAAGAATCGAGAAGAAGACACAGAGGTAAAGTTGCCCCAGAAAATTCCTTGTTTACTCTGGGGTTCTATGCCAGAGCCACTCGTGGTTATTTCTGCTCATGGTAACAATTCTGGGAATACTATTAGCAGAAGTCTTTTAAAGAACACAGAGTGAGCTATTTCCTTTATACCTTACTTTTCATGTTTGTTTGACAAATATTGGCTAGTCATTTACCATCCCTATTTTCCTTTCTTCCTGGACACAGTGCTAGATCACATTTCTCAGCTTCCCTAACAATCCGGTGTGGCTGTGTGACTGCATACTGGAACCGAAGCAGCAGTGACGTGTAGCACATCCAGGCCTAGACCATGAAACCTCCTCCAAGTTACTTTCTTCTGTCTCTTCACCATGTGCTGACTCCACACAGAGGGTAGGAGGCCCTACAGGATGGAAAATCAGTAAGGTGAGAAAGATGGTGGGCCTCCAAATTACCTCACAGGAGGCCACCTACCAAATAACTGCATTCAGCAATTACGTGAGCAAGAAATAAATTTATGTTGTGTAAAAAAATTTAAAAAGTGACACTAACAAGACGGTATAAAGTGAGTGTAGGGGAAAACAGGAAGGAGTAAGGAGTGAGCCCAGCGTACGTGCACAGCTTAAGGTCTGAATGGACGTTTGGTAGAGTTGAGCTACAACATTATGATCTGATGATCTGAGCTTTCTTAGTCACAGCAAAAAGGGAGACATGATCAGTGACATGATTCACCGAGACCATGAGATTAAAAAAAAAAAAAAAAAAAAGGAGCAGCACGACTACTTCCAGTAATAAATAAAATGGAATTTTTCCTAGTGAGTCCTCATAAAAAAGACACTGCATGATGTAATGAACAATGTCCTCAACAATAGCCTAGCAGCCAGTAGAACCACAAGTTTAATAACTCCATTTTTTATAATGTCCTTCAATGAAGGACAAAGGAAGTGATAAAATGCCATGGTCAAACCCAGTAAAATCAATTCCATGGGGTTGGGCGGGAAAGGACAAAATTTTGTGGTCGAGTTCTTTGCTGGTCTGGTTGTAACAAATATGAGAGCATCTAGAGCAGGGGTGTTCAAACTGCAGCCCGCGGGCCAACTGCACCCGCAATCCATTGTTAATTGGCCCGCAGCAAATTCCAAAAATATATTTAGTTAAATAAACCAGGTGAGGCAATACGTACTTCACCTCGAGTGAGTGACCCAGCTGTTTGTGTATTTTACCTCATATGGCCCTTGGTAAAAAACGTTGAAAAAATTTGGACACTCCTGATCTAGAGGTATTAATAAATTGTGAATCTCTTGGATAATCCCTCTTCAACCAGTAATAGATATTTAATAAATATATTTTGATTAACTGATTCCCTCACCGCTATGTGTTTAGTTTTAAGGGTGAGCAAAAGAAATTAGGAGAAGGAGGCCCAAATATTATGATGTTACTGCCCTATGACCACACATTACTAACCAAATCTTATCTGGCTGCTTGTGGCCAGGATGTGTCACCATCTCATCATGTGTTTCGCTGTATTTTCTCCCAGTGATTTTTTTTCTGGAACATGCAATTAAGAACACTGATTAGAGAATAAGAAAGGAAGAATAATAGAGTATAAGAACAACTGTAAAAAGTCATTATGATATGCTTTCAAAGCCAGTAATTACCACTCTTGCTTAACATGTAAATCACTATTAGTATTCTATTTGAACTACAACTGGATGCTTGTTATTTGACACAGAATGCTTTGGAGAAAGACCTAACATCTACCCACAATTGGATTCCTTTCCAAATATCCCTGGGAGGAGGAAGAAAGGGATACATCAAGAGGGTAATTTAATGCTTATAGTTAAAATCTTGAAAAGGACCCATTGTAGGGGGAAAGCAAGAGATGAATTAATAAACAGGCAAAATAATTTCTGGGTGGCCTTGTACAGCAGATACTGAAGAATTGTCTTTAAAAATTGGCCATTTGTGAAAAGAAGAAAAACAAGTTATATGCCATACTGGGGAATCAGGACTCTTTTGAAGAACAGGCATAATTTGAGAGTGGTGGAAATGGAAGGAATGTGGAAACATAGGAGAGCTCAGGACCCAGAGACCCGGGTGACTGATTTAGTAACTGTGGTCAGTGAGTATTGCCAGTCATTTCAGTGACTGTTTAAAGGAAACCAGAGGGAAACTGATCTTTGGTGGGTGGTGGAGGTTTCTACAACAGGGGAACATGGTACCGCAACAGTAGTTTTGTAAGTTTTTGGATGTGGGGTGTGGCAAGGGGAAGATATTTGGAATTAAATGCATGTAAAATATAAGTTGCACACCATGTGCAGTAATAATCATTTAGATTCCCCTAGAGTCAGGCAAACTAGCTGTGAATCTGACAACAAGATGGATAAATTATTATCCTGACAACTCAAAATCTGGCAAGAGCTGGAGAACTATTCCAGCGGTAATGACAGAAACAGGTCAGGCTCGGATTAAGCCTGAGCTATGTAACAAATATTTCTAGTATTTTATGCAAAACACTGTGCGACCGTTCTTATTTCAGTTCAATGAAGCTTAGAAACAGTATTTATATGACTGGAGGAATTCAGGAAATCTGTGAGGAAGCCTGAACTCAGGGGGAATCAACGGGTGAAGATCTATTGGTTAGTATTCTTTTAAGAGTAACCTCAGACCTCAGGTACTGCCCTCAGTGATACAAACCTAATAACCTATCCCAACCTTGGAAACATTTCTTCTCCTCCAATCTCCAAGGAGATTGCTTCTGCTTCAATCTCCTGAACTACTCTGAACCACGCCTAAGGCACCACTAATAACCATGTTTCCCCGAAAATAAGACCTAACCGGAAAATAAGCCCCAGTATGATTTTTCAGGATGACATCCCCTGAACATAATTTTTGCATCCTTTGGAGCAAAAATTAATATAAGTCCCGGTCTTATTTTGGGGGAAAACACAGTACTACTGCACTGCTCTCCAGGTATCGTAGACATCCATGGTTGTGTACTCTGCAGTCATTTCACCCCTTTTTCTTATAAATGAAACCCCGAATTTGTTTGGCAAGTCATCCTCTTCTACCTGGCCGTGTGCCTCACTGGACAAGTCACGGCAATCCTGTTCTTCTTGCCAGTCCATGTGTAGGAATAAACACGTGACACCATTCTGTGCACTGAGATGTGAGGAGGAATCAATTGGGGGAGTCTAGAACACGTTTCCTCGCTTTGAAAACGAGATGTATAGGGGAAAACCGTCATTCTGCTGCTGAACGATGTCATAGTTGTGTGTGCTTGGTACTGGGATAACAGTCTTGCAGCCATAAAGGGTACTAGTCAAGGAAAAGTCAACTGAGTAAGGACAGTAGAGTAGAAAGATGGAAAGAACAACATATTTGATATCATTAGGACCACTGAATCCGCCAAGCTGGAGCTCTTCATTTTAGGACTTAGAAAATTTCTCACTGTTCAAGCAATTTTGACTCAAGTTGTCTAGTGTTCTATTCCTTGCAGCTGAAAGTATAACTGGTAAAATAAATATTTGTATATTTACATTCCTTATTAGACTTCAAAGTAAACATCTTTGTTATTACCTACAATGTCTGCTGTATACTAGGCGTCAATGCATTGAGTTAAATGAGTTGGTTCCCTAAAGAGGTAAATACATGGACGGATAGACAGATATGCCACGTCTTCATACTCACTGCATTCTCTAGCTCAGTGAGTTGCATAGCTATCCATCCAACTGCATAAGCCAGAAACCTCTTCTAGATACTTTTCTATTCCCCTGTCTCCATAGCCAATCCATTTCCAAGTTCTGTTCATTTTGCCTTCTAGATTCATCTCAAACCTGTTCACTTCTTTTCATCTCCACCATCATTCTATTTTAAGCTACTACCATGTCTTGACTAGTGCAGTAGCCTCCTAACTACCCTCCTGAAATTTCTCAAATCTTCTCCACACTGAAGCCCTGGGAAATCTTTTCAAAATGTGAAGTCCCCACCTCCATTTCTGATTAAAAGATAAAGAAAAAAATCCAAAATTCATAAAATGCCCACAAGGCCTGCATGGTGCCATCTACCCTTTTAGGCTACTTGCCCTCAATACTCTAGCCACACAGGCCTTATGCTGATTCTTTGATGGTCCTTGCCTTGCACATACTGTTCTATTTGCTTGGCAGGCTCTCCCCACTGGCACCCCAACACAATCACATACCGTGTGTGTTCCATCCTCCATTTTTCAGGTCAGTCTTGCCTCTCTCAAGGAAGCCTTTCCTCTATTTCCTGCTTAGGTGGTTCTCCCTGTTGTGCACTTTGCTTAACACCACGTACCTCTCAGTCATCACCGGAATGACCATCCAAACTGGGACCCTTTTGAGAGTGAATAGTGGTACATTAAAAATTATACTGGGACAATATGTATAAACAGATTTCCCTAGGCTCACAGAACATTTGGTCACCTGTTCTTTATACTTACCATTTGCTTATTAGTGTTTTCATTAAACGTTTGGCTCCCCCAGATCTCTACCTGGGCATGTCCTTTTTGCTCACCATCACATTCTCCATGCTATCACAGTGCCAGGTCAATAGTAGACACTCAGTACTATTGGTGGAACATTGAAAAGAATGAATATGATAACTCAGTTCACATTTTTCTTTCCTATCATATTTTATTATTCTCCTTAGATTAGTGGTGATGTAATGTTGTGCTATATTCTTGCTTCTTATTTTTTAATATCTGATCATTTTGCACAGCACTGCTTTATTAATGATTCATTCATTTAGTGAACAGGTATCTACTGAACATCTAATATGTGCTGAGCATGAACTAGAAGCTAGGGATACAATAGCAAACGAGACGCGTTCCTGTCCTCAAGGATCTCACAGTCCATGAGGGAGACACTTAAGTCCACTACCACTCTAGATTAGTTCATATCACATAGTGCCTAGCCAATCAGGACCTATCCTGGGCATGAAAAAGATAGTTTGATTTTTTCATTTTCTTCTCAGTTATGTCATTGCCTCCATTTCAGTTCCAAGGTCAGTGCCCTCAGGATTTCCATTTCTTACTAAAACCTAGCTCCAGGAAACTTTCAGCTACTTAGCACTAGTTTCAGATTCTGGCAATATGTTAAAAATCACATTCAGCATATCAATTTTCAAGAAATAAATGGAAATCTCAAAGTGCCTGAAATTAAGAGCTATAAGCTTAGGATCCGATCCTGAAGCTTCCCCATGGGTGGTTATCAAATTCGGTAATAGCTAGTACATAGTTTGGGTTTTAACACACAATCAGGCCAGGATATGAGGCCATGGGTCCTTTGAGACACTGAATGGGAACTAATACCCTTTCACGAAAATGGGATGCTCAAAGGGATGTAGCCTCAGTAATCATGGATGTAGACAAAAGATCTGCCCACCTTAATAGGGAGATGATAAAGTTTGCTATTCTGGGCTATGAAAAAGGAAAAAAAAATATTCTCAGAAAAATAAAAATCTCAGATCTCTGCCTCATGCTGCATTGAAGTTAGAATGTACACTTCTGTCATGGTTTGGGAACTGTCAAGATTATAAATTTACATAAAAATTAGTCCTGGGACAGTGATATCCCTGGAGTACCTGGCAGAAGTGAACAGAAAATCTCTATGGAGTGACATTTCCACAACCTAAGCCACACAGGATTTTCAAAGGAAAATTTCCATTGAAGATGTGTTTATAATCCAAGATGTAGGTACAAAAACAGAAACCCGGTAAACTACGATAATAGAAGTATTATCTGTAAACCTTGATACCTTGAGTAGAATCTCCTGGAAACAGATTCTGAGATGGAGATTTGTATGCAGGAGGTTATCTGGAGAACACTCTAAGGAACACCTTTCAAGGATTGAAAAAAGGATTAGGCAGAAGGAGATACAGTGATGCAGTTGTTACAGAAGCCTCAGCTGATTCCACAAGGCTCTCTAGAGTTGGGATGGCCCTTAAGAACATGCCAAATTGGGACAATAAGACTGGGCCTTTATATTCCAAGATCAACTAGTCACTGGATGTTAAGTTGCCCCTGAGAAGAGTTAATAAACTTGGGAAAGATGGCCCCCTTTGGCCAAAGACAATTCCCAGAGAGATCCGTAAGTGAGCCATCAGCTGCCGATGCACCCAGCAACAAAGAAACGAGTGTCTGGGTCCCAAAATTGGAGATGGGAGCTGAAGACCCAGGGCAGCACAGATGAACATCCACTACTGTCCACCCTCGGACTGCTCAATTCCATTTACGTTTGCATTTTGTGGTAACTTTGTCCCATCTAGGAAGGGCATCGTCAAGCTTCTGATTGGTCTTGACTCTGGAGGGATCTTATATAAGGAAAGTTAGTGGAGAAAGTTAACAGGCCCTGCCATTGCAACTACTTTTAAGAGCACAACCAGTATTCATAAGGATAAGGTATAGCACTCATCCATTAACTATCCAAATTGGACAGCAGAGTATCCAGAGATGCCCCAGTTATTCATTGAGTGTGAAATACATTCTTCCCTTTCTTCATTATGTAATAGCAGCTGTACCTCCTCCTAATGATCAGTGTAAATCACCCCTGTGAGAATGGTGTTTCCTTCCCTTGCCTACTGGTATTTTGACACGAAGAACTCTAAGTGATCCAGTGGCAGCCATAGTTTAAAGTAAAGTGGGACTGTCACTGTATCCCCTGGTGGAAGCAGTCACCCTCTGGGAATCAGGACTTCTACCACAGAGCCTAAAGTTGCAAGGACAGGAAAAAAATTCCAAAAGTGGGTCATTGTGAGTGATAGTAAGATAAACAGACAGAAAATAGAAAAGAATAGTGAAGAAACATGGAGGATGGAAAGTGAATTTCCAATACATATGAGGTCTGACAATTAAGTTTGGGAACTTGTTGCAATGATGTTGCTAATCTTTTTTTTTATATCAGAGGGATTATTTATTATGAATTTGTATCATCTGGGCAAACAGTTAACCGAGTTTACTATTTGGAAATGCTGAAAAGGTTGCATGAAAAAGTTAGATGACCTGAACTTGTCGCCAACAATTCGTGGCTCTTGCATCACGACAATACACCAGCTCACACGGCACTGTCTTGTGAGGGAGTTTTTAGCCAGTAAACAAATAACTGTATTGGAACACCCTCCCTACTCACCTGATCTGGCCCCCAATGACTTCTTTCTTTACCCGAAGATAAAAGAAACATTGAAAGGAAGACATTTTGATGACATTCAGGACATCAAGGATAATATGACAACAGTTCTGATGGCCATTTCAGAAAGAGTTCCAAAATTGCTTTGAAGAGTGAACTAGATGCTGGCATCGGTTCATAGCTTCCCAAGGGAAGTACTTCAAAGGTGACTGTAGTGATATTCAGCAATGAGGTATGTAACACTTTTTCTAGGATGATTCGTGAACTTAGTTGTCTGTCCTTGTGTGTAAATATGAATAAATATAAAATGAACACTTCAAAAAAAAAAAGGTTTAGAATGGAAAACAAGCAAAGTCAAAGAATGGCTGGTTGAAAGCAAAAAAATAATATGGTGAAAATAAAACCAAATGTGTATGATCATGATAATATAAATGGATTAAACTCACAGATATGCTCAAATTGGATTTAAAAATCAGTTGTATAAGAGACACCTAAACATAATGGCACAAAAAGGCTGAAAATTAAGGGATGAGAAAACATTTGTAAGACAAATTCTTAGCAAGAGAAAGCCATTGTGTCTATATATCAAACAAATTAGTCTTTAAGGCAAACTAATTTTTATGGACAAAGAGGATCGTTATTTTTAAAAATTACCAGGAAGATGTATGGTTCTGAACCTATATGCACTTAACAGCATAGACTTGAAGTATATAAAGAGATTCAGGGGTTGGTGGCAGCCCCTACCTAAAGTGCTACATCTCCTTGGAGTTTTGCATTTTCACAAGGCTGAAAACCTCAAGAAACCAGTCAAATTTAAGAGAGTGGCTGTTGGTTCAATTTAATCCTAACTATTCAGAAGCAAGGTTAATTTATAAATACACTGGAAAGTGATTAAACAGATCCTTTGTATCTCATTTGCCAAGTACAGCTGTGTTTATGAAGTTGAATTTTTGCTTACTGATTTTAGGAAGTAAATTGAGTAAGTGAATTGTGAATTGAGCTTAACTTTCATAAAGAAATCTAAAACCTGAGCCAGTTGTCCAAGATTCATGCATCAAGGTAGACTTTCCAGGTAAGTTTCATATGAAACTGAAACAAGTTTTGAGAACTTTGAACTGGCTGACAGCTCTGTAACAGAGCCAAATTCTGGAAATAGAGAGCAATTTTTTATTAGTTACTTTGTCTTCTTTGTTTTATTTGCTTGGCTGTGAAATTTTTCTTTTCTTTAATTAAAATAAATCTCAGTGGCATGGCTTATAAAATCACAGTCTCAATAAAAAAGGTCCACCCCATGGACTAAAATTCCAAGAGAACCACATACCTCTAGTTTTCAATATCTGTTTTACAAAGTCAGACAATCTCTCCTCTTATGTGCAGATTTTTCCCCTTCTTTATGTCTCCATGATTTTCTCTCCCGTTCTTCCTTGTCCTTTTTCAAATGAAAGTGAAAGGAATAAATTAATCAGGGCTTAAATCAGGCAGGATTTTGTAATTGGCAAAACTGTGACAGGATGAGGAGGTGGAGAGAGAAGGGAAGGAGGGAGGAGGGAAGGAGGAGGGGAGAGCAAGAGAGAAAACCTGAGCATGGAAGCTTTTGCAGGGGGAGTAGATCTTGGGAAGGGAGGTGATAGATATGCTCTTGATGGCTTCACAAAAGAGGAGCTTTGGCTGCTATATTTGACCTTGCTCCCAAGTAATTGATGAGATGTAACATTATCATCAGAATAATGGTAATGAGCTATAGATGCAGACTTTCTGCCTGTGGAGATTGCAGACAAAATAGACTTTAAGGCAAAAAGCATTATTCAGGCTAAAAAGACTCATTATATAACTTCCTGTTAGGAAAGCTTTGATGGGGTTATTTGATTGTGGTGAGCTCAGTTCTTCCACATCTGAAGAGCAGAAAAATTCAATGGAGAAAAAAAAGTGTCCTAAACGAGATTTGGTGGTGATGTCTGAACCTCAAGTCTCCTTGCTCCTGTCATCCTAAAAAGCTGAATCTCACTAGTGCCTCAAGAACAGGTTCAACATCAAGTTCATTATTAGGTTCTGTCTTAGTTACGCTTTTGGTGCTCCTACTCTTGACACTTGAAAATGCCAAATATTCTCCTCATTGCGGTTTTAGAATAAATTAACTTCTTCATTTCTGCTTTCTTTGTATTCTTTCTTGAGAATTTTCTTTTGAAGTAGATTGTTGTGTTTTTATCACAGTGATCTGATTAGACATTTTGCAATTAAGGCATCTCATTTCTGATATATTGTTTGTCCTGTTAAAAGGGATTTCGGTTATGCATCTTTGAAAAGCTCTGCCTCTGGAATTTTGGTTTGCATTTGTGAACTTTCTCACTGACTTTGGCATTGATTCCTCATTGTTGTTGGTTTTTGTTTTGTTTTTGTTTTTTTCCCTGTTTGGCAGCAGCCTTTCTACCAGTATCTACCTTTTAGTGATTTATTGTAATAGATATCTAGCCCTTTCTCTTCTGTCACAGGTTGACCACCTTAGTTGAGTTTTTCCTAGAACTGGTACACATGGTATAAGCACAGACAATCTTGTAAATTCAAAGGTTGGTTCCACTGAGTTAAAGTTCTACAACTTCAAGTTACTGCAACTGGATGCTAATGAAAATTTAGCATCCAGCTTAATGCTTAGTGCTTGATGTTTCACACTGTGAGTGGTTGCCACCAATCTAGGTTTGTGAACCTGGGTCTGTAACATCTCTCTTTTCAGACCAGTGGCCTTCAAATTCTGGTGTACATCAGAATGATTCAGCATGGTGGTTAGAAATACAGACTTCTAGTTATTTTATAGAAGGTTCCTCATTATGAATTTATCCTATGTTTCCTCTTTCTTTTATTCAGGAAAATCAAACAAGTGATGAAGTCATGCTTTGTTCCTCTTAGTGCATTTTATCAGATATTGCAGTTTTTATTTGTCCCACTACTGATGATATTCATTTAGATTTCTTGATTAAGGTGGACCCTGAAAGACTTTTCCACTATAAAGCTACTTTTTTTCCATTCATAGTTCATAAATATTTTGTGGGGAGGTACTTTGATACAATGTAAATATCCAGTTCCTCATCCAACTTTCAATTTACTCATTCTTTATTTCTGTAAGGACTCATAATATATCATTGTATTCATGGGTTATAATCTGTTAATATAATTCTTTTGATACTCAGATTGCCACCATTTTTGCCAGTAGCATCCCCCTCAAACTGGCTTGATATCTCCCCATTCTTGTTTGAGCACTTCCTTGCTTTTGGCACAAGATGTTTTGGGCTCATCTGGTACTTTCCCTCCCCCACCTTGGAATCAGCCATTTCTCCAAGTCCTGGATCCTTTTAGTGGGTAATGATGTTAGAGACTAACACCAGGTATAATGGTCATTATTGGTTCTTGCAGTGGACAAGCAGAGAAAGGTATGTGCATTTATATTTATATATTTATCCATATTTAAAAACCAGGAGTCACACTGATAACTATAATTCCAAACCAACACCACAGGTTCATTCTAGTACGTTTTCCTTTCCATGTTGGGTGAAAGGGGAGCAATTTTTTTGTCTATCACATACATTATCTCATTTAATTCTTATAAAAACCTTATGATTTGGGGGGGAGGGTAATTGCCAGCCTGATGCCTCATCATCCCCAAACACTATAGTGTATATTTCAAATTGATCAGGAAAAATTTCTTTGTATTCTACTTGCAACTTTTCTGTAAATTGGTGATAATTTCAAAATTTGAAAAAGTTTGTGCTAAAAAATCTGCTATAGATCAACAAACTTTGAGATTCAATAGTGTTCATAGTGTACTTGGTAATCTGAATGAGATAAAAGCATTAATACATTTTCTAAATTGGGGGAGGGGAGGGGAGGAGAGAAAGAGAGAAAAAGGGAGAGACAGGATTTTAACCTAGGAAGGGTAGAAGCTGGGAAAAGTGACTCATACTGCCTTATCTTTAACAACCTATGCTTGTGGTTCAGAGTTGTAATCTACTCTGTGTGTCACTTCTTTCATCGTTTACATATGGCCATTTGACAGGCATCCAGGCCTGAGGTCCACTCAGGAGCTGGGGGATCCTGACTAGCTAATCAGCCAGCTTAGCTGAGACGCAGCCCGTCAATATGGCAGAATATGTTAGCCTAAAACTAACCATTGGATGAATTGCTGTAGGCTTTTTCAGCCCCGTCAATGAGAGAAAAACAGACTAGAACATGATGATTCGCTGGGCTCTTAGAGATTCTCTGGTCTAAGTCCTTTACTTTACAGACAGAGAAACCCAAACACAAAGTGGTTAGGGATTCGGAAAAGCTTTCCCAGCTATTGAGAATCAGGACTCAGAAAACACTCAGGTTCCCATAAATTTCGTCAGTGGAATGCCAGAATTGACTTATGTGCTCACTGACTGTTGTAAGTAGCAGTAGACTTTATCAAGTGGCAGAAGAAACACTCTTTATCCCAGGTGATTAGGGTTGGGAGCTGTTTCGTTAGTCAAAGTGGGAAAATCAAGTAGAGGGATATGTAAATACTGTAAACATGATAGTTTTCCTTTGCGACGTGATCTCCTGATTAGAATTCCATGCTGTTGTCTTGCATGAGCCTGTCATGATCCATCATCTCTGATTTCTCCTTTCTGTTTTTTTAAATAAGAGTAAGAACTTAAAGATAAACAACTTGAATGTAGAACCATTTTAGATGTTAATTTTTTTTCTTTCACTCTGTTAGAGTTGTCTCACCCAAATATAATTCAACAGCAGTTTTATTAGATGTGTGACTTGAGCAAGTCACTTAACTTCTTTGTGACTCAGTCGCCCTTTCTGCAAAATGAGATACTCCAGGCTCATCTTGTATTTTCTCTGCCCCAGCGCTGGAATCATCCATTTTTTCCAAGGGATCCTGGATCCTTGCAGTACAGAATAGTATTAGAAACCATAATCTGGGCACTAGGTGTATTCATCACTATTGGATTGTTGCTGTTCCCAGGTCCTCTCAGTGGATAGAGCCAGGGAGTGTATATTACATATAAATTTATTTCCGTATCATTTTCATATATCAAAATCCATGAGTTACACTCATATCTTCTATTTTAGACCAACAGTACAAAATTTGTTCTAGTTTTTTGACTTTCCATATTTGTAACTCCTTTCTCCAACCATGAATGATCTAGCTCTCATTGTCCTCAATATATTTAATTATTTGGGCAATAGTTCTGTATATAACCAAGCTACTGTGTCTATTATAATCCATTCCCTGTGTGTATTCTGTCACCCCATGGCCAGTCACCTCTCTGCATGGACAACCTGCAACCCTAATTGTGCTGTGAGCCCCACCCCCATGCCAGGCCACGTCACGCAGGGATGCCCACTTTATTCTGCTTAAATTCTGACTCACCGTGTCACACGGTCAAACCCTCTGTGGATGCCTTTCTCATTCCATTTGGGCTCTAACTTCCCACACTGGGCCAATTTCCTGCATGGCTACACTTGTAACCTTGCTCAGGCTCTGAGACCCTATGTCAGGCCACCCTTCTCTGTACCACCCTCGGTCCATTCAGTCTCTGACTTCTGCTCTGGGCCACTGCAGCTTCCCCACTTCTTTTGGAGTAGTCTCCAACCTTGTTCAGCATCATCTAAAGAATTTAGGACTATGTTGTTCAGGAAGAAAAGGGGGAGAGGAAAAGGAAGAGCTCCTTTTTTTTGTTTTTAACATCTTCTCTGACCCAATGAAGACTGTCAGTGGGGTAAAGAACGGACTGTTTGTATTCAAGAGGACAGTTTGGTGCTTCATTTGTAAGGTGTAGGAAAAATTATGTCCATATTTATTTCTCCCCCAAAGTATTTTGTCACCAAGAGACACTGATTACTTCACTGGGAGCAGCCTCAGCATTCAAATATGTAGTTGCTGTTATTATTAAGATCACTTATTGATGAATATTGCCTTCTATTTCTTTTTCACATGATTCCCTTATTACCACAGAAGCCTTACCTGCCCCATCACATGGTACATAGATCTTCATGTATTTTGTGTATACTCTTGAAGCCTGGCACACATTGGTATGATACAATCTGTGAGCTTAGAAGTCAAACATGCAATCAAATCACTCTAGTTTATTTATCTTTATTTTTTAAATATTATATATATATAATATTATATATAACATAATATATGTAACATATTATATATATATATATACATATATATATTCCATGTAGTAAAGCATTCGCAGTCTCTAAATGTCCGTTCCTATCACATTGCCCTTGTTAACAAGGTCTCATGTTTGTGCATGTGTGTTTGCATCAATCTGCCTCTTTGTTCATTCTTCTTTGCGCCCTGAGACCATGGGAAGAACTTCAGGCATATAAAAACTGATAAATAACAACAGTTCTGAAAACCAGAAAACTGGTCTAGTTTCTCACTGAACTTTAAATAAATATATCACTTGTTTTTCTCAGAAGTTTTTGACCCACTGAGACTTTCTGGGACTTCCTGAAGATTTGGGGTCTTGATGATTTCAAGACAGTCCTAAGGTTCTTTTGTGTTATCCCAGTGGTATTCCCATAGCTAATACAATAGCATAAGAAAGGGAAGATAGACGCAGCATTTCTGTAGCTCTGCCTCTTTCTGTGCTTGGTACACCAAGAGGATATCCTGCTATCCCGGCCTCGCTGGCATGCCTCATTTTGTCTCAACCACTCATTATTGAGCTGTGAGGATTCCCTGTTCCCCCTGTGTTTCAAAGACCATTCTAAGGGAAGTAGAACTGGAAAACCTTTAAAAAATGTGTTGGTCCAGTCTGGCGCACTTAGTTGGAATGATCTACATTTGTTGCCATAAAAATATTCTGTGGTATCTTGCATTATGTTCTTGTCTTTGAACCACTTCTGTTGAAACTGTACTTTTTCCTTGGCTATTTTATTGTAATTTTACAGTGTACAATCCTTCCTCTGATTACAGTGAGCTCTGTGCAGAGTGAGGTAGAGTGTCTTTCTCCTGTGATGAGATGGAAATTGTTATCCTTGCCCCCATGACACTAGAGTAAAATGGGAAACGGCACTTGTGTAATCATCAGAGTACAGACCATATAAGAGAGGTGCAGAATTGTTTCCTTTTTGGAGGGTTTAATTAAAATCATTACTTAAAAATAAGCATTGTGACAACATCATGATTGGGTTATTTTCAAACTGGGGAACACCTATGAGAATTCAGAGCTCCATGAGAAAAATGCATCTTCTTGGTTCATACATGTGCATTTGCTGGATTCAAAAATTTAAAGAAATATGTTAATCTTTTGGTAATGGCTCCATTGATTATTTTATAGGTGTCCAAAAATGAGAGGCATATCAAAATAATTTAATATTTTATAATATTTTAGAGGGTCATTATAAGATATTCTCTTTTACTCAGTAAGGATTAAATAACCAAGTCTATGTTTTTTATTGCTGATTTCTACGATTAAAGCAAGTACATATAAGCCGAGCTGATAGCAATATAAAGAATTATTCTCTTGGGTTCTACTTGTATGCATTCTCTTTCTACATTTTAAAAACCCATTCATCAATTACTCTGCAGTAGTACCAGGACTTAGCATGCGCATATTGTCTTCCCGTGTTCCATTGCAGTCTTCCAAAATCACGCATGTGCATGTGGGTAGGTATACCCCCGCCCACACTCCCAAGCACATATACACACATGTAAGCATTTATAATGGTATCCAAATATATTTACCCATAAGGGCATTCTAGGCACTTTATCAAACACAGATATTTTTGCATGCATTTGTGGAACCTGAAAAGAATCCATGCTAATGTTTGGAGTCTTAAAGCAAACTGTAATCTTATAAACATTGAGGTGAACCTCAGAGGCAGTAGTCTTTTGATATGCAGCATAAGTGAAATGCTGCATAATCTAAAATGATGGCGCTATTAATCCTACGGCACTGGTGGTGCCCAGCCCCCCCCTCGCTACTGATACCAACACCATTGTCTCTGGCTTTCAACTTCATCAGTATGCAAACGGAGTGTCACTATGATGGGTGGTAACTTGGTTGGATGCACTTTCTACATTTCTGGCAAATGAGTATAATTATTTTCAGAGCTGCGGGCAACTCATGCATGTTTTATCCTCCATCTGGACCGGCGCGGTACACAATAGTGATAAAAGATGATTTTCCCCCTTGGATGTTCACAGGCCATCACCGACACAGTCCTGATGAAATGGCCATGTATCCCCTAGCAGTTCTATATCTGCCACAGCTTGACAACAAAATTATTTCCCCATAGTACTCAAACACTTCAAATATTCAAGCCCTCTGTGCATATATTTGTGTTTTGAAGCATTCAGCGTTAACATAATGTGGTAATTTATAAACTGACAAATTAACTATGCAGAAATCACAGAGAGGCCTTATGAGGTCTGCAAAGCAGCAGAAAAGAAAGCAGAAGCTTTTTGCACTCTGTAATAATAATAATCCTATCAACTGTCGCCAATCGCCCAGCCTCCCATTGTTAGAGCCTGCGTTCTGAAGCTTGCTTACTGTAGGTGATTCTGCCTGAGAAGCCTCGCCGCCAACCACACCAACCAGGAGGCTTGGCGCAGGCTTATTGTGCCATCCCTCTCCGGGTCTGGAACTAATGGGGGAAAGGGCACCAAGAAAGAAAAAAAAAAAAAAAAAAAAAGCCAGTTGCCCATATTGATCATTGAGAGCCAGCAATGGGTGTATGGGATGGAATTTGGGGAGGGTGAGATTTGCCTTCCAGACAGGAAGTGAATTTAGGACTGGCAAAATCAATACCAGCAAAATTGAGATTATGCATGTGAAAGGACGATCAGCCGCCTTTGTTTCGTGGTTATAAAATCATTTTAATGATTAAGATCCATCATCTTGCTAGCCCGCTTTAGCAAATGCTGGCAATCCTTACAGGCCCACTATTGATCCTCAGACAGACGGCTGAATGGAGGCAGCATTCATCAAAGGACGCAAAAGAGCATATTTTCACTTTTATTGTATTAGCCTAATTCTCTTTCAGATGAATTAAAGACTAATTTTGCTAGACTAAGCAGAGTCTGTGTATCTTCTGCTGCCCCCATCTGTTTAACGTGTAGATTCTTAGAAGGCAGAATTAATTTTTTAGAGGCAAGAAAGTATTTACAAATTCTTTGTGAAAATACAGAACATTCCTTCATGATATGGCAAAGCAGCCTCTTCCCTCCTTCTCACTGCATCTTGGTCTGCAGTCCACCTCCCGCAGCCATTCCTCCCACATGCATAGGCACACTTGTTCTTTTACAGATTCACACATGCATGCTAAACACATACACACACACACACACACACACACACACACACACACACACCGTCCTTTAAATGGTATGTACCATGCTATAAGGCCTACCAAACATCAGACACTCTTTATCAGCAGTTGTGCCAGGGTCTCCATAGCAACAGTATAATAGATTTGCCCTTATTCAATCCCAGAGGCCACATTGAAGCGCAATGCAAAATTTGCTGGGGCCTGAATTCCTTTCAAGCCATGGCTCATGTGTCAGGAAACAAGTCAATGCACAGACAGCACTGCACATAAAGATGGAAAGGAACCTTTTCTCTCCACTGCTGTTTGCTCACAGTGACATTCACAAGCTCGAGCCCTTCTAGATCTCATTTCTGTCTCGTTTTCTACTTATTAATTCACTTCTTTGGGAGGAGAGGCGAGTGGGGGAGGGGAGCGCCATGCTTTGCAAATATAAACCGTCAACGAAAGTGCAAAGCAAACTGCATAAAAACGAAGCATGCATCTCAGCCTCCAAGGTTATATAGGATTCAACATGGCTGAAGCCCTCCACAGCTGCAGACGAAATTCTGGGGTTTGATGCACCCCGGGGCTGAGCACAGCTGAGCAGCCCAGCCAACCTCCCCAACCCACAATGGAGTGCTATTTTGTGCTACTCAAGCAGCCTTCCCCAGGGAAGAAGAGGCAGGAGAATGGACACATGCCCTTGTCCTAAAGCCAATCTCGGCAGGCAGGAGGAATTCCCTAGAGCTCACACCTGAAGTACGCTGTGGCTAAAACAAGCACAGCTTAAAAGTTAAACAATCATTTGTTTCAGGTTTATTTTAATCATTAGCTTTGGGACTTACAAGATGATTACTTTGTGGGTTAATTATTTTCTGTGCTGTGGCTTTCTAAACCTAATTGCTCAACTTCATTGTACATAGTGATCCATAGCTGCTTCCTAAAATTACCTGTCCAAATATTTTTGCCTTTTGATTATCACTGAGAATTTGCTGTTTTTCTCCCTGAGTTGGAACTTTGCATAAATGACTTGGTTGGGAGATGCTTGTGTGATTTTTAAGATTACTAAAGATATCATGGGCACATCATGGAACTCAAATGGCAATACTATTAAGATTTGAAAAAAGACGCTTAAGGGACTTTGCCCAAATGAAGCCTGATCAACTTCAAGATAGTGGTTCTCATACTTAAACGTGTATAAAAAGCACTTGGAGTATTGTGAAAACACAATTTCTTGAACCCCTTCTTCAGAGATTCTGACACAGTAGGTCAGGGCCAGGACCCCGGAGTTTGCATTTTTAGTAGGTTCCCAGGTGACGCTAATGCTTCTGGTCCATGGACCAGGCTTTGAGACGCCCTGCTTTAGGCCAGTCTCCATGAGTAAAAGTTCATCAACCTCTGACTTAAAGTTTATTTTGACTGTTTACTATAGGTTCAACTTCAGTGTTCTTCTCGCAGGGCATTACTTGTCATCCTAACATAGTTACTTCCTTCTCCAGTGGGTCAGACCCACAATTTCATCAATAGCCCCGGGACAGAGAGAATGGAAACCGGGGAGAAGAAAAAAGAAAAGTATCAAGAGATCAGGACATATCCTCAGGATTAGCACCGTGCCTGCCGAATATTAGGACTTGACCAATATTTTCTTGAATGAATACATGAGTGAATAAATATGATACAATGTCAAAGCTGCCATACTTTAGGAAAGAGATCTTAGGTCAAGTATATAAATAAGTGTTCCATGTTTTATTTATGTTGAAATATATTTTAGATATTTAGACATTTGATTTTAAAAAGTGACATATGAATTTTTGTAGGGGAAGGCGATTCAATAGCACTTTAAATTCTTCTAAGAAGTTGGAACCATAGAATGAATCACTGTAGAAAGCAAAATCCTTTTATAATTAAAAACTTACTCTCTAATCAATCTATTTTTATAAGTTTGGGATTTCTTCAAGTGGGAAACACTGCATTTTTAAGAATCGCCAACTTTACTTTTCACTGAACATAATTCGAGTGTGCCTTTCTGCCTGATGTTTTAAACTTGACATCATCATGTATTTCTTCTCCTGCTCCTACTGATTTGACCCTAAAATCTGGGTCATTTTAATAAATAATCTGTTGTGACAACAGCAGAAACGTGAGCCAGTATCACCCAACAGTGACTTAAGATGAGTCTCCTCACTGTGACCAGTGTTTGATTACCCCTACAAAGTGAGCCAGGCACTAGAAAATGACTGGGGGGTTAGGCGAAGGAAAGGAGCGGAAGAAGGGGGAGATAAGCCGAGTTACAGGACCCTGCTTTGTGAATTCCCTAATCTACACGAACTGGTGATAAGGGAATTGCAGTGGTTTTCACCACACTTTGCAGTTTGTCTTCAGTCCTGTGAGTTTTTCTTCCCAGAACAAGGCCCAGGGCACTACAGCGGCCAGCCTCTTAGGCAGGGACCCCCTCTGGGCCCTCTTTGCCCTTCCAGCAGGAAAGAAAGTACAGTGGACAGAAGAGCTGACTTCTCTTCCCCACCCTGCCCCTTGCGTCAGCCCTAGAATAGCATCATCCCACGTGGACTGGTGAGAAATAAAATTCTCTTAAAATGAGTCAAAATATACAGAATTGTAGAATTGTTAAACTAGATCTTCGAGAGGGTGAGATTTGCTGTTCTCTTTTGCCAGAAGGTAAATCCTAAGATCATGAGGTCACTGGCAGAGAAGGGGTGTGAGCCCAGTGCCTCTGACAGCGGTCCCAGGACACCTAGCACATGCTCTGTCCTCCCAGGAAGGGCTGCCTGTCACACTGCTGAGTAATTGTTCCCTCCCACACTCATCACTCTGCCACAGGCTACCTAAAGGGGAGTATGAATGTGGAGTGCTATCAACAACTTTCAATTCAGCAAATATTTACTGAGCACCTGCTATGTTCCTCGTGCTGCAGTGCATGCTGACAGCACCGGAGTGAATGCGACACAGCATTTTATTACAGAGTGGTTATAACCAAGGAAGTTTATTTTTCATCACTTTCCAATAGCCGTCTCCTCTGTAATGCTTTGCAAACTGGAGTAAGCCCAGTATGTCTAGAGTCACAGATTAAACTGGTTGTTACTTCCTCAAGTTTCCATTTTCCTTGATTATAATGACCCTATTTCCTTGATTTTATGACAGATTTTTTTTTTAATCTAATTCAAACGTTAAGCTTTGGAAATCTGAAAGGATGCCTCTCACACTCAAAGTATGCATTAAATTGGTGGTTGTGTTCTTTCTTTTTTCTGATATAGACTGATCTGTGTCTTAGTACGGAAATTTGAAATATTATTTTTAATGTTAAGTATTTCAGAGTACTTCACAATATATCAGTTGTAGGTACTTTTTAAAAGATACACAAATGCAAGACTTCCAAGAAGTCTCTCCTTTTGGAGGGCACTTGCTGGCTCTACCTCTTGAGTCCCTGAACTTGGACTTAATCCTCTAAATTAGGGGTACTTGTGGGAAACTGAGAGGCACTGGTTTAAACGATGCAATGTTTTTAAACACCAAAGTGAGAATGGGAAAAGGTCTGGAGGAAGAACACAACGCCGAGCATCCAGTCAGAATCTGGACCTGAAAACAATGAGACTCAAACACTTTTCAATGAAATGATTCATTTTCATTTTATAAACATCCCCCCACCCGGGCCCCAAAGAAAACTGGTCTATCATTTCCTGCGGCATCGCTGTGTTTTTCCTGCCGTTCCCCTTGGCTCACCTCTTTGTGACCAGCACAAACTTTGGACCCTGCCTCCTCTCACTGCCCTGCCGGGCCACCTATCCAGCCCTGTGCTCAGTGGCAATGACCAGCAGACCATGCCTTCCTGCCAAGGGGGGCTGATGCTCCGTGGGCCATCGTTTGAGAGGCCACACTTCTGCCCTATGGCTGCCCCTACGGGACACTCATCAACAGCTGCGAGAGGCTTCCCATCCTGGCTAATGTAAAAAGAGGGCCTGAAAAGGCTTCTCAGAGCTTCAGTTCAGAGGTCCCACAACCAGCCAAACAATACGCGATTATTCAGTGTCTCCAATTCATTTTCCTCTGCTCCTCCCCCACCGTTACCCTTGAGAGAAAACTAATTTGCAGAAAAATAGCCCCTGCCAGCGAACTTCTCCTCCAAAATGTATGATGACCCAAAACTCTTGTCTCTGTGGGCACTTATTCTCATCGTAAATGCAAAGAGTTCTGAAAAGCAGTCTTCTCCTTTAAAAACCTCCCACCCCACCCACCCAGTCAGGGAGATGCTTTCTTTTCCTTTTATTCTTTGCTTCTCTTTTTAACATGTGTGCTGAAATTAGCACTTTCTCTTTTCAGTTCACTCCCTTCCTCGTATTAACGCAGGCGGCAATGGAGAAATGTGCGCAATTTTTCCAGTCTCTGCACTCGGCGAACCCAGGGGTGATGGATTAAATGTAACAGGCTCTACCTTACATATCACTGTGTAAGCGAAGCGCTGTGCCAGCCGTGATGCATGGTGTCATCCTGAGCGCCCGTCCACGCAGGGGAGCAGGCTGCCTCCACTGTTGTCTGAGTAAATAACGGGGCTAATGGCATTTGGTGCAAATGAGACTGCGATAGAACACATCGGGCTGGTGGAGCTCCTTATTTTTCTTTGTCCAGAAGCTCTCTCTCTCTCTCTCTCTCTCTCTCTCTCTCTTCACCAGGGTGGCCTGCCTTGGTTATCAGGGGGGAGGAGGGAAGGTCTCCTGGAGTTCAGGATTTTGTAACAAATATTGAATGCCAGGGAAAATGGATGCCAAGGTCAGGTTAAGAATAAAGAAAATTGATTTGGAGGTCAGGGTCACCATGTGAAAGGCCCTGAATGCTGCCAAAATATTTTCATTATCGCTGTTTTTGTTATGGAAAAGACCAGGCCCTGCGTCTGGAGGCTGAGAGGAGGGAGCTGAAGCTGGAGAGGAGTGTGAGAGCAACGGGAGATCAGAGCTCTAGGATTTACTGGCTTTGCCAGTCCCGACTTTCTTTGCCTGGCATTTGCCTCCTTGTATAGTATGTAGATGGACAAACATTGATAATGACGCATTTTTCCCACAGAATCACACAGTTCTGAACTCTCTCTGTGTCTCTCTGTCGTGCTGCAGAGAAACTGAAAACAAATTCTTCCAGTTCTCTCTGCAGGAGTAAGCTATTTCATGTATCACTGTGACTACTTTGCACCCATGCCTACAACATATCTGCAGCGCAGGACTGCATATTTTAACAAAATCCTGTTATTATTGGAGCTCTGACCCGATTTTGTTTCTATATTCTGAAGTAGAAAAGACTCTGGTGGCATGAAATTAGCAACACATTCTGCTAGTGTGTTAATTGTGTGAGAGTTTTTGGCAGAAGAAAATCTCCTAGCACAACACAGAATTTATTTTTTATTTAAATTTGGTAGTGATTTCATATTGTGTTTAAAGAGAAGCCCCATAGCTTAAATCACTTGGGATTTGCTGTACATTCAGGAAAAAAAAAAAAAATCTGCCTAATGCAGTAGTGCAGAAGGAATTATGTAATTAAAAAAAAAAAAATTTTATGTTTATTTTTACTTAGCAAGGAAGCTGCTAGTGTTGATTTCTAATTTGTTATGAGAAATTGGCATTCCCAGGCAGTGGTTTGGGACGTCCTTGGGCCCCAGTGTAGTACCCAAATGCAGCTGTATCTGGCCAGTAGCAGATTACCTGCCTTGATAAAAGCAAACACACATGGAAAACAGAAAGTCAAAATCTCCCAGGCCAGAGGGGCTGTTTTTCTCTAATAGATACCCCTTCCGAATTCCCCAAAGACCAAATGGGACATTGTATAGCCATGGCGGCCCCCGTAAACATGTGGTTGGGGGAGCAATTCCCAGAAAGGGGAAGGATGGACAGACAAGCCAACAGATGTGTCCCACCAAAGAAAATGGACTCATGCCCATACTTTGGGGGTAGGAGGCAGCTCTGAATGAGGAAAAAAGGTAAATAACATTTACTGAATACTTCCTGTCTACTAGCTATTGCACTGGCTGGTATATGTCATCTCCTTACCTTGGCCGTACGCTAGATATGTGCTTCTCCACCTGCCCTGAAATCAGCAGCACCTCAGCTCCCGGCCCCTTGCCCATCTCCTCTCCCTACACTTCCCTCCTTGCCCACCACTAAGCTATCCTCTGGGAGGCTCTGAATGGGACTCCAAACCGGCTTCTCCAGCTTGGCGCCCTTGGAGAGATGATTTACTTCCCAAGCCTGGGTTTCTGCCTCTGTGAAAGCGAGTCACACTTTGCACTAAGGTTACACAAAGTGATAGATGTAGCGAGCTCTTAGCCCCAGGGCTGGACCCTGGCCCCCAGAGGTCCCTTTGCTTCCTGACCCCACGGTTACAGCAGCCACATCTAGTGAATCTACATTAGGGGCCAGGCACCATGCCAAGCCAGGCATGGACAGAGATGTCCCCAGAGGTACCACAGAGTACATACCAGCCTTCATTTAATCCTTATATAACTTGGAAGGGGCTGGAGGACCATCCTACTTCTACGAATAGGAAACCTGAGGCTTAGGGAAACCACACTGTGAAGAGCAGAACCAGGATGTCACCTTGATGTGTCTGATTCCAAAGATGCTGTTTTTAACTCCACGGTTCTCAGTCCTGGCTATCTGAGGAGCTTTAAAACATTGCTACCAGGACCCCTCCCCCAGACCAAGTGAATGGAGGTGGGCTTTAAAAGTCACCTTTAAAAGTTGCATGAGGAATCTAATCTGATGCTCAGTGAGTGATGAAACCACTCTCTTAATTATGCTCCACTGCCTGTTTATCTTCCATTGCCCACATGCACAAACCAGGGCTTCTTCACTAACAGGAATTTCAAATACTGGCCACTCACTAGCTAGTATTTACCATTTATGAGAGATCTGCTATGGGATGGGCACTTTGTGTTTTCTTTGATTCTCATGGCACCCATTTAGGAATAAAACGTAGTCAATTTTCCTGGTTCACAGAACTTACATAAATAACTTAGTGCATGGTACCAGGAAGCCCTCGGGAAATAGTATTGATGATATCATCATCATCATCATTAATCATCTCTTGAAACTTCACAGCAGCCTCCAGACCTGTCAACTCTGTCCCCTAAACATCCCCAAATTTGTCTACTTCTCACCACCCCTGAACCTGAATGCCCGTCATGTCTCACCTGAAGAGCTGCTAACAACTCCCTGAATCCAACCTCATCCTCCTCCAATCCATTTTCTACAAAACAGCCAGGGTGAGCTTTTAACAATACAAATATTTAACCTTTCCTGGCTGTAAAATGGTGACAACTGTCAGGCTACTGGGTAAGGTTTGGTAGGTTGAGCTCTTCTTAAAAGTGCACCGTGGAGGGGCCGATGGATATTAAATCTTCTCCCTGTGCTGCCTGCCGGGTCTGGACTGCAGACTGGAAACTGCACTGGCCCTGAGGACAGGGTACCTTTTTGTCATTCATGGGCCCAGAGAGAAAGATGGAGAGAGAGAGAGAGAGAGAGAGAGAGAGAGAGAGAGAGAGAGAGAGAGAGAGAGAGAGAGTCTTGATTTAAAGAAAGGGGCTTGTGCTTTTCTAATTCACACAAAGGTTTTGTAGTAACAGCAAGCAACTGCCCTGAAATTGAACCTATCTCACTCAGTTATTATGCTAGATAAATGTGAAAATTTAAATAAAATGGAGGCTCTCTAGGGGAGTTGAAATTTGAACCCAGGCTGTCAGTCTCTAAAGCACCTATCCTAACCCCTGTTTGCCCTGGAATGCAGAGAAGTGATGCTCTCAGGGGATCCCACAGATAGGAAATTCTTTGGGCAAGCCAACTGGGAGAAGCTTCACAGAGGTGGAAGTCTCTCCCTTCAGGGCCAAGAGTTGGCCCACAAAAGCCAACCAGCTTGTTGCCCTTGCCCACCTAGTTAAGGTCTCAGGTCCTTCGACCTTCAAAAAATGTTGTAGAACTTTTCATGAGAAAAAGTGATTTTTAGGAGAGAGGGATTTAAGTGACAAGGGAAATGCTTGGCACCTGACTTCTGTTTCAAGCAGATTCATTCCAGGCTATCTACTTGATAGGTGAGGTAGAGATAAAGAAAAGAGATTTTAATGCAATAATCTATCACTATTCTTCCTTATCAGGTCATGGCGTTTGCTTGCCCAATACAAGATTGAATACTTGGTACAGCATTTTAGAACCAGAAGATCCCTTAGAAATAATCTACTCCAATGGTTGTCATCCAAGAGCTCCTTTAAGGGTGAGGGTCTTCACATGACTTTTCGCTATTTCTGAGCTTATATGTGTGTTAAGTTGGCATGTACTAAATAAACATCTTATTTCTTTGCCTTTGAGTAGAACTTTAGTAACTTAATATGTTAAAACTTTGAACACCTCATGCTAAGTTCTGATTAGCAGTTATATGTCTTAAATTGATAAGAATGAAAATGAAATCGCTGACCCCAAATTACACTTGGAGTCCACAGCAAAGTTCTGAATCCCAGAGCAGGGTGTAGTTCTACCATACCATGGTATCATCTTTTTGACACTTAAGTCCATGATGAATTTTGTTTGGTAATTGGTTTTAGATAACCCAGGTTGAATTTTAATACAATCAATTCTTTTTTCAAAATTTCCCTTTAAGGAAAACTTAAACTACTGTAAATTTAAAACCAGATCACTTACCATTAATAGAAACAAATACTATGGAAACAAAGCATTGCGATTAAATTCCAGCTAACTACAGCTGCCTACCGGGGCTCTTAAGCTGAGGCCTATTCACTTTTTGTTAAGGAAAGAGGGCAGAGGAGATTAGGCAGTGTTGGAGAGGTGCTAAAGGAAAACTGGCTCCAAACTGTGGTTTTCTCTAGACTTACTCAGAATATAGAAAGGCAGTAAAAAAGGGAATGTTTTTCTCACAAAAACTATCTCACATTCCTGCTGCCTTCAACCCATGGGAGAAATACCACATGACAGTGGTTGTGAAAGAAATCAGAAATGGAGCCTCTGCCCCATGCACTATCGTTTCCTTTCCAGTTGCGCCAAGGACTCTCTTCTTTTTCCTCTCGAATGGGCTGTTTCTTCTTCTCCTTCTTCTCCAGGGCTCATTGATCTAATCCCCTTTGCTCCCTACTTCCAGGGCCCTGCCTTTGCTCTTCTAAGTCTCAAGTCATGGGACTTCCTAGCTGGATGATGAGGGGGCTTTGGATCTTGGAGACAGAAAGAGAGTGGTGGAGGCAGAGAGTTGGTGGTGGTGGATAGAGCCCACTGTTCTTAACCAGGTCTGATATTCCTTGCTCAGTAATTCAGACTTTTTAGTTCTCTTTCCCATTTCCATCGTGCCTTGGGAATACAACTGAACCTAAATGCTAATTCCGACACCGAGAAACCCTTTCAGCCCCTTTCTCCCTTCACCTACTTCCCTGTCTCCCTGCGACTCCGTGACAAGCACGCGGCTCGCATCTTATCCTTATATCCTTTACTCTGTCCTGCCTTCCTAAGGCATTCATAAATTGCAATACTATTTTGTCATTCAATTATGTCCGATAGATTATTTAACTGCCCAACAATCTATCCTGTTCGCCACCCTACCTTGGTGACTTCTGGAAATTTAACCATCCAAAGCCAAATAGTGTGGTTAGAGATACCAGCTTTCTTATTATTTGAATCATCTCAATTAGTTCCTCCTGCTCTGTGTCCCGTGTGTCTGTTTATGCTGCTGAGCCCTGATTATCTAAAACTCCTTTATCCAGAAACTCTCTTATCTGAAATGAGGTTGTGTTACTGGATGTGTTTTGTTTACCTTGAAAACTGACTGGCTCACCTGAACCCCTGCTTGTCCAGTTTAATTCAATGCTTGCTTAGATTCTTCAGATCATCAGGGCCTTGGGGATCCCGACTCCATTTTCTTATTGTCTAACCTCTGCTGCAGAACAACTCCAATTTCAGTCTTACTTTCTATGGTGGAAACACATGCCACATTATCTGAATCCCACAGTTGTTTTACTATTTTGTTCCTGCCTACTTTCTAAAACCCACATTAAAAAAAATAAGAATTGGACTTTTTAAACCTCCTTTGGTATTCTGAGGTAGCATAGGCAAAGGGAAAGGATTCTGGCTTGCATTTAGGGACCTGTGTTCTTGGCTTGGTTCTCTAGGTGACTGTGTAACTTAAAACAAGTGCCTTAAACTTCATGTATTTCCATTTCTCAGTCATTTGGGGATAATAGTATCCATGCTTCCTTTTTATGTGATGTTCTGTAGATAATAGAGAGGATAGCTGTAGGAAAGTTTAGAGGGGAATATCCTTTTTATATTTAATCTAGAGAGAGAGTCGTTCACAATTAATTAATAATTAATTTAGAGAGAGACTCCTTAATCATTATATTTTTATAATATTTCATATTTGGCAAAGAGTAAGATTGAGAGGTGTTAATGGAAGGCTGGCATCAGACTGAGGCTTTCTCTGAACAATGCAGAAATGGTAATTCTCAGCAAATGAGCGCCCTCACTCTGCTTAAACACTTCCCATAATAGAAAGATCACTGCGTCTTTTAAAGGTTTTCATTACTGAACTCTTAGTTAGATATTTCTTTCTTGCATGAGGCAAAAAAATATCCCTTTAGGAATTTTCACCTGATTGTCCTATTGTAATTCAATTCACCAACCATTTACCAGGCACCTACTATATGCAAAGTCCTGTGTCAGTCATCTAAGGTTACTAAGATTAATTCAGCTTGATTTCTGGACTCAAGATCTTTGCAAATGTTCTACAAATGAAAGGTCAAATGTAGTTTTGGATATTTCAAAGACAAAGATACTTCACAACTGGCTAAGTTAGAGTAATAGAGACCAAACTGACCCTACTGCCTGGAACAACCAAAATAATGAACAAAATGTGCCAAACGACAGTTTTTAAGACACTGGATTTCCAAGAGATAGAAACAAACAAAAAAGTTTGGCTTACTATATAGAAAGCCGTACAAAAGCTTAATGTCTCAAGAGAGTTTTCAGGCCCCCATGCAAGGAAGAAGAATCCAGGCATAGGAGTCCAATGGACTCCATGAGAGAAGATGGAGCTGATTCCTGGGGACCAAGACAACTGAACTTTGCAGGACAGACTACTGGAGACAAGAGAGCTACACAAAGTCAGAGGGGCAGATATTTATAGAGGTTCCCCTTAAATATTCAGCAGAGTACTGATCAAAGAGTGCTTGTGAGGAAGCTACCCAATGAGGAATGTACCACCCCAAAAAAGGAGAGGGGACAGGACCATGAATAGTTGCATGTTTCCACCAGTCATGCTGAAAAGCCTCATAATTCATGGGGCATTGAATAGAATACTCAGAAGACTCTTTTCTCAGTAATGAAAAATAATTCACCCTAGACTAAACACTGTTCTGGTTCCACCTAACAAATCTTCAAAACAAGACCTAAAAGGAGCAGATCGTTTACAAGCAATTTAACTGCATCCCAGAACAAAGCCCAAGAATATTTATAGGAATACAAAAAGAGCCAGTACCCAACAAAGTAAAATTTACAAAGTATGGCATCCGGTAAAAAACGACCAGTTGTGCAAGGGAGCAGGAAAATATGACCTATACTGAGGCAAAATAACAGCCAATCAAAACCAACCCAGTACTGCCACATATGATAGAATTAACAGGCCAGCACATTCAAACAACTATTAAACCTGTATTGCAGGTGGTCAACTAGTGAATTACAAACATGGAAGATATTTAAAAGACCCCAAATTAACTTCTAATGATGAAAAATACAATTTCTGATATAAAAATCAGATCAAATGCATTTAATGACATTGGATATTGCAGGAAAAAAACTTCAAGGAATTTAAAGAAACAGCACTAGACACCATGCCCACTTAAACATAGAAAAAAAATAATGGAAAAATAATGAAGACTCACTGAAGTTGTTCTTTGGAACAACTCTAAGGAGTCCAATATTCATATAATTGGTATTTACAAGGAGAGCAGATGGGGGTATGGAAAAACAATTGAAGCCCAAGCATGGGAAACATAAAGAAAACTAAACTAGGGAATATCATAAACAAATTGTTCAAAACAAAGATAAAAAGAAAATCTAAAAAGCTGTCATAGCAAAAGGATACATTATGTACAAAGGAACAACAACAAAAAAGAATAGTAACAGTTTCTCATCAGAAACAATGCAAGTGAGATGATCATGAACAGTACCTTTAAAGATGAAAAATTGTCAACCTGGAATTCTATACCCAATGAAAATACCTTTCAGAATTGAAGGCAAAATAAAGGTTTTTTTAGACATAAAAAGAAAAAAAGAATTTTTTTCACCAGTAGATCAATGCTACCAAAAAAAAAAAAAAAAAAAAAAAAAAAAAAAAAAAGTTAAAAGAAGTCATATAAGCAGAAAGAAAAATGGTACCAGGTGGAAATCTGGATCAACACAAAGGAATGAAGAGAACTGCCACATAAGTAAATATATGTTTTTTTTAAAAAAAAATAGTTAAATCTCTCTAAGAGATAATTGACTATTTAAACAAATGTAAAGTAAGGTTTTAATACATAAAGAAGAACTATATGACAAAAATAGCACAAAGTCTTGGAGGAGAGAGAGAGATCTTATTACAAGGTTCTTAAGCCACGTGAGAATTATAGTATGACAAAACAGTTTCAGCTAAGAAGACAATAAAGGAGATCAAATGGAATTATTAAAATCATTCAATTTAAAAGAAGGCAGAAATAAAGAAAATAAGAAACAAATAATAGATGAGGGAAAAAATGGACCTTGTCATCCACTCTGTTCTCAAGGTAAAAACTAGATCCCCCTTTCTACAGAAAAACAGCCTCCCCTTGTGTGGAAACAAACCAAGGCCTCATCTGAGGCAGGTGCTTCACAAGACCATGCTTGTCCTCCTCAAGATCTGACCTTGCCCTCCTCTCATTACCAGTAACTGGAGTCAGGTCTCAGCACAGCCTGATCTAGGAAATACAATGCCTGCTCCTTGTATGCCAAAAGACTTGTGAGACCTGGCAACTAGGCACTGATAGAAACCAGCAAAATACACATGAAAGTTCATCTTGAGAGGAATTGGACAAGGGAGGCATGAATATAAAGATGGACGGGAAGAATTCACTGATTCTTCCTTGACTCAGGAATTAACATTCTGGCAAAAACACCATGATCCAGTTATAATACACTACTGGCATGCCTGAAGCTTGGCTACTGCAATGGATTACTGTAAATAAGGTAAAGTTGCTAGAATGACTTTGGCAGACTATAGAGGAAGAGTCAAGGGGGGATGGGAATGTTAAAATGGATTTACTAGGGGGATCAGAGAACTCTTCATCTTTCTATATTCCCCAGAAAGTTCCAGAGGACATTGCTTTGACTAAAGCAATAAGAAATGCACTGATGAAGAAAGTACTGGTATCTTTTGAGAAACTCCAATGTTGGCCTGTCCCCTGTAAACTGAGATTGATAGGAGATGCTGCTGTGAGTCTGAGCTCCTTAGCATCAATCAGGATGATAGGATTCTGGAATGTCAGAAGCCAGGTAGCAATTCTGAAGTGACAGTAAAACGTGTATGTGATTACTATAGGGGCAACCAGGCTGGAAGATGCTTAGGCCCTCAAGCATCTGTTGCAGTGGCTAAAAGGCCAGTGTTCCCAGTGATGAGACAGATGAACAGCCAAGTAAGGTGATGATTGACTTGTAAAAAATAGAAAGAAAAAAATGAGAGCTGGAAAGGCACATCAATATAGATCCAGTAGGTCCACAGATCCACCTTGTGGTTATTTTCCCATTCCCCAAGTGCATAATTTGGATGGATAAACAGAGTAGCTGGCAGAATCCTACCACTGGTTCCTTGACCTACAAAGTAAGAACAATTAGAATAGGAAGCTCCAAGTGGAAACCTATCCATCCCTAGTCCCTCAGCCAGGAGAGTAAACCCAAGTCAACACTGCATTCTGCAGGGGAATTGGTGCCGCCATCAAGGACAAAGTATATGAAGATGATATTCTCCATCATATTCCTATATAATTCACCTGTATGGACCTTTAAAAAATAAACTGACAGATCATGGTGGATGACAGTGGACTACCATAAACTTAACCAAGTGGTAAACCCCAATCTCAGTTGCTGAGCTAAATATGATATTTTTACTAACACATCAGCACAGCCTCTGGCACTCTGTAGGTTGCTGTTGATCTGGTGACTGTATTATTTTCAACTCCTCATCAGTAAACAGGATCAAAAGCATGTCTCATTTAAGTGTCAAAGATATCAGTACATATTCATAGTCTTGCGTAAAGCTATTGGAAGTCTCTTGTGCAAAGTCACAGAATAGTGTGCAGGCATCATCATTTCCTTGATATTCCATAGGCATGCTGGAGCGCTATATTGATTGCATCATGCAAATTTAACCTGGTAAAAAGAAATAGCATACTGTGTGTCACAGAAATGAAACCCCACAAAGATTCCGCAACCTGCCTCCTCAGTGACAGTTTTAGGCGTCCAGTGATCTGAGGTGTGCTGGGACATCATCTTTGAGGTGAAGGACAAGATGTTAGATCTTGTACCTTATTCCAGTTTTCTATTTATGTATAACAAACCACCTCAAAACTCAGTGATGTAAAATAACCACCATGTTGTTATGCTCACAGATTCTGTGCGTCAGGAATTTGGATAGGACACACCAGGATTGTCTTGTCTCTACTTCCTGATTTTGCAGCTTTTCTAAATTGGGTTCCATGATAGACTGCATCCCTAATTCGTTAAGGCATCCATTTCTATGTAATGAATTAATTTCTCTCGGTGTATCTAGAATGGTATTAGTTGTGTACCATACTTGGGAGAATTGAAAAAATAGTCATTCAAACCATTTTCTGTCTTCGGTGGCTCAGATGAGGAACCTCGGTTGAGAAAGGTTAGCGGGAGCCTTAAGTGGGGAACTCAAATAGCTGAGGGTAACTCAGGCTAGAGTAAAATCTTATGGAGTCATCTTCACCTAGTTTTCTAGTGCTTGAGCTGGGTGACTGGAAGGCTAGACTCCATGAGGACTATCAATTTGAACATCAACACATGGCCTCACCATATGGCTTGGACTTCTTCACAGTATGGCAGCTCTAGGGTAGTTAGAAGAGCAAGTGTCCCAATGAACAAGAGAGAAGCTACAGGGCCTTTTATGACCCAGCCTCAGAATTCACATTGTGTATCTTCCACCATCCTCTATTAGTCAAAATAGTAAAAATTCCAGCCAGATCCAGAAGAGGGGACATAGACCCCATCTCTTGATGGTAGGAGTATCAACGAAGTTGGAGATGTTTTAAAATCACTAAAATTCTTTAGAAATCGGAGGCAGCATATACTACTCTTGGGAACGCTGTGCTAATCCGTTTATTGGGTGACTTGGAAGGCTGCCAGTTTTGAGAGGCAGAGCAAAGTCTGCAACAGATCCTGCTGTGATACAAGTGGCTCTGTCACTCAGGCCATATGACCAGTAGATATAACGGTGCTGTTTATTGTGAATAAAGATACTGTGTGTGGGAAGTCTCTGTAAAGCCCCATAAAGAGAGCTACAGAGCAGCAACTAGAGTTCTAGAGCTAGACCTTCCTTCTGTAGCAGAAAACTATAAACCATTTGAAAGAGAGCTCCAGAGCCCTGACGGAGACGAGTCTTCTGACCATGGAACATCAAGTGACAACCCAGCCAGAACTGCCCATTAGGAGGTAGGTGTGATCAGATGGTCAAAGTCGGACAGTCACAGCTATAATGTGTCCTACAATGAAAATGTTTCATTTGGGACTGGTCCAGAAGGGATCCAGAGTAAGTTCCAGCTGCCTCAGATTCCTGTGTTGTCTACCTCTCTTGCTCAGTTCACACCTAAAGCCTTAGAGTTCCCTACAACCAGCTCATTGGAGAAAGACTTGGACCTAGCTGATAGATGGGTTACCTTGTAAAATTGGCGTTAGCAAAAGCTGAACCATCACCAGACTACAGTCTGATTCGGGGTACCCTGAAGGGTAGTGAAGGTCACTCCTCCTAGTGAGGAGAGCTGTGGACAATGCCTTTGGTCGTTAAGTCTGTAGGGAGAGAAAAGCAGTTGGAATTAAGGGTACATGTGGACCCAAAAGCAATGACGAATGGCTTGCTGGTTGGGTCAGAAGCCTCAAAGGAGCAAACATGAAATTTGGAGACCAAGAGATAAGAAAGTGTGGAGAAAATATGTAGATGGACCTGTGGTACTGAGCATATAGCGCACGGCTCTGTGTCTCACACCCCGGCCCACAGGAGTACCTCCCTGAAATGCAGTACCGAACTTCTAGGTGGGCAGGATGTCCTGAGGATGCCAGCCAGCCCCTCTCCCTAGCCCTTCCTGGACTTGCAGAACAGAGGGGACATGGAGCAGGGATAGAGGGTCTGCATGGCCTCCATAGCATGCGTGCCATCTCACCAAGACCAATCTAGCAACTTCTGTACTATATAGTCTGCCTGTCACCAGAGAGTGGCACAGAACCCTCCATATGGCATGTGTCCCTGAAGGAGACCAGCCGGTCACTTGGTGGTAGGTTTTCCCATCAGACACCCTCTGTCCAGGAGGGAGCAGTCACTCAGCCTTACCAGAATGCGATATGGGTTTGCCTTCCTTGACCCAGTGCCTCTGCCAGCACCACCACTGACTTAACCATTCCTACATATGTCTGAGGCGTTAACACACCAGGGTCAACCCTTGATCAGTTGGTGCCAACAGCCAAGAATGATCCTCTCCTCCATTCCTTGAGGACAGTCTTCAAAGGTCCAAGCAGGATGGAGCCCTATTTGACCTCCATGCCTATCCGCTCAATAAAGCACTTGGGATTGGCTTTCTTTTCTCCTTTGTTTGACATCTTAGTCTCCCAGTCCTGGTGTTTGTGTTTCCTAAAATAAACCACCTGCTTTCCCTTCCTTTCTCAGGCTCTACTTTCTGCAAGAACCCAGGCTAAGACACTATCCAAGACCTATTCACAAAACATGCTCTTTCTGTAAAGTGAGAGGTCACTGTGTTGTAATTCAAGCAATCTCCATTCACATTGGCACCAAGGTATTTTTTGTTTGCTTGCTTGCTTGCTAGTTTTTAGATAAAAAAGGAATTTGGAAAACACAAAATATCAGGTTCCCACTTAGGTATTGTCAGTTCTATTCGTGGACATGACGTGCATCACACCAGTCTTCTGGTTGGCTGTGCAGGTGGTGCCTGCAGGGGCTTGGCTGAGGAGTGGGTGGGGCTTCATTCACCAAGCAGAGAACCTGGCGCAGGCCACACCTGCCCAGAGGAAGAGATGCCTGTTCCTAGTTCCCAAGAGGGACTGTTGGCTCACAAAGCCATGTGCCTAAAAAATACTTCCACCCAAGGAGGGCACATTTTCTAATCACCAGAAAATCATCCTATGGGCCAGCAAAGTTTCAGCTTCCACCCACATTCCCACCTCTGGTATTTAGTTCTTGATGCTCCCACACTTGTTTCAAAGCTAAGAGCATTTTCTTGATTCATTAAAAACTCATAACACAGCTCAGCACATATTTTAAAGTTCTCAGGTCCAGAACTAGTGAGAAAAAGATATTTGTGCAGTTGGAAGGAACTTTAGCAATTATATAAGGCTAGGCCAATCTCTCCATTTGACAGATGAGGAAACTGAGTCCAGAACCACTTTTGTATCACTTCCTACTCTCACCAGGCCAGATGCCAGGCTCCAGCCAGTGCTGCTTACTCAGCAGCTTCTGGGACCAGCTCAGTTTCAAGTAAAGAATTGCTATAACTGATTAAACGACCCGTTTCCTGAAAGCAACTTTATGCAGATATGTAAAGTGAGAAAATAAGGCACCAACTGACATTGTGCAAACTTAAATTACATACTTTTCACTTATGTATAATATTTTTGGAGGGGTTTCTGGTTTTGGCTTTGATTACTAGGCACCTGTAAAAGTGAGGACGTGTTGTTGTATTCATATTATTTTAATATACATTAAACACTAGGCCAAAAAAGAAAAAGAGATTTGTTGAATGGCCATTTTCATTGTTGTGTTTTCAACAAACCAGGGTCATTACATTGGGGCCTTTTGACTGTTGGCACAATTTGAGTGTGCTTTGTTGTAGGCGATAATTGATAGTTCACTGTAAAACGGAAGATGAGACTGATGAAAATCTAGTTATAAAGTAGCTAAGAGGAAGTCAAGACAGAGAGGCAGGTAAGCTAGTTTGCAAGAAATGAAATAAAGAGCCTGAGGAATATTGCTGTGGCCCAGGCTTAAAGAATCCATGAATTCCAGTCCGAGCTCTGTCGGTTACCTTGACATTTTGGGCTGGCTTTTCCTTATTACCTTGCTCAGGTGACTACCCCTGAACCTTCTCAGGTTAATACTCAAGTTAGTAGATACACTGATGATGGCAATGTCTTGGCAACCTCCATACAGGGAGGGAGCCTTGCCCCACCCTCTTATTCAGCCCAGAGTGGGCAGCGGAGCTGGATGGAGCACACATTTGCCGTGGCTCTCCATGGTGCACTTTTGGAAACTGAGGACCCACATGGCTGACCTGGGCCCCCAAATTCCCACAACTCTGCTCTCTACTCTGTCAGATCTCAAGGCACATGAGACTGAGAAGCTACTCACCTGCTCCTATCTGCTAGTTTTGCCACACCTGGAGAAAGTGAGATTTGAAGGATGGATAGGATTTCTGCAGATCATCACCAGCATAGTGGTGAGGGTGTTCCAAAATGTGAGGGACTTGTTTTACGTGTCAGGCAGGCAGGCAGAGTGGATCACCTTCAAACCTGAGGAGGTGATTTCCACCCTGTCTGCTTCAAAGTAGCAGGTAGGAAAGAGTGGGGCCTTTTGCTCAATATTAGAACCCCACTTTCTGGTTAGAGTTCCCGACTCTATTCTTATCAGCTCTGTGATTTGAGGCCATTACCTTAACATCTCTGTGCCTCAGTTTCCTTATGTGGGAACTGGGGACAATAACAACAAACGCTTACTGACTGCTTGTTATGTGCCAAGCCCAGGTCAGAACCCTGTACTCATATATATTCATTTATTCCTCATAACGATCCCATGAGGTAGACCCTACTATTGTCCCCATTTTACAGATGAGAAAACTTGAGTCACACAGCTGGGAAATGGCCTAGGCGACATTGAAATCCCTGTGGTCTGGCTCCATTATCTATGCTCTTATCTGCTCAGTAGAGTGGGAAGCAATATTACCTCCTTCATAGGGCTGTTGAGATACTTAAATGAGTTAATCATGTCAAGTGCTTAGAGCACTCAGTTCTGGCCACCTGGTAAGTGCTCAATAAATGTGGGCTGTCATTACTCTTGTTCCGCTCTCATTTGGGCCTTGTGATGAGGACACTGAAGTGGACGAGGGCATGGAAGTAGAGATGGGACAACAGGAGACAGCTAGGGAGCTATGGGATGACTTGGGTCTTCTTTCCTCTGGCAGTCCCCTTTCCCCCCAGGCAGCAGCGATGATATTTATTAGTATCCAAGAATGTACAAGTTTACCTCTAACTTTCCACAAAGAATTTCTGTACTCACCTTGGGCCAAGTGATCTGCAATCCCATCCTCATGCTTTAGAAGCTCTGAGCACAGGCATTACAATCAAATCACTCACATCATATTGCCCCAACAGGCTCTTCCTTTCTATTTCAGTGTCCTAACTAAGAGACACCCCTTCCTCTCCAGGCAACTGACACCGAGAGTTCTGCTCCCCGTGATGGCTAAACATCCCCCATCATCAGAACTATTTCCTGCCCTTCTCTGGCCCAGGCTATGCACCAGGGGGCTAACCTCTACGGACTGTTTACCTCAACTCCCTTGCCAGTGGGCATCCGGTTGGGCTTGGTCAACAGGAGGCACCAGCAGGAGATAAGAAGGCAGGAGGGAAGGGGTCAGAGTGTTTCTTCCCAGCTTCACCGGTGCCTGACAAGGGCTGTGACCCTTCGCCACTGCAGCTTCCCCTGGCCTGGAGCCTCCTCCATGGCACCCGTCCCTGGGCTCCTGTAATGACTTCTTCCTCTTGTCCCTTTGCCCTAAGGATGTTCCTAGCTTCCCACTGTTCCTGGTGTCCGGGTGCACTGTCACCCTTGTTCGTTCCCCTTACCTGTTTCACACCACTGTAAACTGTGCCTTCATTCACACTTTGCATTTCCACCATCTGGTAGAACTCAGGTCCCTGCCAGGACCCTGGTTGATACCCCCACACGCGTGGCGATCACTTTACCCATGGGACCCAGAGGTAGAACTGTCCCTGTTCTGTTCATTATTATTCTAAAAGTTAATCTGGTTGACAATGTTGAGTAGCACATTGCTAATGTTGGTTAACATTAAAATTGGAAGTGATAGATGAGCATGAGAAAGAAAACAAATACCACACATATTCTCAGAGCACAAAGATAAGCGCTCTTGTACCATGCAATTCTTTCTTATCACAAAGGGACGTCTTGCATTGTTTACTGGCTTAAATATATTATGAATAATTTTCTTCATCAATAATATACTTCAACACTCATGAATTTACTTCTAAGACCTCGAAGTCAAAATTCCCAGTGTCTGCGTAGTATTACACCTAGGCTGGTACTATAGTTTAATAGTCCTTTATTAATGAATGAATGTTCTGGTTGATTCCAAGTTTTCCTTATTATAAACACTGCTGCAATAAACATTCTTGTGCAATAGAAAATACTTGAAAATACAACACAATAAACTCAGTCTTCCTAAAGCAAAAGCCACACATATGTTGCAGCAGCAGGGTCACTTCGTCTCAAGAGAGAGTAATATCTGCCTTATCTGCCTCCCACTGATGTTGTGAGGTTCAACTGAGAAAATGTGTACGTAAGTTCCTGACAAACTTTACAGTGTGTGGGGTGGTTGTTATAATATGATCTTCTTCTTTCACAACAACCCTGCAAAGCAAGCATGGTGGATACGTCCTCAGGGCACATTGTACTGACAACTTGCGAGACATAAAGAACTGAAGGCTTACTTTTAGGCTTTTATATATTTATTTCTCTTTAGCACAACAAAGAATGGTGTGTAAGAAAAGCAGCCTTCCTGTATAAGAGTAAACTACCAGCTGGCGGTACATTCGATCTGTTCTGGTGCATGTTAACTCATTGTGTCCCTTCCAGAGGACCATTTCAAACAATGGAAGGAATTTGAGTCCTCTGAAAGGTCCCTGGGGCCCTGAAGTCCCTCACTGACAATACTGGTTATCCCAACTCCTATAGCTGATTAGTTATAATGACTACTTCCCAGTCCTTTCCTGATAGTCTCTTCTAAAAAGCACTTTAGATAACTCTGCTTGATTAAAACAATTGAGAAGTAGTTTAGTTTTTTTTCTTTAATGGGAACTTTTATGTCAAGTGTAGAAGCTACATATGACATCTCACATAGAAAGCACCCCATTACTCAGAAGAAGGCACTCCATTTTGGATGAACTCTTGATTTACCTTCTATGAATCTAAGTTCCTGGACGTTCTCTACTCTTGCTAAGGCAATACTATTAAACTGTCAGAACACAGTTTCCTGGGGCAAGAGTCTTACATAGTTTTTAATTCTTAATAAAAGGCACCCGACAAGTTTTTAAATTCTGTGAATCATGCTATATGCTCTTTGTTAACTAGTATGAGAAGAAAACATTTCTATGCATTAAAATGGTTATGTTCTACCAAGGTGAATGATATTCTATGTGATTGCTTGTTTTCCATTGCAGTTTGGTTTTTCCACAAAAAAAATACAACAAAGGAGACATAACCCTACTTTGTAATGTCAAGAAAGGTTTTTACTTTGAATGCCGATGAATTAAGAAAAGGCACAAAGCCTTCTCTCTGATATTTTTCTCAGTGACTTGATCATTTTTCTCTCTTCTGGGAAGAATAGAAAGAGGGAACAGGGCGTGGTTTTCATGTGCCGGATGTAACTCGTCTCAACAGCACAAGAGGCCCAGGGCTTGTTTTCAGTATGAGTCAAGGAAGCACCTGCCACCTAGTCGGACAACCTGATCCAGGGGTCTTGGCAAGGAAAGGTATGCATACCTCACACAGAGATACTGCAATTGCTTTTGTTTCCTTCCTGCCTAATTTTATCTTTGTAGATATTCCACTGTTTCTGTGGGCTTTTTTTTCATTTCCATCACTACAACTGCCCCATTTTTATTTTTTTTTTACAGTTGTGTACTCAACCAAAGAAAATGAGTAAGAAAAACAATTATGATAGTGAAAAAAAAAACATTCAAAACTGCCATATGTGAGACCCATGGGAGTCCCTGATTAATTTTCATTTTCATCGTTTAGTTCTGAGCTTGGCCTGATTCAGTAAATGTGTGAATACGTATGGTCATGGACTTGATTTCCTTGCAGCTTTAGAAAAAATGAACCAGCCCAAATCTCTTTCGTACCCTGATACGTTCCTGAAAGGCAAGAACTGTGACTCCATGTGCAGATGGTCCCCATACCACAGCAGCAGACTTTGTCACATGGCAATTCCAAAGTGGGAATTTTGATAGATTTTATAAAGCAGCCCGCTAACACTGAAAGCTCATATTATAGACGAAATTGTCCATTCCTTTGTTGGTGTCTCCCTTGTCTTTTCTTGGATCCATATTCTCCTACCCATTTGGGACGCTTGAAATACTGATTCTGAAAAAAATAATCAATTAGCAAATAGTAAGCAAGGGTTAGGACTCTCGAGGAGTCTACTTGAAAAACAGAAAAAAGTACCAGCATGATAATTGTACCAAAAGTACTCATGAAAATGTAAAAGAGTGGAGATCACAGTATGTTGGGAATGACAAGGAAAGGAGCAGAGCCTTGGACAGCTAGGAAGGATGGATGGGACTGAGTGAGGTGGGCAGACTGAAGAAAGATGTGGCATTTGTGAAGGACAAGTTAACAGAAGTGAGAAGGTTAGTTTGAACAGGTATGTTAAGGAAATGGTGAGTGTGACCAGAAAGAGTTTTCACGAAGGGACAATGGCACCTAAGGGCAGTATGTCATTAGGAACCAGTAAGTGCATTTAAAGCCTAAGAGACTGGCACTTGATCCTACAGGCAATAGAAAGCCACCGAACATTTTTAGCCAGGAGAGTGGCATGGGGAAAGATATCTTTAAAAATGATTAATGTGACAGTTAATGACCAAAATGGGTGTCAGGAGGCTCCTGCCCAGTCCGGCGGGGAGGCTGTTGAGGCCCAGGAGAAGACGGTGGCCGTGGCAATGGAGAGAGTAGGAGTGAATCCTCAGTGGGACAAAGAAGACTGGCCTGAACTCTGGGAGCTGCCCAGAGTCTTCTCAGGAAACTCCTTGTGGATAAAGCCTTTTCTCTGTCTCTACAAATCACTCCCATTCTATTCCTTTGCTTTGCCCTTGAGAGTCTGATCAATTATGCTGTGCTAAGATGTTACAGACAGATTGTGACTTAAAATAGGAGCAAGATAACACAAAATTACACAGTGATGAGAAATATTAAGTAGCAGGCACACTATTAAAAATAACTTCTCACAGAATTCCTTCAAAATTCGAGTAAAACATAGTTTTCAATACAAAGAAACAAACAAAACAAAACAAAACAAAAAATGGTAGGGTTGGGGGAAGTTACACAAGAAGCCATGTACTTCAAACTTTTCTTCAAGTTGTGGCATTTGGGTTGTGGTTGACCGCTATGACACCAAGAGAAAGCAAGTTAGCCTGCATTAGATATCATTTTTCTGCTTTCCAAATTACTTTGATTGCTCAGGGTCATTGCCCTGCACACATCTGGACTCTGGGAATGAGTCATGTAAAGAGGCACCCCCAAACAGAAGTTTCTGTTCTCTTCCGTTGCTCTAATGAGTACTCTCTACTTGGACCGCCTGTTAAACAAATCAAGGGAGAAAACAGGAGTATCCAACGCAGCCATGCACATTTCCACAGGCTGAAAGAAATAGGTCTGAAAGAAACGGGGCCAGGCCGAAGTGACTTCAGGCATCTGCCAAGGATAAGAACCTTGCTTCTAAGAATGTTCTTCAGCCTTCCACAGCTCCTTCCATGACAGGCATCGGTGGTGTGACAATTAGGTGTGGTGGGTGGGCATTTCTGTGGGCTGGCAGCCTATTTTAGCTTCCAGTTGTGGGAGTGAGCTTTAACTCTGTGCTCAAGTTAGGGGAATCCAGCAACTCCTGTGGTTATTTCAATCAGTTGCCACTTATTGAGTAGCAGCAGCACAGTTAAGTAATAATATGGTAACCTTGCCAAGACATAAATGAAATGCTGAGTGTTGCCCAGTTGGATCTGAAATCGCTTCGGTGATCTAAGTGGAAAGCCAAACCAGCCAAAGGGCTGCTGGCACCTCTAGGGGGTGGGGGAGGAACTGGGGACACAAGAAGCCATGTACTTCTTGGGAATAGAATCCCCAGAGCAGCTCCTCTGATGCGTGGGGCAATTTTAAGGGAACAGGAAGCAATTGGCCTGGCAATCCAGATTTCCCAAAATAAATGCCAAGAGTCTCAGTGGCCTGGAAGCCTTGATTTGATCTCCTTTTCAGAGAGGACACACTGGCTCTGCCAGAGCCGCCTATTGCCAGAGCCAGAGCATCCAGAAGACCTTGGCCACTGGTGCTTGAGCTCACACCATAGTAATGAATGTAATAATGATCTAGATAAGCAGCTTCTTATGGTCAGGCTGCCCAAAGCATTGCTCTGACTGGCTCAACTTTGAGAGGAGGATTTTCTGTAGCCGAGAGAGAGAGGGCCATGATGCCAGTTCCCTGTTCAGACAAGGCAGTAAGGTAAGGGGAGGATGCAGAGAAGGAGGAAGGCAGAACCAGAAGCCTTGAAGAAAGGTTCTATGAAGATGCTTAGAGCACCAAGGGGCCAATAACCCCTAAACCACCCCCACTGGGTTGGGGTTAGAGTTGGGGGAAGAGAAAGGAGGGAGTCCTGAAGCGGTAAAAGTCATTGACAACCAGATTGATTACCCAAGTTTGTGGATTATGCAGGGCTTTTCATTTCACCTTCCCTACCCTTCCAGCTGTGTTGGTCATTTTCCTCTGGATGGTTAAATTGATCTGAGTTCAAGTCCAGCCCACACTCAAGGGGCAGGGGCTACATAGGGCAGGAAGGCCTGGAGGCAGGACATTTGGCAGCCATCACTGAAGCCTGCCTACCACACACACATTATATTTAGGCCACCTGAGAACAAGAAGGAGCAACAGGAAAGAAAGAAAAGGAAATCAGCCTACTGTGCTCCCTGTCTTACAGCAGTCCTCAGCCGCACTTCAGAATTATCCAGGGAGCTGCTAAAAAAGACTGATACCTGGACCCTACCCCAAATATTTAATTATTGGTTACAGGTGGGGCCTTGGCTTCTGATTTCCAAATCTCCTCATGTAATTCCCACGAGCAGTAGGACTGGCAAACACAGATTTAGTCTTTCCAGCAAGGGTTAGGTAAGGGAAAAGACTGAAGCTTTGACTAACAGGAAGCACAGGATTTTCCAGGTGGAAAGGCCCATTAAAGGTGCCCTCCTCCCCTGGCTCTGCTTCGAGAGTGTTGACTCACCTCCACACTGTCCCAGATGAGGAGTGGTGCCTTAGCCTCTGGGATCCCCTTCTCTACCCCCCCACCCCCATCCACACACAAAGCCAGGCAGTTCACAACGGGACACAGCCGACTGCCTGAAGATCTCATGTTGAGCTGCTTTCTGTGATCTCTTCTTATTCCTATCTTTGGAGTTTTAGTAGAAAGGCACAAAGACAATTCCACATAATATTGTAAAATAAATGAGAAGAAGAATCTGCGCACTAGCTGTGTTATTGGATTGAAGGTTTGGTCCTGTTGTACTTTCAGACAACGAGGATGCCTGCTCAGGTTGGAGTGGCAGGTAGGTCTGGGCAATTCTGAAGCTCATCTCCTTTCTCTCCCCCTAGAAATCCACCTGTCCCATGGCCCATCCCTGGTACACCACGGCAGCCTTCATATTCTAACAGTACCAAGGGGTTAAGGGCTTAATGTGTTACTTTGCCTTTTGTTTTAACAATTGCCTTCACTGCCTGATCCTGAAATTGGGGCTCTACAGAAAAGTTAGTAGCTTTTGTTTAATTAATTAACTAATTAATAATGTTTTCATTCAACAAATCTTTATTAAAAGCCTGTTTGGTGTCAGGCAGTGCTAGATTCCAGGAGATTAATGGTGGGGCAAAGATAGCCATTGTTCCCTCTCGATGGAAGCCTGCACTAAATAGTCAGTCAGACACATGGCAAATGCCCGCTGTGGTGGGTGGTGTGCAGGAGAGCACATCCTGGGGCTGGACCTGGGGTCAGTGTGAGGGAAGTGCAGCTTAAAGCTGAATTGGGCAGATGAGGAATCATTAATGATGGGAGGGCAGGGCCAGGAGAGTGGTCCAGGCTGACGGAGACGCACAGGCAAAGGTCCTGGGAGCGAGGGAGCGTGTGTAAGAGGAACTGAAAGAAGAGCTGTGTGGCTGAGGCCCAGAGCCAGAGGAAGGGACCTGAGGAGGGCTGTGGCTGAGGACGGGAAGAGGCCAGGTGAAAATGTGTTATCATTATCACAAAAACAATAGAAGACCATCATGCTGTGTTTACCCGTGGAGAGTAACTGTCAAGATACCAGAAGGAGCCTCCACATGAGGGACCCTCCTACCCTGAATTCATATCATTGCTCTGCATTTGGGTTTTAGAGCCTGGAAAGAGCATCTTAAAAACCGCAAAATCCATTTTAAATATCCAAAGGCCTCTATCGTTTATTCATTCTGCAAACACTTCCGGCACCCACTGTGCACTGGGCATTGCCTCTTGGCCACTGCATATATAGAGCTTATACCTAGGGAAGAGACAGGTGAGGAACAGCAGCCAAGCTGTCAGTCACCACCACTCCCCAGCCCCACCCTCCAGAACTCCTATTGGTCCCACTGCCCCCTGTACGCAGCCACCATCAAATTGCCAGTGTTGTGAGCTACGCTGAGACTCACCAGGTGAGAAAACAGTGAGCAAAACAAAGTCCCTGCTCTTACCAGACTGGCAGCCCAGTGATGAGACACAGGTGACACAACAAATAAATATGTATATATCCACAACATAGGTAGTTCTAAATGCTATGAAAAATAAATCAGGTAAAGGAATGATGATGGGCTGGCTGTCTTACACACAGTGGTCAGAGGAGGTTTCTGATTAAGTGACATTGGAGCAGGGAGCATGTTAGAAAGCACCATGTGGGAAGAACATTCCAAGGAGATGGTACAGCAAGTGCAAAGATCGTGAGGTAGATGCTTGGCGTGTTCCAGGAGCACAGGGAAGTCAGTGTAGCTGGAGGGGAGTGCACAGGCAGCAAGGGAAGACTGCTCCTAGGGAGCAGAGCATTATGGTGTCAGAGAGGGAGGCAGGAGCCTGGCCACATAGCATCTTGTAGGCCATCGTAGGGAGTTTGGATTCTATGTTGCAATAGGAAGTCAGCATCTGTAATAAAGCTTTGCACCAGGTGGTTAAGTTCTGAGAGAACATAAATCAGGTTAAGGGGATAGAAACTGGAAGGCCGGAGAGGCTATTTAAAACAAGCAGTCAGAGAAGTTCTCTCTAAGGAAGTGACTTGAGGGCTGAGTCCTGAACTACCTGAAGCAGCAACGATGCAGATGTCTGGGAGAAGCCAGTTCCAGGCAGAAAAAAATAGCACTGAAGTGGGAATAAACTTGGCATATTCCCGAACGAGCAAGGAGGTCAGAGTGGCTGGCTCATAGCCCGAGAGGAAGTGGAGAGTAGGCTGGGAAGCGGGCAAAGGCTAGTTCCAGAGGCCCTTGGAGGTCAGAGGAAGGGCTTCTCTTCTAATGCACTGGAAAGACTTTGGGAAATGACACATATCTGTTTTAGTAGGGTTACTCTGATTTCTGTGCTGTGCAGGGAAGACGTGGAAGCAGGGAGAGAGGTGTGTGGGGACAGCGTCCCAGAGAGCAGTTTCCAGGCTCTCGGCCCCAAGTGGAAAGGTGCTGGCTCGGGTAGTAAGATGGCCATCAGCTGTGACTAGTTGCCCATCAGCTGTTACCGGTTAGCCATTAGCCACTGATATAACTGCCGTGGCTAAGTTAGCATGGCGGATTGCAGTTAGCAAGTGAGGTTAGTTGGCAGAGAAGTGGACAGCAGGTTGCGGATCGTGTGGCTCCTGCTTCCTGTGTCTCCAACCCAGCCGCCAACAAGAATATAGTGGTATGACTCCCCTACCTATGGCTCTGTTGGTGTTCTTTTTTGGCCTCACCATATCCTGCGTTCTTGTGCGGGGAGCGGGACCAGAGACCCTGCATGAGACCCTGCATGACAGGTGCCTGCAGTGCTTATGGCCTAAGATGGTGATGGCCTGGACTACGATGGCAGCAGTGATTCGATTCTGAATCGAGTTTGAAAGCAGAACTATCAGTACTCAGTGATGAATTGGATACAGAGGTGGGAAAACAAAGAAAGAAATCAAGGTTGTCTTCTGTTTTTATTGATGTTTGTTGGTTTGTTGAGAGAACTAGATTTCTAAACCTAATGGATTTTGTTGGTTGGTCTTGACTAAGAAGAGTACAGAGCAAAGCCACATCTTCAGGCAGGGATAGGCCTGGGTGAGGAGCCATAGCCTGGTGATGGTGGGGACGCAGAGGAGGACAGAATGGCACCATGAGACTGAGAACAAGGAAGCAAGGAGAGGAAGGGAAGGCTTTGGGACCCCTAAGTAGAAGAGTGTTGGTGAGGATCTTTGTGGGGAGACTTCAGAGTTTTTTAATTGTGTTTTTTAATAATACAGTAAAAATGACTGTGTGTGTGTGTGTGTGTGTGCGCGTGCGTGCGTGCGCGTGCGCAGGTCTATGGATAGCAGCACTTGTATAACTATATATAACCACCACCACCATCAGAATGTAGAACAATTCCATTGCACAAAAAACTCCCTCATGATATGCCTTAGCTCTGTTCTCCACTACTATAGTTCTGTCCTTCTGAAACGGTTGTATGAATTGGATCATATAGTATATACTCTTCAAACTTGATTTTTTTCACTCAGAATGCCTTTCAAATGTCTTTGAGGTTTATCAAACTGTTGCTTTTTATTACTGAGTAAGTATTCCATTGTATGGATGCACCACATTTGGTTTATCCATTCACCTACTGAAGGACATTTTAATTATTTCCAGGTGTGAGGAATCATGAAGAAAGCTGCTACACACATTCGTATACAGATTTCTATAAGAATATAATTTTTCATCTCTTCAGGGTCAATACTCAGGAGTGGGGTTCCTGGGTGGTATGGTACATGTGTGCTTAATGTTATAAGAAATTGTCAAAGTGTTTTTCAGAGTGGTGGTTCCACTTTGCATTCCCACCTGCAGTGTATGAGAGTTCTATTTGCTCTGCCTCTTCACCAGCACTTTGTGTTGTAAGCATTTTTCTTTTAGCCATTATAATAGATGTATAAGTGGTATCTGATTGTGGCTTTATTTACATTTCCCTTGTGACTAATGATGTTGGGCATCTATTTCTGTGCGTGTTTGCCATCCTTATATCCTCTTTGGTAAAGTGTTCAAGACTTGTGCCCATTTTTAATGGGTTATTCTTTCTGTTGAGTTTTGAAACATTTTCATATATTCTGAATTCAAGACCTTGTTGGGCTATGTACTTTGAAATGTATTTTCCCAATGTGTGAATTGATTTTTTTGTTATCCTAATAGTATTTTTCACAGAGCAAAAGTTTTTAATTTTGGCAATGTCCATTTATCAATTTTTTTCTTTTATAAAATCATGCTTTTGGTGTCATGTCTAAGAACTCTTCCTGTAACCACAGATCATAAAGATTTTCTCCTATTTTTCTTCTTAAAGTTTTATGATTTTACATATTTAAATTTATGATTCATTTTGAGTTCATTTTTGTATAGTGTGAGGTTTAGGTCAGGGTTCATTTTTTTGCATATGGATTTTCAATTGTATTAAAGCTATTTATTTAAAAGATTATTTCTTCTTCGTTGAATTGTTTATGCACCTTCATCAAAAATCAATTGGCCATATGCTTTTGGGTCTGTTTCTGGGCTTTATTGATCTATGTGCCCATCTCTTTGCCAATACCATACTGTCCTGATTGCTCTAGCTTTATAAGTCTTATTAAGTAGTATGATTCCTCCAACCTTACTCTTCTGTTTCAAAATTGTTTTAATTATTCTAGTTCCTTTACTTTTCCATATAAATTTTAGAATCAGCTTGTATATACATACAAAACAATCCTGCTAGGATTTTGATTGGTGGTGTGTTAAATCTATAGATCAATTTAAAGTTAAATGACCTCTTTACAACCTTGAGTTTTCCAACCCATGAACAGGGTGCCTCTCCATTTTTAGGTCTTTGTTGATTTCTTTCCTCACCATTTTGTAGTTTTTGTCAAACAGATCCTGTGCATGTTTCATTACATTTATTGCCAAATATCTCACTTTTCAGAGCTATTGTAAATGGCGAGGATTTTGTGAGGTTTTTTTTTTTTTTTTTTTTGTTTCTAGTTGTACATTACTAGTATATAAAAATGCAATAAATTTTTGTGTGTTTACCTTATATCTTGCAACCTTAAACTCACCTACTGATTCTAGCATTTTTTTTTTGCAAATTCCTTGGAATTTTATTCATAGATAAATCTATCACCTGTGAATGGGGACAGTTTTATTTCTTCTTTTCCAATCTATGACTCATTTATTTCTTTTGCCTTATTATACTTGGTAGAACTTCCAGTACAATGTTGAATACAAGCGGTGAGAGTGGACACCACTGACTTATTCCCAATCTTAGGAGTAAAGCATACAATCTTTCACCATTCAGTATGATTTTAGCTATAATTTTTTAATGCCACTTATTAATCTGAGGAAATCCCCTTGAATTTCTCATTTACTGAGAGTTTTATCATGAATGGATGTTGCATTTTGTCATATGCATTTTCTGCAGAAAATAAAATGAATATGTGATTTTGCTTCTTTAGACTGACAATATGGTGGCTTACACTTGATCATGGTAAAATATTCCTTTTATATATTGCTGGATTTGACTTGCTAATACTGTGTTGAAGAGCTTTCTCTTTGTGAGGGATATCAATCTGTAGTTTTCTTTTGTGTGTTATTTTTGTGAGATGCGGGTTACAGAATGTTTAGAGGAAAATGTATAGCCTTAAATGCTTAGATAACATATTCAATGATGCTAGAAAAGATTCAAATCAATAATCTAAGTTAATACCTTAAGAAACTAGAAAAGGAAGACCAAAACAAACCCAAAGCAAGCAGAAAAAGTGGTTATAAATAAGAGCAGAAATCAATGAAACAATAAGATCCGTGTAGTATCAGGTTAATACTGGCCTTGCAAGATGATTTGGAAAGTGTTCAGCCTCTTCCGTTTTCTGGAAGAGATTACGTAGAATTAGTCTAATTTCTTCTTTAAGTGTTTGAAAGAGTTAACTGATGAAATCATCTGAGCCCAAAGATTTCTTTTTCAGGAGATTTTAAACTACAAGTCCAGTTTCTTTAATAGTTATAGAATTATTCAGGTTATCTATTTTATCTTGGTGAGGTTTGGTAGTTTGGGCTTTTTGAGGAAAATAGCACCGTTTTACCAAGTTGTTGAGTTCATGTGCATAGAGTTAGTTGTTCATAGTATTCCTGATGATTGTTTCTTATTGTCTGTGGGATCTATAGCAATATCTTCTCTTTCAATCTTGGTATTGGTAATTTGTGTCTTCTTTCTCTCAATTCCTCCACCCACTCATTTTGCTAGAGGCCTATCAATTTAATGCTATTTGCAAAGAACCAACTTTTGGCTTTTGTTTTCTCCATTGTTTTCCTGTTTTCAATTTTGTTGATTTCTGCTCTTTATTGCTTCCTTTGCTCTCATTGCTGCCATTAAGGGATTGCTTGGAGACTGGGGTGTGAGGAAATAGAGAAAAGAAAACTGAAATGATGGACTTTTGCACTCTTTCTGAGAGTTGGGAGACTTTTTTCTCACTCCTTGAACCAGCTTCTCTGGAGCTCTCCCAATTTGCTCCCTGGAGCCCACTTCTAATTTTCAGGCTGTGTTGAATTCAGGATGGAGGATACTGAAGAGGGGAAAATGATAAACTCACCACCAGTTCAGTGGTGCTTTCTATTCTGGGCTTCTTCTCCAAGTTGCTTGCTACCACTTTTCAGAAGTCTCACTGATCCTGTCCAGATTTTTATAGTTGCAGTCAGTCAGAACAACCAGATGGAGTATGCTTCTTCCATCTGACCCAGAACTCAGACTTTTCCCCCACATTCTTTGAGTCAATTCAGAGAAGGGTGTGGGACCTGATATCTGGGGCCATCTTATCTTCTACCACCCAGCATCTCTCCATCTCCATGGGCATGTCTGCACCACTACCGCCTTTCCCACCATCCCAGCTCCATGAGCTCCACAGGGATCGTCTGCAGCTGAGGCGGAGTGAACTTTGATGATTGGCAAATCCTAGACAGCTAAGAAGTATTTTTTTCCCTCAGAGATCAATTTCTACTACATGAGAATTAGTAGTTTGTTCCAAAAAAGATACTTAGAGAATTTAATCTTGGGGCATTATGCCCAAATGCAGTACAGTTTGTCCTGGAGACCTGTGGTTTCATGAAGTTCTCTTCTAGACCAGACTGATAGTTTCTGAGGTGACCTGATTTTTCTTATAAATGTATTGGAAGGAAAAGCAAGTTTACCTATGGTCCAGGCTCATGCACACTCCCTGTGGTCTTTTCTGACGCTAGGTGGATTTGTTCTAATTTCTAGTGCTCTGCTAAGAATGTAGGCAACCTGAACTGAGCAGCCACCATCATCCTCATAAAGTTGAGTACCAATTCTCTGAGTGCAATTAGAGAAGAATGGCCCAGTGGCAATACCCTTGCAGGCTACATGGAAAGGAAACCTGATGCTAAATGAGGAACCCGTCCTTTTCCTACAGGCCTGCATGAACCAAAGGAGCCTAGCAATTCAAGGGCCTGCCTTTGAAATATATTTTTAAATTAAAGTCAACATGGAAATGAGATGGGTGGGTGGCTCAAACTGAATGGTCATTGTGCACCAGGCTGGTTATCTCACCATTTGTTATACAATAAAAGAGGATCAGATAAACACAGGCATAACCTCTGCCTCCATTGATAATGTAAATCATCCCTTGTATCATTTGTCTTTCCTTCAGACTGGATACAAAAGGCACAGAAATGAACAATTCATGCCTAAACACAGGAGAGCTTGAAAGCCAGTGTATGTCAGATGTTTATTCTAGGTCATCATTAAGGGGTTGAGTGGATTTGCTTATAAACACAGGCAATTCTGTCACTGGGGAGTGGAAGAGACAAAGTGTTTCTTGTAGTGTGGAGACAGCTCTTTTAAAGACGCATTGCAACTTTTCTGCCACACACAGTAAGTTATATAGATAATTCTTTTTATAGGATATGAAATGTTGTCTCCTGAGCAAGTGCAAAGCATAATGTGTTATAGAAACAATGCTTTTTCTCTCCACTTTGTGCAAATGCCATTTTTCATTACCCACTAGTTGGAAGCTTGCTAGAAATTGAAATGAGAGCAGGGTTGCCCCTCCTGCAGTTGGCCAGGCACTTCCTGACACACACTCAGCCAGGACCTCGGTGGGAGCCCTGGGAGGTCTCCCCAGGCATCTTTCCTCACAGTGAAGTTTGGAGCACTACGCTCTTGAAGCATGTCGCATCTTTGCAGGTTATCCGTGTCCACTGTCCTCATTCTCTGCTGAGGGTTTTGTGGGTGGTGGTTGTTTTTTTTTTCCCCCCACCCAATCCAACCGAAGGCAGCTAAAGAAAAAGTGCCAAGACAAACAGAACGAGAGCCTTGGGGACTCAGTAATGGATACAGAGCGTAGAGTGTGGTAATCATTCTTTTGATTTGTGCTCAGATATGTTTTCTATTTGCTTTCACACAGAATGCACATTTTCCCCCTGGATTGAAAATAATCTGAACCAGGGTAAAACCATTACAAAGTAGCCTTCAAACGTCATGTCTGTATTGGAACTGAATGACTGATCAGACATTTAAATACGAAAACTGGGAATTGGGTAAATTGCACTGATACAGTTTTTAAAAACACTCGCAGTTGTTTAAATAATCTTTGCTTTCCTTTGAGTCTCTCTCTTTCTCTCTCTCTCTCTCTCTCTCTCTCTCTCTCTCTCTCTCTCTCTCTCTTTCTCTCTCACAAGAATTTTGCATTTTTTTCTTTTAATTTTGTTCCCATTTGTTCCAATTATAATGTTCAATGATTTGGTTGTATCTAAAAATTATTTTTACATCATTTTCAAGAGGTAGAACAAGGAAAGAAGGAGAGCTCCTATGAGGTCTCTAAGTCCCAGGTTAATGTGAAGTGCTGGGTTTTGTTTTGGTTTGTTTTATTTATTCAAGGATCAAAGGGAAATTATTCAATGAAAAGGAACTTAAAGGGGACTTCTGGGCCAACACAAACCTTAAAAACACTTGTTTAAATGCAGCTTCCTTGACCTGCCTTTTCATATTGTCTTTCTAGTTCTTATACACATTTGTGAATAAAGAATTTTTCTCCATCACAATTCAGCGCTCCCTCTCCTCTCAGCTGACCAGAATTTCACAAGGGTGACATGACAGTTTGTTGCTAAGGAACTGAAGATACATGTCACAATTCAGCATTCTGATGAAGAAGAGAAAATATTTTTCAACAGTTTGGATATTAAGTATGAATAAGTAGCGTACGTGTGTGCGCATGCATGCACACTTCGCGTTATAACTGACAACAGGAGAGAAAGAGAAAGCACAGCGCATTTCTGTTTGAAATGGGGATGATTAGCCACCTCCTCTGTAAAAGCTACTCTTTAATAACCCTCAATTGCCTCTTACTTGTAAGAATACCACTCATGCATTTGAACTTTTCACTTCAGCTTGTTTTGCTCCCCTCTATTCAGATCCCTGTGCCTTCACACTGTCGTGTCAGAAATTCATCACACTGTGACCTTAGTCCCTTTCTCCTTTGAAAGGAGTCAAGTGCAAACCTCCCAGAGTTTCCAATATTCTAGGTGTTCGGCAAGGAGACTGGAACATGAAATTCCTCCCACTTAGAGTACACCCACATCAGTGTTTCTCGACAATCTATTTATCTTAGTCACGAGCTATGAACATGAATAGAATGTGGCTAATGTTCCCCGTATCCCGTGTGCCTGAGCATTGGGAAAAGTTAAAATTTATACCGTTGCAATTGCTAGGGAGAAGTACAATAATATCACAGCTTCTTTTCTTCTCCTTCTTCTTCTTCTTCTTCTTCTTCTTCTTCTCCTTCTCCTTCTCCTTCTCCTTCTCCTTCTCCTTCTCCTTCTCCTTCTCCTTCTCCTTCTCCTTCTCCTTCTCCTTCTCCTTCTTCTTCTTTTAACAATTCTTTAAGAAGGAGAACAAGCCCTTTCTTTTTCTTTTGCAGCATTTAAGAAAGATCTCTGTCTCTCAGTTTGGTTTGCGTGCTGTCATGTTGCTGATTTTGTGATTGTTAGATTAAGAAAAACGGGAAAATTAACAGCAGATGATTCAAAACATGAATGGTACATAGACAGTAATAGACAAGTCTGCATGATGAAGTAAAGGGGAAATGGATGTTTGCAGAAAAGGAAACAGTGATCCTTCGAAGATGGGAGAAAAGGGCTTAATTACTCTACATAGAAACCTGCAGGAAGATGTGGCTCAATTTAAAGAGAAGTAAACGTCGGTGGTGAAGTTCTTGGCTGCAAGGGCAACATTTTGCTAGGATTCCGTCTATATCCACTGCAGTGGGAGACAATTCGGAGTAATGCATGTTTACTCTGCTAATGAGTTTTCTGAACACTGCAAAGAAGAATGTTGCACGTGAAAGGGAAACCAAGGGGTACATGGAAATTTAAAAAAAAAAAAAAAAGTTTCCCTGGGAACATGGGAAAGTTCATTTTGGTGGGCTGGGAGAAATCCAAACAAAATAGGTTTTAGAAAGAGGTGATGTGGTTAAGAGACATTCACTCACCCTGGCTGGAGCAGAACTATAAACAGAGAGTTTGACCCTGACCTCCCATAAATGACACAGGCATATGTTGACAAGCAAACAAATTTAGAGTATGTCACTTGGTTCTGCCCATTATTTATGCTACATGAGATTTCTTTCTGTGCACCTTGAGTTTTTTTCCCAACCACCCGAAAAGTTTAAAGTCCATACACAATCTGAGAATAAAAAGTAGGAAGTACCTCTATATCTAAATTCCTAATTAGAAATGTGTAACTGAAGATATTTTTTTATTAGTACCAATATAAATTTGGTTCAGGTGACTAGGGCTATTTAGTGTCATGAGGAGAACGTTTAAGAGCCTCAACATATGTTGAATCCTTTCTGTCCAGGACTCTATTGAGGGGCAGAGGGATCAAAAAAAGGAGCAATAAATAGGCGGTGCCCTTAGGGAGTTAGGACATGACAGTAAAATCATATGGAAGAGGCACATAGGACTGCAGGAAAAAAGGGTTCTAAGAGTGGCTTTGGCCAAACATGCTACAGAAGAGATAAAAAATCAGAGAAGGCCTCTAGGAAAGGGAGACCCTTGTCCTGGTAACCAAAGAATATAGAGGTAAAGGGGAAGGAAGAGGAAGTCCTTGGGCCAGGGAATAACATCAGGAAAGGCAAGGAGGCTGGAGTAGCCCTGAGGTGGCTCAGAATATTCTAGTTATCCATTGGTGTGTAACAAACTACTCCAAAACTTAGTAATTTAAAACAAACATTTTATTGTGCTCACAGTTTGGGGGTCCTAATAATTCAGGAAGGGCTCAGCTGGTTGTTTTATCTCTGATCTACATGGTGTCAGCTTCGGATGGAGGGTCCATTTCCAAAATAGCTTCTTCATTTGTAAGTGAAGTCCTTGGCCTGCCTGTGTGTCTCTCTTTCTCTTCCTACCATCTCCCTCACCTTGACTTGGGCTCCTCACTGCATGGAGCCTTGGAGTAGTGGGACTTCTTACCAGGCAGCTTAGGATTCCAAGTGTTCCCAGGGGCATAGCCAGAAGTTGCAAGTCTTTTTATGACCTAACATTGGAAGACCCACACAGTCCTTCCGCCACGTTCTATTGTTTAAGCAGGTCACAAAATCTAGCCCATATTCAAGGGAATGGGAATTAGACTCTAACCTTCAATGGGAAAAATTACAGTGAATGTGTAGCCAACTCGGAGCAGTGAATAAAGCAGAATGGTTTAAGTAAATAGTGAATGCCTAAGAGCAGGAGCAATCATCACAATGAGAGACAGAGAATGAGTATAGAAAGCGTTGAAGGTGAGTGTAAGAAATTTGAACATTTAAAGAATAATACTTTTTCTCCTGGCATATCCTCTCTGGTGGAACTACATTCAGCTAGACAAAAGAGAGCACCATGATTTTCTAGAGTTTCCAGGCATTGGACTAGGATAGTGAAGGAGACTGAAATTCCCCAACTGAATCTCTCTAGCACGATACTTTCTGGTCAGTGCATATTTGGTTGTAAAGAACAGAAACTCATTTAAACCAGTTTAAGGAAAACAAGGACCTATTCAGAAGCACAACAAGCAAGAACCAGTGTATCCTAGGACAAGAGGTAGAGGAGCTGGGTCACAGGGAATTTGACAAGTCTGACACTGCAAACCCCTTCTGTCCCTGATTGGGGCCTGAGGCCTCTCATCTCTGTGCCAGCTTTGATTTGTTGCTTGCCTTCACAGACAAGATTTCTCTGCTGATTCATCAGAGTACACACAGCCAAAAACAGCTGCTCCTGGCCTGCATGGCCTATGAGTCCTACATGGTCTCTATGCCTTTGATTCCAAGCACCTAACATTATCTGATGACAGATTTTGTATCTCTTAACTTGAATTCTGGAGAGAAGGCATCTGGTTGGATTAGGCCAGTTTATGGACTGGTTCCCCTCGAGTCAAATATCTGCTCTTAGTATAATCAAGTATGGCTGGAGAATAGGCTTAGGTGTTTAATGAAAAGTAGCATAAACGCAATGTCACCTCGTCTGCTTCCTCATCTCCCCCATCGGTGACAGAGCTTAGGTGGGGAGCTCTTTTCAAGAGAAAAGATGGAGGATGGCTAAGTGACAAGAAAGAAGGACCATGTGAAAAAGATGCTAGTCTAAAGCTGGAGACTGCACTAAAAGGAGAACAGCTTGGTCCCCAAGTCATTCTTCATTCATATCCCAAACCCTTCTCTGATGGAGTCAGGCCCATTTCTTATTGAACTCGTTCTGGCAGTTTTGATGTATGAAACAGTAAAGTAGTAGATAGCAGTGGATAGTATCGAAGAAGATCCTTTCTTATCTGGCTCTCACAGAGGATTTTAATACTTATAATAGTATTTGGGGGTAATTAGCCCTCTCTTGCTATATTATTCTCGAGCATACCATATCTATACCCAAGTCATCAGGGAAAGATTGATGGCATAGCGTAAGCTCTTTAATTTTGTCAATAAAAATTATTAATTAAAAAAGTAAAAAAACAAATCCCAGTTGGAGAAAAGTATTAATGGCACTCATACTGTCATAGAAAAATGCAAATCAGGATTTTCCTTTTCCCTAATTAGCAGACATAAATCTGGATAAATTTTAAATTGATGAGAGTTCTTTCAACACTGGAGGAAAGTATTGACCTTCTGTGGTAAAAGTAAGTATGAAGTACATTAAAAGCACCATTTTCTCAGTAATCAAGTTTACCTCTACAATAACTTTGGACTATGACACTTCTTCAGAAATGCTGTCTGCTCAAAATTCTTCAAACAGCAGCACTGAATGGAATTCTGCTGGGTTAGGAGAATCATGGCTGGGCCATCAAAATCAATTTGTTCCTGTGATTGACATGAGGACCTGCATGTCAGCCAAGCTCGCATACCATCTGTGCTCTGATTATGATCAATAGGTATTTGTGATATGCCCAGGAAATGTGCAATTTGATTACTTTTACATGGGAGACAAGACAAAAGCATCTCAACCGAGAGCCTCCTAATGTGGATGTAGAAGCTGGTTGATGAATTATTAGAATATAGAGTTTGCACTGATAAACTTTTGAACTTTCATTGAACTTGTAGATTAAGAATAGGCAGTTTTTCCAAGAGGAAAATTCACCAGACAACCAACAATTTTTCTTTCAGATATTTAAGCAAGATGTTCGATCTGGTAAGGAAATAATAGTAATTTATGTCTTTGATAATTGAGAAGGATTATAGTTCTATACACAGAAAAAGCAACCATCACCCGGGCCCTGTGAGTCACAAAGCCATTAAAGAAGAAGCTTCCAGCTTAAAAGCAGATGAAACCTCCGAATTTGGAGTGTGATGTTCTCCAAGAGGGAGTTAAGGCAAAAAAAAAAAAAAAAAAAAAAAAAAAATCCCCATCTACTTGTAAAATTAGGGCCCCCTCTCTGCCTTCCTTCCAGACAACCACAATGACACTTTTAAGATTCAGCTTGATCTCCCACACTAAAAGAAACACACACACAGAACCATGTCTCTTTGTGCACATAGCTCCCTTGCATATACCACAATGCACACATCAGACCCATACTGACCTGCAGTGGGAGGCAGCCTTCCAAATACAAGTGATGAAGCTACCTCATTCTATCTGCAGAGACCCATCATTCTCCAAACGTCATTTGTTCTGTGATCTGTAGGAACAGCCCGGGGAAGATTAAAGGTTAAGAGGAAAGATTGCTGACCAGCTGGAAACATGTGTTTGGTACATTTAACTCACTACAAGAAATTATTTTACTGATAAAATAGCGTCAGCTGAGATCAGGCTCCTGAGAAATGGGAATTACTAGTTTTGCTGCTATGACACTGAACAGCTTGTATTAAAAATACACGCTGGCTCGTGGCTCTTTTGGGTGGTACAAAGCACCAAAGATTCAACTAAATGCTGGCCACTGTACAGTTCAGGTGCCCTTTTGAATGATAAATCCTATCACCTTCCTTCCCAGATCTCTTCCCTATAATGCTTTTGCTTCCCTGAAATTCAATGTGAGTCGATCCTACCACTACTTTTAGCATGCGTCTTGCTAGATGTTCAAAAATGAGAAGGATACACTGTATCACAAGCTGCTAATAGCATCACGGGTGTCATAATGCAAAGTTCTCAAAGAGAAGTTTAGGGATGGAGCCATCAGCTCCATTTGGGGGGGTCTAAAGTGGCTATTTTGGTTACGAGGAACAGAGACTTATGCAAGTTTTCTGAAGTCATGGGGGTTAGGTGTTATTATGGGAACCCAAGACCTGGCAAGGGAAAATCATCAGGAATTTGGGCAGGTCTAGGAACTCATTATTCACTCCGTCTCTCTCTTGCTCTTGCGGCATCTCTACCATGTCAGCAGGTCTGCTCCATCCTCCCGTCTCTGCAGACGTGGCTGCCTCACAGTTTCTGTTTCCTCATAACCGTGGTTGGCTCTTGCCCTTGACCACTCGTGCCCTTGACATTACCTCCTGGTGTTCAGTTTTAGCAATCACTGCTAACTGCCTTGTTTCAATTTCTAAAAAGGAGAGAGAGCATTTAATTGTCCCCACTCATATTTCATGTGGCCAAACTCTCGGTTACCGGCCAGCCACTAGAAGGACTATAGTGCCAATTACCCAACCATGGACCAATTCTCTATGGCCAAAAGTACCAGGTCATGGGGTATAAATAAAGCTGTCCCTTCAGCAGGGGCAGTTCAGTTTATAAAGGGTTTGGCAGGCATTCTGAAGGTTGATCTGCCTGGTCCATGGGATCACTGGGAAAGGTTACATGGAGGAGGTGACATTTGAGATAATCCTAAAAAGATCCCATGTATGGACAGGCAAAGATGGAGTAAACATGGAATTAATTCTACAAGCGAAAGCCAAAAATAGGAAAGTAGGGAGTATATTTGTGAGTGTTTTGGATTGGCCAAAGCAGTGCTTCTCAAACTTTCTGTGCATGTGACTCACTTGAGGATCTTGTGAAAATGCAGATGCTTATTCTATAAACCTGAGGTGGGACCTGAAATGCTACATTTCTAACAGGTTCCCAGGCGATGCTTATGTGGTGGTACACATAGTAGGGTTAGAATAAAGACTATATCAACCCCTTAAATGCCAAGCTAAGAAATTGGTACCTGCTCTACTTCTGCAAGTAATAAGAAGCTCCGGAGGATTTGAGGCAGAAGGATGACCTGAGCAGAGTGATCTTGGAGCACAATTAATCGGGCAATGCTTTGTGGGATATATCAGAGGAGAAATGGGAGAACATGTATTTGGCAACTGTGAAGAGCAGGAAAGTGGTAATAAGGACAAAATCAGAGTGACTGCCATGGAAGTGGAAAGGAAGGGATACGTAAGATATACAGCCCATTGCGCATGCCCTTGCCACTGTCCTTACCCAGTCTTGCCTTAGTTGACAAGAGAAGCCGCTTCCTCAGGCATCCTCTGGTGACATCTTTCTATGTCCTTCGAGGGTGTCTGCTTTTCATTTCAAATCACATCTAAAGATACATCCTCTCTTTTACCTCTAACCCTTAATTTCATTCTCTCTGCCTAACTGCATTTTCTATTGTGTGCAACTTGCTGCATCATTTAACTATATTATGACCATGTAACTGTGTTATTTACCTATTATTTCATTGTGTACCAGTAACTAAATTCAGTGACTATATTTGTTCTGCTGAGGAGTTTTGTAGGAAGCATATCTGAAGGGCACTAGGCAATGAAGTAAAGTCTATTACCGCCTTATCACCATCAGGAAAATGATCTGTTTGTTTGCAGTTCACTGAAGTACATAGCCAAAGAAATTGAAAGAGCTCAGGGAGGGCCTGAGTGAAGTCCAGATATGGAGATGGATGGACACTGTAAACACTGTGATTTGGTTCAAGATTAAAAAACAACAACAACAACCCATCTATGATAATATGCAGTCGGGATGTTTCCAAATCACGTATTGACAGGGGAAAAGAGATAGGGCAAGAAACCCTATATTAGAATTCAGAACCTCTGTTATTTCCAGCTTACGTTGTCTCTACTATACGTTTAAAACCAAGCGAAAGATAAGCTTGATGCTAAACACAAATCCTGACTGAAATTTTCTCAAGGCTAAAGGCTTTGTAATATTCTGAGATTAGAGATATAAAGAAAGAACTCTGTGCTTATCTGTTGGATTGTTCATGCCATTTTGAAGTCAAACTCTGAATGCTGAACTTTGGTTTTATGGTTGAACATTTGAGGTCCCTGTGCATTAAATAATTTACACAGCAAGTAGGACTTGACAATCCAATTCTTTTCCTCTTAATGGGGTGGGATTTTGTGCATACGTGTAGATTTACAGCTGAAAAACCAAACTGTTGTGGCTGATCAAAAATTAAAATGAAACAACAGCTTGTCTTTTCTAATCTATTAAACAATTTGTTGAGAGAAAGAGAGAGAAAGAGAAAGAGAGAGAGAGAGAGAGAGAGAGAGAGAGAGAGAGAGAGAGAGAGAGAGAAATTGTCCAGCCCTGGAGACTAGAGCTATTTTGATTGCACAAGAACATAATCAGAATCAGGAACACAATGGGGGACATAGTCCCAAAGGAAATCAAGATTAAGATGCACACTTCGGCCTCTTCCTACAAGCGCCAACCTCCCGAGCCCACAGGTCATTTTGTTTGACAGTGTCACATCGATTCACATTTCACAATGTGCTCTTAACTTTAGAATCTTAATGTGCTGTTTGGAATTAGCTGTATCTTTGGAGAAGAGCCTGATCTTGACCATGTCCTCCTCTGGAGAGACTTCCTAGCTGGTTGGAGGCATCAGCAAGATGTCTTGTCATTCTGGTAAGTGGGAACTAGGAATGAATAAATAAATAATAAGTGTGTGTGTGTGTGTGTGTGTGTGTGTGTGTGTGTACACACATAAACATACACACGAATGTGAATACAAATACATATATACATGTATCATATATATATATATATATACGTATATATATTCTTATACCTATAACTGACCATGTAGCCTGTCATATCCTTCAAGACACTGGGAAACTATGCTTTGATGAGAACATGGATTCTGGGGGGAAAAAATCCATGTTCCATAGTGACTGTAGTAATTATTTCACTGTGTATATGTATACAATCGTGTTGTACATCTAAATGCATACAATTTTTATTTTAAAAAATAAGAATTGAGGCAACGAGACTTTCTGTGTTTAGAGAAGGTAATGGTAATAAGTCAAACTTTCTGTCCCCGTATTAGAAGTAAAATGGAGGGCAGGCCACTGAGAAGCTGCAGGGAAGAAAGAGGAAAGGCTCTGAAGACGGAGGCGAATCTGTGCGAGTCACTGGGTAGGGGAAGAAAACCTCAGCTCCACTCCATGCTGGGGCTCAAGACTGTGGCTACATCCCTGCGAGTTCTCGCAGCGGCTGGGGCAGGGAGGAGTAGAGCACAGAGTGTCTGCCAGGCTGATCACCTGTGCTGCCTCGGGGATTTCATCCAGAGGCACTCCACAAAGAAGTACCCCTAATGCTACAAATCCTGCTTCCTTCTGTGCCACCTCCTTCCCCAGTCCCACGTCCCAGAAGTAAGAACCACCATCATCATAAGTAACATCCCTTCCCCGAGAGGTTATGGTGTATGTTCATACAGCTATTAAGAGTCTGCAACAGAAAGACATCCAGCTCCTTTGGTTGCAAATTACCATAGGCTCTTTCCTTCTTGCTTTGTGAGCAGAGTGTCACTCAGTATTTGTTACTCCCTGGCAGGTCCTGCTTCCCGGGCTACAGAATGGACACTGGGTTCAAGCCTCCTGTGCAAGGCTGGGCCTCACCTGGCACTTTCATGCTGATGTCTCATCCTGTCACTCTTTGCAGTGTCACCCTCCAGGCAGTCGTCATGGAACCTACTCTTCGTCCCAACACCACCCACTGCCCCTACAAGGGACAGGAGAGCTGAGCTTTCAGGACCCAAGTGTAGATGCAAATTAGAGTATACTTATTGTTATGAGAATGATAGTGAAAACTCCTTGCAGACAAAAGTTGCATTCAATCTGCAAGTGGGTATTGAGGAGACTCCCTGAAAGAAGTTCCTGTAAAAGAATAGTAATGATGATAAAAACACAATACTTGAGTAGAGTGGAGGTTAGGGGTAGCATCATGGAGAACTGTGGTGTTTCGGAGCCACTCTTACCCAATAAATGTTTGTGAGTTGCCGTAGAGAAGGTTTGGAGAGAACACTCACGATGTGCCAGCCAGGAGAGCCATATGAAAGTGCCCAAGCAGAGAAGATGCCTGCGGTCGGGGAGGAAAGGGGACACAGCACAGATGTGGCTCGGCTGGAAACAGTTCACTACAGAGCCCACATTTAACCCAGAAGCCAGCATGGAACAGGACCTGGCAGTCAAACAAGGGAGGTGCTTACCCGTCCAGAGACCAAAAGGAGGCGACATGGAGAGAGCCAGCTGGGTACATGTGGAGACGCTCTGCAGTGGCTTGCTCAACCTCCATTCCAAGCTTCTCCAGGGGACCATCCTACACTGCAGACACCATATGAAAACTGAGTTTCCCATCCTGTTTTGCAAGTAGGGGTCCGGATGGGATTAGGTTCTGCCAGTCAGATGCACTGGCGCTGGACCTCAATTTAAAGCGCAGTTAAGTGGGGTGAGAAGCAAGGCTCGAGGTCTTTCCTTGGCTGGCCCAGATCATGGCAGAGGCGGTGGGCTCTGCAGTGGGCAGGTGGGAGCACAGCCTGCCCCGGGGTATCTCGCTGAGCTAGAGTAATTCTGTGCGCTGCAATTCTTTCCGGGAGCTCTGATGAGAGCCTGCGTCAAAGTATTGTAGGCCACTACATACCTCCTCCTGTTTCAACTAGACAGAGTGATTTCTGCCATCTGAATCAGCACTAGCAGTGGAAGACCTAGCATGTTTAGTACTCAAATGGGACCATTTTTTAAACACCCTCCTCTATGTGACAAAATTATTTTCAGTGAGAATGATATGATAATCAGTAATTACTATTATCCTCATTAGTTCATTCGTTTTAAAACCATCATTTTGCAAAAATATATTTCTATTTTTAAAATATTATTTGAATTCAGCCAAATACTTCATGTATGAACTAAAATTTGCATTTACTAAATTTTAAACAGAAAATTAAAATGCAGGGTCATCACACAGAAGAACAGAATTGAATTAACTGAAGTTCTGTTTATTGGCTTTGCAATCACTGTGCTATTATCATTCATCTATTGTTTAAAAGCAGGAATACCTAGTACCTTGTGAGGGCTGGAGACACAGATTTGCCTGAAGCCAGGCTGAACTATCTCACACTGTTCTTACTGGGAGTTCTCCTAATTAACTTTCATGTGGGATATAACATTTATTAAAGGATAAGTAATAAAAAATGCTAATTTGATGTATACACACACACAAATATATGAATGTATACCATTAAAATTCAACCGTCACCACAGCAATTGTTCAGAATGTGGACCAGCAAAAGATTTGGGGGAAGGAGTATTTTATCACTGACATTGTTTAGAATTGCCGGCATGGGAATAATAAAAAGCAGACTGACTTACAGTCGATTTTATTATGGGTTTTAAATTCTCAGCAGACACTGCGGCACCGCACCAGCCGCGAGGACACCTCCCACTGCCCGCACGGCCACCCCTGCACCTGAACAACCTAGATGGGGTGAGCCTGAAGGAGCCAGACCCCAGGCTTGAGGGCTCCAACAGGGACTTGGGGTACAAGGAGAAGTGCTGAAGGGTGAGCCTGAGGCACCAGGGCCCTCACCACGTATGCCCGGAGTCTCAGCTGGAGACCCTCATGACTCCCCAAATTCTCAACATTACCAAAGCATAAAGATGCCCTCATAGATTGCCTTTAGTGAAGAGGAACTGAGAGCCCAAAGAGCTGTTGAAACACTGGTGGTGCCGGGTTCTCCGTAGTAAAGTGACTCACCCACCCGCGTGTGATGGAAGTGTATGCTTCAGCAGTTAAAAATCACTTCATGTCATGAACCCTTGAGGGCACACACAAAGAGTTGAATCCACAGATGTTAACTCTTCCAATGCCAAAATCTCACCTAAATGTAAACCCTGAAATGTCTTGATTTGCCAGGTAAATGAGCCGTGTACTGGTGTGTTCAGGGGACAGGGAACACAGCAGCCTCCGGCAGAGGCGCAGCCACTGAGCAAGGCTATGACTCGGCACTGTTCTTTAATGAAAACACCTCTCTCTCTCTCTCCTCCAAGTGGCAGCTGCCCTGAGAGATATCGAAAGGGCTTTGAGGGCAGAGATCGAGTTTCCGTCCAGTGACCCTCACGGTCCCCAGTGGCACAAGTCTGATGAAAGGCTAATTTCCTAGTTCTGGGGAAGAGTCAAGTTTCTCTTTTTTCCTCTAGATGAGGGACCTTTACATAAAGGTACAGACTCACAGAGGATGGCTACAATCACGAACCAATTTTAACACTGGCTCCTGAGACCCCGTGCGAAACAAGGGGAGAATATTTCCCTAGACAAAGAAGACAACAGTTACTCACCACCCCAGGAGGGCACTGGGCACTGGCAGAACAGATGCAGGTGTGCATTTATTGCCTGACACTCGAGGGGCCTCAGAAGGCTATGACCTTTCCCTTCCGGGCAGCAGCTGGCCAGACGTCCATCCACAGGTCCTGAAGATGTAGCCACAGCAGTAAGGGCTGCATGTCAGCCTTCTTGCCTGGCATTGCCCAGGAGAGTGCCACTAGCACCCCACCTCGTACAACCAGTGTGTGTTGTGCTATCTACAGAAAAGGCAGGAGAGGTAAGTAAGGCCATCGAGCCGCGTGGCTCGTGCACAGGGGTTTGGGAGTAGGGCTGCCCTGGTTCATGTATTTCAAACACAGCATTTCAGCGAAGCTCAGATTGCTGTATTCCTGTCAAGTAGTGTCAACCAGCCTTATATCTAAGCACTACAGGCCTTAATTACTCCAGGGAACAGTCTGGTGGCAAACAAAGAAAGGCTTGTTACAAAGGCCCCTTTGTTGAAAGGACCTTTGCCTACATTGCTGCAGGCACCCCTTACACCAGTCACCAGCCCCATGCTGGGAAGCAGTACAAGTCCAAGGAACCCTCTCACCCTGGGGGCTTTCAGAAGGCCTCTACACAGGTCTCGCCAGCTCAGGCTTCCTGGCTGTGTGATCCGGGAACAGTCACAGATTTTTTCCCAAATCCCCTTTTCCTTATCCGTAAAATGGAGCTCACCAGTATGAATTTCACCCACATTATTCAGATCCCAGTGGTGAGTGCCCCAAGGCTGGTGGAGGTGCCAAACACCTCAGGTTGTATCCCAGCACTGCTGAGCAGTATTTAAACCCTCCACTGGCAAGCAAAATTGAACGGTCGTTTTAACTATGCCCCGATCCCCCCGCCCCCCGCCCCCCACATATAATAAGAACATAGATAATAAGTAAAAGAACGTGTTTGTAGTGGGTATTTTTCCTTTTTTCTACCCGGGATCTTACATTCTCTCGGTCTAGAGGAGCAGGGCAGAAACCGACCTCCCATTAGGACAGGAGAGGAAGGATGGCTATTCCCTTCCCTCGCTCTCTAGAAGCAGAGAAGCAGGCCGGTGATCTGCCGGCTCAGCCAAATCTCCCACCTTAAACTTGGAATCTTAAGGGGGCATGAGACAAAGATTCGAGGAAAAGAGATTACTGGCAATAGCTGTGCCACCAAGAGGCAAGGCACTGAGACCAGGAAGAGGGGACACTGCAGGGCCCTAATCAACTGTTCCCAGGGTGGACCTGGGCTATACTTTTGCTGCCTAGACCCTGAGTTTCTGCTGCTTTTCTGAGGTTGGTTCTGAGCTTGGTTCTGCCTTCTGTCAATTCTGTAAGCTAGTACGTGGATGGATAGCCTTCCAGTCCATTCCTTTTCTGCATAATCAGATTTGGGGGTCTGTCATTTGTAACCAAGAGTCCTGCCTGATACTGTGAAAGACACAACTAGGGAGGAAGTTACACAAAATATAACCAAAAAAAAAAAAAAGAAGAAGGAGAACTTGCCTGCACAAATGTATTTATCCCAGCATTATGTAAAACTGTGAAAATGTGAAAGAGAACTCATACCTGACAGTAGTGAAATGGTTAAATAAACTCTGATCCATTCACTTGGAAATGTGAGCAGTTATCAGAATAATAGATATGAAGATGATGCAATGGCAAGGGAAGTGCTCACGAGACCGACTGACAAGTGAAAACAGGACAGGAAATTTTATGTACGAGATGCCTGACCCTCCTCCCCCTGGAATATAAGCTCCATAGAATTCTTACCTATCTTCTTCCGGGTCCTGAATCCAGACGCTGGCACCAGCAGATACTCAACTAATGCTATGGAATGGATAAATGAATGCACCAGCGAACGATTTGCATTGGGGAGAGGTGGGGATAGCACCTTCAGATGCTATTAGTGACTAGTGCAGGTTAGTCAGGTTTGTTAAAGCTGTTGTTTTCTTTTCTCTATTTCCAGCATTTTCCTTCATGGGTTTTATTCATCTTCTTGAGAAGAAAAATGAAAGTTTTTTTCTTAGCCCAAACCACTGGTAGGTGATCCAGCTTTTCCTGATAATTATGCCCCCTCTCAACAGGCCTAAGTTACCACCAAGGAGGGTGATAAGGGCAAAGGAACGTTTGCCCCCGCTTGCCAAGTGGAAATGCTGGCTGAAGAAATCCATTAGGAGTTGGCCTCTCGGCCAGTAAACACTGCCTCCTGTGATAGCTGCACCAGACCTCAGGGCTCCACAGCCTTGGAGCACGAATCTGTCGGGCCAGCCAGGTGTCCAGGCCAAGTCAGGGCCCCTTCCCCTCCTCTGTCCCCCTCCACTGTCATCTCTCCTGCTTCCTCACCAGGGCTTTGTCACAAAGTCCCTGCACACTGCAGGAACTAAACAACAGCGGATTCAACAGCCAAAGGAGTTCAAAGGGGTCGACAGCCCCATCCAATTGGCATTCAGTTGAGGCTGCCACCAGCTTAGCAAGTGGGATCCTGTCCCACCTCAGATGACTAAGCAGAGAAGCAAAGGAGTCAGCACTGCAGAAGTCAGGGAGGCCGGCTTAGGCACCCTGAACTCTCCTAGCAGGAAGAGAAGAAGATAGCGATCACCACCAGCCCGCCCCCCACCCCAGGTGAGCTGTAAGGAAAAGGCATCTGCTATAGATCACAGTGCTGGGCCGGCTCTGGACACCTGCTAAGATGCTAAGGCCACCATCTTAAAACAACCACTGGCTTGCATTCACTATGACAGTCATATTCCCTCTCTCCCCTCTCTGTCTCTGTCTCTGTCTCTGTCTCTGTCTCTCTGTCTCCCTGTTTCTCTCTCTGTCTCTCTGTCTCTCTCTCTGTCTCTCTCTGTCTCTCTCTCTGTTTCTCTGTCTCTGTCTCTCTCTGTTTCTCTCTCTCTCTCTCTTTCTCTCTCTCTCTCTCATACACACACACACACACACACACACACACACATTTTCTTCATGATAAAATGAATAAAGCCACCTAAAGGAAAATGCTTGGCATAAACAAAAGACACACTTGAAAGCGTGCACTGTGAACAGGTTCAAATTTACCTTTTTCATGCCTTCTTCAGAACTTCTTTTCTTCAGCTGCCTACTTCCCTTGCTTCTATCAAGCAAGCTCCATCCTGGTTTGATCTCACCCAAGCCCACAAGCTCCAGGCTCCATGGCATACCCTGTAGGCATGTTTTCCTCCTCGGAAAGGGGGCTACAGTGTTGAGCAGGTTGCCCACAGTGCAGTACCAGCTGGGCAGCAGCCCTACTCAAACTCTGTGTCCCATTCTGCAGGGTCTCTCCTTTAAGGTCCAGAGGCACCAGAACCAGCTGGATATGTCCCCTTCCTCAGCGTTCTGGGTTCCAGCTCCATGGGGAACCTCTTCCAAGCTGCCAAGGTACCGAGACAGCCAGGCAACAGCTCTCCCCCAGAGACTTGCATTCCAGCTCGACAAAGCCCCTCTTCCAAGCTTCTAGGTGCTGATAACCCCAACTCCTTGCCTCTTACCAGCCCTTGGGATGGTAGCTGCTTCATACAGTTAATACCTCTGAGATACCTCAGGGTTCCTCCCTTACCCTTTCAGTCTGCTAATACCAGATTAATTAATTCCCTTTGTTAAATTCTCTGTTAAAATAACCATGGTCATCAACTCTTTACCTAAATAATGTTCATATGATCAAAAGACTTTCTGTAGTGGTATTACTACTTTGGGTTTCATTGGTTAATTTTACTGTGTTGAATTTAAATTAAAATTCATTGAATTTTTCTCCATTTGTGCTTTAATTTTATAATCATTAAAAAGAAAAAAAAAAACAACTAATGTGGTTTCTGTTTTCCTGGTTGGACTTCTATGCTGATAAAGCTATGAGGAAAAGATGTGCCCGGTTGAGTCTGCCAGTAAAGACAAGTTTCTGGGTAGTTTGATGGAGTGGTCCATCTCCTCCTCACCTGTGGAGGGGAGAAGAGCTTTTCATCTGTCACATTCAAATGACTATCAAGGAACTGTGTTCAAGACCTAATTGGAAGTTACCACCCACTAAGCTGTCCAAGTTATTGACCATTTCTTATATTCTGAAGGGTTTTAGGTACAGATGAATAGTGGAAGAATATCTTTTAAAACGTCAGGGATTCTAGAACTCCTGAAGAAAGAGGGTCTTGACAAGGAAAGAAAGCCCAACGGGAGAAGAGAATGCTATAGAACAAATATACAGAAGGAGTTAAGCAACCTAACTGTTCATAAAGACCAAAGGGAGGCCACCACACTCTACGTCGGGAGGGGGAGGTCTATTAAAATCACAGGTGGTTGTAATAACCACAGATCCACTCAGTGCTGAATTTCCAATCCCTATCTCTTTACTTTGGGAGCAATTAGTCTCCTGTGAAAAAGTGCACTTGCAGCTAATTGCACCTGCAATTACCTACTTCCGGGTGCAATTAGCCACTTGAACCTAATTCTGAGTGTGCAAGTGTTTAATTTCATATGTGAGGAGGTGATTCCAGATACAGTTAGTTGTGGCCTCAGTCTTTGCACCTGCAACTAATTGTGACTAATAAAACAAGTCTTCATGCAAGTTGGTTGAAGGCACATATGGTGCCTCTGCTTGGGGAACCAAGAATTGGCTCGGTTGGGCTGATAGAAGTACAAGTGTACTAAAGGGAACGGAAGGACAAGTTATTAGAAATTGTCATTCTTGTGGTGGATGAGTGGCTCAGTTGGTTAGAGCGTGAGCTCTGGGCAACAGGGTTGCCGTTTCGATTCCCACAGGGGCCAGTGAGCTGCACCCTCCACAACCAGAATGAAGACAACGAGCTGCCACTGAGCTCCTGCGTGGCCGGATGGCTCAGTTGGTTGGAGCACATGCTCTCAACCACAAGGTTGCCAGTTCGACTCCCACAAGGGACAGTGGGCTGAGTACCCCTGCAACTAAGATCGAAAGGACAGCAACTTGACTTAGAACTGATGGGTCCTGGGAAAAACACACTGTTCCCCAATAAAGTCCTGTTCCTCTTCCCCAGTAAAATCTTAAAAATAAAAAGAAATTGTCATTCTTTGGATCTGTGGTCACATTATCTGTGTCTTCTTCCTGTGTCTTCTTCCTACAGTCACACTCCTCCCAGACTATAGAATATGATGTCAGCTGATGAGAGGCCTGGCTTAGCAAAAACAGAGCAACTCTTCTGCCGACACTGAGGAATATCTATACGGCACAGGTCAGAATTGCATTCCAGCCAATTCTCCACTAGTTGAGTTAAATCTGAAGAGGTTGTTAAAAACACTGAGGTAACAGACATTTACTGATCCTACTATGTGCTCAGTCATAGAGTGAATCGAGAGATTAATAGGCATGGCTCTGGCCTTCAATTTCATGTCCATTACACAAATATTTGTTGCCTACCTATTATCTGTTTGTGCTCATAAGCTTATTGGGAAGATCCATTTATTCTGTCTTTCTACAAATATCTATTTATCGAGCCCTCTTGGAATCCACATTCAAGTGAGGAAGACAGATTGTCATGCAGGATGTCAGGTGGGGTCTCCTGTCCCACTCCCCACATAAGAACGCAGGACATGGTGAGGCCAAAAAGGAACACCCACGGAGCCATAGGTAGGGGAGTCACACCACTATACTCTCGCTGGCGGCTGGGTTGGAGACACAGGAAACAGGAGCCACACAATTCTCCACCCTCACTGCGCCGCTTGCAGGCTCAGCCACCATCTTCTTGCTAGCCCCCATCTTTCGCTAGCGTAGCCACAGCAGTTATATTAGTGCCCAATGGCTCACTGGTTACAGCTGACGGCCAACTAGCCACAGCTGATGGCCATTTGATCACAGTCGATGGCCATTTACTACCTGAGCCAGCACCTATCTATGTGAGGCCGAGAGCCTGGAAACTGCTTTTTGGGGCTCTGTCCCCACACAGATGTTAAACAGCTATTTACACAATTAATGTCTTCATCCCAGGGGCTATGAGAGGATATGATTGGGGCCTGTCTTGAGCTGAGAATTCAGGTCAGGCTTCTTTAAAGAATTAATGCTTGAGTTGAGATTTAAATGACTAGGAGTTACCTAAGTGAGAAGCGAGGGAGGGTGGGTTCCAGGCAAAGGGACTGAAACTGCAAAGGCTCTAAGGCAAGAAGGAACATGTCATTATTAAGAAATGGAAAGAAGACCAGAGTGGCTGGAACAGATCAAGGGGGATGGGTGAGAGTGAAAGGAGGTTCCTCAAAACACCCAAAATTGTGCCCCATGAGAAAACAGATGATGGTCCCTGCCAGAAAGGAGAGCATTGCATGGCTTCTCAACACTAACCAAGAGGGAATTTTCATGTGAGATATAGTTTTGCCCCTCTTCCTCTAATCTCACTAATACCAACCTGAACCCTGGATGAGTCAGAGGGAGAGGAGATAGAGGGAGGAAACAATTTCAAAGCCCTCCTTCCCAGCTGCACATCCCTGAGCCGAAGCTTAGGTAAGTAACTTTGATTTGGAGGTGAGATTGAAGTTTTACATTAGACGGGACTTTTAATACTTGAAAATGAATCTCATTTTCAAAATTGAGTCCTTCCTAATAGTTGAAAGCAATGGGATCTGTGTGAGATGTCTCCGATGGATGGGAAATAGGGATGCAACTGAGTAGACGTGAGGGGTAAATGGAAAAGATATACAGCCTCTTTGTGATTGCACTTCATTGAGGCATGAGAAGGCAGGGATGGTTCCAGAAAGATAAGAAGGAATGGTAGGATTTGGTAGAGAAGACGGTCCAGGCATTGCAGGAGAAGAATGGTGAGAACACAGGGGATGAAGTCTATTCTCTGTTGAATGGGAAGTTTCAGGAAGTCAGACCTGCCTAGAGTGGGTGGTCTGAGGCAAGAGCATTAGTGTTGGATTAACACGGGGTAAAGTCATATGGAAGAAAGCCTTGAAGGCTGGGCCATAGGAGGTAGGGGTCTCTAGCATCCAACCTGGCTTCTCCTCCAGACTTTTGACAAGCAGCAAAATGATTCTGTTTGAGCTTAAAGTGGTTTATCCAGGTGAGCTCCTTCCAGGGCTGAAATTATGACTGTCTCCCCCTTTCTTCTGTGTGATATCTGGTGAGATGGTGAGACGTCATCACTATGAAGACATTCCCACTCCATCCCAGCCCCTTTGCCAGCACTCCTGGCCAAGACGGAACATATGTCCTACAGGTCTTCAAGCATACAGGGAGAGTAGGAGGACCCCTTCTTTTCCTCTTTCCCCTCATGTGGCCAAGATTGGCTTGATGCTCACCGATTCAGCTCCTCATCCTTCAGCATAAAGAAATACCATGTTTTCCAGCCTCCTTTCCGGTTAGACTAGAGTCATGGGCCTGGAGTCTAGTCAAGTGGCGAGTACAGCCCTGGCCCCTAGGACATCTGATCCAGTCTTCCACTCATTCTCGCCTCCTGATTCTTGAGACTGGAAATAAAGGACTTTGAGAAAGTGGAGACACATGGTGGCAAGAATATGCTTCCCCGCTCAGAGAGGAGTCATCAGACCTGCACCAGACCATGACACGGACAGGGAAGAAACACACGCTGGGTGCAGCCACTGAGACGCGCGCGGGCTTCTTCATTACGCAGGTAGCCTATTGCACTTTAACATGACTCCCCCACTCCAACCCATGTTCCCAACCGACTCTCTTGTTTCTCTCCCTTCTGCACACTTCCCACTATGCCCTTGGCCTCCCTCATTCTTTTTTTTTTTCCAATTTTCATTTATGTTAAGTGTGTTTTTCCAGGACCCATCAACTCCAAGTCAAGTAGTTGTTTCAATCTAGTTGTGGAGGGCGCAGCTCACAGTGGCCCATGTGGGGATTGAACCTGCAACCTTGTTGTTAAGAGCACCGCACTCGAACCAACTGAGCTAACCAGCTGCCCCTGTCCCTCATTCATTTTTCATGCAGCAGAGTATTCACAGCTCTAGAGGTGGGGGGAAGAAAACACTTAGGTTTTTCTCTTCCTCGGGCATGCTATTGCATTGCCACTCCTCGACCTTGGCTGGTCCCTCTTCCTGAAATGCTCCTCTTCTAGATGTTCGCTCAGGTGGCTTGTCCTCCACTGAAATGACCCTTCCTCAAAGAGGCTTAGAGCCACCTGCCCAACAATTTACCATCACAATACTCTCCTTTACTGCCTGCAGGGCACTTATTAATTCATGAAATTATCTTACTTGTTTATTGTTTATCTCCTTCTAGGGCATCATCTTTAAGAGAACAAGGTCCAGGTTTTATATGTTGCTGTTTCTTTATTGCCAGAGCATGTTCACACCTACTTAATAAAGAAGTGTGGGATGAATGAATGAATGAATGAATGAACGAGAAAGTATAAAAAGTCACACCTCCAGGTTATCTAGTCTCACTCCTTTACAGATGAGGAAAATTGAGCCCCTTTTCCGTAAAAAGAGGAAGCAGAAAAGCAGCTAATGCAACTCTACCTTGCTAGCTGTTTCTGGAGTGCTGAACTTGGATGTGATTTATTCAAATGAAAACTCTGGGGGAATTGTTTTGGAGGGATCCATAAAACAAATGTCATTTTCACCTGGAGAATTCACCCAACCTTCTAACCAATTTCAAATATAGCTCTTTAATGCAGATTTGACAAATCTGAAATCTCTTACACAAAGCCATTTATCATCTAATGTGTGCCTGCCCTGCTCCACAGTTTAAGTTATAGCTTTTTAATGGGGTAAAACATTTCTATAAAATCATCAAAATACTTTAAACCAAAACTGCCTATAAGAAATTGATGAGTTTCGAGCGTTGACTCAACCCCTGAAAACGTCAACCTTGCCATTGGTACCGTGGGCACTTCTAGTAAAAGCAGCTAAGGAGGTATAATGAATATCTAATGAACCATTTTGTATGTCTATGTGGTTTCTCGAATTGGAAATAAATCAATGAGCCTTACAAAATGCATATTTTAGTGGTATATTCGTAAACAATAATCTTGTTTTTCTATCATGACTCCAGTGTCATTTTTTTTATAACACAACTGAAGGTTTAATAATTTATTGTATATATATATCACCCAGATCTTAAAGGGGGAGGGCAGCCTAGTACATGTTTGATTTTTAAAATGTCCTTGTATGTGGAAGCTACGTGGATGATAAAGGTAAGCCAAAGCATTCAAGATCTCATAGTGACACAGGGCATGTGAATAATAACTAGTAAACAAAGTCTAGAAACTTCCAGGAATACAGTACATGAAGATAGCCTAGACTGAGTGCCGCGGGCTAAATGAAGGAAAACAGACTGAAATGCATCCTGCTCTTCAGGCACTGTAGCCAAGCCCATGCTGGCCCTCCTGACGAGCTCAGCCAGAGGCAGAGTGTCTCACAGGACTGGAACAAACTCCTTGGCAGTGGTGTGGTGTGTTCCCCTGCAGACCTCCCCTACGACCCTGCCAAAGGGTTCGGCTGGGTTGTCCCACCCGCTTCCTCAGCTGGAAAGGGGTGAGTTGCTTCCCTTTCTGTTGGCTTGGACTCAAACCCTATGACCCAAAGCTGCCTCTCTATCTCAGCAACTTCCCTTCCAGAGGCCAAATATAACCATCCCTTTCCCGGCTCACAAAAATTCCAGTCAGACGGCTGTGCAGAGTGTCAGCCGGCCAAAGAGCGTCTCACCCAGCTCAGAGCCAAAAATAACGGCCCCTTGGTTAGTATGGGCTGGAGATTTTTTTTTTCCCCTGTTGTTGGGACTTTGTTTGGAGTTATTTTTTGTTTTGGTGTTGGATTTTATTTTGTTTTGCTTTTGTCATTTGGCAGTAAACAGAGTAACTGAAGAAGTTGCTATATCAACCTCCCACATTAGGCTCATGGGTTTGGTTCCAGAGGTAGGTCAGGACCAGAAAGGTATTCATCTCTTAAATCTCTCCAGTCACCTGCACAAAAGGAGAGTTTAGCAAGTGTATCTTCTCTCTATCTAGAAGTTTCTCCTGCATGGCCATGTCATGTTGGCACCCAACCACCAGGCTGCGTTTTCTCCTCAGCCGAGCTGGAGAGACTGGAAGAAGCAGCTCTGTGGGGCTGGGTGGGGTCGTTTTCATGTTTATACCCATAATGCATCTGCACACCATACAGGCCATGGGCCTCTGAACTGTCAGTTTGATGCCCTCCACAAGTACTAAAATGACTTATTTATTTCTTTGAAAGTACACAGTGTTCAACAACAACCCAGCTCACTTTTGATCTGCTTCCTGACACACCAGGCTCTTGTCACCAGGTTTTTTGCAGGCCAACAGACACATTTTGTTAAATCTTACCTAGCAGGTGACGCTGAATTGCAGCATGCTGAAGAGATCCAGGCTGGGAGAAGTGATTGTGTTCTCCATGCCCTGTTTCCAAATGCAACGAATAATAAGCAGCTGTGCAAAACTATAACCTCTGATTGTTGGAACATCTTTGTACTTTTATTCTTCCAATGCAGAATGTTTTCTGGCATTATGTTTCTACCAGGGGGGAAAAATACTCCCTTAATTTCTACGCATGCTTGTGTATCACAGATACATCTCATTTCTTGTCATATTGTGTGCTGTCCCAGGACCAGTAAATAATTTATGCATTTAATGCATTTATCTGCTCTCATGTGTGTGCACATGTGTGTGTGTGTGTACATACACACATCCTATGTGCTAGTATCAAAGATGTGTTCTATATTAATAGAAATCAAGCAACTTCTTGAGTGTTTCTCCACCATGAAATTAACTTTGCTTCTTATCCATCAAATGAGTGGAAAATGATAACAGGTCCTTATTCTTTATAGAAAACGAAGCGCCAGTCTACACCAGAAAAGGAGTTATATTATTTCATGCTGCATATTTCCTGAAATTGCTCCCCTTCCTTTTTTATCTAAGGAAGGTCTTTATTACTTCAGGGCCACATAGACTGCAGAGGGAATATGGTTCCTAAGTTTCAATCTGTTCTGTTTAAGTTGCCTTTCCTTTGCTTCCCCCTTGGACTATTCATCATGCTTGTCTTCAAGAACTGATTCTGAGCACCTAGCAATGCCAAGCGTTGCACCAGGTGTGTGTGTTTGGCAGTCCTCACCTCCACTGATGTCCACAAGCTCCAATTTGGACTTAACCATGGTCATCATTCACACCCACGTGGCAGCAGCGTCTTGGAGTGCTATCAGCATGACGATAAGCAATAAGAATGAGCACCAGGTGTGTATGTTTGGCAGTCCTCACCTTTGCTATGGGGTTAAGTCATGTGACTGCACCTGGCTCCCGTTTGCCTTTCTGCTTCTTCCACCTCTCCCCACCCATCTTCCTCCTTTGGAAGGCTTTTGTGTTCCCTCCATGCTGTGAAAGTATCCCCAGATTGATACAATCTTGGAGGAAGGGATCTCAAAACACGGAATTTGACCTACTCATTTGAAAGATAAGGAAATGAAAGCCCTGAGGGGTTAAGTTCCTTGGCCAAGCTCACCAGGTGATTGTTGGCAGAGCAATGACTGGAATCAAGTAATTGAACCCACTTTACAACTCTCTTTCTACTATACCAGTGGCTTTTCAACATTCGTTAGCACAATCCACAGCATGAAATAATTTTATATCAGGACTCACAATGTCTACACATATATGCAACTAACACAAAAGTCTCACAAAACAATGCTTAACTTTATTGTGTGTGATACACTTTGGTATTTTCTACTGCACTATATTCATTTAAAAATATTCTGGAGATGGCTTGCCAGCATGTATACTAAAATTGGAACAATACAGAGAAGATTATCATGGCCCCTACACAAGGATAACGTGCACATTTTCCCCATATTTTTTGTACATTTACCAAATGTTCCTTTTCTTTTCAAGGATAATATTTATAGTATACAAATAGTTTGCATTTTTTTCTAATTAGGTACACTGGCTGAATGTCTAGGAAGATGGGAATTGAATTAGATACAGAGAAGGGCCCTTCCAGCTCTAACCTGTCATGCACGTGATCAGGAATGATCTTATTGTCTGATTTGTGCTTAATTCTGAAAGGCAGAATGATCTAGTACAGAGAACACTGGGTCTAGTCCTGTCTCCACAGTCTTCCAAGTGTCTGACTGTCATGCAGGGTCTCAGCTCCCGCTCCCCACACAAGAATGCAAGATATGATGAGGCCGAAAAGGAACACCCACGGAGCCATAAATAGGGGAGTTATACCACTGCAGTCTTGCTGGTGGCTGGGTTGGAGACACAGGAAGCAGGAGCCGCAGTCCGCCATCTGCTTCTCTGCCAACCAACCCACAACTCCTTGCTAACTGCAATCTGCACTTGCCAGCTCAGCCATGGCAGTTATATCAGTGGCTAATGGCTAACTGGTTACAGCTGATGGCCAACTAGTCACAAATGATGGCCAACTAGTTACAGCTGATGGCCATCTACTACCCGAGCCAGCACCTTTCCACATGAGGTCGAGAGCCTGGAAACTGCTCTCTGGGACTCTGTCCCCGCAGTGACTTTGGGTGCATTTTCTCTGGGTTCTGTTATCTCACCTGCAAGATCAACCTGTTGCTAATTGACAGAGTTCTGAGAAGTGAAGGAACTAATGCAAATGAATACAACAGAAAGCTCTACACACAAGACTTGTCCTGGAACAGCAAGGGTCTTAAATTCTCACATTTCAGAGAAATATGGTGTCTCAAGATGTTTCTGGATTCTCATCAAAACACCTGCATAATGTATTATGAATAAATTTGGTACAATAAAGAAAAGCTAAACCCTGGAATTGTCTCATTTTTATTAAAAATGCTTTTGTAGGTGTTTGGAGAGGCAGGGTTAACGCTACATCTTGAAGATGTTCAGCCTCAGAAAAGTAGAGGTCGTTGAGACCAAAGGTAATTCCATGCTGTTGAAAGGGAAAGGTGATGAGTCACAAATTGGAAAAAAAAAAACCATATTTATGCAAGGCTGGTACTAGTGACCATGAAGAGGAAGGACTGAATGAACGAACATAAGGCAAAACGTTCAGATGCAATAGCCATGATGAAGGCTGGTGGGACAAGTGAGGGAGAGAGAATGGAAAGGAATTCCAGATGCACTCGGTGGTGCTCCAGTTTCCTCTGAAGAAGGCATTTTTCTAGGAGGTGATTGGGATTGGTTTCAGTGTATTCCAGCTTTGGACTCACCAAATCCAACTATAAAGATTAAAAAAAAAAAAGTGACATTAAAAAAAAAAGTGACATAGAAATTCTTTTTGAAAATATTCAAACTATGTGCAATGACCTTGCCAAGAAGGACAGTTAGAAGGCTCCTTGACAGATGAGGACATTAGGCAAAGCCCTTCAGAAGTTGGTTGTGATGCTACACTTCGAGATTTTGTGGCTAGAGTAGAAAAAGGCATCATTGGCACTGCTAAGGTCATAAGGGGCTTCTTCCTTGCTGCTGCTGCTGGGTGAAACAGAGCAGAATTTATCACGAAAATCCTAAAAAGGGGGAGGACCCCTGACATGGGCAGAGTGGGCGGAGGTGGCATGTTCTAACTCCTAAAATAGTACATTATCACTATTAATGAACTGTTACAGGAAGCTCAAAGCTGTGTTTCTCACCAATAACCTCAGAGAAATCACTTGGAAAAAAAGACGAAAGAAAAGGTTATGGGTTTCAGTTGACAAAATACATGATGGTTTATGGCTGTCACTGTGAATGCCCACAGATAAAAAAAAATTGGTGTTTTGAATAAAAAGACATTCCTTAAAAAAAAAAGAAAATGCCAGCTATGCTTACAAAGTTTTTCCACAACCCACCAAACAGCGTTTGAAACAGCACACCCCCGTTGGAAAGGGGGAGCCTTGAGCACAGGCGGTGCTCCTTCTCCCACAGACTCACCTCCAGCCTGCTCTCATCTTCTCCTCTGACACCTACTCCCATGCATCCCTCATTCCAGAGCCTTTGCAGTGCCCTCTGGAGCTTCTGTCTCACGGTGAGCAATGCCCCTTCAACTGTAGCCTGGGGGCAGGGAGCGTTCCCTTCTTTTCCTGTTTCCTTTGAGCACCATCCTCTCCTCCTACTCCACTGCTCTCAGACTCCCAGAGCCTGGAGAGGGAAAATCTGTGTCCTCCTTACCCTTCAAAGGCACTGTTAGTCTTCTACAGTCATGTAAGTCCTTCTCTTCCTACGCCACCTGGTTACCCACCACCACCCCCGGACCTCCCACTGGCATCTTGGTAGCCTACCATCTTCTTCTCTGTCCTAGAGTTCGCCATCAACTCAGGCACTTTGACATCTGTGTGGACAACAATAGACTGGCCCTCCCTCCGTGTCAGTCCCTCCCTCCCCTGGTCACAAGTTGGATTTTGGAATCACCTAGCATTGTCCCACCGGAGGCATTCTCAATCTTCGTCCTGCTCTCTGGCCACAACCTCCTCTCCTGAGACCTTGTTCCCTTAAATCTACTAAACCTGACTTTCAATCGCCTTGAGCCTTTCCACCCTCCATTCTCTTAGCTCTCCCGAGGTTTTGTTTCCGTCCCCATCCAATCTAGATGTTAGAGCCCAGAACATCAACCACTCTTTTCACAATGCTCTAAACCAATGGTCTATGAATTTCATAATGCACATCTAACAGTGGAACAAGAAAAACAATTGAGCCCATATCTCTGCCATTTATTTGTTTGTTTATTTATTCATTCATTCATAAATCGCATAACTTTTACTACTGGACTGATACTTTCTTCATTTAAAACATACCACAAAAATAGAAAGGCATGTATGACAAGATTTTAAAAGGCCAATATAGTAAGAGCTTCAGTATTCTCTGCACACCCCCAGGGGATCATCTTACAGAGACCCTGGTGGAACGCACACCCCAGTTTGGGAACCACAGCCCTAAGCCCTGTCACTCTCTGCCCTCTGTCACATCCACCCTGCAATACCAACCCTGAACCCATCTACCAACCCGGAATCCACCTCGCCTCGAGTGTCTTGCTCTCTGTCGGGTGACTGTATGATCCTGGGGACCAGCTGGGTCCCAGGTAACCTTTCTGGACTTACCCTTTCTCCTCTGGGCAATGTCACTGATAGCCTCAAGGGGTAAAGTCAATTGAATTGGCAAGAAAGTTTCCTCCGTCTTTGTGTTGCCAGCACCCAGCACAGAGCCAGGTGCTTGCCGGTGACACATGAGTGTTGCATTGAATCGTGTACAGATGTGGCATCTGCATCCCTTGTTGTGAAGGCATGAAGAGCACATAGAAAAAGCCCCAATGGGTCAGGAGGTCCTGACTGGGCGCATGCTTAGTTCTGAAGCCACGTGAGGATCCCAGCACCTGTCTGCCCACTGTGACCCAAACGATAGACTACCCCTTCAGAAGCCAGACACTCCCCAGAGGACCCCGGCTAGAAGCAGTGTGCCTGAGGCAGCTTCACTAAAGCCGTCTCACACCTAGACTATTCAAGAGGATTGCTATGGAGGCAGGAAAGAGGGCCCCTCCAGACAGTGTTCTCTTCACCCAAATGCTAGGAGCAGCCAGGCTCAGGGCACAGCCACACCCCCATTTCCTTCAGACTCCCCCTCAGGGAAGGACTCCTCAGCTGTCAGAGGGAAGAGGGAAGCAGGAAAGTGACAAATCTTAAAGGAGCAGTGTAGCAGCCTGGTGGCCAAACTTTCCTCTTGGCCCTGAGGGAAGTTTTGCACTCTCTGCCCCTCCCTGCCCGCTGCTTGCCACCTGGAGATGAATCCCAAGGTCAGCAGGGAAGGACACAGCACAGCTTTAGCACTTTCTCAGCGGGAAAATAGGATGTGGGCAAAATTCCCTTGCCTCCTGTCAGTTCTTTCATCTTCTCTTTCTCCCTTTCCTAGCCCAGTATTTCATAACCTCCTGCCTGCGTCAGGGTCACTTACATGTTTGTGAAAAATGCAGATTCCTCAACCTCAGACAGATTGAATCAGAAATGCTTACACCGGAGCCAGGGAATCTGCATTTAAGCCTTGTTTCATCCATCAAGGTTTGAGAACCACTAAAAAGCAGTCACTTCTCCTCTATTCTCCAGAACCACGTGTCCTTAATCCTCGGCCTCTCTCCATCTCTCTCTTCACCCTCCCACTCCTCGGGTCACCTTAATGAAGCCAGTGGGGACGCAAGTGGAAGGGCCTGGGCGGAAACAAGGCCCCCTGGTCCTTCACCTTCCACTACTGCCCTCGATCTCCTTCCTACCTTACTGTGCTTTTGCTTTAATCTATGCCATCTCACGGGGTTCCTAGAGGCCCCACTTTATTTCAGTTGGCCTACTTGCCCAAAAGGAATACTGGACATGTTGGGGACTTAATACACTGAATTCCAAGTTGCCAGGAGGAAACCAAGTATATCAGGAAGCTGAGATTTGGCTTAATATTGATCTATTTTTGGCCAAAGCCACCATCTACTAATAGGTCTCCACTAAAAGACTTGCAAATATGGAAATCTTAATCGATGCTAAACAAGAGTTATATTAGGTTGGTGCAAAAGTAACTGCAGTTTAAAAGGTTATAAAAAAAAAAAATTGCAAAAACCGCAATTACTTTTGCACCAACCTAATAAAAAAATAAAAACATTTGCCATCTACTTACCAGCCAGGGATGAGATGTGAATGGGATATGCCTATGACCGTGAAGCACTCTAAACCCAAAGGAAATTCTCTGAGCTGTTCTGCTCACAGAATATCCGTGGCACCAGGCCCTGTGCAGCTCTGACAAGTGAGCTATTTTCATATGTGAACAAGTAGAGTTATTGTTATCTCTGCTCTGAATCAAGGATAAAAGGGAACGGCGAGAGAGACAAGGAGGGCGTGAGAGAGGAGAAATGGAGGCACGATACAGAAATGTAGGAAGGACATAGGAAATCAAAAGAAAAGGAGCCATGTGCCCTTCCCAGGGAAGAAGTAACCAACTGGCCAGTTTGCAAATCCAAAGCCCCAGGTGACAGCTCAGCTACCATGGCACCAGTGCCCCCGCTGGGTTTACAGGATTCTGGAGGGACTAAGGATGATATATGCCAAAGGGCTTTGTAAATTGTAAAGTGTTGTCCACACAGGGTGTCAGCTCCCTATTTGTGACCAGGGCTTTCCTGCCCCTTTCCAGCAGCCCCTCCCAAAGACTCAGGACAGCAGAGATCAAAAGGGAACTTAACTAGCCCATCGTTAGAAGCACTTGTAACCGTCCTCTCCCCAGATTACCTAGGGTCCATAACGACAGTGCTATTTTAGCAAGAAACTGAAAACGAGAGGAGAATATGCCCTCAGAACATGGGGAGTGCCTACTGTAACACACAGCCCCACCAAGGGTCTGCACTCCTTGTACATTTCAAAGTATTTGTACATATTTGTTTCGAAGCTAGCAGGGCCTGAGCCACAACTTCCTGTGTTCTGCCTCGTCAGCATGAAAGATTTGCTGCCATAGGCTCATTCAGCGCATTCTAGGGCTTTTCTTCTCCTCGGAGCCTAAAACTAGAAGCTTACCCCAGCACTTAATAAGGAGACTTCCTCCAGTTTTCATTTGGGACACACCCATTCCGGTTCCTGAGTGGGCTAAATAAAAAGCAGGCCTTGATGCAAGGTGTGCTTGCCTCCAGGACCTGGCCACTAGAGGGAGCCAGAGAGCGACAAGGGCCCAATATTTCCCCAGAAAGAGCTGAAATCCCTGGCACTCCCTTCTCCAACCCAGAAACTGGGAGGCTTCATAGCCTTTGCCCATCCACCGAAACAAACATCTCGCCTTCATCGTACAGTTCCCTAGTAAACTCTTATTTTCTTCTTTATCAAGTTTGGGTGGAAAACAAAACAATTAATTTAAAGAGCAGCACACAAGAACCTAAACATTATTTATGTCTCTAATTATCTCATTCTAGTGGGTATTTTAGTCCCTGTCTGGTCAGGACATTAATTATCTTCATAACTACAGCAAAAGTTAAATAATAAGCACCCAAGGCTACAGCACTACTGTAATGTGCAAGCTTAAATGAACTTATAAATTTTATTAATGAATGCTTTATACAACTCCATATATTATAAATCAAACAAGAAACCTATTTCTATCTTTTAAGGGTGCAGTAAAAAAGCTTTAACATTATTGAGGATAATTTTTATTAAGTTTAAAACTCCCTTTTTTCAGTAATGAGACTGTTATGAGGATAATTTAATCTAGTTTGTCATGAGGCACCCCAGCTTGTTAAATAAGTTAATAAATGACTGTGTATTAATCAAAGTGACAAAGCTATGAAGAGCTGGGGATGGGAGACAATTCTGGTGATAGTATTAATTAGTATTTAATTAGAAACTTAGGGCCCATAAATAAAAAAAAAATCATGGTAGAGACATTTATGCAAATTGCTTGGAGCCTGCCGTGGAGTTAGCTTTGCTTTAAAGAAACATGAATTTTTTTTTTCTAGCATACTGTACACAGCAGCACTGTGGCCACATCACGTGGCTTAAACGAGCTCTTCTTTTGTTTCCAATTTGTTCCAATTACAGGCCTGTAAATTCAAATCATTCTTTTGACTACCCTGATTGAAATGTAGAGTTTCCACAATTTCTACCAGGAGTGTGTGTGTGTGTGTGTGTGTGTGTGTGTGTGTAGAGAGAGAGAGAGAGAGAGCGAGAGAGAGGTTTTAGAGAAATAAAGTTTCAGATTCTTTTTCTGCTGTTTTAATTAAGATGTGTGCCACCATTTTCTAAGAACAATTGTGGATTCCATTTGGTACACAAACAATGCCTCCTTTTTTAATCCTGGTGAGTGGTAACTGGGTTTTGTTATGTGATGTTGTATAGAAGACTGCATGGACTCAACTGCCATCATTTTTATTGTACTCATAGCACTGTTCCCCTTTCTCTCAATCACATACCCTGATAAAGGGGCAATTTTTGAGACCCCAAAAGATAATAACCAGTTGCTTCTGAACATCACTGCTTTCCTCAGGTACATGTCCTCTTCTTCAGGCTTAATTATTTGTTGCATTTATTCAAGAAAGGTTATCCACAGTAAAACTGCTTTTTTCTATTCAACAGTCTATCTCTGTCATGGTTCATTTATGTGTGAGCATGACGGACTGAAACCCGTATTATCCACAGCTGACAAGTGTCAGGCGGACAGTTCAATCAGCCCTTCCTTAAGATGATGCCCAGGGCCCCGTGTTTGAAGTAGGACAATAAAGCAGGCAACACAATCAGGGTCAAACCGATCCAATCCCTGTATATAAAGGGGATTCTGCCTAATAACACAGTGTGATTTTTTTCCCCCTCTCCAAACACATTAGTCCTTAAACAGTGACTTGGCCCTTAAGAAAATCTGTGACTGACATGAAAATGCTGAAGTTTTAACGTGGTTGGTTTATCCGTAACCTCATGGGGCTGCTTCTTTGTGCAGCCTGGTTTTGTCAAAGTCAGAAAAATAATGTATTCAGTGTCTGATCATTTTTAGGGAGCTATTTGAATGGGATTTTAAGCCAGACATCCTGATGTTGACACAGGGATCATTTTCTTGTCCTTTTGTTTTACATGTGTGGAGCAGATCATTTGCATTGGCTAATAAAATTAAACCTCCGAAATGTGTACAAAAGTGAGCCCCCTTCAGCAACACTCCTCAGTCCCCTCCACCCACCTAGGAAGCAGAGTTGCTGGGTGTGTTTCTTTATATCAGGTCTGTCTCTAGAACACAGACTAGAACGCAAGCATATCTTCCAAGTGCTCCTTCGCCTGGACAACACTTTGACTCAAATGTATAGGAAAGCATTTCACTATAAATCCTCACAACGAACAGCAGAGCCAAAGTCAATAAAATGCTAATAGGCTGCAGTCTGCTCCTTGGAAGGACAGGGCTCTGTTGCCCTTGCTCTTGACCAGCCTTCAAACCACTGCAGACAGCGGTAGGCAAAAGAGGGCTGCTCGCGTATTTGGAAGGAGCCAGAACGCTAACTGCCATCATAGGGAAGAAGCCAAAGACCCCCTTACAAAATCATAAAACTTGCAAGCCAGAGGCACCACAGAGAACATCAGATGCATTGTCCGGACTTTATGGATCCAGGAGGCTTGCAGACATTTGTGACTTCCAGTGTCAAAGAGCGTGTTAGCGGCAGGAGAAGGACAAAGTTACCAATAACGACAAAAATTCTCTGTATTTTGCTTCTCTTTCTCTGGCGTTACTGGGCAGGCCCACATTAGTGCAGGAGGGTCTGATGAATGGCAGAATCCAGAAATCAGAGAACGAGGGACTATGCCTGGAGCTACCCAACAGGACTTGTCAATTCCCGTCTTGGACAAATTCTGGAAGTTCTAGGGAATGTATTCTCTGTGTGTGGGTTAATCCCTGTTTACAGTGTTCTTTCCCAGTCCATGCATTTCCCCACATTTGCTGCCCTGCTCTGGCCCTGCAGACCACATCACCCAGGCTCCCTTAGTGGTTGACCAGCGTGAGGGACTGACAATGGTCAATGTTCGATCAGAGCATGGGAGGAGAGAGGCCAGAGTATGTCTTCCTTCCTCACTCTCCACTTTGATTTCCCATCTCTGAAAAGGCAGGTCCCTCCGTCACTTCTCTTCCAGGGCATAGTTATCCTGGGCCCTTTTAATTTCCTGTCCTTTGCCCTTTAGTCCTAAGGGATAACAGCTTCCCACTGTGGCTAATCTCTGAGTGCCTCCATGTCTCTCGTTTGTTCACCTAACCCTGTCCATTCTTCTAACAATAGTTCCTTCTTTAAAGTCACTATTGGAACCATCTTGGATCTTAGTAAATTCTATTTTTTTCAGGGACCCTGACTGATACACTGAATTACTTAACTTCCTAACTGGTCTTCCTACTTCTGCTCAGTAGTTCTTAACACATTTTGGAATCCCATAGAAAATCTAATGAACGATATGGACTCTTTCCCTAGAAAAAATTCATGTGCACACTTATACACAAAACTTTTCAGAGTTGTAGGGTATTCACCGACTCCTAAAAGCTGTCTACAAATCTTTTAGGGGATCCATAGAACCTCCAGTTCATTCTCTCCAGCTCTGCTAAATGAGTCTTCCCAAAACACCCATTTCTTCCATTTGATCTATCCATTTTCTCCTCAAAAACCTCTAATGGTGTCCAACCAACCTCCATAAGTATGAAGCCCAGAATCCTCAGGAAAACACTTTAGGCTGAATCTGACAAGGTCTGTTAAGAAAAGAGCTTAAGAGAAGGAATTTAACACAGGGGAGTTGTTACAAAGCTGTTGGAAGAGCTGAAAGAATGAGGGGGATCGTAAGGCCAGCCAAAGATGAGCACCAGTGGGAAGCCAGCACCTGGGGCTGGAGGGACAAAGGAAGAGCCCAGGAGCCAGAGCCACCTGGAGGGTGTAAAATCACAAGGTGCTGCTGGGCGGGGGCTGGAGGCTAGAAAGGAACTGCAGCCACCGCGGTGACGCTGTCCAAGGCAGGAAGAAAGATTGAGGAATATCCCGGCTCCTTTTCTCCTGTTGCTCTCCAATCTTCCCCAGACCACACTACACAAATGCCAGGTGCCATGGACACCTGCAGGGGCTCATTACCTTGAGGTTCAGAGCAGGGGAAGGGGAGGGTAATGGACGTGAGATCAAACAGGCAAATGACTTGCAAAAAGCCTTCCGTGATCTGGCCTCAACTGCCCATGGAGCCGTGATGAAACCTGGGGTGACCTTGGAAGGCTCAGTCTTCTAATATCTATTGTGCTCTGACTGTGTGCCAGGTACTAGTTCCAGGAGGAAGGCTGGGGAATGCAGCCCACAAGTTTCAAATACATATTCCAGCTAATGCTTTGCTTAAGCAGAAAGGTAGCCAGGGTGGTTCATTAAAGCAGGCAACCAAAGACGCCTGGTCAAGCTGGAGGGGCAGCAGGAACTCACATGGGACAAGGCAGGAGTTCCTTACTGGGATAGTGGGATAGGCAGAGAGAGAAGCTTATGAATATTAACCAGAGACTTCAAAAAATGTGATTGACAGACTTGGAAGAAACCACACCCCTTTGCCTTCAGCTCCAGTCTTAAAGGGGCCAGATGTACTGAGAGCAGTGGCTATTCATTGGAATCCCCTGCGGAGCTTTAAAAAAATAAAGAGGCTGTGGTATATCCAGACAATGGAATATTATTCTTCACTAAAAACAAATGAGCTATCAAGTCATAAAAATACATGGAGGGAACTTAAATGCATATTACTTAGTGAAAGAAGCCAGTCTGAAAAGGCTGTATACTGTATGATTCCAACTATTTGACATTCTGGAAAAAGCAAAACTATGGAGAAACTAAAATCAGGGGTTGGGGGGTGAGGGAGAGATGAATAGGTGGACCACAGGATTTTTAGGTCATTATAAATTTTTCCAAACCCATAGATGGTACAACACCAAGGGTGAACGCTAGTGTAAACTATGGACTTTGGGTGATTGTGCTATGTTACTGCAGGTTCAGCAATTGTAACAAATGCACCGCTCTGGGGCGGGGTGTTGATAATGGGGGAGGCTGTGCGTGTGTGGGGACCAGGGGTACATGGGAAATCTCTGTACCTTTCTCTGAGTTTTGCTATGAACCTAAAACTGCTCTAAACAGCAAAGTCTACTTTTAAAATAATGAAAATAAAATAATAGTAAAAAATAAAGAATCCTGGGTCCCATCGAGTGGTGCGCTAGAGCCAGTTCTTAACCATCTCACAAAGAGACGGTTAAATTTTCAGAGCCTGCGGTTAAACACAGCATTGTTCAAAATTAGATTATATAACCTTACAATTAAATAAGGCTTATTAAAAATAGAGGTAATAAATACTCAAAATGCATCACTTTCTAATTATTTTACTACTATCTGTGCTCTTGGGGTTGTCTATTGAGGTGGAAACACCATATAATGATGTGTTGTAATGCATCTCTTCCCAACTCCATGTTCAGTGCTGTCACACTGACGACTTACACACTATTTATACCACAGAAATTAACAAACACTATAAAACAGGGCTTCATTTGTTGTGTTGAGTGTTTAGATCAAGGGTCAACAAACTACAGCACACAGGCCAAATCTGGCCTGCAGTCTGTTTTTGTATAACCCGTACGTTTTTACATTTTTAAAGGATTGTTTAAAAAAAAAAAATGAGGAGGATGAGAAGGAAGAAACCATTTGTGGTCCACAAAGCATAAAATATTTACTATCTGGCTCTTTACGGAAAAACTTTGCCAGCCCCTGGTCTAGACTTAAGAAAGTGATGGATTAAGATGTTAATAATGTAAATTAAACTTAAAAGGGTAGCACGTCTATAACTGTTACATTGTGAATGGCACAGAAAGTTGAGGGAGTATCCTTCCAGTATTTGAAAACATGATCCCATCAACAAAGAAGTCTCTTACCTCACTGATGAACAAGTGAAATACATCTTCATTGTTTCATGTTCATCTTCTTTGTCCATGTGAACAAAAATATCCTAACATTCATGTTAGAAGCACACTCATGAGTCAATGGCTGAATGTGGACAGTAACCAAGCTTTCATTTGCAGTCTAATTTTGTGAACTCGTGATTGAATTGCAGCCATAGGTGAACGGCAGACATGGGAGTTCAGCAAAAAAACAGAAAAGCATTATCTGAGAATCAATGGGCTTAAGAGAGTTCCATAATAAAGAGTGTTGTATATTTTATTATCATTTGTAAGGTGTTGGCTACACATCCCTTATATCAGTAAAATGTATAATTTATAAAATTTATGTATTTATATATAGGTGTGTTTATTTTTTGGAAAAAGTCAGTTATTAAACTCCCCCCAGCACATCACTGACCCAACCCCCAGAGTCTGACGTAATTAGTCTGGGAAATGGACTTGGTATTGGGATTTTCAAAACTTCTCCCTAGTTACTCCAATATGTAGCCAATATTGAAAATCAATGACTTTAGGGGAAAGATCAATGTGCAAGAAGCAGAATCCCCTTAAGATTTTGTTCTCTTTGATCAGAAAGTCCACTTGAATCTGACCAAGGAGGCCTCGGGAGGGAGCGTGACGGGCATTGTACTGGGGATGAGGGAGGGTGAGAAGTTCTCTGGGAACTAGACACACCTCACTGAGCCGACTTCTTTCCAACATCCCAGAACAAAATTTTCCTGGAGCAGTGTTTTCCCAGTATTCCAGACGTGCTGCTATGACTTCCTCTCCCAAAGTTAGTCGCACTATAACTCTACCCAAGATCTCTTTTCCTCTCCTGTCTCCTGTCTAAATCTTACGTATCCCTCACATTCCAGCTTAGATAGACCCTCCTCTCTCAGACCTTCCCCAGTTATGCCAGACTCAGTCATTTCCCCCTCTAGAACCCACGTACTGTTGGCTAACAAAACCCTGATTGATTAGGGACAGCATTGTGCCCAGCTAAATAATGTTTCCAGGCCTCCCTTGTAGCCAGGTGTGGCCAATGTGACCCACTTTTAGCTAATGAGACTAAGCTGATGTCTGAAGAGGGTTTTTGAGGCAGAGCTTATGCTTTCCTGATAGAAACATGAGCCACAGCTGCAGACCCCTCACCACTCCTACAGCAGTCATTTCCAGAACATGAGGCAACCAGCCACATGCAAACGATGGAAGAGTAGAAAAACAAAAGGAGGTGGGTCTCCGATGCAATCCCTGAGCCAAACCACCAACCCCTGACTTCTTCTTGCCTTTGGAAGCCTTGTTCTGTGAGAGAAATAATTCCCTAATTGTCGAGCCACTCCTGGTTGGACATTCTTTGATTGTAACCAGATGAAATGCCAGTCCCACAATCCCACAGAGATTGCCCTCTTATAATGCTATCCTCCTGCAGATTTGTTCTGCACCACCCATAATGGCAAGCTCCAAAGTGTGAATGAGTCACATACCAGATATTTAATTATAAACCAGTTGTTTGAAATTTGGATGTACTTCCCCTATAAGATTGGACTATCCTAGAAAATCCAGAACAAAAGTTTGTAGTTGTATGTCAACTCCTGAAATAATCGAGGTGATTAGAAATGAGATTAAGGGAGAGTTGGGCTCATACAGCTTCATAAAAAGTTAGGTCTCTAATAGTGATTTGTAAATAGAAAGAATATAGTGAGGAATGATTCCCAAGGATTTGGCTTTTGCCCACAACTTACTTGTGAGGCATGAGGAACGCGTGTAGGTACAGCACAGACTCAGGGTGCATATGCCTGGATTAGAATGTAAGGGGCACAGAGACGGGAAAGGCCACATGGCAGAAGAGCAAGAGAAAGGAATCAGTGACGGCTGTACCCTGAGCTTAACAGACCACACTAGCGATAAACGTTATTCACATGGCTGCATTCTATTTTTGCATCATATTAATGGATATAATATTGTAATTGTTCTTAATAAAATCACAGAAATTAGAGATGGAAATGCTATATGGTATGATGGAATGCTGTTCCTTTCCCATTGATCATTATAATAAGCCTGCACAGTCATTTACTTACGAACCATGATACAACTTTGCCAATGAGGCAGACCAAAATGAGGAGATAAACAAAATTGGTTTCCTTGCTAAATGTGATGCCTAAGTTTTAAGATATTTTGCTGAAGTTTTAAACTGATCGTCAATTAGTCAATGAGCTACGGCAGGCAGTGTATTTCTGTGTAATTGGTATGTGTCCTTTTTGTGGGGGGAGAGTTATTTGGCATGAGGCTAAGGGCAAAGGAATTTGTATCTCCCAGGAAGTGCAATCATTGCCTCAAGCTGCACCGCCTTGGGAAGTATGAATTCTATTAGAAACCATTTATGTTATTTTATATGGCATCCTGTGTATTCATGAGTTGTACTCATAAGCCATGAATTTGTCATTTTGGGGGCATTATCACATGAGTGTGGCGTCACTGCTAACCAGGGAAAAGGACGGAGTTGTTTGTACAGTTGGAGAACTCATGCGTTGTTGGAAACTATGCATGTTGGGTTTAGAAATTCATCTTATTAGGAGACCACTGGATCCTAGTAGGGTAAAGAGGTAGTCCTGAGAAAGTTCAAAGGTAAGGTCATTCGTTTAAAAGTAGCTTTTCAGGAAGCCAACAGGCCTTCTCTTCAGAGTTTGCTATGCGACCTGGGAGAGAAGCCCTGTGAGAGCTGAGAGTTATAGGGATTAGAGGTTTGATCCTGGTATGTTTGGCTACTTTGTCCCCAACTCTGCTCAGGACATCCAAGGCATGAGAAAAGCAGTCATTCCTTCATTCAACCAATGTTTATGAGTGAATGCCCAGACAGTCTACTAGTTATCTATTGTTATATAACAAAACTTAGCAGCCTAAACAACACACATTTATTATCTCAGTTTCTGTGGATCAGAAATCGTGTATGGCTTAGTGGGGTCTCCTGCCTCACACTCTCTCACTAGACTACAGTCAGGGTGTCAGCCCAGAGTGTGGTCTCCCCTGAACGCTCATCTGGGGAAGGACCTGCTTCTGAACTCAGTTTCAAGTCCTCCGTTTCTTGAGGGCGTGGACTGAGGGCCTGAGATCCTTAATGGATGTTGACGAGAGAGGAGCTGCCCCCAGTTCCTTGCTACGCAGATCTTTCCAATATGGAAACTTGCTTCATCAAAGTGTATCAGCCAAGAATGCAATAGAGTCTGCCAGCAAGGCAAAGGTCACAATCTTTTGTAACTTAATGACAGAAGTGACATCCCATCACCTTTGCCATATTCTACTGATGCGAATCAAATCACTGGGTTCAGATGACACTCAAGGGGAGGGAATTACCCAAGGGCGTGAAAACCAGGAGGCAGGATCACTGGGTCCATGGTGAAGCCCGCCTCCCACAGCCAGCCTCTGTCCTCCTGGCTTCTTAGTCTATCAGAGGCTCTGGAGGTGGAAAGGGAATAACAGGTGAGACCTAATTTAGGCTGGTGACTAGGGGAGGCTTATCTGCACAAGTGACATTTAATTTGAAGACTGAATAATGAAGAAAAGTTAGGTAGATACAGAGTCAGGGAAGAGCTTGACATGTTTGAGGAACTGAAATAAGACCTGACTGCACAAGGCGGGAAATGGGACAGGATGAGGTTGGAAAGGTAGGCAGGGGCCGCATCACGCCAGGCTCCAGTCAGGGTGAGAAGTTTGAATTTTATTCTGAGTGCAAGTGGGAAGCCACTGGAGGGTTTAAGAGTGACATGATCCAATTTGCATTTTTAAGAGATCTCCCTAGCTGCTGCTCAGAGGATGAATTGGAAGCAGAGAGAGCAGCTAGGAGACTCTGCTAGCAAGAGATGGTGATAGCCTGGATCGGGAAGGTGGCAGGGAGCTGGAGAAAAGTGGGTGCACATGAGTTAATATATGTTTTAGAATTTAAACTCAATATTGTCAGTGAGAATATGTGTACATCAAGTTACTGGTTTTCTTCATTCCCTCTTCTCTTTGTCCATTTTTTTAAGGGAGATACAGAGAAAATTGAAGAAAAGATCATGTAACCATGGTGGGAAGAGAAAGAGGAGGACAGAATCACACAGCTGAGGCTGAAAAGAGAGAGGCCAGGGTGAGAATGGGATGGAGAGGATGTGGACCTGTCTCTGCACTCCCCGGCTGTATGAACTGGGGCGCATTGCTTCACTTTCCCATGCTGCCATTTCTTCTTATATAAAAATATCTGCCTTTCAGGATTATTGAAAGGATTAAATTAAATAACAACCACACACATATCCTGATACATTATCTGTGTGGCTCATTTGCTCACTTTGTCAGATATCTACTCAATTGTCACTGCCGCCCCGACAGCCCGAGCTAAAATAGCACACTCTCCACCTCCATCCTTCCCTCACCCCTTCCCCCGCTTTAGTTAGCTTCATAGCACTTACCACCACCTGCTTTGCTTTGTTCATCCTACATTCTCAGGACCGAGAAGAGCTCCTGGCATGCAGCAGGTGCTTAATAATGCTTGTTGCATGTTACAGAGTGTAGGCTGTCACCAGTGTTTCTAGGTGCATCTCAGACAGTGGGGGGAAATCTGCTTAGGACAGATAGTAACAGCAACTCAAATACTTGTAGGGTACTTTGCAATCTACAAAGGCCTTGCTCGACCAGTACATCTTAATTGCTGTGGCTGATAGCCGAGATAGGTAATGTCCTCATTTACAGGTGAGGCAACTGAAGGTGAAGGGACTTAATAAGCATTTCCAAAGCCCAGAAACAGTGGACATTGGAAAGCAAGCCAGGGCCCTGCCTTAATATGAATTTGCTTCCCAACTGGGCAAAAGTCTCAGTATCGCTTCTGACTGGGCAGCAGATATACTGATCTGCACCTGTGGAACCCTGCATCTAGTTCTCTGGAGTTGCTCTCATTCTGTCTGCACATCTCCTCTTCCTGCTTTTGGAGGCCACTGATACACAGTCACGTACTATATGAAATACACCCAAACTACTCCCAACGGAATTGCAGAAAGTCAAGTCGCCAGTTGTATGGTTGCCTGAAAACTCCTCCACATTCCAGAATTCCTTCTTTCTTTCAGAAGAACTAACTCACTTGTGCCCTGCTGTATTTATTAGTTTAGCTTAATCCTTCCGCAGACTCATGGCCTGCATACTTTTTATTGTTTACAAAAATAAATAAATAAAATCCCTTCGATTTGACTCACATGCATTCACCAAACAAGCATTGAGAGTCTGCTTGGTGCCAAGCATTGTGCTACCATGTTTCCCTGAAAATAAGACCTAACTGGAAAATAAGCCCTAACATGATTTTTCAGGATGACATCCCCTGAACATAAGCCCTCATGTGTGTTTTGAAGCAAAACTTAATACAAGACCCAGTCTTATTTTCGGGGAAACACAGTAGAAAATAGGACTAGTTTACATCTAAATGGGAAAAACAGATTTTAAATTAAAAATTACTATGCAATTAATATTGTGGTTGGAGTTAGAAAGGAGAAGCTCAGGGTGATATGAGAGCATGAAAGGAAGGACCATCTGTGACCCTGTCTTGGGGGTACAGGAAGGCTTCTTTGAGAAAGAGTCATTTAAACAAGATGAGAAAGCAGGATAACATCCTAGGTACAGTATGTAAGAGAGCCTGAGACCTGAAAGTGGTCCTAGAAACCAGCCAAGCAACATTACAAACAAATTACTAAACAAGCAGAGTAAGCGTGAAGAGGCCTGGTGCCATTCGAAGCTGGAGGAGCAGCCGGCAGCCAGGAGGAGCGGTCCCACCTCATGTACTTCTCCCTCTTCTCCGGGAGGAGCAAGGCTGCAACCTTGTCTTATTTGACTGTCATTGTAGAAACATCATTGGCGCTAATTTGTGCCTAGAAAGATGTGTAATCATGTCTCAGGCAGCACCTTGAAAAAGTCTTATCTCAGGAAATCATGCAGCTTTTTCTTCTTAGCAATACAAAACACGAGCTATTTGTGTCCACTCAGCATTCGAGGATTTGCAGACTCGGCTCAGTGGATGCTATCTGATGTGACTCCTGCCCTCGGGCATGCACCTTCTGCTCCCGACAGTGGGCTCTGACGCAACGTGCTTCTGGAAGTCTCCACCCTAGGGTGTTCTTCCTCAGTCCCTCTAAGTCAGTGGTTCTCAGGGACGTTTCTGCTTGTGTCACTGGCATTTATTGAGCAGGGGCAGAGATGTAGACATTCTGCAATGGATGACATGCATGGTGACAACATGACTTTGCAGTCCTACCTGATATGGATGCCGGTGAAAATCCCACTTACAGTTTTCTGAAACTGAGGCCTAACTATGTTTTACATATAAATACAAAGTACTCTTTGCACAGTTTCAATATCCACTAAATCATCCAATAATGAAACTGCAGTGGAAATTGGGGATTTACTTTGTTTTTTTCTAAAACTCTTCCCAGAGTTAGTCGCCATTTCCAAAAATCATATGATGATATTTGAGACACCTGTATAAACCTGCCTTTGCTGTCACATTCACATTATTGTTAACGTATATATGACTTATTTCAAACGGCCACTCTAAAGAAAAGGTCAGTATTCAGTTAAATGTTGTTTTACTTCTCTTACATCCGAAGACTTTATTATAAGATAAGGAAAGCATCCGAGTATTTCCTGCTGAGCCCTGTTTCCTTGCTCCTCAAGGGTGACCCACAGACCAGTAAAAGTAGCATCCGCCTCTCCCCACACCCTTGTTAGGCCCTGCCCCAAATCTACCGAGTCTGGGTCTGCATTTTAGCAAGACCTCCACAGGCTTCTTAAACATAAAATTCTGAGACCCTCTCTTCTTGGGTAGGTAGACCTGAGCATTGAAAAAAGTATTCCTTTATTATAAATGACTTCCATTTTATTTCTCCTCTTTATTATATTAGGACCTTACATTAATTTTTTTTTTATTATATATAAAAGGTGGGTCGTCTTATCAATGAATTTCACCTCAAGAAAGTAAAATGGGAGTTATCAAATATATTTTAATGGAAGGGAGTGCTGTGTCTGATAGGGCTGAGAACGGTGCCCTGAGATCCCTGGAATTCGGAACTTCAGAGCATCTAAATGAGAGTAGGGCATCAGAATCAAACGTCTCTGAACTTGGCCATTTATAAACTCGTGACTCCTCAATCTATATCTCTAGCTATGTGTCTCACCCTCAGCGCGTACTAGATATAGCTCTGCTTTCTAAATATACATTCACCAGATCACAGAGTAAGAGTCCTACTGTCTTTTACAGGGTCAGGCGGCACTCACTTATTCTACAAATGTTTTTTTGATCCCCTTCTATATGCCATGCAATGTCACAGGGCTGTGAGTAACAGAAAGACAAAGCCTGCCTTTGTGGAGCTTACAAGAATGGAGAGCTCAGAGGCCCATGTAACTGTACAAAGAGTTAGAAATGATAAGCTCACTAAGAGAGGTACGATAGTGTGAGACATGATGAGAGTGTGAGAGGCACAGAGATTGCTGCCACATAGAAAGAGTATTGAGAGGTCGTCAAAAGTCGACTGAGCCTTCCGCACTCCGCAGAAACCCATGGTTTCACTCAGCAGCTCTCTGGTTCCCTGACACAGCTATTTAAACCTTTTCCACTATCCTTGAACCTGCGTGGCTGCATCTGTCCCCTTTCGCAAACCTCATCTGTTGATCTCGCTACCTTCTTCTCAAAGTAAAATAAAACACCAGGTAGAAGTCCTTCTGATTCCCATCATTTTCTCCCTGCACCCTCACTGGTCCACATCTCCCCCTCTCCTCCTGTTACCATAGCAGAGCTGTCCCTCCTCCTGGAAAAGCCTACTCTGTATCCCATCTCTACTTTCCACATCCTCCTCAGACATATCTCTACTACATGGATCAATTTCTCCCTCCTCTATAAGGTCAAAATTGCCCTCTCTACTGGATCCTTCATATTAACCTTTAAACATGCTTCAGTGTCTCCCAATATTATTTTTCAATCATCACTCAAGCAGCTGGCCTCTCCTCTCCTTTACAACCAAACTTCTTTAAAAATAACACATGTCTGCGCTCTCTGACCCACTGCAACCATCTTCTGACCTCTTACCAATATCACCAACTATTTGCTTGTTTACTAATGCCAACAAACTCTTCTCTATCTTCATCTCATTTGAGCTGCATTGGACACATTATCTTCCTTTGGTTTTCACGCCACACTCCACTCTGGTTATTTTCCCTCCTCCTCAGGCCTCTCCTTCTCAGCCTCTTCTACGTATTTCTCATCTCTTTGGAGTTCAGCCCAAGACCCTCCTCACTCTCAATAAATACTTTCTCTGAACTTGACCAATTATATCCTTTAATGACTCCTAAATCTATAACTCCAGCCGAGTTCCCTTGAACAGACTTCTAAACAATTCCATTTGGATGTCCCAAAGGTCAAACTCAGACTGCCCAAAACTAAATTCATTCACTACCTCCCACCCCACCTATTCTTCATTCCTTGACCTCTAGGTCATTGAATGGCACAGCCATCTACACACTTGCCCAGGTTTGACACTGGGACAAAGTCCTTGCCTCCTCCCACATACCCATACCAAATGAGTCATCCTCAAATCTGTGCTTTGCTTTCTAGCCAGTGTCATCTAACATGCAAGCATGATTACTTCACCACTCTGCTTAAAACACACTCATGGCTCCCTCATTACCCTCAGGATCAAGTTCAGTCAGAGCGAACTTCCTTCAGTGTTTCACTTCCTTCTCGTTCATCCTCCAAGCTCATACTTGCTTGATCTTTTTACAATATAAACTTAATCAATATAAATTTAATACAAGCTTACCATCATTTTTACAGCTTCCAGAAGCTCTGATGGATCCCCCACTACTAATAGACCAAACCAAACATATTAATAGAGAAAGTTCTGCTAGAAAAAACATGGAGCATTCAGAATGGCTGGAGCACAGAGTGAAGGAGCAAGAGATGAGGAAGGAGCAAGAGATGAGCTGGAGAGATGCACTGAGCTGGATCAGGAAGGGCCTTTCTATGCCTCAATAAGTTTAAACTCATCCCAAGAGCAATGGAAGAAGTCTCTGCAAACTTTTTTTTTTTTTTAATTGGGGAAGGGGAACAGGACTTTATTGGGGAACACTGTGTACTTCCAGGACTTTTTTCCAAGTCAAGTTGTTGTCCTTTCAATCTTAGTTGTGGAGGGTGCCATTCAGCTTCAAGTTGTTGTCCTTTCAGTCTTAGTTGTGGAGGGCTCAGCTCAGCTCCAGGTCCAGTTGCCGTTACTAGTTGCAGGGGGCGCAGCCCACCATCCCTTGCAGGAGTCGAACCGGCAACCTTGTGGTTGAGAGGACGCGCTCCAACTAACTGAGCCATCTGGGAGCTCAGCGGCAGCTCAGCTCAAGGTGCCGTGTTCAATTTTAGTTGCAGGGGGCAGAGCCCACCATCCCTCGTGGGAGTCGAGGAATCGAACTGGCAACCTTGTGGTTGAGAGCCCGGGCTCCAACCAACTGAGCCATCCTGGAGGCAGCTCAGCACAAGGTGCTGTGTTCAATCTTAGTTGCAGGAGTCAGAGTCCACCATCCCTTGCGGGACTCAAGGAATTGAACTGACAACCTTGTAGTTGAGAGCCCAAGGGCCCATGTGGGAATCGAACCAGCAGCCTTCGGAGTTAGGAGCATGGAGCTCTAACCGCCTGAGCCACCGGGCCGGCCCAGTCTCTGCAAATTTTCATAGCAGCCACTTTGGTTGCCCCATATCACCTCGCCTCAGCTGTGGTGGGCAGTTTGGTGTGAGCAGGCTCTCCTTGAGAGAATCCAGCCTCGGGCATGACCGACCTCAAGCTTACACCACATATGTTTCCACTTTCTGCCTTGGGGACTGTTCCACAACAAAATCTGTGTAAAGATGTGTAAAAGTGCACTGGTACCACCCCAAATCCCAATATCTTGAGGGTGAGAAGAAGGAGGCGGCAAGGCTGAGTTCATTGTTCAAGCCTGGGTGACAGAGAAGATGAAGGTGTCATCCACAGACACAGAGAGGGTGACAGAGGCAGGTGGACATCAGAAAGTCAATGAGCAGAGGAAACAACAGGCAGGGAACCAAGTCATAGGGAGACGTGGAAGTAACTCAGGAAGTTCAACCTGCAGGATAGAAAACCGAGGGAAGACACAAGAGCTCTTTTCATATACATAAATGTCTGTCAGGAAGTAGAGTCTAGAAAATGAAGCAATTCCAAAAAGGGAGTCTAGAAAAGGAAGGATTACAAGGAAAGGGCAGAAAATGTCGAGGAGATCAATTGTGGCTCAGTCCATGAACGTACTTTCTAACTCCCGAATTGCCCATAAGGGAATGAGCAGCCTCTCCCTGGGATGGCTCACACAGGATATTCAGGAGGCTGTGGATCAAATTCCTAATTACAGAGGCAGGTTGAACTAAGATCCAGCTCTGAGAGTCTAGAGTTCTGTGCTCCAACCTCCATTTCCTTCCTTCTCATCCCTGCCACTCCCAACTTCACATTGGCAATGCAGCCTCTGAGCAAGAGGTGACGTTTGCCCTAGGTGCCTTCCACCACTGCCCCCTGGGGACCTTTTCTCTCCCACTGCTCCCTCCCCACCAGGCACCAGGTACAAACTGGTCAAGTGCCACTTGGTACAACTGGTCAGGTAGGCCTTCTAATGCCCCTTCAACCACACCGTGCAAATATTTACCTATTCACTTAGACCTCCTTTACCCTGACATCTTCATGAATCTCTTCAGACGGTGGTTCCAGGAAAAGACAAAGATTGCTTCCACCTTTTGGGTTACACAATTTGGCCCAGCAACATGTCATTTTTGGGGGGAAGGATTGGTGGGGCTTTGCCTCAGAATATTTGTTCAGGAGGGCAATACACACACACACACACACAGAAATCTATTTGCCTTAAATATCAAATTGGCAAATTCACAATCCAATCTTCTGTGGGAAATGTTTCTTTGAACAAGTTCTAAGCAAAGAGAAATTATTTCAGATCCTTTTTTCAATAAATATTTTTTTGAACACCATGAACATTGCAGTGCACTAGGCACTAAAGGTGACCAAAAAAAAAAAAAAGAAAGAAATTTCAGATGTATCCCTTGCCCTTAGAAATACATGAGAAAGAAGAGACACTCCCCCAAAGGACACCAGGTGACAAAACAGGCAGCAGGATAAGAGGATAAGGTGGGGGCCACATGGCTGGACAAACCCTGTGACCCTTAGACCCTAGTGCCTGAGAACCCTCAGGGCGTGGAGTCATTAAAAAGGCAGAATTCCTGGGCTCTACCCAGGAGAGCAGAGTCACCGTCTCTGGTGATTCCCAGAAACATGCATTTTAAATAAGCTTTTAAATAATTCTGATGCAGGTGGTCCATGGGCCATCTTTGCTGAACACTGGTCCCGCCAGCAGTTCTCTGTAGATGACCAGTGGGAAAAGAAAGCCCAGTGGGCAGGCCCAGGAAGGGAGCTATTTTTGTTTAGACCTAAGGCTCTGAGGAGGAATCCTTTTCATTCCTCCCCTGCACAGTTGAATATTCTGAAGGAGAGCCAATTACCTTGCCATTATCTGGGGAATGTGCAACTGGCACTAGGAATGAAAATGGACACATGCAGCCAAGTCTAGAGCTGATGAAACCGGTCTATCTGAGTCTGATTCCAGGGCAGTTTGATGTTGAAAGGTGGTGTTATGACTCACTGAAGCTTTCACCTCTATTGTTTTTCTTTTCCTGGGTGGCTTTGCCAAGGACCTCATAGATATCATTATTTTCAGATTACTGTTATTACACGCATTCTTCTTGAATAAAATGCTACTCTGTTTTTATCTCCATAGAGCAAGGACCAAGTTTCAGTTGTTTTCTTATCTGCGTTTGTAAAACAATCAGAGCATTGCCCTGCTGGGGTTATTTTCTCTTCCTGTGGGTGTGGTAGAAGGCAAGAGGCAGGGAGGGAGGGAAGGAATAGGGGCAGAGGGGTAGGGGGTGCAGGGGGTAGGGGGAGAGGGGCAGCTCTCCGTTCTCCTCAGCCATTCCCATGCACCAGGCACTATCCTAAGACTGGGGCTTCCATTCCAGATGAGGGAGACAAAATAAATAAATGAACAAACCCATAAACTGGAAAATAAAAAGTAGCAATAAGCACTATGAGGGGTTTATTAAAAAGCCAATGAAGCAATAGAAAGAGATAAGACGGGGAGGCCAGGGAGGAGGCAAGGGCAGCAGCAGTAGGGAGACCTGGGGAAGAGCATTCCAGGAGCCTTTTGGAGGGAATGAGCCACAGCACATTCAAGGAGCAGAAAGTAGGTAAATGTGACTACAGCCAAAACGAGATCAGAACATAAAATGAATCCAGGAAAGACCCAGCGGTTTAGTGTCAGATGGGAAGAAATAGAAGCTAACGCCTTGGATTGACTAAATAGTTTCTCCTACAACCAAGTAGACAGGGTGGTACCCAGCTCCCTGTAAACACTGCAGAAACTGGATTCAAACTGCATCATGAGCAAATAAAGTCTGATAGGAAGAAAAGGAGTTTCTGCAATTTAGCAGGAATGAGTGATTGACGAGTAACACTCTCCGGAAACTGACAGATTGTCAAGCCAGCCTGCCACCCCTGGGTCATTTCAGCCTGGAATTTCTGGCCCAGTGAGAGCAGTCATGACTTCCTCTCCAATGATTTCTCCAAGGAGAGTTCAGAACAGAAGCCAAAAGAGAGATATCAGCAAGCTTTCTGAAATCCAGGAAGCGATGGGATTTTGAGTGCTGTGCCTGAGCCGGGCTCCATCTGTATCTCTAGTGTGTATTTATCAAGCTGGGTGAGGCTCATTGGTGGGTGGCACCTCCATGAGTGGATTACGAACTAAATCCAAAGACCTTTTAATGGCAAATGATATTTTTTTCAATACACATGCTTGTTCTGTTGACGCAGCATCTGACTTTTAAAATGGACCTTTCCTGGAGGTCAAGGGGAGACGAGGGCCTGATTTCCTTTGGCCGGACACCTGGGATCGTCTCAGGCCACTGCTCTACATGGGCCTCTGTATAGCGTGACCAGATAAATGCAGGTCACCCAGTTAAACTCGAACTTCAGAAAAAGAACAAATAATGTTCAGATAAATGTGTCCTATGCAATGTTTGGGATATATGTATACAAAAACTTTATTCATTGTTTTTCTGAAATTCAAATTAGTTGAATTTAAAAACCTTTAAAAAAAAAAAACTTTTTGCTAAATCTGTTGTCCCTCCTCTGTTCCAGTGGATGAACCCCAAGCTTCCCTTGGTTCATATCCAACACTGATACCCCCACGGGGGCTTCTAAGAGTGTAACTTGCTTCTACCCCATCCAAGAAAAGTGTAGAAAGCCCTCTGCTGAGCATATACTTAACAGCCCTGTATAGGATGGGGCTGGCCTGACATAGAAATTAACTCAAAAACTGCCCTCTGTTTTGTGGCAAAAGGGCTCCAAAGAATAGCCCCCTGCTTCACCTGCACTTTTAATGTCCGTCTTAAAGACTGAGTGTGTCTCACTTTTTCTAAGGGGCCAATCTGCTCAAAACACTTCTGAGCCTTCACTCTTGATCTATGTCCTTAAGTCTTAAGGTGCAGAGGTCCTACGTAGGTACAAATGATCTAAGGAGCCCCTGTACACAGATGCTCGGAGTTCCCCTCAGGCCACGCCTTCTAACCTGGGTCCTGCACTTATTAGCTCCCTGGGTACAGATGCTCTTGCATATTCACCTGACTCACCCTTCTCTTGCCTACAACCTTGATAACCCAACGCCAGGTCTGGGGTGCTTGCCCTGGGCACTAGAGCTATGTTCCTGGGTATTATTGCTGGGATTTGCTCTGGCCTCTGAAATACGCCACCTCAGCCAGCCTGACTCCCCAGATCCTGCTGGTTTGCTCTGTCCTGAGAGAAAATGAGACATTAAGACCATTCAACCGTCAACTTGGGACTATGAATGCTATACTCTGGTCACACAGTATTCAAACAATGCTTTCCCCTTGTCCCCAAAAAGTCCCTTAGACAAACTCAGCCACCATGTGCTAGTAGTTCAGAAGGTCATGACTAGGCACATTTACCCGACTGCACCTTGGCCTTCACTGCCCAAGGCCTGATGACGTGGAACCATGCTGCAGGCTTGGCAGAGTGCAGAATCCTCTCCTTACAGTCCCCGTCTGGCTCTAAGGGCAGAGGTGTCCCAGCCAATGGCTTGCCCTCCTCTCACAACCTCTCTCTCACAGTTTTGGGGTCTGGTTTTTGGACCCTGTCTCACCCCATTCTCTAAACACACTATCTACGACTACATTAAGGATTCTTGGACCACTGCACTAAGGTTTGACAGAGGAATGATGTAAGGTCTTTTGCCACCTTATTATCATGAAAAAGCATGAACCTACCAAGTTTAGGGGGCCTGAAGCATATTCCAAACAGCCAGTGTCTCTTCCCTGACCCAGTTCTCTCACAGAATTGTAGGAACCTGTCTCCTCAAGTTCGAGCGGCAGACAGGCTGACGTTTCCCAGTATTATTTTCTCTGGCTGAGACTGCAGTTCTTGATTTGGCCCTTGCATATTATTTAATTGTTTATCTTGACATACAGGTTTGTCCCAGAGGGGAATGCTTAAAAGGTGGCGTGGCGTCCATCCCTGGATGTAGAAAAATGCAGCCTTAGCTTACGTAGGCCCCTCTCCTGCCAAACTCCTCCCAATTATTGTGCAGGCTTCTTTGCCCCGAGGGCAGTTTGCAGCTCCAGGGGACTGGAATTGGCTTTAAAAAAATTCCTTCCTCTCTGTGCTCCATGTGAGGGGGCATTGTGTGCTCTCTAAATAATAAGACTGGCTTTGTGTGACTTAACGGGACAGGGCCCTTTGAGAGATTTTTCAGTTGCAGAGAGAACAGTCAGCTGCCCCCTAGGAAACCGAGAAGTGTCCAGACCAAGGAGAAACTCCACGGCAGCAAGATTTTTTTTTCCCTTAAATTGTATCATGAACTAATTCCTCTCTCCCACTAGTGTTTAGGGTAATTAGGTAAAAGAATAGCAGAAGAATCCAAATTTATATTTTGGATCTGACAAATCATAGCATTTAATCAGATGTTCACCACCCCACCCATTGCTAACAAAATAACAAACAATCAACAAATCATTTTAGAGCTCTTATTATATGCAAGGCATTGTCATCGACCGAGGTAATTATTTATTCCATTTATTGATTTCCTACTCAGGACTGAGCACTAGCTAGAAGTTAAAGCGTTAGAAAGAGGCAGAAGTCAGAGGGCTTGGCCTTCAGCTCACAACAACCCACTCAGGAGAGAACACTGCCCAGAATTGGTCACCTCTACGGTGCCAGGCACGGGGCTGGGATTGACATACATCAATTACCTCAGTCAATAACCTCAATAACACACTGTGAGGAAGACAGCAGTATCTCCATTTTACATAGGTGGAAACTGACCTCCAAAGCCTGTATATGTGGTAGGCAGAACACTTCTCTCCATCTAACCATACACACAAAGCTGTTCGTGCCCTAATCCCTGTGAATATGCTACTCAAATGGCAAAACGGACTTTGCAGAAGTGAATAAGTTAAGGATCTTGAGAGGGGGAGATTCTCCTGGATGATCTGGGCCCAAGGTAATCTCAAAGGCCCTTGTAAGAGGTAGGCAGGAAGGTCAGAGACAGAACAACAAAGATGTGATGAAGAAAGCAGAGGTTGGGCTGAGGTGGGGCCCTGAGTCAAGGAATGCAGGCAGCCTCTAGAACAGTCACAGAAATGGGTTCTCCCCTGGAGCCTTCTGAGAACATCAGCCTCGCTGACGCAATTGACTTCTGACCTCCAGAACTGAAGGTAATACATGTGTGTTGTTTGAAGGCACTAAGGTCGTGGTAATTTAAGCAGCAATAAAAAAATAATACAGTGTGCTTATTCATGCCTGCCTTCAGTACGTTCCAGAGCTGGCCAGAGAAGTTTACTCCACAATGGTAGAGCCAGGCAGGGCTGCCATGTTGCCTAACTGGCCCCTGCAGTTCTGCAAAGCAGGGACCCCAGAGCAGGATTCAAACCAAGTCAATGGGTCCTTAAAGTTTATGTCCTGTCTTCTTTGCTGATCTGCTCCATAAGGATAAAACTTAGGACAAAAAAATATGAGTGAAATACCAGAAGAATTATTTCATAATAACATGACATCCTTAATGAATGAGCAAGGAGGTCAGGAAATTAGTGAGTTCCAAGAAAGAGTTGCTACAGTGGAGGAGGTACAGCTTAACCTGGGCCCTACAGCATGGGCAGACGGGTGGTTGGGGGGTGGTAAAATGGGGGTAGCACCAGAGGCCAATAGCAGGCCTTGCAGATGGGGAATGGCCTGATATAAGAAATGCCCCTAGGAACAGAAAGAATAAACCAATGTTCCCACCCTTTATCCCCCTTACCTCATGCTCTGCTTGTGGATTCCAGGAAATCTTCCAACCAAAGTCTTGAGAAAGGCCTTAGACAACATCCTGTAGTCTCCCTTACCTTATAAATGGCAAGTCTTGACCCAAAGAGGTACAACTTGTCTTTCTTGCCCATGTTTACTGAGCAGATCAAGTCTCCCAGTCCAGTGCTCCCAGCAAAGAAGAACAAAGGGTTTTCAGCTCTTCAAAGTCAACAAGCACACTCTTGGTATACATGAGTGAACAGTTTGATTCAGCATGTCCAAATGAGGACAATTCAGATTAGAATTCCAGACTTTGTCCTAGACAAGGTAAATTTGTTAAATGCAAGTCCAGTGAGTTCTGAGAGACATTTTTAAGCTGCCCTTAATTTGTAATTGAGTAAATTGTGAAAGAGGCAGCATATGATACAAATGACCCTGGGGCACAAGACCCAACTCCTAGTCCTGAGGCCTGTTGTCACCTACAACATCATATTGAGCAAACTCTGTTACATCTGCTGTGAAAATGAGAACTTGGCCTTAAAATTCTCTTAATTATTTAAGATGCTTTGGGCCATAGGCAACAGAAATCATGACTCAAACTGGTTTAAACATTAAGGAAATGTATTATCCTGCAAAACAGAAAACTGAATAGTAGGGCAGCTAAGGGTTTGTATTAGTCATGGTTCTCTAGAGAAACAGAACCAACAGGATACACAGACACACACACACACACACACACACACACACACACAGAGGAATATATATATATTCCTGTTGGTTCTGTTTCTCTGGAGAAACAGATTATATATATATATATATATATATATATATATATATATATATATATATTCCAAATGATGAAAAGCAAGGACCTACAACCAAGATTACTCCACCCAGCAAAGCTGATTTAGAATTGAAGGACAGATAAAGAGCTTCCCAAACAAGAAAAAAGCTAAAGGAGTTCATGACCATCAAACCAGTATTATAAGGAATCTTAGAGGGACTTCTTTAAGCTGAAATAAATAAATAAATAAATAAATAAATAAATAAATAAATAAATAAATAAATAAATGGAAATAATTACATACCTATCAATAATTACTTTCAATGGAAATGGATTAAATGCTTCAATCAAAAGATAGTGGGGCTGAATGGATAAGAAAACAAGACCCTTATATATGCTGCCTACAAGAGACTCACTTCAGATCAAAAGACATACACAGACTGAAAGTAAGGAGATGGGAAAAGATATTTCATCAAAATGGAAACAAACAAATAAACAAAAATCTGGGGTAGCAATACTTATACCAGACTTTAAAACAAAGGCTATAAGAAGAGACAAAGAAGGACCTAGTAATCCCACTTCTGCACACTTATCTAAAGAAATCCAAAATGCTACTTCAAGAGGATGTGCTCATCTATATGTGCACTGCGGCATTATTTATAATTGCCAGGATATGAAGGCAACCGGGATGCCCCTGAATAGATGAATGGATAAAGAAGAGGTGGTACATATATACAATAGAATATTACTCAGCCATAAAAAAGAATGAAATCTTGCCATCAGCAACAACATGGATAGACCTAGAAGGTATTGTGCTGAGTGCAGTAAGTCAGACAGCAAAAGACAAATGTCATATGATTTCACTTATAAGTGGAACCTGAAGAAAATAAACAAACAAAACAGAAACAGACCTCTAGATACAGAGAACATTTTGATGGTTGCCAGATGGGAAGGGGTTGGGGGTGGATGAAAAATGGGAAGAGATTAAGAAGTACAAATTGGTTGCTACACAGTAGTCATGGGGATGTAGAGTATAGCATAAGGAATAGTCAATAATGTTGTAATAACTATATATGGTGTCAGATGGGTACTAGATCTATTGGGGTGATAGATGGGAGGGAGATTGGGGCAGGATGAAAAAGGTGAAGGGATTAAGAAATACAAATTGGTAGTTACAAAATAGTCATGGGGATTAAAGTATAGGGAATATAATCAATAATATCGTGATAACCATGTATAGTGCCAGGTGGGTAATGTTGAATAACTATGATGTACACCTGAAACTAATATAAACATATGTTAGCTATATTTTAATAAGAATCTTTAAAAAAAAGAGCAAATTCATCCTTCTTTCACCTGTTTGCTCTACTCAGGTCCTCAATGGACTGGATGATGCCCCACCCACACTTACGGTCTTCTTTACTCAATCTGCTGATTCAAATGGTAATCTTTCCAGGAAACATCCTTACAGACACACCCAGAAACAATGTTTTCCCAGCTATCTAGGCATCCCTTAGTTCGGTTACGTTGACACATAAAATTACCCATAACAGGGGACGGCTGATGCAGTGGATCAATGATGTCATCAAGGACCTGGGTTTTTTTCTATCTTTCTCTCTAATCTTGTCAGTCATTTTGAGTATCAGCTTTATCTTTATGTTGTTAGTAAAATGACTGCTGTAATTCTCGGCATCACAGTCAAACACAAAACATCCAGGAAAAGGAGAGAGAATCCCCCAGAAGACCTCCCCTCACTGAGGTCATCACTGAGTCACACGTGCCATTCTGAACCAATCACTGGGAAGGAGAATCCTCGAGAGGAGTTGCTTCAGCATCCCCTGAGGGTACAGGAGAGGGAGGACAAGTGCACAAAATCATGATTCTGTGTAGAAGGAAAATGGGGGAAATTGCAGCTAGATAGGAAATTTATAGTAATATCTGTTCTCTCAAAGATCCCTTCCCACGCTAAAAACTCATAAATTAAAAAAGTCTTTAGTTGCCTGATACGGTTTAACCCCCAGACTGCCAATCTACATACCCACCCAGAACCAAGTACTGTTATTTACCAGGGATACAGCACTGAGCAAGAGTCATGAAACTTTCATGAAGCACCCACTCTACATGTTCCTGAGCACTCCATAACAAGACAGTCAATCCCATTGCTTCAGTTTTCCTAAGTGCTCTCCAGCAGTGGTCCTGGAGAAGGCCTGGTAGTGTGGGTTGTGTAGATGAATGAGAGAAAACAGTTGCTATTATTTTATGCAAGTTACATGAAAACTGGTCAACCAACCTCCTTGTTTTCTACCCTCAGACAATCCAAAAATATCTGGTGGCATTACAAAGTGAGGGGTAGAGTAGTGGGTAGGGATATTACATTTTCATAAAACAATTCAAATTGGCTATTAGAGTTATTGACCTAACATTGACCAGTGGCAGGTTTTATTTTTTAAATTCATTTCCAGATCACTTGAATGAGGAACAGCATTTTTCCCCTAGCGTAGACCAGGCCCCTAGAGTTATTTCCTACAGTTACAATGACTATTGTAAGGAAAGGAGAAAATAGACAATAGATGTTTGATGAGAATTGTGCACTTCTTGTGAGTCTTTTTTTGAGGGGCTCAGTGTATTTGCTCAATTCCAATTACCTGTCTTTTTCTTCTCTGGCTAGATTAGTAACTATTCAATTCAACCAAAGCATAAAACAATGTCACTAAAATGATTGTTCTTCTCCCAGCAGGATACTTAGGTTTTGACTGAGTAATCAAACTCTGTAAGAAATTTCACCAAGGTGTTTATTATACCAAGTAACAGGAATAGGAGTTATGTTTTGTTATATAATGTATTGTAAGTAGCTAGAAGAAATAGACAACAACCAAAAAAACCCTTTCTTAAGCATGAAAGTCACACATATGTGGTAATAAATTTATGGTCCCCATCTCATACCAGTTTTACCAGAAGACCATGAAAATAAAAAGCATGTAAAGTAATAAATATGCCTGAATGAATGAAAGAATAAAGCATTTTTCAAGTTCTAATTTTTCTACCAAGTTGTTGTTGTTGTTGGTTGTTGAACTATGGGGAAGGCATTCTGTTCTAAGTATAAGTCTTGAATTAGTCATATAAAAGTCAGCCTAGACAGCACATTCAGGTGAATGCCGTATGACCTGCACTAATAAATCATCTCTTTCTCCCCACTGAACCTCTAAACAGACCTACTCAGAGATGTTACCTGCCTCCTATGGAGTTTATTTCCATTATCCATCCTTGGTCCATCCTTTTACTACTAAGCAGTGAAATGACCCAAATCAGGAGAAATAAAAGAGAAGAACCAGTAAATAAAGGCCCAGAATCATCTACAAGCTGAATGATTAGTCCTTGGGAAACAGTGGGTTTAACAAGAACCAAACAAGAGAATAGGTGGGAATATGTCAATTTTCTTTCAGACTCTCGTTTCAGGTCCCTGCGTTTATCTTACCTCACAGGCTAGGTAAAACACACTACTTTGGTAGAGACCTTTTATTTGATGTCTTTAAGATCACATATAGCATTGATTTTGCTTATACCACCCTTCACTTTCCTTCTTGAGGTTTTTCCTTGGGTGGAAAGCATCTTTAAAGCCTTTTGCTTTCCTCCTCCCAGGATCTGTGCTCTGACTCTTGATGCATTAGTCACAGTTCCAAGGAGGGACAGGTCAAATAACTTTACAGTTTAAACCCAAACCTAAACTGATGATTTCTTGAGTCCAAGAAAATGCAAGGACTTGTAGTTCTCCTGTGATAATGGGATTTGGCTTGAAGGTTAAGGGATTTCAGAGTCAGGGACCTGGAGTTCAGGCCTGGGCTCTCAGCTCGATTTCAACTCCAAGTCATTGACTCTCTGATCTTCCAGTCAAGCACTGACTCCAGGATGTGCTAAAAGAATAAATACCTGAGAAGAACGTAGGCAGGCTGACCACATTCTCCAAGTGTGGCTTTTGAACTACCAAGAGCATCAATTCACCTGAGGACTTGTTTAAAATGCCGATTCCTGAACCCCAGCCCCGACACTCTGGATCAGCCTTGGAATCTGCTTTGTCAGTAGGTTTCTCAAGTCATTTTTATGGTCATTGAAATATGAGGACCACCTCTAGACTCAAAGGTAGTCCTGGGACCAGCAGCAGTAGCAACATCTGGGAGCTTGTAAGAAATGCAGAATCTCAGGCCCTATCTCAGACGTTCTGAATCAGAATTTGCATGTTAATAAGATGCCCAGATAATTCCTTAAAGTTCGAGAAACCTGTTGCTAGGATAGTTTTGTCTTGTAAGCTAGTTCTCAGTAGCTGGGAAGATAATGCAGCATTGTGAAAATGGACTTCTTCTCTATCCTAAAATACATGAGTCACCATGGAGTTTTTCAGCAGCACTGACATCTCAGCCCTGCCATGGGCCTATTTAATCCAGCCTCCTGGAATGGGGCTTGGGCATCTGTGTTTTGAAGAGCTCCACAGCTCATTCCACTGTGCAGCCAGAATTGAGAACTACTGTTCTATTGGAGCAAATCAGAATCAAAGCTTAAAGCCCTAAATACAGAGCACCAAGCTGAGTCTCATTCCCCTGAAAAGCAATCAGACATTTGCCTAGTAACAAGGGATTCCTAAAATATTTGCCTTTTTCTAAGAGTTCTAAGAGGCAGCGTTGGCCTTTGGCATGGCTACTCACTGTCCAGGCCTCATACAAATATGCTGGGTCTCCACTGGCAGGGAGCTCAAGAGCAACGTTCCTGTTCCCTACGCTAATCGAGGCCGGGCTCTGGGCATCCTCACGATGGGAAATGGCTCCTTCTGAGGCCGCATTTCTCTTGGCTTTCTCTGCTCCTGGGATTTGTGATTCTGGACAAGGCGTAAGCCTTCTCACCATGTCATTTTCCTCATTTCCAGGGGGGAACACAGTGTCTATTGAGTCCTCTGGTTAAGCTGACTGGTGCCCCTGGCTCATGTCCAGTGTCTGCTTCTCTCTGCAGTGGACCTCAGCTGGGGGTGAGCCAGGAGGGAGGTGGCTGCCCCCTTCGAGCCCCAACCCCAGTGTCTCTATCCTGTGAGCTGTCCAAATGCCCGCGCGTGCTGCTGATTCTCTTCATCCCAGGAAGGTCCATCAGAAAGCTCTGGAACAGGTTTGAGAACAGAAATGATACCAAATCCCTTTGAAATGTTCGAGTTTAGTTTAAATCCAGACTCCAGTAGATCCAGTCTGTAAGACTATAAGCTATAAGCCTTCCTCCACACCCCCACCCTCATGGAAAACCCTCCAAACTGGTTTGGATAAACTCTCTTGAACTCACACTATACTATAGCACATGGAATCGTTTACCTTTATTTCTGTAATTATTGATAGTTTGTATTTCTTTTTAACATCTCCTTATTACATGCAGTTGTATTCATCTTCCCCACCCTCTCTCCACCTAATAATAGTATTGAGTACTTGCTACATGCCAAACATAATATCACACTACCCTCATAGCCATCTTCAGAATTAGGTGCCATTAATACACCCGTTTTACAGATAAAAAAATGAGTTTTAGGTAAGTTAAGTCACGTGCTCTAGGTTCCACAGGGCAAAAGTGGCAGAAACTGGACTTCATCCAGATCTATGTGATTCCAATCACACACAACTACAAAATGGGTCCTATTCCAGTGCTAGGATATGTCTCAATCCCTCACCTACTATCTCTGTGCTTCCTAGAAGCAGGACCTCAGCCACCAGATCTTCCCTTCTGTTCTGCTTGTTTAGGAACTGGCCATAGTGTGTGCCAGAGTCAAGAGGATTTAGAAACAACAATGAGGGTAGGGGGAGTGGGCCGGGAGAACATTTAGATTCTTGTTTTACACCATATACCAAAATAAATTCCATATGACTTAGAAATTTAAAGGAAACAATGAAAGTACTAGAGGACCATATATAGGCACATAGTTAGAAAATCTTGAGGTATGGAAAGGCTTTATAGAATGACACCAAAGGCACAAGCCATAAACTAAAATATGAGGAATTTCAACTATACAAACATTTTCGATGTAAATTTAACTGTGGAAAGCAATTGATACATTGAGGGAAATTACTGCAAAACACATAAGCAAGAATTAATCAATTGAATATATAAAACATTTACAAACCAGTAAGAAAAAAGATGAATACTCTAATTTAAAAAAATAGGCAAAGATAAAAGAACAAAAAGGAGACTAATATTCATGATTGATGATGATGAATTCTGGCAACAGACGTTTGCATTCTCTGCAGGTGGGAGTATGAATTGACATAACCTTTCTAAAGGTCAATTTGACAAAATGTAGTAAAACTTTTTTAAAATGCAGAGCAGTTAACTCAGCTGTTTTGAGGAATAGATCTTAAGGAAATAATTAAGGACATGTATAATGACCCAGCAGGAGAAAGACCCTGGAATGGTGTGAACAGAAGTAAAATCATGGCAACACCCTAAAAGCCCAGTAAAGGAATGGTTGAAAATATCACACAAAATTCCTGCAATGAAGTACTGGGTAGTCATTAGGCAGAGAGCTTATTTATTGAACCACATTCATTGGAAGGATGCTTGCCTGGAAAAATAGTCAAAATATATTGTTGGAAACGAAAAAGCCAGTTGTCCCACAAAATAACTGTTTGTACTCAAGATATACAAGAAAGGTCTGTCTCTAGGTGATGAGCGTGTGTTTGTTTGGTTTTTATTTTCTTCTTTTTGCATGTTTGCATTTTTCCTTAATTCTACAATAAACATGTACTGCTTTTGTAATGAGAAAGAAAAAATACAATAGAAGTTGTAAAAGAGGAATCACAGAGCCCCGGTCCTAGTTCCCAGGGCGACCAAGAGTAGGAGGGTGGGACTGAGTCATAGAATTGACCCACACCCTCCGGAGAGGGAGCTGGGACCCGCCCGTACCTGTCAGCACCCTGCTGGCCCCATGGAGGCCTGCCCTTCCCTGAGGTCAAACTAGCAGTCAGCCCCCAACTCTCCCCACCCTTCCTTAGTGAGATCTGGGCCCCTAGAACCGGTCTGTGCCCTGCACACGGTGCCCAGGAAACGCGGGCATGGACAGAGGCAGCCTGCGCTTGAAGGAGATCCAAGGGGGAGTTAGGCGGCAGCACTCATTTCAGGCTTGGCTCCTCACTTGGCCACATGTGGGTATTCGTTTTCCGGAGACAGATTTCTCTCCTTTGGATCTGCCCCAAAACACCCTTTTGACTCTCCTGCCCTTGGAGATTCACTAGTGACCGAAGGTGGCTGCCTCTCTCTGCAAGTGCTGACAGCCCTTTGGCTGCTGCCTCTCAGTCTCCCTCCACGTCCCGGGCCAACTCTGACCACGCCTCGAATTGCCCCTAGGAGGCAGAAATGCCAGCTGACACTCGGGGTGACTGCCGGGTGGCCGGGAGCCACCCCCGCGAGGCAGGCGGGCCTGGGCAGGATCCCGCGGATTGCTGGGAATCCATTTGCATCCAGTTACTTGTTCCCGGAGAAGGGGACTGGGGTTCATCGAGCCGGAATTGGGGAGGCGTACCCTGCCCGAACAGCAGGCTCGTAGGGATCCAACAGAGGCCTGCCCGCCCCCACAGAGTGCCCGAAGGCGAAGGGGCGCGGGCATTCTTTCATTCTCCCTTCGTAACCCCGGGAGCCCTCACCACACCGAGACGTTGGTCGGGGGTCTCTGAGCGAGGTCCTCACGGGACACAAGTTCCTGCCCCGCCTAGGGCCCCAGACTACCCGGATCGGAAAAGCAGTGCTCCGCGGAAGCCCTGGGGCTGCCCTGGCTGGGCTTCCTTGGTGGCCCGCGTGGAGGCAGGGAAAAGACGACCCTCCCACGCCAGCTTGCACTCCTTCCCTATTCTCCCCCTAACCCTCATCGGCCAGGTGCCGTGTGTGTTTAAGGGGGCTTCCTTGAACACACACACACACACCCCATACACTTAGCCAACCTAGGGGTCTCGATCCCATCTTCTCCAGGTGTGGCTCCTCTACCCGAGCCCCTGAAGCCCCGGCATTGCTGGGTGCCCGGGGGCGCTGTACGGCTGAGGTCGCTTTGTCCGGTGGTCTCTGCGTTTCCACTATCCCCCACCGCAGCACTAGAGGTCTCTTAGGGGCACTTTCCTCCCCCATCCCAGCATGACCGGCGCTAGGCAGGGGGGAAAGGGCTCCCCACCCTGGACTGCGCGCTCCCGGCACGTGGCGCTGCTGCGCGCAGGGTGAGGGGGGGACGGGGGGGCGGGGGGTGGGGAGTGGAAACTGACCCAGGGCTGCAGAGCGGAAAAAAGAGGTGGAGCCCCGCAATCCCGCCATCTCAGAGCTGCCAAGCTCCTCAAAGTCCAGCACTAATTTACTAAAAGAGTAAATTTTAAGAGAGGAAATTTGAGACACTAATAGCAGCAGCATCTCAGGAAATGGCAGGGGAAAAATAAGTTGTGAATCAGGCTTTCGCGCAGGGACTCAGATTCTGCAGTAAGCGCTTAATTAAAATAAAATATATGGATGCGGTAGGCAAGTCGCGTTTCTGGGAGGGGGGAAATACGGTGGACTACCCCACACCCCAGATGCTCCACCTGCCTACTGTAATTACAGGGCTTCAGAGAGGAAGGAAAAAAACACGACAGAGAGAAATCTGCTTGCATATTTTTCCTCTATTGTGCTGGGCTCATTTGAATTATAATGTGTTGCAGGCCAGAGTAGGAAATTTTGTGCCTTGAATAATGAATCCCCCCTGGAGCCCCCCGTACCTGTACTTCTCTTTAGTGTCCACTGAGAATAACGTGTTCGACATTCAAGTGACAATACTGGAAAGGATTTCAAAGCCCCGGAGCCCAGAACGCAGTACACCACAACGGCTCTTCTGCCTGCCCTCTCTTTGGCTTCCAAATACAGCAAGCGCTTTCTTTACTTAAAAATATGTTCATCTTTCACATGGGTCCTGGCTATACCATTGAAATATTACAGAGAACTAGGCTCTTACTTCTGAATCTGAGCTAGCCCTGCCGGGCACAGAGCTTCAGAACTGCTAAGACTCCAGGAAAACACCCAGATTTTTAAAAATGGAAAAACTGGAGAACAGAGAAGGGCAAGGTCTCATCCCAAGCCCAAACAGGCTTTTCTGGTGTTAATATCATTTGACTGGCTCAGTCTGGCTCTCAATAAGAAAAGATAATAAACAGTCAGTAATTGAATAAAACAGATACCACTTCAGTCACGTGCAGCATCCAAACCTCTGGGGTACTCCATAGTTCTGAACAGCTATTTGACAGAGGTTTTAAGTTATAAGGGGCAAATGCAGAAAAGAAAAAAAAAAAAATCTGAAAATCTCAGTAAGATGAGGGAACGAAAGCTTTACAAAATAATAGAAGCAACTGGCCTTTCGTGGCTAAACTTTCAAACAAATTTTGTTTTCTTTTTGTTTTTAGTTGAGCATTCTTTCTGGTTTGAAACAGGTTATGAAGTCTTTTTAAAAACAAGTCACTTTTGGTGACATATATCCATAAGATACTATGGAACCATTAAAACAAAAGTACTTTACTGATATGAAAGGATTTCCAAGATACATTGCTGAGTAAAAAGCAAATATACTACTATCTGTATGGAATGAAAAGATCAAAGAAACATGAATATGCATATTGTTTGTATAGCCATAAAATATCTCTGGATAGATACTGCTTTTAGGGGTATGGTGGGGGCCAGGATTTGACGGGAGAGATTGTCCCCTCTTTATCTAAGTCCTTTGTCAATTTGTTTTTAAACAATGCAAATAAATTACTTGTTTAAAAAATAAAGAAAATGTAATAAATATGAAAGTCACTCAAGCTGTAATACAGCCCAGTCAATCCTCTCCAACAGAGGCACAAACAGGCAGGGAAATGACCTGAAAATGGGATGTAGGAAGGAAAACAAAAAGAAGCAAAGACTAGGTTTAATCAGCAAGTTCACAAAGGACAGCTGACTACACACGCTCCTTTACTTTCTGTGCTGGGACATTTCCTTTGTGTCCTGAGAACTATTTCAGGACTTTGTAAGTCCCTACTTATTAACATTCTAAGAGCTTTGAGATGAAAAGCGGGGAACCCCAAAGCCTGGGAAAGACAAGAACTCTGCCAGACCTTTGGGTCTGGCTGAACCATGTTGAAATAGCTCTTGCGAGTCTGCTGTACCACTTCCAGCAGCTACAGAGAGCAAGAAAACTCTGAGGATCGTCCACATATTCTGAGACGTTCCCCCAAAGAGCTCTCAATCCGGCTTCTCAGATGCTTGGCCTTGTAGTTCAGCTGTTTGCCAAGATAGGCAGTGAGACTGAGAACCCAGCTGGGACCCAACAGGGGACAATGCTCCCCAAAGAGAGAGGTGGAAACTTCCTCTGTGATAGGCTACTCCTGCCCAAACAAAACAAGCAAACCCAAACAAATTAAAGCACACAAAAATTCTTCTTTCTACCTGTTCTCTGTTTCCCTTTAACAGAACCCAAGCCTTCCTTTCTCCACTTAGAGCAGTGTCTCAACCTTGGCACTATTGACATTTTGTACCAGGTATGTCTTTATATTGGGAAGGTTGTACTGTGCCTTGTAGGATGTTTAGCAGCAATTTTGTCCTCTGTCTACTAAGTGCCAGCAGTACCCCTCCCCGAGTTGGGGTGTATATATATTTGTTAGGAGTCAGAGATATGAAGTCTGACAATTAGGTTCATGAACTCATCCTAGAAAAAGTGCTACATACCTCATTGCTGACTATCACTACAGTCACCTTCAAAGTACTCCCCTTGGGAAGCTGTATACTAACGCGAGCGCCTAGTTCACTCTTCAAAGCAATTTTAGAACTCTTTTTCTGGAATGGCTATCAGAGCTGTCATTGTATTACACTTCATGTCCTAAATGTCATCAAAATGTCTTCCTTTCAATATTTCCTTTATCTTCAGGAAAAGAAATAAGTCACTGCGGGCCAGGTCAGGTGTGTAGGGAGGGTGTTCCAATACAGTTATTTGTTTACTGGCTAAAAACTCCCTCACAGACAGTGCCGTGTGAGCTGGTGCATTGTCGCGATGCAAGAGCCATGAATTGTTGGAGAAAAGTTCAGGTCATCTGACTTTTACATGCAGCCTTTTCGGCACTTCCAAATAGTAAACATGATTAACTGTTTGTCCAGTTGGTACAAATTCATAATGAATAATCTCTCTGATACCAAAAAAGGTTAGCAACATCTTTGCAACAAGTTCGCAAACCTAATTGTCAGACCTCGTATGCTAGAAAGCAGATGACATGATATTGTGCTGGATGCTTCCTGTTTACCCCTCCAAATCTTCTCCACCTTTCTCCACCTTGCTCTGTGTCTCAGGAAGTTGACTCTTATAAGCTGTGTTGACAGGCTTCATCAACATTCTCTCTGTCTCTCTCTGTCTCTCTCTGTCTCTCTCTCTCTCTCTCTCTCTCTCTCTCTCTCTCTCTCTCTCTCGCTTCTGGTTGGGATTGGCCAATGGGAGAAACTGGCCAGTGGGGGTGAGGGAGGAGAGTGAGATTGATTACACCCGGTCCCCCTTGGCCAGATCATGATTGGTTGATGGCTTCGTCTTCCACAGGCCAAAGCTTCCATCAGGAGGCTGTCTCCTACAACTATGGCTCTCTCTGCATTCAGTAACTGCTCCCTCCCCTTGGCCTTCAGGCCTAGAAGTAGTAATAGTTTCCTGCTGTTGCTAGCTCCAGGATACTGCACCATCCATCACTGGTTTCCCTAAACCTGCCCAGACTTATAAGTCATCCCTTTAATTAAAATCTCCTCAAATTACTCGGTTTGAGTATACCATCCATGTCCTACTGGACCCTGACTGATACAGATGAGATAGGAAATCATTTGAGAGAAGGGTTGTGGTCTGGAACAGGGTTTAAGAATTCCAAGATTATTTGACCAAACACCCAATAGGCTGAAGTACCTTGAACCAAAGAAATTGTGGTCCGCTTTCTCTCTCTATTTCTCCTTCAATAGCCAAACCCAGGCCTGAGATTTCCCACTTGGAACATGAGAAAGCATTCGCCCCAATACCAAGAGTAGAGGTTGTCCAAGACATGTTTGGCCTTCTCAAAACAGACATGGTTGAGGACTAAAAAACATAGCATCCATAAGAGAGAAGAGATAGCGGGATCCTCCCTAGAGAGAGCAAGCAGTCCCCTTTATCACTTAAGCCACATAACAGAAAAGGAAAATATTGACATGTTAACCCCTTTGGAAGTGCATTATCTGGAAAATCGGGGCAAATGAGTGTCCTCCAACTTAGCACCAAACTTTCTTCTTAGACATAGAGTGTCTCCATCTTAATTCTAATGTATCCAGAAGGAGAAGAAAAACGTGCCAGCCATGGGGGAGAAGCGGGGCTTCTTCACTGGCCCCTGGGCTGTCTGGGTTTGGACACGGGGAGGCTGTCCAAGGCCTCAGCTGCCAGAAGGTGAGAAGAAACAGAGGGCCTATGTGGCGCCAACCCACGATCACCAGGTGACAAGGAGGGCAGGTGCAGCAAGGATGAGCCCAGAGAGCCAGCTCTGCATCTGGCAGCAGTGCCGCTGGGCCAGGCCAGGACAACAACCTCGATTGTCCCTCCCAACAGTAGCCCTGCTGATCCCAGAGAAAAGAAAGCCAAGGGGCCATTTGGACCAGGCCTCTGCAGGAAGAATGCTGCCCTTTCTCTGCAGCTCTGGGTCCCAGAGTCATGGAATCAACAGCTCAGAAGCTGGCAGCCCCCTCGGAGTCCTGGGCAACCTCCCCCATGGTCACATGGCCCAAGACACTCTGTTCTTTGTGACAGCAGCTCGGCTGGGTGGGCCGCGGACCTCTGCAGACAAAGATGCTCCAGGTGCCCCCGGAGCCCCCTGGAAATTGATAACATTCTCTCCTCTGCTGTGTCCCCAGCATGCGCGCTCACCTGGCCTCTGCCCAGCCCCCACACACCCACCCACGCCCTGATGCTTGGCTGTTATTCACAGGAGAAACGGCTCCTCAGCCAGTGCCAGAGACAGCATCAGCTTCAGGGAGCACAGGGCAGCACACACACCTTCAGGGCTTTTGCCTCATGCAGCGAACGTCAGAGATGTTTTATGAAAACAAGAGTTGAGGTCACATTGCTTCTTGGATTAAAGGAACTTTGCTTCAAAGAAATTTACTTGCTAAACAACACTAGGAAAATTGCCAGAGTATCACTAGGCACAGCCAGCCTCTTTTGAGTTGCCCAGTGTTTCCAGAACTGCCAAGTAAATCCCTCACATTAGATCATGGCCCCAGAGACCTGATGGCTGAACCTCAGTTTCCCACTCTGTAAGGACACAGAGGCTGGACTAAATAAACCCCAAGCTATTTCCAGCTCTACCCTCCATTCATATTTAGGAACATCCTGTCTCTTGGCACCTACCTAAGGAGATGTGAGCCAAGAAGGAAAAGGAGGCAGCATAACTCTGCAGCCAGACTGCCCAGGTTCAAATCCCAGCTTTACTGCTTACCATCTGTGTAACACTGCTCAAGTTATTTCATCTCTCTGTACCTCAGTTTCCTCATCTGCAAACTAGGGATAACTTTAGTCTCTGCTTAATGGGGTTGTCCCAAGGATTATAAAAAAGAACATATGTAAAGTGTTTAGAGCACACCTAGCACAGAGTAGGTACACTATAAGCATTTTCTATTTTCATTCCTCTCTTTGCTTTTATAGAATGCCATCTGAGTCTTTTTCTGTCACTAGTTCAGCCTTGCTAAAAGCAATTTGGCAAAGAGACTCTCACAGGGCAGAGAATGGTATTTTTCTGGGGGAACTGAAAATAATGCCAACCTTATTCCCTTCTCAGCTAGCATTCTCCTGTGCTGGGGAGGAGGCTTGGCAAGGGGTCTGCCGTTCCTTACAAAATTTGGCAGGAGGCCATTTTTCCCAGATTGGAAAGAAAAGTGAAGCGTAGTTCAAAGCTTCCATGCAAGCCATGGCCAAAGCTTCTGTCTGCCCCTGAGCCTGTGGCAGGCTCCTTCACACACCAGCTCCTACTAAGACCCCTGCCCTGCCCCCTGCCAAGTCCCTGGCCTGTGCTCAGGGCACTTACTGCCATAGCTCATCAGCTGGGCAATGCCAGTGAGTCATCTTGTACCATTTCCACAGGTCCAGAAGCCACAGCCATAGGAGCCAAAGCTCTGGGCAGTAACTGCAACTGGGTGGAAGCTGAGAGATCAGTGGCTCCATGGACCAGGAAAACAACCAGGGAGGAAAGGGCAAGTCTGGAGTCCCCACGGTTAACTCCTGAGCAGCACAGGGTAGGAATGAACCATGACCTTGGAATTCCAGCCCATGCAAGGCCTAAGAGGCAAGCGCTCTCAGCCAGTCAATGCCTAGATAGCCCATTAACAAACCTAGATAGCCCATTAACAAACCTGTGGATGAGGCACTGTCTACTTTACCTCTAGAGATCCCTCCACACTTCCCTAGCCTGCTCCGCCCTTTGTGGCAAGTATCTCAGCTTCCCTCACCCTCTGGCTTCTGGTCAAATTTGGCCAAGAGGAGGCAGTATCATGAGAAAGGAGGGCAGAATTCAAGAGAAGTCAGGGCACTTAGTTTCCTGCTCCCTCTTCCCACCCCCATGCTGGGTCCCTTTACTTAGAGCCACAGCTTTTGTCAGGAAGCTCTCTCCTCAGCCTCAGTTCCCTCTCCTTATTACTGTATTTCCCCCAAAATAAGACCTAGTCAGACCATCAGCTCTAGTGTGTCTTTTGGAGCAAAAATTAATGTAAGACCCGGTCTTATTTTACTATAATATAAGACCGGGTCTTATATAATATAACATAAAATAAGACCAGGTCTTAGATTAATTTTTGCTCCGAAAGACGCATTAGAGCTGATGATCCGGCGAGGTCTTATTTTGGGGGACACACGGTACTAGTTCTTGCTGTTCCCATAGCCCTGACCATGCTTCTGTCAACAGACCTGGACTCCCCTCAGCTGCCCCACTTGAGCATGACCCCTGTGTCCTGCAGGACCTTGATGTAGGCCAAGTGTTGGCCTAAGGACTCCTCGCCCCATCAGTTTTGCCACCTCTTTTTCTCTTTTCGTATTTGTACCACAAAAGACTACATATAAGATATATGTAAGATACTAACCCATGACCCAACTTAAAAATAGAGGAGAGTATCAGTGCTTTGGAAATTTTCTGTATGTTTCACAGCCACATCTCCACCACACACACACACACACACACACACACACACAGGCACACAGGCACACAATTCACCATAGCAAAAGGCTGGGGGGAAACCAGTTACCTTTCTTTTTCACTTGTCAGCTCTAGGTTCACAACCCAGCTGGCACATGTGACCCAAGAGACCAGGTACTTGGAAGTGCCGTGGAACATGACAGCCATGCAAAGTTAGACCTTCAATGGATAGAACCCTGGGAGACAGGGAACATGGGGGTAATTCCAATAGTCCCTCACACTTCCTAATGGGGAACTAAGAATGCTACACACCCAGGACTTTGGGGCAGCTTTTCTTCCTTCCTGCTGCGATAATCATTACTGTACACAGCCCAGCAATTTGGCGCCTCAGCAGCCAGACTCCTGGTAGGTGCCTGGGCTTGACCATTAAGGGTATATTATGATCATGATTACAGAATGGCTGAGCCGTCCAGCAAAGTGACCGGTAATTTGCAATCTAATGGCCATTCAGTGGTGGGTAATATTATGGACCTTACCCTGCAATTGTAAAACAACCAGCCCTCTCTAATGTAGCAGTTTCCCTATCAAAAGCCCAGCCTTTGCTTTTGATTTCTGCTAATCAGTAGCTGTGCCAGCTTTGGCTCGAGATTTGGAGAAGCTAAACAAGGGAGCGTGAAATGATACACTCCTCTTTAGAGGCCCTGAATGAGAAGTTTAGGCAGCTCTGTCAAGTGGAGGGAAAAAAACAAGTGCAAAAAGCATCTGGAAGGCAATTTCCTTTCTTAAAAGAGCAACAAAAGCTGGCCCCAAAACTTTTGCAGAATGTAGCAAGTGTTGCCTGGGAATCTGGGAGACTAACATGGCTAGGCATGACATACACAGCCAGGTGTTTGCATAGTCCATGGCCATTTGTGCACACACACATACACATGCACGTACACACACAAAAATACAGTTTTTTCCAACCACAGTGTTGTCTGCTAACGGGCTCCTAGAACAGGCATTGAGGGTCTTTCCTATACGCTGCCTGCAATTCTGCGTGTGGGTATAGTGCAATTCCTTCTGCCCTGATGTCAGCAGGCAATGCCAGGAAAGAAGACAATCTGTTGAGAGACTCAGTTCACACTTGGGTCACAGTCCACTGGGACACTTCAGTTTTATATGACTCCTCGACACCGTACAGCACAGCCAGCAAGAACTGCAAGGTGCTCATGAGTTCAAATTCATCACTAATGACCAGTTTGACCGTGAGTGGTCAGCTTCGCCAAGCTGGTATGTGTAGGGCAGTGAAAAGAATCTGCCATCAACTTTCTGCACAGCAAGCTAATGGCTTAATTTTTCTGAACCTCAGTTTCCTCAGCTATAAAACAGGGATATTACCTTCCCAGCCCAGCTTACAGAGCATGTTCTGTGAACCCAACAATCGCTTGTCTGTGTAAGTGTTTTTAAAAATAAAACAGGAGATACAGAAGCTAGGAAGCAGTGAACCTCCTGGGGGAATTCATTGCACATTCTTCCCTCGCCCGTCCGTCCTATCCTGGCTCTTATGCAGAATCCCCTGGGTAGTGGTTTGGCAAACATCACCTGCGAGCACATGCCGTGGTGGCATTGCCCCTATTATACAGCATCCTCCACCCAGGAGAACCGCAGAATATAATGAAGGAGAGAAGGAGAGAGAGGTAACAGGACTCAGTTCTTTCAGCCCATGGACATGACATTACAGATGGAGAACAGGGGTTTCGTAGCACACAAGGTGGGATCTAATCTTTCCAATTCCTGCCTTCTTCCCTTGGCAGAAGGACAACTTGCCATCTCCCCCACTATTGTAAGCCATGGTAGGATGTCCAACAGAGCAAAACCTCATGAGCACAGAACCTACACCTTTCCCTGCACCAGGGTCACCCCCAGAGCAAGGAGTTAGTGGAAGCAGGCAGTGACCAGTGGTAACAGCTTTCACTAGGACATGGTGGGTGGACCTGAAATAACCATGTCTTCCAGTTCTGGTTACAAACAATCCATGTGGTCAGAACACAAAGGAAGAAGGAGACCATGACCTATGAGCCTTCACCCAGTCCTGACATTCAGCTTGAGCCGGGTTCTGCCCCTCCTCCAACCTGCCTCACTGCTGCATGTCTCACCCAGGGGCATGTCTACTTCAATAAAATGGGCACATGGGAACAAGAGTCTAGCAGGTAGATGGATCAGGCCAGAAGAGATGACAGACAGGGTGACTGTCATCTCTGACCTCAAGCGAGTCTATATTTGGGGTGCCCACCTGCAATAAATTCAGATGGGGCTAGTGATGGAGCTAGAAGGTAAAAAGGGAGGTAATTGGTAAATAACTAAAGAGGATATTGAGAAGCAAGAAAGTAGATAGACACACTACCAAACAAGAAAACAGTTAACACCAGAAATGATGGCGGTCATTGAGTTGTCTCTTCTAATCCGCTCTATCTTAGATTATTAATCTAAGCCAATCAAGTACTTCCAGTGGATGTGTCACTCAACCACAGCCGATGAGACATAGGGGGATGTTTCCTCCCTCTTAAGAGAAAGTCTCAGAAAGGGACAGTCCTCTTCCTTCTGTAGATATCACCACATCCACATGTGACGCCTAGAACAGCTACAGCCATCCTGCTACCAGCCAGATGATGAATTTAATATCAAAGATGGCAGAGGGGAGAAGCGCAAAGAATATGGGTCCTTGATCTATCATTGAGAAACAGCCAAGCCTAGCATCTATCCAAGCTGGGTCTTCAAGTCATGTAAGCCAATCACAGAGGGGTATCTGTTTATTGCAGTCTATAGCACCTTAATTGATATAAGAACCCAAGCCAGGGGAAACTGGGACATTAAGGCTGGAGCAGACCCACAGGCACACTCCACACTGGTCTGATGAGGGCTCTTTCTAACCTACCCATCAACCTAGATCAGCCCCGGCACAGCCTGGAGCCAGCTGAGTCTACAGGTGTGGAATTCTCAGCTTCAGCTGCCAGTCAAAGAGCAGAGAGGGCACAGAGCCAGCCCATTATAAAAACCCATTCCAGGACTTCTGGAACACAAATGTCCAGGCCAGTTGGGCACTTTCCCTCCCCTCCAGGGGCCTCCCTTCAGCCTGCTCATCAGCCAGGCCTTACAGCTGCCAAGCAGAGAGACTGACTCCAAATGGGGAACAGTGCCCCACAGAGCCCCTCCCAAAATGGTGTGTTCCCTGAACGGTTGGGGCTCTGGGTACTTGTGCCCTGTGAAACTGATCGTTCCAGAACAGTGAACATGTGCATTTAAAGACATCATCTCCCAGACCCACTGCTTGGCATCCTCAGAGAAAGGTAGGCATATGGCAAGAATGTTGAGTTGAGCATGTTTCAGATGGAAATCAGTATTTCTGACTCAGTTTACGTGCGCAAGTTCTTATGCAGTTCGTGACTAGTTCACTTCCAATGGGAAGGGCAGGCCAAGGGACATCCATGTTGACTTAATTACCCTTCAGAGATGCATAAGACATCCAGAGTAGAAAAGCTCAAAGAGAACATCTCCTAGTTTCACAGGTGAGGAAACTGAGGTCTAAAAAGATGAGAGAGACGCTCATGGTGCCAAATACTCAGCAACTGCGGTAGAGTTCAGGCCTCCTTCCTCGTGGTCCATGTTGTTTCTTTCCTTGGCTGTGACACAAAGTCAAGGTGGGGGTGACCGGAAGAAGGTGGTTAATGATTTCAAATTAATAGTCATAGTGCTACTTCACAGGGCCCTCTGGGGAGAAAGCTCTTTTTTCACCTAACGATTTTTTTTTTAATCATAAATCCTGAGCAACAGTGTCGTTGCATCATGCTGCTGAGTGGCCAACAGGAACTAATGCCAGTACCAGTCACACATTTCCTCATTTAGGAAAGAGGAAAGGGGTTGTTTGCCATGGGCATAGAGACCAAACTGCATGCAGGCTGGATCAGTGAGTGGTGAGACACAGAGCTAGTGAAGGGCATCCTTGTTTGCAGCAGCCACACCTACCTCCCCACAAAACAGGCTCTGGTACAGCCAGAATCCCAGGGTTGACTCCATTGTGTCATCTGGCTGGGCCATGATGGGCCACACATGGGCCACAGGGCCACAGCCATGCTCACAGCCACACCAGGCTGGGCCAGCCCTCAGAGGCCTGGGAAGCTACCTTTCCCCCAAGAGGGAAGGCACGAGACCTTTTCGTCGTTCCCAAAGTCGGCTGCACATTAGAATCACTTGAGGAGATTTGCCCTGGCCCTTGCCCCAGACCAGTTCAATCCAAATCTCTGCCGGGGACCCGCATCAGGATTTCTCAAAGCATGCGTAGGCAATGCTAACACGTGGCTGATGGGTGATGGTACCAGATGCAGACATTGTGGAGAGGAGAATCCCAGTCAGGGGCTCCCCAAGCTGAGGGGAAGGAGCTTCCGCTTTCCTGGGTTCTTTCCACTGTGGCAAAGTGTCTTCCAGTCAAAAGGACTGCAATGTGGGCCGGATATGCCACTGAATAGGCCTGCTACGAATGACAGGTAAGAGTTTGGCTCAGGTATGAGCACGCTGCCTTCCTCCATTGGAGGAGGGGTAGTACAGAGCAGGCTGACAGTCCCCAGTGTGACCTCCTACCTCCGGATCCATGAGATTGGGTGAAATGTGGGCATTTGAGATTCTCCTATCCAGCCTGGTATCGCAGGACACCATGGGAGAAGGGAGAAGAAAGTCCCACAAAGTGGACAGTTCACCACTCCCTGCAGCCTGCTGTTAAACAAAAAAATTTAACTTCCATGGCTGACAGTCTTTTTAAAGGAAAGGATTATCAAGCCATTGTTAGCAGAAGGACAAGGAAGAAAAGGAAGAGGAGGAGGAGAAGAAGAAGGAGGAGGAGGAGAAAGAGGAAAAGAGTAGTCTTGGAGCATGGCTGTCATGCGGGGTCTCTGGTCCCGCTCCCCATAGATAGGGGAGTCAGACCACTATATTCTCGCTGGCGGATGAGTTGGAGACACAGGAAGCAGGAGCCACACAATACGCAATCCGCCTCCCGCTTCTCTGCCAACCAACTACCCCACTTGCTAACTGCAATCCGCGCTTGCTAGCTTAGCCACGGTAGTTATATTCGTAGCTAATGACCAACTAGTCACAGCTGATGGCCATCTACTACCTGAGCCAGCACCTTTCCACGTGAGTCTGAGAGCCTGGAAACTGCTGTCTGGGACTCTGTCCCCAAAGTGGCTCACGGAAATAGTTCCAGGATCGGTGCAGCACAGCCCACCAGGAAGAAGTACTCACTCCTGTGGGCAGCGGATTGGAAAGTTCGTGTGTCAATACGAACCAGAGTTCCTGGGTTCTGTGGTACCCGGCTGTTCTCCCTTTTAGATAATCTCAGAAATAACCCCCTGGAAATTAATCCTAAATTCCAACAGATATACAGGAATGTGAGCGGTCTTTTGTCAGAACTGGTCCATGCCTATTAACAGACTAACTCTTCTTTCTTTTTCTCTCAGTCTCCAGCTGCTGTCATTTTAATTTGGAACATCTCAGAATTTTTTTCTTGTCACCCCCCACTCCCCATTCTCACCTTCTCGCTGACACTCTGGAGGAGCTAACACAGAGAGGTGGTGTAATTTATAGACTATTCTGAATCCTGAAATTTTAGAACTGGGTGTGGGAGGATCTGAAAGAAGAGGCCTGCAGTTCCCAATCCAGGACTCGAGGTCAGAATGAACCGGCTGCCTGAGTGTCAGGGACAAAATTAAAAATTCAGGTTTCCAATCCCAGCCTTCCGAGATTCTTATTCAGAAGGCCCAGACATCTGCATGTGTAAGCTCTCCAGGTGATTTCCTAACCACTGCACTGAGCCAGTCATCCTTCCACAAGAGAAGAACCTGTGGTTCAGAGGCCCAGGTGGCTCAGCATGGGAGGGCACAGAATGGCGGAGTGAGATTCCTACCAGTAGGGTTTGAATATCAGCTCTATCACTCACTGGCTAGGAGACTTTCGGAGTCTCCTAACCACTCTGATCCAGCAATTCCACCATTAGAAATTCCCATGTGGCCACAGGTTCCTGGTAGTATGGTTTGTAATAGTAAGAGACTGGAACCAACATAATTTTCCATCAAGAAGAGAATAGTTGTATGAATTATGGCACACCCACGCTATGGAACACGTGAAGATTCTAAAAGAAAAGCAGCAAAACAACATCAAGGCGTGGTCCAAGGCTAATGTCTTTCCCTCCGTTCCCTTCCTGCCCCCTCAGTGGCCTCTTCCTTCTCCCTCAACCTTCACGTCCAACAGAATGACCTTTGTCTGGTGAATTCCATCTAACAAATGTCTCTAAATTCATGCACTTCCATCCCCTCTGCACCGTCTTCCTGTGGATCCCTGCAATAGCTTCCCAGCCTCCAGGATGCATGTTTACATGAAGATCTGACCACTCCACTCCCTCCACCATTAAAACTCTTTGACACTCATCATTGCTAACTCCATTCCTGCTCATCATTAGCAGGGCCTAGAAAATCATTCCTGACTCCTGCTTCCTTCTCCAGCCTCATCTGTTTCAACTTCCCATTTTCTATACAATTGTAATTATTAAAACACATCATGTTTTCTGTCTTACCTCCAGATCTGCTAGACCCCCTAGACCTAGTCATAGCCACACACTCTTTATTTAGTTAAGGTGTTGCATCCTTTACAACTTTTCCTTGATCCCATATCCCAGGTCCAATTACCCCCATGGTATTCCCTTGCCTCTTCCATCATAGCACGTTTCCTGCCACACAGTAGTTGCATGATTCCTTCTCCATACATTCCAGAGCACCTTAAGCTCTGAAAGAGGAGAGACCCCCAGAGCTCCAGGTCCCGGCACTGCCATAATACAGATGTTTAATAAATATTTGTCTGGTGGATAGATAAAAGCGCTCACCGCAATGTATGAAAAACTGTCTGAGAACATCAATGGTAAACTCTGTGTGACAAGTGCTGAGGATAGAAAGATGAATTAGACAGTGTCTACAATATAAGGAACACTTTTTTTAAAAAGTGCCAGATAAACACGTGAAAGCTCTCTTCCTCCTGTTGCACATTCAACCACTCCAAGTTCTCACCAGTGTTGGCAAGATGCAGAACAACACACAACAGTAACTCAAAGCCAGTGAAATAGAAATAGATGAGATCATCCTGGAGGTCAAAGAACTTCACTAATAATCAAATTCCCATCAGAAAACATAGAGTACTTTGAAGTTTTTCAAGGTGTAAAGAGCATACCCTATGCAAAATGTTGTTTGGAGAAGGACACTAGGTAACTAAAGTGTCGTTTATTAGTGCTAAGAACCAGCATTCCTCTAAACATACTTAGAGGCCACGCAAGAATATGAGCATCTTCTTCTTTCACTTTTTTTCTTTCCCCCCAGTTTTATTGAAGTATAATTGACATATAATATTGCATTTGTCTAAGGTATACAACATAATGATATGGTAAATCTATGGATACTGCAAAATGATCACCACAACAAATGAGTTAACATCCATCACCTCACATCATGACATTTGTTTTCCTCGTGATGACTCTTCTTTTAGTGCATTTATCACAATTTGCAAAAGCATAGTTAGAAGAGTACTTATTTGTTGAATATCTAATTCTGCCAATAGCCTTTAAGCTATGGGAAGAGCAAGAATGTTGACTGTTTTAGATCCCCAGAACACAGCAAAATGTCCTGACACTTAGTAGATGTTGAGTAAATACTTGTTGTCTGAATAAATGAACGCATGAATGAGGGAAAACAGAGAACAGAGCACAGGAGTTTATCTATCTTTGGAAAAATACTGAGCATTGGATAGGAAAGTCATCACCGAAACCACTCTGATGAAAGACAAGGAAAATGAAGAGCAGGGATGAGTCAAGGTCACTGATGAATCAGTTGTTTTTCAAAAAAGGAGAAACAACCAAAAATATGGAACCAAAGAGGGAAATGCTGTGATAGCCCATTGGCTGATAAATTCAGAGCATTGTTACACCACTGAGCGGTGAATAAAAAATCCTGCTTACCTAAACAATGTTAGCGAGTTCATGCGCTGTTTGTGTTTTGCTTACGTGAGAACACCAGTGCGCTGCCCCGTCAGCCTCCATGTTCACCTGTCCCAATCAACTGCCGGCTGTGATTAGGGAGTGCTAGGAAAAGGCTGTTGGAGAGAAATCAGCTTGCGGTTTTTTCCTTCCACTGTGGCTGGCTCATTTGAATGATAATGTATTGCAGTCTGGGGTGTAACACTGACTGGGCTGAATAATGAGGCAGCTCTGGACTCCCAGTACCTGAGCATTGGTTAGTGACCAATGACAGAACAGGAGCAACGTCTTTGGGCCATAAAAAGATGATCTCAGCGGCCAGATGCTGGAAAATACCCCACTGCAGGCACCATCAGGAGCTTCCATCATTGAGAGCTTCCTTTATTTCCTTCATAGTCATCTTTCCAGTTGAGAGACTAGAAGGCATCTGGCCGGTGGCATCCTGAGGTGATGGAACGCTGGGGTAGGAGACCAAAGGAGAGGCAGGACCCCATCCCCAAGGAACTCTTACTACCAATCTGTTACCATTTTCTAGAATTCAGGGGAAAACTTGGTTCCACTCAAGGGACAGAGCCAAAGGACAGCTGGAGGCCCCTGCCAGTTTGGGGATTTTTAAATATCACTTTATTTTTATTCACACAGGTATCCCTTGTAAGACACAGCCAGACACTAGAAGTGGCATGGTGGGCGATTGGGGACACAGTGTCTCGATCCAGACTGCCTGGATTTGAAGCCTGGTCTGCCACTTTCAAGCTGTGGGACAGTTGTGTGCCTTGCTTTCCTCATCTCACACAGTCCCCACATAAACGTACGGTTTAATTTGTCTCATAGATGCAGCCCAACTCCTAATATATCACACCGAGACTTCTTAAAACCTTTCTGGAATAAGACACGTTTCTAATACACAGATAAATCATATGAGTGACTTGGGGTTGGGGACGTGACAAGAGGAAAGATGATGATACTAGCATTTACCTCGTGCATAAGGTTGTTAAAGGTTTAATTGTGTGAGTCAGTGTAAAGCACTTAAAACAATGCCTTTTATATATTCAATGCCTGATAAATATTAGCTATTACCAGTATTGCTCTGTGCAAACGCCAGGAGACACTCAACTTCAGGTGGCAAAGCCTGACTTACTAGGAGTGGTGTAGGCTCTCGAGTCCGACCAGTCAGAGCACTGCTCAGCTGCTTACTAGCTGGGTCACCTTGGGCAAGGTACTTAACCTCCTGAGCCTCAGTTTCCTAATATGGAAATGAGATTACCTAACACTAACTGCTTCACAGGGTTGTCATGAGGGATGAGTGACGTAATACATTCATTTAAAGGGGTGCCTGGCCTATAGTACTGACCCAATAAATGTGGGGTGATGTTAGTATTATGCTGCTATTATCACCATCATCATCACCATCATCATCCACCATAAGGAGTTTAGTCTTTAGGGAGCAGGCAATGGGATGTCATGAAATGTTCATGTGAGGAATTATCTGTCCAGGTCTGTGTGCTTGAAATCTCACTCCAACACCGAGTTAGAAAGTGGACCAGAGAGGCTAAGTCTTGGCAGGGCACCAATTAGAAGGTTTCTGCAATGGTCATGGCAGAGAATGGTGATTGCAAAATCCTCTTTAAAAATCCCTTAACCAGGATCTATGTACTTGCAACCAACTTATTTTATTTCTATTTGTTTTTCTGCTATGCCACACCTTTCCCTAGGGTGCTGATAGACAAGGTCTAGTTTACTTGGAAAAAGTGACAACGTAAGTGAAAAACTGCATTCTCGATCTCTCTCTCTCTCTCTCTCTCATTCTCCCCACACAGTCCTCACATAAACATACTGTTTAATTTGTCTCAAATATGCAGCCCAACTCCTAATACATCACACTGAGACTTCTGAAGACCTTTCTGGAACAAGACATGTTTTTAATACACAGATGAATCATATGAGTGACTTGGGGTTGAGGGAGTAGGGGAGGGAGTGACAAGAGGTAAACATACTTTGAATCTGTGTCTAGACACCTACGCTGATAAAGGCACCAGGTACCAATCTCACAAGTCTTCAGGATCCCCAGTCTCAGAAACCTCACAGAAACCAGTAAGACTGCAGCTGTTTCCCAGCCCCATCTTTGGTGTCCACCCCCACCCTCACTTTCATTAGGTCAGCCGTCATTTCTAAGTTCTCTCTCATACAGGAGGTTTGGGCTCACCCCACTTGCTCCCTACCCGCCCAGTGACAAGACACACCTTCTCCCTCATTTCCCCGGGGCTTGTCAGTTGAGCCGGGATACATGAATGGCAAAGCATGCAGAACTGGAGCCCAGACAGCCTGGCTCATCATCCTGTCACCAGGACAAAGGGAGGAAATTCCATTATGTCACCTTCCACAAGCGAGAGACAGCGACAATTTCCCCCGTAAACACCGCACTGACACTGTTATGATGTATCTCAAGCACTTCTCATCAGTATGGAAGTGGAGAGACTGCGGAAGCTCTTCAGCCTGAAAGACAGCAGTCAGCTGAATTGCGGTCTTCTGTTGTTATTGAAATGACCTGGCTGGGAGCATCCACACTCTCTGCGCCCATCACATCAAACAAATATATGTATAGCACTGTGTGCCTTTGCAAAGTGCATTCACATTGTGCAGTTACTCTGGGTGAGCACCAGAAGTCAGGCATATTTAAATTCAGTTACCACATTTTCACCTGTATTTACTTATTGCCCTCTTTGTATTTCCTCCCCTCCAAATTATAAAAAGGGAAAAAGGTTTTTTTCCTCTAGTTTTGAAAAGGAAAAGTACGTACTTTTATTTTTCTAGTTTTGAAGAAAGAGAAGACTTTTCTTTCTACAACTTCTTCTTACCAACAGCAGCAGTGGGTTTGAGTTTCTAAAGATTTGGTCAATTCTATCCAACTATAAAAAGTGTCTAATACCAGCTTGCTCTCTCTCTCTCCTCAAATTACTTATTAATTATAAAGGTAAACCCCACCTTAACAAAGGTGATCAAACTTAACATAACCAATTATGGGACAAACAGACGTCACATGCTTCATGATATGATACACTCCAAAAGATAAAATGTCACTTGTATGATATTCCTGACAGAATAGGAATAACCTGAATGGAATTCTGAAGAAACTAGACAAACCCAAACAGAGAATTCTACAAGACAGCTAGACTCTACTCTTCATACAGGTCAATATCATGAAAAACAAAGCCAGACTGAGAAACTGTTTCAGATTGAAGGAGACTAAAGAGAGTGAATAATAGATTGTAGTATTGTAGCATCATGCAACTTCAAGAATTTGATGATTGTATTATGTTTTTATAAGAGGATGTCCTTGTTCTTTAGGAAATGCATGCTCAAGTATTTGAGGTACAGTCTGCAATTTAATCTCAAATGATTTACCAAATAATAATAAAAATGTGCATATGTATGTATAAGGACATATACAGAGAGAGATAACACAAATGTGGCAAAACATTAAGAGTTGGTGGGCCCACTTGAAGGATAAATGGGCATTTGCTGCACTATTCTTGCAATTTTTCTGTACGTGTGAAATTTTCAATACAACTAGTTGTGAGAAGAAAAATATCTGTTGACCTAATGAACATGGAGTATCAATGAAAACACAGGATATCTTTCTGACTTAGAGGTAGAAGAGCATTTCTTAAACAAAACACCACACACACTAACCTTAAAAGAGATGTTGATAAATTATATTACACTGTAAATAAGAACTTTTTTTCACCAAATGAAACTTTAAAAAGTGAAAAGTCAAGTCAAAATCCAGAGAAGATATTTGCAACATATAAAAACCTATCATGTTTTGGTATCCAGAATATATAAAGAATGCATTTTACACTAAGCCATGAGAAAACTGAGCAAAATACATACAGTATTTTAGAGTGGAGGAAACACATGCCTCATAAATATAAGAAAAGATGCTAATAGTGATCAGGGAAATGGAAATTAAGACTTTAAAGAGGTAACAATTTATACCTAGGTTGGCAAAACTTAAGAAGTTAACAGTAGTACATGATGGGAAAAAAATTAGATCAATAAAACTCTTTTCTTGTGCTAAATGTGAGTGTCAATTGTTATAGTCACTTGGGAAAACAAGTTGGCATTGTTTTCATTAGCTATTCACTGAATTCATTTCACTTTCCTTTTAGCTACACAGAAAGACTACATTTCTCAGCCTCCTTTGCACTTAGGTGTGGTCATGCGGCTGAATTCTGGACCAATGGAATGTAAGCAGAAATGATTCTATGCCACTTTCCTGAACTTCCTTTGTGACCCTCCAGTCTCTTATTTTCCCATCTGCTAGCTACTTGCATCTTCCCAGGGTGACTTTGGATGCTTCATTCTCAAGGTGAGCTTCCATCCTCCTGGATTCCTGAATGACTGGGTGGAGAAGAGCACACAACCTCACCTTACCCCCACTCGATATCCAAATACAGTTTACATGAATAATATTCCTTCTACTGTGTTAAGTCCCTGAGATTTTGTTTGTTTGTTTTCTGTTACAGCGACTAGTGTTATTTTTTAAATAAAGGCCTTAAGTCGAACGTCTGCATATGCTACAACCGAAGAATTCAGTTTTTGGAGCCAATTCTCCTAATTTGGTAAGAAAGGTATAGCCCACAGGGTTGGGCTCTTGGCTAAAAGAGCTCCTTTCAGAATTTTCTTTTTCTTTTATTGCCTTCCCATAGAAGATTATAGATAGCTGAAGTTTGTGAGTTGGATTACTTCCATCTGTAAAATAAAGACTAGAAAGTCTTTTCACCCTGATCAGGAAAAAGCATCCCTTTGTCCCACTGTACTCATCAATATGTCATATTTAACACTTACAATTATTGACAGGTATATAAAACGTTTGGTGACAGAGAAAATAGCTTCCCATAAAGTGTTTATTCTTTTTTATTGATAATAAGTTGGCTTCCTTAGCCCCACCAAGAGAATACAGACCACTAACAAGAGATCAAATCCATTTATATGGCTTTCTACAATCATTCCTTTTACTCTGGGGCTCTGTTCTAGGCCCTGTCTTTTAAATTTCAACATTCCTGGGACCTTGGATCCTTAAAGCAGGGTCATATTACTTCTGTAATGAGGAAAGTATAATTCTAATAGCATTATTTACTACACCCTTTCATTTTTCTTCAAGACAGACTGTGCTACTGTGTGCCTATGACTTGAATCTTTAAAATAGAAAAAAAATCTACTGTAGAGAAATATTCATCAAAGGATCTGTCTGCATGTAGTGCCCGGTGGGCACCATGCATAATAGTAATGATATTGTATTAATAATAACTATAAATCTAATTGCTACTTTTATTTAATGCCTACTATGTGCCAGGCATTTCAGCAAGGCCACAATTTCCAGTTGTGCGCTGCACAAAGGTGTCTGGCTGAGCAGCAAGGGGGGACTGAAATCCACTTGCCAAATGCTCTGTCCTCGTGCAGGTTGCATAGCCCCAAAGCAAGAGGTGTCTTTTGGAAATGTGCTGTCACATGTGCTAGGAGATGTCCTGCTTCTATATTATTTCTGATCCCTAGGACATCAATGCATTTCACAACAAGAAAAGCCAAGTCTTGAAAATCCATGTTTTTTTTTCTCATGCAATAGTGCCTTTCTCCAGAAAGCGAATTTACAGACTGAATTATTATTTTTTAATTCTCAGGGAACATTGACCAAAAATAGAAATGATTCGTCCATTCATTTCACAAATGCATATTCACCTACTCTGCACAAGATGAACTTCAGCAGAGTCTGTAGAGACTACGAGGGGAAGGACGATGGATGTGTCCCCAACCTTACGTTCTCATGAGAAAGACAAGCTGTCCGGGCAAATAAGTACAACCCTAATGGGGAGAGGGAGAGATTTCAGCTCAGAGATCCTTGAAGAACACTCAAGCGAAGCCTTGAAGGATGAGAAAATTGGATACACAGAGATGGTGGTGGCATTCCAGGCGGAGGCTGCACCCAGACAATGAGAGGGAACCTCTGTCATCCTTGTTCTGGACTGAGCCTCCTGCAATCTCCTTTCTCATGGAATCAGCCTTCCTGTCTTCTTGCCTTTGCCTTCTCAGCCCAGGCTCCATAGCCCAGCATTATGTTCCATCTCACGTACCCAGAAACACCTGAAGCTTTGACGGAATCCCACCCCCGCCCCATCCAGTCCCCTTCTTTGTAGCCCAGTTGAGGCCTGTGAGAAAAGTCCCTCAGCAGCGCTGACGGTGCCTCAGCTTGAGAGTCCAATTCACTCAGGACCCTCAGCTGTGCCCCCAGTTTCCTAGGAACTCTCTTCCTGGTCTCAAAACTGCCAAATGCAAACCACAGCCTCCTTTGGGCACACACACACTTCCACCAGCCTCCCTCACTCTCACAGGGTTGAGGCAGGGCCTCATCAGTGACTCACTGCCCCCCCGTCGGTGTGCCAGGTGTGCTTCCTCCACACTCTTGGCAGAGGGAAGCCTGGGTGTCACCTCCCTCCACCACTCTGGACCCCATCTCCACCAGAGGTGTCACTGTGGTATGATCCCCTGTTGTTTCCATTCTCAACTTTGTCCGTCTTTCACTTTCCTTTAGTCAAACAATTACTTACTGTTCACTAGGTGGCCAGCATGGCTGCGGGGGCTTAGGAACAGCAGTGAACGGAGGAAACAGCAGTGTGTGCCTGGCTTGCCTTCCCCTGCCTCTTCCTCCTTCACACTGAGCAGGCTCCAGGCTCCACCTGAACCTCACCGTTTCCGTGCTCCATCTTGCTTGCAGCCCCCCAGCCTTTGCCTCTGTGCTTTCCTTGCCCAGAATGTGCTTCCCACCCCATCCCTCCAGTGCCCACCTGTCTCCCACCCAGATTATCCAGATCTGGGACTCCCCTGTATGCTCTGTGCTGGCCTGCAGCTGTCATTGCCGGTCCACTATGAGAAGCACTGACTTAATTTTCTGTCTCTCTAACCGACTGTAAGGTCGATCAGCTCCACGCCGTGGCTCCCTGGTCTTTGGGCCCATGGCACCCAACAGAGAGCCTGGCGCAATCACCATTCCATGCATGTTAGTCGAAGCCCTACATACTTAAATATTATAATTATGTTAACAGTTCTCTCTTGTCCCTCTGTGCCTGGCCTGGTTCAAAGCACAGTCCTATACATGTTATCTTAGTTTACCTTCTCAACAATCACTCAAGATAAGTAGTAAGGCGATCTCCACTCTTATGGAGAAAGAAACGGAGGTTTCAAAAACCTAAGCAACTTAATCAGTTCACACAGCTGGAAACAGGTAGAGCCTGAATTCTGACCTCAACTGTATGCGCACCATCTCTCAGCCATAACTCACTAAGATGTTTCCACACATGACCATAACATAAAGGTTTTATAGACAAGTGATTAGTGAAGGAAAGGAACCAACACTTGAATGACTACTGTTTGCTAGCACTGCAAATACATCCTGCTATTTAATTCCTACACTCCCCTCTGTACCACATGCCTATTTCATATTACTATGCAGTAATTCAGCCGCAAAGCTCAGAGAAGGTACAAAGTTCACCCTATGTAACACAGCAAATAAATGGTGTGGCGATTGAATCCTGGCTCTCTGATTACAAAGCCCTCTCTTCAGCACAGGATGCAGTGCTCCCTGGCAGGCCATAGGGTCCTGCAGGCACCTTCCGAGGATATGTGGGCCAGGGCCAGCACTTTGAGAGGGTAGAAGAGTCTCTCCGTTTCTGCAATGTAATCAACTCCTTGCAAAGCTCCTTTCACAGGGCAAAAAGGCGGAGAAAGTTGGCCTAATTCTTCCCCTTTTCACATATAAAGGGTTTTGTTTTGCTTTGCTTTTTGTGCCTCTGATTCTTCTTGTTTTCAATACCCAAATTTGTACTAGACCTCACTGAGTTTTTAATGTAGGCTTCTGGTGTTCTAAACTCCAGCAGTGGTTTCTTTTCCTCTGGGAGGCATTATTTTGCCTGCAAAATGTCCTAATCATCATCTTCCAACATTGGACTGGTAGAGGACCACAATTTCCCCCACACCAAGATGCCATCTAAGAAAGAAGCAAGCGAAGAATAAAGCAGCCTCCAACGCAGCTGAGAATTGAAAGAGACCAAATGTTTACCAGAAAGAGACAGTTTAAAACATGCAAGGCAGAGAAACCATTGACTGACAAATATGCTTCCTCCCTGCTCCCCAGAGAGGTGGCGTCGGGTGGGAGAAAGGATTGGGGGCTGCCAAGGACTTCAGACAGATCCTAGGAAAGAAAGAAACTGAACGTTCTTTGAGGGGGCACGCAGCTACGCATCCCCCCAAATCTCTGCTTTGGTTCAAGGTTAACAATTGCAGGATGGACTTGCCCGGGTTGTGGGAGTTTGCTTCCTCACATCCCCAAACACTTCCGCTCCAGCTCGCTCTTACTCTCCACCCAATTTTGAGGGGCATTCAACCCACTGGACCGTGAGGCCCAGCTCTGCTGCAGACTTGGCAGAACTCCTCTGCTCCACGAAGTGAATAGTTTTTCTCATTCCCACGAAGTGAAAATGTCTTGAGAAATGCAGGGGTGTGCCTGTTCAAGCAGGTCCAGTGGTAATACTCAGAAGTCCTGTATAGCACAAGTGGGAGCTCCCAGCAGCCAGGGGAAGCCAGCCTGGATGGACTCAAATCTGCAGCTGGAGAGGGAAGGGTCGTCTTGGCTGTGGCCAACAGCAGGAAATGGGCAGATAGATGTAAGGTACCATAGCAGTAAGGGACTCAGTGGTTCTCAGTCTTTAGCAAGCATCAGAAACACCTGGAAAGCTTGTTAAAACAGACGCCTGGATCCTACCCCTTGAGATTCTGATTCAGCAGGTCTAGACCATGGCCCATGAATTTGCATTTCTAGCAAGTTCCCAGAGATGCTGTTGCTGCTGCTGGTACACGCACCACACTTTGAAGAGCATTGTCTTATTGCTCTACTGCCCCTGGAGCACTGGAGGAGATTAAAACATTCTACAGGAAACTACTGGAGGAGAGTAAACATTCTAAAGCCTGCCTTGTACAGTTGCCCAGTTTGTGTACTGCCCAGAGGCACCTGGATGAAGGGCATGGGGATTGAGTTCCAGTTTCACGAGCCAAGCCATGTGTTCTTCCAAGGGGCCGTGTTGACCTGGATGAAGGGGCTCGTGTGTCCAGAGAGGGCACCTTTTTCTAATTCACCCAAAGGAAGTACCTTTTTCTAATTTGCACAAAAGCACACACAGACTGCAGTGGCCCTAAAAAAAAAAAAAAAAAAAAAAAAGAAATCCCTTTACCCACCAGTACACATAACAGGATACCAAATGCATACCCACTCTGAGACCCCCTGAGAGGGTCATAAGGTCACAGGAGATCCCAGTATTGGGGTGGGGGTGTGCAGCGGGGAGCATTGGCTTCCCTAACTGCAGTTCTTACCTCATGTTGAAGTTCTCCCATCACATGAATTACAGGTGATTTCCGTGACCTTGAGGATAATCAACGCATGTGGTTCTGTCACTTCTGCACAGACTCAGACCCCCAGGCAGGAAACTACTGCCAGAGCAGGAATGTTCTACAGCTGACCCCATCTTTTGCCTCCCACGTGAACACCTTCCACAACCCATGCAGCGTTCTAGGCGCTTACAGAAATGTGCTTTCAAACAGCTACCCCACTAACCAACTGGCTCGACTGGCCAACACTCCCCTCCTCTCTGTAAAACCTTCCTCCACCACCCCCAGCAGTCTGAGCCCCTCAGCTGGCCGGTCATCCCTCCAGAATGCTGTTCCTTCTTCTGCCAGTTGAGCTGTGTGCCAACCAAGAGTTAGCTTTGTATGTTCCCAAATCTACAGATGCCAGCTGCGTGTGTCGCTGTGATCAAGTAATTTAATTAACTATCCTGTAAACTGGGGAGATGCAAAACGAAAGAGAACTTTTGTTTCCATGAAAATTAAGTTGATTGCTTTGGAAAAGCTCAATGAAGGCAAGTTTCCAAGAAAGATTACCGTCAAATTAGATAGCAATGGAGGAGACAAATGTAAAAGATTCAGGAGGGGCACGTAAAAATCTAAAAGAATGCCGTACTCAGATTGCTTATCAGGCTTTTTAAGTTCTCCGTCTAAAGACCCTGAAGTTAGAATCGTAGACAAGGCATTGCAGGAATCGTCTACGTGGAAGAAAAAGGAGACCTGGAATTGGCAGGGCTCATACCTGAAAACAAGGCTTTGGCCCTAAATCAAAAGGGTGGGGAATGAATGTATGTTCATATGTTTTAAGTAAAACTATACTTAAGTCAATATGTGTAGCAGAGAAAGTATTGGACACAGATAAATCAGGGTGCCCAGGTCACTCTGCCCCTTTCCAGATGGGTGACCTTGGACTGTTCTGAACCTTGAGATTCTCCTTGTAACTGGAAAGAAAACCTTGTGTGAGAAGAAATGCAATACACAAATATTGGTGGCTACGGTGTGTCTGCAGCCAGCATCCATTCAGCCCCTCCCACTCACCCAGGGAAGAACCCACCTCATCCCCAGGTTATTCTAAACCTGGGGGCTTACAGGGCCTGGACCCCTGATCAGGATGGGACATCCACACACACCACACACCTGGCCACTCATATCGCTTCAAGGAGGGCACATGGCTCAAACCTGGGCACTCAGTACCAGTATGTCTCAATTCTCCCCAGGATTGTAAGTAATCAGGGAATGGACCTCTCTCCCTTTGGCTGGAATATTGTGACGATGTGAACCTGAGGGCAGCTAGAAAATTCAGAGGATGGAAACAAACCAGAGGAAGCAGATCCAAGAGCAGAGCTGGGGTTGGACATCATTTGAACTCTGAATCAAACCAATCCTGAAGCCGGACTTTCAACTGCATGAGCTAATACGTTTTTCCCTGTTTATTTTCTCTAGAAGCAATCCCTAAGACAAAGACTCACCTGCAAATCATTTATGTGGGAGATGATTATAGAAAACATGGAAGGAGGGGGCGGGGGGGAGAAGCAGGGAAGGGAAGAAAGCCACTAAATGGGACATTATCTAGCAAGTTTTACCATGGGCAGCTGGAGAGGAATCCTGTGGAGAAGCTCTGAGAAGCAATGCCAAACGCGCCTCTTCAGAGTTATCCCAGTGGAGTGGCAAGGGAACAGGGTAAATTTAACTACAGTGTCCCATCTGTCACTGATTGAGGGCTGCAGAAGGGTAGGGATGAGAAGCGTTACCTCCTCAGCACTGCTGGACTGACTTGAGCACAGGCAGAGCAGACCTCAGTCAGGGCTGCAAGAGCCGGCAGCTGGGTTGGTGTTCATGAAAATGTGGGGCCAAGAGGACATACGCAGGCACCAGTGGGTCTGCTATAGCTGGGTTCTCCGACATTTGCAAAAGAAAGATCTCACTGAGACTTTCAGGTGCTTAGTACCATGCTTGGAACACAGGAAGCACTCAAAAATTACATCATCATCAATACTATTAACATTGTGACCAACCAGTAATGGGCAGTATGAAGACTCAGCTCACTGTATAATTACAGGTACTATCTTTGTAACCTAAGGTCTTTAGATAGAAGCAAAGAGTGATGTCTCAGAAGTCCTTCCCAGTCCAGTGTTTCAGGCACAGCTGTAGGTTTAGGGAGTGCCGTCCATTGCTAGGTCCTCCCTGCAGCAGAGATGTCTGAGGCCCTCAAGCAGCCCTCAACCCAAACGGTCCCTTTAAGAGTCACTTGTCGTTGGGTTCCCTGAGAAACCACAGAAAAGATGGGGAAACTGCCGGAGGAGGGCCTGGTTACAAAGGTTGAGAAAACATGTACAAAAGAGACCTTTTGGGGTTTGTTTTCAATGTTGGTTGTAGCTCTTGTCCTTCTTAGAGCCTGGATGAATAAACTGATATAGTGTTGAAGATTATAACTCATTAATAAGTAATTGATTGGAAAAAGTACTTAAATATTTCAAGGGTTTGGCCCGAGAGGTTTCACTATAATAGTCCAAACATCTGTCGGGAAGAGTCAGCCTTGCTGAGGTCACGCCCTGTTAATCTGTTTGGGTCATGAGATGGGTTTGGGGCCTGGAGCCAGAGGAGCTGCATGGGTTTGGGCAGGGTCTATCCATTCCCAAGCTGACCAGAGAGGTTGCCCCCTTTCCAGTAGCTCCTGAGTCCCAGGATCAGATGTGCGAGGCACTTTGGGAAGCACTTTTGCCCTGTGAGGTAGGAACTTTTATTATCCCCATTTTATAGATGAAGCAACTGAGGTACTGAAAGGGCACACAGCTGGTAAATGGTAAAGTCAAGAGCTGGACCTGAGCATTCTGGCTGCAGAGGCCACTAAGCTCTGTAGTTTAGAATATCATGTTTTGAACACACGGTTTATACCAGCTCAGATTAGGTACCAGCTTTCTCCACCCAACCAGGAAATCAGAGATGTCTTCTTGTAGTCTTTCTCTGCCTGCGGCTTTCCTCTGCCCGCTCACACACTGTGTCACATGTAACCTGAATCAGGGAAATAGTGAAGCTTGTTGGCTTCCTGTCTGTGTCCTTTTTCGAGTTCTTTATGTTTGGGATGTTCATTGGGGAGCCACCAGGCACATAAGTAGGGCAGGGCTATTCTGTTAGCCTCATGCACTGTGTAAGCTGCAGGAAAGCTATACGTCTCGTTTTTAAAGAGTCAAGACAGAACTTTTTAAAGGAGGACAGGGAGTGAGAGAAGGCATTAGCAGGGATTCTAAAGTTAACAGAGGTGCCTGTGGCTTTGAGCACATGTAGGTTCGGCCTGACATGATTTCAAATGTCAACTCTACTGGACGACATGGAGAAAGTGACCATTCTTTCAGAGCTTCCTTTTTTCCCATCTATAAATGCAAACAATAGTGCCCCTTTAACAGGGTTGTTGCAAGATTTAAATGAGAGTCCAGACAAGGCTGGTGCAAGCACAGGCATACAGTGGGCTTCCAATAAATGTCCATTCCTTCCTTCCTTCTTGGTAGAGAAAAGAAACTGCGCACGGAGAAGGTTAAGTATCCTCCAATTCCAGGAATAATGGAAACAGTTTTGCTACTGTCACAGAAAGAAGAACCCCACTTGGGAATGGGCGCTGTCTGGGGAAGAAAACCCAGCTCAGCGTCTATACATTGTGTGTGGGAGACTTACCTCAGGCTTCCTGCAAGTCATAGCTGTGAAATTATGGCAACTGTTTATGTGGCCAGGGGAGAGGGGGCGGGGAAAGGATTCTTTGCTCTGGTCCCCGTGTCCTCAGCCCACATAAGCACCTCCTGGGACTGCATTTGGACTGAATGTGAACCCTGCAGTTTGTGAGTTTGTTTGCTTTGGGCAAATAATAACTTCCTGTTTCTTAGAAGACGGAGTAAAGCTTCCCAAGGCTTCTTTGCCAGGCAGCAGTTCTTACCAAAGGACAGGAATGCTTGTGGGGTAAACAGAATGGAGACACAGGGATGAGGCCCGCCCGTGGAGCAGCCCCAGGAAGTGGAATTGGGGTTTGAGAACTAGGCAGGACAATTCAGCGTCCCCAGGCTTCCACATTTTAATCGAATACCAAGAACAGTTTCTAGGACGCCAAGGCCCTTGCCCACACACACTGCATCTGCACAATGACATTCTCACTGGACCCTCGGAGTTGGCACAATTCCCCTGACTCCTGTGCCACTTGAGCAGTCTGAATTCCTCTCTGGGAAGCACGCCGATCTCATTCTCCAATTCCCCATAAATGGTCCCATTTGCTTTCCAACCCTTCTCATATGCTCGGCTCAGACCTCACTTCTTTCAGGAAGTCCTCCCAGATTGCTCCTCTGATCTTCCTGGTTACAGCCGTTACCACTCAGTCCTGTTCACTAAAGTTAGCCTTATTTCCACAGCCCCAAATTGCAAATTGCCTGAGGCCAGGGGCTTAGAAAATAGCTAATGTGTGCTGAGAGCTTTACAAGCTTGATTTCATTTAAGCCTTCACAACCCTTGTGAGGTAGTCACTTTGATTATCCCTATTTTACAAATGAGGCAATGAAGGCTCAGGACACATAAATAACATACACAAGATCAGAGTTGGTGGCAGAATCAGGCAACAACCCAGCTCTGATTCTAGTGCCTATTCTTACGAGCACTATGGGATGTTGCATCCTAGATAAATGTTTGGTCATTGATTGTTGATTGGACCAGTGGGTCTCAAAGGTGGCTCCTGAAACAGCAGCATTAGTAACATCTGGGAACTTGTTAGAAATACAAATTATTGGTCCCTACTCCATCCAGACTTACTGAATCAGAAAGTCCAGATTTTCGGGTGGGGCCCGAAAATCTGTATTTTTAAAAGCCTGGATGGTTTTTCTGATGTTTGAGACGACCTGACTAGACCAAGAATTGGCAAACTTTTTCTGTTAAGGGCTGGACAGTAAAGATTTTAGACTTTGCAGTCCTAGAGGTGAAACTGAAGGTGTAACCTAGGTATTTTCCGTAACAGATAGAATACAAATTTCCAGAAAATTTTTATTGATGAAATTCAAAACAAAAATGATAGTAATTGATCAGTATGATTTTTAAAAAAATAATATGGATCTAATAATGAGAAGAATGAAATGCATTTTGGAGGGGTTAACCTTTTGCTTATGTGGGGTTCAGAGTTAGTGTTCCCTAACATCACATCAATTGCAAATGTTCACTCGGAAAGACTATTCCTGCGCCTGTGCAGAGCAGGCAGTGGGCTGTATTTGGCCTGCAGGCTGTAGCAAGCCCAGCGCTAGCCCAGAGTGTCCCAGCTGAATCAGGGCCCGCGGGTGCACTTGGGTCAATTCTTGTCTATACTGCACATTCACTATAAACAACCAGTTTGGTGCATCCTCACCCCCAACCTCACTCCTCCACTCCCCAAAACAGTTGCTCAACAGAATTGACAGATTTGACTAGGGATGTTGGCATCCTGTAACTCTCTGAGAGGCTGCGATAAGCCAGGCAGGCCTCGCCTCACATAGCTCCCTGAGAGCGAGAACAGCTGCCCTGCCAGGTGGCCGAGCAGCTGCAGGAGGCCCTCGGCCCTGCTCCCGCCACCACCTGTGGCTTCCCCCGCTACCTCAGCTGGCCTCCCCTGGACTTCCCCGAGGCAGGCACCCTGCTTGCTCCAGGGAAGGTGGGTGTCCAGAGAGGACAGAAACTGACCCTTCTGCCTCAGTTTTATCCTTAGCTTGGCTTTCTCAGCACCTGTCTGAATTCATGCAAGATGGGAAACTCTAGGGAGCTGAGACCTAGAAGTAGCAAGAAATACATGCAAATCCTTGACTGGTCCCTTAAAGAGGTAAAGTCACAAATGGCCAATTTACTTGGCCAAATTGTGTCCCCCAAAACAAATACGTTCAAATCCTAATCCCCAGTACCTGTGAATTTGACCTTATTTAGATATACGGTTTTTGCAGATTCAGTCACATTAAGATGAGGTCACCCTGGATTGGGGTGGACCTTATAAGAGGGAAATTTAGACACAGATACACACAGGGACACAGAGAGAACACCATGTGAAGATGGAAACCGGTATTAGAGTGATGCACCCACAAGCCAAGGGACACCAGAGATTGGGGCAACTTCCAGAAGCATGGGACAGATTCTCCCTCAGAGCCTCCAGAGGGAACCACCCGGGTCTACACCTTGATTTCAGGCTTCCAGCCTCGAGAACGGATTTCTGTTGTCTTCAGCCACCCAGTCTGTGATACTTTGTTCTGGCAGCCCTAGGAAGCCAACACAGCTAATAATAAGGGACATACAGGGAGATACATTGGAATGATGAATGAGGAAAATCCATTACACTTTCAAAAACTCCCTAGCATTCAAGTCTGTGCTTATGACACAAAGTTCAGCAAAAGAAGCAGATTGCAAAATTAATTTTGCAATTTTAAAACTTACATTTACATGCACATGATACATAGACAAAAGATTGGATGAAGATGTAATATGATGTTTGCATTATTGTCTCTGGATGGAATAGCATGAACATAGGTTCGTAAAATCAGGAAAAAATGGTAATTTGAAAAATAAAAACAATTCAGTAGAAGTAATAATCCATGCTTACTCGGAACAAAAAAACCAGGAAGTGTGAAAGCAAGCCTGAAGACTAAATTGCCGAGAGAGGGGACTGGGAAGCACCTATGAGAGCAGGTAAAACAAAATCAGACAATAAGACTACTTCTCAGCCTGGGCTTCATATTAGAACCATCCCCGCGGATGATTCCAGACAAACCAGTGCCTGGGCTCCACCACACACCAACTTAATAAACCAGGAGAGGTCACTGAGGACAGTATGAAATTTAAATTTCATTTTAATCAGTCTTTGCCTTGAGAAACTTCGATATGAGGAAACCTATGTTTGACCTCATCAGTGAGGGGAGATGACAAAATTAAAAATAAGTAACATTTTAAACATTTGCTGTATGCCTGACACAATTCTAAGTTATTTACATGGATCGTCTCCCTTAAACATCATAACAGCATCATAATCATAGTTGCCACGATTATACCCATTCCGGGGATGAGAGAACTGAGACTCGAGGATGTTAAGTATCATGGCCAGAGTCACACAGTTTGTGAGTGGCAGGTCTGCAATCTAAAATAAGGAAATTTAAGTCTTCATCACCACACTACGCTCCATCTTTGAAGCTGGAGACATGATTGTCCAAGCTGGGAATTTGTAAAGAAGTTGTAGTCACTCAAATCAAGATTGCTATCTGGAGCCCACTTTTCCAGCGTTAGACAGCACGGTCACCTACTCTGGGCTCAGCATGTCTCCACGCACGCGCTGAATGGGTCCTGCGTGTGCGATGATTTAGAAACTCAGGCAGTTAGGTACCTGGGGAAGCTTCCCTTCTTTCAGAACTAAAGATGATGGGCTTCTATCCTTGAAGATCTTTGTTAAACTGCACAGAAGCCACTATTAGTGGTGAATCACCAGAGAAATTTCTTTATAGTCTCAGGGCAGCGGACTTGTGGGGCCCCTCTGGAGAAATCTGTTCACATTCGTCCTGCAGACATGAAATCCTAATGGTCTCACCTCACTCACTCCTGGCTTCCACTTCTCTCCGACTCGCATTTTTCCACTATCCTAATTTCCTCATCCATTTATTGCTCACCTCTTTTGCCAGTTGCACTGGCTCTATTTATACACATCACTTAAGTCAGTGGCCTTTAAACTTGGCCATACTTCAGAATCACCTGAAGGGCTTTTAAAAATCCTGATGTCCAGGCCACGCCCCAGACCAAAGGCATCAGGACCCTCACAGTGGAACCAGGCATTGGTTCTTTAAACTTCCTCAGCAGGTAATGAGCAGCAAAATGTGCTCCCAAATTCTTCCTGGGAAAATATGGGGCAATAAATAAATGATAATATAGCTCTCGACCATTTCAAGTTGCAAATGGCTAACTTGCCATCATTACAAGCATGAATCTTGTTTTTCTTAATGTTCCCCCTGCCTCATGAGCTCAAAGACCTTGTCTGAATAGGGGCAGCCGCAGAATTCTGCTTCTTCTGTCTGTTTCTTGGAGTGCCTCCTCCTCTGCCCTCGCCCAAGTCAAACCACCTGCCTCTTCTCACTCAGAAACCCCCTCCCAGACTTCCGTATTCAGGGACCCCCCCTCCCACCAGGCTCCAACATCTGTGACCCCACCAGGGACTTGAAAAACAAACCCAAAACCACAGCAAACCACTCTTCTGTAATTTGCTGAGCTGCCAACCTAGAAAGAGACTAAATATTTCCCTTTTTTGTTGTTTAAATGAACTGTGAAACATACCAAAGTTGTGGTTTTGTTTTCCAGAAAAATCTAGTAAACTAGTTTAATGCAGAAGTAAAAACAATATACTCATAAAGCTGTCAAATGCAAAAAAAAATTTTTTTCTCCAAAGGCAACTAACATTATATTCACTTCGAGTGAATCAGATACCCCACATGCATGAATAAAATGGGTGGGGGTGAGGGGTGGTGAGCCTATGCATCAGAAGGGCTGATCTTTGAAAAAAACGTAACAGCGGAGCACGAAGACAGAAGCTCGAATGCTCTCTGCAGTCAGGGCAACAATATAGCGCAAAAGTTTTTATAAATAGTATGCTGCCATCTATTCTCATCGGAAAACTTTGCCATCCTTCATGCTTATGTGGGCTTCTCTCTACTGCTTCCTGCACCTGGGACTGTGGCTGGCGAGGGAGTGTCCAAGAAAACATGGAGATGGAAAGGGTGCCCTGGGATTCAGGGGCCCCTTTGCTGTGCTCCTCAAAAGGGCAGTCGGGGTGGGTTGTAGCTGGGGTCAGACGCCAGAACTGGCCTCATCTCTGACTGAGCTGTAGTCCCTGAGGCAACTCCCTCCCAGTGTCTGGGTCTCTGTTTCCTGCTCAGTAAGATGCAGGCTCCTCTAAGGGGCCTCAGATGTGGTATTTAAGGCACAGGCTCTAAGAGCCAAGTCAGAGAGCTGGCTCAGGATCCTGGGAGGATTCAACTTTAACTGTTAGGATTTAAGGAAGGGCTGCCCACCTTTCACATCGGGGACCTAGAGTGGCTGCCCTCTGGTTTGCATGAAGGGATCTGTTTGTCTTGAGCAGGGTCATGGGAAATCATTGCAACAAAGAACAAGCTAGCCAGGAGAGGGACCAGCTTACCCAGATGGTGCTACACTTTCCAAATGACCATAAAGCCATGAGGTGCTGTGCACAGAGCATGGGCTTAGCTATACAGACGGTGCCAAAAAAAAAAAAAAAAAAAAAAAATATATATATATATATATATATATATATATATATATATATACACATTTTAAGACAGGAAAAAACTATTAAAATTATGCTGATGGTAACCACTTTGAGCACATCTTGTAACTGCAGAAGTCAAACATGACTTGTATTCATCTTTTGTTATCGGTATATATTGAGTATGATGATTTTAATACAGTTTTTTTCCTTTCTTAAAATGTGTATACATTTTTTGGCACCCTTTGTATATATGTGTATAATTTTTATAAGAATACTAGATTTAGAGTCAGCGAACCTGCGTTCCAATTCAATTCAGTTCTGGCCTTTACTCACTAGGTCATTTCAAGCAAGTTAATTTTGTGTAAAAAGTGTCAAATGAGGCTCACAACATCTACTGCAGTAGATTAAAGATAGCCCAAATTCTCTGCCTCTCCTGCCACTGACAGCGCAGTCTAATTTCCCTCCCCTCGAATCTGAGTTGGTCTCAATAACTTGTTTGACCAATAGAATGCAAAGGAAGTGACACCATCTGCTGAGGCCCGGTCACATGGAGCCTTACCTCTCACCATGGCTTCTTGGAGCTTTAGCGTTGGGGATGCTCTGGCTTACGACCCAGCCGTTATGTTCTGAGAGCCCAAACCACGTGCAGAGGACACTTGTTGCTGTCTAGTTAGCCAACCTTTGACCCAGTCAACAGTCAGCATTGACTGCAGGCCATGTAAAGGCGCCATTCTCGATGCATTACGTTTGGCGGAGTTTGTTATGCAGCAATAGAGAATCGGAACACCTAACTTGCAGACAAGTGACTATCACGTGAGATTACCTGTCAAGAATGTAGAAAAGCACATTGTAAATCATAAAGTGCTCCACAAACATAAAAGGTCGTTGTTAATATTATGAGTTCCTGCCTTGCTCTTCCTGTCCTCTTCCAAAGAGCAGCTCTGAGCCCTTGTTCAGGCCCACAGCAATTTTCTGTCTTGGCTCTGTGCCTGCCTCTCAGATTTTCCAGGTGAGCTTTTAAGAAAGGCTGAGATCATAAACAGGAACTCCTGGGGTTGCTTACCTGAAGTTCCCGACCTACACTTATCCCTACATCCTGCTCATAGCTGACATTTCAATTCCTGGGTTTCCCAATACCTAAATATAGCTGGACACAGGGCTACAAACTCCTCTCCTCGCTTACGAGTATGCCCTCAACACTATCCCTAAAGTTAATTCCCTCCAGCCAGAATCTGTGCACATCCCACCTACGGAAAAGATTCCCTATCATGGTGAATCAGAGTGCTACATTCAAAGAGAGGGTCACAACTGACATTAGAGTGGAAATATGACCATCAGCAGCTTACTATGGTTTCTTCTCTATTGGCCTTATCAAACCCACTGCTAGAGAATCGTGGGACTGTTCTGCAACAGGCTTTGCTCGCTCACACAGATCCTTTAACCTGAACCTTCTCCAGGAGAGGTCCTCATCCTTCTCTATACTCTCACATGACATCAAACATGAGATGGTATTCACGGAAGACATTTTTTTAATCCATTCAAGTGTAATTTCTAGGTCATCTAGAGCAAAACTAAATGAAGGTATCTTTTGATCTAAAAGGTCTTTGGACAATTAATAGACATTTCTGGATTTCCCACTACATCGGTGGGTTTGAAGTTGGACTACTCTTGTCACCTGTCCCTCCATTCGTCAACCAGTCACTGCAGCAGAGGACAGTGCACATCCACGCTGCATCACGAAGCTGATGGCATCGACCCCCACCTCTTCACATCACTGCGGGTGGGTGAAGCCTGTGTCATCAAGTATCTCATGCCATCTGGCTATCTGTTCTCCTCTGCATATCACAGGGGGCTAGAAGCCTGCAAACAACATTTACCAAGTAAGTTCCCATACCAGCTCGTTTCTAGTTCGCTTCTGCCCATGGTCAGCCTCAGCAGGAGACTGGAAGGATGGAAGAAGTAAGAGGTATTCGTTTGTTCTTCTGCTTCTGGTACCGTCAGTGCAATAGCAGTAGTGGGCAAGGGAGCACTCATGATGGGGTGCCTGGGCAGCAGTGACAGCCACTTTGGCAGCTCAGTGCTCATGGGCTCTGGTCCTGCAGCCACGCTGCCAGGGTGGAGGTACTCATGTTTCTAGGCTCCTGCAGTGACAATGAAAGCACAGGCTTCTGGTTTCCTGCAAGGTGGTAGCAGCAACAGCAGCAGCAGGAGGTATACCAGTAGTAGTCCAGGAATCCAGCAACCCTAAATTTTGGGGTGACACCATATCCTTTCTGCAGCTAAAGTCTAAGCGTGGTAATGACTTCTTACAATTCTTAATGCCTGGGTAACCTCATTTCCCCCTTTTTTTTCTTTGGCCCGTCTGACACTTCTTGTCCAACAACCAAATTCCTGCATTGAATTCCCTCTGTTTGACATACCTGGAGTGGTTTTTATTTTCCTTACTAGACCCTGCTACTATTCAGTAGTCTAAGGACCTACAGAAGACACTGGTTATTGCTTTCCCACTGCCCATTCCTCCTGTCTTTCCTGTAAATGGAATTCTACTTTTTATCAGATCAGCAAAGTTTCCAGATAAATGCCCTTGTTTCCAGTCTAGTTTGGAGCCAGGGGTGACCATGTCACCATTTTGCCCAATGCAATATAAGGAGTCTTCTGGGAAGGGTTTTACTTTCCTGATAAGATGAAACAGATGCAACCAGTGCCCCTCTCCACCCTTCTTTTACATTAAGTGTAGACATAATGTGCAGACCTGCTGTGGCCCTCTGCATCCATGAGTCAACAAACATGAGGACAAAAGGCAATATTCTACGGATGATGTAGTGGAAAGATAGAAAGAGCCTGAGCCCCTGGTGGCATTGTGAGCAGTTAAACCAATCCCAGCAGCCATTTTATCCCTAAGGTCCATGCTTTAGTCCCGTCCTATGGCAGTCTTGAGTTCTAGACATTTCCTTGCAAGTTCCAGTTCTTTTCAATAACGCCTGCATTCATTTAACAACGGGAACATTGGAAAATAGTTTCCAGCTCCTGCTTAACAGTTAAGCTCCGGCTTAACTGTGTTTACATATACACACTCATACGGGGCTTCTTCAAAGAGGGAATAAGGGACAGATTTAGGAAACAAAAATAAATAAATAAAAATGTTTTATAAAAGGAGCATTCCCACAAACAGGGGAGCAGGTGAGAGGGTGTGTCTGGGCAGAAATCTGACTGGAGCAGTATTTGACCTCCCTGTTCTCATTTTAAGTTGCCCTTTATAAAAGCTCACCACACAATTTTCATTAGACCCTGTGAGATAAGCTGGAGTAGGTCATGGCCAATAATACAATATCACAAATCCTTTCCCCTCATCCTATTTTCTTTTCTTTTCTTTTTTACCCAAATTGACTTTGGAGCCCCATCTCCCTGGAGAGGCAAGCTGGTGTTCCCTGCTGACCATGTTTTCTCTTGGCAGCAGGTCTGGTTTGATCAGTACCCAGTATTGCTGAGTCTCTCTTCCTGGGAGCCACCCGCTGCCTGGCCATCCTCTAATTAAGTGGACATCTCATTCCCGCAGAGGTTGTGCAGCTGCTGTGTTTTGCTAGTATCTTGAAGCCAAATTAGAATTTTTTTAATCCTTAGCTTTTATTTTCTGAGTTCCCTGGAAGTTGCACCCACTAGCCATAGGTCTTTAGGAAGAGTGGCCAATGTACAAGGGGGAGGGGTTCCTCCCTCGAATTGGTCACTGGTCACATCATGTTAATGAGTGCCTTATTTGTGAAGAAAGGGAGGGAATGAGAAGAAACCTCATTTCTCTCCTTCGATTTGCTTTTTAATCAAATCAAATTCTTAATTACATTTGGCTGGAATGAAATTATGCCTCTGAAGAGCTTCCAGACGGAACTAGGAAAATGACTTTAGCTGAACTCTGCAGCCATTTTGGTCAGTATAAATTGTTTGCTCCTACAGGGGCTGCCAGCCTGGTGGTTTTGCTCTGAGGGACAAAGGGCACTTTTGCCCCATCCCTCTCTCCAAATGTTGCTTAGAGACATCTCACCAGGCTGGGCTAGGGGACTTTTAAGTTTAGGGGTTTCCTAACAAGCCAGTGAGATGGAAACTCAAGCCAGTCCAGTGAAGAGCTTGTGGAATTTATCATCAGACAGGCAGGAACCAAAAGCTGACCTGCCCCTCATCACCGTGTGATGTTGGGCCGTGCATCACTTTTTGAGCCTCAGTTGCCTCAATTGATTTTTCCTACCTCACACGATTATTGTGAAGATTAGCTTTTATGGTTTGCGTATAGCATTTATTCCCTTCTCTTTCTTTATTCTCCATCTGTTTCCTCAGAGAGAGGTTGCCCCAGACAATTGAAATGAAGACTAATATGCTGGTTTATATCAAGAAGCTTCTGATTTATGAGCCACTGTTTTCAGGACTTCATGAAATGGGTGGACAAACAAGAATGTTAGTTATCTTAAAAAGATTCAGCTCTTAACCTCCACTCTGGCCTCTGTGCCCCAAGTCCTGAGGTTCTTCTCTCCTCAGCCTTATGAGGGGACTTATATTGCCTGAGCATTTTCTCTCCTCTCTCTGGATGCATTGTCTTTGCCTCTCTCACACCATCTCATAGAATTTCATTACTCTAATTAAGCAAAATTGATCCAGTTAAAGGAAGACAACTGATAGTGTAGCCTTGGGATCATGGGAATGATGCTCAGGAATTCTTCCTGGCTCTATTCTAAACCCACTGACTAGGTGGAGAGGAGGGAAGGCAGAAGGAGAGTATACCTGGTCATGTGGGGCAGAGAAAACTCATATTTTAACCACTTGTTCCCTGGATGTGATGAATTAACCACCTAATCCAACATGGAGGATGCATGGCCCAGTCACATGATCAGGTATACCCAATACCCAATGCAGACCGACAGGCATGGATGATGGCATGGAACTTGTTGCTGAAATCTTCAGAGCAAGACAACAAATGCCTGGCCCTCAAATTGGTCATTCTATTACCATGGCACCTGTCATCATGAGCATTGTAGAACTCCCACGGGGGACTTGTATTGGAATAACTTTCATGATAGCTCCTTTTGGATATTTTCTCAGGGGCTTATGCCAAACCACCCAAAGTGGCTCATCTATTCCTCCTTCAGCCCAGGGGTTACCACCAGGAAGAGCTAAAGACAGAGGCAGCTCCATTACCTCAAGAAAAACAAGAGAGTCTGCTCTTTCCCTTTTTCCACCATCTTCTTCACTTTCCAGCTCTGCGTCAAACTTAAACATTATGAAATATACTTCTAAAATATAATTTTTTAGTATTATAAAAATTCCTAATGAGATACTGAGATCCAAGATGGCAGACTAGATAAATTCTCTGCTTACATCATCAGTGAACACATTAGAACAATCAACCTGGAGAACCATCTGAAGTCTAGCTGAACAGAAGTTTTATAACTAAGGATATAAAGAAGAAGGCAGACACATTGAGACTGGTAGGAGAGGCAAATCTTCCCAGGCAAAGAGAATGACCACGTCAGTCAGGTCTCCCACGAAGGTGATTCCTGACACAACTGGGGTGGATTTGATTTTGGGAAAAGTGCCTTCAATTAATAAAGGAAGAACAGGGTTAGTTCAGTTTCTAATGAGAGTTCTGTTTGACAGAGGTATTGCTGGATGGGTCCTGCAAGGGCCAGTTGCCTAAAACTTCAATCTAGACACATGGAGCAGGAGCCCCTCCATTTTCTTATTTCTTGTACAAACCTAGCATCCATCATCCACGAATTTAATTCAGTTAATGTATATTAAGGACCTTGTATTAGTTAGAATATGAATCAGGTTGGTCTCAGGCAGACCCAAGACAACAGTGGCTTAAATGCAGTGGGAAAGTATTTTTCTCTTGTGTAACTCCCTGTGCACAAGCAGCTCCATTGGCTAAGAAGGTGGCTCTGTGTAATGTGGTTCTAGCTCTTTCTATCTTTCTTCTCTCCAGTAACTGGAGTTCATTCTACTAGGACCACCATGGCTGCCCAGCACTTCTGCATCCCAGCCAGAGAGAAAGAGAGCAGAGGAAGAGGAGAGCGCACGCCTTCCTTTCTAGGGCAAACTCCAGAAGCTGTGCATGCCTTTGGTGCACTTTCCTTTGGCCAGAACTGGGCACAGGGTCACAGCTAACACAGGGGTGGCTACCGAATGTAATCTTTATTCTAAGTGACCAAGGGCAGAGATACAAAATACGCTGGTCCCAAACCTCCATGTGGCAGATAAAAATTGGGAGAGATATTTCAGCCACAGAGGTTCCCCACGGAGGAGCAAGGAACCCTAGCCTCACACAAGGCTCCCCAGACAGGTATACTGGTACTGGGAGGAGGAACCCCCCCCCCCACAACTTCTGACTATGAAAAACCAAGGTGGGGGCTGGGGGGATTCCAACCATCTGGGTGGGACAGAAGGCTGGGAAACCCAGTCATCCTCTTAAAGGGCCTGCAGAGACTCACTCACAGGCATTCACCCTGGGCTCCAGCAGAGGGACAATGCTTCAGTGTTGGGGGTCAGGTTGGGGGATATTGGAGGCATATGGGGAAATACTGAGTTGTGTGGTTTCAGGGGAGGACTAGGGGGGACAGCTGCCATTTTCCTTGTGTGAGGTCCTTCTCCTGTGAGGCCAGCAGGCAAGCGCTGTCTTTCCTCTGTTGAGTCCTCCCCCACACCCATGGCCAAATCTGAATCTGAATTGGTCTGGTGAGTTCCGCTTGCTCCACTCCAGTGACTCACTGAGCCCCGCTACAACCAACGCCATTCTCCACAAGACTTTTTCAGCTGCTGAACCTTACGCAGCTGGCAGCAGGCCTCAGAGTGTACTGGCTTTTTGTGGAGCTACACCAGACCCAGTACTGGTGGCAGCTATCCTTGGTTCACAGTGTGGCCTCTTCCATGCACCTCAAGAAGACAGCTTTCCCCCCGCCTCCTTCCTGCCTGGAAGCAGTCTTGCAAACAAGAAGCTCAAAACTGCATGCTAAGAATGATGGGACCAAAAGATACAAATGGACTGACAGCATCCCGGAGCAGCTGTGACAGTCCTGGGGTGCCCACCTACAGACCGCTTGTAATGTGAGGGAAATACAGCCCAACTCAGTGGTTTAAGTCTCTTCTAGTTGAATGTTCTGCTATTAGTAACAAAATTGATTCCTAAATTATACAAGTATGATCCCACAGAGATACAGAAGATTCTGCATATTTCTTTACTTCTAACTCTAAATCATCACAAATGAAACGGTTAGCATTTGTTCTGGTGAGAATGGAGAAAGGAACAAAGAGGAAGAATTCAAAAATCACCCACCATCTCTAGAAATGGGGTTGGAGCTGCTGGTGTTTCAGTGCTTGAGTTACAGACTTCCTGTCCCTTTGTATTGAGGGGCTTTTCAAAATTTGATATTTAGAAGGCTGGATGAGAATCAAGTCTCCTGACATCAAAACATGAATGGTTTCATTGCTCAAACATTTCAGTTGAATGTTTGCCAAAGTTTTTATCTCAGGGAAACTATTTGCTGAGGTTCTAATATTATGTAAAATACTGAAGCGAGGCTTCCCCCAGGGGATTATATTACTATTTAGTTTTATATTTCTTCCGATGCCTCCAATAAATCATGGACATCTTCAGAGATGTCAGAGGGCAGCCTGTCTCTCCAACTGCAAATGACAAGCCATGAATAATGCACACAGGTCTCACTGAGGCTCCCAAACCCACAGCCGGTTGCTTTTGGGCTCTGGCCTGCCATCAGACCATCCGCTTTAGTGGAGCCTGGTTTCTGCCTAATATTGGGTGAGCTCGGCACTGGCCAATCACTAGGAATCCCCAGCATTGGATCTCAGCTCAGAATACATGATTCCTGGGGTCGGACACACCACCAGGGAATCTGGAGGACAAAAGGGAAGCTGCAACTCCCAAAAGAATGAAACCAGAAAACTCCAGAGAAGGCGGCCAGTGTATTCTAATCTCAATTAGACTAAAAACTCCTTGAGTTCAGGCCTGGTTCCCTACCACTTCTAAAATAGTGCCTGGACCTTAATAGTAGCCAATAAGTATTTATTGTGTGGAAGGATGGACATAAGGATGTATGGATGGACAGACAGACAAACAGCTGGATGGATAGATAGATTTCCATAGGAAAATTGGCAGAAATAGGACAAGTACATAATGTCATAAATAGCATAGACAGTGATGAATAAAAACTTGTTTTTCAAATATCAGATCAGGGGAAACTTCCTTCAATTGACTCTCATGAGCCAGTAAGCCCTAGTAGCAGCACACTGCTGATGTCTCCAAACTACCTGGCTTTCAGCATGGCCCAGGATCGAGAAATTCAATTCACCCAAATTAGAACACCTTGGAATGAAAAGACCCTTACTTCAACCAAATAAACTGACCCTGGGGTCTTTCTGTTAGTGAGTGGGGGGACATCTTATTTCAAGATCAAACATCTCTCCAAACTTGCCATAAATCAATTTGTAGTCTAGTAGGTATTATAAAAAATGTACAAGAGAGACTTGAAAAGGGCTTCTGAAGAACAGAGGAACAGAGGAAAGGAAATCCCTGTTGGCCTGAAAGACTTGGAATTTGATCTGAATTTGGTGGACTGATAGCACAGGAGGAGGAGAGGCAACTCCAGGCAGCGGGACTAGAAAGAGACCCTGCCGGGGAAGAAATGGTGTGTTAGAGAACAGTGGAGCCAAGCGGCAGGTGTGTAGGCGAGTGGGGATGGGTAGAGGGGTGAGCTGGGTGAATCTGGGGTGGGCCTCCCATGCTTTTGCCGCCTTCTCTAGCGACAAAGGGACTTTGTCAGAGCTGCACTGGCTGAGAATACTCTGGCAGCAGTGTAGTCTGTGGATGGGGTGGCAGGGCTCTGAGTGTGTGTGTGTGTGTGTGTGTGTGTGTGTGTGTGTGTGTGTGTGTGTACATATGCACATTAAGGGAGTGGCGAGGGTGAAGGTGAGAAGAATGTTGGCAAAGACAAAACAGAGGAACATGAGACTTTAGATCTGAGGGAGGTAGCAGGTGGAATGGAAGTAAAGCCATGGTTAAGAGACGTCAGTCAAATAAAGAGCTAAGTGATCAAGATGATAGTGGGGATAAAAATAATCTGCAAACATTCATAGCAGATAATTATCTATGTGAGATATAGCTAGGAACAGGACAGATGTGGGATGGAGGTGGGAATGAAATATGTACTGCATCATTTTTTATATTGTTGGGTTTTGAACAGTATAAATGTCTTCCTAATTTAAAAAATTAAACTAGAAGTTCTAAACTAAACGTATAGAGTGTGAGCAGAAATATCTAATCAAGTTTCTGTGTTGGTTCAAAAGAGCTCTAGGTGGATCTGAAACATCTCCAGATGTGAAATGTCCCTACACCCTGAGGCATCAAGGCCCAGATTGGCTTCTTTGGATAGGTCGCAATGACTACAAAGTGTGTGTGGGGAAGCGGGGTTTAGTTACGGGACAGGGGAAGAAGGAATGTGAGTGTGCATCTCTGAGTGACACTTCTTGACTCGTCTATTAAAAATCAAATTTCAGGGTCCAAGAGTAGTCATGCCTTAACCTTCCTCCCAAAGGTCTTGCATCTGTAGAAATAATATTTACCTCTTTATTTGACCACAGTCTCTTGAGTCCACTACTTTCTTCTAACTCTCCCTGCCACCTCCCTTAAATCCCAGGTCTCACTGTAATGTTTTCTTTCTTATCTTTTTACCAGCTGTATTATCACTCTCACTCTCACCACTTCCTGAACAAATGCGTGTGTGTACACACACGCACACACACACTCACACACACACTCAGAGCCCTGCCACCCCATCCACAGACTTCACTGCTGCCAGAGTATTCTCAGCCAGTGCTGCTCTGACAAAGTCCCTTTGTCGCTAGAGAAGGCGGCAAAAGCATGGGTGGCCCACCCCAGGTTAACCCTTCTCACCCCTCTACCCATCCCCACCCGCCTACACACCTGCCGCTTGGCTCCACTGTTCCCTAACACACCATTTCTTCCCCTCAGTCTCAATCCAGTCCCGCTGCCTGGACCGCCTCTCCTGAATTCCAGCTGTTCCATGACAATTAGGATACCCCTTTCCTCTAGTGTTTTCCACTATTCTCTTTCCTCTATTTGCCTTTTCAAAGTCTGCTATGCTCTTTTCTCTTAACACACACTAGATTGTAGCTTCCTGAAACTAAATGTATCTAGAGTGAGTGGAGCCTGTCCTGTTTCTTCTGACTCAGCACCTGCTTAGCACCTTGTACTTTGAACTTGTAAGACAGAAACTGCTCAATGTCCCCTAACATCCAGTCTCACTTCTCTCTTCCAATAACAGAAGGGCTGCTTTTTAGCTGTGCCCTTGGTCACTTAGAATAAAGATTACATTCGGTAGCCTCCCCTGTATTAGCTGTGACCCTGTGTCCAAGTTCTGGCCAAAGGAAAGTGCACCAAAGGCATGCACAGCTTCCGGAGTTTGCTCTAGAAAGGAAGACGTGCGCTCTCCTCTTCCTCTGCTCTCTTTCTCTCTGGCTGGGATGCAGAAGTGCTGGGCAGCCATGGTGGTCCTAGTACAAAGAACTCCAGTTACTGGAGAGAAGAAAGATAGAAAGAGCTAGAACCGCATTACACAGAGCCACCTTCTTAGCCAATGGAGCTGCTTGTGCACAGGGAGTTACACAAGAGAAAAATACTTTCCCACTGCATTTAAGCCACTGTTGTTTTGGGTCTGCCTGAGACCAACCTGATTCATATTCTAACTAATACAAGGTCCTTAATATACATTAACTGAATTAAATTCGTGGATGATGGATGCTAGGTTTGTACAAGAAATAAGAAAATGGAGGGGCTCCTGCTCCATGTGTCTAGATTGAAGTTTTAGGCAACTGGCCCTTGCAGGACCCATCCAGCAATACCTCTGTCAAACAGAACTCTCATTAGAAACTGAACTAACCCTATTCTTCCTTTATTGATTGAAGGCACTTTTCCGAAAATCAAATCCACCCCAGTTGTGTCAGGAATCACCTTCGTGGGAGGCCTGACTGACGTGGTGATTCTCTTTGCCTGGGAAGATTTGCCACATTGAGGAAGTAAAAATAAACAACACACGGTCACCAGAACAGTATGACCCAGTGGGGCTGCTTATCAGGGCCCTAGCAAGCAGTCTTACCACAATTCCTAAAGCTCAGTGTCCTTTGACTTTCTTCTGTATTTAATCTGCTCCTTTTCTCAAGTGACAGGACCCCTAGGAGTTTTAGCATCAGGCTGATGAAGAGACTTTTCCTCATCTATTAATTTTGCCCCTGTTAACCTACCCCATACTGGAGCTCATCCTCCACGCTGCTCACAAACAAGCTCCCACCTCAGGCTGCTCCTGAGCGTGGGATAAGTTGCCAGGGGGTGGGACGTGCCCTGTCATTTAGCGGAAGTCACCTAGGCCTCCCTGAACTGCCATCTCTTCTAACCGCTAGGCTTGCATCATGCTCCTTACAGGAATCATGCACCACATGTCGAGTGAAATAGGAGAGACAGGAAATGAGCCGGATTCCTGGGCGTGAGGGAGGGCTCATTGTTAACCAGAAGGGGACAGAACAAGAGCAGCCACACATGGCATTCCAAACCCTTGGCAAACGGCACAAAGGAAGGCTGTATCCGCCCATTCGAAAGACAGTTTAGGGCTTAGATTCTGGAGAGTTCACTTCTTTTCTTTTTCCCTAGGCAAGAAACGTTGAAAATTCAAAGTTGTTCCCGTGTGTGTGTTATGTGGGCAATCCCACATGTGTGTGTGTTTTAAACATGACTGTGGGTCAAAAAGACTGAAGTTTCTGTAGACATTTAAGAGACAAAATGGGATCCCAGCAGACAAAGGCAATTCTGGAAGGAAGTCCAAACGTGAGGTCTGGGAAGTGTCCGTGACTCAGCAATTCAAACCACGTACCCAGCCCAGCCCTTTCAGAGCCCTATTTGTGGCATTTAAAATTGGGGCGACAGGATCCCCAAGGACTCTGAGCATCCAGGTTGGGGATTGCCCACATAACCTCATACTCTCTTTCTTCCTCCTCAAACCTGAATCACTGCCCCCTGGGTCCAACTGGCTTAAATCTCTTATTTTCTCCAGTGGTTTCTTTATGACTTTCATTGCTCTTTCATCCTCCTTTTCCCAAAAACCATGTGCATGCTGACTCTCAACTCCTCCAATAGGACAGGAAGTCTCCTGGGGCAGGACCTTCACCATCTGTTTCTTTTCTCCCTCCATGCTGTGTTGCATGAGGCCTAACCCAGGCAACTGAAATATTGGATCAATTGTTTTGATTTTCTATGAAAGGATCCCTTTTCTCTGTATGCCACGAGACAAGGTAATAATAGTGTCCAGTCACCCCACGATCAGATCCAGAAGGCACTGGCTAAGTATTGGCTCCCTGTCCTCAATTGTGAGGTGGCAAGGCAGAGAAGCGCATGTGCTGGGGTCCCCTGTGCACGGCCCAAAGCAAACTGCCTTCCCCTCCCTCTCTCCAAATCTCCTACTCCTGGGAGAAAGCCAGGAAACAACTCAATGAATATTACTGACTTGTAACAACTAGAAGGGAAATTAAATGACATGAAGTACTTCTTCACCATTGCTGGTAGAGGCTCAAACATTGGAGTGCCATCATTACCCACGTGCAGCAGACAGGGATTGCCTCCTGGAGTGGATTGTGCCAGGCCTGCTGGCTCTTCTTGAGAGGCCGGGAGTGAGCCAGAGCTCCAGTCATCTCCGCTTGGCAGGTTGGAGAAGGTCCCCATGGGGACTGGGAATTTCTTCCTACAGGGAAGAAATCTGGACCTACACAAAATGGCTTCCTATCAGAGCTGGAGGACTGGGGGTCTTCTGCCTGGTGACACCCAAGTAACACTGACCTGTTTGCTTTTCTCCAGCAGGCAGAGAATCCATCATCAGTCCCCAAATATCTCTAGAAACTCTAGCCGTAGATGTAGGTCAGGTGAGGTGAATAGCCTACTTCCTGAGGTGGCCTAGATGCCCATTTTCCTCAGTGCAGGTTTCACCTCGGTACAGTGGGAGCAGAGGGAGGCCAGAGCTTGCCATGTAGACAGGAAATGTGTATTTTTATCATGTCCCTCTACCCTATGGCTTGCTCACTCCACTCCAGTTGCTCCAAGCCCCCATGGGTCCTCACACATGCCAGGCTTGTTCCAGACTCAGGGCCTTCTCACTTGTTCCCTCTGCCGGAACCACTCTTCCCTCAGACGCCCTCACGACACTCCCTCCCCTCATTCAGGTTTGCTTAAATATCACCTCAGAGAGCTCCCTCCTGCAAATTGCTCCCCAGGCCTCTCCAGCACTCCTTACTCCTCTTTCTAGTTTTATTTCTCTCTGCTACACTTACCATTGCCTAACACACTGTCACTTCACTCACACATGTTGTTTTCTGCCTCCTTTCCCCCTTTGGAATATAAGTTCTGTGAGGACCATTTTGGTCTCTGCTGTAGCCTCAGCACCTAGAACAGTGCCAGGTAATAAAGGATGTGTAAATGTACTTTAAAAATATTTATTAAAGAAACAAAGGAATTATCATCACTGTTATTTTTACCAGTTAGGGGAACAAGTCACCCTTGACATCAGTAGGGGCCATAAGCCATGCAGGCGCTCTCCTCCTAGAGAGGACTGTTGTATGAGACCCCTCAAGGCTGAAGTGTGACACACTGGGTCACTGAGTTAGCGTCCCAGAGGTGGCATGACACAGGACCACAAACTGGGTGGCTTCAACAACAGGAATTTCTTGTCTCACAGTTCTGGAGGCTGGAAGTCTGAGATCCAAGTGCCAGCAGGGTTGGTGCCTTCTGAGGGCGGTGAGAGAGGATCGGCTCCAGACCTCAGCTTCTGGTGATTCTCCGGCAATCGCTGGTGTACCTCGGCTCGTAGAACAAGCACCTCAATCTCTTCCTTAATCTTCACATGGCTTGTCCAGCTGCAAGTCTGTAATCAAATTTCCCCTTCTTATAAGGATACCTGGCATATTGGTCTAGTGCCCACCCTAATGAACTCATCTTAACTAATGATATCTGCAATGACCCTATTTCCAAATAAAGCCACATGCTGGTATTGGGAATTGGGACTTCGATATATGAATTTTGAGGAGAGGGACACAACTCAACCCATAATACTCCCTATCTTGTCTGGAGACAGAAAGTTTTTCCACTGGGCAAATATCCTCTCTTCATGCGCCTCTCATTGCTTCTCAAGGGGCGGAACATGGATGTCAGATGGGGTTGGCTCAGGACCAGCCTAAGAGCCTGGTCCACTTTCCTCGGGCTTTCCCTTAAGCTGACCACTGTCCAGGTTCCATAGGCCTCCTGGGCCTCTTCTCCCTAAGGCCCAGAAGGAGACCACTGTCCTCTGACACCCTGCAGGCTCACTGATTGTTCAGCCCCTCAGCTGGGCCCGAAATGATTCACCAAGACAACTGGAAGCGCTTTATGTCCAGCTCCAGCCCCTCACTGGTGGGGACATGTCAGCGCCCAGTGTAGGCTTAGTGAAAGCATCCACCGTGAAAACCCAGATGTAGGAAATAAGCTCAAATGAATCTCTTCAGCCAGTAGAGGCTCCCTGAAGGTGGGCTGAAATAGTATGCACCCTCACCCACAGCTGGGGGTGGGCCAGGGGGAAGTTCCCGAGAGCCTGGGACAGGTAAAGCTGCCGCACCTAACAGGCCTGCACACAATGCCTGATACAATCGCTTTGAGAAATAGAAAGACAAGAGGTTAAGCTGAGCAGCACATAGGTGTTTGAAAGCCGCTGTGGGGGTTACTGTCGAGCTGTCCATCAGCATCTGCACACGTCAGTGTCTCTGTCACAGCCTCTCCTTGGTGTTTTACAACCTGCAGTACATCGGGGGGGTGGGACCTCCAAGAGCCTCGCCCAGGTTTTAATCGTTGAGCATTTGCCCCCAGAAAGGGTGCTAAAGAACACAGGGAGGCTTTAGTTTTCACAGCGTGACATTCTGATTCACCAAATCTAAAATGGGATCATTGCAATGCAATGACAGGAGCTTGGATCTGGGGCCTCAATGAAGCCTGAGCCCCAATTTCCTAGAACTGTCTACCCAATCATACTCTCTTCACTGCTGTGGCCAGAATTAGATGAGATCACCTAGGTGCCCTGCACATAGTAGGTACTCACTAAACGCAAAAAGCCTCGGCTGAAGAAGGAAAATTTTCTAGCCTTATGCAGGAGCAGCAAGGAGCCCGTGCACTGTGAGCTCTTCTCTGAGCTGTTTTCACTGAGAAGCGGAGAGTGCCGGCTGCAGCCAGAGGCAAGACATCAGGGACAGTTGGGGGCTCCAGCATTCCCAGGGGGCAGAGTGCTTCTGTGGCACCTTTCCTCCTGACCAGATTTAAATTAAAGTACAAAATTTGCATTCAGTCCCCTCAGGGCCTGGCTCAGTGACCTAAACCTCAGGTTTGAAACACTTCTGCTCAGGGGAACTGAAGGTTCAAATCCCAGGGGTGTTTCTGCTAGGTCTGGCATCCTTCTGAGACAGATCATTTGAATAAATGCAATTTGGTGAAGGCAGACCTTTCAGAAGAGACCTTTCAGGAGAGATGGAGGCCCTGTGGGAAGGCATGGAGGGTCAGAGTTTTATCTGGGTTTTCCAGGTGTCCTTGCCAGATGGCAAGTGTGTATTTAAAACTTTGGGGAAACCAGAGAAAGCTCACAGAGGATCCCTGTGCCAAAGCCTACTCTCCTACTTGTCTTTATGGTGAATCCTCTGTTATTTGCTTTTTTCCCACTTCTCTCTGCCATGCAAGTGGGTGGTTTCTAAGAACAGGAGTGCTTCTGCCTAAACTCTTTCCCTGCTGTGGAACCAGGAGGCCTATTCCCTTCTAAGCCACAGCCAATAGGAGGGATGGTTTGGCTTAGGGATTACAGCTGTAGACCCCAGATCAGATGACCTGTGTGGAAATCCTGGCTTCTCCGAGTCCTACTTGTGTGGCATCTCCTATGGCCCTCACTAAAAAGTATACTTGTCTCTGCATTTCTGAAAACATCCTGTGTTATGGACTCTAAGGCATGGCCACAGTACCCTGCTGCCCTAAGCTTGGGGACTCAGAGGATAAAGGGATCTCCAAGAGAGCGCTCTAATAGCCCTCACCTGGGGCAGCAAGGAAACATCAGAGCAAAGTCTTCATAACTTTTGAGACATACACTCAAAAGTCACTTCCATTATACTCCCTAAACTTCCCATAGTTTATCAGTCCAATGGGAATTGATACGGATTTGTAGGAGTCCTGCTCTTGGGGTGCTGATTCACATGAGAAAAGTATAAAGGGTTATGGAGAGACACCAAGAAGGGGAGCAGGAGAGGGGCCCTGTCTCAAGAGCAGGTCCCCAAGAAGGACAGAGACAGACTGGGGTGCAGGATGTTTATTAAGGAGTGCTCCTGGGATCGACACCTGCAGAAGGGAAGGGAGGAAAGCAGGGTTGGGCAGGGGGAGAAGTTGAGTTGTGACGCAGTCTCAACAGAGGCCTCCACTTGACACACAGGTTGCTGGAGCAGCTGACAGAGTTGTCCCAAGTTAGGAAGGGGAGCCAGGCCTTTGCACCTCCAATGTGGATCAGTCACTAGGTGTTGGCTACTCCAGGAAGAGGTCTGGCTTTGGGTAAGAGAACTCTCCCAGCAGAGGTCATCCCCGAGGAGTGCTGACCGCTGAGGTCTCTCTTCACACAGTGAGCCCCGCAGCTAAGAGAAAAGTCCTTGGGTCCCAAAGAGGATTACGGCAGTGCATCACAGTGTCCACCAGAAGGTCCCCCAGGACAGCCCCTTTCTTCATGAGAAGAAATATCGCTCACATTTGGGGGCCAAATATCTTTCACAATTAGTACAATGAAAAGAGGGGACTTCCTTTTGGCCAGTCCTGATCCTGACGCTGAATCTAGGATTGTGCACCCATTACTCGATTCATTGGCAAGAGCAGGAAAGTCTCAAATTATACTTGTAGAATCCTTGAGTCAGAAAGGAACGAAGATGGCACCCTCACCCAAAGTAAAGACCCCCATTGCATCCCCAGCAGGTGGTCTTCCAGCCTCTGCCTGACGATTTTAATGCCTGAGCTGGTCAGAAGTGTCCTCTACCTTGGGCTTGACACCCCTATTTATCCACAATCCTCTCTAATGTTAAATTACTATCAACCTCCCAGGAAAGATTACTCATAGCTCACCAGATAAATCCCTCATTCATAGATCATCCTTCAGCTGCTTGAAGACACATATTCTGTTTCTTTCCATGGGCACAATTATGTGCCTACTGCACGTCTGTTCATGGATTTGATACACATTGCCTTTGTGTCTTCTGCCAAGCCCTTTCCTGGACATCGAGTTATTCATTCTTCGTAAGAGTCTCACAAGGATAACAATGCTCGTCCTTGCCCTGGGAAATGAGGTCACACGGAAGGCTGCATAGAAAAGGCAGGCACTGGATTGGATCTAGAAGAATGAATAAGAAGTGTTTAAGCCCAGAGGGGACAGCATTCCAGGCTGGGGGAGAAGCACTTGCAAAGACCTGGAGCATCAGAGAACTTGGCATATTGGAGGAAATCTTGTCATATTGTTGGAGTGGTGATTCTTAACTGAGGACAGTTGCTTCCCCAGGGACATTTGGCAATGTCTAGAGACATTTTGTCACAAACAGAGGTAGGTATTACTGGTATCTAGTGGGCTGAGGCCAGTAGCATTGCTGAACACCCTACACTGCACAGGACAGCCCCTACAACAAAAAATTATCTGGCCCAAAATTTCAATAGTGTTGAGGGAAGGGAAGAGATGGTGAATGAGCAAACTGGGACTAGACTTTGAAAGGCCAAGCTAGGAGGTTTCATATCTTCCTGTTACCTGCAGGATTTCAGAGCCGACCTTTGGTAAGCAAGTTGAAGAATGATCTAGAGCAGGGGTGTCCAAACTGCGGCCGGTGGGCCAACTGCGGCCCGCAATCCATTTTTAATTGGCCTGCAGCAAATTCCAAAAACCTATTTAGTTTACTTAAATAAACCAGGTGAGGCAATACGTACTTCACCTCGAGTGAGCAGCCCGGCTGTTTGTGTATTTTACCGCACATGGCCCTTGGTGAAAAACGTTGAAAAAAGTTTGGACACCCCTGTTCTAGAGTGAATAAAGTCTAAGATCAGAGAGATTGTGTGGAGACTATCGAGATAGCTCATTCATTCATTCACTCTTTTACGCAGTATTTATTAGACTTAATGAGCATCTCTTATGTACTAGGCTCTGTGGTATCACTGGGATGTAATGAGGAGTGAACCGGTCCCAGTCCCTGCCTTGGGGGGGTTTACAGCCTGAGGGAAGGAACGAGATGCTATCTGAATAATCCTGCAAATATGTAAGCTCACACAAGCGGGGAAAATAAAGCAACAGTGAGGAAGCTACCAGAGTGCATGACAGTGAGGACTGGTCAAGGAAGGTTCCAGAAAGATGAAGAATCCAGACAAGAGCTGACATGAGTCTTTAATGGGTAAAACAAATAGAGGATAAACTTATTCAAGATAAATTTTGGAGGCAGAATCCATGGGACTTTGTAGGACTTGCTGTCGTGTGTAAGTGGGGAGAAGTCAGAGCCCTACCTAAGTCCTGGCTCTAGGTGCTAGGTCAGGGGTGGTAGCCGTAATCAATATAGGGAATGTCAGAAGAAAAGAAGTGGGCCCATACACACTGAAGTAACCCAGTGACAAGCTACCTTTCCCTCTTCCGGGGGTTTCATTTTAACCTTGTTGCTGGAAGAGCCCTTGGACATAAAGCCCAACTTCATTTTACAAATGAAGACCCTAAGTCCAGAGGGGCTCACTGACTTGCCAGCGTCCCCCAGATAGTTAGTGATTCAGCCACAGCTAATCCCCAAACTCCAGCCCTGAACACTGAGAACAAAAGCAGAGCCCCACCTTCCATCTTCCCCCAAATTTCACATGCCCCAAACTGAGGTGCCCTTCACCAGTTCTCTAGCCAGGGCAGCTCGAGCTAAATTGATTTGGAAACATTTCAGCCCCACTTTGCCTCTTCTCCTGCACTGTGGTCCTTTGAGGGGGCTGACATCCATCCTGGAAGCAAAGATAAGCTTGGGATTAGGCCTGGGAATTCCACCAGTGAGAGGCTCAGACAGTCTGCCAGCCCTTTTGACGGGATGTGAAGGCTGATATTGCGGATGACAGAGTCTTCCTGGGTGTTTGTTTGTCTAAGCAGTTGTGAAACAGGACTCTTTCTGTCTCTATGTATTGCCTGAGGCCCCCAAACTAAGAACAATGGATGCTCAAACCCCACCCTCTAGAGTGAGGCTTTGGGTTATCTAGCATGTAGGCTTCTCTTTCCCATAGCCTAGAGGTTGTGATGGGTGAATGCCAGACCCGGGTTAGAGTTCAGGAAGTTCAAGAGGCTGGCAGGAAAAATTTCTCTAGAGAGAGTGATCATTACTGTCAGACTGTGTCAGAGGCCCTGTTGGTGGGGGGAGGGTGATCAAGGAGGCAAGCGAGGGGATCCCTAAGGAAACCACTCTTAACGGGGAGCTTATTTGTGTCTCCTGGAATTAGGGTGGATGTAGAAATGGACTCACGATTCAAAAATGGAAGGTAGCTGAGCTGGGAAGCAAAGCTATGTCTGGGAGAGGTGGTACCCACATTTAGATGAGCCGTTGGCATGGCACCAGCTTGAGGAGGCAGGAAGGGAGGAGGGGATGGGCTCCCCAACAAGGGAGGAGGGGAAGCCAACAGACGGTTGGGAAACCAGGAAGTGGAAGGAAGCCCACCAGAGAAGGCAATCGCTACAAATGTGAGAGCCCTAGGGATGGGCTGAGTCTCCAAACTGTAAAAGCATCCCACATTTAGGGTAATCCCAGAGTGCCCTGACTCCAGTTTGTAATCTTATCATCTGGATTCTGTACACTTTTTCTCTAAGCTAGACCTTGAAGGGACAAAAGACTAGTAACAGCATGAGTAAGAGAAGAGATGGAACAAGGAAGAGAGACGTTTCCCACTGCAGGCTTCCAAGACCAAACCCAGTCAAAAAGGGGTGTGTGTGTGTGTGTGTGTGTGTGTAATTATGAAGGGCAGGCAGAGACTAAGATTTGAAATATATGAGTAAGTAGAGCTTTGATTTCAATGTACTAAATTTCTAATATTTATGGATAATTAAACTGGTTTGGATGATGAAGCTGAGTTTGAGTGGAAAAGTCAGGTCTAGCATAGATGACACCTTATTAAGTTCAACTCAGTCGACAAACTGATTACTTTTATTCAAAGACGCCCAGGGCCTCCTTCTGGGCTGGTTGTGCCCTGGCCAGGAGCTAGAGCAGAGAGGAGAAAGGGCCAAACCAACATCAAAAGGAACAGGCCCCATGTCCTGGGACATATTGTGGCCTCTGGGCATCAGGGAGCCTGCCCAGAAACCATGTCACGGGATCTTTTGGTGATGAAGCACAGGCTGGGCTCTCCAGAAAGAAAAGCAGGACTTAACATGGAGCTGAAGGCCCACATGCCCTGTGGCCACAGCCAAGCACAGCCCACAAGCAGACTGGCCCTGACTGCTTCCCTGGCCAGGATGTTTGCCTTTCCTCCCTTCCCACATGGAGAGCTGAGTGGAAATGGCCTTTCTTCCCCCTCTGCTGATGAGAACTTGTTGGCAGTGAGCCTTTTCAGCCTGCGTTTCCTTCCCAGGGAAGCTATGCCTTCACAAATGAATTCCTTGCCCTTACACTGAGAATAGCTGCTGCATATCTCTCCTCATTGAGGCCCCATCCTTTCTGGGTCCTGTGAAAACAATGCCAGGGGCCATTTTTGTCCCAACAAAGCAGGAACTGGACAGCTTAGTGCTCAGGGAATGGCCTGGGTGGAAATCTCCCTTTGTCCCTGCAGGGTCACGACTGCATGACCCCCCAGGAAGGACTTAGATTGGGGAGTTTAGGGGCATGAAGAGGAGGGACCAGGGCCAGCGGTCACATACATCCAGGCTCTCAGCTGTGGCCTCCAGTGAAAGTCAAAAATGAGTCTCTATTCTGACCAGCAGTGTGACCAGGGAGAAGTGACTTCACATTTCTGAATCTCAATCCCTTCATCCGGAAAGTAAGGATAATAATGTAAAATCCAGGGACTGGTTGGGATGATTGAATAAGAAAAAGGATGGAAATGACTGAGAGCAGTGTAAGTACGTGAAAGGGATGTAGTAAATCTAACTAGCTTAAAAAAAAAATCAAAAACCCCACACGTCTCTGGCAGCCTTCTTTAGTTGCCCCACTTTATGCCGATGTGCCTGTCAGCTCGTTATCCCATTGGCCATTCTCCAAAGGCCATGGGTGGGAGCCGGAAAGACAGCCTGTGACCAGGTGGGAATGTTGTTAGGTCAGGCTGCTGGCAGCAGTCACCAATAGGACCACAGTCCAAGTCTGGACCTTGTCATTCCAGCTTTACAATCAATCTTCTCATATATCCTGTGATCTCTCTCAGTGATGGTGACTTAAAACCAAGTCCAATCACATGTGGCCCACGAACAAGAGAGGCTGCCAATATGTTGATACCAAGAAGAGAGGGTGAGAGAGGAAGAGGCCGCCCCTTTCCCATGTCCAGAGTACTCACAACACGCTGTCCAAGATGCTGATGTCCCCTAGTTTGAGTCTCTCTCTCCCCTAGACATGGGAACCACATGACCCATTCTTCCTCAGGGTGCCCATTTTTCTGAGTTCTTTTACAGATCAGCCCCACGTGCTTTCATCAAATGTGTTAATATCACTGATTATGCCACTATGAAGTCAATGCTGCTACAGGTCTGGGGAGACCTCAGTATCCTCTCATTATGTGTTGATTTAATTAATGGTCTTCCCAGCCTCCAACTGACTGAGTGATGAGGAATATTGGACATGGCCCCAGTCTCCTGAGGCCGCAGATCATCCCAGCTGTCAACCCCTTAGAAAGCCTCTGTGCAAAGATGATCTCCAGCTGACTAGAGGGGCAGTTCTGGCCTCAGAAACAGAACGACTATAGCTCATATCAGTATCTGAAGAAATACACCTCTGGCTTCTTTTAAGCCATTATTCCACATGTGGCATAGCCAAGAGCAAGAACTTGTGAGACCAGGGAGTAGCTGCCATAGAAGGTAAAGACAAGAGTTCATATCAAAGGCTGCTCAGAGTGGGAAAGTTTCAAACTTGGTGCTAGTCATCTCGCTTAACTCTGCTGCTGGAAATGAAGTGTGCATTTTGCCAAATGGCAGACCAGTTCTGTACCATGACTCAAGTTCATGTCTTTGTTGTTAAATCACGGGCCTGTGGGTAGGAATTCCAACTACCAGGCTTGCTCTCACTGGGCTTCTCCAGGTGACTATAGGCTCCGGCCCAGGTTGCTGCCTCACCCTGGCAGGTGTGTTTCTCCAGGCCCAGCTGTGGCAGAAGTGAGAGTGGTGGTGCATGGCATCCCCAGACAGTTCAAGAACTCTAGAATTGGCTCCTAAGCCATTCCCAGTGAGTAAAACTGACAGGAAGCTCATTGTAACCCAAGAAACCACTCAGGTTCTCACACACACTGGGGCCCATGCAAAGAGTCTCAGTGACAGAGAAAACAAGAAGCCCACATGCCATTATTAAAAAGGAAACAAACTGGTCTATGAGCTACCTCAACTCCTGACACCTCTGGATCAGTCTGGGTGGACCCCCAATAAATATTTCTCTTCTGAGGTAACTGAGGTGTCTCTGTTTCTTGATATGGCTGGAGCCCTCATTAAACCATCTTCAGCCAAAGAAATAACTAAAGGTTGAGGACTCCTTGACCACACAATAGCTTCTCATGGATGTTGCACTGAGCTGTCAGGCCCTTTGTTTGGGAATCAAATGCCTCCACTTATTGAGCACCTCCTCTACTCCAGAGCCTAAGAGGTAGGCCTTCTTTACACATTTTATTCTTCAAGCCTTACAAGAACTGGGTGGGCTGGATATTACTAGCTCCATTTTATGGATGAGAAAACAGATTATCAAAATAAGCTTTAAAACCCCTAGAATCCTTATATATTACTCATGGGCGTGTAAAGTGGTATAGCCACTTTGAAAACAGTCTGACCACTCTGCAAAATGTTAAACCTAGAATTATCATGTGACCCAACAATTCTACTCCTAGGTAGAGAATCAAAAACATACATCTATAGAGAGAGCTCTAAGATGGTGGAGTAGAAAAACACTGTGCCTGCTTTCTTCCATGAACAAATTAAAATTACAATTAAACTATAAAACAAACAATCTGGAGAACCATCTGAAGTCTGGCTGAACAGAAGTTTTATAACTAAGAATATAAAGAAGAAGCCACATCGAGACTGGTAGGAGGGGAAGAGACATGGAACTGGCTAGCCCCAAACCTCCCTGTGGCTGTTGAGAACCAGGAGGAATATCTCGGCCATAGATGTTCCCCCCAGAGGAGCGAGGGAGCCACCCCACACTTGCCCAGAGTACGGTGCCAGGAAGAGGAGCCCCCCAAAACATCTGACTGTGAAAATCAGTGGGAATTTCAAGCATCTGGGTGGGAAGGAAGGCAGCAGGAAATCTCTTAAAGGGCCTGCACACAGACTCTGTCACTCCCAGGCACTCACCTTGGGTTCCAGCGGATGGACAGTAAGTCGGAGGTGGGAGGTGTTGGAGACATATGGAGGGCCAGACTGAGTTGTGTGGCTTCCAGACGAGCACTGGAGGACAGTCGGCATTTTCCCTGTGAGGGGTCCTTCTCCTGTGTGGCCATCAGCCGGCAGGCAGTCAGCAGGCAGTCGCCATCTTTCTTGGGTTGAGCCTTCCTCCTACACTTAGGGCTAAAACTGAATCTAATTGGTCTGATGAGCTCCACAGCTCTGACCTGGTGACTCACTGGAACTCCACCCCCTTCGGCTCCCCCAGCCCTACCCACTTTGCACTCTTTCTTGGAAAACTGTCAGAGTCCAAAAGACCCCAGGTGGGTGGAGACTGGCCTCAATTTTTCTGAAACTTTTGCTTCATAGCTTCATGCTTAGCACTGGCACCAAAACCAGTATTTACATTAACCTGGTGACCAGAACTCTTCCCACTCTAGAGACTCCCTGAGATCCTGCCTCGTGTACCATACGAAGCTTTATCAGTGACTGAACCTTAAGGGAGCTGGCAGGTAGCAGCAGACCTCGGGGTGTCCTGGCATTTTGTGGAGCTACCCCAGCCCAATACTTGTGGCAGATGTCCTCAGTTTGCAGCATGGCCTCTCCACATGCCCTCCAGTATAGCACAGGCAGGTGAAAAACTGAAGAGGCTGCTTGTAGCTCCTACCAGGTACAGGTACTCCCCAGCTGGTCACAGGCAGTGGGTGACCTGGTTCTGCACCAGAGTCCCTCCCAAGAGGCCCCAGAACAAACATACTTGGACATTGGCTTCAGACCTCAGCGCAGCACCACCCAATTAGTCTTAAAGGGCAGTCTCAATAGGCGCCAGAGCCAGCTGGGGCAAATCTGGCTCTGTGGGGTAAGTCTACTCTCCACACAGCAGCCCATGAGCTCTGGATGTGGCTAAACTCCACAACCAGTCAGCCTGAGGGTCCTCCAACTGACGTCCCAACAGCAATCAAGGCTCAACTATAACAGAAGGGCACATACAACCCACACAAGGGACACTCCTGGAGCACCCGGCTCAGGTGACCAGGGAGACTGTGCCACTGGGCCCCATAGGACATCTACTACATAAGGCCACCCACAAGACAGGGAAGCATAGCAGATCTACCTAATACATATAAACAGAAACAAAAGGCAGCCAAAATGAGAAAACAAAGAAATAAATCCCAAATGAAAGAATAGGAGAAATCTTCAGAAAAAGAAATAAACAAAATGGAATCAAGCAACCTACCAGACACAGAATTTAAAACAATGGTTATAACGATGCTCAAGGAAACTTAGTGAGAACTTCAACAATAGATAGCAAGCATAAAAAAGGACATAGAAACCATAAAAAGAACCAGTCAGAAGTTAAGAATAACTGAAATGAAGAAGGCACTAGAAGGAGTCACCAGCAGACTATATGAGGCAGAAGATTAAATCTGCGATTTGGAATGACAAGGAAGCAGAAAATACCAATCAGAATAGTAAAAAGAAAAAGAATTTTTAAAAACTGAGGATAGTTTAAGAGACCTCTGGGACAACGTCAAGTGTAACAACACTTGCATCATACAGGTACCAGAAGGAGAAGAGAGAAGGCAAAGGATTGAGACCTATTTGAAGAAATAATGACTGAAAACTTTCCTAACCTGGAGAAGGAAATAGACATAAAAGTCAGTGAGTGCAGAGAGTCCCAAACAAGACGAACCCAAACAGGCCCACACCAAGACACATTATAATGAAAATGGCAAAGGTTAAAGACAAAGAGAGAATCCTAAAAGCAGCAAGAAAAAAGCAGTTAGTTACCTACAAGGGAGCTCCCATAGCTGATTTTTCAACAGGAATTTTGGAGTCCAAAAGGGATTGACATGATCCCTTTTTAAAGTGATGAAAAGCAAGGATCTACCACCAAGACTACTGTATCCAGCAAGGCTATCATTTAAAATCAAATGACAGATAAAGAGCTTCCCAGATCAGAAAAAGCTAAAGGAGTTCATCACCACCAAACCAGTATTACAAGGAATGTTAGTGGGACTTCTTTAAGAAGGAAAAAATAAAGATTAAAAATATGAATAATAAAATGGCAATAACTACATAGAATTACTTTAAATGTAAATGAATTAAATGTTCCAATCAAAAGACCATAGAGTGGTTGAATGGATTAAAAAAACAAGAACCACACAGCAGACTCATTTCAGATGGAAAAACACACATAGACTGAAAGTAAAGGAATGGAAAAAGATATTTCATGAAAATGGAGGGGAAAAAAAGCTTGGGTAGCCATACTTATACCTGACAAAATAGACTTTAAAACAAGAGACAAAGAAGGATCCAGTAATCCCACTTTTGAGTATTTATCCGAAGGTACCAAAAATGCTACTTCAAGGGGATTTGTGCATCCATATGTTCATTGCAGCATTATTTACAATAGTCAAGATATGGAGGTAACCTGGGTGTCCCTGAATGGATAAAGAAGGGGTGGTACATATATACAATGGAATATTACTCAGCCATAACAAAAGAATGAAACCTTGTCATTTGCAACAACATGAATGGACCTAAAGGGTATTGTGCTGAGTGTAGTAAGTCAGACAGAGAAAGACAAATGTCACATGACTTCACTTATAAGTGGAATCTAAAGAATAAAATAAACAACCAGAACAGAAGCACACTCATAGATACAGAGGACATTTTGATGGCTCCCAGATGAGAGGCGGGGTTGGGTGTGAGAGAAAAAGGGTAAGGGATTAAGAAGTATGTAAGTTGGTACACAGTAGTCATGGACATGTAGGGTATAGCATAAGGAATAGAGTCAATAATATTTTAATAACTATGTATGGTGTCAGATGGGTACTAGATTTATTGGGGTGATAGATGGGAGAGCTTTGGGGGCAGTGTGGAAAAGGAGAAGGGATTAAGAAGTACAAATTGGTAGTTATAAAACAGTCATCGGGTTACAAAGTAAAGCATAGGGAATATAGTCAATAATATGGTAATAATAATGCATATTGCCAGGCGGATACTAGACAGGGGGATCATTTTTTAAATTATATAAATGTCTAACCACTATGCTGTAGACCTGAAATTAATATAAAATAATAGTAAATGTCAACTGTAATTGAGAAATTAAAAGCGGGGGAGGGGAAGGGGAAGGGGAATTTTTTAAAAAGTGGTCAACAGAGCTGCTGGTCTTACATATTAGAAAATGTTTGTCTTCTGCTTTTATATTTGATCAACATGTTTGCTTGGGATGAAATTCTTGGATTCCTCATATTTTCTTTCCATGATTTGAAAAAGTGTCAACCATTGCTGTGGAGCAGCTTAATATTAGTCTGATGTTTTTCCCTATGAGGTAACTTTCCCTGTTGGTTAGACTCCTTTATCTTTGAAGTCATTACTTTACTATGATTTGATGCTTAGTGTATCAGTTTTCCTTGGGCCATGGTATGCTCTTCCATAGTAGAAATTCAAGTCTTTTTCGTTTCTAGAAGTATTTTTTAATATCTTTGAGTATTTATTTTCTCCTATTTGGTTGATTCCTTTCTATGAGGATACTATTTGTGGATCTCAGTCGACTGATGTCCCTATTTATTGTTTTCCCATTATTCTTGTCAACTCTTGTTCATCTCAATTCATTTTGCTTGCTTTTCAATCCTTTCCTTTGTGTCTCTCTTGTATTTTCATCATTGTTAATTGTTTTTTGTGCCTATTCCAATGTGGATTTTATTTCTCTCTGTCTCCTCCCTAGACTGTCCTGCTTCTCAGTTGTAGTTACACTGGTTGAAAAGGAAGGCTCTAAAGCCAGGGTTTGATCCCACTTATCAGAACGTTACACTGGTTAAGATACTTTGGTATTTCATCTTTAACTTCTATGAACTGAAAGCATCTATCTCATAGTGCTGTTGTAAAGATTGATGAATGAATACAAAAAAGCACCTGAACCATTATGGGCACATTTTAAAGTCTGTGAATTTGCAAAGGGAAATGATGATGATGCTGCTAACTAACAATAACAATAATCATCGCTGTTTCTTTCCCTGAGCTCTGATGTCTCTGCTTTGAGCTCTTAGATCAGCTTTAACATTTTTTTTTGCATTTAAGGTGATATGGTCATAATTTTAACCTACTGATGACCATATTTTGCTGGTGCCTGTTGCTAATCATTTGTTTTTCTTGTTTCCTATGTTTTTCTTGTAACATGTTTGTATAGCTCTTGTACTGATCCTTTTTAAAAATTATTACTTATCTTTCAATGAGGCTCGTTCTTCCTGGATCGGCCTTTCGCAGGAGATTCTCATGTGCAGTCCAGCCTGAGTTTCAGGCAGAAATAGTCCCATGACCACAGAGTTGTGTATGTGAGTGAATATTTTTAAATGTCTTCTTAATTAAAAAAAAAAAAAAAGTCTGAGAGTTGGTCTGGTTTCCTCTTTACTGCACTTGAACAGGATCAGACAGGGTCCCCTGAGTCACTAAGACAGTGAAGTAGAAAGTCAGTTGCTACCTGGTGTGAGAACATGGCTGGTTGAAGAGCCCTGCAAATCCAGGCATCCCAGAGTTCCTGCGTACAGAGAAACCAAGTACCACCAGAAAGGCCTTGGGGGGAACAAACACTGCCTTCATAAAGTATGTGTGGAACTTCAGAGCCGTCAGACCAATTGCTCAGAGAAAGAGGTACTTGAGAAGGTCATCAAGATAGAGAGAATGCATTGCCCCCACCCCACTTCAGTTTCACCTGAACCACTGGCAGTATATTCATGAAAACCCAGTGGGACCTGAAGGGCAAGGAGACCTTGAGTGTGAATTCTTGGCCTAGCAGTTTAAAAAAATGTTTTTCACACATCATCATCAATCTGAGTCCCCAAAATCTCCTAGAGTGACAGCAATTAAAATTGATTTGGGGAATTTCATCCACAGAGTAATGTACTGGCTCCCGACATGGAAGCTCGGTGCCTTTTTCTCACCACCAGTAAGAGGGCCTGAGGTGTGACTTCTAAAAAAACAAAAAGCATTTGTCCATCTGGCACAATTGCATAGTTTAAAAGTGGACACAGATATAGTTTCAGCAGTGGGAGCCAGAGTGGGTAGAGCCATCTGAACCTGGACTACAAAACTTACTAGTGTGAATTTTAGGAAGGCTCACGTCTCCCAAGTTTACTGCCTCCTTTTCTCCGAGCTCATGTGGGATGTTTTAGGTGCTATGTATATGGACGAGTGTATAGATTGCCATAGGGAGCCATCCCCAAAATTGTGGTACAAGAGAGCTCTTTGGCTGAATGTTTTCTCGTCTCTGTTCATGGTTTTCACCTAGGGAAAAGCTCACCCAGCGTCTAGCCCATAGGTTATTCTCTTGTTGTATGTCCCATCTATCTGCAGCATCACTCTGACCATGACTGCATGCATTGTTTCCCTGGGTGGCACATGGGAATCCCACAGAGAGCAGTGCTCCTGTGAAGAGCTGCTGACCGAGAAGAAGGCAGGCTTCCGATGACCAGGGAATGGCTTGGCTGGGCTGGCTGCGTGTCCGTCCAGCCTACTCTTTCTGCTCCGTCTTGTTTCCTAACTGACACTTTATGCAGACCTGGGTATGTTGGATGTGAAAGCAAAAAAATCATCTTTAAAACGGAGTTTCCTTATATAGGAAACTCCTGTTTCCCCTACTAAGAGGGTCAAAATCATTGGGTTGGGTTGAGGTGTAGGAGTTAGCGTGTCTGACAGACCTTCTGGTGGTTCTAACATGGGGGGTGTCCACGGATTATAGCGTGATAAACGCTGCTGTACACGATGATTTATAGATTGAGAATAAAATGCATTTTGTCCTCCTGAAAAAAATTAAGGGGCTTATATTCTCCTTCCACTTCCTGCTTTTAACCACTGACTGGGTGATATGATAGCAGGATCAGGATTAGTCAACTTGGACCCGGCAATGGAAAATGAGGCTGTGCTCAGGAATGCTAGGTGAGCTAATAAGCTTCTATCTTGTTTTCAAACACACACACACCCACACCCTCAACTGCATTTCCTTGGTTCAAATGAAGATAGAATCGATCATATCATGTTGCTCTGAGTGAAAATTCAAGATCGTTGTTGATGAGCGGCTTCATCCATTTTAAAATTCATTTGGCATTTTTTTTCTTGAGGGTCAGAACTATGTCTTCAATGTCTTGGGCCCTGTACAGGGCTAAGAACACAGTCCATGCTCAGTAAATACAATGATTAATTCCACAAACCACAATAGAGCATGATTCTTACGAGTGTAACTTTGGAGCCAGTCGATTGGGTTTGAATCTGCCACTTATTAGCTGTGAAGCTTTGCACCACCTTTCTGTGCCTCCGTTTCTTCATCAGAAAATGGTAACAATAATGCATGCCCCATAGGATGGTTGTGAGGAGTGAATGAGTTAATATAAAGTGCATAGAACAGTGCCTGACACACGGTGAGGGCTCCAGGGGCTTGCCAGCCTCGCTATGATGTTAGTGATAACCAAAATGAGCTCACAGGACCCACGTGTGCTAGCACTGGTCCCTCACATCCGTTCAGTATCTGGGGACGTGCGCATTACACGAGTCTACAAGGAAAGCAATGTTCGAACTGTTCAGAAGCATAATTCATCTTTTCTACATTTTGTACTACTTAATGGTTAATATATTTACAAGGCAGCAGCCCATTTAAAATAAGTCTATGAAGGAAAAGCAAAATTCCTTTGCTTACATTAGAAGGTCCCACATCCTTCAAGTTAAGGTTTATCAGTAGAGCTGAATATATATTTTTAAATTACTGTTAATACATGCAGTGAAATAAAGCAATTTCTTTCGAAAAGCAGAGTTTCTTCTTCTTTATACTTCACCCTACCTGGAGTAGGAAGTGATGGCTTCCAGTTTGGCTCTGAAGCAGAGAAGAAGAAAGAGGGTGTTTTCTTCCCTTGCCTATTTTAGAGCTGGGTTCCCTGTGCAAGAGGAATTCGTATCATATCACACTGAGTCACGAGACCTATGAACACGAATTGCCAAAAGATGCTTCAAGCTGTACAGCTTATGTGGACATTAGGAAGTAATATTTTCACTATGGTTTCAACTTTTCTGTGTGTGAAATTTTCAGAATAAAAAGCTGGGAAAACAAGAAAAATAAAATAGAAGTCGGGAGGAAGAGGGACCATTATTTCCTTATCTGACTTTTAAACAACTCAAGATTTTCCCAAAATGAAGAAAGCATGACATTTTTGCCAAAAGACAACACAGGGTAGGAGAATCAAAATATTCATAAGGCGGTTAGTATATATTTATTTGTAAGGCTATTTATAAGGCTGTCTGTAAGTAGGCTATTATTGTTCATGGCACAGAAGACACCAAAAATGGTAACTGCACAGTTGAAAATAAATCTCTCTTCTCTGGAATCCCACATCCCAGTAAGTAAGACCCCCCGCTTAGCCATGTCTGTGTTCTCTGACTCCCCTTTAAGTCAGGGGCCAAGCCACGATGGGGTCTTTCTTGTGGTTTTCCAAACTGGAGTTAAGAGAATACTGTCTTTCTCTGATGGAGAACTATGAGGATCAGAAGCTTGTTTTCTATCTGTGAAGAAACTATTACAAGGGAATAAAGTCAGTATGTAGACAAAGATAAGAAGTGCTCAGAGGACTGGGTGCTAGCATCAGCCACCATTTAGAAGTCAGGAAGATGAGGGAAGACTGGCAAAGATCTGTCATAGTAACAATTAAATCAGGGAAATGAACATTTTTCTATTTTGGATCAAATTATCTTCATTCACTCCTCATTTCATGGTTACAGCTAACATTGTAAAACTCAAGACGCCCAAATTTTTATGTCAAGCCCTCCTCTTTCTCCTGAACTAATTCCTACTTGAAAACTCCACCTGGGTGTCTTACGGGCATCTCAAATTTGATGTGTTCAAATCTGAACTTCTGATCTTCCTCCAAAAAACTTGCTCCCTGATATTCTCATTTACTGGCAACTTCTTCCAGTTGCTCAATTAAAAATATTTGGAGTCTTCTGACTCTTTCTCACATGCCACATGTAGTATCAGGAAATGCCTCAATCTTGCCAGATACGCACTGACCCTAAGGTGCAAACTCCATTGTTTCTTGCCTGAATTATTCTAATAGTTTCCATATTTGTCTCCCTGCTTCCCTCTCGCCCTCTTAACCACACAGCAGCCAGCGAATGGCTTCTGATCTCACTTAAAGTCAGAGCATATGACTCTTCTACTTTGGATTCTTCATAGAGTAAAAATCTTTACAAGAACCTGTGGGAATAAAAATAAAAAATAATTTTTAACTCCCCTCCTCTTTAGCCTCACCTCCTCCCCCCACCCCATCCCGCCCCAGCCGGTCCCTTTCCTTCGCTGACCTGACAAGGCAGCACATGCCCACATTTCTGCCTCAGGGTCTTGGCACTTGCTGTTCCTTCTGCCTCACACACACAACTGGCAGAGAGCATCATGGCCAGCTGCCCCCTCACTTCCTTCAGGCATCTGTTCCTGTTTCATCACACCAGGAGTCTTCCCTAACCATTCTACCTAAAATAGCTCCCTTTCCCCTGCTTTTCCTTATAATACGTATTATTTATGTCTTGCTCTCAATGAGAATACATGCTTCAAGAGAATAGGCATTTTTTTGTTCATTACTTGTTTCCTTAGCACCTAGAACCATGCCTAGCACGTAGTAGGTACACAAGATGTTTGCTGAATGAACCATTCAAAATCCTTCCAATATAGCTCACATTTCAACTTCTTTTACCTACACTGGCTGAAACTCTTCCTCATATTGGTTGTTTATCTTAAATTTTACCTGTCACATTCCTTAATGTATCAGATTTTTTTCCTGCATCTTCCTTTCTTCTTCTCATTGACCATTTGATTCCTGAAACAGCTGCCATTTAACAATTTTTTCAGCATTTAGAAAAAGCTCAGTTCCTCTTTGCTACTGTACTGTACTATTATAATATTGTGACTATAGTAACTGAGTTAATTTCTAGTCAACTGATTTCATTTTTGAAAGTCATGAAACATTCTTTTCCTCCAAAACTATAGCCTTTATTCTCAAATGAAATCACAAGTCAGAGCATTGAAATGCAGAATTTCACAGTCTGGTCCGCAATTAGCAACAAATTCTCTTGCCTTTGACTTATCCAAGCTTGTCACTTCTTCCTAATGTTCAAATTTTCAAATTTTAACTGTCTCAGGACTTTTTCTAGCACTGGCTCATTGGAAGGTAAGAAAACATATACATATCAAATCCGTTTGTCTCCTTGACCACAGTCATAACCAAAAAAACTTGAAGTCATGGTGATCCAAGAATGTTGGCTAAAATGGGGAAGGGACAGTCATGTGAGTTCATTTCTGTCACCCTCGGTCTCCTTCTCTATTCTAAAGGTCCACACTAGTTGCTAAGATGGCTCTGCAAAGATGGTCTGTGAACACAGATTAACTTCCCATCAGGGAAGATCTCAAACTCTTGGCTAAAACAAGTCACCTCTGTTCTTCCTTTGATGCTATTCCGCCTGACTTTTTTAGCAGTCCCCTTCATTACAAAATGTCCCAGTGTTTTTAATGGACCCACATGAATTTATATTTACCCTTAGGCAGCATCGCTTTCAAAACACTAAGAATAAACTTGCTAAAAAGAATCAATCCTCATACCATTTTATAGTTTTGATTTTTATTTCTACTTGGCACTAATGGGATTTTAAAATGTCATTATGGACTCATTTATTTCAACTCCCGCCTAATGACTTAACCTCTTGACATCTGGAATCTATTGTTAAAGAGTGGATATCAAAGAGAAACATTTAAAATATTTCAAGGGATTAAATAATCTGAAAATTGTAGCTTTAAAAAGTATTTGTCAATATTACTTCTGGGTACGTATCTATAAGAATTGAAAGGAGAATAATATCGAAGAGGCATTTGCACACCCATGTTCACAGCAGCTCTGTTCGCAATATCCATGAGGTGGAAGCAATACCAGTGAGCGATGAATCGATAAACAAAAGGTGGTATATACATATACATACAATAGAATCCTATGCAGCTTTAAAAAGAAAGGAAATTCTGTCACCTACAACATGGATGAACCTCAAAGACACCACGCTAAGTGAAATAAGTCACAAAAGGACAAACACCGTGAGATCTCTAAAGTAATGAAATTCGTATTAGAAAATTCAAATTCAAAGAAATAGTAAGCAGAAGAGTGGTTACCAGGGTTTGAGGGAAGGGCAAAAAGGACAGCTGTTTAATGAAGGTAGTAGAATTTAGTTCTGCAAGATGAGGAAGTTCTGGAGTTCTGTTTCACAAAAATGTAAATATACTTAACACTACTGAACTCTACACTTAAAAGTGGTTAGGATGGTGAATTTATGTTTTTACTACACAAAAAAACAAATATTTATTTGCATCATTTTGCATATAGAGCTTTGATAGAGATGGCGTATGACAAATGTTTCTAATGTATATGTAGCATTTACCCTTACAAGGCAATTTCTTAAGTAACATAGAAAAACCTCTCCTAAACTTAGCCTTTATTAAATATATCAAATACTGAGCATCCTAAATTATAGTTTATTAGGGAGGAATGACTAAGGGTAACAGACTGAAGACAGGTGGTTATTCTTTCTTATGTTTATCTTTGTGATTATTTGACTTATGTCTGTATTTACTATGCAGAGATAAGCTCCAGTGTCCAGTTTTGTTCACCATTCTAATTTCAGGCCCTAAAAACAGTACCTAAGTATTTACTGGATGAATGAATATAGTATTAAACACTTGGACAGGAGGTAAAACCAGGTCTCATCACCAAATTCAAGTGTAGTAAGAGAGATACCATAAAGGAGGCACAATCAACTTCCAAAAAACTAATTTTAATCAAACAAAAATTGTTTGATCATTAACAAGTTATAAAACAGTGATTTAGTTACATAAATAAATTGATATCAGTGTATCAAATCTTAATTACTTTCAACTTCATGAGCATGTTTACATGGGTGATGAAGTACAACCTTTTTTTTTTTCTTTTTACCTATTATAATAAATAAAATGGAGCGCATGAAATAGTTCTAAACAAAAATACCTACAAACATACCTCTAGCATGTTCTCTAATGAAGGGAACGAGAGACACTGGACAACTTTTGCACCAAAACATAAAAATTGCTTTAAAAAGCACAAGGTTACAGAACCATCAGCTAAAGTAAAGACACTATACTGTAACCAAAGTTGGTATTTAATAATATAATGAACAGTTTGGTAGTTAGATCTCCAGTTTGGTTATTTTAAAGCATTAAGACAAGGCAAGATAGAAGGCTGCTTTTGTTTTGAGTAATTCTAGAGAAAATAAAATATATTTAAAAAAAAAAGAAAGAAAACTGAAAAGTAGAACAGTCATACCTACACAACTTTCTGTCCTGCACAAAGTCAAAATACCTATGCAGAATAGACATATAATATATATAATGTTATTTGTGCACAAAGGTTAGCTTATTATTAGCTCACTGCAAAGGCGTTATGTATCATATGTCAATTGTTTTGGAAAACATTTTGCGTTTTGTGTCAAAAGGATTTCTTTTAAGTTTCCTAGACTAGGAGGCACGAACCCCAATTCCGGCATACTGTATATTCTTAATGCTAAGGCTTGCTGCTCTGGCTGTGTATTTTGTTGTCCCTCTTTCTTCTAGTGCCTGTTACAAGCATGTGTGGTGTAGTGGTTGTTGTTATTGGCGGTGGTGTGTGCGTGCGTGTCTTGTGTCTGTGTGTATACATATATATATGTATACATAAGTTGTATACATATATATACATATATAATTTCTCCCAATAGATCTCAGTCCAACCATGCAATCCAAAAGGTGGCTCTGCATAGATGCCCAGCATGAAGTTCACCGCCTGAGCCAACCCTGAAGCAAGGCGCACTTTTAGTCCTTCTGATAGGTTTTTCTCAGTTTTTTTTTTTTTTGTTTAAAACCAAGCTACTGCAGCTTCAAGTATTTTGCATTACATAGAATATTTTTATAAATTAGTTAATGTTATATTTTCAATATTCAGACATATACTATAATATATACAGTACAATAAATGCTCTCATTCTTTTTTTAATTTTTTTTTGATAAATCCCTGAGAATGTATGTTGACAGTCGCTAAGTTTCCACATGCACAAGCATCGTGTGCCATGCTTCTGGACGAACAGCACTGCAAAGCCACGTGGGTCAGCCTTTAACTATTAGTATTTCATTTTGTTGGTTTGTTTAAATATGCTGAAAATGTAAAGATGAGTTACAAAGGAGTAAAGCTGAATCCATTCGAGGTACTTATCACAGGATGGAGGTGTTTTGTTTGGTTTTTAAAGCCATTTCAATTATTTTTTTTTTTTTGAGGCTGTGAACGTATACAGAAAACAGAGAGCTATGTGGACTTTTGCCACTTGACAACATATACTCAGTGTAAACCAAACCTTTTTAACCTCTCTCTCATACAAAACCAAAAAAAGAAAAAAGAAAAAAAAAATTAAAAAAATATAATAAAAGAAAGAAAAAAAAGGGAAGAAAATTAAAAACACACAAACTTTCACAACATGACAATTTAGTCTGCAAACGCAATATAACTATACACATATAATACCGGTGTGGCTCTGTTCTTTTAAGTTAAAAAGGGTACAAAGGCAGGCTCAAGTAAAAACAAACCATCCCTCCCATTCCCACCCCCCACCCCCATTCATACAGGTTCTATCAACCAAACCTCTCCCGAACCAACATCATCAGTTTCTTTTTGCCTTTGTAGATTTGTTTCAGGTTGTCAATAAACTGTGTAAACTGAATGTGTCCGTCATGCGCCATTAGGAAGGTCTCTCGGGCCTTGCTGAGGAACTCTATGAACTCGCTATAGTGCCGAGGACTGATGTGTGTGAGTCGTGAGTGCGTCGTATTGATGTACGCCCCGATCGTGGCATCCAAGAGCTGCCGCAAGGGGGCTTTGTCCAGTGACATGAGCTTACCCGAGTTCCTCCTGCCGTGAAGTCCCACCATGCCAGGAGTGGTCAGAGTGCACCTGCGCAAAATGTCTGACAGTACCGTTGCACACTTGACACTCTTGACCACCAGAGGTATTATAGCTGCAAGCTCATTTTTACCAAGGGAGTGGCTAAGCGCACAGGCCCACAAAACGTCATTAATGGCAGGGTGCGTGTCCTGATTGTAGCTCAGGTTGAGATGGGTCATGGCCAGGGTGGCCAGCTTGTAGGCCCTCATGGGGTACCCGCGGTGCTCCATGTACCGTGCTATCGTGAAGAGCTGGGTGTAGCTCATGCCGGTCGTAGCAGCGTCGAGAACAATTTGGTACGCTGTCTCAAAAGCTATGTGATCCTTTTCACACAGGGTCAGCGCAGACAGGGCACAGTTCTGAGGGTCCTTCATGGCGCACTGCAATGCGAGGGTCCGGGCACTGCCGGCCAGCTTTTCCTGCTGATGGCAGTCCAGGTGGAGACGGACAATGGTGCTGTTGGACATCACGGTGGTTGCAACTATACTTGTGGCCTCAGTGGGAGTGAAGAGCGTGAACCAGCTCTGCATGATGCTGTCCAGGGCATAGACGCCTGCAGGGAACACAGAGAAGCGCTATTACCCACGAGGAGGCTGCCTAGAGGTCTCGTCTTATTTCCACGTTATAATCAATGCTTACATTGTTAACCATCGTAGGACATGAGCTAGGCCAGAAAATCCTGTAAGGTAATGTGCCTGGGAGCAACCTTGTAGAGTAAGGTTATTATAGATTGTTATTCAGTGAAATGCCTGAAAGGAACATGGACTTCCTGTAATAAAGAACTAATCCTCTCGGTAGCTGGTATTTGCACTGTGCTGCTTGCCATTTCAGACAATGGCTTTTTGCTAATGAGTTCTACTTCACTGGGGCCTCCTGTCAGTTACCCACTACGGAATCTGAGTCAGAAAAACCACAACCGTCACCAAAATAGGGAGTTTTTATGTGGTGTGTGTCTGTGTGTGTAAGTTTAAAGGACACACGATATAAAATGATTTAAGACACACAAAGAAGCAGGAAATGTGACCCATAACCAAGAGAAAAAAGTCGACAGAAGTAGACCTACAGATGACTCAGATGTGGCAAACGACTGTCAAGGTCTTTAAAATAACCATTTTAAGTACACAGACCCAATATGCCTAAGCCGAAGGACAATCCTAAAGGTGTGTGATTTAAGAGAAGGCACTAAATGGCAGACAACAATAAGGCATATATCTTGGTGCAGGGGTAGGGGAGTTGTGTGGCAGTTCATCTTGCTATTATCTTTGTATTGCTTCACTAAACCATCACTTTAACAATCTAAACATAATTTTTATGTTGAGACCAATTTCCCTTTTTTCAAAATAACAAACCGTTACAGATCAATGAAAGAAAAATAACAAGAAAAATTATTTTACAGTATCTGCTGTGTCAGTATCTAAATACTGAGCTGGCAGTGTCTTCTTGGCAAGAGGTGTGTATCCTTTTCTGATGCAAACAGGAAGAAAGAAAGACAGTTTAACCAACATTTATTTTAAACTGCCACCATTTTATTCGTGTTGGCAATCCTGCTAGGAATATAGATTTCTTTGGTACTAATTTACTTTTGCAGAGGAAAATAGTTAGGTGAAGGATTTCACAAATTACAGCTTATGGGCAATGAGGGATCTTCTTATGGCTACCTACAATTTCTCACATATCTGAAAGCTCATCTAAACCACACCCAGTGGTCATTTCTCTGTTGATATCATCACATATGCCCTCAGATATGAAAACACTCAGCACAACTGGGTAACTTTATATATTATTTTCATTAAAAGGGACGGAGCCACACTAACCCACTGTCTCTCAAGTTAGTTTTCAAAGGTGGGCTCCAACCCACCAAGGATTCACTCTGGAACCCATAGTTACTAAAAGCACCTTAACGTAGTGATAGAACAACTGGATAAAAAGTGTTTGCTCGCTGACTTATTCCATTTTCTTAAGAGTCTGGAGCGCCACATATTAGATGGTTCAGAAGAGGAGCAACGCAAGTGTGTGTAACTGAAGGTTGGAAGGGGGAAGCCCCTGCAGGTTGCTGGAAGGGGCAAGGCCTTGGAGAAGTCAGGGAGAAAGAGTGGAAATGTTCTTGTATCTGTAATGAGGAGGCACCTGGGAAGCTCCTGCTCCAGAATTTACCTACCCACTTCAGTAGCACATGTTACCAGCCACCTCACCATCTCCCGCCGCCGCCAATTTAAGGTTGACAGTGTCATTCGCATCACCTACACAGACAGGGCAACAAAATGTTTTGGAAGATTATCCTGGGTCAGTGGAAACATAAAACAATTCATCCCAGGGTATAAACGACTAGGTACACTCCCTACTACCAGGAGGATGAAGAGCCATATTTAGGGCAAATCTTGGCATATGAATTTGGATTTGTCCATGGCTATCCTAGCTGGCTTTTTCCCAGCCTGAGAGGCCGCAGGTCCATGTTATACTCCTGGAGGAACTAACTGACCAGATGTGGCATTCTGGGCAAGTCACTCAATCAATCACTTTTGTCGTGTGCAAAATCAGAGGCCTGGACAGGAGCATTAAACACAGTTCATGCCCTCTCCTCCCCGGCTTTACCTTTTCATGGTTCTAGCTTTCTGAGGCTCCCAGTTCTGACTAGGAATCTTCACATGGCAAAGAGGTATTTTAAAATAATTGTTTTTAGTTATTCCTTCAATCTCTGGTTTCTATTTTCTGGAAATTATAAAGATAACCCCAGGTCCATGAAAAGAAATCATCTTTGGCTGCACTAGTGATCGGATTTTGCTTTTCACTTTCCAGTAAGTGATCCCAAGATAAAATTATCCATCTCTTCCTGTGTCCCCATTCTTTAAGATTCAGAAAATCTAGGGACCTTAACTCCTAAAGCCTTAGAAAGACTCCATGGGATTCCTTCCTAGACCCTAGAAGGAATGAAGCAGGGTAAGCTCTCAGTAATCTGCCATTTACCCAAAAATATCTTCCAGAAATTCCAAATAACCAGAAAACTTGGATTAATGATTTTTTCCGCATCATACCTTTAAGAGACAAATGATAACAAAAATAAACCAAATAACCAAAATTTATTTTTTTAAAGAAATTTTGAAATGTCGTTGTATGGCTTAAATGCAATCTCCTATATCCTCTGCTTGTGCAGTACTATATACAGGTAAGTGCATTTTCCTGAAATTCAGTTCCTTAAACTTTATTAATCACTGTTAGGAGAATCCATAACTAGAAAACCAGATTCATCACCTAATCAGGGCATTCCATTCCCCATACTTAGGTAATTAGAGGATAACAATTTCTTTCACTGCTTTTTATGGGCGGTGGGAGAGCAAATGTAAATAGATTCCCTGAAAAATGTAGAAATAGAAACTTTTCAGTTCCTGGTTTACACAGAAAGCTTTCAGAAACTATAAGGCCGCAAACATCTACCTGCATGACTAACTCAAAATGTCCTTGGGAATATACCTAAGTAGCAGGCCTGCCGAAAGCTGAAACCGGACCCGGCCCTATCACTCCTCCTTTACCTGATTTCCTCAGGGTTATAAAAAGGAGTTAGAACTGCCCATCTATTGTGAAAATGCAAACATCAATACAAATTCATACTTCCTCTAAAAATTTAACCCTAACAAGTGAATCTTTATTATACATGACAGCTTAATTAAGTCTCTGACGAGCAATAATTCTTCTCCACTCATTAAAAGAGAAATGATGACGTGAAGGCTATAATTCAGAAAATGATTTTTTTATTGGAAGACACACATAGGGTTTCTAACTGTATAGTCCCCGAAGCTCAGGCAGCAGTCTGGTCACTGGGCATGACCACAGCTCCGAGCACAGGGCTCTCCTGAAAGTCTGACAGGTTTGTGTCCTCCACCACTTACCTGTGCTACAAAACCCAAACACACACAAACAATCCTGAGATGGCGCCTTTGTTTAGCAGTCCTTGGTACCCCAGAAAGACCATCAGTCACGTACCTGCAGGCCCAGCTCCAGAGACACTTTCAAAAGAGTGATGTCCGGCAAACTGTCCATGAGAGTTGCTATTTTAAATGCATCTTGGGCAAGCTTGAAGATGTGGGATGAGGAGTGAATGTTTTTCTGGATCGATTCTAATACTGTTTCCAGCCTCCGAACATCGCCTGCCACAAACACCAAACCACATCAAAACGAAGCCCAACAAAACAAACAAACAAAAAATAACACACACGAAGGGTAGTAAAAAAGGAAACAAAACATAAGGCACAAGTTAATTTACCTGAAATGTTCACAGATAGCACCGATGCGACAGCTAAGTGTACCAGAATTACTGCAATGCCTATGAATCTCGGCTTCACAAACAAGAAACACCGAGACACCCTCAATGACTAAAAGCACATGTGACCCAGAACCAACACGAGATAGCAAATAATTCTCCTAGTTTCTACTTACGTATTTTTTGGCAAATAGTACAGATAGAAAAAAAAAGTAACCTCACTTTTTAATCTGCTTCTGAATCTCAACCACCATTTACACGGCATGATAACTAAATCTGAACTGTGCCAGCAGCAGGTATAACGATGCAGGTAAATGAGGAAAATGCCAGGCTCAAATGAGTAACACCCATTTTGCCTCATATGCTAACATCTAAAGAAAAGTATCCCCTGCAACCTGACATTAGAATCACTATTTGATAGCAAACATGACCCTTAAAAAAAAGAAAAAGGTAAACTACCCCAATCATCCCAAGGCCTCAGGACACTCCCGTACCTTTGGCTGCAGTTAGCATGGTAGACGCCAGCTCACACTGCTGGGATTCTATGTGGCTTAGAGTGAACCAACGAGGGTATCGGTTGGGAACAACTGACGCAATGTGGTGTGGGCGGGTGAGGTCTCCCGTTGGAGCAGTAGATTCCAATACTAGTAACCTGTAATGAGAAGACAAGGCAGGTCCATCACCTTGGCCACGGGGACTGGCCAGAAGCCAAAGCAGTGGGCAGACGCTGGGAGCAACTGTTCAGGTCCTTGGTGCAGGAAGAGCTGGTACAGCTACACTCTGCTGTTTGGATGCCAAAGTCACCTCGTTAATTGCTCATTACCCAAACCTAAGAGAGTTCCTTTTTCTAGCACCATTCAAAAAATTGCAATATTCAAGGAAATAAAGATCTGTAACAATGAAGAAGTTTGAAATACAGTCTCGATGCTTACCTACTTTAAAATTTTTGAATCTTATCACTCATTAAAAAATAAAAATCAAGAGAAAGCTAATAGGGAAGTAGATATTAAGACTGACATTACAACAGTCAGAGGTCAGTGGATAGCGGAGATGCATAAGGTTAACTGATTGAAACACAAAATAAGACGGGAAGTAAAACAAAAATGATTTCCTTTCCATTATTCATACTTCCTAAAGAATTAGTTCCTTATTAACTTCAGGAATTTGTAGTTAGAATATGTTCTATCAATCGTATCAGATAGGATGAATGCAAATGATCCAAGTATTTGTCCCTTGACAATCTTGCATAAATTCAGTGTGACTTCTCATTTCAATCAATCAATCTTTGATTAAGAATATGTTGACAAATAAAGAACAATTATTAAAAACAAAGCACGTGCTTAGTGATCTTTTCCAAATTATAATTATCAAAGAGATTAGTAGAGTAGCTACAACTGCAGCAATTCCTTTACAATCATTAAAACAATGACCTTCACTCCAGTATACCAGAGTTAGGGACAATGAAACAAGAGCTGGGGACCACGAGGGGCCAGCAGGGTCAGGCTGTGATGCTGGCCTGCTCTGGTAAGCAAATGCTTCATTCTTTTCCTTTTATCTAGGAACAGATGTTTGCATTAGAGGGTGACAAGGTAGGCAATTGAATAATAAGAATTTTGATGGGGTTGCTATTTTTCGTTTAAAAAAAAAAAAAACCCAGAATGCCCCTGTATTCATAGGCAGATCTTTCCAGAGTTGCTGTGAAGGAAACTAGTCAACATTCCTGGAAAGATGAAAAAATGAGTGCTGCACACACCATTCCTCAGTCCCCCACCATTAATTCCACAAGGACTAAGAAGCAAGTGAGCTATACGTCTCTTTTCCTTCATGTCCCCTGGCTGCCCTGAGATGCTCTGCTGGGTCACACTACCTCCCTCCCTCCGCAGTCCTTTGCTGGGGGAGCAGTTGCAGGAGGAAGAGAAGAGGCAGAAAAGCAAGTGCCCGGTGCACTGCTAAGCACCCTCATGAACAAACTGCCGAGGCAGCAACCAAGGGCAGACATACATGAGTTTCTAAATATGAGAAAAGCAAGCCTCTCCGCCTGACTGATATCTTCACACACAAGCCAGAACCACAGAGAAACCTTGTGCTATTTTACTTGTAAACTTACAAGGGTCACAGCAATAGCATCTGGTGGTACCCTAGCGTTAGCATCCTTTCCTTACACAGGAGCAGGATTCTAGAATGTGAGTAAGTGCAGAGCTGAGCATCTGTCTTCATCTGAAAACTGCCATTTCAGCTTCCAAAATGGGAATAAGAACTCACTTATAAAACTGTGCTTTAAAATACAAACCGAGTGGTATAAAATAATTTGGTGGGAGACTTTTGCTTACGTTAGTTTTAATTTATTTTCTGGTATCTCAAAATAGACAAGAGAGAACTTATAAGGTTTTTCTATAGGTTAATGAGATTTCATGTTGCCAAGGAAAGCATGTCAAATTAAAGGATGTCAGCTTCAAAACACACTGACACACAGGTACACCCCCGCTCCCCCCTCCACCTCCGGCCAAATCACTGCATAAAACAGAGGCCTCCTAAGAGAGACAAGCTACACACGTAAAGGTAAGGATTTGTTTTTAAATCCACTACACTGGCTGCAGACATAGAACCTTTGATGAAAAGCTTCTATGGGATCAAATATATTCTCCAGCACCTCAGACTTTTAGGTGTGTTTATGGTTTGTCTTTTGGCAACTATAACATGGTCTAATCTGCACTTTACCACAGGACTGTTTTAAGTTTTTTAAAAAGCAAAAAGCTCATGTTTTAAGAAAGGTAGGTATTCCTTTCAGGCCCTTAAAGTTTTATAGTCTACATATAAGACTGAAAGATACAATCTTGAATTCATTAAAAAATAATCACCTAGGAAAAATTCGTGATAAAATATTTGGTGAACTGACTTTAAAAAGGAAAGTGAAAATAGAAAGGTCAGTGGCAGAGAATAACACATTCTAATTGTTACTACTGAAAAGGAGATGGACACAGTGAGAGCTGAAGTAAGCAGATCCGGGAAGACCCCTGATGGTGATGCCCTCAACACTAGATACGGGTCCCCTCCTCCCTCCCTCCCTCTTCAGCGCAAAGGTATGTGAGCCCTGAGCTGGTCTTCCTGCACTGCTGATGGAACCGGGAATTGCATACAGCAGGCAGGTGTGAAGGGCTCCCTCAATTAGTACATGCAGTCAAGTATACTTATCATTTACTACTGTTTCAAAAACCGAATTTTTTCAAAACAATTTAGGAAGGTTTCAACGGTTGCTGTCATGCGGTTAAACTAGGCCTGAAACTGTTTTCTCTTCCTAAACTCTAGCTTCAAGAAAAAGTAGGAAAAAGCCACCATGGGCATAACTAAGATAACAGTCAAGGATACAATTCTTCCGTCACTTTAAAACAGAAGCCAAACAAGCCAACGAACAAACCACCACCACAACAATCCAAGAAGCATATAAATAAATAGGTTCTTTAGATTCTCTGCTGCCTACAAGAAACATGAATGAATGAGAAGTCAGGTTACAGCCATTTGTCCCAGTGGGGAATTTGGATTGCATCTGCCCGGCTGGGCAGTGAATACGTACCGCATTGCTCTCAGTGCAATTTTGTATGCCAATTCAGCATCATGAGGTAGGAGAGAGGTGAAGAGATACTTGGCAAATGTGTGCATTGGAACGCTCTCCCGATGGATTATTTCGCCTAAACCACTATATGGTCCGGCTGTGGGAAGAGAGCATACACATTTTACATTCCTAAAAAAGGAACTAAGACTTCTTGTAAAGTATATCTTAAAAATTTTATGTAAAGTTATAACATACAAGCTAATCTAGTCAAGAATGTAATCTAAGTGACATAGTAGAAAGGAATACAAATTCTCAGTCAAAAATGATTCTACAGGGTATAGTATTCAATATCGAATTTACTTCAGGAACAATCCCTTAACTGTACCACAGCTAAAATGAGAATCACAGAACTGGGCAGAGCTTTTTCACATTATAACTGCTTCAGAGAAAGAAACCCTCCAAAGCATAAAACCTCACTGAATTCAAGAAACATCCTCTCTCACTGAGTATATCTAAGCATCCAGATTTTCAAATGCACAGATGACTCTGCAGCTTAACTTGGGAAGCTGCCCCGGACCCAATCAGCCTTAGGGGCACAGACAAGCCAGGGTTACAGAAAAGAGAGCTCTGATTCAGGGGAAGGGTGGGGGGAGGATTCTGTACCACAAACCCCAATACAAAGACTTTAAACATTGTTGCTTCTGATACGCAGAAATATTAATTCTCAGAAAGTGATTTACAATAATAAAAGAATAGTTACCCATTTGATACTCACCGTGGGCAAAAGAAAAAAAAACCTGACAATCTACTACTTTTGGGGCTCCAAAAGACCAATTTTTAAAAGCAAAACTACATTTAAGCTGTCAAAATTCATTTCTTAGTAAGTTATGACAGGCATGGTGGAAGAGCTGACTCCCCTGTATGCTCTCTGAATGCTGCCCTAAGAAGGGATGTATAGACTTTTAAAATAAATTCTGAAAGGAAACCACAGTGGTTAGTTCAACTAGTTTCCACTTAGGTACTTTGAGGTTTAGTTACTGTAAAGTGTTTAATAAATTAGTTTCCATGTCACCTTTGGGTAAAATCTATTTCATGGTTTCTAGAATTATGAACCATGACACTACTGCTCAAAGGACATAATGCATTTGTTTTCCATGAGAACAAATCAGTCTGGCGACGACTTCAGAATGCAAGAAATGCAGTTCAGAAGAAATGGTGAGAGGAGTTATTGAATTGAGCATGGGGTAAGAGCATTATATACTACAGATTCATTTTAAGAGGTTATTTTAAACTTCATTGTTTTATTTCTTATTTTATTATTTTTGAGTTCTTCATTATTTTGAAAATCATATAGTAAATCTTTTTTTCACCCGCGCAAATTAAAATTCATCCTAGATTTTAATTTTACCAAATCTACTAATCTTTTCCTTGTCTTTTAGATATTTAAGAATGTTTTAGTGAGCTGACATTCTTCAAAGTCGATATAGCAATATAGTTGAACATTTAGTTCACACAACGAGACCAAATTATTTAGGTTATTATTACGGACAGAATGTTTGTATCTCCCACCCAATTTATTATGTTGAAGCCCCAACTCCCAACGTAACTGTACTTGGAGATAGGGCCTTTATGGAGGTAATGAAGGCTAAATGAGGTCATAGGGTTGGGCCCTGATCCAATAGGGTTAGTGTCCTTGTAAGAAGAGACAACAGAGAGCTAGCTCCTACAAAAACTACACACAGGCATGCGCTCTCTTTCTCTCTCCCTCTTCTTTCTAAAGCAGTCATCTATAAGCGAGGTAAAGGGCCCTCACCAGAAAATGAATCGGCCAGCACTTTGACCTGGGACTTTCCAGCCTCTAGAACTGTGAGAAATAAATTTCTGTTGTTTAAACCACCTAGTCTCTGGTATTCTGTTATGGCAGTCTCAGCAGAGGAAGACATTAACTCTATTTTACTTAAGAACTAATTATAGCAAATTTGTAGTTTTCTTTTTCTTCATTTCTCTTCCATTGCATTTCAATGTTTCCCTTAAATCATCAAGCTACCTCTTTGTACTATGCAGGGAAAGCCAGTAGGCATAATCAACACTTTGTTATGACGCCTCCCAACAAGGAAAACATTCAGTCAAATATCACAGAATTATTTGTGAATTCATAATCAGTGTAATTCTGAACACCAGTGTACTGCATAATAAAAGTCTGAAATTTGGTACTAAGTTGCCCAGAAGTGCTTTTCTAATATGCCAATTGACCCAATATGCCAATATTGAGGCCAGAAGTGATTAATACTCAGCAACAACATAAAGGACTGCTTCCTCTTTTTCAGATACCTGAGTCTAATAACCCCGAGGTATGATAAAAAAAAAATACAGTGAATGTTTAAATAAATTTATTATAGTAGAAGACACACTGCCATTAATCCCTCTCAAAATACTCCCCCTTGCTTTGAACACACTTATCCCATCGTTCTTGCCACTTTCTGAAGCGGTTCTGGAAGTCCTCTTTTGTGAGTGTCTTTAGTTGCACTGTCGTGGCTGCCTCGATGTCCTGAACTTATTCAAAACATTTACTTTCATGATCATTTTGACTTTTGGGAAGAGTCAGGAGTTGCACAGTGCCAGATCTGGTGAATAAGGTAGATGAGGACACACTGTAATGGTTTGACAGAAATCACCGTACCAGAAGTGATGTGTGACACAGAACCTTTCTTTGTGATCACAAAATACGGTGAATGCAGCTGCCGAGTGCCATCCAACGTAAAGGCAGGGATCTTCAATAAGGGAAGCAGCACGTCAAACCTTAGTAACAGTGTGTGACAAGTTTCAACCTGTTTGGTGCAGTCGCTTGTGAGTCAGCTGAGAGAAGGTGTGTTTTAAACTGTGCCATGACAATGCTCCGTGTCACACATCGCTTCTGGTATACAGCAAATTCTGTCAAATGCAAACATTATGGTGTGTCCTCATCCACCTTACTCACTGGATCTGGCACCGTGCGACTTCTGGCTCTTCCCCAAAGTCAAAATTATTCAGGACATTGAGGCAGCCAGGACAGCGCAACTAAACACTCTCAGGAAAGAGGACTTCCAGAACTGCTTCAGAAAGTGGCAAGAGGTGGGATAAGTGTGTTCAGAATGAGGGGGAGTATTTTGATGGCGATCAATGGCAGTGTGTCTTTTACTGTAATAATAGTTTTTCAACTTTAAACATTCACCATATTGTTTGATCACACCTCGTAATCTGCCCCTGGAATGTGTATAGTGTAAACGCACGGACAACTTGGTGCCCCAGTGCAGTCAACTCATCATGGAATGCTTATCTTCTGGAGTTTACTGAAATGGTCCCTGGCTTCCCCCTTGGACTGCTTCCTGTCCTGTACCGCCCACTCTGTGCAGGCCTAGCAGGGTCAGGAAAGTAGAGGAGGATGGAATGAGTCAACAACACTCTTTATCAGGCACATTTCTCATAAAAAAGTTTAATGGGGATGTATGGACTAATCAAAGACTAAGACAAAGTTAAAAAATATTCATGAGCAATAAATATGGAGACATTTAAAAAGGTAAATGATAGAAAGATATCAGACACATCAACTTTGAAAAGCACACACCTTCTTTCTATCCTTCCATATAATGGGAACCAAAAGTCAGTACTAAGAGCCAGTGACAGCATAAAAAAAGTGTGTGGCTAATGATGTTGCTTATATCAAAAGGAATTATGAAAAGAAACTAAAAGAAAACAGTAATAAAAGAATCAAGATCACCTGAAATTTGCCAAGATAGACTTTTATGTTTAGAAGGAAAAAACTTTAGGAGAGTGCTTTAAAAAATTAATATTAGAAATTGTTACCAAAATTAATCATGTTATTAAGAACACTTTCCCTTTAAAATGCATTTCTAAAACACATAAATGTATAATATATTTGGTGAAAATATTTTCTTTCAAAAAGATCATTAGCTTTGGACAAATAAAAGAGGTTCTGAAATGCTATGTTCTCTAAATCTCTTCCCCATATGTAACAGTTCTGAATATCATATGAAGACACCACACTATATGAGCCTATCAATCACAGAGAAGCTAACATACATGTACTTGAGAGATAGAAGCAATTTTATCAACTAGACATTACCTATACACAAAAGATTAAGCTATCATGCTAATTACACTTAACTCTTTGAGAAAATAAATTAAAAAAAAAAAACACGCCAGCCAAAATTTGTTAGGTCCTTTAGCTCTTGACTTTATTAAAAAAAAAAAAAAAGAAAATTAGACTGTCTTAGAGATTCTATGAAACTTTAACTTGGTGAACCTATACCTAATGAATTCTCTGAAATAATTAGCCCAGTGGAAATTCATTCCTGTGGCCTTTCGTCCTTGGTTAGCGTGTGCAAACGACATATTCCAAACCCAGGCATCATGTAACAGTCAATAATTCAGAGGAATGCCAACCAATTTTTCCATTTTATTATTTCATTGATCAAGCAAAGAGGAGCATGGCTACCAGCAACAGCTCACTAAGTATCAGATTTCTGTTTATCTCAGGAGCAACACAGCCAAAATAAAAACAGTTATTTTCAGAGCTTGTGTCATCAAATGGGGATCATTTCTAACTGGCTATCCTATGTGACCACTTAAATCAAATGACACAAACCTAAACATCTGTACTTTTTTATTAAGTGATACTATTTTTACATAGTAAACATGCCTATGATACTCAGAATAACTACCATGTTAAATGCATTCAACAGTGCTTTAATATAATTGGCTAAACAAGTGGAAAACTTCTTTATCAAACTACCTTCTAATAGGAAGACTGCTTGCTTGCGAAAAATTTTCACCAGTGTGTCATCCAATTCAATTTCCTGAAGCTTGGAAATGAGCTGCTCCTCATTCCGGCAAACCTTCTCTTGTGTGTACAGCCCATCAGGCATGATACGCTGCTGTCCCAGCCCTATCAGGGCTACTTCCACAGCTAGTGTTAAATAGGATTCCCCGTCTTCCAAGAATTTGTGTGCAGGTAGATGCTGGTATTCCAGAGACTTGCACTGTCCCATATTCTCTGTAAAATGTCACACAAAAAAATCAGAGTTTGGAAACTACTTTTGCAGGTATAATAAATATATTATACCCAGTACTCGTAAATGAATTATTGACTTAATTCTAAGAAAGCGACAAAACATATTTCTTAGGTTAAAGTGCATAGCTTTCCAGTATCTTTTTAAAAATGACAATGAATTACTAAATGTATGTTTTGGGAGATAGAACATTACAAATTTTTCTGCCATTGAAAATAATCACTAAAGAAAACCATAAATCAAAAAAGAGATAAGAATACTTAATAGAAAAAAATTTTAATTAAACAAGTGTAAAATTACATGATGACTACAATAATTAGCAATTTTTAGAAGGCTGGCATTAAAAAAAGCTTCCATATTTTTATCACAATGTTAAAATTTATAATGAAACAGTGGAGAACATAACACATGTAACCCAATTTCAAGATCCTTTCTGTTATCAAAGAGTCATCAGTTATCAAAAGAGTAATGATTCTTTGAGCATTCTCTTATCTCTGTCAAGGTGTTTCTATTAGAAATTGTAACAAACTTCAACCATCAAACTCCCAAGGAAAGAACATTCAGAGTCCTACCTTTTACCCCCGGAAATAGTTTTGGGTCACCCATCATCCATGAAGGCAACACCGCAGGAGAAAACATGGAGGGGTTAAATAATTAACCCTCTGAGCTCACCCAGCCATGGGAGCAGCAAAGGGACAATATTTCCTCCCTCCCACATGATGCATATCCTTATTTTATATCTTGATGCTAGAAAATGGTCACGAATGCAGGTAAATTCTTAGGTGCACAATCACTGACTAGACGGGAATAAATATTCTTACGGTTCTTTACACATACTGTCAACTCCAAGGCTTTTCCCAGTTTGTGGAATTCTACCCCAAAATATTCAGTGTGCCTATTTCCTTGCTCTCTTGCTAACTGTAGGTATTGTCAACTATGTGTCTTCATAAAACAAACTGTGAAGCAAAAAGGCCCATGAGACAAATGTCAATGGTCTTACCTGTAAAATCTGAGAAGCCAGGGAAGCTTTCATCATCCATGCGGCAGGCTTCCATAAGGCTGCTAAAAAGAGTACCCACAGGGTCCAGGGGGTGTCCAACCCAGCCCTCCAGATTGGTTATCGAGGTTATGCTTTTATGGGGTAGCTCTGTGAAGGAAAAGAATTGAGAAATAGAAAGAAGTAAAGGGAAGAGAAGCTTTATTTACCATTTAATAATAGCATCCTGACAAATTAATATAAATGTAATTAGAAGACAAAAGTACATATAATCCTCAACCTGTGAACTATTTTGAGTTCTAAAGTTTCAACTGTAAATCAATATAAATAGTACTAACTTCCTAGGACAACTCCCAAACATCTATTTAATTCATGTGTGCATGGTTTTGGGTTATTATTACTTACACTATTAAATTATGTTGTATGAGGGAAAATGAATTCTAAGTTTTCACCTGGGAAGCTACGGACAACTCCCCTCCCTTCCTAGGAGTGGCATTAAAGAGGACTAAAAAGTCTCCCTGGAATTACCACTGGGTAACTCTACAACTCTATTAAAGAAGCAGCTCTCAGCATCAGTGCTAACAGGATTATTTAAATGGAGATCAGAGGGCAGTTGTAGCCTGTAGCCTGGGTCAGACTTGGACTCCCCTAGGAGTATTATTAAATTACTCCCCAATCACCTTACGGAAGTTTTTCTTAGCATAGATCTGTAAGGCATTTAAGAGAGAACTTTTGCCACAAAGAGGAACTATAGCAGAAGGTAACATCATTTGGATGAAACACATTCTTTTCACTTTATTGACAGAATGTTAGCACTTTCAAGTTAAGTTAAATTACAGAGGCTGAAAAAAAAGCTGCAAATATTTTAAGATATATTCCATTGTTGTAAATAATGCAATATTTCATATCTAAGTGTTAACTAAAGTAACAAATAATTGTACCTCCTTCTTAAAGAAAAATATAACAAAATTTATATATAAAATACACAGGAAACAAACTGCCTTATTAATAGCTAAAGAGTTATTCCATGAATCCAATACTCCTTTAGAAGTCTTCTGGTTTTGGACTACCAACTCTCAGTACACAGAAATGAAGCACGAGGCGGGGAGGTGGTAGGAGAGGGTAAAGGTTGGTCAAATATGCGGTGATGGAAGGAGACCAGACTCTGGGTGATGAGCACACAATGTGATATACAGATGATGTATTATAGAATTGTGCGCCTGAAACCTCTATTATTTTACTAACCATGTCACCCCAATAAATTTAAAAGATGACGCATGGCCTGGTACACTGTATTAAAATTTATTAAAAGTTAGCTCCTAGATTCCTTGGGAAGGTCTGTCTTTTCCTTTGGTTTCTGTCACTGGCTTTCATATACCTAACCAGTATGAAAAAAATTAAAAAAGAAACATGAGCATTACTCCTAGGAACAATCAAATACATATGTTTGACAGGGGGAAAAAATACACACACACATACGCACACACAGTGAAGGTAAGCACTGCACTTATATAAATAAATCTATTGTCAAGTGATGGAAACTGAGGATAAAATTTTACAAAGTATTTCCTCTACGTCCTCTTTCTTTTCACACAAAAATTAGCGAAAAAACACAGAAACAGGAGAAATAAATAAAAAAAGGACTACAGTTTTCTTCAGAATGAAGAAGTTGAGCTAAGTGAAATAAGTCAGACAGAGGAAGGCAAATACCGTGTGATCTTACTCATATGGGGAATCTAAAAATAACTGAGCTCCCAGATAAAACAGATTGATGGTTGCAGGGGGGGTGGGGGTGGGGGTGAAAGAGATGGTGGTGGTCAAAAGGCACAAATTTCCAGTTATAAAATAAATGTCACGGGAATGTAATGTACAGCATGGTGAGTATAGTTAACAAGACTGTATTGCATATCTGAAAGTTGCTAAGTGAATCTTAAAATTTTCTCATCACAAGAAAAAAATTTATAACTATATGTGGTGACAATTATGTTAACTAGACTTATTGTGGTGATCATTTTGAAATATAGAAATATTGAATCATTACATTGCATACCTGAAGCTAACATAATGTTATATGTAAATTATATCTCAATTTACGAAAAGAGGCTGACATATCATACCATATAGCATTAAAAATACACAAGATATTTCATTTATTAATCTTGGCCACATAACAAATAACTGTTATGGCAATTTAGAATTGTAACAGCTATGAAAAACAGTCTCTAAATATGGACAAACAAACAAAAGTAAGGAAAGATAAAGGTATAGATACATAATATTAGTAATACTTAAGCATAGTCTTCAATAAGTTTTCATTGCTCCAAGGATAAATGAGAAACGTATGTAAAAATGTCCTCAAAGATAATCAAAGGAGTCTATATTTTGCCTTGTATAATGTGCACTTTTTTGCCCAAATTTGTGAGGGAAAAATAAAGATGCGCATTATACATGGGTAGTACTAATTCTGTTTATCTATATAAATGTTTTTAACTCTTTTACTTATGTTTATGAGTTGAAAGTGTAATTCTACAAATCAATAATGATATCCGTATGCAAAATAATATCCTGCAATATGATAATTGGTTCTGTTGAACTTACGATGAACTTGCAACAAAAAAGAGTTCTTGGCCTTCCGTGATGCGTAAATATCATAAATTTGTTACCGGTACAAAAATTTCTTGTACCATAATATGTTAAAAAATACGTGCTAAAATTCCTTTATAATATAAAAAACAAGTACCTAAATGTAAACAAATAAAAATTTGAATTAAAACGAAAGATTTTTTTCCTTGAAAGTTTGAGCCAAAAACGTGGGTGTGCATTATACACGGAAGCACATTATATACGGCAAAATATGGTACCTACATGAACTAACAGTTTTACATTTTGCAATTCTTAGACATTACAACATTTTTCCTAAACTCACTTTAAAAACATTTCTTAGTAAAGGTTATATGATTTTTAAAGATTAGATCATGAGCTAGCTCTCTTTTTGCAGTATAAAAAGTGCTCTATTCTCTCTTAGCTTGATTGAATATTATTATCCTTTATACTCTTCAGAAGTAAATACCTTTTGGCTATATATTGTGTGTGTTTAGGGGAAAGGGGATTTCAGAAAAAATTTCCAAAGGGCCAAGCAACATATTTTGCAAAAGACATCTGGTAATTAGTGATGATATAAAGAATTGAAAAAAGTCATGATTATCAGGGATATCACATTGCAATTCCATCTGAGCTCCCCATTCCTCTGGTTCAAACTGTACCTCTGGCATTTTCTTTCATCATATAATTGACAATGTTTGTTAACATTTTATTATTACTTCCAATATAGATGGCATAAAAAGTTACAAAAACCTAATCCAATCTCCAGCCTATTTCAACAACTTTTGATAATTTTTTAAGGTGTACCATAGGTGGTATGTGTATAATCACCCAAGGATAAAAAAAGAAACAAAAAACAAAAAAACACACAAAAAGCCACAAAAACTACAGCAACTAAAACTATTTCTCTGAATAAGAAATAAAATTCTATAGTAAATACAATCCTACCCAAGAAACATAAAAAGGATTTATACTTACAGAAGGAGCAAGAAATGTATAGATTGATCAAGAAAAGCATACATGATTTCTTTTCCTGATTAGGGCCTTATCCATGCAATATAAACCTCTACAATTACGATTACTCAGTAGTGCTTATTTAAAATTTAGAAAATTAATACTCTGAGATAAAGAAGTTAAATGTGTTCTGTCAGTTGACAGTTCATCAACTGTTATTTACCGAATTTGAAAAGCTCAAGGAATTCTGATCACTTTAAATAAATACTATGTCGTATGTACAAATTATAACTAAAACGTTTTACAGACCTTACACACTGTGCCAGGCCATGCCATAGGTGCTTTAGAAAAATTAACTAATTTCATCTTCTCAACAACTCTAGAGACAGGTCCTCAAATGAGCCCCATTAGACAGACAGGAATGTAAGTCACAGAGGTCAGGTCATCGTAAGATCTCCCAGCCAGGACCTCCTGCGAGGATTCACACATACACAGGCATCTACCCCCAGAACCTTCACTGTTAAAAATTAAAATGCACTTTCACAAAATAAGAGATTGGGCTAACTTGCATTTTAGATAATTCAGACATATTAGTTTCTCAAACAATAAAAAAAGCTCTCCCTTAAAAAATTAACCTAAGAAACAAAACAGAAAAAAAAAAAAAAACTTACTTATTTCTTACAACATTTAACCAGGAAAAAAGATACCTAAAATTTCTCACAGATGAACTATTCAATATTTCAAATGACTGGTGACTACAGCCATCTCCATCACTAATTTTAAAAGCCATCTCTCTCAAAAGAGCACAAAACCTAGTGATGTCATCACCAAGAATCCCATTCCAATGGAAACAAACTCCTTTACATTCACCTTTTTTTTGAGTTCGGAACATTTCCAACTGTTTCTGTTGCTGTCTTCTTAACGTGTTCACAATAGCTATTGCTAGTCTCAGTGCTTCTCTGGGGTACCCATGAGAACGTAATGCGTCCACTCTGGCACAGGCTGTAGGAACATGCTCTAAAACAGAAAGTTAAGGGGAGAAAGTTGCCATTGCCGAATAAATCTACAAAAACAGGATTTAATAGTAAGATGTTTCTCCCAAAATACTATTAAAAAGACACAAGAAACCATTTCTGAACTTGGATTTGAATGAAAAACTCAGCTCCTATTGCCAAGCATTCATCCATCTCCCATTGAATCTCTCAGCTCTCCTCCTCCCACTCCAAAAATGCTATAGAAACTAAACAAAGAAGTAAGTCATGGAAATGTCTTTCCGGTTTGGCTACTTACCATGCCAGAGAGGCCACCCGCGGGAGTCAAAGAGGGAGTTTTCAGTGTCGTCATGGTAACAGTAGTTGGTGTATAGGTCACTGCTGATAATGTGCTGCAAGTGGCTATCCTGCCAGTGGAGATCGCATGCCTCGATGGCTCGGGTGAACACTGTCCGATGTGGCCTGTTCGATGAATCTGTTTTTTCCACAATTCAGAAAGCCGTGTCAGCTATTATTCACATGTGAATAAATCAGTCATACCACTCAGTGGCCAGATGTTCACGAGCACACCCACACACATTGTCCTGCACCCCCTAAGCAGAAGGATAAAGAGTGAATCCTCTCACGTCCTAAGGACTGGAGGCAAGTCAGCCCAAAGAGCTACCACTCACTCATTTGTTTTATAACCAAACACAAACACTCTGCAGCCATCAAAAGCTAAGGTTAAAGGCATCCTGCAAAGAGAATTGTCAAGTCTAGTTTCCATGCCAAATACACTCAAAGGAGGCACTCGGCACAAAAATCACATGAAAACTCACTGCTCCCCACTTCTGAGGTGCTGTGGTGGGCTGCCCTGATGGGATCAACAGCTCTCACAACACTATGCAAGAGATGCGACACCAGCCATGGAACCTTTCAGGAAGATGCAATCAGCCTTCAGAGATATGCATAAGGGTTGTGCTTTTGGTTGTATTTTTTAACTATATTGTGCGGTTTTGCACAATTAAAACTATTATGCTTCTTGGGATAAAATGATTAAATGTCACTTTATATCCCAAAGGGCATAAATGCATATATTTAACATTTCACAAAGCCACACAACATAGCTACAAAACAAACCAGCGCACTTACCTTGCCCCTACAGGCTGCCTCCTGACTCCTGTGCAGGTTCCATGACTGGTGTGATTTCCCCAGCATAGTGTATGCCGGGGCATCACAAAAGAGCAGAAGCACACACTCCGAAGAGGGTTCAAGTTTCAGGACCTGACGAAGAAAAGAAATGTTTGGGGAATAAAGGATATTCTCACCCCAACTTCAGGGATTATTCAGTTCCTCTGGATAACATGGCTCAAATTCTACCTACATTCCCACCCCGTGGGTCCCACTCCAGACTTACCTTCAATTGTGACACAAACCTTAGAGAGCCTCAACTGAAAATCAGGGTAACAAACTATTTTTATTTATGTGTACTTCACTTAGCTCAAATATCATCCCTTACTGTTCTGCAGCTCAATTAACTGAGAAGCAAAATCTGGAGTTTTGTTAGTTGATAAAGTTTCCTCTTTCTGTCACTGGAGCTCTGGCTAAGCACAGACATAAAGGAAATCATAAAAATCAAAAAAACAACTGAATCAAGAAGAGCTCTGAGAACTCATCTAGTCTAACCCCTCTATACTGCTGACAGAACTGAAAATCAGGAGAAGAAAAGTGACTTGCCAAAGTCACACAGCCAGGCAATGGCAATCAAGACCAAAACATAGATAGATATCCTCACTTCCAATTCAGCTATTTCAGCTGTACTGAAAGGCTTTTGACAGGTCTCACAGAGAAAGACATTATTTTAGCTTGGTCTCAGGTCAACGGAGATATCCGTATTTGAATGGCAGACATATCAAAATGCATAAATGACAGACAATGAGAGGTATAAACGCTGATGTATCTGTTATGGCCCCTGCCCAGATTCCTTGCTAGCAGTACACAAATGTACACCTTGCAAATGGGAAGAGTGGGCCTTACATTTAAGGACTTTTGAACCTGTCAGGGCTTCTGGCTGAGCAGAATAAATATACTCCTACCTAATAAGGAACTGGTTCCACGACTTCGTATAGTCAATCAATCAAATATTCCAAAGTCCAAAATTCACACATTTTTTTAAGTGGCTTTGTCACTTTATTTATTTTGTTTAACTCAAATCATAGAATTTAAAATTAAAAGGAGACTTTAGAAGAGCAACTTAGTGTTATGCATGTATTAAAACAACGAGAGTTCTACCTGTTGATTTGGCTCTCTGTGGTATCAATAACAAAAGCAAGCTGTAGGTAGGATTCCATTTAAAAAAAATAAAAACCTTAACTTTTCACATGTTTGCATGTGATTATATGAAAATAGAGAAGGATATAGGATACGTACCAGGTTTTTAACAGTCATTAGCACTAAGAGAACAATACAACCAATTTTAACAAAAAAGGCTAAATACTAATGAAATAGTACTTAAATGAAAACATAAGATACAAAGTTCTATAATAACATGGGAAACAAAAAATGATTATGTACATAGAGAATGACTAAAAAGACATACAAACAAAAAGTTAGTTTGATTAGTTGTCAGAATTATGGTCAATTTTTATCTTAGATGTCTGAGGGTTTAGATTTTTTGCAATAAGATGGAAAAAAGAGGAACAAATTATCTTAACCAAATGTTTTAAATGATAAAGAGACTTGCAAAAAATTTTTAATAAAGTATAACATGCTGATTAAAGAAATTTGGAAAATTGAGAAAAGTAAAAAGAGAAATTAGTTCTTTTATCAAAAAAATTCTGGTATAATTGAAAAAATAAAAAAATTACTCTTTCAAAGGTGTGGATTCTAATGTTATTGTTGTTATTAATTAATTCTGACATACCTTGTCTCCCCGAAAATAAGACCTAACTGGAAAACAAGCCCTAGCATCATGATGTTTCAGGAGGACATCCCCTGAACATAAGCCCTAATGCGTCTTTTGGAGCAAAAACTAATATAAGAGCCGATCTTATTTTCGGGGAAACATGGTAATCTCAGTGGAGAAGAGCCTGATTTGCCCCTCACATTCACTGTAATGTGCCAAAACATGCATTTCTGCCGATGGGGATTTCTGTGCCACATGCAATCCCCCAGTTGCAATGGCACCGGTGCTGGGCTCTGCTGGCCAAGCAAGCTCTCCCCTAGCAGCCTGCTCAGCTCTCCGGCAGAAGCACTGTAGGCTGAGCACTAGAGCCCCTCTGGAGGACGGGGTACTGTGCTGAAAGCAGGAGCCCTGGTGCCTTCAGGCACAACAGCTATAAATACTGCCCTCAGAAACTAGGTCCTGACTTCATACCCTGGGGCCAAACCATAAATAAAACGAACTGTTTCATCTGGAGGCTGGACCATATTTTAAGGGCTTTCTAAAGCCTATGGAGCATTCCTGTTGAACCATGGGTAAAGGAACCAAATGGAAAGTAAAACTAAAGTGTAAAATATTAGGATGGTGGTCCCAAAAAGCAGGTGGGGAATAAAACGTAGAGAAACTTCCAAATAAAAAAAATAAAAGGAGATTAAAGATATTGCCTCTGTAGATGTAGGCATATTCTTTTCCAGCAATGGAAAAGAATAAATGCTGAATCACTACACTTGAAAATTCTGAGCTTCAGGAAAAGAATTTGGGAAGTAAGGGGTACATTTAAGTTATTAAATAAATCATCATGGGCAATAAAGATATGACAGATTTCAAATACTGAATTCCCTTGGCAAATATCTTCAGACAAAGCACAGCCAGACAATCATCTATCCCAAGTCCTAAAACTTCTTTTTGATTGGACAAGTCCCTGTGGGGTAATACATACAATTTTCCCTTTGTAGAAAGTGAAAACACTATGCTAACATCACACTCACTTGGCACATTGTCTAGCTCTTTCCAGGGTACAGACTACATATGGGGCCAGCACATACAGAATGACAGTCTTGATTCTGGATCCTTCTGATGTCATCTAGTTCTTACCTTGCACCTATTATAACTTTAAAGTCTTTCAAGAGTCTCAAAAAGCCGGGGTGGGGGAGTAATAGCACAAAGTCACACAAAAATAGTGACATGAAATTTTTATTTGCAAGAGTTAACTATTTTAAGGATTTGGTTCTGAAAGAGGAGAAAATTCTATAGTAGCTGGAAGGGAAAATGAGGTCAAAGAAAGATTTTCAGAAGTGAGAGACAGAGGGTTCTTAAGAGGACATTTAGAAATGTCTGGGTATTTCTTAGTTGTCCCAAAGACTGTAGGGCACTATTAGCCCACAGTAGGTGGGAACAAGTATGCTAGACAGTCCTTCACCATAAAGAATGTTCCTAGTCCAAATGCCAACAGCACCCCATGCCTTTTAGCCCAGTCATAAATTCTTTACTTGCTACATTCTAAAACTAAAAATTTTTAACTGATTACACAGTAGCCCAAACATGAACTGACCAAAAGAAATGAAAACACACAGCTCCAAAAGCCTCTCAATAATTATTTTACAAAATATTATGACCCTATTCAATGATTTTTAAATTTAAAAAATATTCATATTAAATAGTTAATAGGTAATTTTATATAACTTACATTATTTAAAATAACACTAATACATACAAGTATTATATCGATGTTCTGAAAATATGAAAAAAAGTACACAAAGGTTTCAGGTAAAAATTAAACCACACACACCCACATGCATACACATTCACAGTCAAAACATACTAAGCCCTTGAGTTATAGTAAGTTCTTAAGTGGGGAAAATCATTTCTCCACATATATTGTAAATTACTATTATAAACATATATGCAGAATTCGGTAGATACAAAGAGAGCAGAATGTTACTGTGGACTTACCTTGGTTGGCATTTGCACCCTGAGGCAGAGCGTTGGTTAAGTTGGGTAATTCACTGCCGTGATTTCCATCTTCCCACGGACAGACATCAACACTATTCCACTTTTTCAACTGTTTTAGCCAACTAGCCTTCTGCTCCAACTTGCAGTGGGGATTTAAAACTATACACATCCACAGAGCTCCTAATTTAAAGGGAGAGAGAGAAGTACATTTTTAAAAATTATAAAAATGTCCAATTGTAATAGCTAATGATAAATTTTAAACCATTTAAAAATGGACCCAAGCCTGCCATTTATGTAACTCAATTCTCTCCTGAATCCAAGCCACAAATCTAATCTAGAGTTTAATGGGAAAAGGACAACAGAGCCCAAATTTGAACCAAAGATCCAAACACTATCACACATAAATTTGAAAGATATTTCAAATGTTTACTGTAATCACCTTCCTACTTGTATGACATTTTGGACAAAAAAAGTCAATAAAGAATATATTCCTAGGGTCCAATTTGCCACTTTAATTTGTAAACAGATTTTATACATGGATGCTGCAACAAACCACTCTAAATGGTTCTTCTGAGCAACAAATTTTTTTCTAAGATTACCTTTACACAATACAATCACAAAGGCATACAATGAACACAAAAAAGTTCCTAGTTTCCTTAGAGGCATTTCAAATTTTATGATTATTAATTGTATGCATATCTATTATATCAATAACCTTTCAAAAATAAAATTCACTTTAACATACTTCCCTAAGTGATTTAACCAGCAACTAAAAGTTGGTATCTTTAAATGAAATCACTAAACATTAATTCAAAATTTTACTTGTTTTTCAAAGGAAAAGCCATAATGAATTTCGAAGGCATAACTCATAATTTGAATTAATTAAGATGCTGATAAAATTTATTATTCCTTTCTACATTCTTCAAAGAGGTAGGTAATTCAAACAAGTATTTCACAAGTTTTAAAAGTTAAAGTTTTACTTTACTAATAACTTCTAAACAAGACTTAGTACTTCAAAGCCATTCGCAACACTTTCTTTGAAAAAGTATGTGTAAATGTGTGTCTATGTTTTAATCAGTTGTGTTAGCCAAGTGAATAATAAAGAAAGGAATGATCATTACTTATATTTTGTTTGTCCAAAAGAGATGCTTTACAGTCCTCCACATTTAAAATTAGCAAGCTTCTTCAATTAGAGAATCTGATATTTTAAATACCAAATAACTTTTACCAGCAGAAAATAAGTGACTGCAACCTATCTAAGCTACAGATATTTACAATTCACATTTCTGTATTTTTATATACTAATTGAAAACAAAATCTGATCAGTCGAGATACAGTAAGCCCACTATAGCTTATCTCCCTCCATGATTACAACCAACAACTCTGAACAAAACACAAAAACAGCAATTTGAGAACTCTGAAAAGTAAATAGCAGCAAGCAAATTGGGGAAACAAACTTGAAGAAGTAAGCCATATGGGGTGATTTCTTGTTATTTTTCCCTCTTTTCTCTCCTGGCTTGGATATAAGATTAGCCCAATCTGGGGAACTCTGTAGAAGGCGTATTCAGCAAAAACTTGAGAGAAACCTCACCTAGCTGGTGAGAGGACGGGGAAAAGGGGGCCCTGGCCTCTGCTCAAGAACCGGAGAGGTGGGATCCTGTATACTGTGTACAAAGAGGCACAAGTCCTGGTAACATCTTACTTGCATGAGACAGACCCCAGGCAGCACAGTCAAGGCCTTGTAAACTTGACTGACATCATCACCTGAAGAAGGTGAACCAGATCTTATGCTCTGAAATGACCCTGGTTGATTATATGCTTTAAAAACATTAAAAATTTTCCAGAGGTTTTTAACAGGACCCAGACTTTCATAACACAGTATTCAAAATGTCCAGGATCCAAAATTACTTGGCATACAAAGAAACATGATCAATTCTCAAGGGAAAAAAACAATCAACAGATGCCAACCAAGATGAACCGGATATTAGAGTGATCAGTCAGAGTCTTTACAGCAACTATTAAACTATGCTCCATGAGATGAAGGGAAACACTATTGAAAGAAGTGAAATACAAATTATAAAAAAGAACTCAACAGAAATTTTAGAACTGAAAAAATAATATCTGAAATAAAAAAACTCACTGGATGGAATCAAGAGCAGAATGGATATGACAGAGGGAAAAGTTAGTGAACTTGAAGATAGACGTTATCTCATCAGAAGAACAGAGAAAAACAATCAGAAGAAAATGAACAGAGCTTTGAAGACAGGTGGGAAAATAGCAAAAGATCCAACGTTTGTGTAACTGGGATCCCAGAAGAAGATGAGACACAGATACAGAAAAATTTGGAAGAAATTATGACTCAAAACCTCCCAAATTTAGAGAGTGATGAATTTACAGACCCAAGAAGCTAAGTTAGCCACAAAAAGGATAAGCTCAAAGAAAACCATGCTCAGAAGACAGTGGAACATTATCTTTAAATTGTTAAAAGAAACTGAAGTGTCAACCGGTAATTCTATATCCAGCAAAAATATTCTTCAGAAATGATGCCGAAATAAAGGTATTCCCAGATCAGGGAAAACTTAACAGCATTTGTTGCCAAGAGATCTGGTCTAGAAAAAATTCCAAAGGAAGTTCTTCAGGCTGAAGAGAAATAATATCAGAGGGAAACTTGGAACTACAGGAATAAAGAAACAGCTATATAAATTAAATAAATACTTGAAAAAATGTAACAGACTATATTTGTCCTTTTAAGTTCTTTAAAGTATGACTATTAAAAGCAAAAATATGAACATTACCTTGTGGGTTTCAAATGTATGTAGATGTAATACACATCAAACTAACATAAATGAGGGAGAGTAAAGGGACTTACATGATTGTTAGACTCTACATTGTATGCAAAATATTAACCCAAAGTAGACTGCTTAAGGTTACGTATGTTTGTTACAATACTGACACAATTAAAAAATACAAGGAAATACAAACAAAAAGGACAATAAATTAAAATGAAATACTGAAAAAATAAAAATAAAATAAATAAAGTAATCCAAAGAAGGAGAAGGCAGGAGAGAGAGAAAACAGAAGAATAAAAACAAAGAAGATAAATAGAAAACAAATAATTAAATGACAGAGCTAAATTCAACCACCTCAATAATTATATTAAATATAAATGGTCTAAACATACCAATTAAAAAAGATGGTAAAATCGGATTAAAAAACAAGACCCAATTCTATGCTGTGTACAAGAAACACACTTTAAATATGTAAAAGGATGTAAAAGATGTATCATGTCAACACTTTCAAAATATAATATGGTATTAGACAAAGTAGAGTTTAGAACAAGGAATACTACACCAGGGATAAAGACATAACATGATAAAAGGATCAGTTCTGCAAAAAGACATAACAATCCTAAATGAGTATGCTTTACCTAATGTCAAGACTACAAAATACGTGAAGCAGGAAACTGACAGAGGTGAAAGGAAAAATAGACAAATCCACAATTATAGTTGTAGACTTCAATACTGATAGAACAAGTAGACAGAAAATTAGCAAAAATGAAAATTACCTAAACAACACTATCAATCAACTTAACGTAAATGATATTTATAGAACTTAAGCTAAATAACATTTATAGACTACTCCACCTTACTATTAATAGAAACAAAACAAAACCCTTTTCTTTTTAAAATGCACAAAGAATATTCCCCAAAATGGTTCATATCCTGGGCCATAAAGGAAACTTTGATAAAGTGAAAGAAGTGAAATCATACAAAGTATATTCTCTGGTGTAAAAGAATTAAATTAGAAAAAAGTAAAAAGAAGATATTTGGAAAATCCCCAAATACCTGAGAAGTAACAAACCTCTAAATTATTCATGAATAAAATAATCACAAAGGAAAACAGAAAACATTTTGTACTGAATGAACATGCAAATAAAACATATCAATAAAATATATTTGTGATCTACAGCCAAAAAGAATTTAGGGGACAATTTATAGTGTTAAATGCCTATATTGGAAAAGAAGAAAGGATTCAGGGCTTCCGGTCAAGATGATGCAATAGGTAAACGCTATGCTTAACTTCTCTCACAACTACATCAAAATTACAACTAAACTACAAAACAACCATCATTGAGAATCGCCTAAAATCTTGCTGAACTGAAACCCTACAACTAAGAACATGCAGAAGAAGCCACCCTGCGACTGGTAGGAGGGGCAAAGATGCAGAACAGGCTGGTCCCACATTCACATGTGACCATTAAAAATTGGGAGGGATATATCAGTTGTGTTGGTCCCCCCGGGAGGAGCGAGAGGTCCCAGCCCCACTCCAGCCCAGGGTTCCAGTGCCAGGGAGACAAGTCCCCATAATTTCTGGTTGTGAAAACCAGTGGAGATTGTGACTGAATGAGAAGGAGGTCGGCTGGAGTCCCTGGTGCTTCTCTTAAAGAGACCATGTTTGGACTTACCCACCAACAGAATCAATGGCTCTGAGCTCCAGTGCTGGGGCAGCAGCTGGAATGCCAGCAGGGACATGTGGGATACTGAGCTGTCTGGCTTAGGACAGGGGCTGGAAGGGCAGCTTTCTTTAGGATGGAAGAATGGGCCGAGGTCATTGTTTCTTTGTTGAGCCCTCTCTCCTCCCAATGTGCAGACTCAGGAGGCCACCATATCTGAGTCTCCGTCGTACGTTTGCTACACCCTGGTGATTCGAGACCCCACCCCACCCAACTTTAGAGCACTGCCTTAGCTCATGCAGTACTTTCCTAGGGTCTCTCAAAGGTTCGCCAAACCCAGACAGGCAGCATCTGGCTTGAGTATGTCCTATACTTCTGACTGAGCAGCCCTAAGCCTGGCACTAGTGACAGCCCATCTTGGTTCGCAGCTTGGCCTCTTGAGGCAATTTCAAGCACGGCACAGGGAGCAGCCATCTGTAGATTGCTTTGTGGCTCCTGTGGGGTGGCCCCAGGTGGGGCATGGGCTGCAGCTGAACTTGATCTTCAGTGGATCCCCTCCAAGGCAGTCCTGGGCCTGGTGCCCCCAGTGGCCAGCTTCCAAAGCAGCTGGAGCATCAGCCAACCGCCTGCAAGAATGACACACCCAAGGGGCATATTGGGCAGGTACCAGAGCTCTGCTGAAGCAGATGCTGCTCTGTAGGGTCAGTTCCTGCACCATCACTCCTCCACTGTAGTTTCGGCCAGTCCTCACAACCAGTGAGCCCTGTAGTAACCAAGGCTCAACTACAAGAGGAGGGCACACACAACCCACACAAGGGATACACCTGGAATGCGTCGCTCCAGTGACCAGAAAGACTGTGTCACTGGGTCCCACAGCACATAAGGCCATTCTACTAAGACTGGAAGACATAATAGCCCTACCTAATACATAGAAGCAAACACAGAAAGGCAGCTAAAATGGGGAGACAAACATGTTCCAACTAAGAAAATGGAACAAAACTCCAGAAAAAGAACTAAACAAAATGGAGACAAGCGACCTACCAAACGCAGAGTTACAAACACTGGTTATAAGGATCCTCAATGATCTCAGAGAGAACTTCAACAAAGAGATAGGAAGTATAAAAATGGAGATAGAAAACATAAAAAAGAACCAGTTAGAAATAAAGAATACAATAACTGAAATGAAGACTACATTAGAGAGAATCAACAGTAAATTAGATGAAGCAGAGGATCAAACCTGCTATGTAGAAGACAAGGTAGCAGAAACACCCAATCAGAACAGCAAAAAGAGAAAAGAATCCAAAAAATTGAGAAGAGTTGAAGGAGCTTCTGGGACTGTATCAACTATACCAACATTCACATTTTAGGGGTACCAGAAGGAGAAGAGAGAGAGCAAGGAATTGAAAACCTATTTGAAGAAATAATGACAGAAAACTTCCCTAACTTGGCGAAGGAAATAGATATACAAGCCCGGGAGGCACAGAGAGTCCCAAACAAGATGAACCCAAACAGGCCCACACCAAGACACATTATAATTAAAACACCAAAGGTTAAAGACAAAGAGAGAACCTTAGAAGTACCAATTAGTTACCTACAAGAGAGCCCCCATAAGACTGTCAGCTGATTCTCAACAGAAACTTTGCAGGCCAGAAGGGATTGGCAGGAAATTTTCAAAGTGATGCAAAGCAAGGACTTACAACCAAGATTACTCTATTCAGTAAAGCTATCATTTAGAACGAAGGACAGATAAGAGTTTCCCAGATAAGAAAACACTAAAGGAGTTCATCACCACCAAACCAGTATTTAAAAGGAATCTTGGAGGAACTTCTTTAAAATGAAAAAAAAAAAAAAAAAATGAATACTAAAATGGTAGTAACTACATACCTATCAACAATTCCTTCCAATGGAAATGGATTAAATGCTCCAATCAAAAGACAGAAGGGCTGAATGGATAAGAAAACAAGACCCCTACATATACGCCTACAAGAGACGCACTTCACATCGAAAGACATACACAGACTGAAAATAAAGGGATGGAAAAGGTATTTCATGAAAACGGAAACAAAAAACAAAAAGCTGGTTAATACTTATATCAGACAAAATAGACTTTAAAACAAAGATTATAACAAGAGACAAAGAAGGACCTAGTAATTCCACTTCTGGGTATTCATCTGAACAAACCCAAAATGCTACTTTGAGGGGACATGTTCATCCATATGTTCATTGCAGCATCATGTACATAAGCCAAGATATGAAGTTAAGCTGGGTGTCCCTGAATGGATGAGTGGATAAAGAAGAGATGATACATACATGCAGTAATATTACTCAGCCACTAAAAAGAATGAAATCTTGCCATCTGCGACAACATGGATGGACCTAGAGGGTATTGAGCTGAGTGTAATAAGTCAGACAGCGAAAGACAAATGTCATATGGTTTCACTTATAAGTGGAATCTAATAAACAAACGAAAAAGAAACAAACTCATAGATACAGAGAACATTTTGATGGTTGCCAGATGAGTGGGGGGTTGGGAGTGGGTGAAAAGGGGAAGAGACTGAAAAGTACAAATTGCTTGTTACACAGAAGTCATGGGGATGTATGATACAGCATAAGAAATATAGTCAATAATATTGTAATAACTATGTGTGGTGTCAGTAGTGTACTAGACCTATCCGGGTGAGGGATAGGAGGGGGACTCAGGACAGGGTGAAAAAGGTGAAGGGATTAAGAAGTACAAATTGGTAGGTACTAAATAATCATGGGGATGTAAAGTGTAGGGAATATAATCAATAATATGGTAATAACTATCTATAGTGCCAGGTGGTACTAGTCAGGGGATCTATAACTTCTTGAATTATAAAAATGTCTAACCACTATGCTATACACTTGAAACTAATGTAAAATAATATTGACTGTCAACTCTAATTGAAAAATTTAAGAAGGGGGGAAAAGATCAATAATATTGTGATAGTGTGATACAGTGTCAGATGGTTGCTGGACTTATCATGGTGATCACTTTAGCATAGGGGAATATGATCAATAATGTGGTAATAACTGTATTGTGCTAGGTGGGTACTGTTGAATAGCTATGATGTACACCTGAAACTAATATAATATTGTTTGTTAGCTATATTCTAAAAAAGAAAATCTTAAAAAATAACATAAAAAAGATTCAAATTAATAATCTAAATATTCACCTTAAGAAACTAGGGGGGAAAAAGAAAGAAATCAAAACCAAAGCAAAAAGAAGGGAGGCAATAACAGATTAGAAATCAATTAAATTTAAAACTGAACCAAATATTCCTCATGAACATAGACATAAAACCCCTCAAGAAAGTATCAGTAAATCTAATTTAAAAATATGTAAAAAGGAAAATACACCACAACCAAGTAGAATTTATCCCAGGAATGCAAGTCTGGTTCAACTTTAAAAATCAATCAGTATAATTCACTATATTAACAGAATAAGGAAGAAAAAGCTTATGACCATTTTGACGGATCAGAAAAAGCAAATGACAAAATTCAACATTTCTTCATAATAAATAAAACTCAGCAAATTAGGAACAGAAGATAACTTATTTAACCTGAAAACAACAACAACAACAAAAGAAAAACCCCTACAGTTAACATAATAATGCCAAAGACAATGTTATTCCCATAAGATCAAAACAAGGCAAAGATGTCTCTGCTCTTACCACACCTATTTAAAATCACACTGGAAGTTCTAGCCAGGCCAATAAAGAAAAAAGAAAAAAAAGGTTAATGGCATAGATTGGAGAGGAAAAAAATAAAATAGCCTCTATTTGCAGACAACTGACCTATAAAATACTCCTGGAACTAGCAAGTTTAGCAAGGTCATAATAATGATATAAGTTCAAAGCAAAAAACCAACTGTACATCTATCTATATGCTAAAATGCTATTGAATACATATCAAAATTTACCAAAAAAAGAGCACCATTTATATTGGTACCAAACAAGCCCTATGAAATAGTTATAAATCTAACAAAACATGTACAAAACTATGCTAAAAACTACAGATCACTGACAAAGAAATCAAAGAATCTTAAACAGCAGAAAGCAAAGCAGGAAGTTACTATATTCATAGATTGAAAATCTCAATATTGTTAAGATATCAATTCTCCCTAAATTGATCTATATATTCAACACAACCCCACTCAAAAACCTAGCAGGCATTTTATGTACATATTGACAAAGATATAAAATAGCCAGAATAATTTTAAATAAGGACAAAGTTGGAAGACTCACAGCATGTTACCTGATTGTGTGACTTCCTATAACGTTACAGCAATGAAGACAATGTACAAGTGTTCAAAGAATAAGCACACAGATCAATGGTATAAAGAACTCCAAAAGAAACCTACAAATATGATCAATTCAGGGTTCAAAGTCAATTTAATCAATGGAGAAAAGATAAATCTTTTCAACAACTGGTGATGCAACAATTAGATATTCATATGACTAAAATCAAATGAAATCTGTATCACATGCTTTATTTAAAAAACTCAATTAAGTTATTAAAAATTAACTCAAAATGGATCATAGGCGTAAATATAAAACATAAAACTTCTAGAAAAAAGTCTTTGTAACCTTGGGTTAGGCAAAGATAATGTTAAATACAATATCAAAAGCATGATCCATAAAAGATAAAATTGATAAAGTGGACTTCATAAAAAATTAAAATTTTTGCTCTACAAAAGACGCTGATGAGACACTGAAACGACAATCCACAGACTGGGAGAAAATATGTGCAAACCATACATCTGACAAAAAGGGCTTATATCTAGAATATGTAAAGCCTTCTCAAAACTCACCAAGAAAATGAACAACCCTATCAAAAATGGGCAAAAAATTTGTAAAGACACTTCACCAAAGAAGATATACAGATGGCAAATTGCACATGGAAACATGCTCGGCATCATTAATCATTAGGAAAATGCAAGTTAAAACTACACAAGGTACCACTATACACATATTATGATTAAAATTAGAAAAAGAAATTTAAAACCTAACAATACCAACTGCTGTCTAGGATGTAGAGCAACTGGAATGCTCATAATTGCTGGTAGGAGTGCAAAATAATATAGCCACTCTGGAAAATAGTTCAGCAGTTTCTCATGAAGTAAACATATATTTACCACATGACCCAGCAATCCCACCTCTAGACATTTGCCCAGAAGAAATGAAAACTTATGCTCACATAAAAACTTGTACAAGAACGTTTATAGCATCTTATTTGCAAATCCAAAAGACTAGAAATAACCTGAAGTCTTTCAACTGGTGAATAGCTAAAAACTAAACAAAACAAAACAAAAACAGTGGTGCATTCATACAAGAGAACATTACTCAGCAATAAGAAACAAATTAATATTGACAAATAATGTGATGTAAAAGTCCTTCCAAAATGAATGATTTATTTTCAATGTGCCCATTTCATAATTTAGAATTCTGTACTTCAGTCCATACCTGTATAAACTATAATTTATTTTGAAAACTAGCGTAAAGGACCACCATGCCAACTAAAAGCTAAGATAGAGCTTACTTTAAATTAAAGTAGAAATTACATATCCTAAAATATGTACCGTGTTTCCCCGAAAGTAAGACCTAGACAGACAATCAGCTCTAATGCATCTTTTGGAGCAAAAATTAATATAAGCCCTGGTCTTATATAATATAATGTAATGTAATGTAATGTAATGTAATATAATATAATATAATATAATATAATGTAATATAATATAACGGGTCTTATATTAATTTTTGCTCCAAAAGACAGATTTAGAGCTGATTGTCTGGCTAGGTCTTATTTTTGGAGAAACATGGTAATTATCTCAAATCCATTGTTTTCACATTCAATCTCTTCTTTTTAAATATATAAGTGAAATACAAGGCTTTAAAAATAGAATTAATAACGAAATTTATACTAAGCACTAGTTCTTTTGAAGTAACTCAAAGATAAAACTAGAAAAATATTAACCAATGTATGTAGTGCTGAAGGACTGATTTGAAAATGAAGGAACTGATAATGTGATAATGAACCAGTGAGTTTCACCTTCACCTGGGGATAATTGGAGTCTATAGGAAGGTAAAACAATTTTGACAAGAGAATATAATTCTACTTTAAAAAAACAATTTTTTTTTTTTTGGAAATAAATGGAGAAATAGCAAAGAAAACATTAATTAAATAATTATTATCATTGTCACTATTTCTTGGGTGCCTACTACATACCGCAGGCATCACAGTTAGGGCTTTGCAAACATTTTCTCATTACCTCATCACAATAATCCTCGACAGTCAGAATTAGTATTTCCACTTTAAAGATGAGAAAACTGAAACTCAAAGAGATTATGGTCCTTAAAAGAACTAAATATTCTTGGAAACTAAAGATTCTATGTCCTGAGGAAAAAAGAAATCCATAAAACTTATCTTAGATTTTCACGCCTACATTTCTCCAATTAGAAAATTTTCACTTTGCAGAATGAGAAAAATTTTGAAAAGCCAAGCCTTTATTAATTTGCCTATAACATTCTTTTACTACTCACCTCCCTAAAGAGAGGTTTCATTCTGAAAGGATGTTCTTAAGGTTAGATTCAAGTTCAGAGCTGTAATAGATATGGTCTTTTATCTTAATAGTCACCAGTACAAAAGCTATAATTAGCCTTAATAACCAAGTTAACCAAATTGAGTAAGTCATTCTCCAAATTTTATTAATTCAAAGTCTCACTTTGGGCATTGATCTCCTTCCCCTCCAACACATGCCTGACACATTTGTAGCTTTAAAAATAAAACTCTTTGATGATCAAACACTTCATTCTGGTATCCCTCGGAAATATTAACCCTTTTAAGGGACTGAACCAAAAACAGGACAGAGAACTCTTGATAATTTCGCATTTCCAGCACCTAACAGAGGACCTGGCATCTAGAAAGGTATTACTGGTTGTTTCCCAAAAGATGCTTAATTACTCGCTATGAATTACAATAAAAACAAATTCAATACTTTTAAATTGCTTTCCTAGCTTCAGTGCCTCAAAATGTACAAAGACAATTATCAAATCATTGGTGTGTGAACCAATCATTCAGTTTCTGAATTACCCATGGCACATTTCAGCTGTAGTCTAGCTTTTCTTTACCATCCAGCATGCTTTTACTCTCCTTTCCACCACTCTACCTAATCTGCACTCAGTGGTTTCAGCAAAAAAGATGCACTGTAACATACAAGCCAAAGTAAGCTAATACTAGGAAAGCAACTTCCCTGGGAAGAAGGAAAAAGCATTCTGTGTACACGGTGAATGATTCCGATCCACTCGGTGGTCGTAATTAAACCTGTTCACATCCTGTACCTGACCAAGTAGTGAGAGAACATGGGAAGAATCACACTGAGGCAGAAGGCAAATCATCACAAAGGACTTTTTGGTTAGTTCTGCTTTCCACCAATAAACAGTGCCAGTGGACAAGCACCCACACTCCCTGCAAATACAGGTAACAAAAATTAAAGAACTCCACATGCCCTGAAGGCCAATCTTTTCCATCAAACATTTAGATGGACAAATCATCACCATTGTGCCCCAACTCACACACCCATTGTTTTACATTTCCAACTAGAATAAATGTTTGAGCAATAAGCTCTGATCTGGAAAGATGTGGATTACCAGATGTAAGAACCTGGGCAAGCCCATTTAGTCTTAGTAGCAGCAGTTCCTTATTTAAACAGTAGGGATAATAATTCCTATTTCCTAGGGCTGTTTAGACTTATGCAAGATAATGTATGCAGAAAGAGTTCGCCAGCTCCAAAAGGTGCATTCCTGCAAACCCCATGGAAGTGTGGAAGACTTCCACGCTGAGGAAACTGAGACTAAAAAGATTAAAACAGGTCTGAAGGGCTCAGATTGCAGATGATTCTCTGATTTTAGCTAGAAACATCTTTGTCTCTCCTCTCCCTTGGTTTCTATGATAAGCTTTTAAATATGTTTTGTTTTCCAATAGACATTGCTCCCTCTAGCCTCCCAGGCCCCACCCCAGGCTCAGAGCCATTTGAAGGTCTGAGATGCTTTGGGTAATTTTATCCTTACCTACTTGCATGGAGGAGGAATTTCTGGAACTCATCCCCAATCCTACAGGATAACATTTTCTCTGTCTGTGGTGACTTGATGCCAAAGGATGGAAAAAGTGTGCAGCACTGAGCCTGCGCACTCTTCCTTCAGCCTCTCCCACACACCCCCCTTCAGCACCTCTGCCAAGACTTCTGGTCTACCATCCACTCTACCTCCCTTTTTAGTTTCAATGCTCAGGGCTCCACAGTCTTCTATAAGAACTCAAAATTAAAAGTTATCAGAACCCAAATTCTTAACATTGGAGGGGGGCAGGAAATGAAGTTAAAACCAAGTAAAATTTGGTATAATGAGAATATGAAGGTAAGGAAGAATCACTGTTAAACAAAAACTATTGAAAATGACGATGTAGAATATTCTAGGACCGTGTTATATTATTTTCTAATAATATAATTCAATACTGACAAACATCCGACTTAGTCCAACATAAGGGATAAAGTTAAGTAAAATAACAACTTCATTTTCACACATTATTATATTCTACATTGCTACAGACACTTGACGTTTGGAAAATAACCATTAGAAGAAGCATGAAGTATTTGTCAGATTCATAACCACTGTCCTGGTTATCTATTACTATGTAAAAATCTACCCTGAACTTACTGGCTTACTACAACAATGTATCATTGTATCTCATGATTCTGTAGGTCAAAAATTGAATCTCTCCTCCTCCTTTTCCCTTGCCCCAACCAGCCTCTCTGTGTACACAGCATGGGCTTTCTCATCGCATGTCTGTTAGCTGGAAACATCTCTGAGTCTGACTCAGGACAGCCAGACTTCCTATACGGAAACTCAGGGCCCTAGGATAGAAACTTCTAAGGGGCAGGAAGTGGACATGCTGCCAGTCACTTAAGGCTTGCTTCCAGAAACTGATCTGGAACATACTCCGCCATATTCTGTTGGTCAAACATTTGTAAAAATTGCCCAGATACAAGAGGGAAAAACACAGACCCCACATCTCAGTAAGAGAGCAGCAAACAAATCTATGATCATCTTTAATTTATCACAATTACCAGTATAGATTATAAATCTGTTACATTACAAAATGGAAAGTTAAAGTATTTACAAATGAGTATGAGAAGGCTGGCAGTTAAAAAAAAATCAAATCCAAATAAACCACTCAACATATGAGAAGAGCTGCAAGTCAAGCAAAAACTAAGTAAGTCATTATGAAAACTTAACTGAATAAAATGTATCTGAACACAAGCTGCAATATTAAGTGCTGGTTTGTATGCTAATTTTTATCCCTTCAAGGAAAATCCTAACAACATTAGGTTACACATGTTAGGTTTCTAATTAGAGTCTACATTTGAAGTTTTAAAACGTCTGTCTTCAGGATACAAAGATCACTCCATCTAGTTCAGCTAAAAAGTGAATGTCATCTTTATTTATCCACCTGATGGTAATTGCTGCCATTTATTGAATATTTGCCTCAAACTAACCTTATGCAAAGTATTTTACGTACATGGTCACATTTCACCCTCACAAAAAGACTCCCCTTTACAGATAAGGAAAATGAGGTTTAGAGAGAAGTAGAAAGGTTGCTCTGCTATTAAAGATAGGAGTCAGGATTTGTTACCAGACCCACATTCCCCCAAAACCTATTCTTAAACACTGATGTTTAGCCCTCTGGCTACCTATGTGGTCAGAAAGTACTTCTTCTGTAAGTTCGGATTCATGTGTGCAGCTATGCATATACGAATTCCAAGACTCATCATTTTAGTCTTTTGATAGAACCATCATTCCCTTCCTCGTATTTTAGCAGTATAATGCAAATGATGTATTACTCTCTAAAATTATGAAGCATCTTAAACGTACAGCTAATAAGCCCTTTATTTTAACCATGTATTCTTAAGCACTTAGAATATGTCTGTCATATGTATAGAAAACATATCCAACAAAAACCTATACAAGTCCATCGAAAAAGAACCTAATTAAAAACAAAACTCTGAATTTTTCAGGACTGACAGGCATAGCAAATAAGTAATTTCACTGTAGATTAAAATAGCAGATAAATAATCAAAAGGCTTAACTTACAACTCAAGATTGATTATTCAAGTCAGAAAAAATCTGTTTTCTCTGAAAATATGATATACTGTGAGGTCGGTTAGAGTGGAGTTGCGTCAGCGTTTCTGGGATAATGCACTTGTGTGTGACTGAGTGTCTTTGCCCACAATGCTGGGTGGAGCATTACAGGATCTGTGACTGGACACATCAGCTGGCCATTCTCTATCTATTACTACCCCCCACCAGCCGTCAATGAAACCTGCTTTTCAAGTTCCTTCTACTTCATATTTTTGAGTTAATATGCAAATCACTTCAGTATTTAAAATAAAACTACACATTTTCTATAAGAAATACTTTGGAATTTTTGATAAGTGTTGCTCCTCTCCCTATTTTCCAGAAGATACAACGTATGCAACGCTATTGGCTAGAGCACCGGGAAAGTGGCGGGGGAAGTGGGGAGCAGAGGAGCAGGGCAACCAACACCACCTTCTGTAAAGGTGAGAGTGAGAAAGGTCAGTGAGTCCCTTTGCTCCGTCTCAAAGGTGGAGAATGAAGACTGTTGTATGTACAGAAAGTTTAATTTCTACTTTTTAATATGTTTATTCTTATGAAATAGTAGCAGGCAAAGTAAATAATCACTTTTGGCATTTCCCAGGGTTCCACAGTTATAAAACAATTCATTGTATTTATCGTATTTATTTTTGTTCTCAGAGGCTATTATAAGAGGCTAGAATTTCATGCATGATCCAATTAACTAATTATACTTATTTAGATGCCATGAAATGCCTAATTGCAGTCACACATAGGAGATCACTGGCCTAATTAGTTGTGCTAGCAAAACTGTAGTCACAAAATTTCTTGGGTCAGACCACACAAAACTGTGACCCTAATTACATACAGCATTGTTCTCAGTACAATTCAGTGTCCATGTTAGTCACCCATGTTTGGAAAGTAAGTTTACATGGTAAAAACATTCTCCTTGCTTTACGTTTTGTGTGCTAGCTTCTAATTCACTAAATCATCTCTGGGAAAATTTGAAAATAAAACTGCAGGGATACAAAGACAGTGTGAGATCACTTAAGTCGAGCAGGGCTTAACCCCTTAGCAAAAGGGCATACAGTCAGTTCTCATTTAACCAGGCTCTGAGAAAGGACTGAAGTAAAACAATGATCTTTTTGTTGGCGAGAAAGACAATAAACCACAGATACTCCAAAGCAGTTCCCTGGTCTCCTAGCTAATGTTCCGTTTGGGCAAACCTGGGGCCCTCCTCTCATGTGCAGTGTCCCCATCCTGTGTGATTTGTTATGTTGCCGTCAGATCAATGAGGATTCACAAAAACAGCCTGACCTCGTGAGGACCCTGGTCCTATAGGAAATGACCACAGCCAGCTCCTCCATCACTCACTCCCCTTCTCCTTCTTGAGGAAGGAAGAGAAAGAAAGAAAAAATGAGAAGTGACGGACAATGTCTTCTTCTGAGATATGAAAAGGGCAGTCAACAGTTAGTGAGAAGGAATGTGAACTGTGGTAATCGCCAAAAACATTTTCCATGTGCTCTGCACTGGCTGCTGAACTCAGCTGTCTTTATAAACAGTTCCAGGATTCGTCCAATAGTCCTGACTCCAAGTCTATATATATATACATCTATTTCTGCAAACACTCTTTAGGTCTTCAGGATGCCTCTCTCCTCAAACTCCCAATTGGATCCACTTTCCCGACATAGACAAAAGACTCAGAATGGGAAAGCAAGTGGTGTGCATTATCTAAATTATCTCATTTTAGACTTCAAGATTCCACAGTATGCTTACTTCACAGATAAGGAAACCAAGGTTTTATCTAAGATAAGGGACAGTAAATGTGAGGATAAGAATCCATACTTAAAAAGAGTGTCTGACTCCAATAACCCTGTTCATTATATTCCCCTTTGAAAAAACATGTTTGGCTAAGTGTGTGGTAAAGAATTACTTTTGAACATGTATTACAAAATTGTATAGAATAGTGACTTATGAAATGTATTAGAGCTATCCTCAAACTTTTTTGAAACAGACCCGACCTTAGATAACCTTACTTCTTCGGTTGTCTTGGGCTGTCTTAGGCTGCCTTTTATTTTTCACTCACGCATTCTATTTTCTAACGAGACTATAAGCTCCCCCAATGGCAGTGCCTACCACAGGGCATGTGAGCAGTATGTTCCTGCTACGGGGTATTTCTTTACCTGCTGGTCTGGTAAAGCACTCTGCGGCCCACCAACCATACTTCTGGATAAAGGCTTCCCTGAACCCCTGGTATAACAACTCTCCTTTCACTTACGTGGAGAACCAATTTAAGACAAAAGATCATCAGCAGCCCTACCAAAAATAATCACATTTACCAAAGGTTACGACTGTAGAATACTGGTATCCGATAAACACTTGAGGACTGTGGTTGTGTAAGAATAACAAGGAAGAGGGCTTACAGTGTTCTGTCATACTAGAACTGCAATTTTATTCATGAAAACAATTTGTAATGCACTGACTTTTCTACGGAGTTCAGAAAGAACTTGTGATGGGTGCTGAGCTTCTTGGAGAACAGAATGTTTCATTTTGCTCTAATTCATTCTATTACTGAATTAAACTTTGATGTATTGGTCTTGACAAGTGCTTCATGCTGATTGTATTGTATATGATAGTATAATCACTCCCCATGCATTTCCCACTGGCTGGCTGATTAATGCAATAGATTACCTGCAGCACTTATGGCAAGGGGGAATCACTGCCCTTCCATACTCTAAACTGCATTTCACTGTGCGTGCATGTGTGTTTTCATGCGTACACAGGCACCCAGGAAGAACCACCTGTACATGAGTAGAGAAGGTGGGAGAAACAGGAAGGTAGGAAAAGAAAACTGAGGACACAGTGAAAATTAATACCTTTCAATCAGTGTTTTCAGCGCATCATAAATACTCGTTTCTTAATGCTTCTAGCTTTACACCTCAATTATTCATTCACTTTTTAATTCACAAATATTTGCTGAGCACCAACTCTAGCCAGGCACATGTTTTCCCTCACGTTTATAGGAAAACTCACTTTAAAAAAAATGTGTCACTTTCAGTGTTCTAATTAGTGGGCGAGAAGGGAAAAAGGAGGTGAGGTTATCGAATGGACACTAATACAGGGATGAAAAAGTATGGCTATGAAGTTGGTTTAAATGCCCCAATAAAAGCAGAAACTACACAGTAAGTAGTTTAGCAGTTGCAAAACAAACAAATTCTCTCTGATTACTTGTTCTTGGAGATGAGACTTTTGTGCTCTTGGCAGTATTTTGAAACCTAATGGGTCTCACAGGTCCAAGCTTAAATTTGACACAAGTGCCCTGTTCAGCCTCCTCCCATCCAAGCTCCTTAGCCTTTGCTCATCCACAAAGGAAGACTGTAGCTTCCCATCCAAGGCATTTCAAGACCGCTGATCGTTTAAGTCTATCTAAGCCCTAATTTATGAATGATTCTCCCTCTCTCCTCCAGGCTTGCTGAAGCAAAATTTGAAATTTACTTAAGTAACCCAAAATGAAACGGGCTGGGAAGCACAACCTAGGGTTAAGAAGGTCCAGCTGGTCATAGCTCCAAACACAGAGATTCAGGTTTCTATTTCAAAGGTTATCTTTGCAACAGAAGGCATAGAGTAGAGCGAGTTAGCCACATTTTGGACAACTATTAACGACTCCTGGTTATTCGTCTTGAGATCAGAGCCTGAGAAAGACCTATGACCAGTTACTAACTCATCCAAGTAATTTAACATCAGAAAATACCTGTATTTTACTTACAGTCCTATTCTTATTTCAATTTGGAATTTTTAAATAAAACACTAAAAGAGTGCCATGCGATTACCAGACAAGCTCACAAAAATTCATCTGCTGCAAATCATTTACTGGCCTGCCTTCCCCCTAAACTATGTTAAGAGAAAGTTATTTATACAAATAAAAAGTCATTCTCGGGTACACCTCTAAGAAGAGCAGCTATTTAAAAGTCTATGAAGACAGTAACCATCAAACATGCATTTTAAATCTCAGAGTCGTTTGTTCTAGAGAAATCTGAATGGAAAGCCTAGTATGTAAAGTGGTACAAGTCTCTGCTGGGATGGAGAGGACCTGCCCCCCTTTGGGTGGCACGCTCCTCCTCCCCCTCGCACCCCAGGGGCTCCGTGAGGCAGTGTCTGAACACCCCATCTAAAGGACAGCCATTAATCACCTCCCTGGGTTTTCCTTCCCGCTCATTAACTTACCTAAGCTTAAATTAACTACGGTAACATTTGCAAAGCACTTCGCCCAGCACCAGCACACAGAGAACAGCCAATGTGCGGCTGCTTCAGTCCTGGGCTTTACTTCCTCTATCCTAGCTTCCGGGAAGCCCCTGGGAGTCTCAGATGGCTTAAAATGGGGCTTCTCAGACCTCGTTAATTTTTGTATGTGCCACTTCAGGGTAAGAAATGGTGAAAGAAAATGATCCTGTGCCTGTCTTTCTTCATTTTCACTCTCTCCCTTCCCTTACATTCTACCATGAGGGTACCCTCTTGAGATCCACAATTTAGCAAGGAGACCTCCCCCACCCCCACCCCCACCCCTTGTCTGCCAGTTTCTTGAGGACAAACGCAATACTAATTCTTAGGAAGCGGAAGAAGTGAAAAGAGAACTTTTCTAAAATTGATGTGAGGGAGAAAAGGATACATTACACCAATGCTCTGACATTCTTATTACCCACTAATGTGAGAATGGTATTTACTACAAATGGACTCATGTTATAAATAGTAAAACAGCATAAAAAAAAGTAACTGGAACCCATTCTTGGTACAAACACACTACATATATATAACACAGGACACTAAAGCGTAGTAGAATGAATCATAAGGCATCTTAACTCCTAATCAAATCTCCAAGGTATTTAAAATAGAGTTTTATAAAAATACACAAGGGGGTGATCCCCAAGTGTTGTTACAAATTACCCAACTGTACACCTAAATAACTTAAGACAATGACAATCATTTAGAATCTCTGATTGGTTAGATAATGGGATCTGTAAAGATCTCTTTCAATCCTGAGAATCTACTATTTCATATTAATATGTATTTAAAATTTTTTATCTTTATTTCCAGTCTTTCCCATGCAGGGTACTGAATGGATAATTAAACCCTAGCAGTTGCAGTCAAGAGAAGGATGGTTGGTAGCATTACACAGGAAGTATTTACCATAGGTTTGCTCACTGTGTAGAAACAGGAATTCTCTCTTTTGGTTAACTTCTGACCCAAACTAGAAGTTATTCTGCCTATTTAAGGAAACAGAGAAGAAACCCCTCCTTCCCATCCCCATAGCAGAGCAGAACGCAGAGGCCTCTGGCCCAAGCATACAAAGGTCTCACACAGAAAGCAGTAGGACTGCAGAACAGAGAAAGAAACCAGGCCCCCGTAATGAAGACCCAGCAGCCGAGAGGCCTGTGAGAACAGTGCTGGAGGGAAGCAAAGCCTCCTGAGCAATACAATTGACAAAGCCTGTGTATTTAGAGGGAGCTCTGAATCACAAAGGGGAGCAGCCGAGACTGAGACAGGAGCCCCCACAACAGTGTTCCCAAGCAGGACAGCCCCGTTCCATGTGCAGGAGGCGTCTGCAGAGCCCACAGGCCACATCAGGTAAATACGCACTGACAACAGTGTCATCCACAGGGCCTGGTATAGACCAGCACAAAGACAGTGACCTAAGGTCTTCACTGGCTCCTTAGCAAAAGGGGACTGGAAAACGAGACCAAAACCTCACTGCATCCCATCTACAGCATGTAGCATCTGCATTTTATGATAAGCTTCAGTTTAATATTTAACACAGTTCTCAATCAATGGCATGTATCTGGCTCTTCCACGTCAATGTTTGTTTTTTTCAGAGTCTGAAGTTAGAGTCTCTTGAAACACAGATGAGCAACTAGACTAAGTAAGCCCTGCGGACTGCTGTCGCCAGGACTGTCAGGCCACGCATAGGCAGAGCGGGCCAGGGGGCTTTCACAGGGTGATACAGTCACCGAGGCGAGCTGCACTCTGTCCTTGCTCTGCTCTAAACAGAGAGACTGCCTGACGGAGAGGCATGTTACAGTCTTTTAAAAAAAACTGAGGACAGTGTCTAGTTTGGTAGTTACGTCTTTGAAGTCACTGACACCTGGGATAAAATTCCTGCTCTGCTGCTGTGACGTCAGGCAAGGTGTATAGACTCCTTAAGCCTGTTTTTCAGGCTGTGAAATTAAGGCTAATAACTGTACCTATCTCACAGGGTTGTGTGAAGAATTAGATAAAATAACACATGAATAAATGCTTAGCATAGTGCCTAATAAATAAATGTTGGCATCTGTGTTATCTCTAGTAGCTGGACAAAAATGGGAAACAAAGCAAAAATCTGTATCCTATGATGTCTCTGTCTTCCCTTTGCGGTTAACAGGGAAGAGGAATAAGATTGGATTGAAAATTGTGAAGGCAACATTTTTGATCATGAATTCTAACCCTTTATACCCTCCTTCATTGAACTCATCCCTGTCTTTGTTCATGTTATTCCTTCTCTTTGGAATATTCTCATTGCTTCTTCTCTACAACTCATCTCCATGAACATCTTGTAAAACTACATGAAGTCTGTACACATATTTGTACTAATACGTGAATAAATCACCCTATCAAAGTTCTCCTCAGTTCCTTCATGCCTGTTCTAATTTCTCACGTCTCTGGATGGCTGCAGCTCTCTAATCTCTCCTTACTACCAGTACCATTGTCAACAGTAAAACCGAGTGTTTTGTACATCTACTCCCCTGGACATAGGAAGTGCTTAAGACATACTGATAAGATGTACCACAATAAGGCTTCTGGAAAGAAGGGTTAACAAGAGGGCTCTGAGGGGGTGTAAGTGGTAAAGTTGGATTTTCCTTGTGCCCAGGGAAGACAAACTGGTGGGTTAACGAGCAATCCCGACAATGTGGCTCATTAGGATTACACTGTACAGTCACAGCTACATGGAAGTTTCCAGGTCTGTACCATGGTTTTGCTGCAAGGGGGGCTCTGGGAATCGCTGCTTTCTCCCTGGCACTAGCAAAGAGGTAACTAATTACTTACATGGCAAACCACATCAGAATGCTTTCTAGTTCTCAATGAGACGCAGTTACTCTTTAGCCATTCACTAACCACTACCAACTTCCAAATGTGGATAGCTCGAGTTTAAATTTACCATAAAAACTAAGTAAGGGGCTCAAACTATGGTTTGTGTGTGTGTGTGGGGGGGGGTGGTGGTGGTGAAGGTGGTGGTGGTGGTGGAGGTGGCGGTGGTGGTGGTGGAGGTGGCGGTGGAGGTGGTGGAGGTGGTGGTGGAGGTGGAGGAGGTGGTGGTGGTGGAGGTGGTGGAGGAGGAGGAGGTGGTGGAGGTGGTGGTGGAGGAGGAGGTGGTGATGGTGGTGGTGGAGGAGGTGGTGGTGGAGGTGAAGGTGGTGGTGGTAGAGGTGGAGGTGGTGGTGGAGGAGGAGGTGGTGGAGGTGGTGGTGGAGGAGGAGGTGGTGGAGGAGGTGGTGGTGGAGGTGGTGGAGGTGGAGGTGGTGGTGGAGGTGGTGGTGGAGGTGGTGGTGGTGGTGGAGGAGGAGGTGTTACTAAGCCTACTGCTTTCAGAGATGTAAGACGACATTTCACAAAAATTTCTCCACAATTACCTCCAAAGCAGAGTCTTTAAACTCTTTCTGGCTGTGCATAAAGGCTCTCCTGACTTACTCAGTGTATCCTTTTGAATGTGTGATGTAAGTATATGCTTTCTTCCTTCCTCAAGAATAATGTGGGTGGATGCAGAATAGGCCCACAGAGATGACCACGTGTATCTGGGAAGGTAGAAGGGACAGTGTTCTCTGGATCCACGGAATAGGTCATCTTCAGTATTTTAACTAAATGCGGTCCTAATGGGTAGACTGAGATCTCTGCTGCTAAACATAAATTTGTGCTGACTCCCAGTGTCCTGAATTTGTAAACCCTCGCAACCTGTCCAGCAATATTGTATCTGTTGCATAGTAACAGTGGACAAACTAACCTTACCATGAAATTCAAACTAGAAAAAAGCATCTAACTATGGTGACTTCTGCTCACACAGAGTTAGACATCCTGAGATCAAAAGCTTTGAAAAGAACTCTGAGTGGTACCTCCTTGTGCCTGTGAACTGAATGAGCACAGCTGAGAACAGCAAGGCTCTTGCCGTGGCCTTTCCCTGAGAAACAGGGTTCACATGCTAGGAAGCAAAATACATGACTCAGCTTGGAGAGAAAGTTAAGTGTTTAAAATTTTGGGGAAAAACATATTATGCAATACTTGAAAATGAGAATTTAAGAATTTTTCCCTGTGATAAAACTGTAATTAAATCTTATTGAACTGTTTCCTCTAATGACATCCATTTTAATTAGGTTTTAATAGACTGGCAGCCACAACCTATAGTTTTATGAAGCAAAGGAAAATTACAGTCTAGGAAGACATTTAAGGAAAAGAGACCCATCAACACAGATGAGAGGTTACAATATATTCCCTCATCCCTAAAGACCCCGACAGTAATTAAGTGCGCTGAACAGACAGCCATTAGGGCTAACAGTAGGTGTGCTCGCCACCAATCGGCACTGGGATGTTCTTTGAAATCCAAGGGTTACACATGTGATCTGCTTTCCAGAAAAATGTGCGTGTCACAGAATAAAGAATGCAACTGAGGAGGTGTGTGTTCTACAGCTCTACTAAATGTGACGCCACTCCCATTGTAACAGGCTTTCTGTCGTGAGATTCTAATATATGCATTATATTACAGCTGGTCATGACAACACTCATCTCAAAAAGACTGCCATATGTTTAGGAAAATGAACATCACGTAGAGAAAGTAAAATTAATATATGAAAAACTGATTCAAATAGAAGACAAATATATCTGCAAATGAGATGCACTAAACAGGAGCTTAACAGTATGCATTTCTATGTTTCCTACTACATTATGAAAATCAGGGAGTAAATCACAAAAATTAACACAGACCAAATTGAGTATTATAGGCACTTATTTTAGAAAAGAAGAACTGAGCATAATTAGTCCTTTTGTTAGCCAAAGGTTGGGGAAAGAAACTGGGCCTGCTGCTACGGTACCTCAAATAAGTTTGCATTATTTATTTGAAAGAGAGAAAATGTTAAATAAGTGTTATTTTTAAAACTAATTTTGAAACATCAACACTTAAATTTTTAAAAAAATCACATATTCTCAGAATACTGTAAAGCTTGGGGAGGAGCATATCTGATTCTAAGAAAAAATAAAATTTTGTAGTCTAACAATCTGATGCCTCCAAACTCTTCTGCCAAGAAGCAGAGTTACTTGGCTAAGACACTCTTACTTGTACACTTTCATCAGATTAAGGCTCTCGTGCCAGGAATCTTTTTTTTTCCTGGTGTATTGGCCATTGCCAGAAATGGACCCATCGAATGCACCAGTGCTAAGGAGTTAAGTATTTGAGATTTAATTTAACAGTTTCAGCTTTATTAAGCTGTCACAGAGCGGCCCCACTTTGATAACAGTAGCTGCTCCAATTATGGCTTGGTTTAGGGTTGACAAGTATAATGATTCATTCGTGGCACATGAGAAGCAATAAAAGGTTGTTTTGCATTACAGCTTTAAAAATGTGGGCACTTTTTTCATTTAATTTGTCACTTAGCTTTTGCTAAGAGGACATTTAAATTGCAGTAAAAGGCAAATGGGGCTTTTAGTTTAAATGTAATCCCCATATTTAAATGATCTGTAATGGCGCAGTGTTGGAGTGGGAACACTATTGTCTCACAGTGGGTCCTGATGGTGACATGTGACATTTGTATTCAGGTCCTGTATTATCCATGTGGCTAAAGGGCTTCCAATTTCATTTCACAGCCAGAAGCCTGCAGAAAACACCAATTAACTTGCAGATCCCATTTGCCGACAAAACTCAGCCTCTTCTCAATGTCTGGCATCTGGCAGTGCTCAGCATTTAATTCCAAAGCAGAGCCTTGAAGCAATGTGAGCCCTGTGCAGGGGCACAAAGTCAAATTCCCCCGTTTTATTAAGAACCCAAATCCTTTCCTTTTGTAGTCCAGAAGCAACTTTTAGTTAATATTTTGGTGAATGAATATTAAGATGTGATAGCTATTGGTACTTCTATGTGGGGTTCTTCACAGAACTTCGACCCCATGAAAATGGCAAGTGACCCCTTGCTGGCCATCAGAATACCGAGGAGAATTTGTAGCAGTCTAGTAATGACTAGGGAGTGGGGGTGTGAAAAAAGAAAACGCAGGGCAAGAAGATGTATTCTTCATCCTGGACTGAAATCAAAGAACTTGAATATTGAATAGAGCCTGGTCCATAATTACCAAGTAGTCAGTCCATCAGAGGGTACAACTAGAATCAGCTGGTAGAAACGTCCACCTAATGAGAATTTATACTTTTGATTGAGGGTTAAATACATAATTTTCAAAAACAACTTGGAAAAGATGTGACTAATGGATTACATGTGAACTATGTAAACTTTGACTGTATCACTTGTATTTTTTCTGATAATAAAAAAATTTGGTTGGCATTTTCTTCCTAATAAGCTATTTGCAATTCTAAGTTTCTCTAAGTACCAAAGTTCTTTAAGTTTTATTCATTTAATATTAATTCAATAATTTTTCCTTAAATGATTCCCTTCATTATAGATTTTTAATACTAATCTTTTTTACCATCATAAACCAACTACTCAATTCAATGTTTACTGTACAGCTACAAAATTGGGAGGGTTTACTTGGAAAAGTAAATCATTCAGTATTCTATACAAATAGTTGTTTAATCCATGCATTACATCCATGTTCTCCAACCACCAATCACACCATGTCCACAAACATTCTTCTAATAGGTTGAAACTATCTACTGTAGTTATAGATTAATTAGGGGAAAGGTCATTACTATTATTTCGGGTGACCCAAGAAAAATACAAAGACTAAATTGGCAGATATATACAGAGGGTGCCAAAAAAATGTATACACATTTTAAGAAAGGAAAACTGTATTAAAATTGTAACACTCAATATATACTGGTAACAAAAAATGAATACAAATCATGTTTGACTTCTGCAATTACAAGAGGTGCTCAAAGTTGTTACCGTTAGCGTCCAGACACTGACTACGGCGAACTACTGCTTGAGCAACGTTGACCAAAGAGTCCACTTGTACACATTTTTTTTGGCACCCCCAGTATATACACAAGAGTTGCCATCCACAGCCAAGTTCCTGAACACACATCCTATTAATAAGAAAAAGGACTTGGATGTCAAATTCTACCAAGTTGCTGCATAACCCTATGTCATACAGCGTCATCTCCTGGAAGTCTCCTAACCTCTCCAGACTTTAGTTTCCTTATCTGTGAAAGAGTTAATCTTAAAGGGCCCTTCCAATTATTGTGATCACGTAGTATCTTCATGAACAGTACTTTCTCTTGGTCTAGACTAGATGTGGAATCAATCAGCATGACGTGTTCTATGATTAGCCAAGAGGAAGAGAGAAGGTGAGTTATGACAAGTTCTACCAGTCAACTGCATTGAGACTAGGATCTTCTGGTAAATATATCCAGGACATAAAATTAATATAGGCACGTAACAGTGTTTTGCCAAGATTTGTCAAAAATTCCATTTATCACATACAGATTTCTTAATAGAATGACAAAATAACAACTACATTATTAATTTCCTAGCAATGAGCATTAAGTAACAAGAGTCATTCCCCAAAATTTCCTGGTGAATATGACTAGGAGATTTCTCATTTTTTCAACCACCTGCTATACTGATATCTTTACAACCAAGGATTTAGAAAGCAAGAAAAATTAGAGTTTGCTGTATCTTCCATTCTGATCGTCAACAGTCTAAGTCTGTAACAGTCAAAATATAAAATGAATGTTCAAACTACTTTTGATATTTTTAATGTAGGCAAAAGGGGAAAATAGCTAAATTTTAGCTGCATTGATTACAATATTATTCTAGAAATAGGTAACCAGCTCTAGTATACAAAATACCTATTTTAAAATAATATAGCTTTTCCCCCCCAAATATTTTAAGGTAGATTCTTGTGCTCGCTTTCCTCAAGATTAGACAATTCCCCCAAAACCCTGCCAAGATTGTTTCCTGCAAAGTCCTTATTCTTCCTATTGTTCTAACCAGTGTATAATGGCAACAAGTTCACATATCAGCAGCTCTCTCTTCAGCAATAGTCTGACTGTGCTCTGTAAACATTCAACCTGGTCTTTATCCATATAACTCAATGGCAATCCGTCAGGAAACTTATATTTACCCAGCTCATCCCAGAGCTGCCTGTATTTGTCAGTCATCGCAGTGCCCTGTTGCCTCCAAAGTGACAGCCGAGGGTCAGCCATGAACTGCTCTGTTATCAGCGTCAACATGCGGGCACCATTGGAGTCCCTCATCTTCAGCATTTCCCGCACCTGATGGGGCAAAAGCAGACCTTCAGGAAAATGTTCAAAAACAAACAGTAATACAGAGGTACACTGCTTCTCTTTATTTTTTTCTTGGTGAGTAGGGGGAGTTAAGTCTTGAAACCAGCCCTCGTAAGCAAACAAAAGTTGTTAAAAACTGATCTCTATCCTAAACAGCAATTTAATCAGAGAACTACAGCAATTTAATCAGAGAACTAATTTCTTAAAATTATGTTTTAGAATCCACAAAAAGAAATTTGGCTAACTTCCCAATTCCAAAAATAAATAAATAAATCGCCAGCATACAGAAAACCACCACCAAAACAAACAGGACGAAGCATTAGGCATCTTCCTGCCTCTCCAGCTGATCACCCTCACCACCAGAACAGTGGAGCCTAAAGCATCTGTTGAGACCTCTTTAGGAATCTTCTACATTGATTTGATAATGTTTATAATAATAGCATCTGTTCTTCAATTTTGTAAAAACCGCTTCACTGAGACATAATTCACATACCATACAATTCACCAATTTAAACTGCATAATTCAATGGTTTTTAGTATATTCACAGAGTCTGTGCAAGTCTTCAGTTTTTGAGGTAAATTAGTAATTTCAGTTAAGTTCTCTGGCACCAAAGCGGTATCATGCTTCTATTCACTCAGATGGGATTGTTTCTGCAATGGTAAGAGGAAATGGACAGGGCTGTAGATTCAAGAACTCTCTGGGCTCTAAACGAATAATCTATGAAGCAGAATCATAACCACTGACCTAGGAAGTTAAGTTGGCTTCTCAAGCTGGAACCTCAAGTTCTGTCCTTTACGCTTGTGCTACATTTCCCAAAAAGAAAGGAAGTAAAGAAACACAAAGCTAAGTCTCTCTACAGGAAACCTAAATGAACCTATCCATTCCAAAAGTATATATAGCTATGTGTTCAACAAATAAGAATCCCAGCTGAACACTAGTTCTCCCTGTAGGAAATTGCTGAAGCAAGGTCTTAAGCAGTGGGAAAGGAAAGGTCAGTCCTTTACTTCAAGATTCTAAGTGAAAGGCAAATAAGGGAGGGAATAGCAGATCTCCAATAAAGCAACCCAGATCTTCAGAGCAACAGATCCTGCCTCAGGCTTGTGCCCTGGCAAGTGATAAAACCCCTCACAGGTTTTAGAAATGTGAGCCTTGGAAAGAACTCAAAAGCACTTCTACACTGAATCACAAGGGTTGTGCTTACTTCCTGGAAGGTTATTTCAATAATCTTTAAAAGGAATTTATTAGCAATATGGAAGCACTAAAAAGTTATGAACAGATGAAGACTGGGAGGAAGAAAGGGACATGCCATTTATTGGCCATCGTGCTAAAGAGTTTTGCATTTATACCTACCACTTAATCTTTATAACAACCATATAAAGTAGGCCAGATTATAATCCCCATTTTACGAATTATAAAACCATGCCTCAGAGAAGTAACTTGCCCAAAGGACAAAAGGAACAACTGTGATCAGAACGCAGATCTGCCTTAACTGTACTTAACTCTGCAAGTTAAGCCATTTCCACAATTAGATGTTGCTGTTACTTCTCACGGCATATATAATGTATACATCATGTACAGGGATTAAAAATAGCAACTGCAGGCCAGTCTAATACCTTTCACACTGCTTCCACTAAGCCACAGTATATTCTCTGCTGACATGAGAATCTATGAAATACTTCCTGTGTGTCTAAACATACTAAACCTTTCATATTACTACTATATAAAATTTGATTTAATGTTTACTTTCCTGATAAATTTCTAACCTGTTACTCAGCTAGAAATAGCAATGAAAACACTTTACTAGTAAGCATATAAACCAGAACTATAATATTAACCAACACTCAAGTACTAATAATATCTATAGCCTAATGGTAATTAATTTTCAGACTGTGTGACTCTGAGGCGTTACAGGAGTTTAGAGTGTCTATGAGTTACCAAAGAATTATTAAATCATATGTGAAGTAGTTTTAGAGTTAAATGTGTTTTATTGTAATCTAATTCTCAGAAAATTGCCAATCTATGTATGGTATATAGGTAAATTATTAAGAGGGGATAGATGAATCAGAATGCACTATTTTCTGGCCACAACAAGTAATAGAGATTGCTCTAATTCTCTTGAACTAAAAAAAAAAAACACCTTTTTATTGTGAATATGAAATTATTTAACAAAAGTATCAATGAACACAGTTATCTATTCCCTTAAAACCAATTTAATATTGGTTTAATTTTTTTAGTATTATTTTTAAAAATTATTAAAAAAGCATTCTATTTTTATCCAGTATTTAGAATTGTGTTTATGGTACTAAAAGTTCTGTATAAAGAAACAGATACAGCATCTGCTCACACATAACTTATAATGAAAATAACTTTGTTTCTTAGGCCATCCATTTTGGTGATGAAAATTAAAATTTACCAAGACCCAACTATACGTCAGACATATCATCATTCAACGCAATGATCATAACAACTTGAGGAGATATTCCATTATGAGCTACTTTTACAGATGAGGGAACTGACTTAAATAACTTCTTAAGGTTCATACACCTAGTAAGGTTTAGAACTTACATTTGAACTCAGGTCTGCATGACTCCAAAGTCTATGCTTTGGAAACAAATTTAAAGACACTGACATTATGAAACTGAATACACCTTTTAAGGGCTGTATTCCAGGCGATGCTCTACTTGGGAAATTAACTAAAAACAGAAAAAGCTTGAAAAGATGGCATTTAAAATAACATTAAGATATTTTTAGTATTTTTAGTATTGAAAGGTTTTGCAAAACTGTATAAATCATCACGATTTATTAATGGGAACTGAGACAAAAATGTTCCATATCTTATCTAAGGACACCCAAGCAAATTAATGCTTGCATTACAACATACAAGTTTCTAATTGATTAGCTTAGACACTATATTAAAAAAAAATTAATTAAAAAAAAAGTCTTTACCCTATAGTAAACATGGTCATATAAAATGAAACTTTCTATATATATATATATATATATATTTGGAATATTTCTTTAAAAATTAACAATCATACCTTTGCAAAGAGCAAATTAAGCTGCTTCCCTGATCCGTGGTACCCGCCCTGGGAAAGGAACAGTTTAACCTGTTCTTGAACCTGCTCTTCATCTAAGTGCCAGCAGTTTTCATCATCTATACTAGCACCTGCTGTTGGATCAGGAGCACCTAGAAATAAAAAGAAAAAATAACACATATGCTAGATAAGAAGTCTGTGCTAAAAGGGCTCTGATAATAAACTTGAAAAGAATTAAAATTGTGTAGTTTTTGCCTAAACACTTTTTAATCCAATCTCAATTTCAATTATACATACAAATTTATGACGGAAAATAAATACAAGAATCATTCTTTTATTTCCAGGACTTTCCTGACTTGTGATAAACCAAAAGCAGATTACATCAGAACTGAAATATTTCCATTTTTTACGGTCAGAGTCTATGCCTTTGGAGATGAATTTACAGGTACTTTAAAGAATAAAAAAGCCACAAAAATGTCTCATTGTAAATATTTGATGTTTCTAAAGCCCTACTGTGTAGGACATGTTATTTAAATGTTTTCCGAAGATATTAGAAAAATATGAAACCAAGTAAACTCAGAAGAGTATTTCATTCTTTACTATGTTAATTCAAGCTCTCACTACTAAATGCTGCTGTATAAACTACATGCTGACATAAGTCTTTAGTTGCAGAAAACCGAAGATTAAAAAGGAAAATCAAGCCACATGGGAACAGGCAGTGCAGCTGTTGTACTAAACCAAGTTGTAGTATCACCTTGCCAAACTGCATAAATATTTTATTGCTGAAGTACACACAAAAGATAATAGCTAGGTAATAAGCCCTCTGTGTAGAGTACCTTAGAAATTAAAAATTACCCCAATATTTAGGCAGGTAAAAATTATGTTTCATTATTTATTAATAAAATAAAATAAAATGGTATTTAAGTCCTAAGATTCTTAAGTCATACAAAAAATTAAAATCTAAAAATCTTTCATCAATGTTTCATCCCTTAAAAAGATACATTTGTAGGTATTGTTTTATATTACTTTTCTTTTCTTCTAATGACCAAATGTAGACTCAATTGGCCAAGGAAATAATCACTAACATCTGCTTAGAACCAGGGTCCTTCAGTCCCTAGGAGTAAGGCAATGGGTCTGTGAACCTCCCAGAAACGGTATTCATTCATTCATTCATTCATTCATTCATTCATTCATTCATTCATTCAGCCAGCGTATTTACTGAGTGCCTTCTGCTAGACTTGGGGATGGAATGGTTTACAAAATATACAGAATTCCTGTCTTCACAGAATTTACCATCAAGTTCAATGGCTTTCAAACTTTTTTGACCGAGACCCACATTAAGAAATATAATTTAGATCATGCCCAATATATTTGTGTATCTAGGTGCTTATGTGATAACATCTATCTGTCTGTCTGTCTGTCTTTCTGTCTATCTATTAATCTGTAGCAAAGTATGATGAAAAAATACCCTTACTATTAAGTAAATACTTTTTCTATTTCATTTATTAAAAAGGCTTGTCATAATTTTTTAAGCTGATTGCATAACCCATAATGGGTTGCAACCTACTACATAAACACTTTGTAGTGTGTGAGATAAATATCAATCTAATAATCACACATACAAATATGTAAGTGGTAATAATTGCTCAAAGGAAGAGACTGTATCAGAGAGCTCTGGCATGGCCTTGGAATGCCAGGGTAAGCAAACCTTGAGGAAATGGAATTTGAGCTGAGGTTTGCCTTTAGCAGATGAGAAGTTAACTAGAGGCAGGAAAAAGAGGGAAAGGAGCTGCATGTGAGAGAGGTCTCAAGCAGGAAGAGACGTGGTTCCTACATGAAATTAAAAGATAATTCACGTCCATGCAACAACCAAGTAGAGGATGATGAGGTAAAGCAATACAAAACAACCCTGGAGAAGAGAAGGTACACAGGCCCCAAGAGCCCTTGCAAATGAGAGGTGTAGGTTTTTTCCTAAGAAAACGAATTGGAATTCATGACAAGGTTATCCAAAGTGGAAGAATGGAACACCCTAGATAGTAAAAGATGTTTTGTCCTGATGTACATCAATTTCAACATTCCTACCATGAGATATTTATGCAGCCATAAAATTAAAGGCAGAGATTCTCTATGTACTACAGTAGAAAGATATCCAGGATATACTGTTGATTGAAAAAATAAATCAAGGTGAAGAAAAGTATACAGAGTACCACCTTTTGTATAAATAGTAAAGTTTAAAAAAGAGCTTATGTGTTAATATTTCTTTGCGTATGCATAAAATATCTTAAAGCAATGTTTAGAATGAGTAAGCTAGTTACACGAGGCAAGGAAGCTCTTCATCGAATACTTTTTTTCATACTTGTAAAATGCTGGAACCATATGGAGGATGGACTGGGGAGCAAAAATACATTAAGAGAACAGTGAGGATGACATTTTGACGGTCTGTACAAAGGATGATGGTAGTTGGAAAAACAGCAGTCAGAAGAGACATGGAGAACCTGACAGGAATTTGGGACACAGATGAAACAAGCCCTGATGAAGAAGCGGGTATGTGAGGCATGGGCCATCCGAGGGTGAGAGGAGACACGGGTCTCCAGATTAAACAAGTGGACGAGATACTGGCCAAGTCACGGACAACAGGTCATCAGAGCAGGGCCAGGTTTGGGGTGGGAGGAGCAGTGTTTAGGTTCTACACTGTTTCAGACATGGTGAATTTAAGGCACCTTTGAGATAGCCGAGAAGAGGAGAGAGGATTTCAAGCAGGGAGCTAGATACATCGTGGGAGGCTGTATGGGGTAAGAAGAGCATCTAAGATGGAGCCCTAAGGAAGGTCAACATTTAAAGGCTGGGAAAGAAAATGAACAAAAATGGCAATGGCCAATTAGGAACGAGTGGCCAATTAGGAAAAGCAGGAGAGACTGGCTTCTCAGGAAGTAAGGCAGAGAAATCTATTCCCAGTAGGAACTACCGTGTTTCCCTGAAAATAAGACCTAGCCAGACATTCAGCTCTAATGTGTCTTTAATATAAGACCTGGTGTTAATTATATTATATATATTATATTAAATTAAATTATATAAGACCCGGTCTTATCTTACTATTAATATAAGACCGGGTCTTATATTAATTTTGGCTCCAAAAGACGCATTAGAGCTGATTGTTCGGCTAGGTCTTATTTTCGGGGAAACATGGTAGGTAAGTACGTAGCTATTGAAGCTCCCAGAGAGCATTCTATCTACCCTGCCCACCACTGCTCCCTAACACCTAGCCAGTGTTTACCACAGTGTTTACAGGCAATCAAGTATCAGGAGGAAGGAGGGACAAGAGGGAGGGAGAAAGCAAGAGTACATCCCCCCGGCCCCTCGGGGATTCCTATTAAAAAGAACCACTGCTAAAACATCCTCCCATACATTATCTCATTTACCCTCACAGTGGCCTGTGGGGGTGAGTAGGAGATGAAACAGGTTCAGAGAGGTTATGACACCCACAGCCACACCGCCAAATCCAGTCTCCTCATCCTCTCCCCTGCGGAATAACATATCCCTGAGCCTTGGAACTGAAGTCTGAATCTTGGAGGTATCAGAGCAAGGATTATGAACTCTTAAGTCAAAGACAAATTAAAGGAAAGATGCTGGGATGTTTGTACAAGAAGGTTTAAGGACACAATGATGCTGTGAAGAGTTAACTAATGGGGCCACATCTGTATCCCACAGGGCATCCCTGAGGGATACAGATGTGGATCCCTAATCCAGCCAATCCGTTTAATTCTAGGAAAAGAGACAGACACACAGACAGACACACACACACCTATAAATTCCTTACCTAATATGCATCAGAAGAGACTTGCCAAACAACCAAACTATAGGGTCTCAACTTTTACACTTAAGTTCGTCCCAATATCTTGTTAAAATCCTCCTAGGAAATATGACATGTCTCTCCTTATCCTCTCCTTAGGGACAAGCAACTGACTATGCCCTCCCACTATTCCCCTTGCTGAACTGAACTAAATGAATCTGATTTCTACCCTCACCTGGGATACTTGCCCCAATTTTTGTGATTTTTAAGGTTGTTCTCCATTAGGCACTGAAGGCCACCTACAAGGAGGCCTGCCCCACGCCATGGAGCGGCTGATTGCCCTGTGGTGTGCTGGAGGCCTGCTACCCTTTGCTGCTGGGCTCAGAGCCTTGTGAGGCTGAAGCTCCATTTGCCACAGAAATACCCAAGTATTTAAAGCAGGTTTTAATTTGGTTTGGAAAAAATCCCAGTCTTCTCCTTGGCCAGAAGTGGCAAAGGGGTTGACATTCAGATACTCTCCCCAAACTCCAGGATAAACTCAACTCTGGTTTTTTCTCATACGAAGAGAAGGGCTACAAAGAATAATCCAGGAATCGTTTTTACTTGACTTGAATCACACAAGGAATTTTTCCTTAAAATCTAATAGGTTTAAAAATACTATCATATTTTAAATATATGATGGATTTTAAAATTTCTTTAATGGATCATTTAATTTACATACATACAGAGTTCTATTCTTGTCTAGCTAGAAAGATATCTAACAGCAAATGTATAAATACATGAATTGTGTTTCTCAAGTTTTTAAGTAATCTAAATTGTGGGGTTTTTTTTGGAGGGGTGAACTAGTATTAGAATAAACTTATTTCTTGAGCACATGGGGGAAAGAGGAGGCAACGCAGAGGGAAGATGGCCCACAGATAAAATTTTACCACAAATAAGTTAATAAAGTCTACACATGAGTAGAGATGTGTGGGTTCCTAATCCTGGATTAGAATTTAGAAGACTTCCTTTCTCTGCGCAGTTTGGAAAAACTGTCCTCCAGCAAATCACTTACGCTCCTCAGGTCTCCATTTCCTCAACCCTAAAATTCTATAATGTAGGGATAAAAAAATTAACTAGGTAATAAAAATTAGAAATCTCATGTGGCTATGTAGCAAACATCCTCACTCAGTCATAACAATGCAAGCAAAGGTAACTAGTTGGTAAATAAAAATTTACTCTGAACACAACTCAACATTTTAGGAATAAGACATGTACTATATATTATAGACCAGAAAATTCAATGTCTGCAATGATAATAATCCCCCCTAAAAGAGCAAATTCTTTCACTAAACTTAACTATTTCAATCCAAATGTCTTGATTACATGCATTAAAGTGTTGCCTAAGCCTCGTATAAAATGCAGATTTGCAAAATTTATTTCTACTTGTTAATGGCTGTCTATAATCAAAGACAAACCTCTCAGCAGTTAGCTTTGAGAAAGGTATGTACAGAGAAACATAATTTCTGTATTTGTACATTTGCTATTAAAATATTCCCACAGTTGGGCAGGAATCAGAATGTGTAACTGTGAATTAAATGGTCCACTTAAAGTGGTTAAAAACCTATCACCTTTTTATCCTTATTTATATTTATAATTATAAATGCTATAACTTTTACAACTGTGTAATTAATATTTGCGAGCATTTTATGAACAAAGCTTAATCTTCAAAGTTTCAAGCCTTCAGGGGAAAATGAAATTAGCTGTTGAAAAAAGTAGAACAGTTTAATTGTCTCTCATTCTCAGCTAGGAAGTGTGAATTTGATTTACCCCCCTACCTTGGTTATGTAACAACACAGGAAAGCAAAGGAGACTTCATGGACTCGAAGAACCTCAGTCAAATCTCTCCCTGTCTGCTACTTGATTTAGTTCTGATTTAGGTTTGATTTATCCCATTATCAAAATTCCTTATCCCAGCAGTTCTCAAAAATTAAGAGGATATCAAACTTCCCGAGGCATACTGTGAAAAACAGATGTTTAGGCAGCACCTCGGACCTACTGAATCAGAATCTTCGCCGAGGATAAAATCTGGGAGAGGGGGTGGAGGGGTGATTCTGTATCTGGAGAGAATGTTAGATGTGGCGGAACATTCTGGATCTTCACATTGAAAAATATTCAGGGTGCTGAAGTATCAGAGGCTTCTCCAGCATATCTGTCTCATGGCGCGAAAACAGTTGCTTCTAAGCATTAGGTAACACCAACTCATCCTGCAAACTGTAAACTGAGATATTAAGAAACGTTCACAACTGGCTTATGCTATGTTTGGAATGTGGAATTATCCACAGCTTTGGGTTCTAACGGGGAACTTAATGCTTTTTCTTCTCCTCTTACTCTGTTGGAAAACACAAATTCACGGGCAGAGGTGAAAGGCTTTTAGTTTACATCTTCATCTTAATTTTGACCTAACTGCTTTAGTAACTCTGTTGCCCAACTATTTACATTTAATGCTTTAACTATTTACATTTATGTAGCAGTGTTCCCTTTTTGTTAAAGTTACTCACGTTCAGTCAACACGCGGAATGCAGGCAGCAGATGTCTACACTGCAGAGGATACTAATTCAGCCTCTTTGGGGGAACCTACAGAAGACTGCCGTCTCCTACAGTTTTGGTGCCTGCTGTAAAACTAGGAAACATGAAATTGAAGTCTGTGGCTTACAAAGGCACCGGTACACCTGTCTTACAAGTTGAAGGCAAAATCCTGACATCAACCACTGGCACCGAGAGGGGAGACAGGCAGTAGTAAACTTCAGTGATTCAAACTAAAAAAAATTTTTCTTCAGAGAGGACAAGAGCTAGAAGGTCCCTGAAAAAATAATGTGTACTGGATAAGCACACTTGCGAAAAGATTTAAATCTTATTCTTAATTAAATCCCCATTTCAAGGTGGTAATGACTAAATGCCTTCATTTCAATTTACAATTTTGAGGTAGCTGAAATGAAACAAACAGATCCTTCCCCACCTTCTATGCAATGGTGAGTCCATGTCATTCTACTGCCATGATACAGGATGGTGTCCTCTCCAGGAGCAGCGGTTAGAGTCAACCTGTTTTCCTTACCATGGAGGCTAATGACAGAGGGGTCCCTGGCATGCACCAGGCTTTGCTCCCTCAACAAGTCATCTTCTCTTCAGCTAAATGCCAAAGAAGTAAATAAGTAGAACTATAATCAGTATATCTCTCAGGAAACTCAAATAGGCCTGTCATGGTTTATAGCCCCATCTCTTATTTTCCTCTCATCTGACTTTATTACTCATCCATTATTATCATTTAACTTACTTCAGAAGTTCAGTAATATGTTTATTCCTGTACAGAAATTATATTTAATATAAAGTATTTGTACAATCTCCAATGCTCATTTAAAAAATGCAGAGTATAAAGACAGAGTACATAACGGGTAAGTTATTTTCCATTACTTAGTTAACAAATGTATTAACAATCACTTGGCACAAATATGAATATTTAAATGCAACGTTCTCAGAAAGTCTCATTTTTACATAATCCAACTCTTCAAATTTATTAAAAGAGATCCACAATGTCTGCAATCTTCAAGAGTGGTTTGCTGAGATTATTTTAAAAGGCTTTTTAAAAAAAACTGGTTCACAAATAGTTTATTTAACTATCTTCCACTACCTATGAAGACACATGCTGACTGCCACATTATAATGATGGTGATAACAGCTACGACTCATATTTATTCCTTTAACCCTCCAGACCATATGAAATAGGCACTCTTTATTGTTCACGTTTTACAAATACGAAAACCGAGGCCTGAAAAGAATTAGTTACTTGCCCCCAGTAACAGAGCTGGAAAGCAAAGGGGCCAGTATTCTAACTTAGGCTAATTTCTAAGCTCCTAAATACTCTGACCAGTCTTACAGTGAGAGGTATGAGAAACCCAAGTGCGAGGAAGATGGGAATAATAAGCTCGCTAGATAACATGGAGAGACTTAGCGTCAGTTAAAGGAGAGAAGGGAGTGGTGAGGAAACTGACCGCCGCTGGCAGCCATCCTTTGTAAATTACACATGTCAAAGATAACTACAGAGCGTGAGGGAAGGTAAGATTTGGAAATGGAAAGGAAAGGATGAAGGGTATTGGTCTAAAGCCACTTGGCTGTCTCTGCGTTACCCTAGCAAATCCCTCTTGAGTTGGAGATGTGATTCCTCCAAGTTAAGTGACCTAACTTCTAAGATTAATTATTTTTTGGTAAAGTGAAATGTTTTTTCATGTGAAGAAAAAAAAAGTTCCACCTGTACATGATCATATAGTCCATCAATTTAAAAAAAAATAAATCATATTATGAAAATATCAAGTTTAGTTAAAACTTAAGAGTGAAACTGGTATTTACTGGAGGAAAATTTGGTGGTAATTACAAAACTCAAAATGCATATACCACTTATTCTGGCATTTCTACTACTAAGAATCTATTATTCAAAATTACTTGCACAAGTAAACACACACGATAGTCACAGTAGCACTGCATATAAACAACTTCAAAATCATTCAGTTGGTTAATGATTAAACATATCCATACTATGGAATATTACACAACATTTAAAACAGTAATACACCTATTTATTAACGTAAGATATTCATGATACCTAAAGAGAGAAAAAGCAAACGGCAGGAAAATGACTTTTTAACTTGTTTTTAAAAATTACATACATGTGTGCACAAAGAAAACCGTCTCAAGGCATATAAACCACACTGTCAGCAGTGGTTGCCTTGGGGGAATGGGGAGCTAGTGGAGACGAGCTCCGTGGGCGCGGGGAGCCAATGAGGACTTGTCTTTTTATGTTCACGTACTTCCATACTACTATACATTTTTCCAACATGCAGTCTTTTTAATTTTCTTTAAGTTTCACAATACTGCACTTTGAGATAGCATATTTAGAGCAATTTTAATTCTCCTACAAAATATATTTGCTAATTATACTGATCATCAGTAGATCGTATCTTTGTTTCACCAACTATCAATGCCAGAATGTTCTACAATAAAAAGGATATGTTTGTAATAACCAAATTATCTCCCTAGGATACTTGCAAAAATCGGTGGCTAATGCAAGTCCTATTATAATGAACATGACCATCCATTGGGAATCAAAAGAAAGAAAGATGTGACATGAGGCCTCCATCAAATGACTCCAAGCGTCACTCACTAATAGATTTGGAACATGTATGTGTATAAGGATAAATCTCCAAGATCCTACTAAGAACATAATGAAATGAAAAAAAGGAGTGGTTTTTTTTGTTTAACAAATTGCTTGTGCCTATTACTTCTTAAGCACTGTCCTTGGGGAGGCTACCATGATACACAGGGCATAATGTTAGCCCGGATGGAACTTATAATCAAGTAAACATAAGCTACAACAAACATGGGAGCGCTGAGCAGGTGTGTTCGTTTACTTGGTACTATCTGGGGAGACTGAATGGACGTAAAGACACAGAGGGACACAGAGGCATTTGGAGGCTAAGTTAAGCAGGGCAGGCAGGCATGAATGGGATTTATGGTGTTGGTTTTACAAGAACCATATTCAATCAAACTGAAATGCCTGCTGGAAGCACACACGAGTGCACGCCAAGGCAGAAGCACTGGAGGTACACCCTGCAGTATGGATCCTACGTGCCTCCGGGGTCTCGGCAGAAATACCACCAGCAAAGTGTCACAAAATCAGGGCTGGAAGAGGTCTTAGATGTCACTGTCAACCCTTATCTGACATGTGAATACATCCCTTCTCCATCTAGCTGACTGAGCTGGTAACTCTGGGCATATGGCAGGGGTGAGGGATGAGTCTAGCCTAGTTTTGGGATTGGCCAGGCTCTGGGAGTAAAAGAGCCACTGAGAGGAAACCCCTTTCCATCTGTTCCAAATCAGGACAAATACCACAGCTCTCCCTCAGTCTGTCCCTCTTTGTAAAATCTGCCCAGTGCAGGCCAGCCAATAAAGAAATCACTAAAAGAAAAGCACAAGAGAGAAAGAAGAATAGGAAATATGGGACAAAGTCACAGAAAAGCAAGCCGACTCCAATTCTAATATCATCCGTCCCCCACGGTTTCTTCTCTCTTCTTCAGGATGAGTACTTAGAGAAATCCCAGCAGGAGGGCAATTCAGTTATATTATTATTATTATTATTATTCATATATATGTTATATCATTAAAATTCTTCCAATGCTTTTAGAGAACACAATGCGCATTTTAAATATGAGGAAAAATGAGTCTCACCCAAGGTCACATAGGTAATACACAGTAGAGACAATACTGGACTCTCAGCCTCCAGATTTTAAGTTCAGTGTTCTGTCCCTACACCACAATTTACCATCTACAATACATATCCTTTAATAGGAAGCATAAGGGACCAGAAAAGGCTGAGTTGAATTAAGTGAGTGGGTTAGCACTTAGAAACCAGTAAATTTCTACGTAAGTACTTAGCAAACACACCAACCTTTTTTTTTAAGAATGTGGAAACTGGAAAGTTTTATTACAATATAAAACCGAGGACAATTTTGCTTAAAAAAATGCAGAAGTATAACTGGCAATCTCCGTGGAGGGCCATTAACTATCTTACAGCCACTATTTAGCATACAGTGGTTAATTTTATAATCGAATCAAAATTATGTGGGAAATTTTATAAAAACACAATGAAATGTAAAAAAAAGTATACTGACAGGACTGAACTATTATAATGACTAAATCTGTATTCCAACTACTTTTGATTAATCTGCGACCTTGGACAAGTCACTAACCCATTCTTGGTTCCTTCATTTGGAAACTATTGCAATTACAAATCTGCAATGCCTACCTTACAAGGAAGTTGTGAGAAACAATATGACTGAAACTGACTTGGAGAAGCTTTTCATTTCTCAAGACAGAATTATTTCAAAAACAAAATATTTCAAAATAATGAAAAGCAACTAACAGAATTTTAAGTGTTAGGGTAAGTTTACTAGGAAAAGGAAAAACCTACTACCAACATAGCTTGTATTTACTTATAAATTATGACTTTCTTCCAAAAAGAAATCTGGACAAGCTAAACCTCTTTGTCTTTAAAAGATACCAATTAAGAGAATCAAATATAAATCCTATCCTAACACTATTTATCTAGCAAAGTAAAAGTGATACTTTTCGTTAGAGAAATATTAACCTTTCCCAAGTATTCGCATTCACGACATCTTTCTTATAAGAAAAACTACACCCGTAAAACCATACAAGAAAGCACAGCTGTAAAGATGATTAAAGAATGCTTTATGCATAGATGTTTGGGAGGCAGGCAGGACCACGTAGTCAAGTAACTGAAAAGATTTTTAGTCCCACCCCCTCCTACGAGTAAGTCATCAATCTACCAGTTAAAATAAGACCCTCCAGGGAGCGGACTTCCCATTTCATCGCTTAAGGTCACGGCCTGCTTCCTACCTTTCTTCTTTTTTACCACTTGTCACACTAGAATGGAAGGCACGAAGGCAGCTCATGTAATTGGCCCATTTCCAGGCTAGGAGCAAATCTGATGATAAATAAAGTGGAGAGAAAGCTGGCGGGATAAACTGCTCAAGTTCACTGCTCTTGGAAGCTGTCTTCATACAAAAGTTATTTGAAAATCACACTGAGATTAAAGCTAACCTGCATTCCGCCCTTGATATTTCTTTAGATATATTTTTCTTCCAACTTTGAAACTCGTAAGAAATATGTCACATGAGCACATTCTGTATCCAAATTTATATTGTTTTCTTAGTCCCACTATTTCAACATAGAAGTGGATTTTAAAAGCTTTTAGATAAGAAACTTTGGGGGCTACTATCCTTGAAAACAAGGAAGACAAATGCAGAACAAACAACTGACTGTTCATGTGGGTCTCTAGTTAAACTAAAACTCAGAAAACAAAGTGACCCGAATGAGTTACATGAATTAAGAAAAAAGAAGGAAAAAAAGAATGCATAGAAGTTTGAAGAAATGTTTTATCCTATTCGTATGCCTCTACTGAACAATTTAGTAACAAGCCACAAACAGGCTCCTGAGAAATCTCTGTAATGACTGTTAGCTGGGGTGAATTTTCACAAGGCAACAAGATTGAGACAGACGATCTGACACCGTAGAAGCCTACTTCAAAAGTCCTTGAGTGCATGTGCTTTTGGTGGGTCTAAGGTACTTACGTGGCAGAGTTGTTTATAATCCTGTTATTTAACACTGGTGGACTCTACCAAATAAAATGCTTTACACACCTTATGATAGCTACTTTAATAAAGCCAGGCCTGATATGGGGAGCACTAGAAGAAATATGGCTATGTGGATTTTCCTCGGACATAAAAACCATGTGAAAAATACCTTACAGCACCAGGAGACTTGTAAAAGAATGCTCAAAGCAGCTCCATTCAAAACAAGGTCCATCAACAGTGGAATGGACAAATAAATAAGTGCTGCTCTCATACCTAGAATACTCTAGAGTGGTGCTGTGCAGTAAGGTAGCCACCAGCCACATATAGCGATTGAGGACCTTCAAGTGGCCACAGTGGGATTGCAGATGCGCGTGTAAAAACAGACCAGATTTCAAAGACTGCATATGAAAACAAGGTAAAAAAAACACCACTACTTTTGTTAAACTGATATTTCTGAGTATTGTGATATTAACATGAATATGCTGAACATTTGGATATGTTGCGATAACTAAAACCTACATTAAAATTAATTTTACTTGTTTCTTTTTAAATGAGGCTACGAGAATATTTTAAATTATACATGTGGCTCGCATTGTATTTCTATTGGACCGTGCTGGGAGTGGTGTATTTGTGGGAGTGGGTAGTGCTTCACTTTGTTAATCTGCACATTCATATTTTATGCACTTTTCTGCGCGTTATACCTCAGAATTTAAAAAGAAATGATATCAAACTGCTTTCCTTAAACATTTGTATCTGTTATATCGAGTAATGACTTTGAAGAAAACCTGAAACAATAGGGTTGAGTGAGTGACTGGCACAGTCAAGACTGTTTTACGTTCAAGATATTTTTAAATATTTTAAAATTAAATGTAAACGTTTTAAAAGCACATTAATCTATAATTTAACAATACTATTTATCCTGTACTAATGTACTCTATAAAAAAGGTGGTGGGTGTATTTCTGAAAAGTTGCCTGTGTTCTTGTGAGTTAACACTATTTACAATGCACAAAATAGTTGATTAATGTGTTTACAAAATAAATGAGATATGTTCAATGAAAGATTTAAAAGAAAACATTTTTGGGATTTCTTAAACACAACTGTCATAGTCTAAACTCTCTCTAAACAGGTTGCAATATTTTTCTAAGAATAATTTATTTTTTTAAACTGAGGCATCCTGTCACAAACTTCCTGCTTTGGCAAGTCAATTTTAAAAGAAAATGAACAACTTCTGAGTATGTGCAAGTCAGTTTACTGACAACAGCTGACATGTGTGAATTAAATGAGTAAGTGTCTTCCATAACTAATACCTAGTATTTGATAAATTTTACCAAATATAAAATTGTAAGAGTCAAGCTTTAACAAATGAGAGACTTTTCTGAGCACGAAAGGCTTGGTATCTAGAATGCACGAAACACTTCAAAAGAAATGTTTTAGGATGCAAAACTAAATTTAAAATTCTCTCCTAGCTACCTAAGAGCAATGCTGATGACCCAATTTACATTTAACTTATTTTTATGAAGAATTTAACTTATAAACAAAAAAGAATAGAGAGAGAAGAAATCTATAGAATGGACCTCTATACTCACCATGAACTTGGTTGATTTCTGAATTCTGGGATAGAATTTCATCTGCTAATTTTTGAGCAGTTGGCAAAACTTCTGTGTGGTGCACTGTGATCAAATACTGTACAAACTTTTGCAGTTGGTCTCTATTCATTTGAAAGAGAGTCTCTGAAATGGGAAGATGTAGTTTGACCTGATCTGGCTTGCGAATGCGGTATAAAGACAGTGCCACAACATGGGCACAATAAAATATGTCCTTGTTTCCACAGCTGCAGGTCACTGAGGTAATCTTGCAACGATCAAAGCTGATGGCCACGTTGCAAACAGTTTCTGGCTCCGATTGTATTGCAGGTTCCGTCACTGTGCCACTCAAGTGGAAACCTATATAAAAGAAAGGGAGAAGAGTTTAACTTCTGCATTTAGATGCTAGGAAATATTCTAATTCTTTGAAATGTGTAGTACTTGACAGAGGCAAGAAGAAATATGACAGCTTTTTTTGTTTCAAGTAAAATCATTCAGACCACTCAAACCCCAATGCCCCCCTTCCCTACCACCCTACATCTTACAGATAAAAAATAAATAGTATTCAACAAACATCTGAAAGTATTTTAGAGCCACATGAAAATACCTATTGCACTACACCCCCACCAGTACCTACAGGAATTTGCTAGATCACAACACTAATAAGCCATCATCACACTATCCTGAATCTGTGGTATACTTGACAAAAATCCCCTAGATCAGTGGTTTTTTTCCTTTTTTCAAAAAAAATTTTTAGAGTAGGCCAGCTCAGCTTTCTTCTCAACAAACTCCTCCCTTCCCTCCACCTTCATACCAAGCAGCCACAAGCCTCCTCCAACCAACTTTGCAACTCTGGCGTGGCGGGGAGGGTTCCCTTTACAAGCACTGACCAGAGAATTTTAAAAAAAATAACACTCCTTTCTATAGCATGCATGACATATGTCACAATATAGTGTTGTGTCTGAGCAATGTCTTCTAGTGGAACTGCAAAACCCACCAGATCTCACACATACCACAGTCTGAGTAATTAACAATGACTATTTTCTTTCATACCATACAGTATAATAAAGCTGGTACAAATGTAAGGTTGTTAAACATGCACACACATGTTCTCTACCACACACACACACACACACACACACACACACACACCCCCAAATCACCAAGTGGCAAGGGGCCTTAACAGGCCTGTAGCTTAGAACCATGTAGGAATCCTCCACAATCTCCCTGACCAACAGCCACCTGGCCAGGACTTGCGGTGCAGAGGAGACATTCACCCTGCACAGGCGACAATTCTCATTTGCAGAGCTCTAGCTATACCATGCAGCCTCCCACAGTCACTGCCACTAGACAGTCCTGGCCTGTGCGGCCAGGGGACAAATCCTCCTCACACTTTTTCCCTAAATATGCGGGAAGGTCACCTTGAATTGTTTTTCTTTTTGGCACACCCATTCAATTCCACCTTCCCTCTCTGAAAGCCACATTCAGAGGCCAGGGATAAAGCTTAAGGGGATCCCTTTGGGAACCTCCAGGAACTTCCAATTTACCTCTGGATTTCAAGTGCCTGACTGAAACTTGAAGCTACAAAATGAAGCCTTTCGTTCCCTCTGAGCTTTCTACTATCTATGCTATTTGAACCAAATTCATCAAGCAGGTCACTGTGTCTTCAGGTTCCCCTTCATTCACATAGAGAAGGAGCTAACCACGGGGGAACTCTGCGAGGGGTGTTGCACAGGAAGCTGCAGAGATGTTACGTGAGAATGACAGCTGGATGACAGAGTTCACATGTGGCGCATCTGAATTCCACTTATCGTCTTCTTCAAGGGAGGATAATCAGGCCAGAGAGTTGGAAAAAACACTATTCGACTTACAAGAAATCTTTCAGAGTAATATAATTTTGTCTCTTGATAATTCATATTCAGTAACACTTAGTGGAAAGAGAAAAGTACTACAATAATTTTTACCAAATTAATCAATTTTAAAAGTATTTCCTAAAAACAAGTTACTATGGCTTCACAATAAGATCTTTTGAGAATTGTTAATATGATAACCTTTGGTTTTCTTCCACAGAGTTTAAGAATGGATATTTGAGTCTCCTTTATCTCTTTCAGTCAAGAAGTTTTGTTGGAAAACCACAGTTAAAGAAAAGATACATCCACTATCATGCTCTCTCTTCCACTCAGCTTTTTAGTCCTCTGTTCTGAATCTTGAAAAGACAACCAAGGACCACCAGGTATCTGAGGAAGCCTCTCACTCAGGAGACAGAGACCAGACCAAATAAACCAAAACCAAACCAAACCAAATGCCACTCAAAGGAAACATGTTACACACAGAGAAGGTATTACATTCATGAAACAAGAATGTGATGCTATTAAAAAAGAACATTCAGAGAAAAAAAGAACTCCTAGAAATAACAATCATGCTGGTAGAAATGCAAACCTCAATAAAAGGGGTATATTAAAAAAGAAAAATAGAAAATAAGAGAGGATGGAAAAGGGTATTTGAGAACTGGTCCAGAAGTTTCCACATCTGAACAATAGGAGATACAGAAAGAAAAAAAAGGGGGAAAAATCACCAATAAAATAATTCAAGAGAATTTCCCAGAACTGAAAAACGTCCCTAAGTTGCCTGATTGAAAAGGCCCACTGAATGTCCTGCATGCTGGATGAAAACAGACCCACACTAAGGCATATCATTGTGATATTTCAGAACACTGGGACATAGAGAAGATCCTTCAAATTTCTAAAGAGGGAGAACAAAGTGACAAAGGTTCAGGCATCAGAATGGCTTCAGACCGCTCAACGTTTATATTTAAAAGCAACAAGACAAAGGACCAATGCCCTTGAAATTCTCCAATTAGATTCTTTACCCAGCCTAAAAAAAAAAAAAAAGAAATAAAGATACATTGTAAATATAATCATATTTTTAAAAATTTTAAGTGTATTTTCCCATGAGGAAAAAGTCAATGAAGAATAATAAAGGTGGTCCTGCCTTATTACATACCAGATGCACTGTAAGTCTACAATAACTAAAATCCATGGGACAGGCACAGATTTAAAAAAAAAAAAAAAAAAAAAAAAAAAAAGTCAATGGAGTTTAAGAGAGAACCCAGAAAGTTCTCAAGTATATACTGTACTTTTAGTGCAAGGAGTCACATTTATGTACAAAGAAAGCAGTCTACAGAAAAAGTGATCATAAACTGCCATTTGTAAAACCAATCTCTCCCAGCTTACCACTTTCCCACCAAGTTAAGTCTCTCCAGGAAAGCGACAGTGGAGAACTCCATTCACAGGCAAAGCCAAGACAACTGAGGACCCAAAAGAGTTAGTATTTAAATAGTGTATAAAGATGTAACGTAACAGGTACTTCAAAAGAGACTGATTTAACTCTCTGATTTAACTATCAGCCTGGTCTTTGCCACTGTCTTTCTCTCAAATATTAATGAAGGAGTGATTCTATTCCAAATAGGAAAATGATGAAGCCCTCAAACAGTTTTACAAAAATGACTTCTTCATTCATGTGAGCAGTAAAAGTCAGAAGGAAGTATAATGTGTATCGAATCCTGATACCACATACAATTATGCTGGGGGGAAAAACATACATATAATAAAATTTCATTACACTAAACATTTACTACTCTCATAAAAATTTTTAAAAAGCAAACTATAAAATATTTTGTGACCTCCAAAACAATTTAAGAAATACGTGAGTGTACCAATAAACATATACAGGTCTTATACAGTAACACTTCATTAATCCGGTATCATCCAAGATTGAGGAGTTTCCTGAATGTTCACTTTCCACGTAACTCTAAATTCTCTTTTATGTACCCAAACTCCTTTAAGAATTTCGACCATTTTTGTTGGAAATATTTCTAAGTGTAATTTCTACCCTGCCTCTCTAATCAGCTGACCATTTAGGGGTGTTACCAAGTGGGTGAGGCTGAGGCAGCGCTCCTTACAACAGACAACTGCAGGTGGCAGTACTTTAAGTGGCTTTTTTGTTATTTTTCTCTACTATCAGCTATTACAATGACCTCTCTCCTACACTGCTAGCCTTTTTCACAGAAAATTCTTTGCCCTCAGGCCAGGTGCACCTCTAATTTGACTAGTTTTGTGGTGGCGATTTAATACTTGGAGACCTATTTGTTTTGGGGTTTTTTTTTCCCTCCTTACATTTAGGTTGGGATCGTTGATGTTGCTAGAGATGAGAAGCTTTACTTTAAATATAGGAAAATTACATACACACACATAAGGGACAGCTGGTATATTACTTTTTTAAGACTATGCAATACTGAATCAATATGTAGGAATTCCATTAAGAGTTACTTATTTCAGTGTAGTATAGTCATGTATTTCAGCCTCTCCAATATGAGAAACCTTTGAAATTCCACCAACTCACTCTCTCTTTGGGTCCTAAATCACATCAGAGCACCCACAGGAGAAGCAAGGAGGACATTCCTCCCTCAACAATCCCTAGAGGGCTAGAAGACATCTTTCCCCACCGCCTCCTTTCTACCCCTAGCCAGTCTTCTCTCTTGGGTACTGTGTGACTTGAAACAAAATAATGTTCCTGAGAATGGGTTTTGCCTTTCTGGAGTTCTGACAAACCCTGATGACCGTATGTTTTAGGATCACAAAGGTAAAAATCTTCTGGGATAGTTAGCTGTTCTACACGACAGAACTGAGGGCACAAAAAAAGGCAATTCTCCACTCTATGTTAAAACAATGGGTAATTGCTTTATTTTCAAAGAGCTAATACTGAAGAAATTACATAAACCTTATCTTATAAATGTATTTATTTGACTTTACAAAATATAATCGATCAAAGACAGTTAATCCCGTAAGAGCAAACCTCACTGGACATCAAATTGTTTTATCATCATGCCACCACAGAGCCCAATAAAACTTCAGTATTCACATTATCAATCTGCAGGAACTGAAGAAAAACAAAGTAGAAACCGAGGCACAACATTGTACACACCTTGGTAACACAGAGAGTGTGATTTGGATCAGGTTCTGTCACTCAAATGCTGAGTTCTCTGGACGTGATATTTAACCTCTCTGAGTCTTGCTCTATTTGTGTGCAAAATGTGGCTAGAAATACCTCCTAGGGTTGTTTTGGGATTAAAATGACATATGTAAAGCCCCTGGCACATAGTAAAAGTGCTCATTAAATTTTATTTCCCTTTCCCTTCCCTTTCCAGCTGGAGAAGCAGGGGAGGAGTATTGGATACATTCCCTTCATCCATAACACTTTCTTTTTCTATGCTACTGGAATCTTGGGGTGAGGGGCATCTCATTGGTGCGGTGGCTTGGAAAATAAGCTTGGCCACTGAATGTGTGAAGCGAGTAGGGCAACAGTAGAAGGATCATTGACAACCAAACCAGATACCTTCAGTCAGTTATACCTTTGCTCAATCCAGCTCTCTTTCCCCTTTTCCCTATTAAGTTCTGCCAACACACAAAATAGTTAATTTTGTGAGAGTGTTACTTTCATACACAGAGAAACTAGAAAATATTACAGGAGAGATTTGAGCACCATCTATATTTCTAAAATGTCTATTATATAATGTAATGTTTTCCACGTGTGGTTGGTCCAGGGACACCCACAAACAGGTCCCTGCGACCCTTTCAGAGGGTCCACAAGATCAAAACTATTTTCATAATTATGCCTACACATTACTGACCTTTTAAACTCTCATGAGTGTACATTTAATCCTCCAAAGGCTACTTGATATGTGATATCACAACAGACTGAACACAGAGACAGGTAAGAAAATCCAGCTCTCTTCTATAAAGACAAATCACAGATTTTCAAAAATATAAAACAATGCCACCATTTTCACTAAAATACTTTGTGCTTTGGAGACTAGTTTTTTATTTTTTTAATAAAGGTATGCTATTTATGTTAAGTTTATTACTGGTATTTAATACTAATATTTTTTAATTTTTCTCAGCTTTTATGTCAAACACAGTAAATATCAATTGGTATAATTCTCATAAGCAAAAGGACTGCGGGGTCCTCAATACAAAAGAGTGGGATCAGAACGACGAAGCACTGCTATTACAATGCAGCGCTAAGGAAGGGAGGAAAGAAAGAACTGCGCCAAACTGTCTTTGAAATGGTATTATTCACTTGGATCTTACAGCAGGTCAGTAGTTAGTAAGACTCAGCAGAGACACATTGAGAGGGTAAATTTCTCACATATGAGCACGTAATCAAATCATCTACATTAATTTTACATTAATGAGAATTAAGGTTTCTAGAAAGCGAGTATTTAAAATTCTCTGATATTCTAAAACAAGCTTTCTTTGAAAGCTGAATTTCCAAATCTAAGGTTAGATTTTAGTTGCATTTTAAAGGTGACAAAGAGACCTATGATATCAGACTAGAAAAACAACTGTTTCAAAATACATACAGACTTTCTAAAGGTTGCCATTTTGTGCACATGTGTATATGTGCACAGTTAACTGAAAAGTGGTTAGCAACTCAAACAAAGCATCAGAAAATTTCTAAGCTAAAATAAACTGGTAGACGTAAAATAAATAACTACTGCTTTTGGGGCACATTCTTTTCAGAAAAATATGCACCCTGTGCATGAGACACTGAAGTAACATATTCTTTGTTGAAAAAGAATTTAACAGAAGCAGTGGTGTAGTACCTACGCAAATACATCCTTTACCCTTTTCCTAAATAAAAAGAACCCCCAGGGAAATTAAAGGCAGAAACCAAGGCAATGTAATGTTATGGCTGAAAGGGTGGCAAGAGTTGTGAGAGGTTTTTTGTATGTTTTTAAGTCTAAAAAATGCAAAAAGTGTTAACATTTAACACATTCATAACAAAACAGTCATTGCTTAACTAAACCCACTATATTGGCTGAACGCATAGTAACTAATACCTACCTGATTATGTGTGTCTGGTAAAATAGATGAGTTAATCATTGCCCCGAAAAACCTAACTTTTACCTTTCCTAACTCCGAGAACTATGGCACACAAAATCCAACTCACATGTTACAAGCATCAATTTTAAAAACAAACCATTTTAATTCAAATTGTGCTTAATTTCCAGATCAGCAGTATTGACACATTAAGTGCCAAAAATGGAGGCAATAAACTCAACTCAAAAACCAACTTGTCTAAAAAGTAATATTCCATCTTAACTGCATAATTTTCTCAAAGGGAAATCCTAAATTAAAGAGACCGCAGCCTGTGAGCTGGTTAACTAAATCCTCTAGGCCTAATTTCTAATACTAAGCTTAAACAGTTTATAGAAAGACTTAGGACATTTTGCTGGCAACCACTAATGAAGTGGTTTCTGTCTTTCAGAAAATTATTTTTTAAAGGAAAAGCTTTATTTTTAAAGTCCACTTTAAAAATGCCTATTTGGAATAGAGTCACTCCTACACTTCATTAATATTTCAGAGAAAGACAATGGCAAATTAATGCAAAGACTGGACTGTAAACCACAGCACACCATATAAACGACATAAAAATTTACGGAGCGTACACAGGATGGGCCCAACCAAGAGTTCCCAGCGGCATTCTGTTCAGTATCGGGTTTGTTTTCCCGATAATATAGATTCTTGCACCATTTCATAGAAGGATCCCTATGATCAGTAACTGTTAGATATGAATGGCATTAGACATTTAAAATTATTCCTGAAGAAAGACACTTACCCCTTAACTTAGCATCTGCAACGGGCACCTAGAAGGAGCAGTAGTTGAAGGGGGATGTACTAGATTTCTAATCACATCACTGCACATCCCCCAAATTCTGAAGTACCTCAGGGTTCCCCCACCACCACCACCACCATTATCATCAAACCATTTTCCAGAACTGAGGAAAGTAACCACGGCCCAGCCCGATTATGGGTGGGTAGACGGGGGTGATAAACACGTCAGGCAGAACTGTGCACAACTGTGAAGCCACTCTTTTCAATTCTACCTTCTCTGACACCAACCTTTTCTAGCACAAGCACAGCAGCTCCAGCTTTGCCCTTCTTAAAGGCCAGATGGCCGCTCTGCTCGGCCCTGCCTGCACAGCCCCTAATGCCACCCCTACAGTTCAGTGCCCCCTCCTTCTGTCCTCCTCCCTCACTGCGCCTTTCCCCAATTGGAGACCTGTGTCCCCAGTTTCTGAAGTGCAGATTAAGTTTATTAGAGCCCTTTAGTGCCCAAACACCAACTCTCAGCACTTCTACACACCTGTGTTAATTCCCAGCGCCCGGGTCTAAATGGGCGAGAGGGCAGAAAATCCTTTTACCAGTTTATTTCCTGTTGTTGCTTACAGCAAAACCACCTTCAGAATTGCTTGGCTGTTTGCTTTATGAGTGGCGGTGAAGGAGAAACTCTGGAGACTAATCCTGTTCACCAGAGCCAGGAGGTAAGGACAAAAGTGTGCTCAGACCCAGGAGAGAATGCAGGGCCTCAGCAGTCAAATTCCTCCACCCACACCCTGGAGCTCCCGCCTGAACCCTCATCCCAGCACGAGCCCCCACATTCTGGCCCTGTGAAATTAATTCCAAATGCCTTACTCCATTGCCAGGTTCTAAGAGACTTAATTTTCACAGCCATCCTGCAAAGTAGGCATCACATCCCCCCTTTTACAGGTGAAGCAGCTGAGGTTTTCTGAGGGAGGCAGTGGTAGAGCACTCTGGATTAAGCAGGCCTCTGAAGGAAAGGTAGGAACCCAGGTTTGATGTAAAAGGATGAGGCAAACGAGCAGATCCGGACACTTGAGCACACACTGCAGGTTGTAGGACCGTTGGAGGCAAGGCACTGCCTTTAGTCTCTGCAGCTTGCAGACCCAGCACAGCTGTTGGAACAGGTCAGGCCCTGGTAACTACCTCCAAGGACGGAACTCATGGGGCTCTTCCAAGCAATGTCGCCCTTCACTGCAGGAGTCACAAGTGACTAAATGCTTTGGCCACAAGCCCAGGACACTTTAAACTTAACTGAAGACCATTTCTAAGAGTCCACTCCTCTCTTAGAAGTTAAGCTGAAGGCAGAGGTCTGTGACGCCATCGTCACAGAGGACTGTTCTGGAGGAAATACTCAAGAAGCACGTGTTAGATAAAAACACACAAACCCTCTTATACTCCTGGCACGTGGAACACATAGATGGGTGCTTTGCAAACTGAAACGTGCACCAGAATCACCTGGAGGGCTTATCGTAACACAGACGGCTGGGCCCCACGCCATCACTGACCTAAATGATTCGAATTACAGCCTAAACAAGGCTTTTCTTGTCACAATATATTTAATTAAACATAGTAAATAGAAAAGAATATATAACATGTGATGTAAAGAATGTACACAATTTCTAGCTTATTACGTAACCTAAATGCTCCCCATTCCAAGAAGTCAGATATAGTGTATTAAACTGGTCTGGGCTTTGAGGTAAAAAAGAATTTTATAGTAACAAATATGTATTACTATAAATGTTAATGCTTGCAGCTATACCATCCTATTTTAAGTAAAACTTTCATTAAAAATCTAAATTAAAATACAAAAATTTAAAAAAACGAGGAATCAGAGTATTTACTTCTTCAAAGAGATTGTTTTACAAGTCCCACAGGATTCCTCATAATTGAGGATTCTTTGTGTATTCGAAACAATCCAATTAATGAAAAAAATGTATTGGCAACAATTTTAGCAACACATTTTTTGCCTAAGGCAAAGTGTACCCCCTATATGAGAAAGTCAGAGGCAACAGAATATGCAGGATAACACAAAGTGACGTAGGATTTGAGAGAGAACTGGAGCCTTCTAAAACAAGATCAGTTTTCCTTCTAACTCCAACACATCTCAGTTACATGACCATAGGAAGTAACTTAGCCTCAATTTTTACATCTATACAAAGGGATTAATAATACCTATCTTGCAGGGCTGCTGTAAGGATTAGAACTGACAATGTATGTGAAACCACAAGGATTTCTTTCATGAAATGCCTGCTATCGTCATTACTATAATAGAAATGCCACGTGCTCGTGGAAGCTTAGCGTTGAGTGTGCACACTGTTAGAAATGCCGAGCTCCCGAGAGCATGCTAGCATTTCTGTTACAGTAATGCACAAGGGTTCGTTGTTGTTCTTGCAATTATATTCTTATACATTCATGCTTCCAAATTAATGGAAACACTATCATTCTTATTCATTTGTTCCCAATTTACACAGTACATTCTTAAAATGTGATTTGCTTCCAAACAGGAAAGAAGGGAACTTAGAAGACCTAATCTTGTCTCAAAATAACTTCTCGTTTCAGTAGCAGTCATTTTCCACTCCTAGCTTTGATGATCTCTCTACTAAAATAAAAAACACCTTGTTTTACCCTAACGTTTGCCTTCAATGACAAGGTATGTAAAATTACTTTTACAGCTCAACTCCGTCTTGTCACTGAGCAGGAAACTAATTGAAAGTTGGATGCAATGGTGAGGAAACTTGCAGTTCTCATGGGGGAAGAAAAAGTGCCGAGAGCTTTTCATTTTTAGTAATTTATGGCCTGACAGGCAGAGTGAAGTCAGAAGTCCTGTTATCCTCGAAGAATGCCAAGGAACACTCGCCCTGCAAGGGCTGTAAGAATCCTTATCTCCCTGTCTGTGAGATCCAGCTGAGAAGACAATCCTCCATGCTCTGTGCATACATGTCTGTAAGGACAGCGAGGCAGATGTGTACCTTGGTTACGTGATACATTTTTTCCTGAAATATGTGGTGATAAAAGGCAAGCAAAGAGGTCACCTGTTCAAAATATGGATGAAACTTACTAAGACGTTCCCACCCATATCTTGGAGCAGTGTGATTAGAAATGATTTTTATTTTCCTTGTTTTGGTTGGCGTGAGGGGGATGTTTTTTCCAAAATTTCTACAATGAACACAGATTGCTTAAAAAGTGCTTTTGCTAAAACTGAAAAAATGCTCCAAGTCTTCCTGAGTAAAGAATCTGCCGTTACAAATGAAGTCCCGCACATGTTCTGGGAGCCTGGTAACGACCATATATACCAAGTGCAAACATTGACAGGGTCCACGCGGTCATCAAAGTGGTCAGCGCCCGACTAGCTGGCCCGGCTACTCTGGCAACAGTACACGCCCCGGCTCTCCTGGGCCCATGGATGCAGCCACACTCTGGAGAAAAAGCTGGATTACAGCATTCAAGGTAAGATGAGGCAGGGAGGGACGGGGCTGCTGGTTTGCATTCCAGCCATTATCGAAGGTTAGCCCCATGGGCAAATTACTTAGTATCCATTTCCTGTTTTCTCTTTTCTCATGGATTAAATAAGGGACACAGATTATATTAGATGATTCCTAAAAAAAATTATGGAGGAGGCAGCAATAATGGAGCTACCTGTGCCAAGCTGAAGGATGGTAGTTGCCATACTCATACACACAAGACTTTTTACCTCCTTGGCTGCTACAACGTTGAAGCAATGGTCATTTCAAAGGATTTAGAAGCTCTGGCTCAGGGAAGGGGAGAGGAAAAGGATAAATACTGCTATAGCTGCAGTCATGTACACTCATATGTCACTGGCATGTGACCTTTTTTAAAGCCTTGAAATTCAATATAAAAGGAAACATTTAATTTTTATCTACATAATTTTTAACCATCTGCCTATAGTGAGATTCCTAAAGCATAGTATCTTTTTGTTCTCAATCTAATCTACAGAATCTCAGATTGCATAAATATAGGTAAAGTTTATGCAAAATGTATAAATTATAGAATCACACAGAAACATAAAAGAAAGCCCATTAAAAAATGAAATGAAACAAATGGATCTGATCATCTGTCTGCCTTCACCATGTAAAAAGGTATATTCTTTCTCTGACTATCCATCATTACAAACATGAGCGGCCATACCCCTCAACAACCATTTCCCTAATCTTCTAAATTGGTAACAGGCAATGTACAAGCCTCCAGGGAAGCAACCATGAATAATAACACAAGGGTTCCAGTTCTGAGAAGTCTAGTTAAATTATTGGGCAATAATCAGATCAGAGTTGGATTCAGAAATAAATAAGAGAAACAGCACAGACCCCATTTCCCAAATTGTGTTCAATGTATGTTAACAGGTATTCATCAAAGGAGGCGGCGGTTCCTTAAGGTCACGTAAGTTTGAATTAAATTGGATCCAGCACCACCCCTTTGGAGATTCAGAACACACACCAGAATGGAAACAGCTCTAAGAACTCATACTGCAAAGGGACTCCTGTTGAACTTTATTTACTAGAACTTTAAAAGAAGAATGCCAGTAAAAGTTTTAAAAAGGTCTAGAAGAACTACAGAAAAAGGGAAAGAAAACATAGTTCAAGATGAGCAGTAGGGTTGCTAAACAGAATTAAAAGTTCAGCTGAGAGTTTGGAAATCATAAATCAGCAGGAGCCAATTTAACAGGCTTTTGTAGTTCTTTTTAAGTCCACCTGGACACGTGTGGCTTAACGGCTGGAGATGCCTCATCATCAGCACCCCCCACATACAGTTAAGAAGCCAATTATTTATTGGGAAAAGTAAGCCTGTTGTTGAAAGTCAATCTTCTTATAATGTAATCCAAAACAAAACACACAATGTCGTTATTTGCACTACAATTATAATGAAAAGTTCATCTGGCATTCTCTCAACTAGAAATAAAGTGCCACTAATAATAAATAATACACTGCTTTAAATAACAATTTTTTATTTATTCTGAAAGCAAAGTGTTTATAATGTAAATGAACAGATACATTCCATTTTAGCCTAGGAGAGTATTTCTGTTGGATGTGGTGATGGTAACATTACAGAAAAAAATCCGAAAAATAGAGGCATTGGCCCAGAGCTCTAACCACAAATTTTCTTTCAATATCAAATAACTGTTAAATAAAGCTGTGCATTAATAATGATGATCCAATGTTATCAAACTTTAGAATTAAGAAAAATTTAATCATGTAAAATAAGAGAACTCCTGTGCCAAATTTTTGACCACTGTTCATTTTAAACAAGAAATGTAAACCTAAATGGCTTTAAATGTGAAACAGCGCTTATAAAGTAGCAATTACATACACAGTGGCTTAGTGTGTTTCGGAATCAAAATCTGTGTCTGAGAATTGTCAGTATAATGAAATGAGAACTGAACTGGGAAAGAGGCTTGAGTTTTAATCCCAGTTCTGCTACTAATTAGCTGTTTGACCTTGAGTCTACAGCCTTATTTTCATATCTGGTCCCTTACGTTTCTTTTTCTCTTTTTGGGGGGCGGGGGGATGGGAGGGTTGGGTGTCCAAGATCCCTTGAAAACCTGAAAAAGGGCACAGATGCTGCCCCCTAAATATGCACAAAATTATGCAGAGTAGTTCAGAGTTCAGGATCTATTATCTATTCATTTACTTGGGTTAAGGGTTTTCTTATAGATCTTCCAATAGACTCTCAAACTCCAAACTTTCTAGTTTCTAAAGAAGTCAAAAGCAATCTACACACACACACACACACACACACACACACACACACACACAGTCAAAATACATGATGAAAACCTAGACTTTTGCCTCAAATTATGTTTTTTCCTTTGGTCCATCTTTGACTTTGAAGAACTTTTTAAATAATTAGTTTAATTGTATTTAAAATGTATATTCGGTTTATTTCTAAGACATTTAGAGTCAACTGAAATACCTATCCAAGTATCCACATACATGGAGGCAACCATACTTACCCAAGCTCAAGAGACTCTATTGTCCATTCAGATAATAGGACACTTATTTAAATATAGCCCACAAAATACTGGGCATCAAATGATGAAACAAGAATAATTCTACAAGTTTTTAATGGGAGTTAAAGGAGAAAAATGATGAGAAATAATTGGCATCATGTATATGATCCAATGACTGATTACTATTCTATTTCATCATAAAACAAAAACATACCCGTACATATAAAAAGCAGACAAAAATACACTACACTTCAACAACACAGGAGACCAGTCAAAAGATATGTGGCCTGCTTCTTTAATCAACCAGAATTGTTATGTTTATAAAATCAGCTTTAATTGCATAAAATATAAATGTACTGTATATACGGCCAAGGAAAATTCCACAGTTTGAAACAAAAACCTGAGAAATACACTATGCAGCTACTTTTTAAGCTCGGAAATTTTGAGGAAGAGGCAAATGGCCATACATTTATAAATCATGCACATTAGTTTAACAAATGTTTCAATCATACTTCAAACTAATTTCTCTGGCAGAGTATGAACACTGAGACTTGAGGTTGAAGTAAATGTGCCTCATTTACATAGAAAGGGAGTCAGAAAATGAAAAAGGTCTCATCTCCAACAGAAATTTATTTTCCTGTTTCAGAAACCTATAAATGTTAGGATTGTAAATATGGTAGAAGAGTAAGGCCATGATGACAGATACAGCAGTATCTTCTACTAGTTTAACTGCTCTTTCTCTTTCAGTTCTCTCCCTCTGTAACATTTGTTCTTTCAAATTCTTTCCACACTTTCAAACTTTGCCAAACACATTTGTATGATTCCTCATTCCCTTATCCTTCACTCCATTCTGAAAAGGCTAAGAGAATCTTTTCTGTGGCAGCTATATTCCCCAGCAACTCCAAACTCCACCTGGACCATTTATAAACTGAGGACATCTGCAGTTACTCTAAGCCAAGAATAAAGTCTTTTCCTTTGGGGGAAGCTCTACAGGCCTACTAGCAGCACAGGTATACGTTTACAAAAAAAATAAATAAATAACAATTTTTTTTTCCAAATCAAAAAACATCATTTTGTTAAACGAGAAAGTGAAAAACCTGGGCAGGCCAGACAAATATGAGCCTTAAAATATTTTCTAAAAAGCTAAAGAATCCCACTTCATTCTCTTTGATGATTCTTCCTCAAATAAATTTTGTTT